>NC_052074.1:52255604-53755604 GCF_015852505.1 Tachyglossus aculeatus | reverse complement strand
TACAGGGTACAAGACAACATAGTTTACACTAACTTCAAAGGATTTGGCTTGTAGAACCTATAACATGTCAAAATGAGTTTAGAGTGAAATTTAACCAGAGTTTGAACTCTGAGAACAGATATTGTAATTAATGATTTTTGTAAAATTTATACCACCACCACCACCGCACAGAAAAGGTCATTACTGAATCCCAATGTACTTAGACTCTCAATCGAACTGTGTCTTATCCTGGGGCAATCTAGGTATATTTTTGAATAGAAAGGAAATGGTGGCATTCTTCTAGGGCCAGTCACAACTGTATGTTAGTTTTCTATGAAAAAATGGATTTGCATAATATAATTGTCTTATCTTGTCATTTATCACATAGTAAATGCTTAATAAATGCCATTACTACTAGAACATGTATCTAACTCTACTGTACTTTCCTAAGCACTTAGTAAAGAGCTTCGGCACACATTAAGTGCTCAATAAATACTACTGATTGAATCGATAAGCAAAAAGATTCACCTTCTCTTGTTTTTCTTTCTCTTCTTTTTTTCTTTCTTATGCTTTCTGGAATTTTTCTTGTGTTTCTTTTTTCGTTTTTTTGACTTCTCTTCCGAAGCACTCTCTGAATCAGAAGAGGAGTCAGAGGAAGAATCTGAATCACTTGAGCTTTCTGAATCACTGGATGAGGAAGACGATTTATGCCTTTTTTTCTCTTCTTTCTTGACTGGGGAAAGAAATGACTGTTAATAATTTTGACAGAATTCCCATAAAATTATAAATATTCTATTGACACAAAATTCTACATAATTCCCCCATATTGCATTTTCATTACTTGTTTTGGATAAGATACTATCAGAAATTATGAACCACTCTTCCCAAAATCTGTATCTGTGTCATGTCAAGAGCAATGATTGTTTGCATGAAGGTCAGAGCATGCGTACCAAAATGCAAGTTATCCTAAATACGGGATTCTTCAAGAAAGTAATTCCCTCATTATCAGAGAACTGCATTACTTTTCCTTAAATTTCTTCCACTTCTCCCATTGTTTCTAGAAGCAGGTGAGATATTAGAACTGATTTTTTTTTTTACATCGGGGTACTTTACGCTGAAATTGAATGATTTGCCTTAGGTCAAACAGCATATAACTGTTTATAATGAAAGTAGGGACTCAGATCTCCTAATTCAATCAATCAATCAATCAATCAATCGTATTTATTGAGCGCTTACTATGTGCAGAGCACTGTACTAATTCCCAGTCAGTGCTCTAATTTTATATCGTAGAAATTCATAAAGTAACATTCGGGCTTTTGTAAGCCAAGATACTTGCAAACTACCTCTGAGAAAGAAGTTAATGGAGGATGAATTTGTAATTGCTGTCTACATCTTGCATGCTGCTATTTCTTACCTCTTACCTTACCTTGCTGATTCCCTACTACAACCCAGATGGCACAGTTCACTTCCATAATGCCAACTTAGTCACTGTACCTCTCTCTCTCTCTCACATCTATCCCGTGGCCAATCCCTTGCCCACATCCTCCCTCTGACCTGGAATTCCCTCCCCACCTCCATATGATAGACCACCACTCTTCCCATCTTCAAAGCCTTATTAAAATGACATCTCCTCCAAGAGGCCTTCCGCAATTAAGCCCTCTTTTCCCCTACTTCCTCTCCCTTCTGCATCACCTATGCACTTAGGTCTGTACCTTTTAAGCCCTTGATATTCACCCCATCCTAACCCCAACATCATTTGTGTACAAATCCATAATTTATATTAATGTCTGTCTCCCCCTCTAGACTCTAAGCGCCTTGCGGTCGGGAAACATGTCCACGAACTGTACTCTCCCAAGCGCTTAGTACAATGCTCTGTACACAGTAAGTGCTCAATAAATACCACTCACTGATTGATCATTTGTTCTTCCATATGGTCCTGGATTAAAATTTGTCTCCTGCGGGATGAGAGGAGGGAAATCCCAGGACCAGAGAGGGTGCGAAAGGCAGCAGCAGCCACGTTCTGGCATAACCCACAAAAGCCTCCTCTGGTTAATGGAGAACTCTACAGGGATCTGACTGCGGCCGTTGAAGCTGGTTAGAGGACCAGTACCAGTAGCAACTCATCGATGTTCCTTAAAGGCAAGGTTTTCCTTGTCAAAGAAATGTATTATCATCAACAGGGATACATACCACCCCCTCCGCCCCCCCAAAAAGGATGCTATTTATTTTAAACTGATAAACAGCCAAAGTTGAGGCCGCCTAGAACTTCCCATTCAAATAAACTACCAAGATAATGAGTAACTGTATGGGTGGAAATATGGCACACTGGATCTCAAAAATGATCTAGCTGAAGCATCACCCCATACTAATCGTGTGCAAGTCAGCGGACGTCGTACAGGGTGCCATCTCTGTTCTTTCTTCCAAAGGGATATCAGAGGCCTGACAGAGTATTGGCTCCCCTTGCTTGGCTTGTGCTTGTTCTCGATTCTGCCCACGGAGAGCAGTGGAGGATTTCTTCTACAGAATAGGACTTCTCCCTCCTACACTTTTCCTATCCTTGGGGATAAATATGCTCAATAAAGATGACTGACTGAGTTAATGAATAGTAATTTGGATGGCCCACAATAGACAGCTTTCTAATTTTTACCAAAACCTAACTTCTAAATGACCAGCCTGGTGACACTGGACACATTCAAGTTGCTATTCTAGGTCTTGACAGATTAGAAAGGGGAGGTTCCTATTAGATATTCCTGAATATTATTTGATAAATAAGATTTACTTACATAATCCAAACTGTAGAACGAAAAATAGGAAACGTATTAATTTGGTAACGAACTGGTACTTCCTGGGTACCGGTACAGTCCGAAAAGAGGAATTACAAGACAACCCAACAGGACTCAAGGCAGGTAAACCCAGTTTTTAAAGCTCAATCACAACCTTAGGCTGAGTTGACAAGCAAACAGACAAGCACACATATGTGTGTGAACCATCCAGAAGCTCATCTTGCCTGTCCCCTTGTGTACCCCTGCTTGTGGGCAGGAATAGTTTCTCCCATCACACTCTACCAAACTGCTTGGATTAGCAGTGTGGCCTAGCGGATTGAATACGGACTTGGGAGTCAGAAGTATCTGGGTTCTAATCCTGGCTCAACCAAGTGCCTGCTGTATGGACCTTGGGCAAGTCGCTTCGTTACCACAGTTTCCTCAGATGTAAAATGGGGATTGAAACTCTGAGTCCTGTGTGGAACACAGATTGTGTACAAGCAGATTATCATGTATCTACCCCAGCACTTAGCACAGTGCCTGGCACAGAATAAGCGCTGAACAAATACTATTATTATTACCAAGCACCCTGCATATCATATGCACTCTTAAAATACTATAAATTGACTGATTCTCATCTGTTTATTTTAGAGTGAGTGAAGCTTAGTAATAATAATTATGGTATTTGTTAAGCACTTACTATGTGCCCAGCATTGTACTAAGCACTGGGGTAGATACAAGGTAATCGGGTTGCCCTGTGTGGGACTCACACTCTTAATCCCCATTTGACAGATGAATAACCTGAGGCACCGAAAAGTGACGTGGCTTGCCCAAGATCAAAAAGCAGACAAGGGGCGGAACTGGGATTAGAATCCAGGGTTCAAGTGACACAAAGCCCCCAAAGAATCACTCTTGCCCTGTGTGGGACTCACACTCTTAATCCCCATTTGACAGATGAGGAACCTGAGGCACAGAAAAGTGACGTGGCTTGCCCAAGATCAAAAAGCAGACAAGTGGCGGAGCCGGGATTAGAATCCAGGGTTCAAGTGACACAAAGCCCCCAAAGAATCACTCCTTCCTCTATAAAGGAGTCACCCAGAGAAAAGGATTGAGGAGCAGTCCTAATGTTGGGAGAGGGTGAGGGGTGTAATGGGGAGAGATAAGTGGGCCATAATTTAAAGAGAAAAAGTGAGCAACAGGGATCAATCATAGTCTCTCCTGCTTCCACTGGACATTTCAAGGATCCTCCTATGACTGAACAATAATAATAAAAATAATAATAATAGTATACATTGATTGCTTACTATTTGGGGTATATACAGGATAATCAGACCAGACAGTCCCTGTCCCACAGGGGGCTCACAATCTATGGGGGCGGAAGAATAAGTATTAAATTTCTGTTTTACAGATGAGGAAATTGAGACGCAGCAAGGTTAAGTGACTTGTCCCAGGTCACAGAGCAGGCAGGTGGCAGAGCCAAGATTAGAACACAGTTCTCCTGATTCTCCTGACTCCCAATCCTGAGACTCTTTCCACTAAGCAACATTTCTTCCCTGAAGGGAGAGCTAAAGTATCGAAAGGAAAAAGCTCTAGCAGATCCGTTTAACCACACGCCCACTCTGTTCTCATACGTGGATTCCCACCGTAGTTTAACGTAGACTCAGTTCACATCAGTTTTTAGTGGTGCGGGGACGGGGGAGCGTATCAAGAATATGGCTCAGCAGTTCTTCAACTTTCAAGGCAAACGAGTGCAAAAAAGAGAGTTATATCCAATTTATATCCACTGTCTACATGGCACTGCTGAAAACTTGACAGCGCACCGATCAAGAGACTCATTAGGAAAACAAATACTCTGATTTTCTGGCATGCTCAACTTAGCCAAACTAAGTTGTAATAGCAGAGCACACATAAAAATCATCACCTCACATCTGCTTCACTTGTATTCATTCCATTTTGTACTTCAGCTTTCTCTGGCCTTCAAACCTATACAGAAATCCATTTAAAAGTGCCCGCTAACAGTAAACCTCCAAGATCCCTGGTCTACAACAGACAAAATGTGGTTTTGAGTATGATCAGCAGGAAGGCTGAGTTTCTGGAACTAAGTGATATTAGATCCCCGCCCCACAGCACTTATGCATATATGTACATATTGACTATTCTATTTATTTTATTAATGATGTAGATATAACTATAATTCTAATAATTTATATTGATGCTATTGATACCTGTTGACTTGTTTTGGTGTCTGTCTGCTCCCTTCTAGACTATGAGCGCATTGTTGGGTAGGGATTGTCCGTGGCTCAGTGGAAAGAGCACGGGCTTTGGAGTCAGAGGTCATGGGTTCGAATCCCAGCTCCGCCACATGTCTGCTGTGTGACCTTGGGCAAGTCACTTAACTTCTCTGAGCCTCAGTTACCTCATCTGTAAAATGGGGATTAAGACTGTGAACCCCACATGGGACAACCTGATCACTTTGCATCCCCCCCCAGCGCTTAGAACAGTGCTTTGCACATAGTAAGCGCTTAACAAATGCCAACATTATTATTATTATTGTCTCTGTTGCTGAATTGTACTTTCCAAGCACTTAGTACAGTACTCTGTACACAGTAAGTGCTCAGTAAATCCGACTGAATAGTAATAATAATAATGATGGCATTTATTAAGCGCTTACTATGTGCAAAGCACTGTTCTAAGCGACGGGGGGGGGTTACAAGGCAATCAGGTTGTCCCACGGGGGGCTCACAGTCTTCATCCCCATTTTACAGATGAGGTCATTGAGGCCCAGAGAAGTTAAGTGGCTTGCCCAAAATCACAGAGCTGACAATTGGTGGAGCCGGCATTTGAACCCATGACCTCTGACTCCAAAGCCCGTGCTTTTTCCACTGAGCCATGCTGCTCCTCTATGAATGAAATGAATGAATGAATGAATTTAAGCGCTAATAACCAGGTCATCAGGGTACTCATTTCCTCTACTCTAGGGAAAAAAATTTCATGCCTAGCCTGCTCAATCGTTCATATGTCCATCATTGTTAGAGAAGCAGCGTGGCTCAGTGGGAAGAGCAGAGGCTTTGGAGTCAGAGGTCATGGGTTCGAATCCCGACTCCGCCAACTGTCAGCTGTGTGACTTTGGGCAAGTCACTTAACTTCTCTGTGTCTCAATTTCCTCATCTGTAAAATGGGGATTAAGACTGTGAGCCCCCCATGGGACAACCTGATCACCTTGCAACCTCCCCGGCGCTGAGAACAGTGCTTTGCACATAGTAAGCGCTTAATAAATGCCATCATTATCATTATTGTTAGGCTTACCAAAGGAGGCAGAACATGTGCTAATCTGTATGCTATTCAGGCAAAACTATCTTTTAACACTGCTAATATAGCACAAACAAAGAAGTTGGGTGTACTAGTATTATTTTGATAAATGGGAGTGAAGTTGGAAGGATTACATATATAATGAACAATGACATTAAAGGTGGCATTTGTTAAGGGATTACTACGTGCTAAGTACTGTACTAAGCACAGGATAAATTACAACATAACATCTCTGCCCCTCCTTGGATTCACAGTCTCTAATTGGAGGGAGAACAAATACTGAATCCCCACTTTATGGATGAGGAAACTAAGGCACAAGTAAATTAAGTGACTTGCCCAAGGTCACTTGCCAGGGAAGTGGCAGAGCTGGGATCAGAACCCAGGTTTTTGCTCCTTCCATGGTGCTTCTAACAGCTGGTTGAGAAGAGGAAAACAAGTAATAGGCAAAATGTAAGGCCTTCATGATCTTTGGGTAATTACTATCTGTAGAGTGAACTAAGATTTTTGAAATCTAAAGACAACTCATATCAAGTACAACTCACAACAGTGAAACTTTCCAGAGTTCATAGGGAAATAATTCATGTTAAATGAACTCTGGGGAAATAGGTGACAAAGGAGAACAAGGATAAGGATAACAGGAAATGTTTCAACCTATTCTCCCACCAACCTTTATGCTTAAGCTGCTGACAGTATCCAAGTGAAGTGCCTTCCCAAACCACCCTCTGGGGAAGTACTAGTTAATAAAAGTCAGAAGGCAAGAATCAGGAACGACAGGCAAAGAACTTGAATAACTCAGATTTTGGATAATGACTTCCTACATAAACCAAGAATTGACTGACAAAGTCAAATTGTATTTGACTGACAAATACTATTCCCCACCCATTGCAGAAAAAAAACCTGATTTCAGCAAACCACCACAACCCAATGGGGTCATGCAGCGTTTGGGGCGCATGGTCCCAGCCTTTATGCCTCCGTCAGTCTCTTCCAACTTTCCCTAAACTTCCCATTACAGCAGTCTGATGTCAGTCTTCCAAAGGCACAGAGGATGGGATAGGGCTAGTTGTATATATCTATAATAATTTGCAGCTGCTGGACAGGGGTTGGGAAGGAAAAACCAGTTAGATTTTATGTCTTTACTCTGGGATTGTCTTTGCCCCAGATTGTAAGCACCTTGTCTTTTATTTATGGTTTTTGTATATCCCCAACTGCTTGGTACAGGGCTAGGCGCAACACAGACATTTAACAGATATTAGCAACAAATGAATGATCAAGGGTCATTATGGGGAAAAGATAGCAGATGCCAATTTTAGTATTCATTTGGTCCTATACAATGTTAATGGGTCCAAGAGATGAAAAGGTAGTCAGAACCAAGATCAACTGAGGAACTACACAAAGTCCCTTCTCCCCAGATCCCTATTATTTTAACCAGGTACAAAGACCTCAGCTTTACACTTTCCTCATTGCAGGAAAGAATTCTCAAAACTTTCTTTCCCACTCATTTCCCATTTACACTCTTCCAAACGCCACAGGCCTCCAACTCGATGGTTTTCTACTCAGCTTTCAGAATTTATATGCTCCAAAATCCTTTCTACTGAAGGAAGATGTGAGTTTAACTCATCACAATACAAAATCTGGAATAAAAGTCACATGCGCTGCCCTAGGTCAGTGGGTACACATGGCTGCACACCCACATACCCAGAAATCTAAGAAAGCAGGGGGGGAAGAAAGGAGTAGAGTGTTCCCGTACGACTCATTCTACAACTGAGAAGCACAGAGGAAGTGACAGGAAACAGGTGCCCAGTTCAGGTTTGGAAAGTGGGGTTTTTTCATTTGTTTTTGTTTTTTAAATCTCGCTATGCATCCTTAGGAATGCCCCTTCACCTGGGTGGTGAAAGAAAAAAAATGGCACCCTGAAAATTCCAGGATTATACTTGAGAGCTCTCGAAGTCACACTGGTGCATGCTACATAGTTTGGGAAGTATTACTTTAAGGCCTCTACCTGAGCCAATTTCTATGTTTCACCTCCCTTCAGTAAGAGGCCGCAATTTGAAAAGTAGCTATGGTCCACAGAACAAGCTCCATTTTCAGAAGGGTTCATCGTCGTCTACGCCACATCTGGTGCTCTGTTCGACTTGCCTCCTGTGGGCACTGATGTCCTCTCATTAATGTCCACGCCCCAGTCAGGCCCATCACTTTTCACCCACACAGGATATTTATTGCACCTTAGGTTTCTGCAGATCAGCATTAACTTCTGAGCACCCTGGTCTTTGCAGTTTCACTGGTTCATACTCTTCAGAGGCCAGCAGTTACTGGGTCGAAATAGCATCAGGGAGAACGACAGCAATACCCATCCTTTGATCCTCTTTTATTTTTTTATCTCTGCCTTTTGAAGGGCCTCAGAGGCTGAGCCTCAATACATGATCCTGATTCTATCAGTTATCACTCTTCCACTTCACTTGTGTTGGAAGGCCCCTCTCCGGCTCCTTGAGAGCAGTCTCCTGTTGTGGCACGCTGGAGAAGCCACAAAGAAGCAGTATCTTCAATCTCCCAACATCCTGAGGGGGGACGCCCCAAGAAGAGAGGCCCAGACTCACCAAGACAAGATACACGTAGGCCCAGTCAGTTTTCCTCTGAAGTCTTTTTGTTTTCTTTCAGGAAGAGTTTAAAAAAAAGAGAAGAGAAAAGATTGTTCGTGTTTTTTTTCTTGTTTTCAAGTGGGCTGCCACAGTTCTGAAACGGGGCTCTAAATAAAAGGATGCTGACATGACAATATAAAATTAAACCTTCAGGTTGTCTCTACACTGGGAGAGCCATGAGGAAAGGAAACACAAATTTGACATGGGATATTGCATGGCTGAGAGGGGGTGGTGTATTAACAAGGAAAAGTTATTCGGGCAAATACTGCGAATGGAAAAGGAGGGAGAGAGATAATATGTGCGTATATAAACACACATATATGTACATATGTACACAGTGGGTAGGGAATAATAATCATAGTATTTGTTAAGTGCTATGTGCCAAGTACTATTCTAAGCACTGACGTGCCAGAGCTACTTGGAGGACTGTCAGGTGAAAATCAGGGTGGAAACAGGCTTAGTTACACAAGGTGTGTTGGCACTAAGCGGGTCAGATACAACACAGTGGCAGAATTGGGGGAACATTCTTCGGATGGACAACAAATATCTGACTCGATTCAGTGTGATGTGGTGTCAGAAGAAATAGCCTACGCATGTATGTAGTGGACCCAAGATGGTTACCTCAATGGGAGTTTCCTTAATGTGGGGTTCTGCAAGAATGTAGCCCCCACGTTATAAGAGAACTGGGTATAGTTCCCACTTCCCAAGAAGCTGGTGTTGACCTGCTTACATCTAGGAGGTCCGGCAGAGTATGTCCCTGGAAGGGCCAGTATGGTTTCAATCTCATGGGGCTTCCCCAAACCGACCCTTCTAGGGGTTCTCTGGACAAGATATAACCCCGGCCCAAAACTTCTATAACTTTCCTACAGCTGAACTGTTCTCAAGACGACGGCTTTAACCCCCACAGAAATATTCTCCCGTGAAGCACGGTCCAAACTATTCCACCTCCTCCTTCAGGCTACGTATCTCAGACTGTGATGGCACGCATGGGTGGGAAAAGACTTCACTAATAGCTGCCTTCCAGGTCAGAAGTGATATTAATATCACCATTTCGGTACACCAAAGGCTCTTTACACCAAATCAGAAAATGAGCTACTCAGAAAAGATGTTGGAGATTTAAGATCTGAAATTTCTCACTTGAATTTTCAAGAGCCCTGCAATCCCAGTCAAGTGCATTTAAAAACACGGAAGAAACTACAGTCCTACAATTGCAAAGAAGTTAAAGTCATTAAAAGGACTAGTTAATGAAAAATAAACAGGGTAATAAATATTTTTTTAAAAATACTTGGAAGTTCCGGAAGAATAGGGCCCTTATCAAATAATGGGGAGAGTCAGGGGCAGGTAATGGAAGCAGCCCAATATGGGAATGCACAATCCCCCAGACTTTGTAATTTTATGCTGGTGAACAGGTCGCTCAGCATGTAGTCCAGTAAAGTAGGGCTCTGAGGGCCGTGCAGCCTGCAAGTGAAATGTGGTTCTTCATCACTGTGCAGCTCAGGCCCACGCACTTTATTATTTACTATTTCTCCAGAGCCAAAGTATGCCTGCCACAGCCCCCATATCCTGGATGGCCCTTGCTCGCTGCTCACTGCCCCAACAACGCCTGCTCTCTCCCACTTACTTCTAATTCTCCTTCTTGACTGGGAACACCTGCTCGCTGTTCAGGTTATTTTATTTTATTTTTTTTTTTAACATATGTCTCCGGCCAACTATGTTTTTGGCTTGCTGCTCGTTGGTTCTCGAGGGTTGGCCGTCTCTACACTCTGAACAGATAAACAGTCTCAGTCCTACAGTTCAACATCTGAAATCAACAATGTCTGAGTCGACCAGAATCCGGCAATAAGGATTTCTCCATAGAGTTTTTCCATTCCTTGAAATTAAGTACACTCAGTCCTGCCAGAACATATGTTTTCACAACCCGTTCTGGATAGATTGTGGTTGGGTTGTTAGGGAATTTGTTTGACAACATGGGCCTGTTCCTCTAGTCTATAAGCTCCTTGTAGGCAGGTACCATGGCTAGCTACCTCATATATTGTATTCTCTCAAGAGCTTAGTCCAATGCTCTGAAGAGAGAAAATACCACTAATTGATTGATTCAGCATCCCTAGATGTCAGAGGAAACTGCATTCATGTGTGCAGCACTGGAACAGATTGAATATTACAGTGCAAGTCTTGTTTAATGTTAAGTTTGCAAGAAGCTAACCCCCACATTATAGGAGAACAGGGTATCCTGTATTTAGAGACCCTTTCCCCAAGAAGCTTAAAATACTTATTTTTTTCTTCGGTGGTATCAAGCACTTACTATGTGTCAAACACTTTACTAGGCACTGGAGTAGATTCAATGCAATTATTCAGTAAGTGGTATTTACTGAGCATTTCCTCTCGATTGTAAGCCTGTTGAGGGCAGGGAATGTGTTTGTTCTATTATTATACTGTACTCTCCCAAGAGATTAGTACAGTGCTCTGCGCACTGTAAGTGCTCAATAAATACGATTGATTGGTTTACTTTGTTCTGAGCACTGTACTACGCACTTAGGAGAGAGTAATACAATAGAGGTGGTAAACACCTCCCTGCCATTTAATTAATCCTCTTTGCACCCTTGTAAATGAAGAAAGTATTAGCTCCCTCAGTTTTAGACAGATTACTTAATATTGTCCATCAGCACACATCATCTCTTAAATGAAGAATGGTTTAGAATTGGAAGCATTTTGAGAGGAGATTTCTTAAAAGACAGCAAGGACCTGGTCAGAGGTAGGAAAGAAAAATCCCAATCAACAGAAACAGAGAGGATTACTCAAGGGCAATGACACTGCTTCCCCTGCAAGACACCCTCAAGAATGAGTTTGAGTTTTCCTTAATGTCAAGCTTTGCAAGAGTACACCCTTGGCTTTAAAGGTGAACTGATGGTATCACCAAACGGCTTTCAATCGGGTACCCAACAGACCCAAAGATTGTCAGACATAAAGTGTTCTGGAACAGGACTCATTTCCTGGTCCTTAGAGTTGAATCAAACACCAAGATCATACAATAAGTTAGTAAAGTCTATAATACAACTGAAATTCCACATTCACCATCTCGACTCTTATTTCAGTGACCCCTATGCCTTTTGGGACATGGCTTTCCCACATTCCTTTTGACAATATTGACAATACTCTTCTGTCATCTGAGGTATGTTTTTCTAACACCAAACAATTCCACACAGGGTAGCCGTAATCCTGGGATTCCTGAGAACTCGCTGAAATATTACACAAATCAACACTCCTTCAGAAACCATGGTTAACTGTTAGTTTCTAAACTGACATAAAAAGAATTAGGAAAAGGTAATCATTCTTACCTACAGGAACAATGTTTTCTCAAATAAACATCAGATGCTGGCTACCCCCTAAAGATGAAGGAGAAAGAACCCTATTTCCTAAAGACTGCGGGATTGGGAGTCATTTTCCAATTATTCGAAAGGACGCAGAACTATCAGGCTATGACAATGGAAGGAAATTTCTAAAGCGGAAGGATGAAGTTAAAAGAAAAAAGCATCATAATGGTTAGAAAGTTGTATAGTAAGCAAAAGTAAGAATTGATGCCGCAGTTTTTAAAGAGCAGTAATATTATAAGGTGAAGCAATGAATATTATCATTGCTTACTGTATTTACCCTCAATTTTTAGAAATACATACATTTGTTCTCACCTTTGGATTTAGGAATTAACTCGCCACAACTAAGTATCCGTACTTCGGCGTATGGTTTGCTTGCGGCATCTGTTTTCTGATTTTCTATTTCTCGCACAACTTCTTGACCAGATATGACTTGTCCGAAAACAACATGGTGCCTGAGAGACAGAAATAAAGCAGAATGAATATGAGCTACTGTGATATTAAATTAAATGCTAAATTTCAGGAGTAGGCAAAAAATAAATGCAAAAATATTTACCCATCTAAGTGAGGTGTAGGTTTAGTTGTTCTTTTGTGGTCATCAGGAAGAATTAAAACGAAGTCCGAGAAAAAAAAAACAAAACAAAACAAAAGTTAGCACCTCTAAAATGGAAAAAAAAAAAGAACCAACCAACTGCAATTGGTAGCAAAATTGAAAAGAGAAATTCATTCATTCAATCATATTTATTGAGCACTTACTGTGTGCAGAGCACTGCATTAAGCGCTTGGGAAAGTACAATGCAACAAGGTACAAATAAAACTCACTATCATCAGGTGGCAAGAGTGCTTGCCAGGGTATTTCCGGAATTGGCAGTTGTAGCCCTAGCACCACTGAAATTGGCAGTTCTCAGCCCTGAGAGTAGTATTGCCCTTGATAATACAACTGCACTTGAATTCTGGCAACTTTTCATTACAAATTAAACATAGGAAGCAACATTAAAAATTATTAAAAGATACTCTGAATGTACATATAGTGATTGATCATTCCAATACCTCTTTTCTCATTTATTCCCCACAATGTCATCAAGCCTCATTCCTTATGTTTCCTCCACTATTTTCAAATTCATGTGTAATGTCAGTCACCAACCTAACATAAGGCATCATTATATCCCAACTTGAGAACACCAACAGCTTTCTTTCTGGTCCCTTCAGGCTCAATTTCTATCCTCTCTCGTCCATTTTAATGGCACCAGCAATGAATCCGCTTTCTGAAATGCTGATCCAATCACAAATCTTCCTTTCTCCCTCTTCAGAAGTCGGAATTGAACTTCAAACACCATCTCATTTTACTTCTGTTCCTGGCCATCAGGTTTCAAGGTTCTGCACCACCTGGCTCCATGACACCTGCTTAGATTCTTCTCCTACTACACCATTTGGGCCCTGCACTCAAACTCCAAGTCCAAGAGAAACAGCGTGTCAGTGAAAAGAGCATGGGCTTGGGAGTCAGAGGTTGTAGGTTCAAATTCTGTCTCTGCCACTTGTCAGTTGTGTGACTTTGGGCAAGTCACTTAACTTCTCTGTGCCTGAGTTGCCTTATCTGTAAAGTGGGGACTAAGACCGTGAGCCCCACGTGGGACAACCTGATAACCTTGTACCTACCCCAATGCTTAGAGCAGTGCTTGGCACATAGTAAGCGCTTATCAAAAACCATTATTATTATTATTGAGTCAGCATTCACACTATCCCCCACCCTGCACCCACCCCACCCCCAAACTACCCTCCCCACTCCAACATCAGTGCCTCCATTAAGGCACATTCCCACTATCCTTTTAAAACTACAAAAACCCACCCACCTGCTTCATAAAATTCTTGCCCACTGGTCTGGCTAAATCATCTTCCACAGCTCCCCCAGTACCTTTGATTATAACTCTTTCTAGTATTCCTACTCTTGCTACTTAGGAGGAAGACAAAAGATGGCGATTAAAAGCAAATGGAAGACAAGGGGTGGATAGCAAGGTAGAGGATATTGGACAGACGAGGGTAAGATGGAGAAGGAAATGGAAACTATACAGCGACTGGACACCTAACACAAAAATCCCATGAACTTATTCACAGATCTCAGGCAGTTCAACACTGAATACAGAAATTGACAAAATTGTGTCTGAGCAACCCTCTATGAATAAAAAAGTAAACGGACCTTAGACATTAAAAAGGTTAAGTAAAGGATCATTTTAGAAAACTCCACAGACATTTAGTCAAAACCGGAAAAGGTTACGCGAAGTAACAGTTACCTTTTACATCAGGGGCAAATTAGGATTATACATGTTCTTCCTTATTTCCTTCCTCCCCCCACTTTTTTTTTTTTTCCCTTTAGTTCAACCATAAAGCTTTGGGTACTTCAAGACTCTGAAGTCTTAGCTGGACAGCTCTGGATGGGTCAGTAGAAATCTCTGAAAATTAGAACAGGGCTGGTAGGAAACAAGGTTTGAGAGCCATGGGGAAGAACCAGTCAATCAATAGCATTTACTGAGTGCCTAATTAAGCGGAGTACTGCACTAAATGTTTGGGGGAAGTACAATAGAAGAAACAAGTAGAACTCACTATGCTTACAATTTAACTGGGAAGGCAGACAAAATATTGAAGCAGTGTGGCCCAGTGGAAGGGGCTTGGGCCTGGAAATCAAGGACTTGGATTCTGATTCCAGCTCTGCCGCTTGCCTGTCTGAACATGGGCAAGTCACTTACCTTCTCTATGCCTCAGTTTTCTCAACTGTAAAATGAGGATTCAAAACATGTTCTCCCTTCCAGTCAGACTATTAGTTCTCTATGGGACAGAGCGTGTGTCTGACTTAATTAACTTTTATCTATCCCAGAGCTTAAAACAGTGCTTGACATACAGTATGTGCTCAATAAACACCATAATTTTTTAAAAATCCACGTCCACAAGGAAGGAAACAACGTAACGATGGGCAAGTGAATGAGTACTTAAATAGTAGTGTATGTAATTGAAAGGAGTGATAAGGGTGGTTGTGGGTGCATAGCGTCAGGGTTGATATGCCCTGGTGAGAAGGAAAATTAAATCAGGGAAAGCCTGCCAAATGAGACATGTTTTCAAGGGTACTTTGAGTCTGGAAGTAATTACAGAACACAAGCATCAATGAGTGGTGCTGAGTTGGTGTTTAATTTGCCCCTGTCTATAAAGACTACTATCAGGCAATTTTACAGAGTAGAATTTTATTACTGTTTCCTACTTTTATGGGTTTTAATGATCAATTTTTCTCTTTTCTCTTTCTTTACATTCACTAATAATAACAATAATGATGGTATTTGTTAAGTGCTTACTATGTGCAAAGCACTGTTCTAAGCACTGGGGGGATACAAGGTGATCAGGTTGTCCCACGTGGGGCTCAGTCAATCCCCCTTTTACAGATGAGGTAACTGAGGCACAGAGAAGTTATGTGACTTGCCCAAAGTCACACAGCTGACAAATGGTGGAGCCAGGATTTGAACCCATGACCTCTGACTCCAAAGCCCAGGCTCCTTCCACTGAGCCACGCTGCTTCTCTACCACTAACACTGATCTGGGACTGTGTGACAAGAGGGAAATGTCCACTGCCAAAGGAAAAGCAGGAAACAGAGCGGGTGGCTAAAGAT
Organism: Tachyglossus aculeatus; assembly: GCF_015852505.1. NCBI lineage: Eukaryota > Metazoa > Chordata > Mammalia > Monotremata > Tachyglossidae > Tachyglossus > Tachyglossus aculeatus. The sequence goes on along the minus strand of NC_052074.1, from coordinate 53,739,900 downwards.
TCACAGGATGATTCTCAGTTTTGACTGGTAGCACAGAGTCCATCACACAGAGTTAGGTTTACTATTCTCTAAATTAACTGAAGCTCACCTGCCATATTCCACCTCAATCAGTGTTATGAGATCTTTCTGCAGTCTAACCCCAACCAGAAGAGCTTACTGTCACCTGCAAATTTAGAGACTTCACTGTATACTCCCTTTCAGATCATTTATGAATATACTAAAATTAGTCCTAAAACCAAATCCACGAGGGATCCCACACTTCTCCATCATGAAAAAAGTCTACATACCCTCATACCCTTACCATTGCCCCTGTTTTTGAGTCGGTTTCCTATCCATGACAGACCATTCCCTCCAATCCTATGACTAATGGGCTCGGTCTTTGGTGTGAAAATTTTTTTGAAAAATCAAGGTGTATTTATGATATATCCACCAGTTCCTCTCTAGCCACGTTTACTGACCTCTTCAATGCACTGCAGAAGATTAGTGAGGCAGAATTTCCCCTTTCAGAAGCTACGTCTTTTTTCAACAGGCCTTGTTTTCCTTGTTGCTCAATAATTGTACATTTAATTCTAGATTCTGTTCATTTGCCAGGTGTGAAAATGACTACCTGATATCACAAAGTGATCGATGTAGCCATGCAATTTGGAATGAGTTAACATTTTCAAGGCCTGAAAAAAAATACTCTGGGTTTAAAAATAAGTTCCTAGGTAATTATGGAAAAATTCTAGCCTAAATCACTGCTATTGAACCCTTTTTACTTAGATACTCTGTAATTAGCTTCCACACCACTACTCAACTGACAAATGTAAAAAGACCTAGTGAAAATTTTTACAGCACTAGTTTGTTTTTTTTTTTAAAAGGAACTAAAAAAAAATAGTTTGATGAGAACTTGGCCTAGTGAACAAGCCATAGGACTGGAAGTTAAAAGACCCAAGTTCTAGTCCCAGCTCTGCCACTGACCTTGGTCAAATTGCTCCATCCTTATTTGCAAAACAGCGATTAGATACCTGCTCTTCTTTTGAGTTCTGGGCTGGACAAGGATGGTGACAATCTGATTATCTTGTCATCTTACTACAGCACTTAGCACAGTGCATGGCACATGGTACGGATAAGAAAGATGTGACCTATCCCTATCCATAGATAATGATTACTGGAAAGAGAGATGTGGCTCTCTTGCAATTTTGACATATTCAGTTGTCCACTGACTTGAAGGAAACACCACTAATGGTGAAATTAACCTAGGAGTACCCGTTTGGGATGAAAAGGCAAGGGCCTTGTCTGGTCAAACTGTGAACACAAAAAGGCTGTTCTCTGTTTTGTTATGTTTTATGTGTGCAGCACCTGGTGGTGTTTTCTCTTTCGCCTCCTCGTCTCTCAACCCTTTTGACTGCAACTTCAACAAGCCTAAAGAGTTTTTCATGACTGATAGGTGTGCATCTGTAGGCACTCCCATTATCAAGTCTATTCCTCCCTGTGTTCAAATATAAATGGCAAGTTCTTAAGGTTACGCTCAGGGCCTACACCTCTACGTTTCTGCACGGGGCCTAACCCACTGCTATATACTCAGTAAGTGCTCTCAAATATTATGTGTTGATAAATCAAGGAGTACCGTTTTGGAAGTAGGAATTCCCCCATTGGAAAAACCACCCCTTTATTCAAATACATAGAGAAAATGATGTTTCATGAAAAAAACCCACCAAAAAACCCTCGTTTTTAGAACAGTTTTTCATGCCAACAACTGAATACGTCTTAGATCCTTGCGCCAGGGAAGGGCATACTCAATTTAATAAATCGAATAGATTACAGCTCTTGGGCCAACCGCCACATGGCACAGGCACAGTTCCAAGCCCATGCCTGACTTTGTGCCTGACTGTGCCAGCAGCCACCGACGGAGGAAAAGAGGCCGGCAGGAAATCTGTTCTAAGCTTCTGAACCCACATGTCTGTAATACTTACATGAAAAATTGAGAACCGTTAGTATCCTTTCCTCTGTTGGCCATTGAGAGCAGAAATTCTTTGTTGTGTTTAACAGCAAAACTCTCATCTAGAAAAGCCAGAATTTCAATTAAACCAAAACGAATTTACACAAATTTGATTCCTCCTAACTTCTGCTACATATCTTAGAACTCAGCTTGCCAAAGAAGCCCCCAAAAACCAAAACGTAAAAAACCCCAACACCCAACCCAAAATGACTACACTTATACATACTTATGTTGTCCTTGCCTTTTATATGGTTTTTAGCTTTCTTTACATGTACTTTGACAACTCTTCCCTCTTCCCTATTATTCTAAACCTCTTGGAAGGCAGGGATTTTAATTTCCATCCAAATATCTTTTCTCCATCCTTGCTACAGTGCTTTGCACATACCAGAAACATAACAGACTTTTAGACTGTGAGCCCACTGTTGGGTAGGGACTGTCTCTATATGTTGCCAACTTGTACTTCCCCAGCGCTTAGTACAGTGCTCTGCACACAGGAAGTGCTCAATAAATACAATCGATTGATTGATAATAAATACTTCTTCTACTGCTACTTTGTCCAACTTAATTCCTAGCAATTACTACAACAACTTTGCTATTATAAAATTTAGTCACTGATCTATGAAATGAGTTGCCCTCTACTCCAGAGGCCAAAACATCCTGAATCTTGTGCCCTGTGCCTTCTCCCCATTTTCCACTACAGCATTTATAGATCTCACAATTTGAAAAGGATATTTACCTTCAAAAAATCCACCATAAATTGATTCACCACCCCGTCCATTTCCTAAAAAGGGAGGGGAGAGGGTTAAGGGGCATGGGGGAAGAGAGAGCCTTGGTACAGCATGTTTTCCAAAGAGTAAATATTTTTACAGGTGCTTCCAAATTTAAAATGATAGTCACAATAGATTTTCAAGGTAATAAATCAGAAAGAAAATGAAGCATTAACCTCTAAATAGAACCATCTATGAGGACATTTGGCCACTACTTTGGGCAAAGAATGATGTAAATAATGGTGACAGAATTTAAGAACAGCAGGAAAACAGAATCCCACATGTTGCTCGTTCTTTTTAAACAATCACAAAAACTTGAAAATATAGAATATTAAAAATAGATATTTGTGGGGTTAGGTATCTTCCCCCAGGATAAGAGCTGCACTTAAAAACTGCTTTCAATTTCTGAAACTTGTTCCAATACACAAGGCATTGCGTTTCTACTTATTTCTACTTATTTACCTGACCCTGCCCTCCATGACAGGAAGGACGGAAGAAGGAAATGGGACACCAGATAAGAAAATACTCGTCATTAAAAACCTTACTTTGGGGAACTTATAGCAAGATAAAATAAGTAAGCAGAATTTTCCTCAGAGGAAATCCAAGTCCCACCTTCACTGAAGTCACCACCTTGAACCATAAAATCTTTTACAACTCTGTGAAACAAGCAACTTTTATAATGTAATGGCTTCTGAGTTGATTTTCCTGTGCCCTTTTCACCTGTGGGAGAAAAACAGCAAGGAGAGGAAAGTTAATATTCACTAATTCTACATTTTTTAAACCAAAGGAAAGGCTGAAGTAGAAAATTTTTTTAAAAAATACTCCAAAATTCAGCCACCTAGGAATCATACTTTCTTAAATAAAAGCCATCATAAAATTTGGATCCAGGTTTTCATTTTGAACTTTTGCTCAGCTTTTAATTTATCTTTGAGACTGCGCTCTCTTTTCTAGGATGTGTAGAAGACAGCTTCATCGCTGATCACTTACTGTGGGCAGAGAACTATACTGAGTGCTTGGGAGGAGACAAAAGTACATACGAACCTGTGCAAAGACAACGGAAGTTCTCACATGTTTTGGGGCAGACATCAGAGAACAGCTCAAAGACAACTCTTCCCGCTGAAAAAGATGAAGTTGGTTTAAAATTTGAACACTTAGACTACTACTTTGTCTATAACTTCAATGTAAATACTTTTTTTTCTTACCAGGTAGATTGTTGATGGCTATATCGAAAAAGCACCGAGGACGCTGGACTTTTATTCCCATGACGTCTCTGTTTCTATACTGTAGGTGAAATACGTATCAAATTAAAACGCCTCAAACCACAAAGACTTTCTGACAGCTGCTGAGGATCAATCTTGGAGCAAATAATATACATGAAAGATTAATGTTTGGGATGGCAGACCTATCTGACATTACTTAGTAACATTTTTAAGGCACACTTTTCCCCCCTTCTGTTAGCGTCCCGCTAAATCAACTACCTAGAATTCTATAACAATAATAATATTTAACATTTAACTCCCTCATCAAATCCCACCCCCGTCTCCTAAGTGCTTAATATTCATTCATTCATTCAATCGTATTTATTGAGCGCTTACTGTGTGCAGAGCACTGTACTAAGCGCTTGGGAAGTACAAGTTGGCAACATATAGAAACAGTCCCTACCCAACTGCACATAGTAAGTGTTCAATAAATGATTGATAGTAATAATAGTACATGTTAAGTGCTTATTATGTTCCCAATGTAAACCTTACAAATTGATTACAGTACAATGGGTTATAATGTTGAATTGAAAAATTCATGTCATTATAACCAATAAAGTGCGGCCTTAAGCTGCTGAGGTATTATATTGGTTTCTTCTTTTTCTGACTTCATCCTAGTTTTTTTTTTATCAATTTAAGGCACCGAAAGTCATTGATGCCAAGTTAACCACAGTGCCGTGTAAAAACATACACTTCTGGAAAAAATGACTGCATCAACACTTTGCAAATTATTACATGGCTGACCAAGGAGGCTTACTGAAACCTAGCTCCAACAAAGCAAATCAAGTTAAGGAACCAGCACAGCAGGATGCCAAAAGAGAAGAAATCCACACCTAAGCAGAACTACAAACCAAAAACTTCTACACACTACTAAAGTGAGTCCCATTGAGTTACAGGGACCATGTTTAATTCCCACCTAAGAATTTTCTCCCTGCACTTAAGTACAGCGTTCTGCACAGAAAACTTGAAAGAACTTGGAAAAAATGAAATTTAAGATTTAAAAGGGAGATATAAACCCTTGGTTTTTACGCTTTTAAAAATCTGGGCCTTATACTTATTCAAAAAAATGCAGAACCCTCCCTAACTAGAAATTTTGAACTTTATTCTTTTACACTATTAGAAAGTTGATCTACTAGACTGTAATCTCCAAGAGGGCAGAGGCATGCCTACTAATTCAACTGTACTCTTCTAAAAGCTAAGTAAGAATCTTACACACAGGTGATGCTCAATAAAAAGTTAATTGATTATCACAGCAAAATGCCAAGGTTTTTTTAAAAATATATTTTTTCTTGATAAAGACCATTATTATTATTTTTTCAGTGTCTGGAACATTTTCATAACGTTCTCTCAAAGGATATCATGACAATTAATTATATGCAAATGAAATAACATACGTGGGAGGTAATATCCCCACTTTGTAGATGGAGGAATGGAGAAGCCACAAAGTGTTTAAGTGCAAATTGCTAAAGGTCAACACTAGTGTTGGTTGGTAGGACATGATTTTCTCCTCAAACATGTTTGCACCCTTTATTCACTGCACCCTCAGCCCCACAGCACTTATGCACATATTCATATTATTTACATTAATGTCTGTAACCCTCTAGACTGTAACCTCATTGTGGGCAAGGAACATATCTCCCAAATCTGTTGTATTGTATTGTACTTTCCCAAGCGTTTAGTATTGTACTCTGTCTACAGTAAGAGCTCCATAAATACAATTGACTGGTTGATTGGTTTCTGGGAAATTCTCACCTGAATGGTAAGGGGCCAGAAAAGTGCACTATCATACATTCAAGAGCAAAGTGTACAACTGTGCAATAAAATTTCCCTGAATGACACACACACACTCACTGATTCAGACTCACCGATGGCAGTGTGGTTTGAGAACAGAACATCAATTCTATTATTATACGGTTACATATTTCAACCAAAACTGAAGTCAACCTAAATAGTATCTGCCACTGTACCATGCAAACATAAATATTAAGCATATACCATTGTCAAATAACATAAATGTTACAGACGGCAGAGAGTGAAACTCCCAGCTGTGCTTCTGGTAGTCAAGTTAAAAGCTCTGGCCAATCAAAAGCAGGACAATTTCCAACAGGATAACAATTTGGTTCTTCCACTTTCAACCAGAGTCCTAACACTACAAAAGAGCATTAAACTTGGTTACTATCAGACAAATGACCCTTTTTTTCTATGGCTAGCCTTTTCAGGATCACAGTAAAAACAAGGAAATCCTTTGGGGCCGAAAGAGTAAAGAGAACTTGGAAAATAGTATTTTCTGAGATTTTAGCTTCTTAAATATTTGATCACCAGAAGGTAACCTATTTTAAAATAAAATATGAAATGTGAACAAACAATTGTGCAGGTTCCCGAGAGTCAATTCCTAATTTAAAATCAATGTTTGGGTAACAAGTTCACATATGGAAAAGCAGATGCATTTTACTGTTTTCCTAACAAAAAATTGCACTTGTTTGCAATCAAGGCTAATTCAAAGAAGCTAAAAGAAAAAACAAAAACCAGAGGGGTCACAAAAACATATTAAAAGTTCTCAGTGGCTGAGCCTGCATGGGGCAAAGTTGATGCTCATTCGGAAAAATAAAATCCAAAACCCTAATGTTTCTTGATAGCTCCAAAGGAAGCACCTTTATTTTCAGTCAAATGATGGCAATTACACAATCCATATATATGTTTTATTTTCCTTAGAGGGCCTTTGCTTAGGGTTCCTTGGGCGCAGGGTGGGAGGAGGAGCCATGGGGCATGCTGTCTGTCATTCAAATACGCATGCTAATGAAAAGGTACTTGGAGTAACAATCGATTACATTTATTAAGTACTTACTGTGTGCAGAGCACTGTTCTAAGCACTTGGGAGAGTACAGAATAATGAGTTGGTAGACACATTTCCTACCTACAAGGAGCTCACCATATAGAGGGGGAGGCAGGCATTAAAATAAATTACAGCCCTATAAACAGGTGCTGAGGATGGGGTGAATAAGGGGGATTAGTCCAAGTGCAAGGGCAAAGCAGAAGGGAGAGGGAGTAGGGGAAATGTGGACTTAGTTGGGAAAGGCCTCTTGGAGATGTGATTTTAATAAGACTTTGAACAGGGGGGAGAGTGATCACCTGTCGAATTTGAAGAGGGAGGGAGTTCAAGTCGTAGGCAGGGGTCGGTGGAGAGATAGAAAAGATTGAAGTACAGTGAGCAGGTTGGCATTAGTGAAATGTGTGGGCTGGGTTGTATTTATTCATTCATTCAATCATATTTATTGAGTGCTTACTGTGTGCAGAGCACTGTACTAAGTGCTTGGGGAAGTACAACACAAGAATAAACAGTAGGTAATAACCGAGGTAAGACAGAATTTGTACTTCCCAAGCGCTTAGTACAGTGCTCTGCACATAGTAAGCGCTCAATAAATACGATTGATGATGATGATGATGACGATAGAAGGGGTTAAGGTGCCTTAAAGCCAATAGTAAGGAGTTTCTGTTTGATGCATAGGAAACCACTGGAGATTTCTGAGTGGGAAAACATGGACCGAACAATTTTGTAGAAAAATGATCTGGGCAGGAGTGTGCACTGAAGTAGGGAGAGACAGAAGGCAGGGAAATCAGCAAGGAGGCTGAGGCAGTAGTCAAGGACGGATAGGACAGGTGCTTGGATTATGGTGGAGTTTGGATAAAGGCGAAGGGGTGGATTTCAGTGCCGTGGTGAAGGTAGAACTGACAGAATTTGGTGGCAGATTGAATATGTGGGCTAAGAGATTAGTCGAGGATAACATCAAGACTGAAAAGTAGGATGGCCTAGTGGAAAGAGCATGAGCCCGGGAGTCAGAGGACCTGGGCTCTAATCCTAGCCCTGCCAGTTGCTAGCTTTGTGGCCTTGGGCAAGTCACTTAACTTTTCTGTGCCTCAGTTACCTCATCTAGAAAATAGGGATTAGGACTGAGCCCCTTGTGGGACAGGGACCGTGTCCAGCCTAATTAACCGGTACCTACCCCAACACTTTGAACAGTGTTTGACACACAGTAAGCACTTAAAATACCATAAAAAAAGGTTATGGGCTTGAGAGACAGGGAGGATGGTGGACACTGTAGACCACTCCTTCTTGGAAACGCTATCTAACTTCGGTTTCACAAACAATTTTCTTCTAGCATTGTTTCTACTTCTCTGATCACTCTCAGTCTGCTGACTTCTCTTTCCCCACTCCTTACCTCTTATCTGTGGACATTCATCAAGGGCGTAGCCTGAGTCCCCTACTATTTTGATTGATCTTTCAGCTCTCGCTCGCTGAAACCATTCACTCCAATGGTTTCAGTTACCATTTCTACAAACACAACTCCCATATCTACACTGCTAGCCCCTCGCACGTCCTGCTGCCTGCAAGCCATCTTCACATGGAGGTTTGGCTGGCCCTTCAAAATCAATGTCAGACACTGAACACCTCACGTTCCGTCCAAATTCTTCTCCTCCATCTAACTTTCCCATTACATTTAGCAGGACAACCCTTTCTTGTTTCCAAAGCCTGCAACCATGACATTATCCTTCATTCCTTGCTCTTTCAACTCATTCAGACTGCTGCTAAATCCTGCTGATTTTTCCACCGTGATAATTTTCGAGATCGACTTCTCTATCCAAAAAACTATCACCAGAGTCCAGGTGGTCACCATATCGTTTTTTCTGGATGGTAATTGTCAGGTGCTATTATGGGCCGAGCACTGTACTAAACGCTGGGGTAGAGCCAAGTAAGAGCTTAACAAATACCAACATTATTATTATTATCCAAGATAATGAGGGAGCACACATGAGGCTCACAGTCTAAGAAGGAGGGACTAGGATTTAAACTCTATTTTACAGGATGAGGACACTGTAGACTGAAAACTCCTTGTGGGCAGGGATTGCGCCTACCGATTCTGTTATATTGTACTTTCCAAGCACTTAGGACAGTGCTCTGTCCACAGCAAATACTCAATACCATTATTCGAAACTGTGGCCAGCAGTTAAGTGACCTTCCCAAAGTCACAGCAGACAAGTGGCAGTGCCGGGATTAGAACCCTGTTCCTCTGACTCCCAGGGCCATGCTCCCTGACTAGGCCACACTGCTTTCCTGTGGCATAGCGGATACAGGACAGGCCTGGGTCTCAGAAGGTCATGGGTTCCAATCCTGACTCCATCACCTGTCTGCTGTGTGTCCTTGGGCAAGCCACTTCACTTCTGTGTGCCTCAGTTACCTCACCTGTAAAGTGGGGTTGAAAACCGTGAGCCCCATGTGGGACGGAAACTAAATCCAACCCGATTTACTTAGTACAGTGCCTGACACACAGTAAACGCTTAAAAAATACCATAATTATTATTACTGCATTACTGAATAACTCCCTTCCCCGTCCATTCTTGAAGAGCACAGTTAAAGTACATCTTACTAGTTTTCATTACTCACATTCCATGAACAGATTAATAACAACAAAAAAAAGATCTCTGGTGGAACTCTACCCAAACGCTAGCTGAATAAAACCGAAGCTCCATATGGTACAGTAAGAGCTCAAGACATTTAAGTACAATTACTTATTCTGAAACATGTTTTCTTCCCATGACTTGGAGATAAGGTTATGAAGCTTTAAGGGAACATTTTTCCCTAACACCAATATGTTCTAGGTGTACCACGATCCACGTTGGTACAAGTAGATTGGTCAAGCGCTTAGTACAGTGCTCTGCACATAGTAAGCGCTCAATAAATACGACATGATGATGATGATGATAGAGGAAAAAAATACCTGTGCGTATGTACGTGAGTGCATCTCTCAAGGTGGACTGTTGCTGCTCTACACTCTGAGCCTCTACCTTAGTGTTACTGTACTGTACGGTACTTTGCATTTTTCAACTTTGAGTGGCAAGGGTGGAAAGCATTCTAATGGGGGCCATAACAACAATGGAGAAGTTTATATCCCAAATGTCAGTCATGGTGATTACCTTCTTACCACCTCACCCCAGTCCACTAATTCCTACAGAGTTAATGGTTACAAAGCATGTGTCTTTCCCAAAACACCAAGTTCTTCAAGAACACAACCAATAATAATGAAGGCATTTTTTAGGTGCGTACATCATGTCAAGTACTATATTAAGCACTGAGGCAGATACAAAATATTTCAGCGAATATAAGTGACTATCCAGTAGGTGTTTCCAGCAAACATCCCTTGAAAAACAGATAATTTAGACCTTTTTAGTGCCCATTTCAACTTTTGAGATTACAGACTGATAGGGGAGAACCAAGGAAGCAAGATACCAAGGACAGGGTTAATATTTTGCTGGATATACCATTCAAATACTCATCCTTTTCCATACCTGCAACATAATTATACCAGGCAAGAAACCTCAATATCAATCAATCAATCAATCGTATTTATTGAGCGCTTACTGTGTGCAGAGCACTGTACTAAGCACCTGGGAAGTACAAGTTGGCAACATATAGAGGCAGTCCCTACCCAACAGTGGGCTCTTTGGGCACATCATATTTGACCTGAGAACAGAGATTGTGTGACCTTAGGAAAGTCATTTTATTTCTCTGTGCCTCAGTTACCTCTTCTGTAAAATGGGGATTGAGGCTGTGAGTGCCACATGGGATAGGGACTGTGTCCAACCTGATTTGCTTGTATACACCCCAGCGCTTGGTACAGTGCTTGGCTCATAAGAAGCGCTTAATACCATAACTCTTATTATTAAAATGAGATCAAAATGTCATTAAAATGTGTCAGACACCACATATTTGGAAGAGAGAAGTTGGGAATAAAAAAATAAGAGAAATAACAGCACATATTGCCAGGGCTATCAACAGATTTCCTCCCCAAGACAAGGCACATGCTAGGGAGCAAAAAGAATGAAACCCAACCTGAGAATCAATCTTTCCCTTTTAACTGAAAGAAGGAACTTCAAAACTTGAACATAATGAAGATAACTGCGTGTCCCAGGCCGAATGAGCAATTATCCAATCATTTTCCTAGAACACTGTGAAAACCTTTCTCTCTGTCTGGCACCTGTCTTAGAAAGGGTAAAGACTGGCCCTTCCCCAAACCCCAAGGGAGTGGATTACATTTTAGGGGAGGGGGTGCTTGGGGGCCTTTTTATTTAATTTTTGTGAAGTCCATTTGGGCTACGGCGCACAGGCCAGAACTTGGCAAGAAAGCTGACCTCCAAGGAACCGGCCGGCGGCGAGGGAAGACAGTGGCACAAAACACTCCTTCGAAATTGGCGCGGCCGACTGGGGCAGGATGACAGCCCCTAATAACAGTAGACTGTGAGCCCACTGTTGGGTAGGGACCGTCTCTCTATGTTGCCAACTTGTACTTCCCAAGCGCTTAGTACAGTGCTCTGCACACAGTAAGCGCTCAATAAATACGATCGATTGATTAATAATAACGTTGGTATTTGTTAAGCACTTACTACGTGCCAAGCACCATTCTAAGCACCGAGGCAGATAAAAGGAATGAGGTTGTCCCACGTGGGGCTCACAGACTTCATCCCCATTTTACAAATGTGGTCACTGAGACCCAGAGAAGTGAAGTGACTTGCCCAAGGCCACACAGCAGACGAGTGGCGGAGCAGAGATTAGAACCCATGACCCTCCGATTCCCAGGCTCGCGCTCTATCCTCTGTGCCATGCTGCTTCTCCATCTCCTTCTGCTTCTTGCCTCGTGGCCATCATCATCATCAACCATCAATCGTATTTATTGAGCGCTTACTGTGTGCACAGCACTGTACTAAGCGCTTGGGAAGTACAAATTGGCAACAATTTGACCGAGAGCGGTCACTTTCTAAGGAAAGTGTCACTTTCAGAGAAGTAGCGTGGCACAGTGGAAAGAGCCCGGGCTTGGGAGCCAGAGGTCGTGGGTTCTAATCCCAGCTCCGCCACTGATCATCTGTGTGACTTCTACTCCTGCTCCTCCTGCTCCTCCTACTATTGCTCCTCTCAGTTCGGCCGCTTGTCTGCTGTGACTTCACTGGGCAAGTCACTTCACTGGGCCTCAGTTCCCTCATCTGTAAAATGGGGATTGAGACTGTGAGCCCCATGTGGGACAGGGACTGTATCCAACCTGATTTGCTTCCATCTCCCCCCCCGCCCCCCGTGCCTGGCACAGTAGAGTGCCCGGCACACTCCATACCTCAGTCGCCTCATCTGTAAAAAAGGGATGAGAACTATGGGCCCCACGTGGGACAACCTGATGATCCTGTGTCTCTCCCAGCGCTTAGAGGAGTGTTCGGCGCATAGTAAGTGCTTAACAAATGCTGTCATTGTTATTATTATTATTATTATTATTATTATTATTATTGAGGCCAAATGCCAGCTGTAACAGCGGCCCCCTGGCCGCCACATGGCAGCCCTGAAGGGGTGGCCTGCCCTCCCACTTTGGAGCAGCGGGGTCTGGAGCTCCTTCTCCTCCTGGTCCTGGCCTTCCTCCTTCTCCTTCTGGTCTTGGCCTTCCTCCTCCACCTGCTGGTCCTGGCCTTCCTCCTCCTCGCCTTCCTCCTCTTGCTGGCCCTGGCCTTCCTCCTCCACCTCCTGGTCCTGGCCTTCCTCCTCCTCCTCCTGGTCCTGGCCTTCCACCTCCTCCACCTCCTGGTCCTGGCCTTCCTCCTCCTCCACCTCCCGGTCCTGGCCTTCCTCCTCCTCCACCTCCCGGTCCTGGCCTTCCTCCTCCTCCACCTCCCGGTCCTGGCCTTCCTCCTCCTCCACCTCCCGGTCCTGGCCTTCCTCCTCCTCCTCCACCTCCCGGTCCTGGCCTTCCTCCTCCTCCTCCACCTCCCGGTCCTGGCCTTCCTCCTCCTCCTCCACCTCCCGGTCCTGGCCTTCCTCCTCCTCCTCCACCTCCCGGTCCTGGCCTTCCTCCTCCTCCTCCACCTCCCGGTCCTGGCCTTCCTCCTCCTCCACCTCCCGGTCCTGGCCTTCCTCCTCCTCCACCTCCCGGCCCTGGCCTTCCTCCTCCACCACCTCCTGGTCCTGGCCTTCCTCCATCCTCCACCTCCTGGTCCTGGCCTTCCTCCATCCTCCACCTCCTGGTCCTGGCCTTCCTCCATCCACCACCTCCTGGTCCTGGCCTTCCTCCATCCTCCACCTCCTGGTCCTGGCCTTCCTCCTCCTCCACCTCCTGGTCCTGGCCTTCCTCTTCCTCCACCTCCTGGTCCTGGCCTTCCTCTTCCTCCACCTCCTGGTCCTGGCCTTCCTCCTCCACCTCCACCTCCTGGTCCCGGCCTTCCTCCTCCACCTCCACCTCCTGGTCCTGGCCTTCCTCCTCCACCTCCACCTCCTGGCCCTGGCCTTCCTCCTCCTCCTGGCCCTGGCCTTCCTCCTCCTGGCCCTGGCCTTCCTCCTCCTCCTCCTCCTGGCCCTGGCCTTCGCCTTCCTCCTCTTGCTGGCCCTGGCCTTCCTCCTCCACCTGCTCCTGGCCTTCCTCCTCCTCCTCCTGGCCCTGGCCTTCCTCCTCTTGCTGGCCCTGACCCTCCTCCTCCTCTTGCTGGCCCGACCCTCCTCCTCCTCCTCTTAATGGCCCTGGCCTTCCTCCTCCTCCTTGTCCCGGCCTTCCCCCTCCACCTTCTGGCCCTGGCCTTTCCCCTCCACCTCCTGGCCCTGGCCTTCCTCCTCCTCCTGGCCCTGGCCTTCCTCCACCTCCTGGCCCTGACCTTTCCCCTCCACCTCCTAGCCCTGGCCTTCCTCCTCCTCCTGGCCCTGGCCTTCCTCCTCCCCTTGGCCCTCCTCCTCCTCCTCCTCCCCTCAGTCCTGGCCTTCCTCTTCCTCGTGGCCTTCTCCCCCCCCCCTCCTCCTCCCCCCGTGCCCGCGGGCGGGCGTTGGTGCGGGCCCCCGGGGCCCCCCGATGGCCCCTCGGAATGAGGGGATCGGTCAGCGGGGCCGCCGGAGGAGGCGGAGGAGCAGGAGGAGGAGGCGCTCACCCTGCCGCCATGTTACGGATTGTGCGGCAAAATGCGTCAGGGCCCGCCCGGGGCCCCAGCCCTTACCCTGGCCCGGCCCGGCCCGGCCTGGCCTCCGAGGGCCAAGCTTCCAATCGACCGCCGCCGGAAAGGGCGCTCAATCGCCTCAGCACCTCTGCTTCTCCCTCAGCCCCGGCCTCGGGGGAGGGGGAGGAGGACAACCACCACCACCACCACCACCACCACTACCACCACCACGACTACGCTGAGGAGGTGGCGACGGTTCTCCCGCCCTCCCTCCCGCGCAGGAAATGCGTAACGGGGCTCCTCCTCCTCCTCTTTTTTTATTTTTTTGCATCTGTTAAGCGCCTACACTGTGCAAAGCACTGCCCTAAGCGCTGGGGAGGATACAGGGTGATCAGGCTGTCCCACGTGGGGCTCACAGCCTTCACCCCCATTTGACAGAGGAGGGAACTGAGGCCCAGTGAAGTGACTCGCCCAAAGGTCACGCAGCAGACATGTGGCGGAGGCGGGATTCGAACCCATGACCTCTGACTCCACAGGCCGGGCTCTGCTTCTCCTCTTCTCACCGAGCGCACACCGGCCGGTGGCCCGGGCCTTCCCGATGGGGAGCTAAGGAGAGGGACCCACCGGGCCCTCCGCCACTGCCCATCCCCAACTTGCCCCAAGACCTCCGTACCCCGTCTCAGGTCGGTATAATTCATAATAATAATGCCATTTATTAATCAATCAATCATCAATCCTATTTATTGAGCGCTTACTGTGTGCAGAGCTCCGGACTAAGCGCTTGGGAAGTCCAAGTTGGCAACATGTAGAGACGGTCCCAACCCAGCAGTGGGCTCACAGTCTTGAAGGGGGAGACAGAGAACAAAACCAATCAATTAATCAATCGTATTTATTGAGCGCTTACTGTGTGCAGAGCACTGGACTTAGCGCTTGGGAAGTCCAAGTTGGCAACATAGAGAGACGGTCCCTACCCAGCAGTGGGCTCACAGTCTTGAAGGGGGAGACAGAGAACAAAACCAATCAATTAATCAATCGTATTTATTGAGCGCTTACTGTGTGCAGGCACTGGACTAAGCGCTTGGGAAGTCCAAGTTGGCAACATCTAGAGACGGTCCCTACCCAGCGGTGGGCTCACAGTTTCAATCCCCATTTTCCAGAATGAGGTAACTGAGGCCCAGAGAAGTGAAGTGACTTGCCCAAAGTCGCACAGCTGACAATTGGTGGAGTCAGGATTTGAACCCATGACCCCTGACTCCAAAGCCCGGGCTCTTTCCACTGATAAATAATAATAATAATGATAATAATAATGGCATTTGTTAGGCGCTTACTATGTGCAAAGCACTGTTCCAAGCGCTGGGGGGATACAAGATGATCAGGTTGTCCCACGCGGGGTTCACAGTCTTAATCTCCATTTTACAGATGAGGGAACTGAGGCTCAGAGAAGTGACTTGCCCAAGGTCACACAGCAGACATGTGGCGGAGCCGGGATTCGAACCCATGACCCCTGACTCCAAAGCCCGGGCTCTTTCCACTAGCCACAAGCGGGCCAACTTGAAGGGCCGGGCTTGCCCGTTAGCCCGGGAGGACCCGTCCTGGGGGGAGGGGGGCTCCTTCTCCTGCTCCTCTTCCTCCTCCTCCTCCTCCTCTCCTCCACCGCACTGCTGCTGGGATCCACGGCGGACTGTGAGTTTGTGTGTTTGTGTGTCCATCCCGAGCGGCAGGGGTGTACGTGGCCTCGGGTGTCAGCGCTTAGAACAGTGCTTCGCACATAGTAAGCGCTTAATAAATGCCATTATTATTATTATAAGCCGGAGAGGGGGACGGCGGGACCCTCTCGTTCCTTCATCCAGTCGTATCTATTGAGCGCTTACTGTGTGCAGAGCACTGGACTAAGCGCTTGGGAAGTACAGATCGGCAATAGATAGAAACGGACGCTACCCCACAACGGGCTCACACTCCCTGCCCGCCGGCGCGGAGGGCGGCTCCCCGATAAATAAATCAGTAAATAATGATGGCATTTGTTAAGCGATTACTACATGCCAAGCATTGCTCTAATTGCTGGGGGAGACACAAGGTCATCGGGTTGCCCCACGTGGGGCTCACAAGTCTTCATCCCCTATTTTACAGTTGAGGGAACTGAGGCCCAGAGAAGTGAAGTGACTTGCCCAAAGTCACATAACTGGCAGGTGACAGAGCCGGGATTAGAACCCACGACCTCTGGCTCCCAAACTCGTGCTCTTTCCTCTGAGCCACGCTGCTTCTCTTCTCTCCCCATATGTGTAGTAAATGTGTACAGTTGGTGAATTCACATGGCTCTTAACTGTTTCTTCTTCCTGCTCTCTGCCTTGTGGCCACTTCCCCACTCAAGCATCACTTCAGCGAGGCAGAGAATAGAGGTTCCTGGCATTGAGTTCGAGAGAGGCGTGCCAAGCTATCCAGGTTGGCATGCTAATCCTCCGGCCACAGTGTGTATTCTGCCTCACTTTACCATCATTTCTGATGTCCTACTTACATAAGGATTCAGGGCCGCTGGCAAGTGGCAGTCCTCTGTCTCTATCCTCTCTCCCCATGCTCCTCTCTGATACTCCAAGTGAAGTGACTTGCCCAAAGTCACACACCTATGTACTAGGGTTTTTTTGTTGTTGTTGTTGTCTGTCTCCCCCCTTTTAGACTGTGAGCCCACTGTTGGGTAGGGACGGTTTCTATATTTTGCAAACT
This sequence comes from Tachyglossus aculeatus, assembly GCF_015852505.1. Lineage (NCBI taxonomy): Eukaryota > Metazoa > Chordata > Mammalia > Monotremata > Tachyglossidae > Tachyglossus > Tachyglossus aculeatus. The sequence continues at coordinate 53,723,230 of NC_052074.1, read as the reverse complement.
TGTACTTCCCAAGCGCTTAGTACAGTGCTCTGCACACAGTAAGCGCTCAATAAATACGATTGATGATGATGATGATGATGCTCCTCCTCTTGAATGGCAGGGGCACTGAGAGAATAGGGGCAGTAACATGGTGATCTGATTTCCAAACAACAGTAGAGGTTGCACTGCGGCTGAGGCTCCCTCTGGAATCGCTCCCTTTTCCCAATCTCCTCTGTGGGTTGACACAGAGTGCCCAAGGGAAGGTGGGAATACTTAAATCTCATGCGTAGTTGCTTGTTAGCTCAGGTCAGAAAGTTTGTGGGATGGGCAGAATTTGGTGTGGGAATTATTTAGGTTATTTCCTACCTCCCAGCTATTAGAGATCAGTGCTGTAGGCTTGCTAAGAATATGTTGCCAAATCAATGTAATCCCCTCTAGACTGTAATCTCAATGTGGACAGGGAGCATGTCTATTAATTCTTTTTTTATTGTGCTCTCCCGGGGTTTTAGCAGAGTGTTCTGCATACAGAAAGCGCTCAAGAAATGCCACTATTGTTCGATTGATTCTAAAATTTTGCACCCACTTTCTTCTCAATATTAAACTAATCTTTCCCGTAGGTATCATGGATCGAAATGCTGATTCTGCAAAATGGAAATGCAACTGACAGAACAAAAGCGAAACTATACCAATGCACATCACATCCTTAATAGCAAGAGTTTGCTTTGAAGGAAGCAGTGAGCCAAACATTTTTCTAAACCCTTCTGAATCATCTTGAGTGGTTGGAGAAATATGCTTCGTCTGAGGCCTGTTTATCAGTTCTACTGGAGATTCTGTCAGTTTCGACCTCTAAGCAGTGATGCATTGCTTGGCCAGTTAAGGAACTGCAAAGATGAAGATGAAATTCTTGATCTAGTTGGGAAGAACAAAGCCAAACTTTCAGAAAAACATGTGGACTATGCGATTAAAGTTCTTTGGCAGTTTCGGAAAGGGCAAACCACCCAGAAGAGAAGTACTGACTATGTCAGAGATCACCCCCAATTTCTTACTTTGCAAATTTTAGCTGAAAACAAAATAGAATTAATGGGCAATGATGCCTTGGTGAATATACTGTATGTCATGCTGAGGTGAGAAAATGATTTTCTGTTTCACTGGAATGTATACTGAATGGTTCTCATTTATATTTTATTGTAAACTCTTTGAGGCTGAACTAGGACTTCTTTTAAATTTAATGGTATTTGTTAAGCGCTTACTATGCGCCAGGTGCTATACTAAGCACTGGGTTAGACAAAGTTAATCTGATTTGACACAGTCCATGTCCCACATTGGACTCACAGTATTATTTCCCGTTTTACAGATGAGGTAACTGAGGCACAGAGAAGTTAAGTGACGTGCCCAGAGTGACACCACAGACAAGTGACTGCTTCTTTATTCCAGGTGTTTTGGCTTTATTTGACAGTGTAGCGACACAAAAATGTTACATGTATAAAAGCAGTCAGAATGAAATTCTAGCCGGTTATCTGCACTGGAAGTAGAAACTATTGACAATTTCACAGTTAAATAGCGTGTATGCTGGAAAACAGTTGCATCCTGATAGATTCACTGTATCCCAGAACTGCAATTCCAGGTTTTTTCTCCTCCCTTTCTCACCACATTCCACTAATGGGTCTGAGCCTCTGAGTACCTTTGAGGGCAGAGAATGACTCATGCTATGTTTTAAGCAGAGTTTGAAGCTTGGATTTGGGCAGTCTAAAGTAATTACTGTGCTATTTGTTAAGCACTTACTATGTGTCAAGCCCTGTTCTGAGCACTGTGTTAGGTACAAGTTAATCAGGTTGGACACAGGCCCTGTTCCACATGGGGATCGCAGTCTAAGTAGGAAGAAGAACAGGCATTGAATCCCCATCTTACAGTTGAGGAAACGGAGGCACAGAGAAGACAAATGACTTACCCAAGGTCACACATCAAGCAGTTGGCAGAGCCAGGATTAGAACACAGGTCCACTAACTCCCAAGCCTGTGTTCCACTAGGCCATGCTGTAGGCAGTGCTTTTGCATTAATAAAGCAAATTGACATTAATATAAGATTTGCCTGATTTTTTTTTTTACCATGGTGTTAAGGTTTGGTGTGGAAGCCCATGATTCCTTGATTGAAGAGCTGGTCGTGGAAGCTTGGAGAAGGGTAGAAAGGCAAGTACTGGACACACTAAGACCTCTGAAGACTTTTCCAGGTGTTAGTCCTGAAATTCTTATAACGGAGGCTTTTAGAAACTTTGCTGGGCTGGCAACAATGCATTTCCTCTGCATTCTCCTTCTTTTCTTTTGCTTTCTTTTCCCCTTCTTTCACTGCCTGGAACTGCTGTACTTTTGGTGAGAGGCCTTTCTCAGGGCTTTATGTGCACATAGTCACAAAAAGCTTGCTATCTATAGGTGGAAACTAGACACCAAGACTTTACTTCATATGTCTGCCTACTTGCAGAAATACTGTATTTTCTTTGCTATGATCACTAAAGGCAAGATGTTCAGTTCAGGTTGCCTATATAATGTATAAAATGTGACAGTTTTTACTGTTGGTTTTAGAAGGTTCAGCTATATAAAGTCCTGGCACATTGCTGTTAAGACTGCAGTCTTTTCTTCTGAAGTCTTTCCCCTTTTTGTGCTTTCTCCTTTCAAAAAGCTGATCATAATTATATTTGATTTCATATTCTGGAAAGGGTCTAACTGTCCTTTTTTGTCCATTATTTTAAACAATGATAATAGTTTTCAAGCAGTTGAATTCTTATACAGAAATCTCAATTTGGAGCAAAGTCACAAGCATTTGTGTGTTCATGAATGGTGAATTCAGATTTGTTGTAATCAGTATTTCTCAGATCAACATAACAAGTGGTATTTATTAAGCTCCCAATGAGTGTGAGCACTTGGCAGAGTACAGCAGAAGCAGTAGTTGGCCAGGGAGTTCCAGAAGCTTTTGAAATTCAGCATAAAGTTAATTTTTCATTTCAGTATTAGTAGTATTCCTTGAGCACCTACTGGGTATACTGCTCTGGTGCTAAGCACTTGGGAAAGTGCAATATAGAAAAAATGATGTGTTCTCACACAGCTTATAGTCAGAGAGGCAGACGTGATTTTTTTAAATCAATCAATCAATCAATCGTATTTATTGAACACTTACTGTGTGCAGAGCACTGTACTAAGCGCTTGGGAAGTACAAGTTGGCAAAAAGAACAGTTCCTATAATTTTGCGTACAGCTTAATAAATATAAGCACAGGTGCTGAGGATAGGTGTCAGTAAAAGAAATAAGTGATAGAAATGACTAGTAGGTATTGAATGTATTGAGAAGCCTACATAAGTGAATGAAAAATAGTTAAAAGATTTTAACATCGCAGAGTAGACATGGAGTAGACGTGCCAGATCGTACTTTTGGTGGGTTCCATTTTGACTCTTCTGGATGAAGTCAGATAATTACAGTGTTCCGCACTCAATAAGCACTCAATAAATACGATTGAATGAAAGAATAATTCCACCTAAAGTGGTTCTAAGAATTTTAAACAATTCTGTAAGGCAGTAAAACTTTTGCAGTCAACATTCTGAGGAAATGGGAGGCACAGGTTTTTCAGAAATTCTGGTTACCAAGAGTTGGGACTGAAAAGTCAGGGCTGAACTGGAGACCACTTGGAGGAAAGGATTTCCATAGGTTGTCCAGAGGGGTCAGGAACAAAGATCCTAGGAAAGATGGGTCAGCTGAATCCTGGACCAACTTGCATTTATTTATTGAGTGTGTGGTTAGAGGAGGAATTTTGCTGATCAAATATTTCTTTTTCACCAAATTATTATGGCCCTGAAGGTAATTGGAGAGTAATGATGTGGAATTTTGGTATTACTTTTGAAAAATTCCAAGGTTATGAATTCCTTAAATTATTTTCCATCTGACTGAAGTCTTCGTTCAGTATCAGTGATTGATGAAGAATAAAAACATATTCCTTATTTGTTTGGGTCTCTGTTTTGGGTCATATGTATTATTTCATTAGCTTTGAAAAGTAAGAATTTAGAAAATTCTTGCGTGTTTTATCATTTAACAGGTTTAATTTTATGGCGTTGTCAAAATTCTCCACATGCCTCTGTGATCAACAGTTACATGTTAGTCCTTTAATGGGAAAAGTAGCCGACATCGTAAGCAGAAACTTGGACTCAGTACAAGATTTAAGGTAATCTTGATATGTTGAAATCTAAATGACTGTTGAATTCAATCTGTTGCAAACAATGTGCTTTCTCTGACATGCTGTTTGTTGATCCCAATTATCCCATTTTTTAAAAAAACTAATCATTCAGTTCAGTACTGTCCATGATGGTTGAAATTTGTGATAACTAAGTGTAAAAATGTTTGATTTTTCAGGGCCTTATCTGTGTTGATGGTCAGCATTTCTTCCGTAATCTCACCTGATTTTCGAGGACGACTAGTGAACAAAGCAGAGTTTCTCTTTGACACAAAGGATTCTTCCCTCCTGAACGCCTCAAGAAGAATACTGCAGTTCCTTCGCAATGTTAGATATAATTATCGTCCCTTAATAGAAAAGTGCAGTAACGTTTTCCTCAATAATGCCATTTGCTTAAATTTGGATTCCATTAATGTTATCCTTGGGTTATACCAATCTCTGCAGATTAACAATTGTGCATTTCGTTTAGTTGCCAAAGAGAAGCTTATTCAAATGATGGATCTTTTTAATAATCCTGCTTGCTTTGTGAAATTGTTCACGGCACTGGGACCCATGGCAGGACTGCAGGAAAGAGAACGGTAATTTAATTTTAAATTTTTTATTTCAGTCTGTGCACTGAAGGGATTTAATACAGCAATCCCCCAGTATAACACTCTCTTTTTAGAACTTTTTCACGGTGGGGTGGTTGAATTTTAATACAGGCATTTCTGGGCCTTCTCACTCCAGGATAGCGGATAGGGGCTGTGAGCTGCTGATATAGGGTATTTTTTTTATATCACTAAAGGTCATTTTAAATATTTCAAATATTTTCCTTTCCAGACTTAAAGCAACTCTGCTGTTAATGGCCGAGGAACTGACCAGTCAACAAGCATTAGCAGTGGTGGTCACAATGGAAGAAATGAATAGCAAAAATTCACGTCTGATTAAAAAGTACTTTGTCCCTTTAAGTGATTCCTTCCTTGTATCATCCACTCTCTATAGAAAACTGTTTGTGCTTTACCAGCTCAGGAATTTCTTTGTGAAGGCACAAAGCATCAGCTGTCAGACAGTGTCACTTTTGTTATTTTGCTAGCAGAATGACCAGTTCTTTGGACAGTTTCTTGGTGATGAGGTTTCCCTCCTTTTCTTTTAAGTTATTGTTCTTTTTTTGCCTTTTTTCCTTTCTGCCCCCCTCACACAGATGTGCACTTGTGTGCATATGTGTGTGCGCATGCACGCACATAGAGGACAGGTGGAATCTGAATGGAGAGTGGGTCCAGGAAAAGAGCGGTAGTAAAGGAATTCCTGGAGTCTAAGGCTTGAGGGGGACGAGTGAGTGCTCCTTTAAGATGTAAGAAATACATGTGCACATGGATTCCTTATATCTTAAAGGAGCACTCACTCCTCCCTGGGTCTCAGTGCTAATGAGAGCTGGCAAATATTCACATTTTGGGCTGTCCAGGCACTGAGCAATTATTTCTGGGGTACACATGCTCCTCTGCCCTGAAGGTTTAAAATTCAGTGTATGCATAATCTTAATCAGCAGGGATTCATTGCTCAGAAAACCCCATTAGAGTGCTCACTAGAATTTTTATATTTGAAGAAAAATTGTATATCTGCTAAGAAGAACAGATGCTACTGTATTATACCTTCCTAAGCAGACATCTTGCAGAGAGAAGATATGGAACAAAGCGAGTGGGATTTTTTTTTTGTTTCTTTGTCAGAGTGAGTTCCTATAAAGTAGCTATTAGCCCTGTGAGTTAATTTTCCTTCTTGCTAACAGCTCAGTTATAGGATTTAGTGGGAAAGGATTTTTGATTCTCTGGGAAATAAGACAGTTGCACTGTAATTCGTGTCCTGTTTTTATTTTCAGAATTGCTTCTGTTTTATATAAATATTTGGATATCTACACACCAGCAGAGTTGGCAAAGGTAACGAAAGCCTTGGTTCTTCTGCGTTTTCATAGTTCAGAACTCTTCACAAAACTCAGAGAATTGCTGCTTCGGTAAGATCAATACCAAGTTGTCTGGTTCTGTGCATGGGAAAATGTAATTTAAAATTGGGAATTGCAGTTTTTTATTATGATGCACAAGTTTGTTTTTTCATTCTTTTGGTTTTCTCCTGTCTAGCCATTTGCGAGTCAGTATCGTAACCCGTGAAATTGCTATGTTGGTCCGTGTTATCGCCATGCTTCCTTACCCGCACCTGGATAAAGCAGGGATTTCCCGAGTTGATGCAGCTTTGCCGCAGTGTAACTTAAGTGATTTGAGTGTATTTGCTTTGTCTATTGCCAAATGGGATTGCCACAGTTTGTCATACCTGGAGGACTTTTCTGGAACAAATACGATGTTACTTCAGAAACTAAACATCTGTGGTTTTCAGAGAGTGCAAAAAGCCAACAATTTGGATCTTCTGTGGGAGGAACTTGAATATGTAAATGGAAGCTGGTTCAACGAAACACTTCTTGAAGAAACAATGGTGGCTTGGCAACGCTTGATGGACCAAATTATGTACACAAATGCTCCAGATACTGCATTTTTTATCGCAAGAACAAACTACCTCTCTGCTCCACTACTTGATAGGATAGCTTCTGTGACAGTCCAGGATATTGATAAGGTAGATATTTAAAACAGTATGTACTATAGCTACCATATTCACAGATTTATGACTTGAGCAGTTTCAAGTTTTCTGCCAAACAGCTGTCACACAGATGATTTTGCTTTGTTTGCCTTGGTGGCACACTTTTAGCTTCCTTTGAGGACTCCTTTTTGTTCATTTGTAAATATTTTTTCCTTTATTCTTCCTTTTCCCTACAGTGCCGGTTTTAAATTTAGTAGTAATAGTAATATTTATTTAATAATAATATTATTATATAATTCAGTCAATTAGTGGTGTATATATAGAGTGCTTACTGTGTGCAGAGCTAACTTCCCAGGAGAGTACAGTACAATAGAGTTGTTAGAGAAAATCTCTGCCCTTGAGGAGTAATCTGTGCATTATTCTAGGTGCTTGGTAAAGTGCATCACAAAGAAGTGATGCATTCCCTGCCCATAAGGAATTTGTGTTTTAACAGGTGAGAAAAAAAAATATCTACACGTGAAATATTCAAAGTCAATAATTGAATATATATTTATATATATACAAACATCTATACCTAAACCCTGAGGATGGATAGAAATAAATGGAGGTCAATTATATTGTGTTGTACTCTCCCAAATTCTTAGTACAGTGCTCTGCACTGTAAGCACTCTGTAAATACAATTGATTGGGTGATAGCAGAGTTGCACAGCTTGGGTATTGGGGATTAAATGGTGAAGACTTGTTGGAGGTAAGGTTTTAATATGCACAACTTAAAACCTAAACATACCATTCTACTAAAATTGTGTCACAATGAATCTGTTTGTGGTATGTTTTCAGAAGCCTCAACAGACTATGGTGCATTGTTTTTTAAGGGCAAACAATGTGTGTCTAGCTCTTTAACCCTCTTGGGCCTTAGTTAAACCTAAAGTTGTTTCAGATCTTCAAAATGAAGTAAAAATGGTCAAATGAAGGTGAAGTTTTTGTCCAAAGAAAGGTTGTGTTTGCTCCTTGCCTTATTTTCACCACCTGTTGGGTAGAGATGATTCAGTTAAAATTTAAAAGAGAATGCTATACATACAGTAAGAGGGTTTGGGGTATGAACAAAATAGCATTACTCAACAGTTACTAAATAGTCTAAAATTAAACAAAACTGGGTTTTTTTTTATTGAGTAGCATTCAGAAAGTGGAAAATATTAAGTAATGCACATATTGGTTGTTTAGGTTGTTTTTTTTTCTGGGTAGTATATTGTCAGCAGACTCAGTTATAATGTTCTGGACACTCCAGAGGCTTCCCATCTCCTCACTATTTGACGGAGTTATTGATAAGTAGATAAATGACTGAGACCTGTGACAAATGGGAACAATAATCTACAACGTGAGATTTCCACCCTGGGAGAGTCTTAGGCTTCTTGGAAAGCAAGATCAAAACCAACAGAAAAACAAATAAAAAACAGTGAAACTTCATGTGCTCAAAAATCGTTTTGGGTTTTAAAATTCATTTTATATTTTTGGAACTGAAATTTAGAATACTGTCAACAGAATAACCACCTCATTTTATTCATCCAGATTTACCCTTCTGCGTTATACCTAATCATTCTTCCCTTCAGCATCCTGAACTACGATCCCCCTCAAAGTGAAGAGTTTTATGAGACTTGTATTCAGTGCCTTAACTCTCATTTAAGTAAGTGGTAATATATAGTAATTTTTAGTAGCTAATTTTTAGTAGCCCTAGTCAGATGAAATGAGGTCAGTTAATACTTTTTTGTGGGTCATTTGGAACTTAAAAATCAGATAATCCAATCCTGGCCATGAAGAATGACAATTTGAATGTGGAACAGGGAAAAGAAGTTTTGTTCTTATGTATCATGGAAGATATTTTTGTTAGCAAGAGGGGGAAGCAGAGAAGAACAATCCACACTTTTGTGAATTAAATGAGAAAGTGCTTGAAAAGTCCTTGGGAAGACTACAACAAAGTATCACTGAGGGGCAGCCATGGCACATCTCTGTCTTCGGGAAGTGGCAATCGTGGCAGTAGGGGAAGCAGGCTTTCTGGGAGATTTTCTTTAAATTTAGGATTCTCCCTGGGGTCTCCCGGACAGTACTGCAGGGCTCTGGGTGATTTGCTTGGAATTCCTAGGAAGGAAGATGATGTGAAAATAGTGCATTGGTAATCGTCTTTCATGTTGACCAGTATAGTTCAATCAGGATGGCAGAAATGGGTCGGGGAGTAGGGGGGCGGGGCAGGTGCAGAGAGAGCATCAGCTTATTTTTCTAATTTATTTCCCCATAAATTAACAAATAATCCACAGTAAATTGGGAATTGTCTATCTCCAAAGCTGATGCTCTTTAATGACTATTAATGGGAGGTAGATGGTAGACGTGTGTTTGACATGAGAATCGAGCCTCGGGACATCCTTGCAGATATGCCATCTAAGAATCACCTTTTTTGCAGGTCTATTTGAGCCACACATTTTGGTGCTTCTTGCTTTCTCCCTGGCCCTGGCTGAGTACTTTCCAGAGAAGCTGATTAAGGCTATCTTTAACATAGATTTCCTAGCCAAGTTGGATTCCCACATGGAAAGTATGTATTTCAGTTCATTTTATAGAATTTTGCCCCGATCTGTACTAATACCCTTAATGCTAATTATAATATTGAACAATTAGTGTCATATTAAGGCATTTCATTTCGTGGCAGAATGTGTAATGAACCTAATGAATAATGAATAGCCTTAAAAGTGATTTTTACAACACAGAACCCTTTATGTGTAAAATAATTTTACAAATTGTTTTGCAATCCAAATATACAATAGCTTGGAAAACAAATAAGTTTAGAAAACAAAAGCCAGTGTAAAAAGACTAAAACATTAAAGTTTCGTATGGCTCTGATTTTACAGTTTTCTCACTGCATCATCAATATCAGTAATCTGTTCCTTCAGTTGGCTCCACTGTTCTGGATTTAAAGAAATACCTAAAACACAACAACAAATTTGATTGATGATAATGTAGGTGCCCACGTACTCTATTGCCATACTCTCCCAAGCTTTCAGTACAGTGCTCTGCACATAAATTTTCGATAAATACCATTGATTGATTGTACTTTACAAGAGCAAAAGAACTGTAGCACTAATAACAAAATGAGTTAAAAAGTAATAGATAACGATCTGGGCTGTATTGTGAAGTCTGCTTTATTTTAATTATGTTTTATCTTTCTCTGTAGTTTTGTCTCCTTCCTTTAATATGAAGATCTGGTTATGTCTCACGGAGTTGAACAGAGCGGTCTGTTTGGAGTGCCCTGAGTTTCAGATTCCTTGGTTTCATGACCACTATTGTCAGCAGCAGTGCCTTCATGGTTAGAGGTTTTTTTAATAGATTTCTTTCCTCCTTTTCTGAGAAGCAGCATGGCCTAGTGGAAAGAGCACAGGCCTGGGAGTAAGAGGACCTGGGTTCTTAATCCCTGCACTGCCCCATGGAAAAGTCACTTAACTTCTCTGTGCCTCAAGAAGATGTTTGTAAGATGGGGATTAAGACTATGAGCTCCATCATCATCAATCATATTTATTGAGCGCTTACTGTGTGCAGAGCACTGTACTAAGCGCTTGGGAAGTACAAATTGGCAACATATAGAGACAGTCCCTACCCAACAGTGGGCTCACAGTCTAAAAGGGGGAGACAGAGAACAAAACCAAACATACTAACAAAATAAAATAAATAGAATAGATATGTACAAATAAAATAAATAGAGTAAAAAAAAATATGTACAAACATATATACATATATACAGGTGCTGTGGGGAAGGGAAGGAGGTAAGATGGGGGGGATGGAGAGGGGGACCAGGGGGAGAGGAAGGAAGGGGCTCAGTCTGGGAAGGCCTCCTGGAGGAGGTGAGCTCTCAGCAGCTCCATTTGTGACAGAGATCATATCGAACCCAATTACCTTGAATCTACTCCAGCACTTAGTGCAGTGTCTGGCACATAGTAAGCACTTAATAAATACTACAGTTATTATTATTAGTAGTAATAGTACTATTTATAATAGTAATTTAAAAGTTGGGAGAATATAATTCATTCATTCATTGAATCGTATTTATTGAGCGCTTACTGTGTGCAGAGCACTGTACCAAGCGCTTGGGAAGTACAAGTTAGCAACATATAGAGACAGTCCCTACCCAACAGCGGGCTCACAGTCTAGAATTTTACACACTCAAAACTTCAGAAGAACCCCCCAACAAGCCATTTCAATAACTTCAGAACTTTAAAGACTGAAGCTTACATCTTAAGAAGTTATTTATTATTCAGTTGGTACTGTGGCAAAAGAAAATACTCACAGGAGCCATTTCTTCATCTTCACATTCAGAAGCTAGCATACTACACTTCTGGTACACATCAATCAGATCCAATATATTGCTGTTCTTCAAAAAATCATCATATGTCTTCTTTATTTCTCCATAACGTTCAAGTACTTTCACGTCTTGGTATGGCAGGTCTAGTTTCTCATGTAGTAAGAACTTCCAAGTCGCCAAAACATCACTAAGAGAGGCTGTGAATTCTCCAGACTGCTTGTTGATCTCTGCCACTCACCTCCCATAATAATTATGTAATTAATCTTTTAACAAAGTTCCACTAATCTTCTCAAAATTTACACGGTCCTTTTTAGGAGCTGTTTTTACAGAGCCCAAGATTTATTAAATTTGCTAAACAATTTAGTGTTTTAAGTAAAATCCCCCAATTAATTAGAGAAGCGATTGTACCCATGCTATTTGGATTTCGTACGTACAAGCTGTTGCTTTTAGTTTACGGAACTGTTTGAGATTATTGTATCCCAAGGCTGATGCACCGAATTTTGGTGAAATAGTCAATTATTAACAATCTCTTTTGCTTCCTTTTAGATAACGGTGATGTAAGTGCGGGACAACAAAAGATTTATAAAATGTTGGGAGAGGTTCTGGGAGGAATCAGTTACACAAGAGCATCAGTTTTCACACCTTACTATCACAGAATAGGTAAGAGGGTGAAGGCTGTAAGAGAGTTTGGAAATCAAGAAAACTTTGGAGAAGTGTGAGGCTCCACTGAGTGATGTGAGGTGGGCTGTTTCCATGTTAATGTAATAGAACGGTTAATTCAGCTGAATCAGAACTGGAAAAGAAAAGGCAAGAGTGATCGGGGGCTTACCAGTTCTATTCCTTAACCTGATGTGGTTCTAATCCTTTAGAGGAGATGCGTAAAAAAGAGGTCTTGTTACATTTTGATTTAGCTAATAATCATAATAATAACAATGGCTGACAATTGGTGGAGCTGGGATTTGAAGGAAGGGTATCAATTTTAGGAGGAGTGATGCTGTCATTACCCATTAAAAGGAGGGAGTACTCTGTGGAAGGGCAATGAATTAGATGGTGCTAGCTAGAGAAGCAGCGTGGCTCAGTGGCAAGAGCCCGGGCTTTGGAGTCAGAGGTCATGGGTTCTAATTCCAGCTCCAGCATTTGCTGTGTGACTTTGGGCAAGTCACTTAACTTCTCTGTGCCTCAGTTACCTCATCTATAAAATGGGGATTGACTGTGAGCCCCACGTGGGACAACCTGATTGCCTTGTAACCCCCCCAGCGCTTAGAACAGTGCTTTGCACATAGTAAGCGCTTAATAAATGCCATTATTATTATTATTATTAGGGTTCCATTCCTGGTTCCACCACTGACTGCTGCCCAGATCTGTTCCAGACAAGGTTATTTTTTGAGGGTTTTTTTTATTCCCAGGGAATTAGCCATTCTTGACTCAGATCTTCACGGGACTAACTTTGGGTTCCAAAGTCGTTTAGGGTTGAAAATTTTTCAGCTATTAAGAAACATGGACTCAGGAATTTTTCTAAAGAAAGACTTGCTTGTTGTGGATTTGATCCCTGTTTTATCTTGTATAAATCAGAAAGAGGTTTGTTGGAGAATTTATAATCTGTGAACTTCATTTCCTGTGTGTCCCATAGTAATTAAAACAAAAATATCAAATACATTTGGGGATTTTTTGTCGATAGATGGTAGTACTTTATGGGCCATCTGCTGCCTGAGTTTGGTTTTCTTTATAGACAATTTTCAAAATATGAAGTGAAGATTAGGGGAATACCCCTGGTGGATTATTAATATATTTTCTCTTCTTATTGATATATTTTCTCTTATTTTACTCTCTCCAAAATATGACTCGATTTTTGTTCATTCATTTGAATATTATATTTCTGAATAGATTTTGAATGTATCCTGGATAAAAGGAAAAAACCCCTTCCCTACCAAAGCCAGCATATAACTTGCGGGGGTGTGACAAGCTTGCACATGGGCATAGACACCTACTTAGTTGGGGCAAGCCTACCACCGGGAGCTCAAAGGTAACTCTTTATGTATTTTTTTAATACAGTTACTCCAAAGCAAAATTCATTTAATTCACTAAATGATAGTGTGTGCACTTGGATCCTTGACCTTTGGACATTGGCTGAGATGGAATTAGAACCCAGGTCCTCTGACTCTTCCACCCATGCTCTTTCCACTAGGTCATACAAGCAGCGTGGCTCAGTGGAAAGAGCCCGGGCTTTGGAGTCAGAGGTCATGGGTTCGAATCCCGACTCCGCCACATGTCTACTGTGTGACCTTGGGCAAGTCACTTAACTTCTCTGAGCCTCAGTTACCTCATCTGTAAAATGGGGATGAAGACTGTGAGCCCCACGTGGGACAACTTGATCACCTTGTATCCCCCCCAGCGCTTAGAACAGTGCTCTGCACATAGTAAGTGCTTAACAAATGCCATTATTATTATTATTATTATTTGCTATTTGCCCTACCCCCAATCCCACACCACTAAACTCGTTGTGGGCAGGGAATGTATTAGTTGTTGTATTGAACTCTCCCAAGCACTTAGTACAGTGCTCTGCACACAGTAAGCACTCAATAAATACAATTGACTTATACATACCTTTAAATTGTGCATTATAAATGACTTGTTCATATTCATATTCAGCGCTTAGAACAGTGCTTTGCACATAGTAAGCACTTAACCCCCCTGGCTCAGTGGAAAGAGCCCGGGCTTTGGAGTCAGAGGTCACGGGTTCAAATCCCGGCTCTGCCGACTGTCAGCTGTGTGACTTTGGGCAAGTCACTTCACTTCTCTGGGCCTCAGTTCCCTCGTCTGTACAATGGGGATTCAAGACTGTGATTCCCCTGTGGGACAACCCGATCACCTTGTAACCTCCCCAGCGCTTAGAACAGTGCTTTGCACATAGTAAGCGCTTAACAAATACCAACATTCTTATTATTATTATATTAATGCCTGTCTGCACATCTAGACTGTAAACTCCTTATGGGAAGGGAGTATGTCTGCTAATTCGGTTGTACTCTTCCCAAGTGCTTAGAACAGTGCTCTACACATCATAAGCACTCAAAACCATTGATTGATTGCATTATCTTGCTAATGTCCAATAATTTTCTAATTACTTGGATCATCTTTTTCTGTTGTTGTTGTTGTGGTTTCACTGCTGGTATGCAGTGGGGTAACCAGGTAGGGCATGGTGAGCCTTCCATCCTGGGGAGAGCAGAAGTAGGAATACCAAAAGGGGCTTCCCATGCCCCACTTCTGCCTGAAAGCCCCTCTTCCCTCCTGCGTACTGTAGCCCCGTCTCCACGGCTGCCACAAAGACTTAGAGAAAAGGAAAGGAGTGCCCCAGGGTGCAGATTCGAGTGCAGACTGTCCCCATGTCATGTCACAGCTCACAGGGCCGATGGTGGGTAGGGACAGTAGGTGCAAAAGATGCCCTTGACCCGAGTCCAAATTGTTGTGTTCCCGCCTCTGCAGGTAGGTATGTTTAAATCACTAGATCTTGAAGCAGAGTTGTTTCTTTTTTTTTTATGTAGAGTTGCTTTGGAATTTTTGGGCCCAAAAGCCTTTTGCAGGAATAAACAACACTTAAAGGGAAAGTGGGCCATGAAAAAACGACACTTGGAGATTCTGGGGTATCGTGTAATTCAGGTAGGTCACACCCAGTCCTTTTGGTGGTCCAGAATAAAACTTTGTGTGCTCATGTGTATACGTGTGCTGCTTTGGGTGAAAATGATTCTGGTACTTAAAAGTTTGTGGTTTTTACCTAGCCTTCATGACCTTCCATCTGATTCCATTTTTGGTGACATGAAAGTGTTCGTAGAGTAGAAATATATGCGATCTTTGTAAGCAGTAACACTGCTGATTCTTCAGGAGAGTGGGGGGAAAAAGTGTAATTGGAGGAGCGGAAAGAGATGGGTCCAGTTAGGAACTAGGAAGAAAGTTTCACTGCTGATGGTGAACATGAGCAGGTGAAAACATAATTTAGACCTGCAACAGCTAAGACCTGTTCGAGTAATTTCCTGCCCCACCCCAGCTTTGTATATTTTCTTCTGATCAGCATTGAAACTTAATGTTTTACAGATTCCTCATTTTGTGTGGAATTCTATGGAACTGTCAACCAAAGACGCATGGATGAAGTATCTAAGAGAACATATATTTGCAGAAGACAATCTCTGAGTATAGTTTTACTTAAATGTATGATCATGGAAGGTCGAATATCTGCTACTTGGGAATCACGTCAGAAAACATTTTAAATAGGACCAGCTGAACTGTTGGAAACAATACTATGAAGTAATAGCAAATGAAATGCAAGGTAGGACTGTTACTGTGTAACAAAGATGGAATAACTCTAGAGGTATTAAAAAAAGTTTTTTTTTCACAATGCAGATCATTTTCGCTTGGAAGTCAGGGAACTGTTAGTTCTTATTTGGTCATTGTGAAAATCCATAATTGGTTTTTTTTTTTCACTTACATGGTTAACCAACTGTCTTGGATCATTTTCTGGAAGTCCTGTTTACAAAATCCCATACTGTCAGAACTAGGGAGCACTTCTCAAAACTTGAAACCCAGCCACTGCTGATACTAATAATACTCATTTTGGGCTCTGGAGGCAAGCAGCCTGGTCTGTTATTGCTTCCTCCCTGCTTGTTTGAAGGATGACCTTTAAGTATTCACAACTGACAGCTAGTTGTTATCTCCGGATCCTGCTAGAGGGTTTAATGGCTGTGGCCTCATCCCCATCTTCCCCATGGGAAATGCCTAAAGTTGCCCAAAACGATAATGGGGCCAGGGCCTAGACTCCGATAGTTTCTCATTGAGTAGAAACTAGGGCTACTGTGCTGTACATCTTTAAATGAGAGCCAAAATCAGTCACTGAATTTAGGATTATGAAAAGAATGTATGGAATTAAGAATTCCAGCCAGGGTTCAAGTTCTTTGTAGGCCCCAGCGGTCACGAATGAACCAAATCAAACTCCCAAACCGGCCAAGATTTAATTAATAACACAAATTGGAAGGATCAACTGAGAATTCGTCAAGACAAGGTTTGCATGGTCGTAATTACGGCAACTGAAGTTTAATATGTTGCCAACTTGTACTTCCCAGGCGCTTAGTATAGTGCTCCACACACAGTAAGCGCTCAATAAATACGATTGATTAATAGAACAGTTTAGGGCCAAGCGTAATAGCTAACAAGTCACGTGATTAATTGACGTGTTGCCTGAAAGCTTTGGTTAGAAGGCCAGCGCAATCCTTTTACAAAATGTAAATACTTTTCAACAACATTTAATTGTTTGGCTCCAGTGCTTTTGTGTTTGTGCAGAAAGCGTTATTGTATCTTGAAACTTTAAGGATTTTCATATTGATAAAGCTAAAATGCTTACGTAAGTGTGCCTGTTTCACTCTCCATCCGTAATGGTAAAAAAAGGAGAATGTAAAAGTGCTCCGTTGAAACAATTAGAAGAGTTGTGTAGCTGAAAGATCAAATCAGTATTCTGAATAACTGAGGAAGACTATTTTATTTCCATTTCGTATTAGAAATCTGTTCTTAACTGAGTGTTACATTCAGGAAATATTAACTTTGATTTTAATAGCCATACAAAGTTACTAATGTTTTAGACAGTAACACATTAACAATTTAATAGATTCCTATATAAACTTCTGTACAATTTTTTTTAAAACACAATGAAAAAAGTCATAATCCAAACACCCATTTCTTTTACATTTTGTTACTGTTTTGCCTACAGCTTTGATAATTTGAAGAGATTTAAACGTGTTGCAAGGCAGCTAGCTCCTGAGGCGTAACGGATCTCCTTCAACATCCCAGTCCATTCTTTTTTATCATCTTCATACCTAAATGAGAGAAAAAAATAATTAAAATATTTTTAGCTGATTAGCACTACCGGTTTTATTAGCCTTTCTGTACTACTGAGAACAATACTTGAATTTCTTCAAAAATGCCACTCTTTGAATGAGAGCTCTAGTTTTAGATTTTGACATTATCTAATTCTATAATCTTAACTGGGAGTACTTCCGGGCTTCAGCAACTAAGCCATTTTGCATGATGAATTTTAATCCATATATTGCTTAGTCAAATATATTCAATTATTTTAATTTTTAATTAGTGAATTAACCCCCACCTCCGCCCCAACACACAGATCTTCTTCTCTTTCTACCCTGGGAGTTTGCACATTTCAGTGAAGAAACTTCCCTCCACTGGCACAAGCCTGTGGCTGTGTTTTTATCATGTTCTGACCCTTCTTCTTTCTCCACATTTTGAGATGCTGTCACTGCTTACAACAGTGTTCTGCACAAAGTAAGTGCTCAATAAACACGACTGAATGAATGAATGAATTAGGTGATATAAAAAAAACTTACACTTTCACCTCAAAAATGGAAGCAACTACTCCAGTAAAGATGGTTCTTTACTACTATTTTTATTGTATTTATTGAGTGCCTACTGTGTGCAAAGCACTGTAGTTGGCACTTGGACTACTAATGGAGGAAAAGGACAGGATCCTTACTGAGTGCACACAGTAGGCAAAAGCAGGGTCTATGCAGAAGAAGGAGGAGACACTAACTATTCTTTCTTCCAGTGGCAGGATTTTTTTTTTTATCCTGAACTATTTTGAATAATTGATTCATCTCTATTTCACATGGCCTGTGCAGACAACCAAGCCTTACTCCATTCTACTGCTGTATATATGTATATATGTTTGTACATATTTATTACTCTATTTATTTTACCTGTACATATCTATTCTATTTATTTTATTTTGTTAGTATGTTTGGTTTTGTTCTCTGTCTCCCCCTTTTAGACTGTGAGCCCACTGTTGGGTAGGGACTGTCTCTATATGTTGCCAACTTGTACTTCCCAAGTGTTTAGTACAGTGCTCTGCACACAGTAAGCGCTCAATAAATACGACTGATTGATTGATTGATAACAAAGTCTATCCACAAGTCTCACACTGTTCTGATCGAAAGATAGCTTACTGGCCTTTGGTGCTCGTTTTCCATTAAAATCAGGTTAACATCTGAATGATCCTCAAATTAAAAATCTAAAATATCATCTGAGTGAGGAAAAGTGGTGCAAAGTTCTTAAGGACAGACAGGGTATTTGTCCATTTTTTAATTTTAATGTTCCAAATCTCCAACAGAAATCATTAGAGTGTAGATTGAGGGCAGGAACCATGTCTTTTTTAAAGTGTATCCCCAGTCCTTAGTACAGTGCACCCAGTAAGTGATGAATATGAAACTGTTTTATTCTCCCCTCCTCTGAGATTAATTGCACTAAGGAATGTAGTATGCAAATGAAGACGTTAAATTGCATCGGATTTCTGTTTTTCTCTAGAATTGAGAATTTCAAATCGAGATGCAAGTATCTCTGGAAGCAACTCTCAAGTGTTATGAGGAAACAGCTATTATGGCCCCTCTGAAGGGCTCAGGAGAGGGGGTAATGAATACTACATTAACCTTGGATGAGAGTGAGCTGGAGGACAGCTTGTGTCTTTAGGGTTCATTCATTCCATAGTATTTACTGAGTGTTTACTGTGTGCAGACCACTGTACTAAGCACTTGGAAAGTACAATTCGGCAATTAAGAGAGAGAATTCCTGCCCATGCCGGATTCTTCCCTAATTTTCTCTGTAGCTTTTCTGCAGGTAGTTATGGCTGGGAAAAACTGAAAGGCAACTTTACAAAGAAACCTTAAAGTCACACCACTTGCCTCTTCCCAGCCCAACTTCCCTGCTGCTCAAAGATGATGGAATGCCACTCCCCAGGTGACAAATTACAAGGGATCCCCCAAAGGCGTGTGCCACGCACTAAGCTAATGTGACACTTCTAGAGAGCACCATTTTAGTTTGCTTACCACTGCCCCGAGGAATCATTTACTGGCTGAAAGGCTCTTGTTCAGTATTTCACAGATATACTTTATTGCTTCATGAAAGGAAAATATTTCATACGTTAACTAGTAGTTTGGAAAATTGGAAAAAATAGAACTTACTTCCATATGTCATTGACTTCAGTGGGTGCATATTCCTGGGACTCAAGTTGAATCATAGCAAAACCACCAATGGCATAAAGAGACCCAGCCATGCAGACTAAACTGATGGAACTTCTCTCTTGAGGAAATTCCGGCATCGCTTCCCATCTAGGGATTGAGAAAAACAGTGCTTTGTGAAATTCAGATTGGCGGTGAGCAAAGTTATTAGGTAAAGAGGAGGAAAGGCAGAAAGTATTAAATCAGAAGAGGAGCCAAGAATTAATAGTACTAATTTTGGAAATTCCAGGCCTTGTCCAAAATATTTAAACCCACTGAGAAAGAAAGCTCTTACTTTCTGCATGAGGCATAAAGTCTTAGAGGCAGATGTTTCTTTGGGTCTCAAAATCCTATTAAACAGGCTCTGGAATCAAGCCTGGGGGTTTCTCGGTTTCACAAAAATATTCCTCTAAAGTTAGGAAGTGGGATTTAAACTTGAAAAAAATTCTGCTGTTCCGAGAGTACATTACAGAGAATTGTTAATGCTGATCCAGGCATGGAAGTGAGAAAGCTTGAAAAGATATGCACATCTATTAGCGTGAATATCTACAAAATGCACTGTTTTCTACTAGCTTTCTTATTAAGGCCAATTATCATACTGACTGAACAATTAGTCATTAAAAAGAAGGGATTTCTAGAGAAATCCCTCTGAGCTGAAGCTTGAGAAATGCTTTTTGCTTTAAAAAACTCAAATACTTACATTTACAAAATAAGATGGATTAATGTATTTACATGTATCCATACTTATAGCAATCAGTGGTAGTTACTGAGTGTTTACTATGTACAGAGCACTGGACTAAGCATGTGCTTGGTACATAGTAAGCGCTTAACAAATAATCATCATCATCATCATCATGTGGGAAAGTACAATACAATAGAGCTGGGAGACACACTCTGCCCACAGGAGCTTAGAGTCTAAAGGGGGAAATAGACATGAAAAGAAATTACAGCTATGGTACACGGCACGGTATATGTACTTAAGTGCTGTGAGGCTAGGGAATGGGGTGAAGAGCAAGTGCTTAAAGGTAGAGATCCAAATGCCTAGGCGATGCAGCAGGGAGGGCAAATAGGGAAACGAAGGCTTTGTCAGGGATTTCAGGAATTAACGGCACCAATAGCTGTAAAATGCAAATTTTAATAAAATACATCCTGGTGAATTAAGTAGGGCAACAGCCTAGACCCTTCTTCCTTGATAAAGGACAGGTGACGGAGCATACAATAGTTCAGATGCAATGGATTTTCCCACTTTTTAAACAGCATCTGTGTTCCATGCTTTTCAATAAGCAACTAGCTGTTAAGGCAGTTGAGGCCACATTAAAAAATAGAGTAATTCCCAAGATCAACACGGCCATAATTACTTACTTATTAGTGGTTAAATCAAAAGCTTCTACCGAAGATGAAAGGCCTTCTTCAGTGACACCTCCTGCAATCACAATTTTGCCTTTGTGGATGGCCACACCAAACATGGAACGTGGGGTTTTCATAGGGGCCAGATCTTTCCAGTCTCCTTTTTTGGGATTGTAGATAAATACCCTGTTGGTACACTTCCTGGGAATACAAAAAAAAATAAGTATTTCTAGTGTCTCCTTGAATTGTTACATCTCTTTTATTAACTTACCCAGTAAATTCATTCCATTTGAAATGCATTTTATGAATGCTACGGCAAAACATGACAGTTTATTTTTTCATCTCAATGTCCTTCAATGTGCCTAGGCAGAGGTCATGCCAAAGTAGCACCTAACTGCAAACAAGAACTGTATAAAGATTAAGGATGCCTGGTCATATATTACTGGAAGGCAAAATGACTGTGTGGCTGAAGTCTAGGAATTTGGGTGCTGTGAATTCAAATCTCAGCCGTCCTACTAATTTACTGACCAACTCTGGTCAAAACATTTGACTTTTTTGTGCTCCAGGTATCCCTCCTGCAATCTGACATTAGTGAAATGTCTTATCAAAGAATCCTACAAATTATATCAAGCGCTTAGTACAGTGCTCTGCGCACAGTAAGCACTCAATAAATACGACTGAATATGGTTTAACCTTGCCAAAAGACACCATCAGGGTGCGTAGCAACTTGGGTCAGGTTGGAGAATAAATGCTGATCTATTTAATCCTACCACCTAAGTCCTTTCCTGGGGCAGGATGGACTGATAAAAATTGTTGGCTCTATACAGGTTATAAAAAGGTACCCTGTTAATCTCCCAAGGAAGAACAAGAATGATCCAACTTTGGGGTCATTTTTCCCACTCCGATTGAGATGTTAAACCATAGCTCTTTACGCAAAGCGAGCGAGATGAAGTGTTTAAATTTTGAAATCAAATATTGGTTTTGGAAATCAGGAATTTCAAGGATGTCAGTGTTTTCCTATGGAGAAATCCAATTCTTTTCTCCAAATTCATAGTACTTTTATTCTCTAATACAATCTGGGAATAATTTAGGTAGATGTTCTCAAAAAGGCCAGCATGAATAAGTATAAGCATCACTTGTAATATCTGGCTGGGGGTATCACTTTCCACTTGGAAAGACTGGATGACAGCATGGAGCAAAGTCATGTTCTTTAAATCCTATGGGAGTAACTCAATAATCCCATACCTCCTTTTAGATCCTGGCTCATTTCAAAGACTAACAGATGGTTTTCTTTCATTGTGACTCATATTTTCAAGGCTATTATGCTCATATCGACATATCCCGTATGACCATGACATCTCCAGCATGTCACACTGACATATCAATTTCCTGATCACTGTCCAACAGTAAGCAAGTGTAGGAATAACTTTAAATCCTTTGGCAGGGCTAGGATGTTTCTGGAATCATCACACTCCTTAATACCATATTTCAAATCTACGTGTTACAGGAAAAAGTACTTAGAATAGTTCAGCTACCACTTAAGTGATTTCTAATCTTTCTCCTTTGTGTCATTTCTGCAAATAGGTCACAGTAACAAGGTCACAATTTAGATGATAAGGGACAAGAAGGCCCTAGCATTTTTAACATAGAATTACATCTGCAGTCTACTTTTGGTTAAATGGAGCTGCAAAGCAATTTTCCTGATTTTTAAGATTTATCTTCAGATTCATTTAGAATTACTGCAGTTAATGCTGACATATCTTTTATCATTTTTGTTCTCTCTAATGAATGGAAAACACATCAGGAAAAAGTCATGCCACACGACCCAACTCTTTGCTATTTTAACTCATAAATAAGGGCCAGTTACTATCATCTCAGCAAATGAGAGGGCCTTTTGAGAGTCCTTAGTGTATATTAAAATAGAGAATTGAATTCAGATACTCACTTGTCATCTGTCTTTCCACCCAGGCAATATATCATTCCATTATGTGAAATCACGGTATGGCCATAGACCTTAATGGGAAGCTTTTTGACTTCACTCCATTTTACAGCACTGGAATTGGGACACAATAGTAGTTATGAAACTTCAAGTAATATAAACTCCTTTAAGCATGCTCATTGGAACCTGAATGAAATACCAACATACACAGGATCATAGCTTAATACTGAATCCAGCGATGCTTCAGTTTGAAGGTCTTTGCCGGCAACGACGTAGATCTTGTCATCTGCTTCTCCCAGTCCGAAAAGACATCTGGCAGAGGGTAGAGGTGGAAGGCCGAGCCACTCAGATGCTACGCTATCAAGCTGAAAGGATTGATAAAAGAAAAAGAATTATGAAGTGGTCGGTAGACGTTTACAAGTGTACCGAGGAGAGATTGTTAAGTATAAATACTTTTCCTATATTTTAGAGTAAGTTTCGATATTTAGAATTCGTACATACCAATCACTCCACATCTAATTACAAAAGCCTGGCACTGCGCCGACAAATTATCAAAACCTTTTTAAAATTAACTATATCTGCTCCACTGTTGACAATTGAGCAGGAGCCCTTCCTGGAATTTGAGGAGGATAACAGATGAAAACTTTTCCTATATTTTAGAGTAAGTTTCGATATTTAGAATTCTTACATACCAATCACTCCACATCTAATTACAAAAGCCTGGCACTGCACCGACAAATTATCAAAACCTTTTTAAAATTAACTACATCTGCTCCACTGTTGACAATTGAGCAGGAGCCCTTCCTGGAATTTGAGGAGGATAACAGATGAAAACTGCTTGCTAATCAATCAAGCAATAGTGTTTATTGAGAGTTGACAGTGTTCACAGCACTATACTAAAAGCTCGGGAAAATACACCACAATAGAGTTGGCTGATGTGATCCCTGTCAAGGAGCTTACAGTCTCAGGAGGAGATAGACATTAAAATAAATTACAGATAAGGGAAATTAGTAGCGTGTAGTAAAGCTGCAGGGCCCAGCAAGCCCTAGCCATCCTACTGCTAGCCCTGGACTGCCCCAGCTGAGGGCCAAGGTGGAGCAGAAGTGAGCCCAGTTCCTTCTGCTGTTGATCTCCACATCCCTTGCAACTACTGGATAACAACAAAAGTACATATCAGGGAGTTTTCAGGAGATATATCCCTTCCTTACTTGTTTATTTTGAAAATAATAATAATAATTATGGTATTTTTAAAGTGCTTAATATGCACCAGGCAATGCAGTAAGCACTGGGGTGGATACAAGCAAATCGGGTTGGACACAGTCCTTGTCCCACGTGGGGCTCGCAGCCTCAATCCCCATTTTACAGATGTGGTAACTGAGGCCCAGAGAAGTTAAGTGACTTGCCCAAGGTCACACAGCAGGCAAGTGGCAGAGTCAGGATTAGAGCCTATGAAAATGCATCCGGGCTTTTTGGGTAGCTTTTAAAAATCAATATTTTTGAAAAACTTTTGAGTGAAAAGTTCAAATTTCAGTTGCCTTGCCTGATCGTAGCCTCGTATTTCTTGATCAGTATAACCATTCTGAGGATCTGCCATGGGCTGCTCTTCGATCTTGGGCCTAGCATGGCCTGGGAGTCAGAGGACCTGTGTTCTAATCCCAGCTCTGCCAATGGCTTGCTGTGTGACCTTGGACAAGTCACTTAACTTCTCTTGGCCTCACTCCCCTACTTAGACTGTGAGCCCCATGTGGGGAAAAGGACACTGTCTAAGCACCTACCCCAGTGCTTAGAATGGTGTCTGACACCTAGTAAGTGCTTAACAAATACTGTAAAAAACAAATGTCTTTACTGGCCTAGATACATCTCGCCAAACCCTCTATGTCAGCGCTTGGGGCAGCTGCATTTCCTGCCCTTTCCTTGGACTGTCCTGCTGGGGAATAGGCACCATTTTTGTCCCCTACATTCTTCCGTTATTTCTCTAAGTTTCCTTCTCTCTTTCCCTCGTCTCTCCAGATGGATATCAGACTCCAATTTTCTCCCTTTATTTCTAGCAAGATGTCACTGACCTTTTTTTTTTTGTAACTGCCACTTCTGCAGTTTTAATTTTCCATTTTGCCCAACTGCTCATCCATGGAAGGCAGATGATCCAATATATGCCCTTGGAAAAATTTTAAGCTTTTTTTTCTGAGTTTACAATCTTCACAATACTGAGTCGCAAAAGTGTTTGCATGTTCACTCTTCCAATACAGAGATAGAGTGGCAAGCCTATTTCTTCTCTCTCCACGGATCTTTTTCAACACATAAAAGACTGGTTTCTGAATGCTGAAATCAGAATTAATGGTTATTTCTCTAATACGAAAGTATTCAGACCAGCGGAGGTTAGGTGGATGAGAGATGATGAGACCTCCAGGGAGAACCATGATGAATATCTCCAGGAGATCAACCCTTCAGCCAATTGGTTTTTTTTGTTCATTTCAACTCAGTTGATACACTTGTGAAGCTAGTCAATGTTTGCATCTTCAAATGAAAATTCTTGAAATTTAAGTTAAATTTAGATAGCAATTACTAGACTACCATATACTTGTGATTTAAAATGAAGACCTGGCCTTCTTAAACTATCATAGTTTAACAAAACATAAAAATTCTAATATGAATGATATTAGAGCATGAATGAGAATGATGACTTAAATGTTCTTTTGGGATGAAGTGTCTCTTGCTTGGCATTTTGTTTCATTCTCTTGGCCTGCAAGAGCAGTGAGGAAGGGGTGGGAACAGCAAGCTAAAAATGCAGATAGACTTATGTAGAGGGGACTGAAAGAGGGGGCTCTAGGAAAATTTCCAGAAATGGAAACTAGAAACAATAAAAAGAGAAGTACGATAAAACCAGAAAAGGGGTAAGAATGAAGGATGGGGTGTGTAGAGAGAAATAATATGGGATAAAGTCCAAATGAAATGGACCATATAATATAATAGAACCATTTATAAGCCCTTGCTATCTCAAGTGCGGGAGTAGACACAAGATAATCAGATCAGAAACAGTCTCTGTCCCACAAAGGGCTCACCAGCAAAATGAAAGGGAAAGCAAGTAAGTATATTATCCCCATTTTACAGATGAGGGCACTGAAGCACAGAGAGTCTAAGTGATTTGCCCAAAGTCATACAACAGGCCAGTGGCAGAGTTGGAACTTGAACCCGTCACCTGACTCCCAGATTCATGCTCTTTCTTCTGGGTCTATGACTACAATTCTTTACCATAATTAATGGATATTTCAAATTGGCTGTAATATGTTTATGATGTCATCATATTTCTCAAAATATGACTATAGCCTTTGAGATTTAGTTTGCTAATCAATCAACTGTATTTACTGAGCGCTTGCTGTTGCAGAGCACTTTACTAAGTACTTGGGAGAGTATATTATAGCAGATTTGGTAGACATGATCCCTTTTCACAAGGAGCTTACAGTGTCATTCCTTAAATTTAAATTATGAATTTGCTTATTGTGCCTATAATTATAGGTTGTGTGGATTTGGAAAGCAAAATATTTCACTTAAAATTAAAAGTTTTTCTGTGCTATTTCAGCAATCAAGAAGCAGGAAAATGGCTTGGGGGAATTTGAGGGTGAAAATAACTACCATTTCCAATATTGCCATATTAAGCTTCATACTAGTACTGCAAAAATTCCACACCTGAGAAAGCATACTATGAAAGCCACTTTGAGATACTTATTATCTTTGGCCATTACAGCTCAAGTGTCTGGCTCTCCGGGCCAGGATTAGTACATGAGCTAAAAAAACTCTCATGAGTTACTTACTTGTAAAGTATGTAGTACTGGTATTGGCATTCTGGTTAAGCCTCAGCCACTGGCTCCATCATAAACTGCTAAATATATGTACTGCAAACATGTTAGTCTGAGCCAAATATGACAACTGCCATATGGTTTCGGAAAAATTTCTTTTCAATTACTCCTGAACCTTACCATCACTGTGGGAAGCTGTCATAATTTTTTTTTATCTGAAAATTTCATAAAACCCATTCTCAAGTATTGGTACAATTGGTAAAAGTGACAGAATAAAGATTTCCAAATCCTAAAATCATATTTAATATGAATGAAAACATAGGCAACTTTTCCAGAAGAGCGATACTGTGTCCAGCTGATTCAAATAGGTGGATTTTCAAAGGCAGCCACTTCATTACAACTACAACATCACGACACATCAAAGTAAGATTACTATGCATTGCTTCTCTTTACCTCCCCCTAAATGGTTCCAGGGAACTTGGGATAAGATAACTATCTCATTTTCATTTATGGAAAAGTTTGGCCAATATTCTTTAACTAAAGACACTCTGAGTCTCAAAGAAGATATTACAAAGGCAGACTGAAAATGCTGGCCCGCTAGGGCTGCTAATGGAAGATGTGTATGGTCTTTGAAATCCACATCATTACTATTTAACCAGAACTTTCAAGTCTCCTTTCTTCCTAACATTTTACCAGAGCTGCTGCTAGGGAGCAATGCTGACTGACTAAAGGGTCATTTCCTTTTCTGTCCCAGCCTGCCCTTGGCAGGAGGAGTGCTAAGAAGCAATAAAAAGACCAACGGCAGGAAACGAGTGAGGAGAAGCACAAAAACTGGATACCTACCAACTAAGTAGGAGAAGTAGCATAGCAGAGTGGAAGGAGCACAGGGCTGGAGTCAGAAGACCTAGGTTCTAATCCTAGCTCCACCACTTGTCTGCTGTGGGACATTGAGCAAATCACTTAGTTTCTCTGTGCCTCAGTTACCTCATCTGTAAAATGGGGAGCTTCATGTGCGACAGGGACTGTGTCCAACCTGATTATCATGAATCTTCCCGGTGCTTAGTATAGTGCCTGGCACATAGTAAGCGCTTAACAAATACCATAAAAGAAAAAGAACTAAGTAATCTGCCCCCAAATAATTAGGATTTGGCAGTATGTGCCACTGGCTCCACAGAAATAAAGAGTTACCTGGAAGAAGTACGACTGTAAAGGCTGATCCTTGTTCTCTTCATCCACGTATAATCCTCCCACAACAAACACTTGATTTTGTTTGGTGACGATGCTGGAATGATTTCTGGGAATCTGCTCGGCTAACGCAGCAAGGTAACACTCATTTTCGGTGGGGTCATAAGCCACTGCCGCTGTGTCATTGATCAGAAGAATGAGGTCTTTGACAAACATTCCATGTCGGGGAATGTCATTCAGGTACCCAGGAAGCAAATCTTCATCACCCACGTCACCATTCATCTCCCCTGAGCCTGCCCCCTTAGTGGTTTTACTAGGTTCTGGCAGTTTTCCTGCAAAGGCATCTTTCAGAACTTTGATTTTTTTCTGGAGGTCAGGGTTACTTTTAATTATCTCATCCTTCTCAACGCGATCTTTGAAATATTTTTCTGCCATAAGACGGAAACGGATGCAGTCAAACACTTCCCCGAGGCTCTTGGCTCTATTTTCTTTGTCCGTTCGGACCCACTTCATTACTGCTTCAAACACCGTTTCTTCCTTTTCTACATTTAAGCTGTCATTGGAAACTACAGAAATCAGTTCCTGGGGAGAAAGCTGCATAAAGTCTTCTTCCTTGCAAATCTGAACAAACCGATCCGACACAAATTCACGGGCAGACAGAGCCAACCTTGGGCAGTCAAGAAGAAGACCTAATCTCAGGATGGCTAGACAGTTCCCCGGGGCCAGTCGTTTTTGAAGGTAGGAAACACACACGGTGAACACCGAGGGAATCTGAAAGCGGCTGGCCAAGGCAAATATATCTTGCACGTTTCCATCGTTGAGGTCAATACTAGCTGAATACAAGTACTTGATTATCAAATCCAGCAGGGCAGGGTCAACATTATCGAGTACCATCTCTTTTTTTTTATCTTCGCTGATTTCAGATAAGAAGTACTCACGGAAATACGGGCTACAGGCCGATAGAATCAACCTGTGGCAAGGGAGACTTTTGTCGCCTGCTTTTAGGGTGCAGTCAATGAATTTCTTCTCATCCAAGAGATCCTTTAGACCATCTTGAAGCAGGGTGGATTGGTAAAGACGCAGCTCCTCCGTGAGCTCTCGCTGAGAATCCATTTCTGAACAACTAGGGTAAGGATCCGAAGACCTTTAGCTCCTTTCAGCACACAGTCCTAGCTGTAAAAAAGGCAGATCAACGTACTTCGCCTAGCTTCAAGCCTTTGCAATTTAATCCCACCGGCTAAATATAGTTGCGGACTCTTACAACCTGGAATTTGGGATGGCCACTTTGGAAAGAAGAGTTGTTCTTGCAGCTGTCACGGATTGAAAGGAACAACTGTCAAGTTTAGTCACTAGGGAAAAAAGCTACGAAATGAGACATTTAAATTAACCGGAAAACTTGTGAAAGGCACATTAAGGAATATGCTAGGAAAGGCAATGGGAGGAGGTAAATTAGAAGCTACAATCGTCTCGAGTGGATTAACAGAAATCAGAATGGTAAAGGAGCTTCTTCAAAATTTTGTCTGGTATGCAAACTGCTAGGCAGGCAAAATGAACGGCATGTTGCTCATAGGAGAGAAAGCTGTCTCTGTACAAGTTACTTTTGGCTCTGACCTCTTCTGATTATTCACGCAGGGGAAAAAACAAAGAACATTTAAAACAATTTTACAGAGTTTCTACCTAAAAGAGAACAATTTAAAACAGAAATCTAATTACTAAAAATTGGTAAAAAAAAAAAAAAAAAAAACCCCAATCCAAAAACTTTCCAATGGTATTACAGCATACATACCTTTCATTAGAATGTAGACTCCTTGTGGGCAGGGAATAATAATGATGACTTTGATAATAAATGATTATGGTATGTAAATGCTTACTATGTGTCAGGCACTTTACAGAGCACTGGGGTGGATACAAGCAAATTGGGTTGGACACAGTCCTTGTCCCATATGGGACTCACAAGTCTCAATTCCCATTTTCCAGATGAGGTAACGGGCACAGAGAAGTGAAGTGACTTACCCAAGGTCACCCAGCAGACAAGTGGCGGAGCAGGATTAGAACCCATGACCTGGTTTCCCAGGCCAGTGCTCTATCCACTTCACCATGCTGATTCTTGATGTCAGGGAATGTGTCCCTGACTTGTTTTGTACTTCCCAAGTGATCAGTACAGTGGAGTGCATTGCATCCACAGATGCAGTGTGGTTTTTTGCATTAGAGAAGCAGTGTTGTCTAGTGGAGAAAGCAAGTGCCTGGGAGTCAGAAGGACCTGGATTCTAATTCCAGCTCCACCACCTGTCTGCTGTGTGACCCTGAGCAAGTCACTTCACTTCTCTATGACTCAGTTATCTCATCCTTAAAATGGGGATTAAGACTGTGAACTCCATGTGGGACAGGGGTTACGTCCAACCCGATTTGCTTGTATCCACCCCAGTGCTTTATTAAAGTGTCAGGCACAGAGTAAGTGCTTAACAAATACCACAATTATTAACAATGATTACTACCTGAATATTGTCAGTGGCTTTTATGATAACTTGGACCATTACTTAATTAATACACAATTTCAATAATAGTAAATCCTTCTTTACCTGTACAGTCTTGAAATAATTCTGAAACAGTACCAGTGGAGAAATGTGTGGACCAAATAAGGTCCATTTACAAACTTGAAACAAACTACCCATCTTAGTTGAAGAATACTTCCATCTTTATATTAAATGTGCCAATGTGG
This sequence comes from Tachyglossus aculeatus, assembly GCF_015852505.1. Taxonomy (NCBI): domain Eukaryota; kingdom Metazoa; phylum Chordata; class Mammalia; order Monotremata; family Tachyglossidae; genus Tachyglossus; species Tachyglossus aculeatus. Next base: position 53,693,116 of record NC_052074.1, on the reverse strand, counting down.
GAGATTTGGTTTGCAAGTGGATTATAAAAATAATCGTTTCTATATAGATATACATAATCAAATCTAATATTTTCCTGAAATTAATAATGCTTCAAAGAGAATTTTAATTACTGTTTGAATTAAATGGATGAAAAATAAAAGTCGAATTTTCAAAGGCCTATTTTAAGTTCTTACAAATGACCAGTAGGCTTTTTTATCCATTTCATAGCACAGTGTTAGCAGTGGTACTGTCAGCTGTTAAAACAACAGCTGAGGAGAGCTTGTCGACTCTTTTTCCATTTATAGATAGCAGTGTAGAAGGTTTTATCGCACTAGAAAACATAACAGCTGCTTCTTCAATCCTAAACAATAAGTGACTCATTTCCCCTGCATGTTAACATTTAACATTTTAAAGGTCTAATGAGTCAGGATCAAATCTACTGCAGAGGTGGTTAATCCCTTAGAGGTCGGCAGTTTTATAGTAAAGTAGCTTTGATTCAACTGCTTCTTATATAGCAGGTAAAAGTTCAGTGAGATATATGAGCCCGTTATTGGGTAGGGACTGTCTCTATAAGTTGCCAACTTGTACTTCCCAAGCGCTTAGTACAGTGCTCTGCACACGGTTAAGCACTCAATAAATACGATTGAATGAGTGAATGAATATACTCATTACCTTTTAAAACAGTATTTAGAAAAAATGTTTTAGGCATGATTTAAAGCATGGCACATGTCTCTGAGAATTGTCAGCCTATTATTATGTACCTACAAGTCATGCTAATGCAGTAATTCATTTCAGGGCAAAAGGGGTTTATTTTTGATCTGCTTTGTTTTTATGAAATAGCCAATATGTTATGATTTAAGGGATCCTAAATTTCCCTGTCTTTCACCTTAATTCTTTCAGGTTGAAGAATGCACAGTCCTAGAAAGTAGACGGTAAAAGGATCCACCTTCACATCCAAATTCTCATCTTCATTCAGGTTTACATCTGAAGAGAACTTTTTCAATGCGTGTGGCAATAACTGTTAAATCACTGGGTTAGAGGTTGGCCTAGATCAACTCCCTGTTTCCCTCTATTCCTATAATACCTCCTATCCATCAGATTCTCTCTAGTTTTTAAAATACTCCAGACATTAACTGAGTGTGTACAAGTCAAAGTCTAACAATTCCTTGGAAACGCAGTGAGTTTTCTGAAAAGTGCAACAAAATAATTATTTTTAGTTATGAAAAATGACCAAAATAAAAGTTTAGGCAATTTCTTGGGAAACTCAGTGTTCTTTTTTGCTGAAATGATCAATTATTCAATCTTCCACTTTCCCCTATGTAGATACAGCCTACATAATTTTTAGATCATTAAAAGATGCTGTAGAAATTCACTTTATTAAATATGATTTGTCAGTACTGTGATGTTACATCAACAAACCAATAATTTATAAATGCAGTAAAATATGTATAATAAATAAATGCAATATTAACATACAATTTCATTACAACTTTAATTCTGGGAGGAGGGATGGGATATCGGCAGAAAACACTTTAATAAATGCCTTGTTTGCTATTTCCAAGTGCATTCTAAAAAGCATTTACTGAAAATATAGTTACCACTCCAAGTCATATTACTACTTTTGCTGTTGATGTAAATTTCAATAGAATTAAATTCCTCTCCAGATCAACTCACTACTTCCCAGAGTCCCTGCAGGGTGAATCCATCCTTCAGTTTTTCAATTGCAAGACCCAGTTCTTCTGAAAATACAGGTTCACGGTCTTGTTGCTTTATGGGAAATGAGAGGAGGAAAAAAAGTGTGTTTCAAAATGTTTGTGACTGCTAAATGTTAAATTTGAGAAACTGAAGACAAAAATATTTTACCTTATTGCCATCAGCAAAATAAGCCTAGAAAAAATGAGAAAAACACGTATCACACATTAAGGACTGAATAATGGCTCAAGTTCCATGACTGGCTTTGCTTTGCGGATCTCTACCACTTCCTTTCTATGTCTGTTTCCTCAATTTCTTAGGAGAACAACAGAAATTACCTGTCCTATTGTTACAGGTGAAATTAAAATCACAATTTATATATATATTTGAGCTAGTTGGAAGGTAAGGACTATATAATCCAAAATAGTAATATTATTTTTAGCAAGGTAAAAAGAATGACTATAAAGCCGACATATGGATCACTGTCAGTTCATCACTTGGAAAGTAGAAAATTATGTCAGGCCTAATGGAAAAATAAACTTGTAATGCAAGACTGAAAAAAAAAAACAGTTGTCAATGGCTCGATAATCTGTTGAATGGTCAAGCCCTGTGCCCTCTTATGATTTAACATTTAAATTAGTGGTAGTGAAAGACAGCACGTACATTTGTTTGTAAATGGTACCATAAAGTAAAGGAATGGAATTCAATGCAACTAAGTGAAATGGTCAATCAAAACAAAGATGAAGGAATAACTTCAGAGTAGTTCACTTAGAGACAAAACAAAAGCTAATACATATTAAAGTTGGGTAAAGACTAGAAGAGAAGATGTTCTGTGGATTGAAGTGGATTACAAGTTAATGAGTCACGGCTGTTTCCAGAACCAACCTGACTCTGAGGTTATTAATAGTACTTTAAAATGTAAGATCTAATTAGTAATTCTCCTAGTACAGTTAACATTAGTCAGACCTAGAGGCTCTTTTAAGAGGAATGTAAAAAGCTAGAAAAGATTTAGGAGACGATGATTAAAATGATTCGAGTCAAAAATAAGACCATGAAACGAGTTTAAACTATTTAATCTATATGAGGAATAATTGTGTAATATATATATATATATATATATATAAAATATATATGCATACATATTATAAAAGTCCATGCACAACAAAAAAAATATCAATGGGATAACAATAACAACTGTGGTATTAAGCATTTACTCTGTGCCAAACACTGTAGTTACAAGATAGGTTGGAAACAATACGAATAATTATTATTATTCAATGGAATACTTACCACAAATGCATCTGTGTGTTCATCAGATTCTATTTCTACATCATCTTCAACTTGTTCAACTGTCAGGTCTTCAAGTGGCTGAGGCTGAAAATGAAGAAATGTAAATAAGCTGAGAAGAAAAACTGAAACACGATTGACTGATTGACTGAAACATAAGACAGTGTTTTTTGGGGGTTTTTGGGGTATTTGTTGAGCACTATGTGTCAAGTTCTGGGGTAGATACATGTTAATCAGGTCAGACATAGTCTGTGTCCCACAAGGGGCTCACAGTCTAATTAGGAGGGAGAACAAATACTGAATCTCTATTTGAAGTTGAGGAAACACAGGAACAGAGAAGTTAAGTGATTTGCCCAAGGTCACACAGCAGGTAAGTGGCAGTGGAGGGATTAGAACCCAGGTTCTTCTCACTCTCAGTCCCGGACTCTATTCACTAGGTTATGTTGTGTTTTCATTTTTATACTTCAGAATTGTATGGGTTCTATAATCCATGAGCAAGACTCTTTAGTTAGGAACAGCACTGAATACATTATCACTAAAACGGCAGTAGGATTAATAGTAAATAACATTTTCAGGTAGGCATGGAAACAGTTCTTTAAAGAAACACAATTTTAAACTGTTTGAAGTCTTGAATGACCACTTGCTTTAAGATCCAAATAACATGCATTTAAAACAATCTGATGCTGTTTTATTTATTTAAATGCGAGAATAGATTCATATACTCTCTGATTGTTTTTAATAGCAATGTAATTTTAATTTTCCTCCAAAGACTAATTACACAGGATCTATACTTCTGGGGGCAAACATTTTTTAATTGAGATTTTATCATATTAAATTCTAAAATCAAAGGTCAATTTTCTATAACCTAAGAAGAACATCTACTTGTCATCTAACAGTGTTTAAAATATCAATCCAGTTATTGATAACTGCCATTTGGTATTTGTAGGTTTGCATATAATACCTCTCAAGTAACTGAATATTATTTAGTGTATTGAACAGAATACCTTTTCTTCCATTTCATAATCCACTCCAAATATAGGACTGGCAGAGTAGACTTTGTGAAGTGAATTTATTTCCTTCACTGATTCTTGTAGTTTCTCTACTGGGTCTATTTTAAAACCAAGAACATATCCACCACTCTATCAAACAAAGAAACATAAAAACATTGCAGATGTTTAACCTTTAATAACAGCAATAAGAAGAGAAACAGTTTACAAGATTACACTGGCCAATTCATGGAAACATAAAAGAACTGATGCAATGCCATTAAGCTTTCTTACCTGCTGAGAGCTCTCTATTACAAGTGCTAAACCAAATTTTGAGTCTCTGATCTTTATCGAACGCTAGATGTTAAATGAAAAAGGAAGAAAATGAATTTTAATTCCTGGTGCCAGTAACTTCTTAACACTATGTTCAGAATATTCTTAGGTCATTGCACCCACAAAAAAAAAATATAAAAGATGCTTCTTCTATATTAATCCATTTCCAAGATCAATTAAAAGAACTCGCACAAAACTCATACCAAATGAGTAAATCCAATGAATCAAATCCAATCACTTCCTTAAGAGTGAAATACAAACCATGTCCATTTAACCAAAGATACAGTGAGCAGTAATCCTTGACTAATAAGTGCTACAACTGTACTGGGAAAAAAAAAGAGCTAAAGAACAGTTCTAATTTTTACAAGCTCTAGTACCCCAAAGACTTCGGACATGGAACAAATATTTACCCTCAAAATTCAGTCACATAGTATTACTATAGTGTGTGCATAAGCGTTCCTATAAATTAAGGAAATATGGAAAGCTTGCTCCATAGTAATTGTTCACATTCACACATTTTGCACAGGCTAATGTGACATGCCAAGCACAAACAGGCTTGCATTATTGGAACAATGCTATCCAATTCCTTAATGGTATTTGTTGCCAAACTGTACTTTCCAAGCACTTAGTACAGTGCTCTGCTAGACTGTGAGCCCGCTGTTGGGTAGGGACCGCCTCTATACGTTGCCAACTTGTACTTCCCAAGCGCTTAGTACAGTGCTATGCACACAGTAAGCGCTCAATAAATACGACTGAATGACTAGAAAGCGCTCAATAAATACAACTGAATGAATGAATGAATTTTCTGCCTCGATGCAGACTGAAGATAGGTACTGTAGCAGAGCCAAGTGTACTTCATAACATTAATTAAATCCAGAGAGCCAAAATTTGGATACAGTACTCACAATTTGAAGGTACGGTATGCTGACATTAAAGTTGTCATTCATATTTGCATGCCAAACAATCCGTACATTAGTGACAAAAAAGGTTCCCAGATTTCCCTGTAAAACAGACTTTCATAAGAATTCATTTAAGTTAAAGGTGGTCTTACTCATGATCATCTGGATGAGCACTAAGGACACTTCTAAATAACTGCAACCCCAAGACATCCAGAAGTCAGCTCTCTCTTACTACAGTGCTCTGCACATAGTAAGCGCTCAATAAATACGATTGATTGATTGATTCCTAAAATTCCTAAGTCAGCTTTTGCTCCCGACTGATGGTTTGGCCTTTCTAAGCCCCAGTCCTGATGCTCCCCGGGGAGTGTCAAGGCAAGGCAGGTCAGCATCAGGAAAGAGGAATAGTGAAGAGCCACTACAAAGGAAGTGTGGTCTAGTGGAAGGAACACGGGACTGGAAGTTAGGGTTTTGAATTAATACCTGGTCACTGGATAAATTCCATACTCCATTAATTGTATCATACACTTGTTCTTGTGGTAACAGTCTCAGCTGCTTGTTTTGAATTAATGCACTTCTCAGCTTAAAATCACGGTACATTTTAGAAGTTTCATAAGCTCTACAATGATGAAAGACAAAACGAAATATACTTTTCACGTCTCATATGAAAGTCCAGTTTACCAATTGTCTCTTAAATGGTTAATATCCTATTATGTTTTGGTCCAAATATAAATCACACAGTTTTCATTTTTCTTTGCAGTGAACTTTGGTAGCTAAATATTTCTTTATAAATCCCTAGTTTCTATTCTCTAAGGCATAATATCTTTTAAATATGTACAGATTTATACATTCAAGCCTCAATTCCAGAACTTCCCTTTACCATCCATTTCAAATGAGCAAATGGAGGAATTTGGCTTCAAAAATGTGATATTTAAGGAGATGTTTGTTTTGACTGAAATTCCTAGATAATTAACCCGAACTACACTGTCCAGGCCCTGAATTATGAGGGCAAGTTTATATAAACCAAATATGAATAAAAGACTTTTTTTAAAAATCTGAATTATCCATTTCCCCAGCTGACTTGATTAAATTCACTGGTAAACTGATCAACTCTCCATTTTAGTCTCATGAAAAACCAAATTAACAATCATTTACCTTTAAGATTTTATTCTAAAATTGTTATTACTTGTTTAAAATGTGATATTTTTCCTGAAATGTCTGTTACAGTTTATTTTGTCCCTCAAAATAATCTGGAGGAAGAAGTTACAGTTTTGCTCTAAATATTATTAATAAAAATGTCAAACATATACAAAAGTACATGAAAAAGTACCTGTGTACTGCAATGACAGAGGTGAAAAGTCTGGGACTCCCAGGCACTACATTTGTAAATATAAACTCAAAACGAGTGTTATTACATTTGGTTAGTATATAAAGAGCTTCTGTTTGGCCTCGTAACTTCTGTAAAGACAGATGGTTAATTTCTTAATATGGAATACATGTATTAAACATATGTTAAATCTGGCTAGTTCTGGGCAAGGAACGTGTCTTACCAACTCTGCTATACTGCACTCGCCCAAGTGCTCAGTGCTCTGCATATAGTAAGCGCTTAATAAATACAATTGATGGATACTCATTTCATATTTTTAAGTTACCATGAATTCTTATGGAAAACACTGAACATGCTTTCAAAGGTTTTTTCAAACTTACCGAGTTAGCTGTTCTTGTAGTAATATTTACCATGCAGTTGTAACCAACAGCTATAAATCAAATGCACAGAATGGAAAAGAAATTAAACAGGAATGGGAGCATTTCCCAAAACATCCGAACCCTTCTGTTCACATGCTGAAAATGTAATGTGATACAAGTTTATTAAAAGCATACAGAATTCCACATTTGCCTGAAAAATGGATAACCAGGGATTCAATTCTGAGTGACATTGACAGTACCTATTCCTAGAGAAAAAAAATTTATGAAGGGATTTTTCAGGTTCATCTGGAGAAACTGTCTAGCAGAACCATGGGATGAAGAAGATAATGAGAATCGTCTCACTAAGTCCTTTTTTGTGAACTCCATGGCAGGCTTAGGAACTCTTTAAAGGGATCACCTAATGCACTGTAGGAAAGTGTGCATGTGTGTGTGTGTGTCTCTCTCCATATAAGAGGAATGGCTAAACTGCAGCTCTTCTTCGACTGTTTTACAGTTTGTGGTGAAAAGCTAGGTAACGTGATTTACTACTAGTTCCTCATGCTGCTCCAGTCCTCTCAGCAGTGACCCCCAGCCATCTATCTATACATTTATTATGTATTATAATTAAATTATATACTTACATAAATTGACTCTGGGTAAGGCCAAAGAGTGCCAAATGATTCTCAAATTTGTCACTAGCAATCTGCCTGGAAAGAGAGTGACGGTGTCTAGTTAGAACTTCAAATTCACATAATTTTCCAGTTGCCGCTTCCCCTCCAGGCCCCGCCCAACTGCTGCAGGAGATGTTGGCTGAAGCAGCATCAGGGCACTGGATCGTATCTTATGTTTGTTTCTACCCCAAAGTTGAGCATGGTGTTTGGTACATAGTGAAACCTAATAAATACCATAATTAACTCCTGTAAGTTTTTACTGAGTTCTGGGTAATACGCTGTGAGGCAATTGGGGACTATTCTTCCGACAATGTGCACCTATCCGGATTGAATGCTCCTTGGTGTCGGAAGAAACAATTGTGCACGTGTACATATGTGAATATATGTTTGTACATATTTATTACTCTACTTATTTATTTTACTTGTACATATCTATTCTATTTATTTTATTTTGTTAGTATGTTTGGTTTTGTTCTGTCTCCCCCTTTCAGACTGTGAGCCCAATGTTGGGTAGGGACTGTCTCTATATGTTGCCAATTTGTACTTCCCAAGTGCTTAGTACAGTGCTCTGCACATAGTAAGCGCTCAATAAATACGATTGATGATGATGATGATGTACATACTGGCAGTCGATGTGTGTGGGCCAGATGTGAATCCTCCTTAATGCTGGGTTTACCAGGGATGAAAATGTCATGTTGAGAATGGAGTGTACTTAAAATGTTGGGGGCTTCGTTGTTCCTGAAATGGGCAGGAGGAGAGGAACATTAAGTTAGTTTGTTTTCACCTTCTAGGTAATATTCTTCTCACTGCCTGGGATTTGTCTTCAATTTATTCATTCAATCGTATGTTTTCACCTTCTAGGTAGTATTCTTCTCACTGCCTGGGATTTGCCTTCAATTTATTCATTCAATCGTATGTTTTCACCTTCTAGGTAGTATTCTTCTCACTGCCTGTGATTTGCCTTCAATTTATTCATTCAATCGTATTTATTGAGCGCTTACTGTGTGCAGAGCACTGTACCAAGTGCTTGATAAGAATTTATCATTACTTTATTAATTTCCAAGAGCCTAATACAGTCCTCTTCACAAAATGGGTGAATAATAATAATACCAACAATAATAATGTGTTTAAAAATCTAATAGTGAATAAAAGCGGATGTTATTATTGCCTAAAAGGTGAAGTTTCTTTCTAATTTCCTTTTATCATGCCCAGAAAATAAAAAAAAAATAATTAAATGGAACTTCAAAATTGGCTAGGCCATAAGAATTGTCATTTCTGGATAAGATGCACCTCGTCGGGGCTTCGTCTTCAACCAGGGCACCAGGATGCTTGGAGGAATGGTGTTATGGTTGCCACTCACCTTACACTTGCTTTCCCTATTTTAGGATCTCTAAGAGAAGGTGTACTTACCTCTATCCCCATTATTTCCTTTGGTATCTTCAATTGAATCCAAACAATCTATAAGGACCTCTCCAGCTCTTGTTTTCATTTGTCTGAAAGAATTCAAAAGCTCTGAGTTTTCAGTTTCAATGAAAATGAGTTATATTGATCCACCCTAAACTGAATATTTCTTCCTCCTTCTTAAAGCCTCTCCTCTTGCTAACACTCCCATCACTGTTAACAAACTATTTCATACGCAAGTTTTAAAACTGGATGGCCCCTCTGACTCCTTTTGGTATCACTTATAAGAAATGCCATTGCAGAGTCAGAACAATACAACATACCCAAAACAAAATTCAATCATCACCAGTAATGGCAAAGGGGTTGTTAAAGGAAATAAGATAGTTACCCTCCTTTGATGATCAGCCTCATGATTAGGGTAAAACATAAAATACTAATAACTTTTCCTTTTGATTCCAGCTTTCCCAATTATGGGCTTCTCATTTGTGACTTTAGCCAAACTTTTCCCGAGCCTATTGGTATTTTCAGTTTGCACGACTCTCTGGGATGGTGATTTGTTATTCTGCAACTAGCACATTCAGGTTTCCGCTTGTGTTCAGTTGTGAGATTTGGTGAACAACAATTCGGTGTGCGCCTGCCCAATTTCTTTGTGATTCCGGGTACCTCCATCCTGCAGTCTTCATTTTTCCGCACTGAAATCCCCTCTAACCTATTCAGTCTATTCTCCTAAGCTTTTCCATCTCTTTTTTCCTCCTGGAAGTGAGTTTAGAGTAGACTGGTATATTCTCTGGTCCCCCTTTCTACAAGACAGTTACACGGGTGACATGCCAGTCCTTCAATACAGTTGTTGTTGGTGACAGTAAATTACACATTCCCTTCTGAGTTCTACAACTTTCCCTCCTAATTCTTTCCTAACCCTTGGAACAATGTCAGTCAACGGTATTTATGGAGCACTTACTATGTGCAGGGAACTGTGCAGAGCACTTGGAAGAGTACAATACGTCCCGCCATCGACCCCCGGCCCACGTCCTCCCCCGGGCCTGGAATGCCCTCCCTCTGCCCCTCCGCCAAGCTAGCTCTCTTCCTCCCTTCAAGGCCCTGCTGCGAGCTCACCTCCTCCAGGAGGCCTTCCCAGACTGAGCCCCTTCCTTCCTCTCCTCCTCGTCCCCCTCTCCATCCCCCACATCCTACCTCCTTCCCTTCCCCACAGCACCTGTATATATGTATATATGTTTGTACGTATTTTTTACTCATTTATTTATTTATTTTATTTGTACATATCTATTCTATTTATTTCATTTTGTTAGTATGTTTGGTTTTGTTCTCTGTCTCCCCCTTTTAGACTGTGAGCCCCCCTGTTGGGTAGGGACTGTCTCTATATGTTGCCAACTTGTACTTCCCAAGCGCTTAGTACAGTGCTCTGCACACAGTAAGCGCTCAATAAATACGATTGATTGAAGTAAAGTAAATAGAGTAATAAATATGTACAAGCATATATACAGGTGCTGCGGGGAAGGGAAGGAGGTAAGATGGGGGGGGATGGAGAAGCCTGTGAGCCCCCCGTGGGACAACCTGATCACCTTGCAACCTCCCCAGCGCTTAGGACAGTGCTTTGCACCTAGTAAGCGCTTAATAAACGCCATCATTATTATTACTTCTGATGAATACGGCCCAGGGTAAGGGCTCAATAAACACGATTGTTTATATAATTTGTACACATTTTATTATACGTTATTATATATTGCATATAAATAATTTATGTAAATGTCTATATGTTGCCAACTTGTACTTCCCAAGCGCTTAGTCCAGTGCTCTGCACACAGTAAGCGCTCAATCAATACGATTGATTGATTGATTGATTGATGAATTGGTTGTTACCGCTCGGCTCGGGCCGGCGGCTTTCCGTTGGGAGGGGGCCTTCGCTTATTCATTCATTCATTCATTCATTCATTCAGTCGTATTTATTGAGCGCTTCCTGTGTGCAGAGCACTGTACTAAGCGCTCGGGAAGTCCAAGTTGGCAACATACAGAGACGGTCCCTACCCAACAGCGGGCTCACGGTCTAGAAGGGGCAGACGGAGAACAAAACCAAACATCCTAACAAAATAAAATAAATAGAATAAACACTTATAATAAACGCTTACTGCGAAGACACGTCGAATCGGACATCGCGGTCCTCCCACAGCGCGTCCAGCACCGCCATCTTGGCTCCTGAAACCATGGCAACCACCCTCCTCCTCCTTCTCCTCCTTCCTCGTCGCCCCTACGGCGGCCGTCGAGGCCCAACCTTCCTCTGCGCCTGCGCGCCGCCCTGCGACGGAGAAGGATGACCCATAGGGGGCGCCGCCGAGGCCCAACCTTCCTGCGCCTGCGCGCCGCCCTGCGAGGGCGAAGGGTGACCCATAGGGGGCGCCGCCGAGGCCCAACCTTCCTCTGCGCCTGCGCGCCGCCCTGCGAGGGGGAAGGGTGACCCATGGGGGGGCCGCCGAGGCCCAACCTTCTCCTGCGCCTGCGCGCCGCCCTGCGAAGGCGAAGAGTGACCCATAGGGGGGGCTTCCGAGGCCCAACCTTCCTCTGCGCCTGAGCGCCGCCCTGCGAGGGGGAAGGGTGACCCATGGGGGGGCCGCCGAGGCCCAACCTTCTCCTGCGCCTGCGCGCCGCCCTGCGAAGGCGAAGAATGACCCATAGGGGGGGCTTCCGAGGCCCAACCTTCCTCTGCGCCTGCGCGCCGCCCTGCGAGGGAGAAGGGTGACCCATGGGGGGGCCGCCGAGGCCCAACCTTCTTATGCGCCTGCGCGCCGCCCGGCGAGGGAGACGGGTGACCCATAGGGGGCGCCGCCGAGGCCCAACCGTCTTCTGCGCCTGCGCGCCACCCTGCGAGGGAGAAAGGTGACCCATGGGGGGGCCGCCGAGGTCCAAGCTTCTTCTTGCGCGCCGCCCTGCGAGGGAGAAGGGTGACCCATAGGGGGGGCCGCTGCGGTCCAACCTTCCTCTGCGCCTGCGCGCCGCCCTGCGACGGAGAAGTATGACCCATAGGGGGCGCCGCCGAGGCCCGACCTTCCTCTGCGCCTGCGCGCCGCGCTGTGAGGGAGAAGGGTGACCCATAGCGGGGGCCGCCGAGGCCCAACCTTCTTCTGCGCCCGCGCACCGCCCGGCGAGGGAGAAGGTTGACCCATGGGGGGGGGGCCGCCGAGGCCCAACCTTCCTCTGCGCCTGCGCGCCGCCCTGCTGAGCGCTCACCTCCTCCAGGAGGCCTTCCCAGACTGAGCCCCTTCCTTCCTCTTCCCCTCGTCCCCCTCTCCATCCCCCCATCTTACCTCCTTCCCCACAGCACCTGTATATATGTTTGTACATATTTATTACTCCATTTATTTTACTTGTACATATCTATTCTATTTATTTTATTTTGTTAATATGTTTGTTTTTGTTCTGTTTCCCCCTTTTAGACTGTGAGCCCACTGTTGGGTAGGGACTGTCTCTATATGTTGCCAATTTGTACTTCCCAAGCGCTTAGTACAGTGCTCTGCACATAGTAAGCGCTCAATAAATACGATTGATGATGATGATGAAGGGTGACCCATGGGGGGGCCGCCGAGGCCCAACCTTCTTCTGCGCCTGCGCGCCGCCCTGCGAGGGCGAAGAGTGACCCATAGGGGGGGCTTCCGAGGCCCGACCTTCCTCTGCGCCTGCGCGCCGCCCTGCCAGGGAGAAGGGTGACCCATAGGGGGCGCCGCCGACGCCCAAGCTTCCTCTGCGCCTGCGCGCCGCCCTGCGAGGGAGAAGGGTGACCCATGGGGGGGCCGCCGAGGCCCAACTTTCCTCTGCGCCTGCGCGCCGCCCTGCGAGGGCGAAGGGTGACCCATAGGGGGCGCCGCCGAGACCCAACCTTCCTCTGCGCCTGCGCGCCGCCCGGCGAGGGAGTAGGGTGACCCATGGCGGGGGCCGCCGAGGCCCAACCTTCCTCTGCGCCTGCGCGCCGCCCTGCGAGGGAGAAGGGTGACCCATAGGGGGCGCCGCCGAGGCCCGACCTTCCTCTGCGCTTGCGCGCCGCCCGGCGAGGGAGAAGGGTGACCCATGGGGGGGGCCGCCGAGCCCCAACCTTCTTCTGCGCCTGCGCGCCGCCCTGCGAGGGAGAAGGGCAGGCAGCTTTTTTCCTGCAGTCTCTTCAAAGCTCAGCCCAGCTCAACTTCCACCAGTGCTGCTGGGGGAAGGAGTGGAGAGTAAGTTACTCGTTTTCTCAGCCCATCTCCTCCCACCCCCGAGTGGCCCAAAACCCTTTGGACAAGACTCCCTCTGCCCCCCCTCCAGTGGCCCAGGACACTATGGACAAGACTCCCCCAGGCCCTTCTCCAGTGGCCCAGGACCCTTTGGACAAGACTCCCTCTGCCCCCCCTCCAGTGGCCCAGGACACTATGGACAAGACTCCCCCAGACCCTTCTCCAGTGGCCCAGGACCCTCTGAACAAGACTGTCTTGGCCGCCCCTCCAGTGGCCCAGGACACTATGGACAAGACTCCCTCAGACTGTCCTCCACTGGCCTAGGACCCTTTGGACAGGACTCTCTCTGACCTCCTGCAGTCTCTCATTCACCCCTCACATCCACGCTGTCACCAAAACCTGCGAGTCTCAGATCCGCAACATTGCCAAGATCCGCCCTTTCCTCTCCATCCCAACCGCTACCCTGCTCATTCAAGCTCTCATCCTATCCCGTCTGGACTACTGCATCAGCCTTCTCTCTGATCTCCCATCCTCGTGTCTCTCTCCACTTCAATCCATACTTCATGCTGCTGCCCGGATTATCTTTGTCCAGAAACGCTCTGGGCATATCACTCCCCTCCTCAAAAATCTCCAGTGGCTACCAGTCAATCTGCACATCAGGCAGAAACTCCTCACCCTGGGCTTCAAGGCTGTCCATCGCCTCGCCCCCTCCTACCTCACCTCCCTTCTTTCCTTCTCCAGCCCAGCCTGCACCCTCTGCTCCTCCGCCGCCTATCATCATCATCAATCGTATTTATTGAGCACTTACTATGTGCAGAGCACTGTACTAAGCGCTTGGGAAGTACAAATTGGCAACACATAGAGACAGTCCCTACCCAACAGTGGGCTCACAGTCTAAAAATCTCACCGTGCCTCGTTCTTGCCTGTCCCGCCATCGACCCCCAGCCCACGTCATCCCCCGGGCTTGGAATGCCCTCCCTCTGCCCATCTGCCAAGCTCGCTCTCTTCCTCCCTTCAAGTCCCTACTGAGAGCTCACCTCCTCCAGGAGGCCTTCCCAGACTGAGCCCCTTCCTTCCTCTCCCCCTCGTCCCCCTCTTCATCCCCCCATCTTACCTCCTTCCCTTCCCCACAGCACCTGTATATATGTATATATGTTTGTACATATTTATTACTCTATTTTACTTGTACATATCTATTTATTTTATTTTGTTAGTATGTTTGGTTTTGTTCTCTGTCTCCCCCTTTTAGACTGTGAGCCCACTGTTGGGTAGGGACTGTCTCTATATGTTGCCAATTTGTACTTCCCAAGCGCTTAGTACAGTGCTCTGCACATAGTAAGCGCTCAATAAATACGATTGATGATGACCTCCTCCAGTGGCCTAGGACCCTTTGGACAAGACTTCCTCTGACCCCTCTCCAGTGGCCCAGTACACTATGGACAAGATGGCCCAGTGCACTATGGACAAGACTCCCCCAGACCCTTCTCCAGTGGCCCAAGACTCTCTCTGCCCCCCCCCCCCCCGAGTGGCCCAGGACACTATGGACAAGACTCCCTCAGACCGTCCACCAGTGGCCTAGGACTCTTTGGAAAAGACTCCCTCTGACCCCCCTCCAGTGGCCCAGGACACTATGGACAAGACTCCCCCAGGCCTTTCTCCAGTGGCCCAGGACCCTTTGGACAAGACTCCCTCTGCCCCCCCTCCAGTGGCCCAGGACACTATGGACAAGACTCCCTCAGACCGTCCACCAGTGGCCTAGGACTCTTTGGAAAAGACTCCCTCTGACCCCCCTCCAGTGGCCCAGGACACTATGGACAAGACTCCCCCAGGCCTTTCTCCAGTGGCCCAGGACCCTTTGGACAAGACTCCCTCTGCCCCCCCTCCAGTGGCCCAGGACACTATGGACAAGACTCCCTCAGACCGTCCTCCAGTGGCCTAGGACTCTTTGGAAAAGACTCCCTCTGACCCCCCTCCAGTGGCCCAGGACACTATGGACAAGACTCCCCCAGGCCCTTCTCCAGTGGCCCGGGACCCTTTGGACAAGACTCTCCCTCTGACCCCCCTCCAGTGGCCCAGGACACTATGGACATGACTCCCTCTGACCCCCCTCCAGTGGCCCAGGACACTATGGACATGACTCCCCCAGACCCTCCTCCAGTGGCCTAGGACCCCTTGGACAAGACTCTCCCAGACCCCCCTCCAGTGGCCTAGAACCCTTTGGACAAGACTCCCCCTGACCCCCCTCCAGTGGCCCAGGACACTATGGACAAGACTCCCCCAGACCCTTCCCCAGTGGCCCAGGACCCTTTGGACAAGACTTCCTCTGACCCCCCTCCAGTGGCCCAGGACACTGTGGACATGACTCCCCCAGACCCTCCTCCAGTGGCCTAGGACCCTTTGGACAAGACTCTCCCAGACCCCCCTCCAGTGGCCCAGGACCCTTTGGACAAGACTCCCCCAGATCCTCCTCCAGTGACCCAGGACCCTTTTGACAAGACTCCCCCAAACCCTCCTCCGGTGGCCTAAGACCCTTTGGACAAGACTCTCCCAGACTCCCCTCCAGTGGCCCAGGACCCTTTGGACAAGACTCCCCCAGATCCTCCTCCAGTGTCCCAGGACCCTTTAGACAAGACTCCTTGAGCCCCCCTCCAGTGGCCCAGGAGGCTCTCAGCTGGCAAGGGACCAAGATCCTCCGGCCGGAGCCCACCCTGGCCCGCACTATCCAAAGCAGCTTTCCTCTTCCTCCATCCTTTTGAGTGGGGAATTTTTGACACTGTGGCCACAGTGAGCCTCAGGCCTGTGGTTCTGTAATTTCCTCAACACTTTTCTTGAGATGTCTCAACTTCCTTTGCCCTTCTATAACAGCCTCTTGTCAACCCTATTAGAATAAAATTGGATTGTAGTAATAAAGACCAGGCCTAGTCATAATAATAATGATATTAATAAGCTGCTAGTTACCAGTGGACCAGCGTGGCCTAGCAGAAAGAGCACAGGCCTGGGAGTTAGAGAACGTGGGTTCTAATCGTGGCTCTGTCATGTTTGCTGTGTGACCTTGGACAATTCACTTAACTTCTCTGGGCCTCAGATGCCTCATCTGTAAAATGGGCATTAAGACTGAGAGCCCAGCATGGGACAGGGACTGTGTCCAACCTGATTATCTCATATCTACCCCAGCACTTAGAACAATCCTTAGTACGTAATAAGCACTTAACAAATACCACAATTACTATTAATGTTATTCTTACCAAAACATTAGGCTAGACACTGGTGTAGACAGAAAATCATCAGATTAGACACAGTTGGTTTACCACATACAATACACAGTTTGAGGAATGGGAGAGCCTGAGTTCAAAGAAACAGCCAAGAAACAAATAGTGAATTTGCTCTATCTGTCATGCCTATGAATTGCATCTAAAAATCAAAAAAATACTTTTGATCGCTCAGGTCCAGGTGTTCCTTTTATTCCAGACAGTCTGTAAATATGACGTTCACTGCAGTGATGAAAAAAAGAACAACATTTTTGTACGTCTTAAAAAAATGTTTCATTCAGTCAGTCATATTTATTTAATGCTTATTGCTTGGGAGAGTACACTGTAATAATAAACAGACACATTCCCTGCCCACAAGGACAGCCTGAGAATTCAATAAAATATAGAAAATTAGAATCTAAGAATAATATGAAATAAAATATTTGCGTTGCTTTCAGTAAATCAGTTTTAAACAACTGCAGAACAAATGGCATACAGACTGTAAAAAATGAGATTCCTATGCTAACTTTTCCATCATCAAAGACAATCTTTATTAAGGAATGAAAGACCCTGGGATCACGCCCACACTGTACAATATAAAAAATTGGAATCAATAGGTTGTTTAGTGTTACTTGTAATATTATTTGTTTACTCGTACCAACATAGAACCCAGCTTAAATACAGACTAAATTATCTTGCAGTGTTCATTTACTCAAGTAAAGAACCTGACTTAGAATGCTAGAAAAAGACCAAAAGAGCATGCAAATTGATGATGGATGTTTGCGTAGGCTAGAAAGAGTAGGTTGCTAAAGGATTTGGTAGCTTTTCACTAGAGTAGATTCCTCCTCACCTGGCCCCATTAACTTGAGTGACATTCAGGGCTCACAGCCTGATGGAGGGTCTAAGTGGAAAACCCGAAAGCCTGTCTGTGCTATTCTCTGCTTCTTTCTGCCAATATATAGCCTGTGCACATCCTGGGATGTTAAAATTGGCCAGTGGGGAGCATATTGAAAGACAAATAAATCCTTCTAGACTGTAAGTTCCTTGTGGGCAGGGAACATGCCTACCAACTCTGTTATATTGTACTCTCCCAATCAATCAATCAATCAATTGTATTTATTGAGCGCTTACTATGTGCAGAGCACTGTACTAAGCGCTTGGGAAGCACAAATTGGCAACATATAGAGACAGTCCCTACCCAACAGTGGGCTCACAGTCTAAAAGGGGGAGACAGAGAACAAAACCAAACATACTAACAAAATAAAATAAATAGAATAGATATGTACAAATAAAATAAATAAATAAATAGAGTAATAAATATGTACAAACATATATACATATATACAGGTGCTGTGGGGAAGGGAAGGAGGTAAGAAGGGGGGGATGGAGAGGGGGACGAGGGGGAGAGGAAGGAAGGGGCTCAGTCTGGGAAGGCCTCCTGGAGGAGGTGAGCTCCCAGTAGGGCCTTGAAGGGAGGAAGAGAGCTAGCTTGGCGGATGGGCAGAGGGAGGGCATTCCAGGCCCGGGGGATGACATGGGCCGGGGGTCGATGGCGGGACAGGCGAGAACGAGGTACGGTGAGGATGGGAATACTCCCAAGTGCCTAGTACAGTGCTCTGAACACAGTAAATGCTGAATAAATACAACTGAAGACAAATTTTCTGGTAATGAAATAAACCCAGCAAGTTGAACTAATAGTTCCCTTCCTTTTGATGTGATTTCCCAAACCTCTGTTGACCTCCGAGGGTTAAATCCCTAGACTGTAAGCTCGTTAAATACGAAAGCATCCTTGTACTGTTTTGAAATTGGCCTTCCCTCAGGATCAAGGCATACCTGCATTGCTCCCTCTAGATTGTAAGCTTGTGTGGGCAGGGAATATGCCTTCTAACTCTTTTTTCTGTTGGACTCTCCCAAGTGCTTAGTACAATGCTCTGCAGATAGTAAGCACTCAATAAATACCATCGGATGAATGAATGATATCTATTCTATTTTATTTTGTTAGTATGTTTGGTTTTGTCTCCCCCTTTTAGACTGTGAGCCCACTGTTGGGTAGGGACTGTCTCTATATGTTGCCAATTTGGACTTCCCAAGCGCTTAGTACAGTGCTCTGCACACAGTAAGCGCTCAATAAATACGATTGATGATGATGATGATGATGTTGCCAATTTGTACTTCCCAAGCGCTTAGTACAGTGCTCTGCACACAGTAAGCGCTCAATAAATACGATTGAATGAATGAATGAATGGACTGTGAGCCTGTTGTTGGGTAGGGACCGTCTCCATATGTTGCAGATTTGTACTTCCCAAGCGCTTAGTACAGTGCTCTGCACATAGTAAGCGCTCAATAAATATGATTGTCAACAGTTGTTAACAGTTTTATTTTTTTTAATGATACGTGTTAAATGTTCACTATGTGCCAGGCACTTTACTAAGTGCTGGGGTAGGTACAAGATAATTAGATTGGGCACTGTCCATGTCCTACATTTGGGCTCCTAATCTTAATCCCCACTCTACTAATAAGACACCTGAGGTACAGAGAAGTTAAGTTACTTTCCAAAGGTCACACAGCAGGCGTGTGGTGGAGCCAGGATTAGAACCCAAGACCTATCCACTAGGCCACACTGCTTTCCTAATAGTCTGGGGTTAACAGCCATCAAATGTGCAGGTCTTGGCAAGCTGACATTTTGTTACCCTGCAGTGATATATGGTATAGTACTATAAATCCTGCTTATGATGAAACAATATTCCCGATAAAATCATTTAAGTTCTGTAATTTTTATTGGAAGTAACTTTCAAATTCAGGCAGTCCTCGGACTTATCACCCAATTGGCCCCTGAAAGCTGTGTTTTAAGTCAAAATCAATTTTGTTTCTGAACCAATTTTGGATACCCTAGTCCTCCAAAGTTACTCAGAATTGAATGGCTCAATTAATTGTAGATGAGTAATAGAGCTGTATTAATATATTTATATCAAGTCAGAAAGGTTTTGTGGTAGGGTACCCAATTCTTACTTTATTGAAAGTAAAATCCACTTGTGGACCCTTTCTGATGACTCTGCCTGGGGATCAGACAACACCTCTTCCCAGCTCCCTGGCCTTCTGTTTCCCCCCACCCCCTGCCCTCTCTGCACCTTTTTCTCCAATGCATACCCCTCATTATAGATTTTTAAATTGTTTCACCGTTTTCCCCTGGCTTCTGTGTGTTCCTTGCCACCACCCTGTATCCCCAGAGCTGGTACCTTAGAAGAGGCTAGTTTTGTAAAGTCCAAACTAGGGTGCTGTGAAACTAAAACAGGTTTTAGACCGTGAGCCTGCTGTTGGGTAGGGACTGTCTCTATATGTTGCCAACTTGTACTTCCCAAGCGCTTCGTACAGTGCTCTGCATACAGTAAGTGCTCAATAAATACGATTGATTTAGAAATTTTCTAAGTACTGTTTATTTTGACTCAAAATGTCTTAAGTGGAGGACTGCCTGTAAAAACCCCAGTGCACACATTCATCCTGGAATTTTTCCAGGTAGATTTTTCTGGAACAACATTGACATCTGTTGCCAAAGTGACACAATGGGCAATTAAATGAATAACTGGAAAAAAAAAAAAGGTCTCTGAGGATGAAGCTTGCTCTACATGATGTGTTTCCTGGTGAGATAAGTAGTGCCTCATCTACTTCCCCCTCCTGCTCCCTTCCTATCTGCTGCCTTACTAGTTCCCGCCATGCCTTTCCTACCTGCCTCTCTTCCCCCAACCCTGCACATCCAGAATTGGCCCTCCCCGTGCCAAAAACTTCGGTGCTGCCGCATAAATAGGCCTATCAGAGGCCTGTGACTATTGATCAAGGAGACAGACACGAGGGGCATAATACTATGATGTGGGGTACGAAGTGAAGTGTGATTCTATCGCATGTGCTGTTTTTGAAGTTATGCAGATTTCATACAAACCTAGAGTGTGTCTCTTGCCCCAGAGCTTTTGCGTTCCCCTCCTGGACCCGGATGAACTCTGGTGCCGGATCCAGCCTCTAGAACTCAATAGCAGGAGACATGGAGGAGGGAGGCTAAGTGCTGGAAAAGAAAAAAAAATCATAGACAAAAAACACCCAGTTCTGTTTTGGCACCAGACTGGAGTCATTCCAGCTGCCAAACGGATGAGTGACCATTCTGCATGTAAATTTGGGGGTGACGGTAGCTAGCGATGCCCATTTATTTTCTGCTTTGACTATCTTGGGAAGCCCAAGGATGCAGACACATGCCCATCGACTTGTGTGACCCTCAGGGGACTAGCAACTCTTCTGTGAGAACTCCTTACCTTGCACCTAGGAGCCCTGGCTTCCCAGGCTCCCGGAATCCCAGCTGTCTATCCTGGTCTGCCCACTCCCTGCTAGATAATACAATAAATTTCCAAGATACAAAGACTCCTGTCAACGCAGCAAAATACCCTCTAAACCAGGAGACTTAGATTCCAGGATCCTTGAATTCCCTTTGGATTCTAATGCCCAGACCCAGTAGGTCTAGATAGGCCATGAGATGCAGTTATCACAGTGTCAGAGCAAGACTCACTATTACCTCCCGGCAAAATGTTAGGAAAATGGTACCCTACCATTTAGGACCTCTTCATTCAGCAGCTCCAAGCAACTGCTTTGTGCTTCCTTCTCCTTCCTCCTAGTTCCACTACTCAAGACTTTCCCACCAAAATCAATCACTTTTGTCTCGATGCATATTTTCCTGTGATGAGATCGGAGAATAGTTTCGGACACTTTATTGGCTGTAAATCCATCTGTAAAATTCAGAATTGTTCTGTGCCTATTGTAAACACCCCCACACTCTATTTTTGCTTCACTGCCCCTTTTGTCAACCAAATTGATCTCAACAGTATTCAAATTCCTTTATACTTTGTTAATCAACTGACATATTTACTGCTCCCCTTTTCAGCTTTCATGTTGATTCTTGGTCGCCCAAGAGGTCCTTTAAACCCAATCATACCATGGTCACCATGGATAAAAAGGTAGCCAACAGCTATTGAAGAAAGGCATGAATTAAAAAAAGTAGTCCACAGCTACTACAGAAAGGGTGGGATAGAAATGATGACTGTCAAAGAAAAAGGTGATGACTGTTCCCTGCATATATCCCTTTTGATGCCACATTTTCCATGTTTTAGCGAGGCTCCTCTTCTCTGACACTTTTAGCTCATTCTCATTATCATTGACATCTCAACGCAGATAAACCCTGGTTAACTATCTTAAATATAGTGGAAACAGGGTGTAAAGTGACAGAGCACAAACTAAAGTGTAGTTTCTGGGAGGAAATAAGTGCATTAATGTAGTCTCAAGGTCTAAAGCATTGACCAAACTAGTAAAAATACATTTAGAAAAGTGTCCATAAACTATATCGTAAGCTCCTCGAGGGCACAGATCATATCTACTACTTTTATTGTACTCTCCCAAGTGTTTAGTACAGTGCTTTGAACAGAGTGAGTGCCCAATAAAAATTTTTGATAAAACAACAAAATAAACTATAGTTACATTATAAAACAAAAATGCAGGTATGGACTTACATCTCCTTTTGCCAAGTTCCAAACAAGGTTAAGCGGAAGTTGGGTAGGGGAGTAAAACATAATGGGTGATGGTCATTTTTAACACCGAAACTCTGCTCGCGTTGTTTTACTGAAATACAACCAACTGAAAGAGAAGAAGGAGAAATTAAATGTTTTTACTCTCGTTGCTCTTTTGAATAGCACATCTGTGGAATTCACAGCCTCAAGGATTCAACAAAGAAGATAGGCTAGGAGGAGCTTAAAAAGGATTAGCCCTATCAAATTTTAGGGCTATTTTATGTAACAGGTGCATTTACAGGGGTTGATTTGCTTCCACCCAGTGACTGAACTAAGTGCTCATCTGGCTTGCATGTTTGACCAGGCTAGGAATGGAATGGGTATGCCTCTGTTTGAATCTCCCTCTCTTAGTCGAGACTGGTAGAGTATTGGAAACTTTCCAGGGGCGACCCTGAGAGGGGTTCTGGAGACTTACAGTCAGTCAAATGGGGGAGACAGGAACATATAAATTATTTGGGTGGAGGCAGGGGGAAGAGCAAGAATACAATAGACATAGTATAAAATCATATCTCATCAGGTGGTTATATTATTATGTGCCCTCGAGTCATTTCTGATTCATAGCGACTCTGTGGATTTACTTTCTCCGGAACGTCCTGTCCTCTGCCGTAATTCATATAATAATGCCATAATCGAGAAGCAGCGTGGCTCAGTGGAAAGAGCACGGGCTTTGGAGTCAGAGGTCATGGGTTCAAATCCGGGCTCCGCCACTTGTCAGCTGTGTGACTTTGGGCAAGTCACTTAACTTCTCTGTGCCTCAGTTACCTCATCTGTAAAATGGGGAGTAAGATTGTGAGCCCCCGCATTGGACAACCTGATCACCTTATAACCTCCCAGCACTTAGAACTGTGCTTTGCACGTAGCAAGCACTTAATAAATGCCATAAAAAATTGCAACCTTTCTAAGGCATTCATTCATTCAATCGTTCTAATGGTTCTTCTGTTATCGTTGTTATGATCTCTATCCATCTAGCTGCTGGTCTGCCTCTTCCACGTTTTCCCTGGACTTTTCCTAGCATTAGTGTCTTCTCCAGAGAATTAGTCCTCTTGATTTGTGTCCAAAATGTGCTAATCTAAGTCGAGTCATTTGGCCTTCCAAAGACGACTTATGGCTTTGATGTTGGAGCAGTTAGGTAATCAGTATTACTTGTAATACCTATTCCTTTTTGAAACAGAATTTTGACACCCGTGCCATAGTGATTACTGATTTATCATCATCAGTAATTCACAGTTCCCGTGCACTGTAAACTTGTGTCTCCGCCCTTGACTTTTCCTAGCATCTTACCTCCTTCCTTTCCCCACAGCACCTGTGTATATGTATATATGTTTGTACATATTTATTACTCTATTTATTTATTTTACTTGTACATATCTATTCTATTTATTTTATTTTGTTAGTACATTTGGTTTTGTTCTCTGTCTCCCCCTTTTAGACTGTGAGCCCACTGTTGGGTAAGGACTGTCTCTATATGTTGCCAACTTGTACTGCCCAAGCGCTTAGTACATTGCTCTGCACACAGTAAGCACTCAATAAATACGATTAATTGATTGATTAGTGTCTTCTCCAGAGAATTAGTCCTCTTGATTATGTGTCCAAAATGTGCTAATCTAAGTCGAGTCGGCCTTCCAAAGACGACTTATGGCTTTGATGTTGGAGCAGTTAGGTAATCAGTATTACTTGTAATACCTATTCCTTTTTGAAACGGAATTTTGACACCCATGCCGTAGTGATTACTGATTTACCGTCATCAGTAATTCACAGTTCCCGTGCACTGTACTTGAGGCTGTGTGACAAGGAGTTAGAGTGTAGAAAAGCTACAGCCCCTGCTCTTTCGGAATTCATGATCTAATAGAGAAAACACAGACAAATATGCTCAGTTCTATCATGCCATGTATTTTTATTATGAGTTTTGGTTAGGACCCTTCTGGGGAATAGGGATATTTGTTCCAACAGTGTAGGCTTGTTTATAGTCAGTGTGACACAGTGTTGGAAGAAATGGTTCTGCAGGTGTACACGTGCACCTGTATGCGTTGGACAAGGGCTGAGCATTACACATGTTTTTCTCAATATAGTATCTAAAAGGATACAACCCTCCCCATTATAGAAAAACTGGTTGTACCCATCCAAGATCGTTAAATATATGCAAAATACAGCTCTCCTAAGAATGGGAAGGCACATAATAAATGCAGCTGATTGATTGATTGGTGAACCTTTGTCTTGCAGTACCCACCTCAGTAGCAATTGATTCAAGGGCAGTTAACACTACTGAAACACCGTGACTGACACTTTTCATTCATTTAGTCGTATTTATTGAGCGCTTACTGTGAGAAAAGCACTGCACTAAGCGCTTGGGAAGTACAAGTCGGCAACATATAGAGAGGGTCCCTGCCCAACAACAGGCTCACAGTCTAGAAGGGGGAGACAGACAACAAAACAAAACATGTAGTCTGGTGTCAAAACCTATAATTTTCAAATTATACTCTTACAAAAATGTCTAATCTAGAAGTTCTGAGTCTAAGTTCAGAGTCTACTGGTTTGCCTGTACTGAGTTGTGGTACTGTGATACTGAGAATGGAAGAGCTGGAGGCAGCACATTGTGAGAGAGGCATCCGGTGTCAAAACCTGTAATTTTCAAATTATACTTTTATAAAAATGTCTAATCTAGAAGTTCTGAGTCTAAATTCAGAGTCTACTGGTTTGCCTGTACAGAGTTGTGGTACTGTGATACTGAGAATGGAAGAGCTGGAGGCGGCACATTGTGAGATAGGCATAATTGATGATCTGGTACTAGGTTGGAGCCCTCTGCTAACAAAGTTTAATCAATGCCACCTCTTGCACAGACAGGCAACACTTCTCAGAGAAACAGAGACCAATCTCCTAATGCGGGGGTGCGGTGGAGGTCGGGGGAATCTTTTGATGTCTATGTTTTTGCCAACCACTTCATTGTTTTGAAACAAAAGCAAGCCTCTGGTGCCCCTTGTAAATCCTACTGAGAAGAATGGAGTATGCTTCTTCACTCCATGATAGTGCTGATTCTTTGTTGCTAGCCTCAGATCCTCTTTTGTACCGGAATTATATTACAGATTGAGGAGTTATTCTTGGTGGAAACCAAAGTGGAATATTTTTAGAGATAGTGTCAACTCAGTAAATGATGCTGTGTTCTTGAATTCAGAAATGAAAAGGATGCTGTCCTGGATGGCTGAAAATGGAGAATAAAGCCATAAATCATGTCATAAATAATGCTTTTGCCTAACTTCGGTTATTTAATCTATAAAAGAGTTGACAAGAGAATGTAAGGTTTTCTGATTTCTGTATTCTGTAAAGAATTATAGCACCATAATAAATTAAAAAGTAACAAATTATAATGCAATAGTTTAATGCAAGCCCCCTTTTAGACTTTGAGCCCCCTTTTAGACTGTGAGCCCACTGTTGGGTAGGGACTGTCTCTATATGTTGCCAACTTGTACTTCCCAAGTGCTTAGTGCAGTGCTCTGCACACAGTAAGTGCTCAATAAATATGATTGATGATGATGATGCAAGTAGGGTATCTTTCAGTTTGCTATTTAAACTAAGTAAATTATTAAAATATCTATTTAGGTTTAGCATTACACAATTTCCTAGTTGATGGGTATTAACAGGAAGACCAATTCTAAGACAATTGCAGCCCATTTCATTATAATTCTGAGTAAAATACTTAAAGACCCAGGCGCTGTGATTCACAGCCCATGAAATAGGTTGTTTTTCACTTGATTCTGCCATAGTAGTGTTCAATTTCAAATAGCAGGCATCAAATTATTTCAACTAAATTTTGAAAAAGTAGGAAATGGTCCTCCAGAAAGAAATTTTGTGTATTTCTAATATATTTGGCCACTGGGTGTCGATCTTTACCCGAGTTTAGATTTAGTTAGCCGTTAGATACGTTACCCTCCTTTAACAAATCACGGGCATTTAGTTGTGATAATTATCTTTCCAGATAGCTTTGGGAGCAATCTGATTTAATAACTAACACAGTGGCACATCTCCTTCTTTGAAGATTGTGCTTACTCTTTCACCACTGTGAAGAACTTCAATATTCTATTCTGGAACCCAGAGGATACAGCAAATGAAGCTGATGTTCAAAAAAGTTTGCCACCATTGATCCCTTGTGAGGACTCCCTTAGTAAGATTTTGTGTAAGAGATAATTGGTTTGGATTTATTCCTCCATAATGCTCTAGTTCTCTATGAAGCCCTTTGGGCCCTAGCAAATACCATTAAGTAATTTAAGCATAGCATTCTTGGGGAGGATGAGCTTCCTGATGTTCTCATCTCTTAGGATTTCTGGAAAGAAATGGCACCGAAAAGCCAAGAATTTGGTTGGACCCGCCAATCCAGATTAGATGAAATGGAACGCAGAACTACTTCTAGCAAAATTGAAAGGGCTCACCGCAAGTGTAAGCCTGATAGTAACAACAAAAATGTCCAGTGCCAAATACCTCCTGTTTATTTTACAAATCAAAGCTCCCTAGAAACACAGTAGTCAACATCAATTGCCACAGAAATAGCTCTGTAGTGGACCTGTAGTAAACTTTTTTTATGTTTGGTTCATTTTTTTCAGACCATTACGTTAAGTGCTGGAAAAATAGAGTATGTAAATTGATATGTACTGACTGTTCATGGCTTAAGGTATCACATCTATGTGGATGGCTCCCATATCTATTGCTCTAATCCTGACCTGCAGTCCTACATTTCCTTTTGCTTCCAGGACATTTTCACTTGGATGTCCTGCTGCCACCTCAAACTCAACGTGTCTAAACCAGACTTCTTCATCTTTCCCGTTAAACCTGTGCCCTAACTTTCCCATCTCAGTCGACACCCCACCATTCCCCCCCATCCCAGAAGCCCTCAACTTTGGGTGTCATCTTCTACTCTTTGCTGACATTTAGGTCTCACTTTCAGAATACTGCCAAATCCTCTTGGTTTTTCTTGTATAACATCTCCCAGAACCTCCCCTTCCTCTCCATCCAAACAGCTACGCACTGGGGCTAGACTGTTTGCA
Source organism: Tachyglossus aculeatus (assembly GCF_015852505.1). NCBI lineage: Eukaryota > Metazoa > Chordata > Mammalia > Monotremata > Tachyglossidae > Tachyglossus > Tachyglossus aculeatus. The sequence goes on along the minus strand of NC_052074.1, from coordinate 53,666,086 downwards.
TCAGCCTCCTCAGTAGTCTCCCAGCCTCCAACTTCCCCCAGCATCAGTGCTATTGCACAAATCATCGTGGAGCATTGCTCGCCACATACCTCTCCTCTCCTCAGAACTTTCACTGACTCCGTGTCTTGTCACCTGAAATAAAAACTCCTCTCATTCGGCATCAAGGCCTTCCATTATCTGCCACCTCTTTACGAATATTTTCTCTTCATTCGCTTATTCCCCAACTCGTTGTCTTCATTTCTCCCAAGCCAAGCTTCTAGCTTCACCCTCCAACCTTGCATTCATGCTGTTCCCCTGGCTTGGAACTCTCTACTTCACCACATTAGACAGACCCTGGCTCTCTCAATATCAAGCCCCTCCTAAATTACCACCTTTTCCAACAAGCTTTCCCCAGTTGATTTCCCAGTACCCTGAACCATATCATCTCTTTAGTTGATTCTAACACTTATTTACATCCTCTATAGCATGTGTGTATATATAGATATACATATATCTATACATATATATATACATATATCTATATATATATGCACACACACACATATATATATATATATATGTAGATATATAGATATATATATATCTTGTTTTGACCCTTCCAGTTGTAAATATTTTTGTGCTTTTATTCCTTTCATTCATTCGTTTGCATTTACTGAGCACTTGCTATATGCAAAGCACTGGACTAAGCTCTTGGGAGAGTACAATATAACAATAAACAGCCACATTCCCTGTTAGTTTATAAGCTCCTTGAGGGCAGGGAATGGGTTGGCTCATTATTCTGTACTTCCTAAGTGCCTTGTAGAGTGCATCACACCAAGTGGGTGCTCAATAAATGCTACAAGTACTCCTACTATTGGAAATGTTACGGGTGGTTTTAAGTGCATAAGTGTGTTCTTGGCACAGAATTGCTAAAGTGGTGTTTGGGAGTGGGGCTATTGCCAAGGGAAAGGAAAAATCAATTAGTGGTGGCCTCCTGGGGAAGATATTTCAGAAGGGCTTTGAAGATGGGGATAGCCGTGGTCTGGCAGATTTGAAGACGGAGGGAGGCACAGGCAGGAGGTAAGGCGTGATTAAGGGATTGGAGGAGGGAGTGATGAGACAAGAGAAACAAGACACAGCGAGTAGTGGCCGTTTGGATGTAGAGATAGGGGCAGATTGGGAAATTTTGTGAAGGTAAAACCAACAGGATTGCTTAACAGACTGAAAAAAACTATGGTATGTGTTAAGAACTTACTAATGTGCCAAGTACCGCTGTAAGCGCTGAGGTAGATACAGTTAATCAGGTTGGATGCAGTCCCTCTCTCACATAGGGCTCACCTTCTAAGTAGGAGGGCGACAGGTATTTAATTCCCATTTTACAGATGAGGAAGCTAAGGCATGGAGAAGTGAAGTGACTTGTGCACGGTCACACAGCAGGCAAGTGTCAGAGTTCGGATTAGATCCCAGGTCCTCTGACTCCCAAGCTGGTGCTCTTTCCACTAAACCATGCCGCTTCTCAGACTAAATATGAACGTTAAAAAAGAGGAATGTGTCAAGAGAAACGCAAAGTTTGTTGGTTTCAGAGACAGGGAGGATAGTTGTGTTGTCCCTGTGATCAGTCGTATTTATTGAGCACTTTCTGTGTGCAGAGCACTTTACTAAGTGCTTGGGACAGTACACTATAACAGACTTGGTAGACACATTTTCTGCCCATAATGAATACAGAGTCTAGAGGATGGGAATGGGATGTAATGGGAAAATTAGGTGGTCTGGGAGGGAAGATGAGTAGTTCAGAAATAGATGTATTGATCTTAAGGTGCCAGTGATACGTCTGATGGGGAATGGTGAGATAGCACAGGTGGTGGGAGCAAGAGAGATAAGTATAGGAGTCTTCGGCATAAAGGTCGTAATCCTTACCTCATTAATAAAGCAAAAATTGCCCCTTGGTTAGTCGCTTTTGTTTTTGTCTCAGTCCCTGTTGGTGCTCCACTCCATTCTTTGCGTAAATAACATGCAACAGAGCCTGAGGTTGGATTTTATTAAGAAGGCAGTATTACATCACCTTACAATTTGCTCTCCTTCCCAATTCCCTCCTTTAAAATAAGCAAATAAAAGAAAGATTGATGAAAATCCACGCCTTGGAAATTATTATCACACATATCTGCCAAACGTGCACAGTCTGGAACATGAACAGATTCGGACATCTCTTATCCGTATAGTAGCTGAGTGATAGCATTCTGTTCCCCATTGTGTCACTGCCTTGTTTTCTGACTTTGTCACTTGATTTTCTGTGGTCACTTTCCCTAGTCCTCAATTGGCGATAGTGATAATTGTCAGGTACCTAGCGTGGAAGCTTATGAATCGAAAGGACCTGGTTTCAGACACTTTGAGGCATTTAGGTGACAGGTGGTACAAGACAAGCATAACTATTTCATTTGGTGATCTAAGCTGCAGCAAGCAATAGGCCTTATTTTTCTTTTGTACCATCTGCAGTTTGACAGGCACACACATCAGGCACATCCAAACAAAATGTTAAAGAAGAAGGGAGTTGGAAATAATGGGTTTTATCAAGGAATAGGAGGGGGAGGTTGAATGCTGTTGATGTGGAATTGACTAAGATCTTCCACCTATTTCTCACTCATTTTATCTTCTGCCATGATTTTCTGCGCTGAAAATTTTAATTGAGGACTTGAAGTCAAGAGAGTCTGAAAATCCACCAGTACAAATGCAACTGGAGACATTACTGTAATAGCACAACTAATTATACCTCTGAATTCAGTTCCTCACTCAAGAAGTTTTTCAGATTTTTAAATCTAACATTCATGTCAAAAGCCACACACTCTATATCTGAAAGAGCAGATTACTAACCTATTTGTGTCATGTGTTACCATTCCCTTCACTAATCATTTCTGGTTAGGCATCGAGTACTACGAGGTTGCTTTTGTCATTCTTTCTTTCTTTTTAAAGTTTTTCCAAGTTTGGAGATCCTGGTGATTTCTTTCTGTTGTTTTTTTCTCCTGGAGTAAGAAAATTTCTGTTTCCAACAGATGTTTGGAATAAATAAGTCAGCTCTAGAAGGTGTCCTGTCTTAGACCTGTATCTATCTTGCTGAAATAGCTTCCTGAATGTCCCTTGTCAGCATTTCCAAATGGTTCATGTAATATTCCTGGCCCCTTCGTTCCCCATCTAGGATGTGTTGAGGCGCCTAGGTTCTGGTTGCATGGATCATAGAGCCAGGAACCAGATCAAAGGCACCTGTGAGTGAATGAAACCAGACAGAACTTCAGAGGGGTTTCAGGATGAGTGGCAGGAGGAAAAAAAAATCTGAGGAAGAAGGGATAAATAGGATGTGGACTTGCTGAAAACAGTGCATGCTAAATAATGGAATGTACAGGCTGGTTTATTTTTTGAAAGATTGGTTATTCAGTATTTTTAAACAAGTTTTAAAAACCCACTAGATTGTAAGATTGTGTCTTCCAACTGCACGATACAAGTTACCATCTTGAGTGTCACCATCTTACCCTGGCTTCCCCTTTCTGGACTTTAGTGTTCTTTTCTATTATTTCAAAATCATGTCTTTACAAGTGCACAAAAAAAAGAAGAAAAAAAATTGAGAACTCATAGATACAAATATGTTTGTATTGGCTGAATCAAATTCAACAGAGGTCTTCTGAGCCTTGATCCGGTACTTATGAGGCTCTGAGATTGAATATATAGTCTTTTCATTGAGCCATACTGGGAAATTTGCTTTAAAAAGTTGCTGCTCCTGCAGTGCCTACTGACCAGATTCTTTGCTAACACTCCACCGGCCGCTATCCACATTCCTTCCCTATCTCCAGCACAGAGATCTGAGAACCCAGAGTTAGAAGGAGATTTTAGAAGACAGGAATTTTTTCCCTTGCTGTAATTTAACTTGAGCTTTTCATTTCACTTGCTATTCCACAGAATAAATACATAAATAAATAAATTGCTGCAGCCTAGAAACTTTAGATGAAAAGGTCCAAGCATAGGAGAATGCATTAATCAGGACCAGCTTTCCTTTGGCAGAACTTAGTTTGCCTCTATTGGATTTGTTTGTTGATTGGGATTTGTATTGACGGTGTTGTGTTCTACATAGAAATCTTGAAGATCCTTATGAAAATCTGGAAAAGTTTGTGACTTCAATCCTAGAGAGTTATAATATCTGAAATCTTTATGTGAAGTGTTTGGGCCATGGGTAGTTTGGAACTCAGCCCACATGACCAGTGCTGGGTTGATGCTAGATGAGAGGGACAAAACAATTTGTCATTTATGGAAAGGCTGCCCAGTGCTTTCAATATAAAGTATTTTGTGACTAGGGCTTTTTTTTTTCTAAAAACATTAGCGGGAGCCTGGTTGACAAGCTGGGATGTGAGGATGGCAGGGGGTTTGAAGGGAGGGGACAGTCCCTTAGGGGAACCAGCAGGAGATGGAGGATGGATGGGAGAGCTATAATTCCCAAGAGATGACTTCAGACCTTCAGCCGTCAGGAGATGGGGACAGAAAGGCCACCTGGCATACTCTGTTCTTTATAGTGCCATCGTGTTATGCAGCTCCCATAGAGTATAATAGAATGGTATGTCAATGTTCAACATTCATGCAGAAGAGCATTTCTTCTCCCCTCCTTTGTGGCTGTGCTGCCCTCATCGTTGACCCTCGACTTTGGGACATTTGGCTCCAAGACCCCAATTTATGCCCCGATAATTTTTCACTTTAGGTATTTGGTATTTGCCCCACCCTCAGCCCCATGGTACTTAAGTATATACCTATAAATTATACATTATAAATTATTTATATTAATGTCTGTCTCCCCCTGTAGTCTGCAAGTTCATTGTGGGCAAGAAACATGTCTACCAACTTTGTTGAACTCTCCCACTTAGTAGAGTGCTCTGCAGAGTGCTCAGTAAATACCATTGATGATGATATTCTCCCAAACACTTTGTACAGTGCTGTGCGCACAGTAAGCGCTCAATAAATACCATTGATTGATTGACTGATTGAGTCCATCCTGGCCCCATCTTTGAAAGAAGCCATGAAGCCATCATCTTTAAAAAGGGGCATCTTTGGCAGTTCTTGTGTGGCAGCTTCCTGCTGAAAAGTTCCCTCAGGCAGTGATTTACCTCACTTACCACATTGAGGCCAGTCCTGACAATTCCTCTGGAATGATGACTCAAAAATGAGAAGCAATATTGCCTAGGGGAAGGAGCATGGACTTGGAAGTCAGATGATCCGGATTCCCATCCCAGCTCCACCACTTGTCTGCTTTGTGATTTTGGGCAACTCCCTTATCTCCTCTGGGCCTCAGTTACCTCACCTGTAAAATAGGGATTAAATCCTCCTCCCTCCAATTTAGACTGTGAGCCTCAGGGACCGTCTGCAACCTGTTGTATCTTGTTTCTACCCCAGAGCTTAGTACAGTGCCTGGTACATAGTAAGTGGTGAACAAGTACCATTAAAAAAAAAAAAGTGGTTCCAGGAACTAAAAATGGGGACTCAGAGCCACCATTAGTAGTAGCAGGGGGCAGGTAGTTCTTTGAAAAACCCTCCTCTGTCCTTTTTATCTCTTGGGGTTTGGTCTCCTGCTGTTAACTTCTGACATTTATTGAACACTTTCTGCAGGGTTTCCACCTCCCACATTAGTAGAAATGCCTGGATGCCTTTCTGGGGAATGAGATTATGAGCCTCATGTGAGACAGGGACAAGTATCCAACCCGATTTGCTCGTATCCACCCCAGCGCTAAGTACAGTGCCTGGAACATAGTAAGCACTTAACAAACACCACAATTATTATTATTATCATTGTTATTGTGTCTACCCCAGTGTTTAGTACAGTGCTTGGCACATAGTAAGCTCCTAACAAATACCACAATTCATATTATTATGCCTGGGACACTGGTCTCCTCCAGTACTCCTGCAGAACACCTGTTCTGGGACTTTTTCTGGTACTGGAGCTGAGTTTCAGTTTGTTCCTGCTTGCTTCTAGCACCGTCCAAGATATGTCACCAGGAGCAAGTTCACCTCTGTGTGTGAATGTGTGAATTCTACAGTGGATGCCTCAAGGTAGATAGACTAGGCTATAGCTGTCAGCAGTGGGATGTATATACTTCAGTGCTTAGAACAGTGCTTTGCACATAGTAAGTGCTTAACAAATGCCATTATTATTATTATTATTATACTTGTCTCTGAATCAGGATCCAACACCGTCACTTGTCCCACACTTAGTACCATGAAAATCAGGCAAGGAGCCTCTCCTCTGCTTAATAAGGTGTAACAGTTAATAGCAGTGTATGTGTAGATGCAGCATGCTTTTGGGACATTTTTCGGGAGGAGATAGGAGAATTCACTCCTGCGTAGGGTTAAGATTTTCTTAGAAGGGAACTGAGGGTTTCTTCTCGTTTTTCCTCATTTCTATCCATTTAGACACACTCAAAGAAAAGATTTGAAAGCTGGGAAACGTTCTATCATTGAAAAAGAAATATGGAACATTTTAATCAGAGTTCATTGTAGAACATACCATACTTTTGTCTCTGAAAATTTCATTTGTATGTTTCTGTTATTTGTGCTTTTGGTGTCTTTTTGGGCATCTTTGACCTTTTTTTTTTTTCCTTTTCAAATTTCAACCTGCTTCCCCGTTAGACTAAGCTCCTCAAAGGCAGAGTCTGATCATGTGTTGTGCAGATCCCCAGAGGAACCTCGTTAAGGTAAGTTCTGTTAACTAACTGACTTCTTATTGTATGTGCTTTGTGAGGAGCTGCACTCCTGCCTGCTGACTTGCTTGTTGTGCCCATGTGCCCCCAGTAACAGAATACAAGCGGCAGCACACAAACCACTAGCACTCTAATCAGTTCCTTTGTGCAGGTTTTTGGTCCAAATGCATTAGTGAAGGGACTGAGGCTCATCCCCCTTTTAAAAAGGGAGACTCCATCATCCACCACCTATCCTTATTTATATCCAGTCATTTATCATCAAGAAAATAGGCAAATGAAATATCTTTCTTTAGGATTAGCTTTCCCTCTTCTACCTCTACCCATAAGGTCTGTGAACTAGGAAGCAGCATGACCTAGTGGATAGAGCATGGGGCTGGGAATCAGATAGGACTGGGTTCTAGTCCCGGCTCTGCCACTTGTCTGCCGTGTGACCTTGGGCAAGTCACTTAACTTCTCTGTGCTTCAGTTACCTCATCTGGAAAATGGGGATTAGGACTACTTTGCCCCATGTCGGTCAGGGTCCAACCCGATTCAGTGTATGTGGTAGAAGCAATGAACATCACTAATCTGTGCACAAAGAGAGCAAGCCCTTAAAGGGTTAAAACATTTTTCTTTTTAGTCAATCAGTGGAATTTATTGAGGGCTACTCCCTCTCCCATCTGTGTTGCCTATACACTTGGATCTGTACCCCTTTAAGCACTTGATATTCACCCAACCCTCAGCCCCACAACACTTCTGTATGTATTTGTAATTAATTTATATTAATATCTGTCTCACCAACTAGGCTATGCTACCTGTGGACAGGGAACATATCTACCAACTGCATCATATTGTGCTCTCCCAAGTGTTTAGTACAGCACACACCGTTCCATACATTCCATTGATTGATTGATTGACTTTTTTCTCTATTGGAAGGAAAATGGGCTCCATGGCTCAGTAGCACTTTACTCAGGCCATGTATATGGTTTACATAGGAAGCAGCGTGGCTTAATGGATAGAGCATGGGCCTGGGAGTTAGAATGACCTGGGTTCTAATCCTCGCTCTGCCACATGTCTGCTGTGTGACCTTGGGCAAATCACTTAACTTCTCTGAGCCTAAATTACCCTATCTGTAAAATGGGGATACAAGTGTGAGCCCCATGTGGGACAGGGACTATGTCCCACCAAATTCACTGATATCATCCCCAGTGCTTAGCACATGGTAAGTGCTAAACCAGTACTATTAATCAATCAATCAATCAATCAATCGTATTTATTGAGCGCTTACTGTGTGCAGAGCACTGTACTAAGCGCTTGGGAAGTACAAGTTGGCACCATATAGAGACAGTCCCTACCCAACAGTGGGCTCACAGTCTAAAAGGGGGAGACAGAGAACAAAACCAAACATACTAACAAAATAAAATAAATAGACTAGATATGTACAAGTAAAATAAATAAATAAATAAATAGAGTAATAAATATGTACAAACATATATACATATCTACAGGTGCTGTGGGGAAGGGAAGGAGGTAAGATCGGGGGGTGGAGAGGGGGACGAGGGGGAGAGGAAGGAAGGGGCTCAGTCTGGGAAGGCCTTCCTATTATTATTATTATAATGTATCATATATAATATACCAATATACTATTAATATTATATATAACAATCATATAACAATTATATAATAAATAATATAATTATACATAATATATAATAATTATAACGATATATTAATATAATGTATCATATATAACATAATATATTATATTATTATAATATATCAATATAATAATAATAATTATTATTTTATGGCACTCATGGAGTCTTACAGTTGTTGACAGGATCCACATGACCGCAACACTACCTTCTCAAAGCCTGACCCACCCTGTTACAGAATGACAGTAAGAGCTGAGCATGTGACAATGAGAGTGTCATAAATGTACTGCAACTGCCAGGCATGGAGTTCACCTTCCCCCACAAGGGACAGTCCCTATAGACGGCATCCAGCACAGGGCATTAGAAAATTGGTCATAGAAAATGTAGACAGCTGAAACTTATTTTGCCAGCAAGAGAAAAGGGGAGGTCAGGAGAGTGAAAACGTGCCTGTCTCTGCTCTGCCCAACTACGTGCTTTTCTTCACTCTCCTCTTTCCTCTCCCTTCAACCCTCCCACACACAAACACACGAAACACTAGTCATATCAAGGAGAGTGAGCATTGGAGGAGGACGAGGAGGATGGCTAGCGAAAGGGCAAGAAAATGCATCTGTATAAAAGAGAACTACAACCCACTAACGGATTTGAACTCCATTCCGTAACATAAATCATCTGAACCTTAATCAAAATCAACAGATGCAAGCAAATGACTGAAACAGAGGGTAGGAAATACCTAGCCAAGGAAGGAGGTGCCATTTTATCCATCCTTAATAAAATGTTACTTTTTTTTATCATAAATGTAGTGTGGATGGGAAGTACACGACCAGGATAATTCAATTTGGCCTTTTATTTTTCCGAAGTCCAAAGGCCATTGCATTCAAGGGCTTAATCTGGAAGCCAAATAAAAGTCTGAGACAGCCACAGCTGTCCTAATCCAAAAACAGTCTCGACCGTCAGCTGACCTTGGGTTGGAAATAGGCTGTAGCAGTCATGGGTTTCTAACTTTCTTAGACATGATTTGGCCAGCTCCTTGCCTTACTAGACAGCTGGAGCCCCTCCACCCAACACCTTTTGGGACGAGTTTGTGCTCTGTAGAGATCAGCACTTGAAGCTTAGTTGGGGAATACCTTCAAACTATTTAGAGCTTCTTGGTTGTGCTACAAGTAAATTGAGTGGGTGGTGGGGAGGCTTATGTTTGACTATCTTCTAAAACTCAAATGCTCTCCTGCTTAGTGTGTGCCCGGATTTGAATGACTAGAGGTTGCTATCTGCTTTTGATGTGAACCTATAATTCCATCTGGCATAGACTAGCTAACACTCTATGGATGCAGCGTGACCTCATGAGGAGAGCACACAGGCCTGGGAATCAGAGCACCTGGGTCCTAATCTCAGCGCTGCCACTTACCTGCTGTGTAACCATGGGCAAGTCATTTCACTTATCTGGGCCTCAGTTTCCTCATCTGTAAAATGGGGGTTCAGTACATGTGCCCCCTCCTACTTAAACCATGAGCTCCACGTGGGGCAAGGGCTGTGTCCGACCTGATTTTCTTGAATCAGTCCCAGCACTTAGGACAGGCTGTAGCTTAGCAAATACCACGATTAGGGTATTCATCCATTCATTCATTCAGTCATATTTATTGAGTGCTTACTGTATGCTGAGCACTGTACTAAGCGCTTGGGAGAGTACAGTACAACAATAAACAGAAACACTGCCTGCCCACAGTGAGTTTACAATCTAGAGGGTAGGTTGTGGGTTGGACAGCACCTACAGAATTGTTATATGTTTCGAAGAACCCAGAGATTAAATCCATCAATCGTATTTATTGAGCGCTTACTGTGTGCAGAGCACTGTACTAAGCGCTTGGGAAGTACAAGTTGGCAACATATAGAGACAGTCCCTACCCAATGAATAGAAATGATGTATTTCACAGCAAGAGGTTTAAAACTATTACAAGGAAATAAGAAGTACAGGATCAGGAATTGGATCCTGGATGGCCAAGAGCATATATTGCACTATTGAAGAGTAACTGTTGAGTACAGCTACAGCACTGCCCTGCAGCACAAGCTGTACTTCACAATAAAATCATTCACACACTGGCCACTTTTAGGGATGTAGAAAAGCAGTGGCAGCAACAACAAATAAACTTTTCTAGTCTCTGGAGAGGTTTGCTGAGTAGAAAAGTTACCCTAATAATCCCAGGTCCAAGGTCTGAAGATTAGTTATTTCCTGACATGGGTTTTTTTTTTTTGGATAAAGATTTTAACTACACAAATACCTTTGCAAAAGAGTAAAAAATTTACTACTTAATGAACATCAAGCCTCAGGCTCATGACCTTTGGATTACTAACACAGCTCATCTACCTAGTCATTCACAAAGGATTATGGGGAAGTAGGGTATTTTCATTAAGTGTTTTTCAAACAGCCTGACACACAGAGACACAGCTATAATTCCAATGTAAAAATGAAATACCAAAGGAAAAGAGGACCTCCTAGGTGTGGAGGTAGAGTAATATGCATCAGGAAAATTAAATTACATGTATTTTATTTTTTGACTGTCTAAATTACCTAAATCTGTGATGTTGTTTTATTGAACAGAATTTTAAAATGACTTTTCCTTTAGTGACTTTTCAATATTGGTTAATCCAAAAGTCCAATTCTTTCTCACAAAACTGGCAAGAGTTCAAGAAAACTACTCCAGAAGCCCCAAGAAGTGTAGTTGACAGTACTGATCGATGAGGCCATTACCTCTTAAAATTTAATAAGTTGTAGGGGAAATCATCCTTGAACTTTAAAACACTGTGAAACTCTGGGATTTAATTTAAAAACTCCAAGGAAGACTGGAGAACTGAAAAAGAGAAGGGGGTGCTTGGTTGCAAGGTTTATAAGACTCAAGGCAATTTACTAAGCAGCACTGCTACCCAGCAAGGGATTACCTCTTAGGGAAAGTAATGAGTAATGTGCCAATCACTTCTTGGGCAGGATAGCGATTTTAATGGAATGCCAAAAAAGATCAAAAGTCCTGACCTGTGACAGAAGGACAAGTTGAAGGTAAAAATCTCTTGAGTTAGTTTGAAACAAAATTGTTTCCAAATTGTAAATGCACTTTAAAAATATAGGAGCATTCTGGGCAACAGTATGTAAATGTGGAATGGATGATGAAACAGTTTTCCTGCTGAAAACCACTGGTTTAGCTTCATGAAATTCTGACAACAAATTAGGTTGTGGAAAAATTGTACACTAATGAAACAAATAGGAAAATAAAACTCTTGGCAGAGTTGTGTTTTTTTTTATTGGATTTGTTCAATGCTCATTTGTGTGCCAGGAGCTGTACCAAGTGCTGGAGTAGATACAAGATAATCAGGTTGGACACAGTCCATGTCCCTCAAGGGGTTCCTAGTCTTAATCCAGATTTGACAGATTAGGTACCTGAAGCATAGAGAATAAAAATGATGGCATCCATTAAGCGCTTACATGTGCAAAGCACTGTTCAAAGCGCTGGACGTTAAGTGGCTTGCTCCTGGTCACACAGCAAACAAGTGATGGAGCAGGATTAGAACCCAGGTCCTCTGACTCCAAGGACCATGCTCTTTCCACTAGGCAACACCACTTCTCATTTATTGTGTTATTTGTATTCGTTATTTGTTTATTTTTTATTTATTTAGTTTATTGTATCTCATTGCTTCTTGTTCTGAGCAATTTTCTGAGAAAATAAATGCTTTGAAACTGTGGAGTTCTGGGCTGGAGGCTGACCCTGAAATAGGGAGGGAAGAGTAAGAATCATCAGTAGTGTTGGCTTGGAGCTGGGCAGCTCTGTCTGGTGATGATAGTGGCAGGGCCTCGCATCTTTTTTGAGGCTGATCATTCATATTTCCATTTTTAATAGTTACTGAGCATCTTTCCCCTCTCCCCCCCTGCTCTTCTATTAATAGAATACTAACACATCAGGAGTTTTGACAGACATAATTGCCTGCAGCCATAAAAAGAAGCTGTTAGGTGTACAGTTTTAAGAAAGTTATTCAACCCTGTTGCATCTGATAAAATATGTAATTGTTTTCATCCATTCTGTGAGTTACTAACAATGGTTTATTTCCTTTTGACTAGTGATCCTAAGGTGCACAGGGTAAGACCAGGGCTTCCCAGACTGAGCCCCTTCCTTCCTCTCCCCCTCGTCCCCCTCTCCATCCCCCCCGTCTTACCTCCTTCCCTTCCCCACAGCACCTGTATATATGTATATATGGTTGTATATATTTATTACTCTATTTATTTATTTATTTTACTTGTACATATCTATCCTATTTATTTCATTTTGTTAGTATGTTTGGTTTTGTTCTCTGTCTCCCCCTTTCAGACTGTGAGCCCACTGTTGGGTAGGGACTGTCTCTATATGTTGCCAATTTGTACTTCCCAAGCGCTTAGTACAGTGCTCTGCACATAGTAAGCGCTCAATAAATACGATTGATGATGATGTTGTTAACTCCCCCTGGCCTGGGGCTGATGGGTTTTGCAGGGCCCCCAGAGATGTGTGGGGGTCCCCAGAAGGCCTTCCCAGACTGAGCCCCTTCCTTCCTCTCCCCCTCGTCCCCCTCTCCATCCCCTCATCTTACCTCCTTCCCTTCCCCACAGCACCTGTATATATGTATATATGTTTGTACATATTTATTACTCTATTTATTTTACTTGTACATATCTATTCTATTTATTTTATTTTGTTAGTATGTTTGGTTTTGTTCTCTGTCTCCCCCTTTTAGACTGTGAGCCCACTGTTGGGTAGGGACTGTCTCTATATGTTGCCAATTTGTACTTCCCAAGCGCTTAGTACAGTGCTCTGCACATAGTAAGCGCTCAATAAATACGATTGATAATGATGTGTGATGTCATCGCCTCACGTTGAGTGTGCTGATATTGGAGCTGTCTTGGCTTCACTGATTTGTACCTGGTGAGGAGCCACTCCAGCCCCCGGCTCCCCTGTGCACCTGTTCTGGCTCAGCCGGGACTGAGCCGGGTTGGAGATCTGCACTAGCCTCTAGTTCTCATCATTAACATTCAGTGATTCCCTGGATATTAACTAATTAATGCTAATGTCTGGGGCGATTAGCTAATGCTAATTGATGGGGTTATTAGCTAGGGAACGGATGAGACTATTATGTTTCGGTCTGAAGCTTCTGTGGGGGCCGTAGATTGGGCTTCTGCCCAGGTCAGCTCTCTTGCGGCAAGGGTTTTTCGGGAAGAGGAGAAGAGGATGACTTCCCAAGCGCTTAGTACAGTGCTCTGCACACAGTAAGCACTCAATAAATACGATTGATTGGTTGTATACACCTGTATATATATTATATACACCTGTATATATGTATATATACCTGTATATATGTATATATGTGTGTACATATTTATTACTCTATTTATTTTACTTGTACATATCATCATCATCATCATCAATCGTATTTATTGAGCGCTTACTATGTGCAGAGCACTGTACTAAGCGCTTGGGAAGTACAAATTGGCAACATATAGAGACAGTCCCTACCCAACAGTGGGCTCACAGTCTAAAAGGGGGAGACAGAACAACATATCTATTCTATTTTATTTTGTTAGTCTGGTTTTGTTCTCTGTCTCCCCCTTATAGACTGTGAGCCCACTGTTGGGTAGGGACTGTCTCTATATGTCGCCAACTTGGACTTCCCAAGCGCTTAGTACAGTGCTCTGCACACAGTAAGTGCTCAATAAATACGGTTGATTGATTGATTGTACTGCCGCGGACTCTTCCTCTGTGCCTGCCGGGGGCTGCATTTACCTTGTGCTTCCTGCAGCACTGACCCCAGCAGCAGCAGCAGCTGGCCAGAGATGCAGGCAGGGAAAGGAATTCCCTCCACCGGAGGACAAGTGACAGGTGGAGGGAAAGCTTCTGTCACCTGGCTACTCTCGAGGGTGGTTTCTGGTTGCGGGCAGGAGCGGCAGCAGTGGCTGGGAGTCATGTGGAGAGGCGTCCGTCTCCCTCACACACGCACATGCTCACCCATAGTCTAGGGTCTCTAGGCTTCAGCTCTGGGAGCCCCTGCCTTTATCTGGCCCTGAATAGGACTATGCCATAGCTCCAGGTGCTTGATTCATTTTTGTTAATTTTGCTGTTTTTGTTAATAAGGAGACCAGGGCAAATGAAAGTGAAAGAGCTCATCTAGGAGATATAAATATTAAGGCCAGATGTAGGGTTAACTACAACCTTAATTTATTACAGGTATTTTTTTTTTAAGAATGTATTTAAATTCACAGTTTTAATAGTATTGTGGATTTTCTCCTCTGACTCACTGCTTAGGCCTTTTTCTCCTCCTGGACTGCCTTCTCCACTCAGCTTTGGCCAATCATACCCCTCCCCTCCCATAAATCCCTCTTCAAAAAGTCACTTCCTACAGGCAGTATTTTCTGATTTATCCTTCATCGTCAGTCTCAGAATGTGCTTACTGATTATTTATCTATTGCTTACATTCATTTTCTCATTCTTAACTATGGCCTGTTAATTTATGTCTGCCTCTCCCATTAATTTTTAAGTTGTTCTAGATCAGGGGTTTTACACTGTTGTATGTTCTCAAAGACGGCATGCGATTGAAACTGATGATTCTACCCACCTTCCCTGGCACACGTGCACACACCATGTATCCAGCCCTACACTTTCTTTAGACATCTAGTCTGGCTGTGTACATGTATTTCCTAGAGTCTGTTTCTCTATGTTTGTGTTTCTGTCTGGGTATGCATCTGTGTGTATCTGATTCTGCATGTGTCTATTTATTTCTGCCTGTTTCTATGCATTTATGTATGTGTGTCACCAAATGTATCTCCTTAGAACAGTGCTTTGCATATAGTAAGCGCTTAATAAATGCTATCATTATTATTATTATTATCTCCGTGACAATATTCATTGCCCTATTGGTATGCCACCTAGAGTGATACACATATACACATATAAAACTAATAGAGATTCATAAAAAAATGACAGAGAAAAGAAACCCTAAACTCTCTTTCCCACCCCATCAAGATTCCCATAGTTTAGGGTCAAACTGCCAGTTTCAAAGATTGACCTAACACCTTGCAATAATCCACAAACTTGGGCTTTTGTAGGAGCTAGAGCCTCCCTGCCATGGACCCTCAGCCCTGTGGAATTCAAACTAGGAATACTTGAAAGGAGTTCTTACCTCTATCCAAGGTGCAGCAGGAGAGATCAGATCAAGGGAATTAAGCCTTGGTCTCTGGCAGATTACATTTCCCTTTAATGTGTTTGAGGATTGTGGGATGGTTTCTTTCAGTTTTGTTCAGACTAAACCAGAATGGTACAGCTCATTTGTTCACAGATGAGAGGAGACATTCCCCATCACCATTTTGGAAAGTTCCTTGGTCATGCCCAAGGTTGAAATCTGCTTCTTTCTTCTGTTCCTACTAATGTACTCACTGAATGTTAGTATCTGCCCCAGGTAGACTTTGGGTTCCAGGAAAGAGGAATCACCAAAAATATTTCCAAATGATGCCACTGCTCAGAAGGAAACTTGTGAAGCAAGTCTTGGAAGAGAGGCTCCTTATGCACCTATAAACCACTTGATTACCATGGGTGATAGTGGCAGTTTGAGAGTCTGGATTGAGAGAAAAGATTAAGGCCAAACTGTTTTTCCCGGTTTCCTCTGTGTTTACTTTGATTCCCTTGAGACCTGGTGTTTATCCCAAGGACTGTGTCCATGCAATAAATCAACACCTTCTCGAGGCGATATTTTCCCGTTGCTGGGGCATTGATAGGGATACTGATACAGGTCCCAGTCCCCCTTTCAAAAGGGCTGGTAGATCCTGGCTCTCAAGTTTTTGGGTTTTTATTCCTCCAAATGCAAAATGCCTTTAAGTTCAGGGAGAATTCAGAAAACTTTGGCACCAATGGCGCACAAACCTAAGTATAAACTTGTAACCCTTTAAATTCACATTTGAGCAGAAATAAAGTTTAAAACAAAGCCTCTGCCATTGCACTGCCACTGTGGGAAAGGGGAGGCAGAGTAGTCTGGTGGAAAGGGCATGGGGCTGTAAATCAGAAGATGTGGTTTTGAGTACTTGCTCCACCAATAGCCTACTGTGTGACTTTGGGCAAGTCACTTAACCTCTCTGGTTATCAGTTTTTTAATCAGTAAAATGACTCCCACTTGGGATTGGGACTGGCTGTTCTCATCATTTTTGCATCTATTCCTGCTGAGCACATAAAGTACTGAATAAATGCCATAGTAATTTGAATTCAGTGACAATCAGGAGAACTGGGAAAAATGGTTCCTAAACTTAATCGTAAGCCCCTCCACCAGACTATAAACTCCTGGAGGGCAAGGTTTGTGTCTGCCAACTCTATTGTATTATACTCTCCAAAGCGCTTAGTACAGTGTTGTTACACAGAATAGGCACTCAAGAAATACCACTGATTAAATCAGATGAGCCTCATGGACGGTAGGAAGGAGGCGGTATTATGATGTACTGGCCTAATGGAATGAGCGGGCGCTTGGGAGTCAGAGGACATGCGTTCTAATCCTGCTTTTTTGGGGAGCAGCCCCGCTCCTCCTTCCCCTCCTCTGTTCTCCATTCATTCATTCAGTTGTATTTTTGAGACCTTACTGTGTGCAGAGCACTGTACTAAACGCTTGGGAGAGTACGACTGAGCATAGAGGCGGGGGAAAGGGTTGGCACCAAGATTGGGGGCGGGGGGCTTTTTGCCCTAATACTACTACTAATAACAATGATGGTATTTTTAATAATAGTTTGGTATTTGTTAAGCGCTTACTATATGCAAAGCACTGTTCTAAGCACTGGGGAGGATACAAGGTGATCAGGTTGTCCCCCGTGGGGCTCACAGTCTTCATCCCCATTTTACAGATGAGGGAACTGAGGCACAGAGAAGTTAAGTGCGGCATGGATAAGCAGCGTGGCTCAGTGGAAAGAGCCCGGGCTTTGGAGTCAGAGGCTATGGGTTCAAATCCCGGCTCCTCCAATTGTCAGATGTGTGACTTTGGGCAAATCAGTTCACTTCTCTGTGCCTCAGTTACTTCATTTGCAAAATGGGGATGAAGACCGTGAGCCCCCTGTGGGACAACCTGATCACCTTGTAACCTCCCCAGCGCTTAGAACAGTGCTTTGCACATAGTAAGCGCTTAATAAATGCCGTCATTATTATTATTGACTTGCCCAAAGTCACACTGCTGACAAGTGGTCATCTTTTCCGAGCTCTGGCTGGACCACGCACTCCCCACGGGGACAAGGAAGAGTCAGGCTGGCCCACAGGCCCCAAGTTCGGGTTTGGCAGATCTGTTTGGGTTCCCATTAGGGTGGGGGAGAAGAAAGACATTTCAGAAATCCGGGTGCTTCCCGGAGGAGGCAGCATCTTCTCGTCCTTCTCCACGGCTCTTTCCGCACCCGTCCAAACCTTGGGCTTTGGTGCCGCAATGGCTTGTCCCGGGCCAGATGGCAGGCTGGCAAAAAATCACTCCTGGGGACACCTCATCAATCGGGAAAGCCTAACAGGGAAGCCACCTCCCGGCCACTGGCTACAGTCCCCTGCCATCCCTGACGCTCAACTGTACAACTGTACTGTTATTTTACTTGTACGTATCTATTTATTTTATTTTGTTAGTATGCTTGGTTTTGTTCTCTGTCTCCCCCTTTTAGACTGTGAGCCCACTGTTGGGTAGGGACTGTCTCTATGTGTTGCCAACTTGTACTTCCCAAGCGCTTAGTACAGTGCTTTGCACACAGTAAGCGCTCAATAAATACGATTGATGATGATGATGATGATGTACAAACTCTGGGGTGCACAAGGTGCCATCCAAGTCTAGGCGTGCGTCAGAGTGTGGTTGCTTTCTGGTATTGGCTTGGGGCTGCACTGGGAGAGTGAAGCATATGTAAAACATGCTTAGTTTAAGGATGGAAACACGAAACATTTAAATCGGCAAACTGTAGCGGCCTGTGGGGACAGGGGAAATTGGTTGGAAAATGCTATTTGGTAATATAATTTGCATATATAAGCAAAGGATACGTGTACATAAAAGGCTTAATGTCTGGAAAGGGAGCAGTACTAGTTTTCTTACGAAATTAAGCTCAAGTTGGATTTTTTTTTTTTTAAGTGTGCGGGGATTTTAAAAAATTGCTCCCCTCTAGGAACCCCCACCACTCTCCGTGGGTCCCTTCCTTCCTTCCTTCCTTTTTCCTTTCCCTGGCGTTGTTTTGGGATTAAAAGCAGCATCGGCCCCCATACACAAACGCAGCTGGTTCCGTTTGGTCAGCCCCAAGGCCTGCTGCGAAACCACGACAAGAATTCCAGCAAGTTGGCAACACGGCAACACAAAGGAAACAACAATAGGGAAAGCCCTTCCGTGCAGAAAGGAATGTTTCGAGCACCGTGCTCCAGTGAAAGGAGACGGACACACGGAGAGGCGTGCACACACACACACACACACACACACACACATTCATTCATTCATTCAATCGTATTTATTGAGCGCTCACTGTGTGCAGAGCACTGGACTAAGCGCTTGGGAAGTACAAGTTGGCAACATATAGAGCTGGTCCCTACCCAACAGCGGGCTCACAGTCTAGAAGGGGAGGACAGACAACAAAACATATTAACAAAATAAAATAGAATAGTAAATATGAAATATACGATTCAATGAGTGAACCACGCACACACACACATTCATTCAATCGTATTTATTGTGCGCTCACTGTGTGCAGAGCACTGGACTAAGAGCTTGGGAAGTACAAGTTGGCAACATATAGAGCCGGTCCCTACCCAACAGCGGGCTCACGGTCTAGAAGGGGAGGACAGACAACAAAGCAAAACATATTAACACAATAAAATAAATAGAATAGTTAATACGTAACATACGAGCTTTCTGTCTCTCATCGCTTCTTGAGCTGACCTGAACGGGAGGAAAGTATGGAACCCTGTAGCACCATTGGAGTTGTCTTCCTCCAGTTGCATGAAAGGGGACAGTGGAAAGAAGCGCTCGCCTGGTAATAAAGTAATGCTCCCAGGCCCATTGTATGACTTGAGATGCTCTTCTTCTTAGGCCCTCTCCCCGCTCACCGTCTTTAAGATCACTGTAGACAACAACACTTTCCCCCGCCTCACTTCACCCCACTTCATACATCACTATAGTGCATCCGTCATTTATCAATAAAAACATTCAGTTCATGTCTCCCCACTCCTCACGCACCTCCAGTGGCTGCCCACTCACCTCTGCGTCAAGGAGAAACTCCTTACAATTGGCTTGAAATCTCTCAGCCAGCTCGGCCCTTCCCACCCCACTTCATTTAATCTCTGGCCACAACCCGACCCTAACACTCCGCTCCTCTAGCACACCGTGCCCTAAACTCATCCGTCTTTCCCACGCCCTCCCCTAAACCTGGAACTCTCTCCCCCTCCCCAATATGTTGGGTAGGGACCGTCTCTATACGTTGCCAACTTGCACTTCCCAAGCGCTTAGTACAGTGCTCTGCACACAGGAAGCGCTCAAGAAATACGATTGAATGAATGAATACGATTGAATGAGCGAACCACACACACACACTTGCAGGGAGCAGGTTTTCTTGTGCCCTCCCCCCTCCCGGCAGCTTTGGATCTTGTGATGGAATAGAGATCTTATCCCGTCTTTGTAATTCCGAGGTGCTGGGGGATGCTCATTGATTATTCTGCAAGGCCCCTCGTGTTTCTTGCGGCCTGACCCCGGTGCTGTGTCGTACCACCACACCAGAGGCCCAGAACCTGCATAAATCACAACTCCGAGGCCTGCCCAAGCATCTCTTTTCCCTCCCTTTCCTCCTCCCCCCGTTTCGCCTTCAGACTCACTGAGTCTTTTTTATCTCCCTTAATCGGATTCTCCTTACGTGTCTCGCTCACGCTCCCTGTCCCCGCATCCTTTCCCCTCTTCCCTCCCTTTTCTCATTCTTTCTTCCTCCTCCTGGAACTCTTAAGAGCGAAACTTTGAAACTTCCAGACATCCCGAGATTCCTTCTACTTCTGAGTTTGTTACCGTGACGTTTAGAGGGAAACAGAGCAACAAATAGGGCCTGCGGGGCAGCGAAAACCCCCAGACCCTCGATGGCATTTAGCGGGCACCGGCGCTTAGTACAGTGTCTAAAGGCTGGGCGAGATTCCCGCAAGGCAAATGAGCCTTGGTTGGAAAAAGCAGTATGGCTTATCATCATCATCATCAATCGTATTTATTGAGCGCTTACTACGTGCAGAGCACTGTACTAAGCGCTTGGGAAGTACAAATTGGCAACATCTAGAGACAGTCCCTACCCAACAGTGGGCTCACAGTCTAAAAGGGGGAGACAGAGAACAAAACCAAACATACTAATAAAATAAATAGAATAGATATGTACAAGTAAAATAAATAAATAAGAGCCCGGGCTTGGGAGTCAGAGGTTGTGGGTTCTAATCCCACCTTCGCCACTTAATAATAATAATAATGATGGCATTTGTTAAGCACTTACTATGTGCAAAGCACTGTTCTAAGCGCTGGGGGGGGATACAAGGTGATCAAGTTGTCCCGCGTGGGGCTCACAGTCTTAATCCTCATTTTCCAGATGAAGGAACCGAGGCTCAGAGAAGTTAAGTGACTTGCCCAAGGTCACACTTGTCTGCTGTGTGTCTTTGGGCAAGTCAGTTACCTTCTCTGGGCCTCAGTTACCTCATCTGTAAAATGGGGATTGAGACTGTGAGCCCCACGTGGGACAACATGATTCGTTCATTCATTCAATCGTATTGAGCGCTTACTGTGCAGAGCACTGTACTAAGCTCTTGGGATGTGCAAGTTCATTCATTCAATCGTATTTATTGAGTGCTTACTGTTTGCAGGGCACTGTACTAAGCGCTTGGGAAGTACAAGTTGGCAACATATAGGGACGGTCCCTACCCAACAGTGGGCTCACAGTCTAGAAGGGGGAGACAGACAACAAAACAAAACATATTAACAAAATAAAATAAATAGAATAAACATGTACAAATAAAATAAATAAATAATTAGAGTAATAAATACGTACCAACATATATACATATATACAGGTGCTGTGGGGAGGGGAAGGAGCTAAGGCTGGGGGATGGGGAGGAGGGGGAGAGGAAGGAGGGGGCTCATTCATTCATTCATTCATTCAATCGTATTTATTGAGTGCTTACTGTGTGCAGAGCACTGTAGTAAGCGCTTGGGAAGTACAAGTTGGCAACATATAGAGACAGTCCCTGCCCAACAGTGGGCTCACAGTCTAGAAGAATGACCTTGTATCTACCCCAGTGCTTAGAACAGTGCTTGGCATTTAGTAAGTGCTTAACAAATACCATCATTACTATTATTTCTACAGACTTTACGGTCTCCAGCCCCTGCATCGGGGGAGGGCACTGTCAGAGCACTGTCACAGCGCTGTCCAGGAGGAAGGAGCAGCCGGCGCCAAGTTCCTGCGACCCGGCTCTTTTTATTTTGCTTTTAATTTATTTCTCTATTGAATCTGAATGAAATGCTTCGACAGCACTCCTCCGAGGCCCCTGGGCTGGTTGGGCGGGAAAGCTGAGAACCCGTGGCTCAGTGGAAAAGGCATGGGCTTGGGAGTAAGAGGTCATGGGTTCTAATCCCGGTTCCGCCACTTGTCTGCTGTGTGACCTTGGGCAAGTCAATTAACTTCTCTGAGCCTCAGTTACCTCATCTGTAAAATGGGAATTAAAACTGTGAGCCCCACGTGGGACAACCTGCTCACCTTCTACCCCCCCAGCGCTTAGAACAGTGCTTCGCACGTAGTAAACGCTTAACAAATGTCATCATTATTATTATTAACCCTTGGGTTGACCCCCTTTAATAATAATAATAATGATGGTATTTGTTAAGCGCTTACTATGTGCAAAGCACTGTTCTAAGCGCTGGGGAGGTTACAGGGTGATCAGGTTGTCCCACGGGGGGCTCACAGTCTTAATCCCCATTTTACAGATGAGGGAACTGAGACCCAGAGAAGTGAAGTGACTTACCCAAGGTCACAAGGTGGATAGGGCTTGGGGATAACCGGGGATGCCGGAGCCCCAATACCCAATTGGGTGTTTGTGTGTAGCATGTGTTGTTGTTGGAGCTCCGCCAATTGTCAGCTGTGTGATTTAGGGCAAGTCACTTAATAATAATAAAAAAATAATAATAGCATTTATTAAGCACTTACTATGTGCAAAGCACTGTCTAAGCACTGGGGAGGTTACAAGGTGATCAGGTTGTCCCACGGGGGGCTCACAGTCTTAATCCCCATTTTACAGATGAGGTAACTGAGGCCCAGAGAAGTGAAGTGATTTGCCCAAAGTCACCCAGCTGACAAGCGGCGGAGCCGGGATTTGAACCCATGACCTCTGACTCCAAAGCCCGGGCTCTTTCCACTGAGCCATGCTGCTTCTCTAATTTAACTTCTCTGTGCCTCAGTTACCTCACCTGTAAAATGGGGATTAAGACTGTGAGCCCCCCGTGGGACAACCTGATCACCTTGTATCCTCCCCAGCGCATAGAACAGTGCTTTGCACATAGTAAGCGCTTAACAAATACCATCATTATCATTATTATTATTATTGTGTGTGTGTGTGCACACGCGCCTGAGCTCATGGTAGTGGGCCGGAGGAGGGTGGGAGAGGGAATTTGGGATTGAGGATCCCTGTTCTAGGTTGAATTTGTGAAAATAATTTTAGCACCCCCGAAGCAGAAGGATGACGGTGTCACGATGCATTGTGCTGGGGCGCCACAAATAATCCGGACACTGTCAATCAATCAATCAATCAATCAATCGTATTTACTGAGCACTTACTGCGTGCAGAGCACTATACTAAGCGCTTGGAAGTACAAGTTGGCAACATATAGACACAGTCCCTACTCAACAGTGGGCTCACAGTCTAAAAGGGGGAGACAGAGAACAAAACCAAACATACTAACAAAATAAAATAAATAGAATAGATATGTACAAGTAAAATAAATAAATAAATAGAGTAATAAATATGTACAAACATATATACATATATACAGGTGCTGTGGGGAAGGGAAGGAGGTAAGTGTGTTGCTGAGGTTCCCCACGTAGTGGGCTCGGGGACCAGTTTTTATAGCTCACAAATACACTACACCAAGATGGAAAGATTACGGCAGGTGAGACGTCTGGGGGTTATATAATTATAATAATAATAATGATTGTATTTGTTAAGAGCTTACTATGTGCCAAGCACTGTTCTAAGCGCTGGGGTAGATACAAGGTAATTAGGTTGCCCCATGTAGGGCTCAGTCTTAATCCCCATTTAACAGATGGGGTAACTGAGACACAGAGAAGTTAAGTGGTTTGTCCAAGGTCACACAGCAGACAAGTGGCGGAGCCGGGATTAGAACCCATGACCTCTGACTCCCAATATACATACACATGTACATTGTATATATACAATCTATAATCTTTCTACATATATGTATACATATGCAAGAGGTCATGGGTTCTAATTCCGCCTCTGCTACTTGTCTGCCATGTGACCTTAGGCAAGTCACTTAATAAAAATAATAATAATGGCATTTATTAAGCGCTTACTATGTGCAAAGCACTGTTCTAAGCACTGGGGAGATTACAAGGTGATCAGGTTGTCCCTGGTGGGGCTCACAGTCTTAATCCCCATTTTACAGATGAGGTAACTGAGGCCCAGAGAAGTTAAGTGACTTGCCCAAAGTCACACAGCTGACAATTGGCAGAGCGGGAATTTGAACCCACGACCTCCGACTCCAAAGCCCGGGCTCTTTCCTACTGAGCCACACTGCTTCTCTAACTTCTCTGTGCCTCAATTACCTCATCTGTAAAATGGGGATTGAGGCTGTGAGCCCCATATGGTAGAGAGACCTCTTTGCTTGTATCCATCCCAGTGATTAGTACAGTGTCTGGCACAAAGTAAGCGCTTAACAAATACCATTATTATTATTTATATATACCTATACATAACCACCAGGATCCGCGTGAAAGCTCTTTTCTGCACACGCCTGTCGCTCGGTTTCTTTTAGACTGTGAGCCCACTGTTGGGTAGGGACCGTCTCTATATGTTGCCAACTTGTACTTCCCAAATGCTTAGTACAGTGCTCTGCACACAGTAAGCGCTCAATAAATACGATTGATTGATTGATTGATTTTCGCCGCCCCTCGCCTGTTTGGATCCTTGGCTAGGGCCAGGGGAGTTCAGAAAAGAGGACAATAATAATAATGATAATGGCATTTATTAAGCGCTTAATCAATCAATCAATCAATCGTATTTATTGAGCGCTTACTGTGTGCTGGGCACTGTACTAAGCGCTTGGGAAGTACAAGTTGGCAACATATAGAGACAGTCCCTACCCAACAGTGGGCTCACAGTCTATAAAGTCTCTGTGCCGAGCAGGCCTTTGGGCGCCTCCTTTTCATTCATTCATTCATTCATTCATTCAATCGTATTTATTGAGCGCTTACTGTGTGCAGAGCACTGTACTAAGTGCTTGGGAAGTACAAGTTGGCAACATCTAGAGACGGTCCCTACCCAACAGCGGGCTCACGGTCTAGAAGGGGGAGACAGACCAAAACAGAACATATAAACCAAATGAAATAAATAGAATAAATATATACAAGTGAAATAAATAAATAAGAGTAATAAATATGTACAAACACATCAATCAATCGTATTTATTGAGCGCTTACTGTGTGCAGAGCACTGTACTAACCTCTTGGGAAGTACAAGTTGGCAACATATAGAGACAGTCCCTACCCAACAGCAGGCTCACGGTCTAGAAGGGGGAGACAGACAACAAAAAAAACATATAAACCAAATGAAATAAATAGAATAAATATATACAAGTGAAATAAATAGAGTAATAAATATGTACAAACACATCAATCAATCGTATTTATTGAGCGCTTACTGTGTGCAGAGCACTGTACTAAGCGCTTGGAAAGTACAAGTTGGCAACATCTAGAGACGGTCCCTACCCAACAGCGGGCTCACAGTCTGGAAGGGGGAGACAGACAACAAAACAAAACATATACACCGAATGAAATAAATAGAATAAATATATATAAGTGAAACAGAGTAATAAATATGTACAAACACATCAATCAATTGTATTTATTGAGCGCTTACTGTGTGCAGAGCACTGTACTAAGCGATTGGGAAGTACAAGTTGGCAACATATAGAGACAGTCCCTACCCAACAGTGGGCTCACAGTCTAGAAGGGGGAGACAGACAACAAAACAAAACATATACACCGAATGAAATAAATAGAATAAATATATACAAGTGAAATAAATAAATAAATAGAGTAATAAATATGTACAAACACATATACATATATACAGGTGCTGTGGGGAGGGGAAGGAGGTAAGGCGGGGGGGATGGGGAGGGGGAGTCCTAAGCCCTTAGTAACAATAATAATAATAATAATAATAATAATAATAATGACATTTATTCCCTTTCCAACACTTCGTTGGCCGCTTCCCTTCATCTGGTCACCCGCCCGGGGTGAAAAGTTAGGGGTTTTGGGGTCCGAGAGCATCAGCGTGGCCCGTTGGAAAGAGCCCCGGGCTTTGGAGTCAGAGGCCTTGGGTTCAAATCCCGGCTCCGCCACTTGTCAGCTGGGTGACTCTGGGCAAGTCGCTTCACTTCCCTGGGCCTCCGTTCCCTCATCTGTAAAATGGGGATGAAGACTGGGAGCCCCTCGTGGGCCAACCTGATGACCTTGTATCTACCCCAGCGCTTAGAACAGTGCTTTGCACATAGTAAGCGCTTAACAAATACCAACATTATTGTTAGTAGTATTATCTCTCCTCCTCCTCTTCTTCTTTCTTCTCCTCCTTCGTCCTCTTCCTCCTCCTTCCCCCCACTCCTCCTCCTCCCGCAGAGGGAGGGGCGGGCGGGCCCAGTTCCCGCGTGCTTGTTCCGGGGCGGCCGGTTATAAAGAGCTTTATGCAATGTCTGGAGTGAGGGAGTTTGGAGAAAACGGGATGCCTCAATTGCAGAGCACTCCTTTCTGCCCTATTTAGCGGGCTAGGAGAAAAAGGGGCCCACAGCCCCCTTTTCCCTGCGCTGCTGCTGCTGCAGTAGCCCGTGCTCCCTCTCTCCATCCATCCCTCCCTCCCTCCCTCCATCCCTCCATCTATCCCTCTCTCCTTCCCACCCCCATCCCGGTGCAGCCTCTGCCTCCGGGAAGGGGGGCCGAGCTGGAGCACCTCTGATCCCGATGGGACCTCGACAGGGGATGGACAAGGGGGCCACTCCTGCCCTCCAAATTTTACTCCTGCTCACTGTATGCTTAGCCCAGGCTGGAGGCCAAGGTAAGCCGTCGGGGACCCAGGCGTTCAGGAGAGGGGGGACAGTCAGGAGGGAGTCAAGGAAATTGGGTGGGGGGTGTCTTTCCAGCTCAGCTGCTTCCCTGGGGCTCTGCACACTGCTTGGCCCACCCTGGGGAATAATAATAATGGTATTTAAGCGCTTACTATGTGCCAAGCGCTGGGGTAGATACAGGGTAATCACGTTATCCCACGACCTTAATCCCCCTTTTACAGATGAGGTAACTGAGGCACAGCCTGGCTCAGTGGAAAGAGCACGGGCTTTGGAGTCGGAGGCCATGGGTTCGAATCCCGGCTCCTCCACAAGTCTGCTTGGGCAAGTCACTTAACTTCTCTGAGCCTCAGTTACCTCATCTGTAAAAATGGGGATTAAGACTGTGAGCCCCACGTGCGGCAACTTGATCACATTGTATCCCCCCCAACGTTTAGAACAGTGCTTTGCACATAGTAAGCGCTTAACAAATGCCATCTGTAAAAATGGGGATTAAGACTGTGAGCCCCAGGTGGGACAACTTGATCACATTGTATCCCCCCCCAGCACTTAGAACAGTGCTTTGCACATAGTAAGCGCTTAACAAATGCCATCATTATTATTATAAGTGACTTGCCCAAGGTCTCACACAGCAGACAAGTGGCGGAGCTGGGATTAGAACCCACAACCTCTGACTCCCAAGCCCGGGCTCTTTCCATTGAGCCACGCTGCTGCTTCTGTAACTCCCCTTTCCTGAACTCTTCCTGAATCAACTGCTGAGAAGTAAACTTCTCTTAGCCTTCAGTCATAGATTTGAAGTGCTGAACCCTTCCCCACGACAAGGGAAGCCGGAGAGTTTCTAGGGGTGGCTCCCCAAATTTCTGTGACAGGTCCCCTCTTGAGCGTTCAGGTCTTTGTTGTCCCAGGGGTGTGTTTGCTGCTTTTCAAAATGCAGCCTCCATCCCACGCCCGGGCTGCTCTGGTTTGTACATATTTATTACTCTATTTATTTATTTATTTTACTTGTACATATTTATTCTATTTATTTTATTTTGTTAGTGTGTTTGGTTTTGTTCTCTGTCTCCCCCTTTTAGACTGTGAGCCCACTGTTGGGTAGGGACTGTCTCTATATGTTGCCAACTTGTACTTCCCAAGCGCTTAGTACAGTGCTCTGCACAAAGTAAGTGCTCAATAAATACGTTTGATTGATTGATTGATTGGTTGGTTGAAGGATGGCCGTCGGGCAAACCATACTGAGGCCTCCACTGCATTTTGATGGCTACTGATTCATCTTTGGTTTCCAGGCTGTTCATTTATTGTTATGTCTCTGAACGTTTTGTCACTTGTGGTTCAGAGCTTCTTGTGTTCCCTCTCCAGCTCAAAGCCAAAGAAGGGTGCAACGAACACCCCTTTCTTTACTGACAACCACCTGCAAACCCTGCTTGCCTCTTTCCATCCAGGGAAGTTTTGGGCACAGTTAAGCACTTCTCCCCGGAGAACCGGAATAAACCTCATATCCTAATCATCAAGGAAGAAGCGACAAATTGTTTAGGAGGCAGTCCTACCCAGAGTTGAGGGTTCCAGAAGCAGATTTCCCCGCAGAGGGAGATGATCGGCCCTTGGAGTTTGTTTTCTTGTACGAGTGCAGAATAAATGTGTGAGCAGCCTTTTTTGGGAGAATCAACTGCTGATAAGTAAACTTCTCTTAGCCTTCAGTCATAGATTTGAAGTGCTGAGAGAGAGAGAGGACAAACTTTTTTTTTCTGCAGGCTTTGCTGTTGCTAGGTAGCGTCTGGGAGCAGCATGTGACTAAAAGACAGGGCTGTGCTTAGTGCAGACCGCTGCCTCTGGTACTAATCTAGCTATGGAGATGGAGGAGTCCCTTTTTCTCTCCCTCTCCTAGCTCCTCATTGGACGACTTAATTGCCTTACAATGAAAATGAAACCCTCATTGTTGCAGGATTAGCAGAAGTAAAAAATTGATTTCCCAGGGCCGCAAGTTTGGGATTGGGATTGATGAGGGGAATAGTCCCCACTGTTTCAAGGAGGAGGTGGCAGGGTGTGCTGGGAGTGTAATCAGATGGTTAATCTACTTTCTTTGGTCAACTCAGTGTAAGCTCTTTAGGGAGAATCAACTAAGTAATTATACTGCAACTGCTGCTGGCAGCATCCGTTTCTGAGCTGGGAAGATATCTAGAGACAGTTAATAGTTCGCACTAATCCTGTGAAAAATGTTTTAGGGGAACCAAATTGGACAGACGATTTCTATGTGGAGGAAATATAAAATAAATCCCCCGCAACTTTTGTTTTGATGGATCACTAGATTATGAGGTTAAAAATTCTTAAAATTATACATCTTTTCCAATGGTAGTGCAGGTTGCATCTCTCCATTGGAAACCCTAACCCAACATCCAGTGCTTTAAATCGGCTGAAGTAAATGCTATCACCCTTTCCAGATCCGACCCCCAGTTACCCCCTTCCTTGATCTGTGGATGTTCTTCATAAACCAAAGATGCCCTTTTCTTCTCTCTCAGAGAAAGTTGGCATTATCTGATACAGGAACCTTTACAAAAGATAAACCAGAGTTTTTAGACTTTTTATTTTACAGAACTGACATCTTTCAACAGAGAACAAAAGAGAGCTGTAGGACAACTACCCACTGAAAATAGCTTTGATCAAACAAAGGATGCCCTTTAAAGAAGGATATGGTATCCTAACTGGTCCTGGGATAGGAGCTTATTCAAATTCAGACTGGAGGTTAAAGAGGCCCAGATTGCAGAAAGTTTCTGTGCCTGCAGTGAGAGCACCTTACCAGAGGGGCCTTCTCATCAAGTAAAGCCAACCTGATCCTGGCTCTCAAAAAGAAAGTGATTTTAAATATTAAGAGTTTGGGGAATGATTTCTCAGGTGACTGTAAATTAGTTGTAGAACTTTTTCCATCAGATCAACTGTTTCCTTAGTGATCTTCTGAGCAAAGGATGCAGTCAGTTCATTTTGGTTCCTAGTCCCAACATCACCACTGCAAACAAACTTCTTCACAGCCCCACTTAAAATGTTCTAGCTTAGGGACCTTTTTTTTTTTGCTATTTTTCCAGTTCTTGATTACCCACCCTTCTTCCACCATTCCCCTACCTGGGACAACTGTTCGCTCTGTTTGCTGTGCTCTTTTCCTCCTTGTTCAAAGCTTGCTTCAAATCCCACCTATTCAGATGTCTCCCTTTTGTGGCAACTGCGTCTCCCCATTAGGAACTGTGTGTCCAGATTCGTGCAATCGTATTTATTGAGCGCTTCCTGTGTGCAGAGCACTGTACTACGTGCTTGAATAATAATAATGGTATTTGTTAAGTGCTTACTATGTGCTGAGCACTGTTCTAAGCACTGGGATGGATACAAGATTATCAGGTTGTCCCACGTGAGGCTCACAGGCTTAATCCCCATTTTACAGATGAGGTAACTGAGGCCCAGAGAAGTTACTTGCCCAAAGTCACACAGCTGACAAGTGGCAGAGGTGGGATTAGAACCCATGACCTCTGATTTCCATGCCCGGGCTGTTTCCACTATGCCACACTGACATTAAAGCCTGACATTGTGGACATTCAGAAAATTTAAGGGTGATAGTATCAACTGATCTTCCTATAAGTCTCAGAAGAGGATGTCCAGACACATAGTAAAGTTCCATTCCTCTGTCCTCTCCACAGCAAGTTTATTCCTAGTTTACCACATCCCTCCCCTTCTTCAAGACTCCTCCAGGAGGCATTGCATGATTAATCCTGGTCAGACCAAACACATCTGCTTCCTCAGCACCCAAACATCTGTCTGCTTGCTTATATAAATAATAATTATTATATTACTATTATTAATTATGTTAACTCGCATCCACTATTATCTGTAGTCTTTCATTCTTAATCCGTATTAATTTGTCTACTGAGAAGCAACATGGCATAGTAGATAGAGCACAGGCTTGGGAGTCAGAAGGACATGAGTTCTAACCCCTGCTCTGCCACATGTCTGCTGTGTGACCTTGGGCAAGTGACTTCACTTCTCTGTGCCTCAGTGACCTCATCTGTAAAATGGGGATAGAGACTGTGAGCCCCACATGGGATAGGGACTGTGTCCAATGTGATTTGCTTGTATCCTCCCCAGTGTTTGGGTACAGTGCCTGGCACATTGTAAGCACTTAACAAATACCACAATTCTTCTTCATCTTCTTCTTCTTCTTATTATTACTTCCATTAGTAAACTCCATGATCAGGCCTTTAATTTTCATGTTTCCAAGTGCCTTGTACAGTGCTTCTCACATAATAGGTGCTGATAAAAATGGCTGATTCCAATACTGAAGTCTAAGTAGGGTGGTTGGAAAGAAGGATGAAGAAGTGTAAATTCCTCCGTCATTCTGTTGGGACAAAAGGAAGTGCCAGAAAACATATTATTGTTTTCATTGTCTTTCTTAGCTAAGAATGACTAAGTCCTTATTAACTTAGCTAATCCTTTTCTGATTTGGTTAAACTGTTGCCAGTGCTGTGTTTCAAATCCATTTTCTCCACTTTATCCCCCAGAATTCCCAAGATCTGGGACAATTCATTGCCTGGGAAGTGGCAGCCAGGAATCTGTCATCTACGGCTGCCAGCAAGCTCTGGAATTCAGAGGGAACCCTACCTTTCTCTAGATTTAAAATACTTCTTTATGATCTCAGGAGAAAATTCCTGAGAAGTAGTGTCAGTCTAGAGGGGGAAAAAATGATGGAAAACTATGGTTGCTCCTCCACAATGTGCCTTCCCTCTCTTTTGAGGATGACAGATCGAGGCCATTGTTTCCTGTTTGACGATTTGTCACAGCTCCATTTGGGTAGGGCTAATCCACTGTCTTTCTCCACAATAGGGTTGAAATGGAAAATATGCAAATGAATTAAACATAGTACACATCTTTTTCCATTTAATTGTCTAGTGCTTAAGTCCCCTGTGCAAAAAAAAAAAACCCCAAAAACTTGTTTTAATTTTTAGGACTGCCTTGATATTTCTCTAATTATTTACTTCTTCCCCATCATTCAGGGCAGTGAAGTGTAGCAAGAATTTGCCAAGTAATCACTTGAGGTGGAGAAACAAGAGAAAAACAAAATGTACAGTTAAAAATTGAAAGTGGAAGCTGGGGACAGGTGGTTCAAGTTAGATCTTTACCGAGGGCTAGAGTTAACAGTAAATGATTAAACTACAGAAGTCAAGGCAACCGAAATAAGACATCAGAGAAGGGATTTGAGCTATGTGCTGCATGCCCTGTACTGGGAAAAGCAAATGAAAGTGGTTTTTCACACTTGGACCTAGGTAGAAATTTGATCATTGAAATCCCTTTAAAAATCCAGATTTACTTTTCATATGCTTTGCCGGTATTGAGTGAAAGAATCATTTAAGGGAAAGTGGAATGAAGTTTCATTAAAACATTTCGTTCTTTTTGGTTTGGGTCTCTCTTCTTGACCTGTTAGGTTGACCTGAGCCCTTTACCCTGTGTTCATATTGGAGGAGGATCAAAGACCACTGGGTTTATTTTTCTTTCAGAGAGGCAGTATGATCTTCTAGATAGAACATTGGCTTGGGAGCTAGAGATTTAGGTAGCATTCTTCCAAGCTCAGCTACAGATTCCCTCAGTGACTTGTATCACTGGAAAAAAGATGAACAATTTAAACCTGCTTTCAAATCCATGTATAAAGAAATCATGAGTTAGTTGCAGAATATTTTAAAATGTCTTAATGTAAGGCAAACATAGAAAAAAACAGTGCAATTACTAATTGGTTATTTAGCCAAAAAAGTTCCCTTGGTATATTTTGAAGTATTAGCAAATAATCATGACCTGATGATTCCAAAGCTATTGTTTGACAAAATGAAGCCATTTGAAATATGGCTTCTTCTGCTATTAAACTTTTCTTGGATGGCATCTGCAGAGAAAACACTTCCTTGAAGAGGACGGAGACTTTCTTTTTTATTTAATTATTTACACATTGACACCTGAAAATGATTAGTTGATGTTTTAAGAGAAGATTAAATCAGAGTGGTTAATTAACTGGTGTCATCAGATAAATGAATTAACCTCTGGTTAAAAGTTTCCATTAAATCTGGTAAATTAATGATTGAATTACTGAAATGCACTTTTAAGACTAGAGGGAGTTTTTTTGATGTATGTTATTGAAGACAAATTAGGGATTTTCTCCCTCCCTGCCCTGCATTCCTGTTTATAAAACATCTCAATCCAGTTGCTGTTTGACAGACATCCTGAGGTAACGTTTAATAAGGGAGTGAGTTTGAAGTCCACTAGCTTTTGGAAATGGTGAGTTTTGGGACACTTTTGCTCTTTCAGGTCAGCACATTCTTTCAAATGGTTTGAAAAATCAGACTTAATAAGTGAACATAAGTATTTAAGTATAAATAGGGCAGGTACATGGAGCTTCCAAAATAAACTTTTGTCACTGGTGTCAGGTCACTTAATGTTTTCTAGGTTTGCAATTCTTTAATTTGATTAATTCATTCATTCATTCACTTGTATTTATTGAGGGCTTACTGTGTGCAGAGTACTGTACTAAGCACTTGGGAAGTACAGCTTGGCAACGTATAGAGATGGTCCCTACCCAACAGTGGGCACAAAGTCTAGAAGGACTATGAAGGTGTCAATTGGTTGGTCATCTTCTAGGTTGGGAAATGGCACTTCAGCACTGTATCATTGTACACCTCTAAGTACAGATATCTATTTGTAAGCTTAGTCTGGTTGTGAGCTTAGTCTGGTAAACTTGATTCAGTAACAGGAAGGTGAAAATGTAATATTGTTGTTTCAGAAAATTATCCTTGAACTGTCAGTGGTTCTATTATCACTTACATTCTCATGGGAAATTTCATGGGTCAGACGCTAGAAAGAGGACATATGACTGAATTCCTGAGGAGAATTAATGTGCAAGGCTGCAGCGGGTGACATTTCCGCACAATCTGGCTCAGGCTTATTCATTCATTCAATCGTATTTATTGAGCGCTTACTGTGTGCAGAGCACTGTACTAAGCACTTGGGAAGTACAAGTTAGATGGGCCCTGTGGTTCCTGATTGCATCTACACCCACTCCCTTGGAGAACTCATTCACTCACATGGCTTCAACTACCACCTCTGTGTGGATGATACCCAAATCTACATCTCCAGCCCTTATCTCTCTCCCTCTCTGCAGTCTCGCATTTCCTCCTGCCTTCATGGAATGTCTCCTTGGATGTCTTGCTGTCACCTCAAACTTAACATATTTACAACAGAACTTTATATCTTCCCACCCAAACCCTATCCTCCCCCTGACTTTCCCATAACATCCTAGTTTATTGACCTTGACATCATTGAGTGAGACACATCTCTGTAGTTCAGCGCCTTTCCTGGTTGGTAGGGTGAGCCCTTCTGTGCAGAGAGGAATGACAAGTCTGACTCTGTTTTGTTTAATTTCATTTGTTCATTAGCTCAATGGCTACCCTGATGGGCACACTTTAAAAATCGAATCAACCAATAATCAGAGGAAAGTGGGGGAGCAGAGGGAGGACAGTTGGCAAAGTTCAGATTTTTTTTTAACTCATTTTGAAAATTGTCCATTCCCTTTGCCAGAACATGGACAGATGATGATTAACACCTTCTTGAGTAGATTTTAAAGATAAACCATCTATTTTAAAGAATTTATGAATGTACATGTTTGGCTGTTCCTTGAAAATTGAAGGTACTTGATGGATCAAGAAAACACTTCATTTGACCGCACACTTTATTTGCATCTGTTACAGAACAAGACAGGACATTTTGTTTACAGTATATGCCATTGATTTTGTAATACATTTATTTAATTTGTTAAATTAGAGGATTGTGGGTGAAAGTGTATCTACGGGGGATTTTTTTTAATTTTGCTGATTATCCATGTAGATTGTACTAGAACTGGTCCATCAGCTTGTCTAGTTAGAATTGCTTTTGCTATTGGAGTGTCATCTTCATGGGTCCCTCCCAGCCCAATTGTTATTTCACAGATGTGACAGAGCCATTAGCCAACTGCATTCTTATGAAAATGTTCCAGTTGCTTTCCTTTGTGAGAATCAGCGATGTCTCTGCTTTCTCCATGATGCTTTGGTCTTCTTTCAAATGTCATTTGTTTAGTTAGTGATGTGGAAGAGAAGAGACTCCTGGGATTTAGAACACTACTGTCAGAGCTCAGCAATTCCATATTGTGGGATTCACGTATTCATCTAAAGCAATCATAGGTGATTCATGTGAATTAAGGTATCAGTCATTAAGCAGCTAATGTTACTTAGTTACGGGTGATCTCCTTTTACGCACAAACTTCGAATGACCCTGAAATGGGTATTTTTTAAAAAGTGGGGTATAGATTGAATCTAGAAAATAACTTTAAAAATTACAGACATTATTATTACAAATGCTAAAAATTGGAAGTGATGTAGCAGAACAATCAGAAATTTGAGGGCTTATTAATAATAATAATAATAATTGATAATGATGGTATTTGTTAAGTGCTTACTATGTGCCAAGCACTGTTCTGAGGCAATTCATTTGAGCTTAAGCCTCAGTTTTTCCATGTGTAAAATAGCAATAACAATATTTGATATTTTGAATAGTTACAAAATCAGCTAATTTATATTTATACAAGAAAATTCCTAACCATTGCTTCAAAGCTCTCTACCAACTCTCCTAAATTACCAGTCCTCTTCAGTTATTTCTCCTCATCGGCCCTTGCTTTTGCTTCCCCTGCCTCCAGCCCCTTGCTCTCACCTTCCCTGCCACCTGGAACTCCTTCCCCAACCCTGTCCACCTTCTAAGCCTTCTGAAATTCCAGCTCCTCCAGGAGGAGTCATTCTAAGATTCACTGGCTTCTCCACAGGTTATATGATCCCAACTGCCACTTTAGCACTTAAATGCTCTCAGGACCCAAAGCATACATTTGGACTGATGCACTCTGCATGTATCTATCCATCTTTCCAATCTCTTGTTTCCGTAATCTCTCTTTTTCCTCCTAAAAGTAACTATTTTGTGTTTACCTACTCCCCCTACTAGGTTATAAAATCTCTAAGAATGGAAGTCATGTCTTTTACCTTTATTTTACAGTGTTTTGCTTGCAATAGGCACAGAGTACTACTGCTTAAGGGAAAAGCCCTATTTAAAGCAAACAATTCAAATAGACAAAGCATTGGGAAAACTATTCTGTGGAGGAACTATCTCTCTTAAAAACTGGTCCCTGAGGATGAACATCATGTAATTTATGGAATTACATTTTGCCTGTCAAAACCCTGATTGGAACTTTCACATCGTGCCACTTCAGTGGTTGTTAGGAAGTGACACTAAGATGATGATGCTCTGTCAAAATATGACCACGTTGTTTCAACTGTAAAACAAGGACACTACATGATGACATTTCTAGGGCCTGGAATTGATCTAGGGAACCTATAAATGTCATTGAAGATTGGATGTAACAAATCAGGTATGAAAAAGCCTCTGGTGTACGGTGATAGATCGAAAGTCATTTGCTTCGTGATCTGTGTTTCCTATACCTTATCTCTGAGAGTAGCAAACCAATTACAAGGTAAGATCCAGGCTATTCTGAATAATTCTACTCTCATCGGCTTTGCATCTACTTTCCATAAAATTGTTAAGTTCCCTCCAAATTCTATTCAGCCAGCAAAATTTGCCTGGACTCCCTCTTTCGTTTTCCAGTACTACATTTTTCCTCAGCGTCATCATGAAGCAGCATGGCTTAGTGGCAAAATCACGGGCTTGGGAGTCAGAGGTCATGGGTTTGAATCCCACCTCTGCCGCTTATCAGCTGTGTGACTTTGGGCAAGTCACTTAACTTCTCTGTGCCTCAGTTACCTCATCTGTAAAATGGGGATTAAGACTGTGAACCTCATGTGGGACAACCAGATGACCTTGTATCTACCCCAGTGCTTAGAAGAGTACTTGGCACATAGTAAGCACTTAACAAATACCATTATTATTATTATTATCATGTAATTCACCAGACAACTACCTAGAGCACATGAAGTCAACATTCTTCCCTCTCCGCACCTTGTAGATTTCAGTAAAAACAATAAAAAGGAAACAGAAGCAGAATATCGTATTGTTCTGAAAGCAATACAAGAGTTTTTGCTAGGTGTTTTAACACTAAAAATCAAACGTTTGTCTTAAAAATAGAGATTAAGCAATTCCGTTCAAGGAATGGTACTCTTTTTGCCTTTCTTCAGTCTGCTTATATTTCTGAATTGTCCGGCCCTCTCAGTTCCTCTTCCTTTGCTTTCCTATTTCTGTGTCTGTGTTGTGTGACTGTTTCATCTCTTGGTGCTTCCTCAAGAACAGCATCCATCTGCCTCCCGCTCATGTCTGAAAAGTTAGTGTCTCAGGTCTGAAAAGCTAGCGTGAGCAATAATAATAAAAATTGTGGTATTTGCTCAGCACTTTCAAGAGTTGGGGTAGATTCAAGATAACTAGGTCAGACACAGTCCACATGGGGCTCACACTAAGTAAGTAGGGAGACTAAGTAAGACTAAGTAGGAGGGAGAACAGGTATTTAATGCTTATAGGCTGTGTTTATAAGGATCCCATTTCAGGGTATAATTGGAAGACGTTGATTTGAGGAATTAAGAGAAGAATTTGGGATTTTGACTGTAATCCACTTTATTGTGCATTCTTTGGGGGCAGGAATCATGTTTACCAAATCTATTGTACTCTCCCAAACACTTAGTAGAGCACTGTGCACACAGTAAACTATCAATAAATTCAATTGATTGGTGGCCATGGTGGTGATACTGTAAAATGGCTACTCTTCCTAGACCTCAAGAATCAGTACTACTGTTTATGACCCCTGCATCCTTCTAGACTTTCATTCTCTTCATCTCTCCCAGGCTGAGTGATTCATTCCCATTCCCTTCTGCTCACAATAGGAGGTTTCCTAGCCCCCACTGCCCTCCAGCACATTTTTTTTCTGGGTAGAAGAGGATTTTAGTTAAGTGGACATTTCAGAGTTGTGCTTTCTCCATTGCCACCCAAGTCCTCTCCTTGTAGAGTGGGAATTCTTGCTGTTCTCCTTCCCACTGCAAAGACATAACTGGTGCCACTTAAGAAGACTCCTGTGGGACTAGTCCATAGATTCTACCCCACAAGATTGCCCCCACTCACCAGACCCCCAAGCTTGGCTCCCTCAGTGTGTTTCTGCCCATCTGAGTTCCCAGGAGGATGTGAGTTGTCAGTTAAAGGGGAGAGGGAGGGAGAGGTGACCAATAGATTGAATTTCAGAGACCACAGAGACTGATTGGATTGTGAGCTCCTTGAGAGCAGGGAATGTGTTTTTTCTGTTGTACTCATCCATGGGCTTAATACAGTGTTTGGCACTCAGTAAGTATTCAATACCACTAACTGACTAATTGTTGAAGGCTTGGGGCAGATGATGAGACTTAGAAACAGACTTCAAACAGGAAAAAAGCGTGAACAGTGTGAATTGGATAGATGGTTGCAATTTGGCTTTTCATGGATAAAGATCACAGTCAATAGGATCGTCTCTGAATAAAAAAGGCAGTTTATGTCTGTTTTTGCAGTAATGGAAAATCTCCAGTGGCTACCAATCAATCTGCGCATCAGGCAGAAACTCCTCACCCTTGGCTTCAAGGCTGTCCATCACCTCGCCCCCTCCTACCTCACCTCCCTTCTCTCCTTCTACAGCCCACCCTGCACCCTCCGCTCCTCTGCAGCTAATCTCCTCACCGTGCCTCGTTCTCGCCTGTCCCGCCATCAACCCCCGGCCCATGTCATCCCCCGGGCCTGGAATGCCCTCCCTCCGCCCATCTGCCAAGCTAGCTCTCTTCCTCCCTTCAAGGCCTTACTGAGAACTCACCTCCTCCAGGAGGCCTTCCCAGACTGAGCCCCTTCCTTCCTCTCCCCCTGTCCCTCTCTCCACCCCCCTCATTTTACCTCCTTCCCTTCCCCACAGCACCTGTATATATGTATATATGTTTGTACATATTTATTACTCTATTTATTTTACTTGTACATATCTATTCTATTTATTTTATTTTGTTAGTATGTTTGGTTTTGTTCTCTGTCTCCCCCTTTTAGACTGTGAGCCCACTGTTGGGTAGGGACTGTCTCTATATGTTGCCAACTTGTACTTCCCAAGCGCTTAGTACAGTACTCTGCACACAGTAAGCACTCAATAAATACGATTGATTGATTGATTGATTTTTTTTTGTTACAGTCCCCCCCCACTCCCGCCATAATCAGCACTTTTTCCCTCCCATAAAAACCTTAGAGTTATCAACTTTTGGTTGTGAACCTGAATGTAAGACCAGAGTTGAAACTTGGGAGAAGACGCCCTCAATAATGTTGGTTCTGGAAACCAGAGCTATTGGCAGTTGCAAGGTAAAGGGGGCTTTATAAGAAACCTCCTCCTTCCAACTAACGCTTCCCTAAACCAGATGTTTACGGTAGACGTTTATTGAGTTTTTCAGCTCCCCCATGAGCAGGGATGCAGCAGGAACCCTATTTCCCCAAGTTCCTATGTTAAAAAAGGTATCAACTCTAAAGACGCATTGCCGAACAAGAACGCTTTCCTGGTGCTCCAGTTCCAATTGGATAACTATTGCCTAACTTTCTGAGTTAGTTTCCATTCCACTGGCCTAGTGGAAAGAGCTTGGGCCTGGAAGCTAGGGGACTTGGTTCTCATCCCGGCTCTGTCATTTGCCTCCCGTGTGCTTGGGCAAATCATTTAAGTTCTCTATGCCTCAGTTTCCTTATGTGACAAGCGCTTTGTTCAGCATTGGCAAAGATATAATTTCATCAGATCAGACATGGTCCCTGCCCCACAAAGGGCTCACAGTCAAGGGGCCTTGGGGCAAGTTATTGCGATCAGCCATTCAATTGGGAGGAATGGTGGGCAACATTGAATCACAGCAATTTGAGGTTGCTTACCTAAAGAAGGAAACATTTGAACTGTTCCGTATTCACTTTCTAAATTAGAGGTTCTCATGTTTGCGTAATGAGGCTCATAGACCTTTTCAGAAATGGCATTCTACTCTAAAAGGGAATGGCAATGTTGTAATTATTCTGAAAAATATGACTAGGTGAAATGGTGTTAAGTGAATCTAAATTCACTATGAGAATTAATGAAATTAGGGGGATTAATTACAGGTAAAATTATTTTGTCAAACAAAATACATTATGTTCACATCTGTATTAAATGCTTTATTAAAGTTTAATGCACTAGTGATAATTATGTAGTTTGGTCGAAATGGTGAAGTCAGAGAAGACAAAGTACCTTTAACGCCAAACTAGGGTTTTGCTGACTTTCTTACTACTTCAACTAAACATTCTATTATCACTAGCAGAGAGTTTGGGCTCCTGAGCTGGGCCAAATACTCATGAGTTAGTAATGTTTAGGGAATACTTGCAGTGTACTAACATCAGAATAACAGCTGCCTTACTGAAAATAGGAGCACCACTTGATATGCCACAGGCGGCTAGTCAACTTTAAAAGGGAATATTGGGTGATTTTAAGTGCAGATCAGTAATCTAATAATGAAACAATGACTTATTGGGGAGTAGTTGTACAAATAAGGATGCAGATCAGTAATCTAACAACGAAACAATGACTTATTGGGGAGTAGTTGTACAAATAGGGAGAATCTATAGGAATATTTATTAACTATCCATGAGCCAAACCGGAGAAGATTTGGGGATAGGCTGGACCTATAGGAACCACTCTGGATTGCAGAGTGAAAAATATTTTTCTCCTGTGTTCACCGTGCAGTTTTATCCCATGGTCAAATCACAGTGTATATGACCCCCATTTCTCATTGCAGTTGTAAACGGCAATCTGGACATGACACAATGTCATTTGGGACCTACATACTTATTTGTGTTTCTAGTTTTGTATTTTCATTATTCCTTGAAAAAAACTGTTTGCTTCACCCAGAGATAACTTTTGCTTATTGTATTTAAGGTGCTTGTGGCAAGAAACTTCTGGCCCCCTTGGGGTTCTCAAAATCTGGACTGGTTTGTGGTCATGGTTAAACTATGAGGAGCAGAAATGTATTCACCTCAAAGAATGCAGAGTGAGGCAGGAATAATGTGGGGCAAGGTCCAGGGGATCACCGGTGTTCCGGGTTGTTAAAATATCACAGACTCCGGGAAAGCACATTCAGATTGGTGATTTTAAATAGGTTCTCTGTTGTCAGTTCCCAGTGTGCAATTGGTGACTCATAAACCCTATTCGGTAGTCATAGATTACCTAGGCCTAGAATTATGTTAAATCTGAATAAGGGTGAGTGTCTTGAATGTTCTAACAGGGAGTAAGGGATTATCCAGGTAAATAATGTTTGATTGTTCCAAAGTTAATGCGAACATTCTTTGTGGTCACTCAGTTCCAATCTCTTGCATCCTCAACACTTCTTCATACCTCTTGCCTCTCTTCTCCTTTCCTCTTTATTTAATTCCCATTACTATAGTTCTTGGTACCATCCCAGAGCAAAAGGAGGATCGTCATCCTTCTACTGAAATTCCAGAAAATGTGGGACCAGGTGTTAAGGGGCCTGTTTGATTCACTCAGTCACTACAAACACTTTGTAGGAAGTTGAGAGGGGGCTTATTACTCACATCTGAGGTGTGATGAGTAAAGTTTCATTGAGCAGCAGTGGGACCTAGTGGATAGAGCATGGGCCTAGGAGCCAGAAGCATCTAGATTCTAATCTTGGTTTTGCCATCTGTTTGCTGTCTGATCTTGGGCTAGTCACTTAACTTCTCTGTGTCTCAGTTATTTCATCTGTAAAATGGGGATTAAGACTGTGAGCCCCCCGTGGAGCATGGACTGTGTCCAATCTTATTAGCTTGTATCTACCCCAGCACTTAGTATAGTGCCTGGCACATTGTAAGCACCTGACAAATACCTTAAAAAATGGAAAAAAAGGGTTTTATAGTGTTGGGAAACATTTGGGAAAAATCAGCCTGAAACCCACTTCAGCAAATGTTGAATGAAAAGACCAGAAGAACAACAGGTTAACCAATACCTTATTCTTTTCTTAGACCAGGGGTTTGAAACCTGTGACTCGGGAGCTACATCTGACCCTTTTTGAATCAAATGTAGCTTTTGAGCATGGTTGCCCTCCTAGGGATCTGGGACAATGAGGCCAAGACCATTAGCCTGGTTTCCGGAGCAGAAAGCTACGCAGTAAACGGGTCATGAAGTAGCCAGTAAACAGGGCGTGAAGTAGCTGGGCTTGCCAGCTCCTTTCATCTAGAAAGGAGCAGAGAGGGAGCCAAGATGGCAGCTCAGACTTCACTGGACTGACCACAGGGTGAGCTCAAGCTGCTCTTGGGTCACCTCGGAAGCTAAGGGAGCATCCAGGGATGGGGCGAGGACCATCTTCCTTCCCTGACTGGCAGGCAGAAACACTCTCCCTGGTCAGGATGATGTCAGGTTGGGTCCCAGAATCCCCTCTGACTCCACGATGGTGGACTGGGACTGTGGCCTTCTGGAGGTTGGCACCCACCTGCCCCTCTTGACAGAGACCCTGGGTGCCTTGCTTGTTGCTGACAAATGCTCGTCCCCCTCTCCATCACCCCCATCTTACCTCCTTCCCTTCCCCACAGCACCTGTATATATGTTTGTACATATTTATTACTAGATTTATTTATTTATTTATTTTACTTGTACATTTCTATTCTATTTATTTTATTTTGTTAGTATGTTTGATTTTGTTCTCTGTCTCCCCCTTTTAGACTGTGAGCCCACTGTTGGGTAGG
This sequence comes from Tachyglossus aculeatus, assembly GCF_015852505.1. Classification (NCBI taxonomy): domain Eukaryota; kingdom Metazoa; phylum Chordata; class Mammalia; order Monotremata; family Tachyglossidae; genus Tachyglossus; species Tachyglossus aculeatus. The sequence continues at coordinate 53,623,638 of NC_052074.1, read as the reverse complement.
GACTGTCTCTATATGTTGCCAGTTTGTACTTCCCAAGCGCTTAGTACAGTGCTCTGCACATAGTAGGTGCTCAATAAATACGATTGATGATGATGATGATGAAGTGCTCCTGGAGGACAACCTATTTTATTTGTATATGTTTATTCTATTCATTTTAATTTGTTAATATGTTTTGTTCTCTGTCTCCCCCTTCTAGAATGTGAGCCCACTGTTGGGTAGGGACCGTCCCTATATGTTGCCAACTTGTACTTCCCAAGTGCTTAGTACAGTGCTGTGCACACAGTAAGCGCTCAATAAATACGATTGAATGAATGAATGCTGACTCCTCTTTCCCTCTACTCTTCTCCTACACCCTTCTCACCTCTCTCCTGCCCCTTCCTCTTCTCCCCGCTTCCTTCTCTGCCTTTCCCTAATTATGTCATGTGGAGGGAGGGGGGCATAAATCATATGGCTCTTTTGCACCATAGCTGCTCGTACATTTCATTTTGCTTGTCTGTCCTATAAGAAAAGGTTGCCGAAACCCCACCTTAGGCAGTTAATCGTGTTTTTTCAATTATTTGCGTCATGCTATCTTGAATTCTCTGGGATTTGGTTAGTTTTATTTCCCACAGATGATTAGGTCCTGAGTTGTTGCCTACTCTCAAGAATGAGCATCCAGTTTGTCTCTAAAAGAGAGGTAATACAAGGGGAGAGAGAGCCTGTGTGCTTGTGTGTATAGAGGTAGGGGTGTGGTCTGTGTGTGTATTTAAGAGAAGCAGCGTGGTTCAGTGGAAAGAGCATGGGCTTTGGAGTCAGATGTCATGGGTTCAAATTCCGGCTCTGCCAATTGTCAGCTGTGTGACTTTGGGCAAGTAACTTAACTTCTCCGTGCCTCAGTTCCCTCATCTGTCAAATGGGGTTGAAGACTGTGAGCCCCACATGGGGCGACCTGGTCACCTTGTATCCCCCCCAGCACTTAGAACAGTGCTGTGCACATAGTAAGCGCTTAACAAATACCATCATTATTATTTATAGCTGTATGGCCCTGAGGACTAGGGCTCTACAAAGATTAAACTCCTCTCCTGAGACAATCCCGAATAGAAAGCAGGGAGAAACCCAGCCAAGACCCGTCAGTTTAAAAGCCTTTTCCATTGCAACCTCAGTCTTTCCCACCCACCTGTCAAGCACATTTTCCTGAACTCTTCAGAGTTTGAAACCACCAGGATGAGGTTTTTTGAAGACATAAGGAGTCAAACTGATATTCTAAGTCTTTGTATTAATTAGCTCAAAAAGTCCCTGGAGGACAGAGTTTGGGGCCTTTAGTCTGATAATTCCCTGACTCAGATTCATTCAGTCATTCATTCATTCGTATTTATTGAGCGCTTACTGTATGGCGAGCACTGTACTAAGCCTTGGAAAGTGCAATTCAGCAGTAAAGAGAGACAATCCCTGCCCACAGATGATTAGCTAGCAGGATGGTGATTGCTGTAAAGAGCTATAAAGCTCTGTTTCCACCATGAGGACCCTGTATATAAATGGGGACTATCCAGGGTGTGATTTATTTGCTTGGATTGTTGTAGAGTAGGTAAGCAGATTTAGAGTCAGGGACCAAACTGGTGGTGTCAGGGTCAAGCAAGCTTCCCCACAGACTTAGATTCTTTATCTGCCTCTCAGTTAATGCACTTCAGGTTACTGGTACCAGGAGTTGCAACACAACATTATCCAATCCCAGGCACTCTGTGGGTGTTTATTATTGATGGGAAGGAGAAGGCCAGAGGCCTTTTAAGGAAATTGATTAACTCCAGCAGATGCATAGTTTATCACAGAGGCCGTTGCTCAGATTATGTCTTTCATGTGGGAGAAGAGATTTTGGACCTTGAATAACCAGCCCCAGGGGAACGTGAGCTTTGTTTATAATGCCCTGCCGAAGGGTAAAGGGAGCACGAGCCAGACTGTGGGGTCTGGGTGTTCATCCTAAAGAGAACAGATGAGAATTAAGAGCATAGATATAGATTATTCAAATGTCTAAAGACTGGAAAGAGAAGTGGGGCTGATTTAGAAATGGGAGGGTAAGAGGTTTTCCCCAATTCAGACTTGGCATCACAATCCAGTGATTTTTATCTATCACTGGTATAAAATTGACATCCACCTTATCCTCTGGCTTTTGATCATCTCAGAGGGTGTTGGTTGCAATTCCCAAATAAGCATTTTAGCCCCCTTCCTTTAAATACAACAAGGTACTTGACATAGCAGATACAGCCCGGGCCTGGGACTCAAAAGGTCATGGGTTCTAATCCCCGCTCCGCCACTTATCTGCTGTGTGACCTTGGGCAAGTCACTTTACTTCTCTATGCCTCAGTTCCCATATCTGTAAAATGGGGATTGAGACTGTGAGCCCCGCAGGAGACTGTCTAACCCAATTTGCTTGTATTTACCCCGGTGCTTAGTACAGCACCTTGCACATAGTGAGCACTTAACAAATACAGCTATTATTATTCAATGCTCAGAACAGTGCTTGGCACATAGTAAGCACTTAACAAATGCTATAATTGTTTTTTGCTCCAACATGTAAGTATTCATAGGACCCAAGTTGCGATAAGGTTCTTAAGGCTAATTTTGCTTTTGCGTCGCTAATCTAGTTCCTCATCTAGCAGAGCACTCTGTGCCCATTAAGTTTTAATATCTGCATGGTTGGCTAATTGACTAACTTGAAGATAAGTATAATTTTACTATATCAACTGTATTTATTGAGCACTGTATGCAGTATACTAAGCACTTAGATGTGTACACTATAACAGAGTTAGTAGACATGTTCCCTTACGGTAATGGGTTTACAGTCTAGCAGGAGTTACGTAACTTCTGTGTACCTCAGTTTTCTCATCTTTAAATGGGGATGAAATACCTGTTCTTTTTCCGTACTAGATTCTGGATGTTGATGGCCTTTGTCCCTTGCATTCCTGAACCACTTTTGACCACCCTCTCCTACCTCTCCAGAGCTTCCTTGTTACTTTACCTCTTCCCTTCCATACTTTTAGCAGTGTCCAAACTTCATTGCCCTTCAAAGAAGGGCAAGGCTGGGCATCTATCACCTGAGCAAGTTGGAATGGTGTATGGGTTGAGAGTTGGATTACCTCTTCCCAGCAGGTTACTGGGAACAGGTAACATCAGAAAGGGAGGTCTGTGGGGATTGGTGAGATGGTGGGACTGGGATATAAGGACAGGCAGAGCTCGGCAGCTGGTAGACAGGGTTATCTTTCCCCTCCCCTGAAAAAGGTCAGTTTATCACGAATCTACTAAATAAGTGACCTCTACAGTAGTCTGGCCCTGGAGGCATCTCTCTGATGGACCTACTCTTCCCTGGTTATTTGTCAGCTGGTTATGCTGTGACTGGTTTATCTATCACCCTGGAGAGGTTGGGACAGAGCTGATTTGGTCCTTAAGATAAGCTCTTTACCAATGGCAGAACTGCGTAGCAGCTTTTGGGCAAAGCAGTTTTTTATTTCACCACAAATATAAAGTTGGACTCTTTCAACAGTATATTTGCACAGTTAAAGAACTATAACAATATTACACTTTTAAAAATTACATTTTTTTGGCACTAAGTTTGGATAGTGGTGGTAGACTCCGACAAAGCCATAGAACGGCTAATCTTTGATGCCTGCAACCACATCAACAACTTGGAAGTGTATTTCTCTATTTACGTGGATTGCAAACCTCTGCCATTCATTTAGCCTTCGGTTACTGGACACGCCAAGACCCAGGCTGTTAGAAAGCACCGCAAGAGTCAGAGACAGAAGGTCTAGTAGCAAGACAACCTGCTGGGTAGTAATCTATTTTGGGATGTAGAAAGTAACTTCTTAAAAGCACCATACACTTACAAGTAATTGCACTTGCAAAGTAATGGCCTTCTAGAAAGAACTTGGGCCTTTCCCTCTCCATAACTTGTCTGCTGAGTGAAGTTGGGCTAGTCACTTAACTTCTCAGTGACTCAGTTACTTTATCTGTAAAAGGGGGGTAAGGCTGTGAGCCACCTGAACTACATGGACTTTGTTCAACATGATTAGCTTGTATCTACCCCAGTGTTTTAGTACAGTACTTGGCACATAGTAAATGTGTAACAAATACCATGAAAAAAAGTTAAAATTGCTGTAACTTACAGTGATCATTGTTTAATGTTTCCCACCTTTTGCTGGAAACCACTGTCTTTGATGGATTTGAACATGTGCAGGAACACTTTCTGAGTGTCAAAATGTTTGATCCCAGGGTGATGGTCCTCAGTTCTGGAAGCTGCCATCTTGAGTTAACTGTATTTATGATGGAATTGAAGATGATGGTAATGCAAAATCTTGAGGTGCACCTGGATGCGGCCAAAGTCACTGACTGGGAATGCCTAGATTCAAAAATCAGAAATGACACAACTCCTTTAGAAAGTTCTATAGGCTTTTTTTTTTCTATTTTCGGAGGTGCGGGGGGGTGTTGCAGCAAACACAAACTATCACCTGCTTCCTTAAAATGAGCAGAGGTACAACAGCCAAAAAAAGTGAAAATCTAGTATAATTAAGTGAACTTAAAAAACAACCAAAGGACTCTTTTTCTTGAACATTCCAAAGTCCTTTAGAGACCTTCAAATGAGCTTTAATTGTTTATTTTTTAAAGCACAGATTAGCAGATAGCCTGCTAGTAGGATTCCCTCTACATGAAAGGAGTGTCAGGTTTTATCAGCATCTGGCTGGGAAATCAGTATCTCCACAGAAATAAGCTTATTGGTATTAATTTTTGGCAACCTCTCCCTGATTCCAGAGGTGACTGCCTCTTGAATGAGCAGGGAATTCAGAAAGGAAAAGAAACTCTCCTTCATAAAGCAATGAACCTGTAATTAACAGATCTTTAACTGTAGAAAGGAACTAGGTTCCCTTCCGCGTTTTTCTCCTTTCTTTTTGCTCATGCTGCCTCAATGATCATGCATCTAAAAATAAACTGGGTTGGAAGTTCTACTTGATCCTAATTTATATCAGTTCTAGTGGTTAATTTGTTTAGCAAACCCAGCTATGGGCCCCAGTGCTTTTAGATCCACTGAAACAGGACTTGAATTTAACTGTGATGGGGGGAAGGGGAGGAGAGATCTCTTTTTTTACAGTTATCCAGGATTTTACTTGATCATGGTATTCAAGTCCTTGACAAAAAGCTTTGGTGTTGGTGGATAAAGTGTTACCCACATTGGTGTGCTAGGCTGTGGCAGGGAAACTGTTCTATTTCCCCTCAAGTCACATAAGTCATCAGAATTCACTGCAGAAGTCATCAGAATTTCTACTTCCCAGGGCTGACTCTGTCTACTGATCTGTGGTTCCTACTAGTAATCCTCAACTGGGTCCCACCTGTGGCTCTCAGATGAAGTGATTTTGAGACTTCAGTGTGAGGGTTGCGATGTTGAACTAGTTAGGGATGAAGGAAGAGAGACACTTAATAGGTGGGAAGGTTGATTTCCCGATGTGTTGTTTCTGGGTGTAGTGAGAGAGAGAGTATTGTGATCTCTTTTGTGATTCTTAGAGTTCTACTGTAGGCACCCTACCTTAAGGTAATATCCTTTAATGCTGGAGTGCCTGGATTCAACAAGAGCTTTTACTTTTAAGTGCAAGATAAAATGTATAACTCACAGAAATTTTATAAAAGGGCTGCTTAAATTGAATTGGAAACGTCTGACAGCAGCATTACATCAGTCTTTCCCTACCAGACTGTGAGCCCACTGTTGGGTAGGGACCGTCTCTATATGTTGCCAACTTGTACTTCCCAAGCGCTTAGTACAGTGCTCTGCACACAGTAAGCGCTCAATAAATGCGATTGAATGAATGAATGAATGAATCAGTAAAAGTAAGAAGCTTCAGTATAAATTTTTACAGTTTTTTTCCTTTTTTGCTTTTAAAAGTCTAGAACGTTCCTTGGCCCAATAGAGGGACAGAATGATATAAAACCTCAATCACAGGACTTGACTTAAGGCCTTAGATGCAGTATTTCCACAGATCCTTGTGAAACTGAAGGAAAATCCCCCACATTCTCTGTGCTTCATCTTGCCTATCAAGAAAGAGCAGATAATATTAACGCACATTCAGGAGTTTGGTGAGGAATGACCAACTTTTGTTAAAACACCTAGAAAATAAAATGGGATAAGAGGAAAAATAGCATAGAGAGTGCCTGTAATTATTTTCAGGCCTGTGTAGCCATCTTTTATGTTGATTGAACAATGTATTTGATGAGGTGCATTATCCTTTCCTCTGTTATTGTGCTTGGTATTTGTCATACCTCTCACCGATTTTGATTTTTACCTCTCAGTATGCTGATTTTTCCTGTTTCTACTTAACAACCCAACCCTTTCCTGATTACTGTAAGCTAAACTGATCTGCTTGGATGCAGCTACTACTGCTAAAATGAGTTTGAAGTAGAAGATCTTGACCCAACCTCAAATTACTGGACTTGGAGTTAGTTTTTGCTCACAGCTTTCTAGGCTCTCTAGGTATTTCTTGTTTGGTTTTTTTTTTCCCCCTCAGCTAGATGCTATTCATAGCTAGTAGGTCAAACCAGTCTCTTTCAGGCAGTGGAACAACTTGGAAAGGTCAAGCTTAATTGTGGGAGTCTGCCTTGTTACGTACTGATTTCTAGCTCCCTGCCAAACTCCTGGGGAAGACTATTGTACCTGCTGAATTAGATTAGTTCAGTAGCCATCCCTATGATTGAGACAAAATGTGATGTTTATAATAGAACTGGAAATATCCTTGCAATTTAGGTTGCTTGAATATTTCTCAAAATCTCTGCAGAGTTTTTTTTTAATCTTTCATCTTACAAAGTTAAAAATGGGCACAGGTCTGTAATATATTCAAGAAGACTATTAGGTCATTCTACTTGGGTTTTGATGGTCACATTGAAGGGAACACATCCCATGCTGGCTTCACAAATAACCAAGAGGATGTATAATTGGGCAGCGGATGAGGCAGGCTGTGTGTTTTGGTGAGCTTGCGTTTTCCGATTTAAGTAAATTATTAGTATCTTGTTTTTCCATTATGGGAATGGGCTAGAAGGAGAACACAGCAGGAGGACTTGTGGGGAGGAGTTTGGGATATAAGGAACAGTGTGGTGGGGAGAAGAATGGAAAGAGTGGGAAGAGAGAGCTATTTGACCAAGTGGTTAAGAGCTCCAAGCTGTAATGGTGCCTGCTGTTGTGGGCAGGGAATGTGTCTATCATATTGTTTTTTGACTAAACCAAGTGCTTAGTACAGTGCTCTACATACAGTAAGAGCTCAATAAATACAATTGACTGACTGTTCTACCCACCCACATTTAAGGCTTTTACCCCAAGTTTAGCATTATGAAAATTGCCCAGCCCGATTCAAGGAAGAATTCTGATCTCTTCTAGGAAATTAGGGAAGAAGGATGACAAAAACACTCTTCCCCCCCACCCCCCTGGTCCTCCTTAGTGTTTTTGATTAACTCCATCTCCTTCTGTCCCTCCCCCCTGCTCCTCTTCCCCTCACCCCCCCTACTCTTTCTACCTCTTTTTGTTCTCTTTCCTTTCTCTGGTGAGATTCCACAATTTCATTGTTCACTAGTGTGCTTTGGGAATCAGAACTGGATTCTAATCCTGGTTCTGCTTGTGGCTCGGTGACATGGGTGAATGCTGCACGTGCATTTCCCACTATGACTGACAGAAATGAGAAAGTTGCACGTAGTGCTGTGCAAGTCCCTAGCACTATAGTCCAAGTCGTTCTGCTGGTTCTCGGTCCTGAAGTCTCTGCCCCGAGACTCCATGATAGTTCCTGCCAGGATTTGCCATCCTTCATACATTGTTTCAAATTGGTTGACATGCCAACTAAAGTAGTTCAACAAGGAACAAGCTACACATGACAAAAATGAAAACTGTTAGGTCTCTTCACCTGGCCTTTAACACCGAAGGACTTGCACATGCTTCTGCATATGATATTTGTTTTTGAACCCTTGATGTTTTACTAGAATGCTTGCCCCATGGGGATTGTCAAACTCTGTGATTAGCTACACAGAGATTGGGAACATCCCTGACCCCGGAAAGTGATTAGAATAGAACTTGGGATCCCCTTTGAGGTGACTAGTTAAGTGCAGTCTTGCCTAAGAGGAAGGGCTGAACTAGATAGCTCTTTAAACACTTTCAACCCTCAGATTTATTAGTTGATAATAATAACAGTACTTGTGGTATTTGTTTAGTAATTTCTGTGCCAAGCACTGTCATAGATTCAAGAAAATCAGGCTGGACACAGTACCTGTCCCGCATGGGCCACACAGTCTAAGTAGGAGGGAGAACAGGTATTTAATCCCAGTTTTAAAGGTGGGAAAACTGAGACCCAGAGAAGTTGAGGGATTTACTCAATATCACACAGCAGGCAAGTGGTGGAGCTGGGATAAAAACCCAGGTCATCTGACTCCTAGGTGTGTGTTCATTCCATTAGGCCAAGCTGCTTCTCACTATCCAAGACCACCTAGGTTCACCCTTTGCATCTTGTTTGTTTCTTGCACTAGGAGTTATTGACGCCTGTCGACTTGTTCTGTTCTGTTGTCTGTCTCCCCCTTCTAGACTGTTAGCCCATTGTTGGGTAGGGACCATCTCTATATGGTGACAATTTGTACTTCCCAAGCACTTAGTACAGTGCTCTGCACACAGTAAGCGATCAATAAATGAGGCCTTCCCAGACTGAGCCCCTTCCTTCCTCTCCCCCTCATCCCCCTCTCCATCCCCCCATCTTACCTCCTTCCCTTCCCCACAGCACCTGTATATATGTATATATGTTTGTACATATTTATTACTCTATTTATTTATTTTACTTGTACATATCTATTCTATTTATTTTATTTTGTTAGTATGTTTGGTTTTGTTCTCTGTCTCCCCCTTTTAGACTGTGAGCCCACTGTTGGGTAGGGACTGTCTCTATATGTTGCCAACTTGTACTTCCCAAGCGCTTAGTACAGTGCTCTGCACACAGTAAGCGCTCAATAAATGCGATTGATTGATTGATTGATTGATTAAATACGATTGAATGAATGAATGAGTGAATGAATTTGCTTTGCCCTGAGCTTTCCAGTTGATTGATATAACTTCATAGCATTTTATTGTCTGCATCTCTGCTTTGGAATGGGGGCGGGAGGGCGGGGAGACTGAAGAGTGCTTCTTCACTTGGTTGCATGTACAGCATACACCCCATATATTCCCTAATTAGGCACTTTACCATGCCCTAGGATGGATCAAGGGCATATCTGAGCCAGTGGCTCTAGCTGTTTTGAGAATAAATTCAATTGAGTTCAAGTGAGCTTCCCAGTGCTTATTCTTCTAGTCAGAGAGGTGGTGTCACAGCTGACACTTTAAAGTGACTTTGCTGTTATTTCAAAATGTAATTGTATTTGTTGAATCTGAAAATTAGTAGCATTCTTTACTTGAAGTCCTGTGGAGCCCATGAATTTACTTTTGCTTTAGATATGAAATTTGCCTTTGAAATGGAAGAGAAAAATGACTTTGTTACTTTTTCACCCATAATGTGTGTTTCAGTAAAAATTGGGCCCTTTTTACCTTTGATGGGTTTTGAAGCTTAATATACTTGTCTACAAAGAAGACATGGAGAAATGATCAGTTTATTTGTTTTCAGCCAAGACGTTTCCGAACTCAGCCTCTCAGGAGACATAAAGCATGCACAGAAAGTTACTGTTGAAAAGTTCAATTTGATAATTATAGGAATTAAGGCAGATCAGTTGACAAAGTGTATAAACTAGCCTTACTGAATGTAGAAGTGGATGAAACTCGAATACAAAATGTTATAGAATTCTTGCAAATTTTCCATTAACAACCAGATGCAATTTCTTGGGCAGGCATTTAAAAATGATCGCATTTTAAATATGAACTTTCCCTAAATTTTCAATGTCTTTCATCCTTTACTTTTCTAGGGATGAGTTTAAGCCTTGCTGTTTTAGAGAAGGAGGAAGCCTGACAAGTATTGCTCAAGTACTCTTAATGGCTATCTTTCTCTAAAACGTAGGCAACATGCTGCTTGAGGATTTTCTTTTAAATGTTTTCTTCTTAAGCTTGTGAGTTTTTCATTTAGAAATATGAACCCCCATGGAAGTTGACTGAACTTTATATTGTTACAATTTTTCAATCAAAAAGTATTAGGAGCCTTCTGAGACAAATACATTGAATTTACAAACGGATTAAGTCAGATTACCAACAATGGACCTAATTGATAAAAGTGATTTAATATATGTTGAGGTAACAGTTACACCCCCCAAAGCCCCTAATCTCCTATGGAAATATAGCTTTGAGGAGCAAAATCCAATGAGAGGTTCTGGGATTCCAGAGTGAATTTGTACATTCCTTTAGGGCATTTTTGCAAGGGAGGTTGTTGTGTTTTAAAGGTAGTTGATAAGAGACCTGCACCACCAACCCCAGACCTGCACCACCAACCACCATCATGCATTAGTCTATAGAAGGTATTTGGGTGTACGTACTCCTGTACCACTCTGTACCACCATTTAGGCAAGTGAATTTTTTGACCATTTGCAGCATACATTATAAATCAGGATGTCACTACCAGACAATCAGATTTGAGCATTCCATGCACGAAGTAGCCCATATCCCCAAGGAATAGATCACTTAACTGTGTTTACGTGACACGATTGATATGCCTGGGTTTACTTGAAGCCGGGATAGCACACTGTTTATTTATCCCAGGACTAGGTGGCCGGACTTTATATTTGCCTCTTTTTTTTCGCTGAGTCTCTGCATAATTGAATTAGGCAATTAGTCATGATTGCTAATTAATTGGGGTGGGGCAGGGCGGGGTGGGGGGAGAGAAACACCTACACCCTAATGCAGAGTTTCTCTCCCACCCCTGGGATTATGCAAAGAGAATGTTTTTGAGTCCGCTCCAAACAGTCCCCCTGTTTTAGCTGCTCTTTTAAAATTCTTTGCCTGGGATGCATTGCTTAGGGAAATCCCTAGCAGCATTCTTGACTGGGAGGCCTAAGGTGGAGATTTCCTGCAGTGCCCCTTGATTTGGGAGATGCACCTAGCTGGGAGTGCCACCTTTTTCCCCCATCCCCTGGCCTCTTTCCCCCATCCCCTTGCCATCAGGGCATATTCTTCTAACAGTGCTAGAGGCAAACTTGAGAAATCTTTTGCATATAATATGAAGCTTTCATCGTCTGGGTAGAAAATTTGTTCTTAGGCTAGAAGGAGGGCTAATAATGTCCATTCTGTGAAGAAAAGGCTCAGTCATCAATTTAGGACTGGTGGCGTGCATTCAAGAATGGAAGAACTTAGACTACTTAGTAATAGTTTGGGACAATGATGAAGAAAGTTATGTTTTCAAGCAGATGGGCACAGAGGATGAACTTTTTACTTGTGGAGCCTCTGTACATGGGCATTTGTTGAGGGCAGGCCTTCCCACTAGGCAAGTCACCCCTTGCCTAGTAGTGCTTTGGGATGCTGCCTTGACTTTTACAGGCACTAGAGGACCATTTACTGCTCAGAAGGAGACATTTGCAAAATTTGGCTTTCTGTGGTCTTCCATTCCTGAACTCAGAGCCTGGGGTCCATGTTCCCCAGTGGCTTAAGGCAGTTAAAGAAACTTCCCAAAGATATTAGCAACCAGAGAGTACCTTGTAGAAAGGGAGAATCTGATCTTAACAATTACTCTCTTAGGCCCTCATTTTCTGCTCCTTGGCAATAGCCTACATGAAGAGCTTGTAATTGCTACGCAAATGAGGTTAGCCCGGCCTGGTTCCTTCCAGTGCTGTGGAGATGAAAGGGAACATGTCAACCAATTCTATTGTATGGTACACTTTCAAGCACTTAGTACAGTGCTGTGCACATAGTAAGCACTCAGTAAATGCCACTGATTGATATGGGGGGGGGGGGGGAAATCAGTACAGAGGGACTGAATTCAGCTCCCTTCTCTTCTTTGATCCCATGAGAATATTTTTTAATGTGGTCCTGGCTGTGAAGTGGAGATGAATTGCCCCAGGTATAGCCTGTCCAGGAGGGTTAATGATGAGATGTGGCAGGAGCCAGCAGGGAAGAGAAAACCCCCGAAGTTTCCCTTGTGTGGACTGGCTCAGTGACATTTCCTGTAACTGTGGACCACATCCCCAGGCCTGGGTGTTATAGATCAGCCCCGCCCAAAGCTCAGGGTCACTATAGACTCATGAAGTACTCGGGTGTTGTGTGTGAGTGGACAATTTTTCACTGGCCCCTCTTCCTCTACATCAAATTTGGCTGTCTCCGTCTCACCCTCTCCTTCTTCCTCCAAGGGAAATTAGGGCTGACTAAGGAAGGCTTCGGCAGAGGCTTTATTTTGACAGTGGTTGGCCGGGAATGAAGCTGGGAGGTGGAGAAAGAGGAGAAACTCTTTGTTCCCGGGCTTTTGCACAGATTTTGACTGTCAATTCTGCGGGTTGGGTTTCAGCATGCGAGAGTGGACAGTTTCGCTGTGGGAATGGACGTTGCATCCCTGCAAGCTGGAGGTGTGATGGAGCTAGAGACTGTTCGGATGACACTGATGAAGCCGGCTGCCGTAAGTCAGAAAGAGTCGGGAGGAGTCTAGATTGGGTTTGATACAATGCAAGAACTCTTTCCCACACATATAGGTGCTTTTTCTGGGATAATCTGTGGGTATTGGTGTGAGGACTCTGGTTTTGGGCCCACCTTTCCATTCTACAGTTTTGTTTCTTATGCTTGATATATATGACTTTTGTTGCGACTCCTTAGATGTCCTGGTTGAAAGTCTTTGAAAGTAAAAACTGCTCTGCCGTAGCACAAGGTCCGTCAGATTGTTGGGCGATGGCTTGCATGGAAGGCCCAGATGGAAACAAATGAATGCATTAATATTGTTTGCAGATAGATTTATCTTTAAAGTCATTTTGAACTTGGGTTGCAAATAATAGGTGATTTGCTGCTTTATCCTAGCTCATCCTTCCTGTGAGGGCGGTCAGTTTCAATGTCGAAGTGATGGAGAATGTATCCCTCGATCCTGGGTGTGTGATGATGAGGAAGACTGTGATGATGGGTCAGATGAGCATCAACAATGTCGTGAGTAGTCACAATTTTGCATTGTTCTGACAGCGTGAACACCAAATAACATTCCAAACCCATCACTAGGCAACTGAACAGCTCTTCTTTCTTGCTTGTAAAAAAAAGATATTCAGTACATGAAAAGGATCTAGTTATTGATTACCAAGATGGTATCTAATATGGGAATAAGTAAAAGAACTATAGGGAAAGTTTTTTATATATAGAAAAAAAATAAAGGCCATTTTGGGAGGGCGCATGTCTCGAATTTTAAAAGTACTTCCTTGCTGGTTTGTAATGGCACCTCCAAGGTTAGGTCCAGTAGATGAAGTTCTACCTTAGGGATATCTCTTCCTGTAAGGTCTTAGAGGGTGGAGTGGACTAGGGAAAGGTTCAAGCTATCATTTTAACCTTTATCTAAAGCAGTCTTGAATGTAGACTAAAAATCTTTCAGTCCACCAAGGCTTGTCAAAAGGCTTGTTTATTCTGATGGCATTGACACCTGTCTACTTATTTTGTGGTGTTTGTCTACCCCTTCTAGACTGTGAGCCCGTTGTTGGGTAGGAACCGTCTCTATATGTTGTCGATTTGTACTTCCCAAGCGCTTAGTATTCACTCTGTAAAGACTAGGAATTCATAATGATTGTAGGGCAAGCTTCTTTCCCTAGCTTAAATGTCAGCCAAGTATGTGGCTAGTAATTTTAATGCACTAATTACCAACTTGATGTCCCAGATCAAAGACAAAAGTGGGTGGTTTGTGATGGCTACTTCATGAAGGGCCAAAATCTGTCCTTGGATGCCTGCTAATGTAATGTCCACTGACTTAAGTAGACACAAGGCATATGCATGAAAGGTTGGAATTTGGCCCAATATGTGGGAATCCGGAATTGAATTAGAACCCCTTTCATCCATGTTATTAGATGCCAAAGAGGCTTTTGATGGAGCAGAATAGCGTTTCTTTTTCTCTTTTTCTCTTTTCACTTTTGACAGGTTTGGTTTACACTTCAATCTAAGAATGCCGTCCACTAATTCAAACTCTTCTATGCCAACAGTTTTGGCTAAACCTGTGGTCGTAGAGTTCTCGTCTTTTCTTACTGGATAGGAGAAAAAGACTGAGCTGCCTGTTGTGGTATACAGAATGCACGTTATTGCCGCTGCTGGCAATAACTAACGGCTTAAAGAGGAATGGTAGATGAGTTTGCTGATATGGAAGTAGATTTTGATATTGAAGAACTTAGAAAATATTATTGGATGTACCTCTGGGCACATAGACGAATAATGCCAAAGGCTGGAACTGCTAGTAGGTTACATCAAAATGAAATCCATGCAAACACAAAAGTGGTGTTCTTATTAGAAGCAAAAAAATGGTAGCTGTGGGTTTATGGTTAGGGAAAAGTTACAGTCTTGATCAGGTCTGAAATTAATTGATTCATTAGGATTTATCGAGTGCTTGTATTGTTCCAAGGTGCTACTGGATGCTTTAAAATGCAAAACCAAATATTTACAAAGCTACCTATCCTCTCAGACAAACCCACATAATGAAGCAAATAAAATTTGCCTACTCCCTTACTCACATTAAGCTCAGAGAGAGCTGAAAGTGGAATCTGTTTAACTGGATTTTTGAATTCCAAAAATTAATTTTTTTCAAACTGGTGATCAGATTTGTTGTCCAGATTAGTTGGAGATTTACCCTTGTCTCTCATGCATTCATGTGGTTTAGTGAGCTTTTAGGATAGATTCGTATTCATAGAAAATCAAGGTTTCAGATAGAGGAACAGAAACATTTGAATGGTAGAAGCGATTGGCTTTGAGACTTTGGGTAGAGTCATTGTAATTAAAGAGATGCCAGCTGGCACTCTGGATTAGTTTCCTCTTACATTTTGGCTGCTCCTGGTACTGGTTTTTCCAGGGATAAAAATAGTTCTCTTCAGTGTCCTGGGGTAATTGGAAACCCAGACTTAAATTAAGTTATATGTAAGTTAATGGTGGTGGATTAGCCTTCTTAACCTTCCTCAGATAAAGGCAATTGTGTTCATAAAGTAAAAACTCATTCCATGCCAGTCTTCATTCTGTCTACAGGCTGGGGAGCAAGGTAGTTACTTTTTTTAGGGACAGAAAATTGAATCTCAACTCAGTTATTGGCTATAAATACAGTATACAACCTGATGCACAATTCATAGGTTGCCAGGGATAAACAGATTAGGACAGTTTTTCCATTCACGAGTTTTTGGAAAATGAAGTTGAAAGGGATATCAGAAAGGAGGAAGACTTTTAGCAGGTAAGGCAAAAAAAGAGAATCATTTGACTTTGAAAACTTGAATTTTGCTTGTGCATGTAAGATTCATTTTTTTTTCAAATGGTAACTACATTAACTAGGTCCTTTTTGTAAGGAACTCCCATCTGACATACTCAAATTTTTAGGTCTCAATTATAAATCCATAACTTTTCATGTACGTTTCAAGACATTTTTCTATTAAAATGTTCGAGTAAGTGCCCCTTTAAAAGATGACTTAAAAGAGCTTTTACAATATTTTCTATTCAGAATAAAGTAACTGAACTGTACCTGAAAGTTATAACATAGATTATTTTGGAAGATGTTCAAATACGGTAGTGGTAATAATAATAGCGGTGGTACTTATTAAACACTTTTAAAGTTCTGGAATAAATACAAGAGAACCAGATAAGACACAACGCTTGTTTCACAGGGGGCCTCCCAGTCTAAGACCCCTATCTTACAGATTAGAATACTGAGGCACAAAAAAATTAAGTGACTTGGTCCAAGTCACACACCAGGCAAGTGACAGAGCCAGAACTCGAACCCATATCTGCCTAACTCCCAATTCTTTGTTCTTTCTGTGCACTAAGGCCTTATCACTTCCTCTGGACTGTGTGAGGAAAAATGTTTACCTGGAAAATGCCCTGAAGTGCTGCTCATACCAATCATTCAATCCATGGTTTTGAGCACTCACTGTGGGCAGAGGCCTGTACTATGAATTAGTATACTACAACAGAGTTGGTAGACACAAGCTTATACAGGCTAGAGGGTTGCCAAAAGACACCTTTTCCCTAAACATTGTTCCCTCCCCTCTCATTTGGCTCTTAAATATGCAGAAAATGTCATGACTGGTTTGCCAACTCCAACTCCAAAGAAAATGTGCCCAACATATTTACAGTTTAGGGACTCAAAAATTAGCAAAAGCTAAAATCAAGGCTTGATGATTCCTTGCTAACACTAAAATGATCAGATTATATAAAAGTTCAATAGGTGTTCAACGGTCAAAGCCATGGAATGGTTAAACTGAAGCTCAAAACTCACCTATTTGGTGACGTTTCTCCTTGTTTACTCTCTAGCCTACCACCAAAATCCTTGACCACCCCCTTTCCCTCTTCAACGTATCCTTGTAGTTCTTTATTTTTGGGGAAGTAGCATTGCCTAATAGAGCACGGGGCTGGGAATTGGAAGGACCTGGGTTCTAATCCTGGCCTTGCCACTTATCTGCTCTGTGACCTTGGACAAGTCACTTAACTTCTCTGTGCCTCAGTTGCCTCATCTGTAAAATGGAGATTAAGACTGTGAGCCCCATGTGGGACATAGATTGTGTTGTGTACCCCTTAATTAGCTTGTACCCACCCCAGCACATATATGCCTGGCACATAGTAAGCACTTAACAAATACCATAAAAAAATAATCTCTGCATGCTTAGGTCATATACTTAGATCTCATCTCCCTTATTAGACAAAACAAAATCTCTGAAGGCAGGGGCCATGTCTAGTCTTGGTAGTTAGCCTCCCCACTGCTTAATACATGCTCACTGACTCTCAAAACCCATGAGAAGCAGAAATGAAATTTGATTAATGCAATAGGCCGGGGGAGGAATTGGAAAACATCGGTCTGCAATTGGAGGGAATGTAATAGACTTATTCTTTTTCCTCCTCAGCCGGGAGGACGTGCTCAAGCCAGCAGATGACATGCCCTAACGGGCAGTGTATCCCAAGTGATTACAGGTGTGATCGAGTCCAAGACTGCCCGGATGGAGCTGATGAGAGGGGCTGCAGTAAGTCTTTTCAGTCTTAGCACCATATTTGGTTTCACCTCATCCCTTTGGCATTTCAATCAATTTGTAAGATTAAGGGGTTTGTTGATAGACAGAAAAGGCCACACTATCCTTGTTGTTATCAGACTCTCATTGCAGATTCCTTTGTGGATTAGAGCTGCTGTTCTGATACAATTGCATTATTGTGGGTTGTACTAAGTCCATCTGGCTGCATGTACTGATTTTCATTGCTTTTGAAACGCAGATGCTTTATCATGAAAAAAGTTTCCAGGTAACACTATCTGGAGCAAAAGAATCTCTGACTACATAGAATTATTAAAATGGAGCCTACTTGACTATTAGCTGCAGTGTCAGCTTGCTGGGTCAGATTTTCTTATTTATGCCCTCACATTCTACAGAGCAACTTTGGAAAACGTGTCCCCAGTATCTTGAAGGTTGCCGAGTGTTGGGATCATAGATTGCTTATTACTGGACACAGAACACTCACCGATAGGTGGAAAGACTTCTATTCTGGATGCAAAGAGGGAGTGAACTCTTCTTAAGTTTTGTTTTATGAAATTAGCATCTGCATATTGATTCTCAATCTCTGTGCTGAAATAAGGTCTTTTTTTAAAGAGTTGATTTAGGTTTAAGTGGCAATACTACTTACCAGTGAGTGGCCTATTTAGCCTTTGATGGTGGAATATGTGGTCGGGGGTTGGAGAGGGAAGAAGGGAAGGTGGCTAGGGCAGTTGCTCCTGGTGCAGCTTAGGCAGGAGAAGGGATGGTGTAGGGTAAGGTGGTCATAAGGCCGTAAAAACATTGTTCCATGCCCTAGGCATTAAACTGGACTGTTCTGTTTCTGGCTTTAAGGAAACCACACACATAAACCCACAGACACACACACCCATGTGAATATCAGCACTCACCCTAATTAATTATGGGGCTAAGCACTTCCCATGTGCTAAATACTGTGATAAGAGCTGCAGTAGATATAAGGTGGTCAGATCAGATGTGATCTCTAGTCCACGTAGGGCTTACAGTCTAAGAGGGAGGGAGAACAGCTATCTTGTCCCCATTTTACAGATGAGAAAATTGAGGTCCAAGGGGTTAAGCGCCTTGCCCAGTAATGCACAGCAGGCCCTAGTGGCAGAGCCTGGACTAGAACCCAGTTCTTCAGAGTTCTAGTTTTTGTTTTGTTTTGTTCTTAAACAGGGCCATGTTGCCCTCTCGCAGCACAAGTGTATGGTGAGAACTTTTAATGAAAGATAGAATTATAATAATAATGGCATTTGTTAAGCGCTTACTATGTGCGAAGCACTGTTCTAAGCGCTGGGGGGGGAGACAAGGTGATCAGGTTGTCCCACGCGGGGCTCACAGTCTTAATCCCCATTTTACAAATGAGGGAACTGAGGCTCAGAGAAGTTAAGTGACTTGCCCAAGGTCACACAGCTGACAAGTGGCGGAGCCGGGATTCAAACCCATGACCTCTGGCTCCCAAGCCCGGGCTCTTCCCACTGCGCCACGCTGCTTGCGCTTAACAAGAGCAGTAAAGTATAAGGGAGCTACTGTGCCTCTTATGTTTTGTTGTATTTTCACAGTTGACTGTAAGCTTGTTTATAACTGTTAAATCTCATTCTTTCAAGCACTTAGTACAGTGCTCTGCACATAGTAAGCGCTCAGCAAATACTATTGATTGATTGCATTGAGATAAACAGAACCCTAATAGCTTTATTTAGGTTAACTGTCATGTTTCTGCACGTATATGTATGATAAACCTGTTGAAGGCAGAAATCTTTTATGAGGCATATTCTGTACTTTCCGTGCCCGAAAAGCTTGGTCAGGGTTGTGAACACAGTAACTGTTCAGTAGATCAGTGTTGATATTGATAAATCTATAGTAATAATTAATACCTTGCTTTTTCAGGGAGTATCTTTGTTTTCCAGTTCTTTTTCACGTTATCTTAATCTCACTTAATCCCACAACATCCCACAAGTGTATATTGTAAACTTTTTATGGACAGAGATTGTGTCTACCAACTCTGTTGTATTGTACTTTCTCAAGCACTTAGTATAGAGCTCTGCTTATTAAGGTCACAACTTCTCCAAGAGGCCTTCCCTAGTTAAGCTCTCTTTTCCCTGACTCTCTGTCCTTTCTTCATTATCTGTGAACTTGGATGTGTACCCTTTGGTCACTTCAAATTCACCCCACCCACAGCACTTATGAACGTATCTGTAATTTATTTATATTAATCTGTCTCCCCCCTAGACTGTACGCTCATCATGGGCCGGGATTGTGTTGTACTGTCCCGAGCACTTTGTATAGTGCTCTGGACACAATAAAAGCTCAATAAATGCCATTGATTGTGCACAGTAAGCGGTCAATAAATATAATTGATTGAACATCTCACTGTGAGGTGGGGAGAGATGGGTGGTGTTTGTATGAATGAGGAAACTGAGGCACAAATCAGTCAGAGTTGGAACTAGAACCCAGGTCTCCTGATTTTCAAAGCTGCATTCCTTCTGCTAGACCATCCAACCTCCCCCCTTACCACATGATAGGAGGAGCACTGGCTATGGAGATCTTTATTTTGAGGGGAAGGGTCTGGGTCCTTGTTAAATTTCTCGAACATAGCCCATGGTGTACTGCTTGGAAATGTCAGGGGAAGAGCTGATTTCTGAACAGAAGTTTTACTTTTACATGGACTCCTTCGTCCTATATGTCAGTCAATCAATGCAAGTGTTTATCGAGTGCCTACTTTATGCTGAGCACTGTACTAAGTTCTTAGGAGATTTGAGAGCATTAGTAGTCGTGAACTGTGCACTCAAGGAGCTAGTTTTCTTTGTTTGCATTTGCCTCTTTGGAAAGGAAATTTGGTTGCTTCCAGGTTATATCCTGGGAAAGAGGTTGTGATTTTCCAAGAAGATATACCCCGAGAACAGATACCCAAAGTTGCAGCTTTAGGCAGTGAACTGAGTGCTACCAGAGGGCCAAAGAGAGCTGCAAACTACACACTTCGCAGGTCTGCACAAAGCAGAGCACAAAATACTGGGCCTTCCATTGGCAGGAAATGAAATATCACTGAGGGATTTATTTACAGAAGGAATACAAAAGCCTATCATGTGCATGTTTAAGGGGGAAATAACACACTATACAACTGGCCAACAGTCTGTCCTTTTATTCCATATGTATAAGTGAATAAAAATGAGCACTTTATCTGTGAAGCAGAGGGACTGAAAGGGAGATAGTGTCCTGAAAGAAATGGCAGCTGAGAGGGCCCGTTTGGAATTTTTCCATGTGAACACCTTTTAGCCAACTCTAAAATCACCCGCACAACTGCCCGGTCACTCTGCCAAGGGACCGAGAAACCCGATGTCAAAGGAGGAAAACATTTTGGCATGGCTTTGCGGCTAGGACTTGTAGCAGCTGTAACAAGAGGGAGGGGAAAGATCAGGGCAGTAGTTAAGCAAGGGCAGGGGGTTTCTAATAGTTATTTTCCTTTGGGGTCCCCAACCTAGTCTCAGAAACAAGGGGTAGGAAAACTGGAAAGCTTTCTATTCATTCATTCAATCGTATTTATTGAGGGCTTACTGTGTGCAGAGCACTGTACTAAGCGCTTGGGAAGTACAAGTTGGCAACATACAGAGACGGTCCCTACTCAACAACGGGTGTTTATGTCTGTTTACTCATAAAGTTAGACTGGAATTAAGCCCGTTCCAGGGTATGGGATGTTCCCAACGTCACAGAGTTGGGGCTGGGGAGTCAGTACTGGCTCTTCTGTTCCTTTTTCTTATGACACACAACTGTTGTATTGAAATGAAGAGAGCATCTATTCAGTGGCCTAGTGGAAAGAGGACGGGCCTGGAAGCCAGAAGACCTGGGTTCTAATTCTGGCTCTGCCACTTGTCTGCTGTGTGACCTTGGGCAAGTCACTTAACTCGCTGTGCCTGTTTCCTCATCTGCAAAATAGGGATTAAGATTGTGAGCCCCATGTAGGACCGGAACTGTGTCAAACTTGATTATCTTGTATCTGCCTCATCACTTAGTACAGTGCCTGGCACATAGTAAGAGCTTAAATGCCATTTAGAAAAAAAAAGTGGCCCACTGCCTGGGTTCAAAATTTCTTTTTGTTGAAGAGCTGGTGGAAAGAAGTTCAGAACACCTTTTCACTCAGCCTTATATTTTACACCCTCCTAGCCCATGCTTTGTTCTGAACATCACAGTTTGATAAATGGAAGAAGTAAACATCTGGAGTCAAGCCAGAGGGAGGGGTAGGCATACATCAAGGCAGGTGGTAACACTCCCTTCCTTCAGGTCTCTAGTCTGCAAGCTCATTGTTGGCCGGGAACCTGCCTCCCAACTCTCTCCTCGACCCCCTCCAATCTGTCTTCCGTCCCCTACATTCCACGGAAATTGCCCTCTCAAAGGTCACCAATGACCTCCTGCTTGCCAAATCCAGCGGCTCCTACTCTATCCTAATCCTCCTCGACCTCTCAGCTGCCCTCAACACTGTGGACCACCCCCTTCTCCTCAACACGCTATCCAACCTTGGCTTCACAGACTCTGTCCTCTCCTGGTTCTCCTCTTATCTCTCCGGCCGTTCATTCTCAGTCTCTTTTGCAGGCTCCTCCTCCCCCTCCCATCCCCTTACTGTAGGGGTTCCTCAAGGGTCAGTTCTTGGTCCTCTTCTGTTCTCTATCTATACTCACTCCCTTGGTGAACTCATTCCCTCCCACGGCTTCAACTATCATCTCTACACTGATGACACCCAACTCTACATCTCTGCCCCTGCTCTGTCTTCCTCCCTCCAGGCTCACATCTCCTCCTGCCTTCAGGACTTCTCCATCTGGATGTCTGCCTGCCAACTAAAACTCAACATGTCCAAGACTGAGCTCCATATCTTCCCTCTCAAACCCTGCCCTCTCCCTGACTTTCTCATCACTGTTGACAGCACTACCATCCTTCCCATCTCACAAGGCCGCAACCTTGGTGTCATCCTCGACTCGGCTCCCTCGTTCACCCTCACATCCAATCCGTCACCAAAACCTGCCGGTCTCACCTCCCAACATTGCCAAGATCTGCCCTTTCCTCTCCATCCAAACCACTACCCTGCTCGTTCAAGCTCTCATCCTATCCCGACTGGATTACTGCATCAGCCTCCTCTTCGATCTCCCATCCTTCTGTCTCTCCCCACTTCAATCCATACTTCATGCCACTGCCAGGATCGTCTTTCTGCAGAAACGCTCTGGCCATGTTACTCCCCTCCTCAAAAATCTGCAGTGGCTCCCAATAAACCTACGCATCAGGCAAAAGCTTCTCACCCTTGGCTTCAAGGCTGTCCATCACCTCGCCCCCTCCTACCTCACCCTCCTTCTCTCCTTCTATAGCCCAGCCCGCACCCTCCGCTCCTCTTCCGCTAATCTCCTCACCGTGTCTCGTTCTCGCCTGTCCCGCCGTCGACCCCCAGCCCACGTCCTCCCCCTAGCCTGGAATGCCCTCCCTCCGCACATCCACCAAGCCAGCTCTCTTCCTCCTTTCAAAGCCCTACTAAGAGCTCACCTCTTCCAGGAGGCCTTCCCAGACTGAGCCCCCTCCTTCCTCTCCCACTCCTCCCCCTCCCCATCCCCCCCACCTTACCTCCTTCCCCTCCCCACAGCACCTGTATATATGTATATATCTTTGTACGTATATATTACTCTGTTTTATTTGTAAATATTTATTCTATTTATTTTATTTTGTTAATATGTTTTGTTTTGTTCTTTGTCTCCCCCTTCTAGACTGTGAGCCTGCTGTTGGGTAGGGACCGTCTCTATATGTTGCCAACTTGTACTTCCCAAGCGCTTAGTACAGTGCTCTGCACACAGTAAGCGCTCAATAAATACAGATTGAATGAATGAATGAATGAACTGTGTTGTATTTTACTATCCCAAGCATTTAGTACAATGCTCTGCACACAGTAAGTGCTCAGTAGTAATAATAATAATAATGATGGTATTTGTTAAGCGCTTACTACGTGCAAAGCACTGTTCTAAGGGCTGAGTAAATGCCATTGATCGTTAAGGTCAGATTCTCTATACCTTAGTTGTGCTACGTCCTCACCAACAGGAAGTCCTGGTGATTATCTGATTCCCAAGCCCTTAGAAGCCCCTTTACCCTCACTGCAGAGTTCAAACCCCAATTATAACCTAAAAGAACCCACTAAGAAAGCGGAGTGTGGTAGGTCTCCTTGGCCTGAAAATGTACGGCGAGCTCTACACCTCTGGAAAGTGATACAAGCAAGCACACTCAAGTTCTAGAAAGAGACTGTCATCCTGGGAAAGGAATAGCACAGCTTAACTGCAGGGACATCTCTGGACTTCTTAGGATTTTTTTTTTATGGTATTTAGTAAGTGCTTACTACATGCCAGGTAGAAACAAGGTAATCAGGTGGCCCATATGGGGCTTACATCTGAATCCCCATTTTACAGATGAGTTAATTGAAGCCCAGGGAGTAAAGTGACTTGCCCAAGATCACACAGCAGACAAGTGGCTGAGACAGGATTAGAACTCAGGTCCTCTGATTCCCAGGCCCTTGTTTCTTCCACAAGACCACACTGATTTTCTAAACACATCACAAGGGACTCTCTGTTAGCCAGTGTTCCTGGAAAACAGTGCCTGATGTAATTGTAAGTAAGAATTCTGTTTGTTTTTGTCCAAGTAACATTGTTTAAGAGGCCAGCCATCTGTAAAATGGCACTGATATGAAGCAGCTTGTCAATTAAGCATGTAAGGGGAAAAAAAGGAACAAGTGCTTTCAAAGCTATAGACCATTTTACTGCTAACGGAATTAACAGCCGGGAAAAACTACCCTTGCAGAGGCAAAGTGAAACATCAGAACAACAGTACAGCTATGGGTCATTTAATTAGCGGAATTTAATTAAAATAGCACAGTTTCTAAGTGATTGCTGTACTTTCCTAGTCAACATGTGGGAGACAGTTACATTTGGAACTGCTAATTATCATTGTGGTTTTAAAGCATTTCTTTTTGAATGTTTTGAAAAACAATGAAATTACATGCTTTATATCTGCATTGAGCGTTTTGGAACTTTTCTCATTCTTTAATTAGAACTATAGTGTCTAGTACAGTGCCTTGCATATAATAGTTGATTTTTTTTAATAAAGCATATTAAAATTCCTGTGGAAGCAAATCACAGATTTTTCATTCAAGGGTATTTATCAAGTGCCTACTGAGTCCAAAGCCCTGTACTAAGAGCTTGGGAGAATACCATGGAATCACTTCACATGTTCCCTGCCCTCAAGGAGTTTGCTATATGTTTAGGAACAATTATAGCAAACTTTCTGTTGATCAGTTTGCTTGTGTCCACCCTGGTGCTTAGTACAGTGCCTGACACATAAGTGCATATCATAGTTATTATTATGAACTGTCTCAATGACTGCACTTACTCTAGCAACTTCTTTTACTCTTGAAGATTTATTTTTCTAGTGAAATCTGTACTCAGACCTATGTTTCTAAACTTTTGGTTCACATGCCTCTTTCTGAAGTTTGCCTGCCTCTCCCTTTTGAGTATAAATCCTTTGGCATCACGTATTCATTTTGCTCTCTCTTCGGTAGCATCCAAATTGGGCCTTGTACAATACTCTGAACACAGTAAGTGTTCAGCTAATCAAGTTAACCACCCACTGATTGTGGCAACAGAAAAAAGACAAAAGCACATACTTTCTCTCTTAAAACAGTAGGGAAGTTCCACTTGGAATTTCAGGATTGGCTGAAGTGCTTTTTGAGGTCTGATCCAGCCCCGATTCCTTTTAACCTGAGTTCCAACAGCAGTATATTTAGAGCCACAGCAGTTTGCCTAGATTCAATAGGGAACTACTCCTACGGTATGTTAGGAGTTTCTGTGGATCAGCCCTTTTAGGAGAGTCTTTTGTGAAGAGTTCTATCTAGCTTAGCCTTGATGTAAAATTGATCATATCTCTTAACGAAAGAATGAGAGAGATCAACCCAGGGGTCCTGAGGCAAATTAGAAAAAAAAATCCACACTGCTTGACAACCAGGGAAATAGAATCTTGAACAGGATGTAAAAGTGCATTTCAAATGTGTATTGTTTGCAAGCCTATTTTTTACTCATTTGGCTTATGTGCCTGTGGTACTACTCTCTTCTCTTTGCCCTTCTATTTGTTAACTGAGTTAATAAAATTTTTCCATTCAGTGGTTCTTAATCTCCATGCTCTTTTCTCCAGTCTCCTCCAACTCATGCAGTATACTTTTTCCAAGCAAAACTCCTAACTCTCCTGCACCCAGACCATCCTTGCTTCTTACTGGAGTACCCTCCCCTTTCAGCGTTGCCAAAGTATGCCCTTCCCCTTCTTCAAATTCCTTCATAAGCCATCTCCTCCAAGAGGTATTCTGTAATTATCCTTCAGTTTTTTTTTAGTCATGTCATCCCAGCTATCGGCCACTTTAACATTTTTGTATTTACGTGTTAATTTGTCTTGAGCACAAACAGTAAGCGCTCAATAAATACGATTGAATGAATGAATATATCTATTTTCTCAACTGCGTTCTATTGAAGTTTCCAGGGCTGAGTCCTGTTTTCTCCCCTTTTGGGGAATGAGCTGAGTGACAACTTTTGACATAAAACCTTTTATTAACCTCAACACCTGCTTCAATCTAGTCACTGCACCAGGCTGGGAAGCTCAGACAGGCACTGCACATTTCATATCATACACTGATTTACCTTCTGGAGTACAACTCCAACATTTAGGAAAGGGACCTATGTGTTAGTCCTTGAGACTCAGGGAGAAAGGAAAGAGGCAGTGGAGGTGAAGATATTTGAGGAAAGTGGAATCGGTTTCTTCCTTGGTTGGTAATGTTTGATATTATATATTGTATGTATGTGTTGTATGTATGATATTGTATAAAAATCTTTGTGACGAGAAGATTCAGAAGGGGATTTTCCTCTCAGGTTCATGTGTATGTTCTAAGTAAAGCTATGGGCATTTCTGCTTTCTGTTTAAAATTCTGGACGGCACCTCAGTGGCATGGCAGATTTGCTCTATAGAAGAAAAGTTACAATGCTTAGTCTCAGCCCTGCCAAACAAGCAAACATGCTTTCAGAAATAACCCTGTAAGGAGATAACAGGATGGTGGCCCTCTCTTTTCTTGGGCTAAATAAAAGCTCATTAATAATGTGATGGCTGTAGCAGTAGAGATCTTTATGGGAAGTGGAATCTGTTCATTTCAGACTCCGCTCAGGGCAGGCAGTTTGGACTCCATGCTTTTGTGTGGACTCCACAAGGGGACCTCCCTGCTTTTGAAATTGCCTTCTGGATCCCATACCAAAGATTTGGCAGAATTTCATCTTGTTTAGATAAACAGCATCCGTGGAGTCACCTCGGCCCTTCTCTGCCTGCCCTTCAGTGTATGTGTGTTTGGGGGTGGGGGGAGAGGGGAGGAGGGAAGAGAAGGGGAGCGAGGGGAGCAGGAGCTGGGGGGGAGGCACACTGTGTATGGAAGAGATCCATGTGGTGTGGAAAGGAGGGAGATTCCTGGCTGATTATGGTTTGTTATCAGCAAGTGAAAGACAAAAACACATTTCATTCATTTGGATTGCCAAACGGCTGACCTCTGACTATCACAAGGCTCTGCTTCAAGACGCCAAGCAGGCCTTTGTTTTTCACCCAGGGACGGAGTTGCACCAGCCCACTTCAAGTTTAGTCACTTTGTGCCTATTTAGTCTAAGGTTTTGGGTTTGTTTGTTTTTTTTCTGTTTTCCTCAGTGGCATGGCCTCATGAAGAGAAGGGTTTGGGATCACAAGTGGCTCACTAGGCCAACATATCCCAGCATACCCACTATAAAGGAAACCTCCAGAACACAAGGCCCAATAAATTCCACTCTTGAGGCAGATAATCTACTGCGAAGATGGAGCTGGATTTTTTTTTTTTCCATCCTCTCCTGTTGAGCAGCCGATCTTAGCCTGGAAACATTTAGGGAGTGATCCAGGCCACACGGGGGAGGGAAATCTCCCAACTCCATCAACTGGCATGTCTGATGCCCAGACGATGAAAAGGGCAGTTAGGCAAGGCAAATAAACAGAGCTGAGTGACTAACTGGATTGAGTGTTTGTCACATGATCTCGATCTGAGGTGACACCAATCTTCCTCCCAGTGGTGTGTTCATAGTACAAAGCCAAATGAAAACTCAAAATCACTTGACATTCAGAAAAGCAAAGATTGACACTATGTATGATAGTCATGCCCTGGAAATGTTTATGGCACCATATCTTTATTATCATTGGGCTGACAGCAATTTACAAAATAATTCTATGGCTTTCCCATCGTGCACAGAAGGGATTGGGAATAGGGGAAATGGGAGTTTAGGCAGGAAAGGCCTCATACAGGAGATGTGATTTTAATAAGGCTAATTGGAGGAGGGTGTAAATGGAAGCCATCAGCAATCTGTTATAGGTGCAGTCGTACAAAAGTAGCATCATGCAAAGGCTGTTGAGTCGATTGTTGGTAGGTTTGAGATAATTAGAAACCTCTGGATGTGGAAGTTCAGCTGTTGCCATCTTTTTAGCAGTCCCCCTGCCACTCCTCCCACATTCACCTTTTCTCTTGACTTGCTTTTTTCATTAGGCAATGTATGGCCTAATGAAAAGAGTAAGGGACTAAGAATTAGAAGTCGTAGGTTCTAATCCTAGTCCTGCCACTAGCCTGCTGGGTGAACCACAGGCAAGTCACTCAATCTCTCTGTTCCTGAGGTTCCTCATCTTTAAATGGGAATAGGACATCTGCTTTCCCTGCTTCTTAGATTGTGAAACCTGTGTGGATCAGGAGCTGTTTTCTGATGATCTTATGTCTTCCTCAGCATGTAGCTCAGTGCTTGGCACAGAGTAAGGACATAATGCATACCATAACCTAGTATCCTAGTATCTAGTGACTTCTATCTCCCATGAGTTTTCAGAAATTGACTAGTTCTATAATACCATCTTCCCATTCCCTAGGATCGCATGTCATCCGGCTATGTTGATTTGAATACTACCAGCTTTTGAAGTACTCTTCAGCTATTTTATTCCCCATTCTTATTGGACTTTTCATCCTCCTATTAAAAGTGCAGTTCTCTCTGGTTAACTGATATCTGGTATCTAATAAAAACTCAACTTTCACCTGGAAATGATGCTTCTGACAGCCTCACCAAATTGGTAGGTGGCCTTGGGTTGAAATAATGGCCCGCCCGCCTATTTGGATGAAAACTTTGAACAGGAGGCAGGTTTTATTCTCTTTGTAAGTAAACATTCTTGTCTGGTTTAGGATTTGGTCTATTGCCATCAGATATTAGGGGAGTTTGGGACTGCCGATTTCTATTTTGAGATCATTTCTAAAGTCATCTGCCACACGTATACTTCCTTTTCAGGACTATGAAACCCTTTACCTGGTTGCTAATCATTTCTTTGTACTGGTAAAAGACCATCCTGTCTAGAGGGGGGAACAGTAAACTTTTATGATATTGTTCACTGTAGCTAAGTAGATCATCTTAAAGCACTACATTTCTAACAGGTGGACTAAGGGACTACTTTTCCTGGGAAACAAACTTGGAGAACAATATACGCTGAACTGAACACCACTAGGAAAACATTCTTCATTATATAAAGCGAAAGAGTGGGGACAAAGGAAAATGTCACTTCCTGACAGATAGGGAGGGAAAAGCAGATAACAGATGACTATGAAAAGGCAGAGGCTTTAAATCGTTTTTTTCCTGCCTCTGGCTTTTCAAAAAAGTTCAGTAGTGATCAGTTAGCCAGAGAGAACAGCACTTGTAATAGGAGGATGAAAAGCCCGATTAGAATGGGGAATAAAATAGCTGAAGAGTACTTCAAAAGCTGGTAGTATTCAAATCAACATAGCCAGATGACGTGTGATCCTAGGGAATGAGAAGATGGTATTATAGAACCACTAGTCAATTTCTGAAAACTCATGGGAGATAGAAGTCACTAGATACTAGGAAAGGACACATGTAGTTCCTTTCTTTAAAAATAAAAATCATTTTGATAGTCAGATATCTGATTACCCAGGGGTTTTGTGGTTGACAAATCTCATATTACTTAGACTTTGGTCAATGTCGTGCTGTTATTTCTTCTGACATTGCATTGGGTTCAGTCCAGAGAGGCATGCGTTATCAGAAGAATGCTTCCTAATTTCCCAACATCATTCCATCCAAACGATGTAGTGGAAAACATGTTATCGGTCAATCTGTTGTATTTATTGAGTGTTTACTGTGTGCAGAGCACTGTACTAAGTGCTTGGGAGAGTATTCTGAGAATACTGTACCTTGGAAGATAGTCGAACAAATAATCAGGCAAATTATAGTCACTGGGTAAAGTACAAAATGACTTTGTGAAAACTAGATCAGGCCAGTACAATTTCCTTCCATTGGCTTTGGAGGAGAAACAGAAGCAGTAGCTTTAATCCTACTAGGCTTCATTAAACTTTATGATTCTTTCCTTCTTCCCTCTATCTGTAAATTGTGTTTCTGTCTATCCTGCTAGATTATAAGCAAGTTGTCTTCAGGGATTATGTCTCTAACATTGATTGCACTCTCCCTAGAACATAGTGCTATGTTCCGCCCAAAGTAGGCACTCCATAAATGCTGTTGGTTTGTTTGATTTCCCCCCCGCCCCCATAAATTAGGAAGATGTGGTCTCAGGGACCTTAAATTAATGGTGTTCTAGAGTGCGCATTAATGGTGTCACTGGTCAGTTTCCTTATTAGGTAGATTCTGCCTTTTATCAATCTTATTGTCTGTTCTGCTTTTCATTTTGTAGGCTATCCAATATGTGACCAGTTGTCTTGTGCAAATGGGGCGTGTTATAACACCAGTCAAAGGTGTGATGGGACAGTAGATTGCAGGGACTCTTCTGATGAAGGCAACTGCAGTAAGTACCGTGCAGGAGGCACCATTTGGAGCAATTCAGTTATGAAGATTGTGCTCATTAAGAATAAATGACTGCAATCCTACTTGGTGTTGGTTTGAACAGCTGATGGTAACTCTTTCTTTTCTCTTCTCTCTCCACCCCCAGCTCAGAGATGCTTGAACACGCAGTTTCAGTGTGGCAATGGAGAATGCATCCCTCAAGCTTTTGTCTGTGACCACGATGACGACTGTGGGGATCGGACCGATGAAAATTCTTGCAGTACGGTGACTTTTATTGGTTTGAGTGTCAGTAACCAACCAAATATAGTATAAGTGTTGGAGTTCTTAATTTCAGGTTTTATCTAGAATGCTTACGTTCCCTCATTCCGACTTCTTAGAAGTCCAGTCTCATTTTTTTTTTCAGGGTCCAGGCCTGTGGGTCTGTGTTCTTTTGAAAAACTGGATTAGAGAGTTTTAAAGTAGTGATAATAATAATTGTGGTATTTGTTAAGTGCTTACTATGTGCCAGGTACTGTACTAAGCAATGGGGTGGACGCAAGGTAATTGGGTTGGACACAGTCCCTGTTCCACATAGGGTTCACAGTCTTAATCCCCATTTTACGGATGAGGTAACTGAGGCACAAAGATTGTTCATGTAGAAAGCCTAGAGAGGAACGCTGGGCCCTTCTGTTAAGCGGATATTACTGCAGTTTTTAAGAGGAAAATCCTTTGGAATCCCACTCCCTTTTGAGTGTCTGTCTCTCCTTTTAGTGTGTATGTTCTTTGTGGGGAGAGTCTGTGTAACTTGCTTGTTTTATACTTTCCAAGTGCTTAGTAAAATACATTGCAAACAGGGCGCAAATGCTCTTTTTACTGCTGCCATTATTACTACTACCTGTTATCAGTAGGATTTTTACCCTGGATTATTAGAGTATATTCTTGAACTCCCAGGGCCATTTTTTTTAAATGGCATTTATTAAGTGCTTACTATGTGCAAAGCACTGTTCTAAGCACATTTCTAGAGTGCTGCACCTTTTCCCCAAGTCAGAGGAAAAGAAATCAGAACGAGAAATCTCTGCCTGACAGTATAGTCAGGGTGAAGAGTTTATGGGGTCATTGATGACCACACTTAAAAAAAAATGAACGAATTTTTCCCCTTTCATTTTATTCAATGGGAAGTGATCTAGAAAATCCAGTGGAAACCACATGATTTGAGGTTGTTGATTAAAAAAACTGTTTTTCCTTCCTCCTCAGCCTATCAAACATGCAGAGGTAATTTCTTCACCTGCCCAAGTGGCCGCTGCATTCATCAAAGCTGGGTCTGTGATGGAGATGACGACTGTGAGGATAATGAAGACGAGAATGGTTGTGGTAAGGAGTGGGTCTTTTGGCGTCTCCCTGAGGACAAATCCCATTTTGATAAAACTCCTTAGGTGTCTTTTCCCCATCTCCTGAATTGCTTCATGTGTCTTCTTAGTTTTCTCTTAAACTTCTTTCAGAGGGAAATTGTGACATGGAACATTAGAAAGAGAGGGCAGGAAAAAGGTGTGGCCGGGGGTGGTGACTGGGGAGACTGTGGGTAGGGGGAGTTACCACCCCATCCTCTGGGCCCCAGTGCAGTATTATTGCTGATGAGTTGTCCAGTATCCCAAAATGCCACCCCACTTATATCAGTCAGTTTTGTGGTTTTTAGAAGCTTGGGAACACACTGTGGTAGTTTAAAAATTGTGGGCAAATTAGGGTTCTAGGCTATGTGGGAACCTAAATCACTCTGGCTTTCCATTACCCCCCATCAATCAGTCAGTCAATCAGTGTCATTTTCTGTGTGCAGAACACTGTGCTGAGCCTTTGGGAAATACAGTACAATTGAGTTGATAGATATGACCCCTGCTCACAAGAAGTTTACAGTCTAGAGGGGGAGAGAGACATTGATTCATTCATTCAATTGTATTTATTGAGTGCTTACTGTGTGCAGAGCACTGTATTAAGCACTTGGAAAGTACAGTTCAGCAGAAAATAGAGACAGTCCCTGCCCACAGCGGGCTCACAGTCTAGAAGGGAGGAGGCACATATCCAAACAAGTAAACAGGCATCAATAGCATAAATTACAGAAAGGGGAAATGGCAGAGTGTAAGGATCTGTACCTAAGTGCAGTAGACTGAGGATGGGATGAATATCGAGCGCTTAAGCGGTACAGATCCGGGCGCGTAGGTGACGTAGAAGGGAGGGTGGCTAGTGATAATGAGGGTTTAGACAGGGAAGGCCTCAAAAAATCTTGTGGACTGTACCCTCAACCATAGGGTTTATAATACATAATAATGGGTAAATAATGTATGTAATCAATTTATGTAATGTGATGACATTTTTTCTTCTGTTCTCCTTAGAAAGTGGGCACCATGAATGTTACCCAGGAGAATGGGCTTGCCCTGGATCAGGACACTGCATCCCAGTTGAGAAAGTTTGTGATGGAACCTCAGACTGCCCCATGGGAGAAGATGAAACCAATGTGACTGCGGGCAGATACTGCAGTGAGTATGAGAGGCAGGAGGAAGGACAGAGTATCCTTCTCCCAGCAAGCAGCAGCCACAAATCTGGTGTACAAGGAGTGTTTCAGAAATTTAGGAAATATTTTCTCTACCCGATTAGGTATGGTATTTATTGAGTCCCTCCTATGTAGTGAACACAGTGCTAAGTACTTGGGTGAATACAAATTGAACAATTCAGACAGTCCATGGGGCTGGCAGTCTAGCTGGAAGACAGACACATAGGAAAGAGGAATTATAGGCAAGAACAACAATAGCAGAAGTTCTAATATTAATTAAGCACTTACTGAGAAGCAGCATGGCATAGTGGATAGGGCATGGGCCTTCTGAGGAAGGTCACAGGTTCTAATCCTGGCTCCGCCACTTGTCTGTTGTGTGACCTTGGGCAAATCACTTCACTTTTCTGTGCCTCAGTTCCCTCATCTGAAAAAGGAGGATTAAGACTGTGAGCCCCATGTGGGACAGGGACTGTGTCCAACTTTATTACCTTGTGTCTACCCCAGTGCTTAGAACAGTGCTTGGCATATAGTAAGTGCTTAACAAATACCATCATAATAATAAAAATACTGCATGCCAAACAGTCTGCCAAATGCCGGGGTCGATACAATACAGTCAGGTCAGATACCGTCCCTGTCCTGTGTCTCACAATCTAAGGGGAATGGAGAACAGGTATTTTCTTCCCATTGTATAGATAAAGAAACTGAGGTAAAGAGACATTAAGTGAGCTGCCCAAAGTCACACAGTAGGCAAGTGGTGGAGCTGGGATTAGAGCCCAGGTTTCCTTCATTGGAGTCACTGGAAAATGCAAAGGATCAATTTGTACGGGCGTAGAGAGGTGGTTAAACAGATGAGCAGTTCTCCAAGGGGCCTCTCTAATGCTCCTCCCCTCTCCAGGTGCGAGCCCTTGGTTCCAAACTGCTGCATCCTCCCAACAACCTGACATTTCCAAAGGTCCACTGTTGATTTCTGATGCAATCTGTAAAATACTTATCTGCTTAGTCACCTTGAGGCCTTTTCATGGCTATTGCACTTCTTTACGAGCCCAGGGTGGGCAAGAGTGGGATTGTATGTGCCACACTCCTTTTTGTCTAACATTCCAATGCCTGGAGCTTCTAGCAACTTTGAAGAAAATACACCTGAGAATCTGAAAAAGAATTGTCTTATGGCTAAATATATTGTGTATTTTTAAGTCTCACTGCACGATGGTGGAAAATACATTTTTTTGCTTGACCTACTCCAAGCTGGAGGGGGGGAAAATATCTAAACTCTTATCTTTTGGGAAAAGTGGCATCATTCACTCATCACTCTGCAGGCTTTAAAATGCTTCTCTTTTTTTAGATGTATCCCAGTGTGCCACCTTGAGCTGTCAATATCACTGCCATTCTTCACCATCGGGAGGGCTTTGTTATTGCCCCTCGGGCTATGTGATCAGCAGCAACGACAGCCGGACGTGCATTGGTAAGCGATTCATAGAAAGTGACCAGTGCAAGAAAAACAGTTCTCTTATCACAGGACCTTTGGAGTATTTTCATGAGGATTCAACAGATGGGCAGGAATGGGCATGAGGGCGTAAGATGTGAACGAGAGGAGCTGTTTTCAGCTGAGGACTTTGGGAACTGAAAGGTTAAAGTGAGGAGGCTAGCCAGGAATGCAATATCATGTGTTTGGTTTTCTTTCCTTCTTGAAAATGTCATTACTGTCAACAGAAGTTATATATGGGTATATGAATGACTGGAAAATCTCACTTTAACAAACCCATGGTTAATAATAATAATAATAATTATGGTACTTGTTAAGGAATTAATATGTGCCAAGCACTGTTCTATGTGCTGGGGTAGATACAAGTCAATCAGGTTGGACACAGACCCTGTCTCCCATGGAACTCACGCTCTTAATCCCCATTCTACAGATGAGGTAACTGAGGCCCAGTGAAGTTAAGTGACTTGCCCAAGATCACACAGAAGAGACATGCTGGAGCTGGGATGAGAACCCAGGTTCTTCTGATTCTCAGATCCATGTTCTATCCACCAAGTCACGCCATTATGTCTATGTGTAATTGAAAAATCCTATTTTCAAACCAGTGGTTCAAACCTATTTGGGGTTAAAAACCACCCTGGTTCTTTAGGTTGGACATGTTAGAAAATGCCAGTTTGTGAAAAACTAACTTTGAGATGAAGTTGCACCCATGAGAATGAATGAGATGGGGATGGAAGTATTGGTAGTTAGGAAAATCCTCTGGGCTTAAGGAAGACAGTTCTAACCAGGAAAGCTATCACTCCTGAACACATAGTTCGATAACTGCAATGAACCAGACTTGAATGTATCAGCACTCCTCAAACCACTTCCTTCTGGATGATCAGTTAGATCCGTGACACTGGAACGAGTTACAGAATGTAGCTATGTTACTACCAGTTCAGGGGGCTGGTCAGAGGAGAGGAGAGGAACATGGAGGAGGAGAGGAAGGAAAATTGGTCAAAGTTCAGGCCTCTGCCTCAGACCTCTGTTCCTCTGACACTCCTTTCCAAGATTCCTCTTCTCTGGCTCTCACTCTGGCTATTCTGCTCCTTCCCACTCCTGCTGAGCACTTTTGAGTTATTTGTACCTCATTTTATACTAACCAAAGCATGGGTAGGGGAAGAAAGAAGAGATGAAATTCAAACCAGTAAAATCTGGTAAAAGGGTTGGCTGTGGGAGGCCGAATGCTTGATAAAATAAGGTGATTTTGCTTTCTATTTCAGTCCTTGGATGTTCTTCAATGTTCTTTTATTCAATGTGGGTGACTGCGGGTGATTTACTAAATCTGGTGAAAGTCAGTATAGTGAGCACCAAATAAATGTTTAAGCAATTGCATTCCCAAAGGAAGACTTCAGTTTCCAAACAATACTGAAATTCCTGGAAAGGATTTTACTTCCACAGTGTTTTGATTAAATTGTAGAAACACTTCTGATCTCACTGTCCTGTCCTTCCCTTGCCAGAAAAAGAGTGATTTTTTTTTCCAGCAAAGTAATCAAATTGTAGTTGTCCTTGCAGTGTTCAGAGTTTAAGTTTTTAATATCAGGCCTGTGTCCAAAATAGTGCCAATAATTTATTCTCTCTCATCAATGACAGCACACATTAATGTGGTTTATGTGAGGGCAGAATGTGTCTAATTTCAAAAAAGGAACTTATTTCACCAGTATTATCAGAATAAATCAAAGCTTCCCTTAGCTATCTTTCTGATCCTCATGTGCTTTTTTGGGAGGGTTGATATTTTTAGTCAAATAAAACTTTTATTTTTAGTCCTTCCTCTCCTCCTCCATGTTCTTCCGGGCTGCCTTTGCTCTTCCCGATAGAGTGGAAAGGACACCAATAGAAATATTACAAGCCAGTGATACTCACCTTCAGCACTAGATAAACATTTGGGTTCCAGCAAGGATGGTGGTAATATTGACATTTTGCTGTGGGAGTTTGAGAATTTGTGAAAGCTCATCAAGAAGAGAGAACTGATTTGATCCCAGTCTTCAGAATCTCCTTCAGCTAAATCCCTCTTTAGAGCCTTTTCTGAGCCTTGAGTTATACCAGGTTCTTTATATTTCAAATATTCACGACATTCAACATCACCAGCAATAGGGCACCAACCATGCACATGCATGCGTATAGAAGTAGAGAAATACTTGCACAGGCCTCCTTAGTGAGATGGAAGCATTTACCACCAGGGATGACTCTGATTAGCCTCCATTCATTTGTTGAAAGAAGCGTTGTTCAAAAGAAGGGTTGTTCATTTGAGATTGCACGGTTTCTGTTTTTCAAGGTCTGAATAGTTTGGAAGGAACCCATAAAACTACTTTTACAATGTCTTTATGGCATGATAATCTTGAAGAAGAAACCTTACTTTTTCAAGTGCTGGTTTCTTGACTTAGATATGGTTGACCTACAAGTGCCTTTGTTACCACTCACTCATTATAAGGAGGCTCATGTTAGAGCCCACCCTTGTTTTGTTGAGGTTTCCTTCTGGTGTCTGTCCATTGGACTTCGAAAACTCTGATTTGTGCTTTCGAAGATGGCCTAATCTTCCTTCCATATTGCCTAGAGGAAGAGGAGTGTAAATTTGCTGCTTTGTCTTCTCAAGTGCCAGTTTGGGCCCTATGGCTGGAAGCAGCATGGTGTAGTGGATTGAGCACAGGCCTGGAAATCAGGTCATGGGTTCTAACCCCGGCTCTGCCACTTGCCTGCTGTGGGGCTTGGGCAAGTCACTTCGCTTCTTTGGGTCGCAGTTACTGTATCTGTAAAATGGGGATTGGGACTGAGCTCCATGTGGGACAGGGACTGTGTGCAACCCAATATCCACCCCGGCGCATAGTAAGCACTTACCAAATACCAAAATTATTACTGTTATTAAATGCAAGACGCTATTTGTAGAGAACAGTTTACTGTTTCAACCTCCTCTGTGACATACTGCACTTGCCCTACCTGTGCTTTATAATAATAATAATAATAATAATAATGGCATTTATTAAGCGCTTACTATGTGCAAAGCACTGTTCTAAGTGCTGGGGAGGTTACAAGGTGATCAGGTTGTCCCTCGTGGGGCTTACAGATTTAATCCCCATTTTCCAGATGAGGGAACTGAGGCCCGGAGAAGTCAAGTGACTTGCCCAAAGTCACACAGCTGACAATTGGTGGAGCCGGGATTTGAACCCATGACCTCTGACTCCAAAGCCCGTGCTCTTTCCTACTGAGCCACGCTGCTTCTCATGTAATATCTCTTTATAGAGAATGATATTACAATGGACTGGGCATCCAGATACCTTACATGTAAACAATCCAAATTCTGATCTGAACACTACCCTACTCTGCTTGGAAAGTCATTTTTACAGAGTGGGGAATCTAAATGACTCAGCCTAGATTCCCCACAGTGTCAGTGGCAGACCCTTAAAAACCAGTACTGATGTGAAATCTGTATTTCTCAACCAATTGATTGTTTCCCAGTGGTTTTGACCCATCAGTAGAACTACAGTTCCCTGCTGAAGCTGCTCATTACCTCCCATTGTTTCTGATTGCCGGGAGGTGATTTCTGTTGACAAAGAGACAGCTCTACATAGACCCAGGGCAGGTGGGTCACTGCCATCACTGCCAGCTCATTTGGACGCCAGCTAAGACCTACAGTGGGGCTCAGCGAGACAGACAGATCTATAGTTAACAGAGGAGTGTATCGTTTTAAACTAAAATGGTTTCAAAACTCTTTCCCGAAGGCTGTAGCTAGTAGCAGGAGCAGGGTGAAGTGCTGGAAAAGTACAGAAAATAATAGGTAAGAGTGGAGGAAATCTTTTTTGCAGTAGGAAAAGTGTTTTTTTTCTTTGATTTTTTTTTCTTTAAAGAAGCTGAGATAGCTTTACTTTTACAGCACACAAACACTCCCATTGTTGCACTTAGTTGTGTGGAAAAAAACCAACAACATAGAATTTGA
Organism: Tachyglossus aculeatus; assembly: GCF_015852505.1. Lineage (NCBI taxonomy): Eukaryota > Metazoa > Chordata > Mammalia > Monotremata > Tachyglossidae > Tachyglossus > Tachyglossus aculeatus. Next base: position 53,585,650 of record NC_052074.1, on the reverse strand, counting down.
TACTGGGTGTCATCCTGAAAAAATTTTGCTGCTGTTAATTAGGTAGTATACCTGGCATTTTGGACCAAGAAACGAACTTTAGTCCATGCATCCATTGTTCATCAGATATCGCTGTCCTTCATACATAAAGAAGAAAGTCAGGGTTGATGGTGAAATTTACCTTTGGGTGCCTGTGTGACTGAATATGCCAATGAGAGCCACACAGTACTTTAAGCCCACCCAAAGACTAGCCTTTTACTTCATGTTGTCCAAACTGAAGTCAAATAAAGTTTGAATTTCCATACCTTAAAGAAAGCATGCTGTGGTGTTTCTTTAGGGGTATAGTAAGAAGTGTAGTCTGGAATTGAAGCCTATACCTCTTCTTACTTCAGTTTCTCAATCCTTTATCAGCAGGTTAAGGTTGAGATCCGTGGATGAAAGTTATTGCATAATGAGAAAGTATTCAAAGACCTGGAACTCCCCAGCCTCTTTCTACCCCACCAGAATTTTCACCTGTGGGAAATTTATCAGACCGTGGGTCTAGCAGTCTGAACAGTGTCTCCATATTTTGAAAATTTATTTTTTTGGTGCCCCATGTTTTTAATTCCTTTACAAATGCTAATGATCTTCTGGATTGACTGAAAATTGTATCCTATTGCCACCAAGGGAGACAGGCTATTAAACTGGGCGGGCACTTGTCAGACCCAGTAATGGCAATGCATTCATTCATTCAATCAATCTTATTTATTGAGCACTTACTGTGTGCAGAGCATTGTACTGTGGTCTTAGTGTCTTGTGTGTCCAGTTCGCTTGTTGCATTTATATCACTTATGGTTCTAGTCTGGGTCTCTACATCTGGAGAGCTCCTTGGTGAGTCACTGTTAATGAGACCTTACCAGAAGCCATTACAGTGGGTCACTCAATGAATGATGATAAAATGATCCTTTTCCACTTGGCAGATTTTGATGACTGCAAGATGTGGGGTGTGTGTGATCAGATGTGTGAGGACCGCATTGGACATCATCAGTGCCACTGCGTAGAGGGTTACGTCCTGGAGCAGCACCGGCACTGTAGAGCCAACGTTTCATGTAAGTAGATGGTCCTTAGCTGTGGATTTGCTTTTAACCAGCTCAGTCATTTAGGGGCCGATTATCCAATAGGAAGTTTTCCACTCTCTTTGCTTTCCTCTTTTTCCTTTATGCTATTTGCTGGTCTAACTTTTCCAAATAAACCCAGCAATGACTATAGTTGTCACAGGTGGATGGGAGAATGTTTGTGGATAAAGCCAGTTGATTTGAAAATAATATGGTTGTTTTTGGCCCATTTGGACATTGACAACATGAACTCTTGGGAACCTTCACACTGTAGTGTTTTGTAACTGTTAAATGCCAATTCTTAGCTGCTGGTTTGATGAGCAACGCACCAGGTATTCTTGTAAGAACCTTAGCTGTTGGAGCCAGTGGGTGGAATGACACTCTTGTCTTTTCCATTCAGCTGGGGTTGCATCCATTATTTTTTCCAATGGGCGGGATTTACTGATTGGAGATATCCATGGAAGGAGTTTCCGTACGTTGGTTGAATCTCGGAATCGTGGAGTGGCTGTGGGTGTGGATTTTCACTTTTACATGCGCAGGATCTTTTGGACGGACACAGTCCAAGATAAGGTAGGTAGAAATTTGAAGAAGGTCATGGCTAAGGAAGTGAATAAAACCAATAGCAGAATGTGTTGATAGCTTTTAATTTAGGCGAGGAGACTTAGGCTGTACCCTTGTTTTTCAACAGAAAAGGCCCTTGAGATAGTTTATGTTAATCACCACCTTTTCTATGCTATAGTATTACATGTGGTATATTAAACAAAGCAGCCTATTATATGAGTTATCCTTGAGTAACTTTTAATTTTATTAAAAATGGAGTCCAAAAGCCTAATTAGGAGAAATAGTAGGCATGCTTTCAAAACTGGTCAAATATTTGGTAGTAATTTTTGGAAACTTGATCACGGAAAATGTTAAAAGTGCTGTGCTATTGTGGATGATAAAAATCAGATTTCTTCAGCATCTATGAATGGGATGGTAATTGAGGCTTGCTGAACAAATATTGACAGTATTTTGTTTCACAAGCTAATATTTTGCTACACAACCTTTGGAAAGAGGTGGGTGTAGTTCATTCATTCAGTCAGTCAGTCAGTCAATTTAAGAATAAAGCAAAGAAAATTTTTGAAAATTAATTTGAGACACACTAACCACCAGGAAGTCCAAGAACATTTCCTCCACCTTATACTTTGTTCCTGTATTTCCAGTTCAGAATTCACAACTAAGACTTATGCAGTTGTAGAGAGTGAGAACTCTCTACAACTGTTTCAGAAAATTGAGAACCTGGAAAATACTTGTAGGGCAAGAGAACACTAGAGAGGACTTTATCCCTCTGCTCTGCTACTGTTGCTCATTCTTGGTCATAACCCCTTCCTATTTCTGATGTTAGATTTATTCCTGTCTCAGAGAGGCTAGGATCTGGTTATGTTAGCTTCTTTATCACTTTAACGGGAGCCATCTAGAAGGAGGTAATTTGTCCCTTATTTAAATCAAATCAGTTGTTCTGATCTGCTTTTTCATAGCCTGAGGAAATGCAATGGTGAAAACTCAAAGTTTCTTCAGTTGTTGCCTATCCAAAGTTCCTTAAGTTTGTTTGCCCCCATTTTATCAATGCATTTAATGCTAGAAACATTAAGGAAAAAGGATGGGTTTCTCCTCAGGTGCTTCATACACCTAAGAGTTGTGCTGTATTTTAAAGATTTATTTAAATTAAAGATGTATTTCTCCCATAGACCATTTCCCATTGTCCAGATAAGTGCTTTGGATGAAGCAGATATTTTGTTCCTTGGAGGCATCCATGACCAATTCAGGTCTACAAGTTCCGTGTTCAACTATGGCTCAGAAATAGCAATCCTTATTTAACTCACAGGTCTTTTCTGTTGGCATCGATGGTCTAAATATGCAAGAAGTTCTGAATGTTTCAGTCGACACTCCTGAGAACTTGGCTGTGGACTGGGTTAATAATAAACTCTATGTAGTGGAGACAAGTGTGAACAGAATCGACATGGTTAATTTAGATGGAACCAACCGGGTCACTCTTATTACTGAAAATTTGGGAAACCCTAGAGGAATTGCTCTTGATCCAACTGTTGGGTAAGTAGCAAATGAAAAAAATTCCTGATGTTTCTCTTTAAATTTTGTATTTAGAATACCCCCTCCCCTTTATTTCTGTCTCCTCTCTGTGGAATTTTCATTGACTTCTTTGGAAGAAGGTAGATGAGGAGTGTGAGTGTGGAGAATATGAATAGTCGATAAACTTTCAGGTAAAAGCAGAGACTCTGATAATAATAATAACTATGATGGCATTTATGAAGCACTTACTATGTGCAAAGCACTGTACTAAGCGCTGGCACTGTACTGATCTCTTGAGGTCATAGAAGGCTCATGCTGTTTCCAATTTTTGTGGAAATCAGGGGTGGGATTTGGGTTGTTAAAATCATTTTGCTTCGTTTAAGGTCTCTACAATCTAGTTAAATAAGCCTCCTCCCTAGGAAAGATAAAGTGTATGGCAAGGGCCCTTCCAGTCTTGGTTGTACTTCCTTATCTGAGGAATTAGTCTAAGCACCTGTAGAATCTGTCAACACTGAAAAATAACTGTGAGGGCATCAGGGAGATCAAGGGCTCATAGTTTTGTGCAAGCATATTCCACCAAACAACAGAGTTATGCTTTTTGGCCCATGGCTGTATTTTTCATTCTGAACATTGAGAAATTTTCTTTTGTTCCACCCTGATTTTGTTTTGTCTCTGGGTAGGTGGGCTATGGTTTATATTCTCATGGGGGTATTAATAAAAAAGTGGACCTCACATTCTAAGAGTCAAAGAAAGTCAGTGAAGCTCTGGGAGGGATATTATCACCCATATGAAGATGTTAACTCTTTCAGGACACAGCTGCTAGCATTCTGGAAGAAGTAACTTTTCTCTTATGGGTGACCAGTTTCTTCCTAGAGAGTGTTTGGGTCACGTGGTTCACTCCAGACAGTGCTCTTAATCAACCAAACAATAGTATCACTTCTAAGCATAATTGTCCTCCAGGTCACCGTTAAAACGGACGTTTACGGGCATATGTAATAAATTTTTCAAGGGTGAGTTGCTTCAGAATTACTATAGCTTTCAATACTTGCATGTTACAGACCAGAGTTGAGATGGTAATCACTAGTGACTTCTATTGCAAATGCAAGATGAATGAACACACAGAAGATATGGGACTAAAATTTCAAAGCCCAAATAGTGTCCAGTCCCTGTGTACAAAAAAGTATGTAAGAAACCTAAACCCCTGTGGTGTGGTAGCCTGAGTCCAAGATGCTTTCACTGACCCACCCCCACCCCCTCAAAGGAGTTTCTGGCTACTGATGAACAGTGAGGCCAGATTCATTCCTAGTAAATGGGGTCAGTCTCTGGTCTTAAAGAAGCCAATAGGACATTCTTCTTGTTCAAGGAAGGGCATTGTGAGGTTTATGGGGGTTTTTTTAATGTAAATCATTTTCTGGATCAGCATTGAACCTTGAAGGGTTGTGCAGGGGTGAAAACCAAAGGCATGTGCCTTCAGCATGCCCCACGGCGTTGCCTAACCTGCCCCAGGATGGGCAAATGGGTCTACTCTACTGACCAATCTTGGCTGCTTCTTGTTCTGCATGTGTAACATTTTTCTATCTGTCGCTTTACACCCCGAGGATCTCATAGATTCCCACTGATTTCAAACCCCATCTGCAATAAAACCTGGTGCTCTCAGCATGCTTTGCGACCATGAAGCAGCCTGTGCCTTCCCTGGGAAGCGTATGACTTCTCCATAACACTTGTAAACGTGTGAAACCTTTCATCTTTTCTCCTTTTGTAGGTATTTATTTTTCTCCGATTGGGATAGTCTTTCTGGGGACCCGAAGGTGGAAAGGGCCTTCATGGATGGTACAAACCGTCAAGATTTGATAAAGACAAAGTTAGGGTGGCCTGCTGGGATAACTCTGGATATCGTATCAAAGCGACTCTATTGGGTCGACAGCCGGTTTGATTACATCGAGACTGTAACTTATGATGGACTTCAAAGGTAGGGAGTGTTTTTCTGATTTTGTACATTGTAGACCCTGAGACCCCATGGATGGGGCCCAGGGAAATAAGAGGGAGAAAATGCCCAAACTAGAGTACTGCTGTGCTGGTTGACATCATGACTGGATTTGCACTAAGTATCCCTTTCTGAAAGGGTATAACTTTTGTAGCCTTCTCTCATAACTCATGTTGGTGCTTCTAATGCCCGATGCATTTATAATGTTCATTTATATAGCAAGACTTGACACACAGGCTTTGTTTTATTACCTGTTTCCACTTTATATATCTACTCTACTTCATCATCATCAATGGCATTCATTGAGCACTTACTATGTGCAGAGCACTGTACTACGCACTTGGGAGAGCACAGTACAACAGTGTTGGTAGACATGTTCCCTGCCCACAATTTTGTCCCTTTTGATTTCTTCCCTGAGAATTTGTTTCTTATCCTCATTTGTTCTAGCCTCGAAATTCTTAAATCTGCTCAATATGTCCTGTGTGGAAATTCACTAGCCAACCTCACCTTCGTGTTCCAAACATTTCAGGGACAAATTCGGATTTTGTACATTCATGCACACACAACACAAAGATAACTTGAGCAGAAATATCTGAAGATAGGATTTGATGTCTTTATGGTTTTTCACTTTATCCCTATCCTAAAGCTAACTACAAATGTATTAGATTATTAACACCTTTTCAGACTTCCCCATTGTATTCTTAAAAGAATAGCCAAGACTTGTTTACTTTCAGCCCATCAATTTAAAGTGGCCTGTACCAAGGTCCAGTGAAGCAGCGTGGCTCAGTGGAAAAGAGTACCGGCTTTGGAGTCAGAGGTCATGGGTTCAAATCCAGGCTCTGCCAACTGTCAGCTGTGTGACTTTGGGCAAGTCACTTAACTTCTCTGTGCCTCAGTTACCTCATCTGTAAAATGGGGATTAAAACTGTGAGCCCCCCCGGGACAACCTGATCACCTTGTAACCTCCCCAGTGCTTAGAACAGTGCTTTGCACATAGTAAGTGCTTAACAAATGCCATCATTACTATCATTATTATTATTACATTGATTGGCTAATTTATTCCATCCAAATGAGCTTATTTCACTTTTTAACAACTTTTCTTGTAATTTATACTGTTCCGAGCCATTTTTAGAGTTGGTTTCAGCTGGAGAAAATATTAGGATAACTTGTGCTTTCAGATGGAGTAAACATCTGCAATATTAAATGTTTTATGCTATACTGTAAAGCAGGGATATGAATAATGATGGGACGCTACAGCTATAGAAGTGCTTATGGTGATAAGTGATTCTGAAATTGTAAAAGTATGACCTCCAGATTAGCCAGTAGTTTGCTCTCCCAGAGCTAACATTGGACTGATAGAGAAAATGAAAACCTCTTTCTCAGTCAAGTAGAAAACTGACCATAGCACCCAATTGATGGTGTAGTGGATAGAGCCTGAAAGTCAGAAGGTCATGCGTTGTAATCCTGGTTCTGCCACTTGTGTGCTGTGTGACCTTATTTCATTTCATTTCATTTCATTTCTCTGGGCCTCAGTTCTCTCATCTGTGTAATGGGGATTGAGACAGGGTCCAATTTGATTTGCTTGTATCCATCCCAGCACTTAGTACAGTGTCTGGCACATAGTAAACGCTTAACAAATATCATTATTATTATTATTATTATTACTAACTGCTCCTACTGCCAGATAACATTCAGCAGGATCCTGAAATGATGAACTATCAGGCCACTCAGCCCTTTTTGCAGAACTTGAATCAAATAATTGCATTGCTTCAGATTTAGGGTTTTTGGGCTTCCCTGTTGAATGATTTCTGATCTTGGCTGCCCGTGCTTTACCAGGGCCAGACTGAGTGTCAACTGTGCAGAGCTTGACTGGCTTGGGAGTATCGGGGCTGGTCCATAGCTCATGCAGGGTGGCAGAAGAGGAGGCTTGTTGAGGAGCAGAGGTTCTGTTCTGCGACTGGGTAGTCTCCTGGCTCTGAGACAAAGCGGCGTTGCACTAATTGACTGGGAGCTAGGCAAGAGCAAGGCCCCATGGTGGAAGTAGAGGAACTTCTGCTTAGTCCCACACAACTCGCACTGGCTCAGCTGAGCCATTGCCCACTGGGGGCCCCTGGGAATGTGAGGCCAGAGCACCTGCCCCCTTGCCCCAGCCTCTTCCTCACCACCTCTCCTCCCTTGAGGGCTTCCCTAGTCCCTCTGCAGATTCCCAATCCTTTCTGTTTTGTGGGTATGTGCGCACACGTTTCTCTGGCACTCGCCTTCCTCAGTCTCTCTGGGCTTTTCTAATCGTAAAACCTAGGGTTGCTTGGGGTTGACTGATTTCTCACCTGCAGAGGATCTTTTTTCTCCTATTCAGTGTTGATCTCTCTCCTGCTCCCCTCTCCACTTCCCCCAGCTGCCCTGGGCGTTTCTTCTGTCTCCTGCTCCTGTGCCGTACTGTTGTTCCCTTGATGTCTCTTGTCTATGCCCTTTAATACTTCTCTCTGGTTACCCCTTCCCCATGTGTCCCACACATCTCTTGGGCAAGTCTGCGATGGTTCAGATTTAATTTATGAACCCACCCAATCAGTAGCTATTTCCTCACTTGAGGCCCCTTTATCTTTCCATGTCTCCCACCTGTTCTTCGTGGGAGAACAGAAAAATAAGTCATCAGGGGAGGGTGGGAGGTGCCTTTGCAATGAGAATGAATCTAGGCTTGGGAGTGGATTTGGGGAATGCAGAACACTTCTCCTTCTCCCGACAGTGCCAGGCACTGTACTAAGCATTGGGGTGGATACAAGCAAATTGGATTGCGCACAGCCCCTGTCCCATGTGGGGCCCACAGTCTCGATTCCCATTTTACAGATGAGGTAACTGAGGCACAGAGAAGTGAAGTGACTTTCTCAACAGTCACACAGTAGACAGGTGGTGGAGCTGGGATTAGAACCCATGACTTCTGACTCCCAGCTCTGGATTATATCCAGTGTGCCATGCTGCTTCTCTGTTTTCTATCTGGGAAGAGGGAGGAGTGAGCTTGAGTGGAAATACCTCCGCTTCAGAGATCAGGGGCTGCAATCCCAGACCTAGCATTGTTCCCTCCTGGATAGAAAAAAAATGGACTTGTCGGCTGTGTGACCTTGGGCAAGTCAAATAACTCCTCTGTGCCTCAGTTACCTCATTTGTAAATGGGGATTAAGACTGAGAGCCCCATGTTATCTAACCTGATTAGCTTGTATCTACCCCAGTACTTAGTACAGATGCCTGGCACACAGTAAGCGCTAAATAAGTACCATAAAAAAATTGTGAAAAATCAAATCATCTATAGTGATTAGGGGAAAGGGTAGGGGTGGGGCTTGATCTGTTTTATTTCGTGGCATTTTATGCCGTCATAGGTATAACCCCATAGGTTGAGTCCCACCTTGCCATGAATGAAGGATGAAACTCAATCAATTTTATGTCTGCCTCTGCCAATAGAGTGCTCGCTCCTTGTAGACCAGGAACATGTATTTTGCATCTGTTGTACTCTCCCAAGGGCTTAATACAGTGCATTGTGCACAGTGGGCACTTAGTAAATGCCATTCCTCCTCCTCTTCCTCCTTCTCCTTCTCCTCCATCATCATCCATCATATTGAGCACCAAGTGAACGCTAAACATTCTGGAAGTGCTTGGAACTGTTTTTCATTCACATTTCAAATCCTCCATTGCATGGGGGAAATGAGAAACTCACGACTCGAGTGTTTTGGATCCAGGTGAACTGCACCCACCGTCAGTAAAATATTCTTCTTGTCTTGCAACAGGAAGACAATAGCTCATGGGGGATCGCTCATCCCACATCCCTATGGAATCAGCCTCTTTGAACACAATGTGTTCTTTACTGATTGGACACGGTTAGCAGTGATGAAGGCCAATAAATTCACAGAATCTAACCCGCAGGTGGTCTACCAGTCCTCCCTGAGGCCGTATGGAGTAACCGTCTACCATTCTCTCAGGCAGCCCTTTGGTAAGCCCAATGACAACGACCAGGATTGCTTCTATGAAAAGGGGACAAATCTGCAAACCTTTTACGACACACACAGCCTATCCTGTGGTTCTCATCTGGGACCTGTTTGCAGAGACCGTGTCCCTGGGCCTCTCCTCCTCAGTGTCCAAAAGAGATGTTGCCATCCTGCCATTCCCCAGTATCAGTGGCTGGGCCATATTTTTTCCCTTTGGTTTTGGGAATATTCTTCGTAAAAAGAAACTATTTACAGATACATCAAATTGTATAAGGTCAGGAAGGGAACTATTGTACATTTAAGCATGTAATTTATAAGGCAGTAATTATGGAGGTAGAAGGCACCTTTTGTTGAGTGGGGGTGGGGATGGGGTTTAAAAGAAAAAGCAAAAAACTCCCAAAGTTGACGATGCCGGCGGACTTGTGAACCAAGTTTCAAACCTGTCCATTTTGTCCTCCCAGTAAGGAATCCCTGTGGAAGTAACAATGGGGGTTGTGAACAGGTCTGCGTTCTCAGTCACAGAACCGATAATGATGGCCTGGGTTATCGCTGCAAGTGCATCCTGGGGTTTGATTTGCACGTCGATGGGCGGCGTTGTATTGGTAAGAAAGAAAGCTTTGGATGGTCTTTTCAGCAACCAATAAAATGATATATGTGTGTAGGCTCTTCCAGATAAAATGTTCTCTCTGACGCCTGCCAGTCTCCTTCTTTGTCTTGATTAACTTGGTCACTTGTGTCCTAGTTTGGTGCAATGAAAGCAGTGGGTGCTCCCTAAACAATTATTGATGCTGTGACTACTGCTGATTGAAGTACCTCTTTTGAGTGGATTTTTATCTTCTTGAATCTCATTTGATTAATTGTATGAGCATTGAGCACCCTTCTGTGATGGTTCTGCTCTTATTATGGTAGCTAATTCTCCTTTTCCTTATGCCGATGGTAGTTTCTGCCTTCCTGTACTCAAGTGACTTGGGTTTTGGCCCACTCCTGTCTTTTGGTTATTACACTCTATCACCTTTATTTTCAACTCAAATGTATTTTGGAACACCTTTCATGTTGATTCATTATGCTTTTTGAACTGGGTAAGTTTTTGATTTCACACTTTTCTTTATCTCCATGTCAAAGACAGTAATTCTCCGGAGCCAAGCAGGGTACTGCATCCTTAAACTCAATTCCACATCTTCTGTATCACTTTTCAGTCTAGACAAGTCCTCTATATGTTTCTTTGATCTTGGTTTCTCCCCCTTCTCTTGACTTTTCTGAAAATCTGTCCAATATAGTCATCGAACCAATACTGAGCTACTTATCACCTCTGGGTGATAAAGATATAACCACTCACTAGACCTGAAGGGGTTAAATTCAGTCAGGAAGCCCTCGGATAATTTCAAACTTCATGTGAGGAACTTTGGATCTTCTAGGGACCCCATAGATCACTGATGAGGGGCAGATATCTCCCTCTCCCTGAGGAAGTTCTGAGGTAAAACCAGTCTCAAAAATAGAGCTAGTCCATCAGGCACACAAATAAAATTTGCCACATTAGAATCTGTGTTGCCTGGTAATGAGTTTTTGGTTTTTTTGGCTTTTTGATAGGATTACTTTAGAAATTATTAGGTCTTCAGGAAACTTGTTTTCATTTCCCTTGGGATTTTCGTATTCTTTCAAGAAATTTTTCTTAAAGGATGCCATTGGAAGAAATGGTAGCCCTTTTTCCAGTTTCTGTTTGTACTTCTGTTTGTTCTCTTGAAGTTGGGCCTAGATATCTTTCTTTCCTTTAATCTTAAAGGAAGAATTTCTAAAGAATCCTTCCTAAATATGAAAGCTCAGTCTTAGACTCTCAGTATTTGCTGCTTTTCTCTTTTTATTTTCTTTCCTTTATTTTATAGTTCTTTTGTCCATTTCTTTTAAAAAATAAATGCTGTAAGGTGATTTTAAAAAGCCCTCCATCTTAAATTTAACTATGCTTGAATTTTTAAAGACCAAAAACTTTGTTCTAACTTCAAATGTCTCTCTCTTCCCTCCCATAGCAGTGCAGCAGTTTTTGCTCTTTTCATCTCAGCTGGCAGTGCGGGGTATCCCATTCAACCTCTCAACCCAGGAAGATGTCATTATCCCAGTGACTGGAAGCCCTTCCTACTTCGTGGGAATTGACTTTTTTGCCCAAGAGGACACAATCTTCTTTTCAGACACAACCAAAGACATAATTTATAAACAAAAAACTGATGGAACAGGTGAGAGGGTGTCACAAGGTTTGATTTATTTTTCTGTCAGCAAGGTGGAGAAAGGGAATATAAAAGTTGACAACTGCTTCTGGGTAGGGTGGCCAGATGAGTTTGAGAAAAATCCGAAGGCCTAAAAAAGAAAAACCTAGAATCATAACCCATTGAAAAAGGTGCAGCAGGTACTTTTCCTTTGTCTTTAAACCACCAGCTTCTTTAAAAACTGCAAATGATAATATTCCACAGCCATATCAATCAGTTGACAAAACACAAAGGATGCCTTTGATGTCTGTGAAGTTCATGAAAGTGTTAATTGTCTAGGACCAGTGAACCACACCTGAAATGGTTGGTGTACTGAAATAAGATATCTGTGCCAGAGTCTCTCCAACTTGAAGTTTTAAAAACTTATTAATTGAGCATCATTCCTCCCTCCTGATTCAGATACTAGTGAGATAACCTCTGAGGCCTAAGCACACTAGGGTTGGTTCTCTAATTGAATACAACTCCTAACAAAAGGAGCATTGATATTTCTAAGATTCTCACAGACTCTGTGGGATTAGTATTCAGAGTTAACATATCCAAGATATAGTAGGGATCTGATTTTTGGAGAATGATGCATTCCTATTTAACTTGTATTCATGGAAATTGTCACTCCATTTTGAGTTCCATATCAGAGTCCTCTGCAATTCTGTTGTTCTAGAATACTCAGAATCACTTCCTGTACAGTGATGTCTATTTGGCCATTTGGGAGGTAGTCATTGGTTACCTCCCCATTCTCTTGAGGGATAATAATGATGGTTATTTATTATGTACTTGCTAGATTTCAAGTGCTGTCTTAAGCACTGAAATAGGTAGATACAAGATAATCAGATCAGACACAGTCCTTATCTCACACAGGGCTCGGAGTTTAGAAGGGAGGGAGAACAAGCATTATATTCCCATTTTGCAGTTGAGAAAACTGAGGCACAGAGGCATTAAATGACTTGTCCAAGGACATACAGCAGACAAGTGGCAGAGCCGGGACTAGGACCCAGCTCTTCTGACTCCTAGTCCCATGCTCTTTCTGTTAGGTCATGGAGCATCCCTAAATGATAAATGAGTACTATGTTCTCCATATTCCCAGACAGGCAGTAGAATTTCAGAAAAACAAGGATATATATGCAAGACAGTAAGTGGAGGACCCAGAAAAAAGTTGCTATTTCCTGGATTCAGATGGCTGGTTTGGGAGCCCTGGTTGTGAAAGTACTAGTGCAAAGTTAAATGATTTATTTCTGAGGCAATAGGTCTCTATATAAAACAGATATTTGCAGTTGGACTTTATTCCCTTTTCCACCTCCATTTTCTCTGGGAGGGAGAGAGAATCTCTTTGAGATACACACATTACGGTCTTAAAGTAGTCTAGATTTCAGAATGTCAATTCAGTAAGAGATGACTTTTGCATTTCTTTATTTTTTTATTCCTTTAAGGGAGCATGGTGTTTGCTCCCCTTGGATTCCCCTGCCCCCCACCCCACCCCTCGGAGGTGGGGGAGTAGGGCAGGGAGAAATTATGAGCCAGGAAGGGAGCAGCCTTTTCTCTTTTCAGTCCTGTGGACTTCTGAAAATTTGGCAACACTGTTCCTGAGAATGACTCTTCTTGAAGGAGTTTGGGAGGTGAATGCTTGAGGGCTTCCCCCACACCTAGTACTTGGTAGTGCCAGTTCAGCAGAGCTCAGTTGGGTGAAGTCAGACAATTCTTGTTCGGAGCTCCTGAAGTGAGAAATTTGTCTGGAAGGTTGATTGAGAAAGTTGCAAAAATCCAAGTAAGCTTATTCATCAGAATCATATCTGTTCTTGGAGTCCTGAACTTTTGGAAGCAGGTTGATAGGGTTTTCACTTCACATTATTTCCCTGTGTTTTGTAATTTAAAAGAAAAAAAAAAACCCAACTTGACAGCAATATTTTCATTTATTTTATATGAGTCAAATGTTAAATGAAGTGCTCCTATTGAACTATCTTTAAATATTTTAAATTATGTATTTTAACTTGCAGGAAGAGAAATTCTTACAGCCAACAGAGTGGAAAGTGTTGAAGATTTGGCTTTTGACTGGATTTCAAAGAATCTTTATTGGACCGACCCTCGGTATAGAAGTATTAGTGTCATGAGACTGGTGGATAAATCGAGGAGAGCTATAGTCCAGAATTTAAATAATCCACGATCCATAGTAGTTCATCCAGTTATTGGGTAAGCACAATGATCTGTTTTTACATTTTTTGATAGTGTTTGATATTGTGTACCATTCACAGTCACTATAATATTATATCATTGGGACTTGGTCTGGATAGTGAATGCGAGATTTGTGCTCTATGAACCCAAATAATGTTTTATCTAAAATAGTTTTTACTTTAAGAACAACTTAGAATTTGGTGTGCACATTAAGTGTTCAATCAGTACAATTGATTGATTGACCATTTCATTTCAAGAATAGTCTTTCAAATTTCTTTATTCATTTTTGTTTGTTTTTTTCTGACAGTGTTTGCAGAGTGCAGTGTGTAAAATGATACAGATTGAGGAAAGGGATATGTAATCATTATTTGGAATTTCTCAGTTATTTTCTACTTTTGTGTGTTAATATCCATGAATAAACTTCCTGTTCTGTAGACAGAGAAGCAGTGTGGCCAAATAGAAAGAGCACAGTAGTTGAGTCAGGAGACCTGGATTCTAATCCTGGCACTGCAACTTGCCTGTTGTGTGACCATGGCAAGTCACTTAACTTCTCTGTGCCTTAATTTCCCCATCTGTAAAGTGGGGTTTACAAACCTTTTCTCCCTCCGCCTTAGACTGTGAGTCCTGTGTGAGACAGGGACTGGTTCTCATCCGATTGTGTTGTACCCGTCCCAGTGCTTAGTACAGTGCTTGGCACATGGTAAGTGCTCAACAAATATCATGATTATTATCAGATTTGAAAACAATTTTCATCGGGCTTGAGAGAAGGTTTCATATGCTACTACTAGGTATAAAATAGTCTCAGACAAATTGAGATGGAATATTTTTGCCATAAGGCTTTGCAAGACTTAGTTTTACTTGGCGAGTTAAATAGTGTCTCACAGACAACCAACCTTACGTAGTATAGTATCTTTATGTAGTATAGTATCTTTATGTAGTATAGTATCCTTATATAGTATAATATCCTTACGTAGTAGAGTAACCTTGTGTAGTATTTTGCATGGTATAGGGAAAAGAATGGGCTGTATTTCCTGTGCTACCCTCCTTAGTCAATCACCATACTAAAGTTTGATCTTGACTCTTTTGATTTAATCTTCATAAAGAGTAGCTAGGTATCTAAAAAATAGTGATTAATCAATAAGAAACATTTTTTAACTTTAACCCCTAAATGGTTAAGCACTCAGTTTTATAGGAAAAATATGAATTTGCCTTAATCAACAAACATGATTCTTGGTTTTTGAAAAATTACCAGATCATTCCCTTCTTTGAAATTGGAGACATTAATCAGATGACAAGTGAATGTGTCTTAAATGTCTCCTCAAGTATACATTGTCATACTTTTAGACACTCCTGTTTGAAGTCTTGCAGTGTCAAGAAGGGGCAAAGCAAGATGTTAAATTTAACCTTTTGACTGAAGAAACAAGACAAAAAAGAAAGGATCTCTCATTCAGGTTTTTCAAGGATCAGTCTTTGGCCACTCACCCTTAGAATCAGAGGATGACTATCTGTATGCTTGTGGAGCAGAGCAGAATGACTCGTTTTCTGTAGTCTTTGGACTATTTTGATGGGCTTCAAAATAAAAAGTCACAAGGCATATTTGGTCAAAGGTATGCCATTTTTGGTTGCCATCGTATCATAGCAGATACACCCAGTTCTACTAGAACTCTGGATTGAATCCCTGCAGATCCCCTCGTGAAGAAAAAGCCATGTTATGATATTCACCACTTGCCAGTCATTACACAGGCAGACAGCCATTTCTTCAGACACTAGGGCATGCCGCATTGAGACAGTCATGCGTTGTTGGAGTATTCCTTCATTCTGTCAGTGTGCTACAGCCAAAATATGTAGTGAAAACAGACCTTCTTGCAGAGCTGACCATGTTCAGAGGAGCCATCGTAAGTTCTCCATGTGTGTTCAATAAGTTTGTCAGCCCCTTGATATGAATGAATATAGGGTTGGCCTGTCGATAGGGGAAACATGGCTCTAAAGAGTCTTTTAATGATCCCAAATTTGGTTTTAGACTATCTGGCTAGTTTTATTTTCATATCCCTAATATGCTATCCTATGGCATTATTTTGAGCTGAATAATATAGGGGTTTATTTTTTATGACATCAGTTATATTTTGATTAAATTATATAGGCTGGTACACATCTTTGTGACTCATGCTGCGCGTATGACTTCCAGGAATCCTCAGCAGAGTGGTTTTGGACAATTCTTGGGCAAGTTTGCTGGCTCTTTTTTTTTTTTTTTTAAAGAATCATTGGATTTCTTCATCTGCTTTTCCTTTTTGCAGGTATATATTCTGGACAGATTGGTTCCGCCCAGCTAAAATCATGAGAGCCTGGAGCGATGGAACCCATGCATTGCCAGTAGTGAACACTACCCTGGGATGGCCCAATGGCTTAGCCATAGATTGGGGGTAAGTGTTGTTAGGCACTGAGGAAGACTTTTGAAGAAGTCTTAATTTTTTTTAACCGTCCATATCCTTTAGTCAGTGAGAAATAGGAAGAGGGGAAGATCCAGTTGGGCATAGCAGGAAGTAAGGGCCTACAGAGAGGATGGGATTATATGGGGGAGAATATTGTGGGCAATTCAGATATCTGTATATTATCCAGAGAGCATTCCAAAGTAGCTTGATATTATTTTTATGTAAATATTACATTACACAGGATGAAAAAATGTGTTCTTACTCTATTTTTACATTTTGTTGCGTAATTTCAGTGCTCTGCGTCTCTACTGGGTAGATGCCTTTTTTGATAAAATCGAGCATAGCACGTTTGATGGCTTAGATAGACGAACTCTCGAGAGGATTAACCAGATGACTCATCCATTTGGCCTTACTGTCTTTGGAGGTAAGTCATGAAAGGGTAAAAATGTCAATTACCCAATGCCATCTGACTTATTCAGTTGTATTTATTGAGCGCTTACTGTGTGCAGAGCAATGTACTAAGCGCTTGACATGGAGTGCCAGCATCATAGCTTGTAATTACCATCATGATTTGAACAGATTCACAGTGTTTTCATGTTGGGGGAATTTAATACAAGAGTCAGGTAGCATATTTTCATATAGATTAGCATACCAAAGCGACACCAACTTCCATTCCTTGAGCAGCAAGCTTGTTCAACCTTATGCTGATGAGTAAAGGAGACAGTAAATCGAATTAAGAAAGCCAACATGTCTTTGGGAGATAGAATTCAGCATTATAGTGGTTAGTCTTGGATTTGCCACTGACATCTCCTAATTATCATTCGTAATAAATAGCCAATTAGGACCTCTGACAATAAGGTCGCAGTTATTTGGGCCACCATAGAGGTGAGGTTTCTTGAAACACATCTTTGATGGACATAACAGCCTGGTTGCCAGATGGATGACACCCAGGCAGTTCTGTGGTAAATGCAAGTGAGCCTACTATAAGTGGAATGGATGAAGACAGAGTATAAAGAAAACTGAAGCATAACTTTTCGTATTGAAATTCTGAGAAACAACAGTTGCAGGTAGACAATCTGATATGCAAGAAGAAAAGATGGCTGGCTGATTTTTGAGCAAAGATACTTTGCTGTGGTTTAGTGCTAAACCACAAAGGGTGTTTGATTTACACAAGTACACAGCTTGGGAATGACTGCTGCACACATGTTAATCTATAGGGGACACTTTACACATGGATCACGACAGCTGGAGCAGCAACTTCAAACATACATGACAAATTTTACATATATTTTTCTGATTGATATCTGTTCTTGTTTGATAGAATTTGCAATGCCTTGAATAATGTCTCTGAAAAAGATACAATTGTTTTGTAAAATTCTATTTATTTATATTAATGCCTAGTTACTTGTTTTGATGTGTATATATCTATAATTCTACTTATTTATATTGATGGCTGTTTGTTTTGATGTCTGTCTCCCCCCTTCTAGACTCTAAGCCCAGTGTGGGTAGGGATTGTCTCTCTCTGTTCCTGAATTCTTCTTTCCAAGCGCTTAGTACAGTGCTCTGCACACAATAAGTGCTCAATAAATATGAATGAATGAATTTTTGGTTGAAATAAATAAGTTATGTGTATTGGTTTGCTTGTATTTTTCCTTTTGTTCAGCATAATAGAAATGAGTCAGTCTAAAGAATGTTATTAGTCACAATCATTGGGGGAGATGGTAGGGGAAATATATGAACACACCGTGAGTTCCTTAACATTATTTCCCCAAGGAAATAATTTCTCTTCCAATTACTGTGATTCTGAACCGGTTGCAGTATTTCACTTCAGAGCGCAAATTCTTGTGGTAGCTGGTGCTGCAATAAATGTAATATTGAATATTTATTGGATATGCATATTTTGTCTATGCACACCTGTGCCCAATTTATCATTCTTCTATCCTAACCCACTGAAAAGTATCACAGACCCTTAAAGAATTTTGTTGTTATAATGCTTAATTAAGTTTAATTTGATGGATTAGCAAATCACTAAATAAGGATCACAAGTGGTATTTTTAGTTATGGTATGCTAGTTTGAGATGCTTTCTGATTTTCTGAAAGAACAAGAGTGTAGATTTCCAAGGTTTGCAAGAGAAATAGAGTTCTTTGATCTTTTCTTTCAAAATGACCCACAACTGCAGTTTCAAAGGAAACATTTGTCTATAAATGCTAACCCTCTGCCTTTCCGTTTAGGCTATGTTTATTTCACTGACTGGCGGCTGGGTGGTATCGTTCGAGTGAGGAAAACAGACGGTGGCGAGATCACCATTATCCGCAGAGGCATTACTAATATCATGCATGTGAAATCTTATGATGCTAATTCCCAAATTGGTGAGCAGTGTTCTTGAATTTTACTTCAGTAGCATTTTAAAGTTGATGATTGTTCTTTCGTACTCATTTAGCTTAAAATATTTTTTTCCATTACTGTCACTCACTTCAACAAAAAATTGTTCTAAATCTCCAACCCTTGTTGTGTCCAACCTGATTAATGTTTATCTACCCCGGCGCTTAAAACAGTGCTTGACACATAGTAAGCGCTTAACAAATACCATAAAAAATATCCTTTGTCAAGGTGTCATTCAGAAAGTGATGTATTTACCTGTGGGTTTAATAGTATAATCCTACATTGCTGTAGTACTTTCCTGAACTTTAAGCAGCATATTTTCGACATATGTGTGTAGGATTTTAGATTAAAAAGATGTCAGCAGCTGGAAGGCAGCATGTGGTTGACTATCAAGAGGAAATGTTATGAGATACTCTATAGGCTTGATTGCAGTATTGAATGGTGAAAATTTTTTTAGTACTGTCAGGGAATCTTTATAGTTTGCACATACAGGCAGTTGTTCCAGAACATGTTTTTTCATTACTTGTTTTGGACAGAATGCTGTTGGGGAATTAGAGAATGTTTGTCCGATGAGATGTCTGGGAAAAGATGTTATTTTATCCCAGAATTCAGTTATGCTGTGTGGCATCATTTAAGGTACACATACTTGTAACACGAGCTTTCCTTTAGGCAGGTACATCAAGAATGTAAACTGAGTGAACTGCAAATCTGTGAATTTCCTATTGTAAAGATACATCAACTAATATGTGGAATTGTTCTTTCCAGGAACAAATTACTGCAACCGTATGACCAATCCTAATGGAGACTGCAGCCATTTTTGCTTCCCAGTACCTAATTTTCAGCGAGTGTGTGGCTGCCCATATGGTATGAAGTTGGGCTCTAATCAACTCACGTGTGTGGAGGATCCATCCAATGAACCACCCACACTGCAGTGTGGTTCCTACTCCTTCTCCTGTAATAATGGTCGGTGTGTGCCCAGGTATTTCCGCTGTGACGGCGTTGATGACTGTCATGATAATAGCGATGAACAGCACTGCGGCTCATTAAGTAAGTAACTGGGCAATAAAATGAATAATTTTCAAGGTGCCTGGGGTCTTGAGGGAGTTAATATCTGTAAAGAAGAGCAGTGACGATTTCCTACTAAGATATACAGTAATCAGGTATCTTTGCGTGGCCTTGAATTCAAGAAATTGGCTACAAGTACCTCAGGAAATACCTTACAGTGTCTCCATGTTCCAGGCATGGCCCCAGTGATAGCCCCCAACATTACTGTAAAATATCAGGAAGTTCAAAAGTATAAAATAACCAAGAAAAAGAACCCCATAGCCCAAAATGAAAAAAGCTGGTCACGAAATTCCGTATTTGGATGATCATAGGACCATGAGCAACTTGGAAACAGGGTCTTCCAAAATGTTTCATCAAAAGAAATTAGACATAGCCATACATCCAAAAATAATTTTGTTGCTGAATTGGTGCTGGTATTGAAATCCTTTGTGAATTCCATTTGTTGTGTTTCTATTTTTCTTGGGCTGGAATGAATTAGAGTGAAGTGTCAGCTTTGCTCTTTGCTTTCTCCCATTCCATATTTAATTCAGTCTTGGAAAAGTTGGGCACTGGCTGTTAATCTTTACTCTCTTATTAAGTGTGGAGTAATCCACTTGTAAAAGTAAAATTAAGTAAAGGGAAGCAGTGAGGCCAAGTGGGAAGCAGCATAGCCTAGTGGATAAAGCATGGGCCTGGGTTCTAGGTTCTAAACCTGGCTCTGCCACTTGCCTGCTCTGTGACCTTAGGCAAGTCACTTAACTGCTCTGTGTCTCAGTTTCTTCAAGTGCAAAATGGGAAATCAATATCTATTCTCCCTCCTGCTTGACTATGAGCCTCAAGTGGGACAGGGACTGTATCTGGCCTGATTAACTTGTCTTCCCCAGCACTTAGATCAGTGGTAGACACATAGTAAGCACTTAACAAATACCACTTTAAAAAAATTGAGAGACAGTAAAAGATATTTCAGAATTGGGCAATCGGACAAGATTTCTGATAAAAATAGCTCAAGAAAATAATGGCATAGGAGACCCAAATAAGAAGTAGAACATTTTTCTCAGCAAGAAATGGTTTGTTTCAAATATTAAAAAATCAAACAAACATCCAACTAAAATACCTTTTTACATTTTGGTTTCAGCCCTTTGTGTATTTTGTTAATGATATATTTCCAGGGATTTTCATGACCAAAATTAGAAATTGCTCTGCATAACTGCTGTAGTCATTCCACAGCTCCATGCGTAGAAACTTGCAAAAGGGCTTCCAGTTTCCTTCCCTTTTCCCTGTCTCTCTTCCTCCCACCTGCACCCAGCTATGATGTTTTAGTTGTTTTCAGAGGAAAGATGAGAGGCATGTCTTGGTTGTATATTTTACTAGGCAGAATGGAACATTGACCACTTTGATATTTTATCTCTTTAGATAATTCCTGTGCGGCCTCAGCTTTCACCTGTAGCCACGGTCAGTGTATTCCAGGACACTGGCGCTGTGATAGACATAACGACTGCTTAGATGGCAGTGATGAAGAGCACTGCCCTACTCAAGGCCCCATTTCGTGCCCTGCCAGCTCATATACTTGTGACAATAACCGTTGTATTCCTAGGATATGGCTCTGTGATACAGATAATGATTGTGGTGATGGATCAGATGAAAAGAGC
This sequence comes from Tachyglossus aculeatus, assembly GCF_015852505.1. Taxonomy (NCBI): domain Eukaryota; kingdom Metazoa; phylum Chordata; class Mammalia; order Monotremata; family Tachyglossidae; genus Tachyglossus; species Tachyglossus aculeatus. The sequence goes on along the minus strand of NC_052074.1, from coordinate 53,564,629 downwards.
TGCAGTAAGTTTAGAATTGGTGTGTGTGTGTGTGTGTGTGTGTGTCTGTCTGTCTCCTTGTAGAAAGTCATTGAAATATTGAGCCCTCAAAGCCCACATTGACCCACCGTCATTTACTAATTCGTCTCCGTCCCTTTCTGGCCATTTATGACTCCTTTTTTTGCATACTGTAAGGCCCAAGAGATCACAGATGCCTACCTGGAAAAAAGGCACACCAAAAGCCTCTCAGACAGACAGAGTCTGCTGAAAATCAAATCACAAGGAAATAAACGAGAGATGTCCTGAAATCAAGTTCCTGTTATGTCTACTCATATAGTTCTCACCAGATGTCTGATATTTTCATCAGCTTCACCGTACTTCTTTTATCTACCTTGCCTATCATCTGCAGCTGGAAGAACATAAGAAATTCCATTAATGGGCAGACCAGTTACCATCACCGCCCAGTATTCTGTCTCCAACAGTGGCATCAGATGTTTTCAGGAACACTTAGTTCAGTGGTCACCCTTCATTATGGATATACTGTCTGATATCTCTAACTTTACCTTCTATATTTCTAACATTCCCTGTACCCCCATAACTTTCCTCCTGGTAACCCCATTATTAATCACTTTCCAATCCATTTATCCAGTCTCCTTTTAAACCTATTAATATTTTCAGGCTGTGCAGCTTGCTTTAACAGCCAAATACAATTGGTGATTGGATTGTGTCTTCACAGTCACTAGATATTCTGGTTTTGCAAGATTGCATGTCCAACAGAAAAAAGCCCACGGAATTTATTTTGTTGTCTGAAATATTGCTCCTGAACATGATATAGGTAGAATGATTGTAATTTGAATAGAACCTCAAAAATATCCAGTGGCTACCAATCAACCTACGCATCAGGCAGAAACTCCTCACCCTCGGCTTCAAGGCTGTCCATATGTATATATGTTCGTACATATTTATTACTCCATTTATTTTACTTGTACATATTTATTGTATTTATTTTATTTGATTTACATGTTTTGTTTTGTTGTCTGTCTCCCCCTTCTAGACTGTGAGCCTGCTGTTGGGTAGGGACCGTCTCTATATGTTGCCAACTTGTACTTCCCAAGCACTTAGTACAGTGCTCTGCACACAGTAAGTGTTCAATAAATAAGATTGAATGAATGAATATGTGTTTTTTTGTTTGTTTTTTATATTAGATTTTACAGGTACATGTGAACCTGGTCAGTTTCAGTGCCCAGACCATCGCTGCATTGACCCATTTTATGTTTGTGATGGGGATAAGGATTGTATAGATGGAGCAGATGAAGTTGATTGCAGTAAGTGATTGCTATATTTTGTATTCTTGATGATTAACAAATTGTAGCTGCTTAGTGATTTGTTCTTGAGTTGCTGTCTGACGATCCGCTCACTCATCCATCCATAGTTTACAACTGCTCAGCTTCAGAGTTTAAGTGTGCGAGCGGAGACCAGTGTATCAGTAATGTTTACCATTGTGATGGTGTCTTTGACTGCAATGATCATTCCGATGAGACTGGCTGTCGTAAGTACCTTTTACTGAATGTCTGTCAAAATAATGCGTCCTCTAAATCCAGTGTCTGAAAAGGTAGATGTCTTAAAGGTACGTTTGTGGGTCCCTTGCAATCCTAGCTCAAGGGTGTATCTAATACATGTCTACATCCTTCACAGAGAGGATCTTACCCAGTGTGTGTTTCAAGGTATTCATTCAAGTCAGACACCAAGACCTGCAGTCTCCCCAGCCCAAATCCCAACATACAGCGCTCAGTAAATAGTAATTGATTGATAAAGGTGTTGCCCTGTGATCTGGTACTGGAAGTGTCTGTTGCTTATGGATTTGGGTTTCTCTCTAATTAGAGATGCTTTCCTAAAAACCTGAGCACCAGGCTAGAAGCCGAGAATTTTAGGAACTGGGTGTGCATCAGCAAAGCCATATCAAGTTTCCAGTCTTTGTTATGGACCACCCTTAGCCCTGGGGCTGTATTAGGGACTTTGGGGGCCCTATATTGGGATGGTAGGTTGGGGGAATGTTGGTTGCAGTGACCAGAATCGTGCTTATATTAGGTGAGAGGGGACGGGGTCTGAAAAAGCGGAGGGCTGGAAGGGAGGAAAGGAGGAAAAGGGCAGAACCCTTCACGCCTGCCTGGCATTCTTCCCTCGGTTAGGTTCAGGTGGTGCATTTTCTCAACAGGACAGAAGAGTGACAAAACATTTCAGACCCCTCTAATGCTTGTTTCACAGAGACCCATTCAACATCCCCTTTCTTAAACCTTTCTTCTAGCCACCAGACCTCCTGGGATGTGCCACCAGAATGAGTTCCAATGTCAGTCTGACGGCAGCTGCATTCCTAGTAACTGGGAGTGCGATGGGCATCCAGACTGTGTGGATGGTTCTGATGAGCACCATGGCTGTCTGCCCAGGACCTGCCCTGCCTCTTTCTTCCGCTGTGATAATGGAAACTGCATCTACCGGGCTTGGATCTGTGACGGGGACAACGACTGCAGGGATATGAGCGATGAGAGAGACTGCCCTACTCAGCCCTTCCGGTGCCCCAGTTGGCAGTGGCAATGCCCGGGCCATAGCCTTTGCGTGAATCTGAGTGCCGTATGCGATGACATTCCAGACTGTCCTAATGGGGCAGATGAGTCCCCGGTCTGCAGTAAGTTTCCTGCCAATGGATGCTGACGTTTTATGAATTCATGAAGTGTAGAGCAGAATATTGTGCCTGTCACCTGAAATAGGTCAGGCATGCAGTGAGCTTGGAAATGGATGTGGGAAAATGGAGTTCAGTATTCACCTGTGTCTGAGCTGAATGATATTCCTCTTGAAATCGTCCCATGTGGCTGTAGGTTAAACCTTCCTTTCTGCTGGTGTTTAAGGAAAGTTTAACTGAGGCTGCTAAGCGTTTTAAATGAAGTTGGATTCTATCTTTAGTATTCTCTTAGATTCTTCCAGCTATATTTTCAAATTTGAATCAGCACGTACCACAGGAATAATGAGGCTGGGGATTTGGGAGCGCTGTGATTGCAAATGCTATGATTGGCATGTGACCTAACGACTGTCCTTTCTTTCTTTCTTTCTTTCTTTCCTTTCTCTTCTTAATCTGTGCTCCCTCTCAGATGAACCCCAGCCAGGTATGATTGAATGAGTCTTATGATTTGGGTTGTTCTGCAGTGGTGAAGAAAATGCTCTGAACCTCTTAAGTAAACTTAGTTTTTCTCACCGTCCCCCACCCCTGCCGACTCAGAGAAAGTGCAGAGGACTACCCCTTTAGGCTTTGGTTTAAGACAAGCATGCAAACAGAAAGTACCTTCTTGCCTAGAGCAATTTTGGAACAAAAGGAGAGAAGTCCCATGAAGCAGCTGGACTTACCTTCTGCCCTCCTCTTGTTCCTCTACTCCACTCTCCATGCCCCTTTCTGACCTTCTGACTCACATGGGTGAGTGACAGTGGTGGAACCTTGTAGATCTCTTTTGCAGGCTTGAGTTAATGGGGTCAATGAAATCAGCTGTTGTGTTTCCTTTTGGTGAGCCACATTCCCCCGAATTAATTCCCCTCTTCTATATTGGCAGACTGGATCTCGGAGCAGACCTTAACCTTAGCTAATATAGATGAGTTTACTGAAGAAAAGTATTCCAGCTTCCAGATGATTGCTATTTACCACCTGGAAGCTGCACATCTGAAGTTAGCTCTAATGGGCTTTATGGGGGTAGAATGGAAGGAAACATTTCGCCTGAATGTCCAATATTTTACTGAAGTAAATGAAAGAATAAGCAATTTCTGACACTTGATTTGTTGCTTTTCATAATCTTTCTTTGTCTAGATCAGGAGAGTTGCTCTGATAACAATGCTGGCTGCACTCACGAATGTATCCAAGGTCCCTTTGGGGCTGAATGCATGTGTCCATATGGCTATCAGCTTGCCAATGACACTAAGACATGCGAAGACATCAATGAATGTGACACTCCAGGGTTCTGTAGTCAGCACTGTTACAATGAAAGAGGGTCTTCTCGATGTTGGTGCGATGAAGGATATATTTTAGAAAGCAATGGGAAAACCTGCAAAGCTTCTGGTGAGAATTGTTCTTGAAAATGCACCCAGTTTTTTAGAATCATGAAGTGGAAATTACAGGCAAATGTCAGGAGCCATTGGTTGAGGGCCAGCTTCAGACATTTTGCCACCCTTGAGGCAGGAAGAAGTGTGCTGTCTCCTCCCCAAGGCCACCCCTGCACACGAGGAGTTGGGTGTGAAACTGCAGGTGCACGACGCAACACAATGATGGCATATGAGGCATTTTGCGGCAGCCTGCCTGAGTATATGTGAAAAACATCCTTAGAGTAAAAACAAATGATACATGTCTCTTAACAGTTTTTTAATCTGACAATAATAATGACTGTAGTATTTGTTAAGTGTTTTTTTGCAGGTAGTATGCTAAGCACAGATGTAGATTCAAGGTAATTCAGTTGGACAAAGGCATTGTCCCACATAGGAATGAAGTAGGAAGGAAAACAGGCATTTTAACCTCCACTTTACAGATGAGGCACAGAGACATTAAGCAGCACTCAGAACAGTGCTCCAGCTTTTAGAACAGTGCTTGGTACATAGTAAGTGCTAAACAAATATTATTATTGTTATCATCATTATTATTATTAAGCAACTTGCCCAGGGTCACACAATGGGCAAGTGGCAACCATGGGTTTAGAATCCAGGTCCTCTGACTCCGAGGCTTGTGCTTTGTCCACTAGGCCACATTGCTCCCCAGTAATAGGTTTGCATACCTTGAACTCCTTAACATTTGTATCACTGGAATGGCTTTGCTCTGACCAAACCAAATGTACCTGGAAACATTTCAGGCCAGAAACATCCCAATTTTACTCAACCCAACACACACTACACAATACCTGTAGGTTTGGAAAAATGATGCCATCAGTAAACCATTTGGAGCACATCATAAAAAGTGTTTGGTTTTTTTGTCCAATGGCGCCAACAGGTGTAGGTATCAGATTGCTCTGCTGATGGCAAGAACAGTTTTTGAAAGTTTCCCCGCTGGTAGAAAATCAAGTCAGATGCTGAGGTGTATTTCAAGGTGTATTTCAAGAGAGAGCAGTAAATTAGCTTTGGCAGAGAACATAACATTGGTAAACGTTCACAGAATAGCTGCTTATGTAATTTAATAATAATAATAATGGCATTTATTAAGCGCTTACTATGTGCAAAGCACTGTTCTAAGCACTGGGGAGGTTACAAGGTGATCAGGTTGTTCCATGTGGGGCTCACAGTCTTTATCCCCATTTTACGGATGAGGGAACTGAGGCCCAGAAAAGTGAAGTTACTTGCCCAAAGTTACGTAGCTGACAAGTCGGGATTTGAACCCATGACCTCTGACTCCAAAGCCCGTGCTCTTTCCACTGAGCCACACTGCTTCTCAGCGTAAAGCAATTTAGTAAAGCAATTTTCTTTTCCAACACCATACGGTTCTCAGTGTATTTGAAAGTGTATGTGCCACAGATTTGAGAGAAAATTGTGTTGTTTTTTCTCACAGCGTCACTCAAACTTTTTTATTTACTTCTCTGACAGCATCTGGAAATCTCCTGTTACTTGTGGCAAGCCGAAATCAAATTGTTGTTGACAATATGACTGCTCAAGGACATAACATTTATTCTCTGGTCCGGGACGGCATACACATAGTAGCGGTTGATTTTGATTCAGTCGATGGTCGTATCTATTGGTCTGACACGAGCCAGGATAAAATCTGGAGTGCTTTTCAGAACGGAACAGACAGAAAAGTAGTACGTTTGCTTTGAATCTGTTTTATTCTTTTGCAATTTTTTTTTCATTGAGTTTTATGTTTCTTTTTATTGTCCAAAATAGGAATCAGGGCTTAAGTTCAGGGCTTAAAATGTCCCCTGTTGGGAATTTCATTTATTGACCAAAGATGTTCTACAGTTTCTGTACACAAGTGTAAAATAAGGGAAGGAGATCAGAAAGACAAGGCTGCTCCACCCCTTTCCTACCACTTGCCAGCTCCCACTCCCTTTACATCTCAGCTGAAACTGCAAACTCCAGGAGGTTTTCCCTGAGTGATCAATTTAATTCTCCATGCCACCAGCACAACTTGAACCCACTTCACCCTTCAAATTGATCTTGAAATGACATCATGCATTCATTATGTGTACAAAATTGTGTCGATTGTGTCTTTGTCTAGGCTCTTCTATTAGCTGATGAGCTCGTTGAGGGTGGGGTTGTCTAAATTCTTGAAACTGTCCCTATTCTTAGTTTAGGACTATGAACCCTGTGAATGCAATCCACAAATGATATTTATCAAGTGCTTACCGTATGCAGAGCACTTTCCTAAGCACTTGAAAATGTACAGTACAGCAGAGTTGCTAAGCAGATCCCCTACCCACGAGGAGCTTGCAGTGTAGAGGTGGAGGCATACATTGAAATCAATTATTGGATATGTACAAATATACTTCTTGGCAAATATTCATGACCTATCTGAGAGCTGTTCAGTTTTCAAGGATACCCCCATGAGCTCTCAAAGTCCTAAATCCCCCAGTAGCCTAGCCCTCCTCCTTCCTAACACACTTCTGTCTCCTTCCTGTACCTCCCCATGAGGGAGCTGACATCACTTCTGTTGCTGGGCTATCATGAAAGGGAAATGGAGGAGATGGTGAAGCAGCCAAAATTTTATTTGCAGGTATTTTAAAAAGAAAAAAATATTGGGCTGTAGAGCAGACCTTGCCATAACAATGTGTTTCAGTTGGGAAGAGCAGCTACTGTTACAGAAAAGATTTTGCGGCGCATTTGCTGACTGGCGACTTATTTAGTGGCATATCCAACAGTTTGTAATTGAGCTTAATATTTTGCACAATCGTTGGTTAACTGCTGCCTGATGGTCTCTTAACTATCGAACTTTACCCTTACACTTTCCTTGTATTCGTTTAACCTGCTATTAAATCCACTAACTCTTCTATTCCTTAACAGGTGTTTGACAGTGGTGTCACCGTGACTGAAAGTATTGCGGTGGATTGGGTAGGTCGCAATCTTTACTGGACAGACTATGTTCTGGAAACAATTGAAGTCTCTAAAATGGATGGGAACCACAGGACTGTGCTGATTAGTGAAAATGTAACAAACCCAAGGGGACTAGTATTAGATCCCAGAATTGAGTAAGATTTTTTTTTTTGGTTTTGTTTTGAAATGTTACCTTTAACGCTTACAATGGAAAATATGCGGGATTGTAGATGGTGTCCCAACTATAGCTCTAATGTTTGTCATAGTTGTGGCCATTTAAGGGCCATCCATAGGTATTTTCATCAAAGGCTTTAAAGTAATGGCTGTGAGAGGAAAATTGGTTTGTTTTCCCATTTCCTCCAAGCGAAATGGCTGTCTTTACAAAGGTGCATATCAGAATACTTTACTATATTTCACTTGTCTCTAGAAAAGAAATTATCAATGGTTGTCTTTTAAAAAATAATGAAACATTAATTTATAATCCTATTCCTAGTTTTCCAATAAATGGATGTTTGTCATTTGTAGAGGGGCCATTTTCTATAATTTTGATATCTTATGGGGCTATTTCATAATACCTGGTAATACTGCCTATAACAAGTCCATTTCAAACATTCCAGTGCTTAGTACAGTGCCTGGAACATAGTAAGCACTTTACAAATACTATTTTTAAAAAATTGCATACCTGTGTAACTGGGGAAGGACATGGATAATGAATGAATTGGATTTCCTCTCCTAAATGTGATAGAATATTAAAACTTGAGCAGATGGATATCCCTCTATTATTTGTATATTGGATATAAATATGAATAATTCATTGACATTGAGGAATTCCAAATATCAAAAGAGTGCACTCCGTGAAATATGAGCATTCTAAAAAATATTCAGAAGGCTTAAGATTGCTTTGTGATTTAATGTGCTTTAAATGCAGAGGGGGCCAGAGGGCTGGGGGATTACTGTCATAAGCACTGTGTGTAAATTTTAAAGATTGCTAATATTAATCCATATATCATTTCTTTTTTATAAAGCACATGATTCTAGGGGCAAAGTTTGTCTTTTTGACTTATGTGCAATTCCCAAATATTTTTCCTATGATCAGGACCTGGTTTCTTTTCACAGTGCTCACCTGATGTTCTGGTCTGACTGGGGCCGAAATCCTCGGATTGAAAGAGCCAGCATGGATGGGACGATGCGGACAGTGATCATCAGAGATAAGATCTACTGGCCCAATGGGATTACCATTGATTATCCCAACAAACTGCTCTACTTTTCGGATGCCTATCTCGATTATATCGAGTTTTGTGATTACGACGGAAACCATCGGAAGCAGGTTGTAGCCAGTAATTTGGTAAGAAAAACAGAAAAGGAACAGAAAGTGGACGAGGGTAAGAAGGCTAGATGTAGTGCAAATGAAAATCCCAAATTAATCTTGGGTAGAGCTAGTAGAGCTACAGGCATGGCCCCACTGAAGAGGCTTATTTTAGGCTGCGACAAAGGAAGCATGTACACAGTCCTTCATTACTTGCAGGCATTGGAGCATTCCTTTCTGAGCCTCGTTAGAAGTCGGCTCAGACTTGGAAACTGCAGGATTAACCGCTCACATGATCTAGTTGAGCTGCAGGTGCTGTTCTGAATTCTTTCCATCCTCTTTAGCCTTGTGTGTTGGTGATGATATGTTATTTGGTAAAGATGATTCAGTACTAGGTATACTTTTATCAGGCGGTTCTTCTGCATCATGTAGCTCCAGAGGTGACTCCCGGGAATTCAGCGTCCAAGTCGAAGACCTACTGAGCCAACTGTAGAGAAATAGAATCACAGACCTGGAAGGGATCTTGAGAGGGTTAAGTGGGTGTCGTCCTCAATCACCCCAGGTTGATGAGCATCTAGCCACACTATGGGCCTGACACCATTCCCTCCCTATTGTCTTTGACAGTTGGAAGTGTAACTGGGGTGGGTTTTTTTGACCATGTATTTTTCTAATTTGATTTGTACCTGAGATTTCTAATGACGCTTTAAATTTCCTGTTTTGCAGATCCTGCAACATCCTCACGCCCTCACTATTTTTGAAGATTTCATATACTGGAGTGACCGTCACACTCACCGAGTCATTCGAGCAAACAAGTGGCATGGAGGAAACCAAAGTGTTGTGATATATAATGTGATGCAGCCTCTTGGGATTGTAGCGATGCATCCCATCCGACAACCCAGTAGTAAGTGAAGTTGGGCAAACCGCAAACCTGACTCGGGGTAACAGTGGGTGCTATGTATTTAGAATGTACAGACACAAGAAATGTCAAATTAGATAAGATCAATTATCCCTCTGAAGCAGGTGTTCAGTCCCTGACAGGGAGCAAACATATAGGCTCATAAATACAGCGTTTTTCCCACTCATCTGAGGGAAAAGCATAGCTAAACATCACCAGAGGCGTGTGTTTCTGGTTTCCAGTCATACATTGGCATAAAGAATGGAAAAGTTGTTTATTTCTTGGTGCTGTTTTGTTTAATGGGTCAAGAATTTGAGCTCTAAAATTTAGGGGAAGACAAACTGAAAATTATTCACCCTGATCCTTTGCCTCCTGTCCAGATAATTCTTTGTTGGTCAGTTCTCATATGGCTCTCAACTATCTTTCTCTGTGATCTTGGGCAAATCACTTATCAAACGCCCTTCCTGGGCATTCCGTGTCTCAGTGTGGCCAGTTGAACTCTCCCAAGTGCTTGATACAGTGCTTTGGACACAACAGGCACTCAGTATACTACTGGTTTGTTGATTATTGGAGTGGCCAAAGGCTGGAGAAGAGGCAGATTATTCAGGAAACTGTGTGCCCACACCTTAACATGGAAGCAGTAATATTAACCCTGCCTGCTTAGGGCAGATAGTTGTAAATACTGCACTAAATGCCTAGAGTCAATCTAAGGGACACTAAAAACTTTATGTTGTCCAGTAGATGCGTGTCACTTTCCAGTGAGAAACTGATTTACTAATCATGACATTTTCTTTTTTCTCTGTCAGGTATAAATTCTTGTGTATCTGCCCCCTGTAGCCACTTGTGCTTGCTTTCTTCACTGGGGCCAAGATTTTATTCCTGTGCCTGTCCTTCTGGATGGACTCTCTCCCCGGATTCTATAAATTGTGTGAGAGGTACAGTGTACTTTTTATACCAGATTTATTTGAATCCACAAGTATTGAGCATGATAAAGTCTGCATGAAATTGTGGCATTCAGAATGGAAAAATTGAAGTTTCTTTATGAAATGATTGCAGGCATCCAGCAATGGTTGAGCTTTTTCATAACTGAAAAACGTGGCGAGTAATGGTAGCAGAATCCTTTGCACATGAAGATAGTTCTATGATAGTTCTTCTCAGCAGGGTTGGGACTATGACCTATAGTCACTAACAGTCCACACACTCTGCCATAAAGCTAGAGGTAAATAGTACCATGTGTGCATGTGAAGATGAAGTGATCTACTGACAAAGCCTGCAGGGTATGAAATATTGTACATCATTTAATCAGGATGTGTGACAAACTACCTTAATTTTTTTTCCCCTTGATTAGAATTTATTGGGGAGTAGTTCAGTGGAAAGTTAAAAAACTAATAGAAGATTCAGTACCTTCCTTAAAGCCCGTACTCCCAGAAACAATAAAACAATGCTCTAGTGGGCACTTTAATACATAGAACATGTTTGTTTTGATTCTTTTTTAAGAAATCCTAAACGATGTCAATCAATCAATCAATCAACTGTATTTATTGAGGGCTTACTGTGTGCAGAGCATTGTACTAAGCGCTTGGAAAGTACAAGTCAGCAACACATAGAGACAGTCCCTACCCAACAGCGGGCTCACAGTCTAGAAGGGGGAGACAGAGAACAAAACCAAACATACTAACAAAATAAAATAGATAGAATAGATATGTACAAGTAAGATAAATAAATAAATAAATAAATAGAGTAATATGTCCTATCCCAAGGTTGGGAAGTGTGGCAGTTCAGGAGTAATGAAAATGGGTAAGAGATAAACTTAGTTCATTCGGGGAGAAAGTTTAATTAAAAAGGCTACACCACCCCTAGAGCAATTGGTCTCATGTTTTTTTATTTTAATATCTTTCCAATTAAATGTGTTTTTAAATGGAACTACATGCTGAAACGGGATATTTTTTAGGGTTTGTGGGGTTTTTTAATGGCATGGAACTTACTGCCTGTCAGATCTTATCAGAAAATAGAATTATGTAATGCTGCTTATTCTTTTCATAGTGAAAGATTTTAATTATCGCTAATGGTTCTAAAAGGATAGAGTTTTTCAATTTTGTTTCAGAGTCTTATTATGATCCTAATCCTCGCTGACACTTTGGTTTAGTCTGCCAGCAAAGACTTTCAACAGAAGGATTAAACTGAGCCATACCCATTTTGGACTCTCTGTTTTCTTTTCATCACAGAAAAATGGTGACTCATTATTTTGGCAACTAGCAAATCTAAAGTTTCTACCAGGACAGGATTGAAATATGTTCTTTCTTGGATTAAACTTCTTTTGGTTTTCAAATGGCACTGGTGGTTTACCCATGACTTGGTCTTCTTGAAATGAGAACAATTTAGCATTTGCAATTTGGTTTTCAGTTCATTCATTCATTCATTCAATTGTATTTATTGAGCGCTTACTGTGTGCAGAGCACTGTTCTAAGCACTTGGGAAGTACAAGTTGGCAACATATAGAGACGATCCCTACCCAACAGTGGGCTCACAGTCTAGAAGGGGGAGACAGAGAACAAAACAAAACGTTTTAACAAAATAAAATAAATAGAATAAACATGTACAAATAAAATAAATAAATAAATAGAGTAATAAATAGGTACAAAGATATATACATATATACAGGTGCTGTGGGGAGGGGAAGCAGGTAAGGCGGGGGGATGGGGAGGAGGGAGAGAAGAAGGAGGGGGCTCAGTCTGGGAAGGCCTCCTGGAGGAGGTGAGCTCTCAGTAGGGCCTTGAAGGGAGGAAGAGAGCGAGCTTGGCAGATGTGGGGAGGGAGGGCATTCCAGGCCAGGGGGATGACATGGGCCGGGGGTCGATGGCGGGACAGGCGAGAACGAGGCACGGGGAGGAGATTAGTGGCAGAGGAGCGGTGGGTGCGGGCTGGGCTGTGGAAGGAGAGAAGGGAGGTGAGGTAGGAGGGGGCGAGGGGATGGACAGCCTTGAAGCCGAGGGTGAGGAGTTTTTGCCTGATGCATAGGTTGATTGGTAGCCACTGGAGATTTTTGAGGAGGGGAGTAACATGCCCAGAGCATTTCTGGACAAAAGCAATCTGGGCAGCGGTGTGAATTATGGATTGAAGTGGGGAGAAACAGGAGGATGGGAGATCGGAGAGGAGGCTGATACAGTAATCCAGATGGGATAGGATGAGAGCTTGAACGAGCAGGGTAGTGGTTTGGATGGAGAGGAAAGGGCGGATCTTAGCAATGTTGCAGAGGTGAGACCGGCAAGTTTTGGTGACGGCTTGGACGTGAGGGGTGAACGAGAGAGCGGAGTCTAGGATGACACCAAGGTTGTGGGCTTGTGAGACAAGAAGGATGGTAGTGTCAACAGTGATGGGAAAGTCAGGGAGAGGGCAGGGTTTGGGAGGGAAGACAAGGAGTTCAGTCTTGGACATGTTGAGTTTTAGGTGGCGGGCAGACATCCAGATGGAGATGTCCTGAAGGCAGGAGGAGATGCGAGCCTGGAGGGTGGGAAAGAGAGCAGGGGCAGAGATGTAGATTTGGGTGTCATCAGCATAGAGATGATAGTTGAAGCCGTGGGAGCGAATGAGGTCACCAAGGGAGTGAGTGTAGATCGAGAACAGAAGGGGACCAAGAACTGAACCTTGAGAAAACCCTACAGTAAGGGGATGGGATGTGGAGGAGGACCCTACAAAAGAGACTGAGAATGAACGGCCGGAGAGATAAGAGGAGAACCAGGAGAGGACAGAGTCTGTGAAGCCAAGGTTGGATAGCGTATTGAGGAGAAGGGGGTGGTCCACAGTGTCGAAGGCAGCTGAGAGGTCGAGGAGGATTAGGATAGAGTATGAGCCGTTGGATTTGGCAAGCAGGAGGTCATTGGTGACCTTTGAGAGGGCAGTTTCTGTGGAATGTAGGGGACAGAAGCCAGATTGGAGGGGGTCGAGGAGAGAGTTGGCATTGAGGAATTGGAGGCAGCGCGTGTAGACGACTCGTTCAAGGAGCTTGGAAAGGAATGGTAGGAGGGTGATAGGGCGATAACTAGAAGGTGAGGTGGGGTCAAGAGAGGGTTTTTTTTAGGATGGGAGAGACATGGGCATGGTTGAAGGCAGAGGGGAAGGAACCAGTGGAGAGTGAGCAGTTGAAGATGGAAGTTAAGGAGGGGAGAAGGGACGGAGCGAGAGATTTCATAAGATGAGAGGGAATGGGGCCAGAAGCACAGGTAGCCAGAGTAGCACTTGAGAGGAGGGAGGAGATCTCTTGACAAAGGTGGATATGACAGTCATCCGCAACAGTGAATTTACCACTTTTTCCAAGAGTTTTAGGATGGCTGGAGTGCTGTAAATATAAGAGCAAATATAAAACATATGTTTCTCCAGTAATCTGGATTTGTCCCAGTGAAAGAGCCATCATAAATGCTGTGCATATTCTTTGGAGATTTTTCTATCTCCTGATGAGAATGTTCTACTAAGTGTGTTGGCTCCAACTCTGAAAAAGTTTGCTATTGAAGAGCTTATGGTGATGTTTCAGCAGAGAGTTTCATGGTTCAGAAAGTAGGATAAAGTGACTTTTTGGTAGCTTGTTGTCAGTGTCAGTGAGTGAGTCAGCAGTAGATCAGTAATTAAGAATGAATTGTATGTCACCTGGTGCATCATGTGGCCTTGTGGTTGCACCTTGTCCCAGGATTTGGAGTGGGGAGAGTCATAGGGTTCACTTTTGTCTGCCCTTTGATATTTTAGTCTTCGGTCTAGCTTCCTGTCTTCCTTCTCCAGCTTCCACCACCTCTACAGGGTGGTTATGACTGAAAAGATAAAAATAATAATAAAAAAGACTAATCCCAACTTCATCTCAATAGGTGATTTCCTGTTTCTAAAGACAGAATCAAATCTGCATCTTCTTTGGTTTTGTCACCAAGCCTAGGCCTGCAGACCCATTTTCAGAAGGAGGATAATTACAGTATTCATTCATTCAGTCATATTTATTAAGCACTTCCTGTGTGCAGATCACTGTATTAAATGCTTGGAAAAGTAGAATACAACAATGAAGAGTGAAGAATTCATTTCCTACTTTTACAAAATGTAATTCCTATCTCGCCCACCTGTGGTTTCTCCATCTCCCACCTTTCCCTGTGCTCAAGGTAGCATCCCTCATTGTTTTGGAATATTCCAACAGTGGCAGCCTGTGAGTTGCTGTGCAGTCATGGAGCACACCATAAATGTTATTGGAGGTGTTTGGTCTTGAGGAGTGCAAAGGAATATCCTTCAGATGAGAGACTAAGGACACTGAAGAAAGGAGCAGGAAGACTAGGATGAGGGAAGCCACTTTAGGCAGGGAGACTCAATGGGGTAAGTGAGGATAACGTGCTGAAAGGGAAATTAGAAGTTCTTTGGGGAATTTAAATATTTACGGGCTTATCTGTATCCTGTTAACTTTTGGTTAGGCATCATTCCATCTGAAGTCAGAGGAGAATGCCATGGTGCCTGCTTTCAGAAGATCCTGTCACTGGAAAATGTTTCCTGGTTTAGTAGTTAATGGGTATTGAAGTTACACTATTCATCCAGGAAGAGGAGAAACGGGGTTTTTTTGGAGGGCCCTCCTACTCTTGTCAAAAAACAAACAAATGTTCAGAATGTTGCATCATTCATTAGTGTTTATTAGCACCTGTTGTGTGGGTGAGCCAAGAAATGTAGTGAGGCCTGGGGGGAAGTGCAAGGATGATCATTCAGATACAGTCCCAGGCTCATATCCTAAGAATGAAGAGTGACAGGGTTGTTGCCAGTGGACACACAATGGAAGATCGGACTCACAGCAGTAGCAAAGTAATATAAGAAAAATGAATAGCAGTTTATTATTATTAATAATAATAATGGCATTTGTTAAGAGCTTACTCTGTGCCAAGCACTGTTCTATGTGCTGGGGGTAGATACAAGGTAATCAGGGTGTCCCAGGTGGAGCTCACAGGCTTCATCCCCATTTTACAGGTGAGGGAACTGAGGCACAGAGAAGTTAAGTGACTTTCCCAAGGTCACACAACAGACAAGTGGTGGAGCTGGGATTAGAACCCCCAACATCTGATTCCCAAACCTGGGCTCTTTCCACCAAGCCACGTGGCTTCTACTTTACAGTAGCACCCAGCAAAAGGAACAATTTGGGACTTTTCACAATTCCTGCAGGCTGGTCCAGAGTCCAACACTGGAAACCTTTGGACATTCTAAATGGTTTCCAAGTTTGGTTGCTGATCTGCTTCCTGCCTCCCGGGCTCCAGTAGAATAGGAGCAGCCCTCCAGATGATGGAGAAAGGGACATAGTGTTTCTCTCCTGGGCCTCAGTGATCAGATGGAGGAGCAACAGCCAGAGCCGCATTCTGTTGTTTCTTCCGCCAGTCTGTATTTTTTGGGTAGGAAAAAATAATTAATGTTGATCATTGATGGTATATTGCATTTATGTTTCAGTGTCCGTTTATCCCACTCTATTTCTCCAAATGGCTGGGAATACTAGAACAGAATTTTGATTGATGGTATCCTGTTTTCACAGATGAACAACCTTTTCTCATAGCTGTAAGAGATAATGTAATTTACGGAATTTCCCTTAACCCTGAAGAGAAGACCAATGATGCCATGGTTCCTATAGCAGGAATACGAAATGGTTATGACGTTGACTTCGATGACTCAGAGCAATTCATCTATTGGGTTGAAAATCCAGTAAGTGTCAAATAATATTCTCAATATATAAAACTGGTGCTTTTTCTGGAAAAATGTTTGCAAAGGGCTTACTCCCAAGGATTTATTGCCTTCTGGAAGGATAAAAGCTGATGAAATAAATCAGAAGTCCCTACAGTCAACTTCTCACCAAGTTTTCCCTAATAATTGTGTTGACAATTATTTATGTGTTTGTTTAGGCCCATTTTCAACACTGAATACATTGCATACTCAGTTAAAAAAGGAATTTTATTCTGATTCCACTGCTTGTGACTGGTTCTCTGTCTCCACTATTAGAATCTAAGCTCTATAAGGACAAAAAACACTTCATTTACTTCTGTTGTACTGCCCAAGTGTTTAGTACACTGCACTGTATTCAGTGAGTGCTCAACAAATAGCATAACTATGACTATCCCATCTATTATGGAGGTTGGTGTTTCTACGAGATCTACCGAATGCAGCCAGAGAAAGGTCCTGAATGCAACAGTCTGTGGGTTACTGATGCTGTCCCACACAAGCTGGTGATTAATTTAGAAGGAAATTCCTCAAACATTTGCCTCTTCCTTCCTAGGTTATAATACAGTTTTCCTTTATCCCTCCTCCTAATCATTAGGGGGACAAGTGGTGGAATTTTATTTGAAATTACAAATGTAGGACATCTCAGCCAGTGAACATTTATTGATTCCCTATCGAGTGCACTCTACTGTCCTGGGTCCTGCATCTGAAGAGTTGCTGTATTGAATGATTTCATCTTCTGGTGCTAATGAGAGGGTGATTCCATGTGGAACATACACCATCTGCTTTAGAGTTTTGAAAGTTGTTAATTGAAAGAGTTGTCACTGTGGCCTCTTCTCAAAGCTTTTTCTACCTAGTTCTTTGCTCCATTGATATGACCGTTTTTGTTTTACACCTCCAGGTGAAACCACCAATATAAAATGTTCCATGTAGGATCAAGTGACAAACCCAGAAGACTCTCTTTAAGAATATCTAGTACTGATGTGTTTATATTTTATTGTTTGAAGAGACAAAGTGTACAGTGTAGGAAACTATTTGCTCATCTGAGTGGTGCTGGAAAGGATGTCCCTGACGTCCTTAGTTTGATCAATCAATCAATCAATCAATCGTATTTATTGAGCGCTTACTGTGTGCAGAGCACTGTACTAAGCGCTTGGGAAGTACAAGTTGGCAACATATAGAGATAGTCCCTACCCAACAGTGGGCTCACAGTCTAGAAGGGGTAGACAGAGAACAAAACTAAACATATTAACAAAATAAAATAAATAGATATGTACAAGTAAAATAGTGTGATAAATATGTACAAACATATACACGTATATACAGGTGCTGTGGGGAAGGGACGGAGGCAAGACGGGGGGATGGAGAGGGGGACGAGGGGGAGAGGAAGGACGGGGCTCAGTCTGGGAAGGCCTCCTGGAGGACGTGACCTCTCAGTAGGGCCCTGAAGGGATGCAGAGAGCTAGCTTGGTGGATGGGCAGAGGGAGGGCATTCCAGGCCAGGGGGATGAGACAAATGGCAGCAAACCTTGTGACTCCCTGGCCCGTGCCCTAACCCTATGCGGCAGACAAATGGCAGCAAACCTTGTGACTCCCAGGCCCGTGCCCTAACCCTATGCAATCAATCAATCAATCGTATTTATTGAGCGCTTACTGTATGCAGAGCACTGTGCTAAGCGCTTGGGAAGTACAAGTTGGCAACATATAGAGACCGTCCCTACCCAACAGTGGGCTCACAGTCTAGAAGGGGTAGACAGAGAACAAAACCAAACATATTAACAAAATAAAATAAATAGAATAGATATGTACAAGTAAAATAAATAGAGTAATTAATATGTACAAACATATACACATATATACAGGTGCTGTGGGGAAGGGACGGAGGCAAGACGGGGGGATGGAGAGGGGGACGAGGGGGAGAGGAAGAAGGGGGTTCAGTCTGGGAAGGCCTCCTGGAGGAGGTGAGCTCTCAGTAGGGCCCTGAAGGGAGGCAGAGAGCTAGCTTGGTGGATGGGCAGAGGGAGGGCATTCCAGGCCAGGGGGATGAGACAAATGGCAGCAAACCTTGTGACTCCCTGGCCCGTGCCCTAACCCTATGCAGCAGACAAATGGCAGCAAACCTTGTGACTCCCAGGCCCGTGCCCTAACCCTATGCAGCCAATCAATCAATCAATCGTATTTATTGAGCGCTTACTGTGTGCCGAGCACTGTACTAAGCACTTGGGAAGTACAAGTTGGCAACATATAGAGACCGTCCCTACCCAACAGTGGGCTCACAGTCTAGAAGGGGTAGACAGAGAACAAAACCAAACATATTAACAAAATAAATAGAATAGATATGTACAAGTAAAATAAATAGAGTAATAAATATGTACAAACATATATACATATATACAGATGCTGTGGGGAAGGGAAGGAGGAAAGACGGGGGAATGGAGAGGGGGGCAAGGGGGAGAGGAAGGAGGGGGCTCAGTCTGGGAAGGCCTCCTGGAGGCCTTAGATACATTCTAAGATAGGCCTTAGTTTGATGCCATAGATACATTCTTCAAGAAGCCCTTTCAGCAGGCAGAAGATTCTTCTCCCAAATAGAAACAGCTAGCATTTGGGGGAAAGCTAACACTGAGTTGCCATGGCTCAGTGGCAAGAGCCCGGGCTTTGGAGTCAGAGGTCATGGGTTCAAATCCTGGCTCTGCCAATTGTCAGCTGTGTGATTTTGGGCAAGTCGCTTCACTTCTCTGGGCCTCAGTTCCCTCATCTGTAAAATGGGATGAAGACTGTGCGCCCCCCGTGGGACAATCTGATCACCTTGTAACCTCCTCAGCACTTAGAACAGTGCTTTGCCCATAGTAAGCGCTTAATAAATGCCATTAAAAAAAATTTCAGTTGGAGGTGCAGAGCTGGACATGCAGTCAGAAGGACCTGGGTTCCAATTCTGAATCTGTAATTTACCTGCCGTGTGACCTTGGGCAAGTCACTTAACTTTTCTGTGCCTCAGTTACATCATCTGTAAAATGTCCCTGTGGGACAGGGACTGTGTCCAACCTGATTTTCTTATATCTGTACCACTGCTTAGTACAGTGCCCGGCTGCTTAACAAATACCATAAAATAAGGTAAGTTGGGGTTGTATCATGGGGCAGATCTGAGCAAAAAGTCAACACTCAAGACCTTTAAGATTTGGGGGAAACAAAGAAAATATCTGTTAGTATGGCTCCTGGGCTGGACTATCCACCCATCGGGCTGAACATACACTCAGAATTCTCAGCCACAGTGTACTTCAGGGGGAGGTTTCTGAGATTTGGTGGCATCACTAGGGAGTGGAGCTAAGGGGAAATCCAAAATGCCACTTCTGGGCAACTGCAGAAAGTGCAATTTATCCCCCAACCCACTGAGCAAGTGCCTGCATGTCATCAATCTAGACTGTAAACTCGTGGTGTCTGTTGTTATACTCTCCCAAGTACTTAGTGCAGTGCTCTGCATACAGTAAGCACTTGATAAATACAATTGAAGGAATGAATCAATCAGTTGTATTGAGTGCTTACTGTGTGCAGACCACTGTGCTAAGCACTTGGGAGAGTAAAGTATAACAATATAAACAATATAACAGACACATTCCCTGCTCACAACAATCTTAAGGATATCATCCAATCAATTGGCGTGTCCTGGCCAGAGCTAGTTATTCTGGAGTGCTCTACAACCCAACACGGGCCTCTTAACCCCAAACTAATTTTATGAAGTTTTTGAGATCTATTTAATGTAATATTGAGTGACTCCTCTCTCTTGCTTGGAGATATGTCTGACCAAGTGCATATACATGCTCCTTTCACTGCCAGATACTGTGGTATCAGCACAGTATTTTGTTGTTGTTGTTGGGATTTTTTGTGTCGGCGGTTAGAATCAATAGATTGTGTTAGTTGGGTGAGTGTCCTCTTATTTGAAATAGTAAAAGGGGTAGTCACAGATGATAATGGAATTCCTGCATAGGCATTCAGTTCTGAGGAAACTTCCCAGCTTTTCCATTAAGCTAATTATTTAGCAGAGAAGCAGGCGATGTTTCTGGCAGAGTCAATTCAATTGCCTCTAGATTTTATTCTCATACTTCACCAGGAGAATGTTTTTGTGCCTCTTCCTCTTCTGTTGAAACCATGCTCGAAGAGGCTGGGAATTGTTTGAGGAATGTTATGTGCAGAAATAGAAATAGTGTCTAGCAAATATTAATGAATGATGATTGAAGATGGGTTTGCAGAGATTTAAGGGCTGAATTTCTGAAACTGTTTTAGGAGACCTAAACCAATGTTTCTGCAGAAGCCAGGGCATAGGAACAAGAAGACTGAAATACACTTAAAAACCCCACGGAATCAGGGCTAATAAGTTAGAGACCTTTCAGGCCTTATCTCTTTACCAGCAGTTGTCTGATTTGAAAGTGCGTGTCACTGGGCCTATATTCTTCAAAAGCTTAAATTCAGAGGTGCACCAGAAAGGAATGTGTCTGCCAACTCTGATGTATCGTACTCTCCCAAGCACTTAGTACAGTACTCTGCACACAGTAAGCACTCAATAAATATGATTGGTTGAAACTAAGGAGCAGTTCTAAGCATTTGTAGTCTCTTTTCTCTCTGTAAAAATGTCAGGTTTACTGCACTTGCCAGGTGGAAGCAATGGATAAAGTGTTTTCTTTTGGAGTATATCCTTGACACCTTACTTTCCTTTCTTCATCTGAAGGGTGAAATTCACAGAGTGAAGTCAGATGGCACTAACAGAACCGTGTTCGCCCCAGCATCTGTTTTGGGCTCTCCGATGAGCCTTGCTTTAGACTGGATTTCCAAAAACCTTTATTACACAAATCCTGGTGCTCAGTCTATTGAGGTAATTGATTTTTTTTAAACAATGTTTAGCCAAATACTTATTTTTAGAGTATCCACCTGCAAGATATTCCTCAGAAAAACAGTTAAGAAAGCAAGTTGCTTATCTTTTAGAAGAAATTCACAAAATAAAAAAAAAGGATATTTGCTTGTACATTTACTAACTACTGTTGAACTTTATTTCACTGTTTTGGCTAACCCAGTCTCGGTGCTACAGATACGTAAAAGAGGAAAAATTCTTCAGAAGTGTCCTTTTTAGGACTATGGTTTCCCTTTGTCCTATCTTATGTGATTTCTGTTCTAAACCTCAGGTCTAAATTCTGAAATTGACCATAGCATCTAAGTCAAAGCAGTCCAATACTTCTAGCATAGTTTCTTTACCAGCACAAGTGCAAAGCAGAATTTGTGCATATTCTTAGAGGGGCCGTATCTTTTACTTCTGTTGTTTGTTCTCATTTGCCCAGTACAGTGTGCCCTCCACACTGTAGTTGATCAGTAAGTATTGCTGTTGGGATGAAATATTTGATCCAGGCATAGAATTCAGTCACTACAGAAGGATCTCAGAAGGACCTCTGGATGGATATTAAACACTTTGTTCATACTGAGCAAGTGAGAATCAGATCAAATATTACTTGACCATGTAAAGCAAGGGCAAGAAAGGGCAACGGAAGGGTCACTCCTTGATTGGTTTGGTTGGGAAGAAGTCCTAGGCATTGACACTAGTCATCAGGATAGCAGAATGCTGGAAGCCCCTGCTATTCTGTAGTGAATTGAGCCTGTAACTGTTTTGTGTTTCACTTTGTAATACAGCAATTTGAAACGCTGTAGGGGAAAATACGAGGGGACCTATCCAATTTTCAAGGAAGGAATATGATGGGTAATTTGGAGCAAATTCAGCATTTCTTCATTCACAATAACCAAATGCCATTAGGCTGAATAAGAAGGCAGCCAGTTTAATATGGAAGAATCAAGGGTTTTTTTTTAGCATTTCTTAATTCCCGAGAGGAATTCACTTCTGTATGCTATAAAAGTACTAGGTTTATCACCTTGAGTCCTGAGGACCCTTCATAGGTATTTGCTGATAGTATTGTTCAGGAGAATAAAAAGACCATTTATTAATGTAGAAGAAAGGCTCGATTATCATATGTTCGTGAAATATCTTGGTACCCTGAAAGAATTAATTTACCTTACAAAGACAAACCTCCACTTTTAGCCATCCAAAATGGCTCAGCTATACTATTGTCTAGAAAAGACCCATGAGAATCATGACCTTAGGATAATTGGTCCCTATGTCCTTTCTTTGGGTAATTCTCTAAACAGCTCGAGGGTGTTTCCCGAATAATTTTTTACCCTAGTGATGTGATCTTCCGAGGAAAAGGAATAGTTTTATTTTCCTCTCATTTCATTTTAATAAATTAAAAGAAAGTCTAGCAGAAATTGATATTTTTATATCCACTAGAGGTAGCTACAGGCACACTCACTCAAGCAGAATTTCTGTAGCCAAAAAATGGAGAGGAAATCAGGAGCCAGTGAGAGAGCGTAAAGTACACAGAAAATGAGGAAAGGAAAACAAAAACTTTTGAAGTGAAAAGAATTATGGGATTTGGAAGATTAAAAAAAAAGAAAAAGAGAGCTGGGACATGTAAAAATCAGTCAGAGATGCTGATCCAGGATCAGATACCTGAAATGAGAGTAAGGTGGAATCCTCAGAAGCAAAAGTGGAAGATAGAGGGAGAGGTGATTTTCCAGTGTCAAACATCCACCCTTCCTCTTTTAAATGTTTTCTCACCACCTTCATCCTTTCCTAATTAGAACAAAGGCCTTCCTGCAGAGGAAAACTCCAAAGGGCTAATTTCTTCTGATGTGGCATTTATTATTGGGAGGTTGATCCCATTCTTTTAGAGGCCCCTAATGCTTAGTGCTGCTGGAATCATAGACTCTGTCAGATTGGCTTGTGACCAGGAAAATTCACTGTGTCTTGATTATAGGTGGCTGTTAATTAAGTTAGTATATTTGTTAAAGCACGTGCTTAAGTATTGGGGTAAGGAATAAGATTATTGGAGAGACCTTATGGTTCTCTGGCCCTCAATCTTAAAGGTAGCCTGTATTGTAAGTGAATGCAAATAAGTGGGAAGAAGTTTTCATATCACATTAGCTAGCCAATAATTTGAGGGCCCCTTGAAAGGAAAGTTAAAGGAAAAAAAGGAAATTGTAGGTTCCTATTCTGCTCTTTTGTTGAGTTTGATATGATTTTCCTCAATCAGTAAGTGCCAGTCTAAGTACTCTTATAAGTGCAGATCTAACTGGTGAGGGCCGTTGTTCCTCTTGAAAAGAAAGACCTGTTTCTATCTCAATTCAAGCACTTGATGGCTCTCTTTAAATTTAGGACAATTACTGATGCTATTTATACCAGTATCCTTCATCGGTTAGTTCACTCTATCTCTGGTCATCTCTGAGGAGTTCATTACAGTATGTAAACAGAGTTCTCCTTTTTAATACTTTGTGTCTTAATTTTATGGGCTGTTCTCTTTCTGAAGGTGCTGACACTTCAAGGTGAAACAAGGTACAGAAAAACTCTAATTACCAACGATGGTACCTCCAGTGGAGTTGGCTTTCCAATAGGCATAACTGTTGACCCAGCCCATGGGTGAGTGCACATAATTCCCTGTGTTCTATATATTACATGTATTTGCAATGTTTGAATGCAACATGCTCCATAATTATGGAGTCTTTCTATTTTGTAAGCTGCATTTACAGGTTTTAGATGTTGGCTGAGGAAAAAAAGTAGGTATGATGATATATGTGTAATATGAGATGTGAGGTTTATGGCATTATGTTTATCAATAAAATCAGGCTTTAAATCAATGCCAAGAAAGGAAATAGCTTTATAGTATTGATCTCGAGGTCAAACAAGTCTTTTTCAAAATAAGTTGAAGTTCTCAATGTTGGTAAAGCAAACACTGTGCCCAGTTAGTCTTGCATAAGCTGCAAAGTAAGACCTCTTTGATAAGAGAAACCTTCTAAATGCAATTTGTAGAAGTCACCAGCTGCCAAGCGCACAAATTGAGGATGAAAATTGGCTTTGATCTGTCATATTTGCCCATTTTCTCCTTGACTACCTCCATCTTTTTCTACCCTTCCTCAGTCGTTGCACCTAGAGAACACAAACATTTGTCTACAGCAAACACTTTCCACATAGACATAGATTCTCATGGAAACCAAACAAAAAAAGGAAAGAAAGAAAGAACAAGAGTGTATTAATTTCTTGTAACACCACTGCCTGAACTTCGTTAGGTCTGCCTTGATTTCTTTTTAGCGCAAGGGCAGCAGTTCTTTTCATTGCTAGATTAAAGAGCTCAAAATGTTGCCAGTTGCCAATTCTGTGTGAAACAGGAAGCAGAAAAACCTACAGCCTATTTTAGGGGTTTCTTTCTTGGTGCTGTCTCTTGAAAACTTCAAAATAAATGGCAAGCTACTTTGAAGTTAAAGATAAGGAGTCTAGAAAGCCTTATCTTGGGAAGGACAATCACCAAATTGAGCAGCCAGGTACCATCCACTAATGAGAAGAAGTGTGGCTCGGTGGAAAGAGCACAGGCTTGGGAGTCAGAGGTCATGGGTTCTAATCCCGGCTCCGCCACTTGTCAGCTGTGTGACTTCGGGCAAGTCACTTAACGTCTCTGCGCCTCAGCTACCTCATCTGTAAAATGGGGATTAATAATAATAATAATAATAATGATAATAATAATAATAATGATGGCATTTGTTAAACACTTACTATGTTTAAAGCACTGTTCTAAGCGCTGGGGAGAATACAAGGTGATCAGGTTGTCCCACATGGGGCTCACAGTCTTAATCCCCGTTTTACAGATGAAGGAACTGAGGCACAGAGAAGTGAAGTGACTTGCCCAAAGTCACACAGCTGACAATTGGCGGAGCCGGGATTTGAACTCATGATTAAGACTGTGAGCCCCACGTGGGACAACCTGATCACCTTGTATCCCCCCGCCAGTGCTTAGAACAGTGCTATGCACATAGTAAGCACTTAACAAATGCTATTAATATTATTATTATTATTATTATTAATCTGGCTTTTGGCTGGGGTAGGGTTGGCAGCTACAGCTGCTGTGGCAGGAAACACTGTTCTGGCAGCAGCCAGTGGAGTGGAGCAGTGGTGGCGGTGGGTGAAACAACGCCACAGTACTGGTGCAGGCAGGGAAGCCACGGGGACAGGATGCACTGTGGCCAAAGCTCACTGTAAACAGGTAGCCCTAATAGCCTGAACAGTGGTGACAGAGGTAGCAGAAGTAAAAATTCACTCGGGAGGCTTCTCCCACTCAAAGGTCATTTCCTTCAAGGGCTTGGAGGTCAGGGCAAAAAGGACCATGGTTATCAAGGTCCTTAGAGAGCTTAGTGGTGACAGGAGAGGAACAGAGGGAAAACTGCCTGATAGCTGCAGCTTCCCTGCTCCTGCTGCCATTTCTGCCAGATCAGAGGCCTGAAGATCAGGGAAGTGCTGAGGCTGGGTAGGGACTTTTTGTTTGAGCCTGGTTGCCTTTCCTGCCCCTCCTCTTCCCACTTTTTTTAGTGGTATTTGTTAAGCACTTTACTACGTGCCAGGCACTGTACTAAATACTAAACACTGGAGTAAATGCAAGCTAAACAGTATGGCTCACAAAGGCTCATAGTCTTAATCCCCATTTTACAGATGAGATAGCTGAGGCCCAGAGAAGTTAAGTGATTTTCCCAAAGTGACACAATAGACAAGTGGCAGAGTCCTTCTGACTCCCAAGCCCGTGCTCTCTCCACTGGACCACACTCCTCACCCATCTCACTTTTTCCTCTCCGACTTTTGTCTTTCCTGTCTTTTATTTTCTCTCATGCCCCTTCTTTTTCTTCTGCCTCCCCTCTTTCTGACTCTTCCTCACATGCCCTGTCACACTTGGAGCACTCCCAAATAGGGTCACTTTAGTTATAATGTGCAGAATCTTTATGTCTGCAAGTAAACCAGCCACCTTCCCTCATGAAAAGAGGTGAGTGGAGAGATGGAGCTGGGGAACTAGGCAAGAGAAAGACATAGTGTCTGTGATCTCTCTGGATTGCTTGTTATTCATCTAAAAGACATTGTTCCTGATTTAGAGGCTGCAGATTTGCTTAGTAGGTTTACCAGCACGGAGTGCATGATGCTATTTACTGGTATGGAAGTGCGTTACACTTCCCTGTGTGATGGCATGATAGGCTATGAAACTAATACTGATGATGCTAGAGTATCCCTTAGGGAATGATGGGTGTCTCTCAGTTCTGAGAACCTTCTTGAATAATGATAATAATAATTGTGGTATTGTTAAGCCAACACTATGCCAAGCACTGACGTCGATAATAATTATGGTATTTGTTAAGTGCTTATTATGTGTCAAGCACTGTTCCAAGCACTGGGGTAGATAAAAGATAATCAGGTCAGGCACAGCCCCTGTCCCCCATGGGAGTCACAGTCTAAGAGGCAGAACAGGTATTTAATTCCCATTTTATGGTTAAGGAAACTGAGGCACTGAGATTTTAGTGACTTTCCCAAGGTCACCTAGCAGACAAAGTGTTGGAGCCAGGATTAGATACTCAGGTTCTCGGACTCCCTAGCCCTTGCTTTTGCCACTAGGCCACACTACTTAATTGCTAGTGGTAGTGGTAGTGATTTGTGCAGTGCCACTTGCCCTCTCTCATTCCTGCCAGTTGTATTTTGGCTGATTAAAAGGTGTTAATACAGGCAAATTTCAGTTGTGGTTAAAGGCAGGACTGGCCATAAACCAACACTTAAAATGCGTAGAGTCCTAGAGGAAAGAATAAAGAAAATATCTGTTGGTAGGACTCCTGGGTTGGATGATCCATCACCATGCTGAACTCACATTCAGGATTCCCAGCCACAGAGTACATTAAAGTAAGACTTCTGGGGGTTGGTGACATCATTTCGGTGTGGCGCTAAGGACAGATCCAGAGTATCTTCTCTGGAAAGGTGCAGAAAGTGCACCTTACCCCTCATTCCACTGAATAATTGCCTCATGACATCTAATCAGTTCAGTGGAAAGAGCCCATGCTTGGGAATCATAGGTTGTGGGTTCTAATCCTTACTCCACCACTTGTCAGCTGTGTGACTTTGGGCAAGTCACTTCACTTCTCAGTGCCTCAGTTCCTTCATCTGTAAAATGGGGATGAAGACTGTGAGCCCCACGTGGGACAACCTGATAATAATGATGGCATTTATAAAGCGCTTACTATGTGCAAAGCATTGTTCTAAACACTGGGATCACTTGTATCCCCCCAGCGCTTAGAACAGTGCTTAGTCTTCTAGACTGTGAGCCCCTTGTTGGGTAGGAACTGTCTCTGTGTGTTACTGATTTGTATTTCCCAAGCACTTAGTACAGTGCTCTGCACATAGTAAGCGCTCAATAAATACGATTGAATGAGTGAATCAGTTTACATGTCCCACGCAGAGCTAGTTAATTCAGGAAAGCTCTGCAACCCTACCGAGTGTCTCCTTCCTCAGTGCTAATTTTGTAAAGTTTTTGAGATAAATATATCACACATTTGAAGTAGTAAAATAGCTTCCTACCTTGTGTTCCCTCTTGGGTTTTTTCAAAAAGGAATGGAGAAGGGAGAAGCAAGTCTTGTGAAACAATAATGAATGAGAGCCCAGCCTGGGGGTTAGTTAGTAGACTTTTTTTTGCCCCCCCTCTCAACTTAGGCTATCTATCTGGAATCCTCACCTGAGGAATAATTCTTTGAAGTAGGAATGGAATGTTCATTTATGCAGGTATCTCATCTCTGAATGGTTTCAAATAACCTTCTTCATATCATGTCTTCCTCCCACTCACCTGTTTCAGGAAGTACAAGTTGGTACATTTTCTACTCTTCCACCACTGGCAAAAATCTTGGTCTTAGTACTCAGGGGTCTTATTCAAGAACTTGTAGCTCTGGTAATCAAGAAAGGGATCAATGTTAATGAATTATTTTTGAAGTTTGTTTTGAAGCATTTGCTAAACGCAATTAAAGACCATCTTTAAAAGTAAAGGACAACACTCTCTCTCTCTTCCCTTTCCCTCTCTCCCCCCACCTTCTCTCTTTCTATCTATAAACAAGACTGAACAATAACAAAATGAAAACCTAATTTTCTTTCCCCTTTTCAGTGTGTATCATGTTATCTTATGTTGTAGGAAGCTCTATTGGACAGATCATGGAACTGATAGTGGGGTACCAGCCAAGATTGCTAGCGCTAATATGGATGGCTCTAATACAGTGACTCTCTTCACTGGTAACCTTGATCACCTAGAATTCATTACCATTGACATCAGGGAGCAAAAGCTGTACTGGGCAGTCACCAGCACTGGAGTGGTATGGATGTATTTTGGTCTTTATTAGTCATGTAACTGCTGTAGTTGATATTCTTGCTTTGCACTGAATTTTTTAAAATGCTCATTATTCTTGGGATTGAGAATATAAGGTATCTTTTGAGCCAAGTAAAGACTGGTGAGAAACTCTTGGAAAAAAGTCAGAAATATTGGAATTGATTGAGGTCTAACAGTCTTCTACTATATACAAAGGAGGGTAACCATCTCCACTGAAGATAGGGCAGAAATGAATAACCTTAAGTGGCAGGAGGAATTACAGATAAGGAAGGTTAGAGATAAGAAAGAATTTTCTGAATAGAAAGGTGGTAAAAAGGTTGGAATGGGTTATCACTGGAACTTTCAGAACCTCCTTCCCTGGAGAGCTTTAAGAAAAAAAACTAAACAGATGACCGTCTACTTGAGAAGGTTCAATTTTGGTCTCATGTAAGATCAGGGATGGGTAGAAAAATAAGTAAATTAATTCTTACAATAAATCTCTGAGATTTCGTCAGTGCTTTTTAAGCAGTCGTAATTTGAAGCCCAGTGCTTACCCCAGTCAGATGGGCAGTTGGGGAAAACAAAGTGAGAGTAAAATTTGACTGTCAATTCTGTGTCCTAAAATTGACCAGTGATGTAAAAAGGAAATGTGAATAATACGGTAATAGGGACAGAGACTTCAAGGTATCATTTAGTCTGCTCTCCTACCTTTAGGCTTAAATTTCCTCTAAACCACCCCAGATGAGAATCTGTCTGTGTTTTTTCAAGACATCGGGAAGAGAGATTAGCAAATCTGTCTTTTTTCAAGGTACTTGGGAAAGAAGTTTCCATAATCTTTGTTGGTGACTCATTCCAGACTTTATCAGCCTTCACCTTCAGGAAATTCTTATTTTATCTCAACTAAATTCCTCTTGCCCATTGCAAGCCCTATTCCTCTACTTCTGACCGTAGTGGAGCCTGAGACCAGCTGGTTAACATCCTCAGTGTATCCATCCTTCATGCATTTGAACTCTGTTGAGGCATCCCTCAACAACCTTCTATCTGCCAACGGAAAAAAACTCATTCTTTTGACTTTTCTTTAATTACCTTTGTCTTTTTTCTCTGAATTCTTTCCAAGATTTCCCATCTTCGTATATTATAGAGCTTCAAAATGACCCTGTGCTTGAGTAAGAAAGAGTTTAATCAAGATGGAGGACAATGTGGGGTTTACTTTACAATTCCTACGTGTCCTGTTCCTTGTTTAATGACTAGTTTTTAGACTTGCTTTTTGGACAGTGATGTTGATTTGCTGATTCATATTCAGCTTGCAGTCAACCATTGATTCTAAGACTTTTTGTTACTGTCAGTGTGCAAAGCCAGCCACTCTCCTATCTTGTACTGTTTTTTCTCCCTTTAACTATGATACCATTTATTTCCCTCAAATGAATTTCGTTCTTATGACTTTTGACCTGAACATGCAAGCACTAATGAAGTTTCATCTTCTCTTAGATTGAAAGAGGAAATGTGGATGGTACAAATCGCGTGATCCTAGTTTTCCATCTTTCTCACCCTTGGGGAATTGCCGTTCACGAGTCCTTCCTCTATTACACGGATAGAGATTACGAGGTTATTGAACGAGTTGATAAATCCAGTGGGGCAAACAAAGTTGCCCTGAGAGACAATGTTCCAAATCTGAAGTGCTTGCGTGTTTACTCCCGAGACAGTAAGTATTTACCACAATAAAAATGGATAGATTGACAGGATCGAAACAGATCTTGCCTAAAAACATTAGGGGAAAAGAGCCCTCTGTGTATTTCCCACTTTTGAACTTGGTTGAAGAGTCACCTCCTAGATGGGTAGATCTGGGGCAAATGAGGTTCTCGAGGATCCCGGCTATTTTGCTCCATGTCTGCACTTTGTCTACTCCCTTGGTGAGGAGTTCTGAAACATTCCAGCATCTGCTTTATCAGTGTGCTCCTAGAACTGGTTTACTAGCTGTGGCTGGGCCTAGAGCCTGGGGGAAGTGGAGCTGGAAGATGAAATTCAGTTTTATATTTTGGATTTTGGCATCTCTTTAATCTGGCCTTCTAATGTTTGTCTGAATTTGCATCATTTCTACTTGACATCTCTGAAATACGGGCTTGTTTGATAGATGCCAAGTAGAAATGATGCAAATAAGGATGTTTTTGATCACTAATTATCTGAAAATTCCTGGTATGATTAACCAAGATACTGGAATTGTTTTCCAGGCTTTCACTGTGTATTAGCATTGGATTCATTTTCTTGAACAATTCCAATCTATTTATTTTGTTTAGGTTTTTAAAAACATATGTATATATTTATTTTCATTGCTTGGAGGAATGACTGCATTTAAAGGAAGAAATACCAATCGGGTTCCCTTCCAGTGAGAAAGGGGAAAATCATCTTTGTACTTATCTGAAACTGCCTCTAAGTTTTCCAGTGTGCTTTCCCTATTGTTGTCTCCAATTTGCATGTCAAAATGTTTAGTAATAGCAGTTCCATCGCAGCAGAATTCCATGCAGTTCAAAGCTAGTGAGCTAAACCTTTGTTGAATTCTCTTGGGTAATCTAATTTGATGGTAACCACCTGTAGCATTTCCTTTCTTTAGTTCTCTGATTAATTAGTACTGCTGAACTATTGAGCTTCATCTTTGAAAAACATGAGGTGAAAAGCAGAGTTAAAGACTGATATTGCTTCCTTCGCAGGTTCCGCTGGCTCCTCAAATGGCTGCAGTAACAACCTGGGTGCCTGTCAGCAGATCTGTCTGCCTGTTCCTGCAGGGCTGTTTTCCTGCGCCTGTGCTACTGGCTTTCAACTCAATCCTGATAACCGAACCTGCTCCCCGTACAATTCTTTCATAGTTGTGTCAATGTTGTCTGCAATCAAAGGCTTTAGCCTCGAGACATCCGATCACTCTGAGGCCATGGTCCCCATGGCAGGCAGAGGTATGTGAATGCTCCATGGTTTGACAGACTTTGCTCACATTGTAAATTTTCTGTTGGGATTGAGAGATGGCGATTAGAATTTGTGCCTGGGTCTTCTGCTTCTATTGTGTATTCCTTATAGTAGATGCTCAATAAATGCTGTTGATGAGGGTGATTCTGATTCTCTCTGGCTGGAATGTACTGGATAATTTTCAACTCCTTTCTTCCCTTTGCGTGGTAAATCTGATTGCAAAATATTCTAGAAGCAAAGTATTCCCTCAACTGGGAGTTAGGAAGGCTGATTTCTCTCCTCAGTTTTGTCATCGAAAGAACAGATATAAAAGTCAACGTCCTCATGGATCATTGTAAAGAGAAAGAGGAGCAGCTGACATTTCCTCTCATTTTATAACAGTGTTCTGGAAATTATTTTGAGTAACATCTGAAAGGTAGTTGAAGACTCTTGACAAGAGACATAAATACAAGGATAGGTTACATTTAAGGCAGAATGGTTATTCCTGTAAGCTCTTCTTCCAGAGTGGGTTCAGAGTGTTGACCAGTCTTTAAACTCCAAAGAGGTGAGATGAATACCCTGTGACTGCCAATTACTCCGAGATTCTATTGTGTGACCCACCCCAGGAAATCCAAGCTGGAGATAGCTTCCCCACTTGTAGCCACCTTGAGGAGCTGAAATGGTTTGGGACCATCTAAGATTATGATAGCATCCTGGGGTGCTTTAGGAATCGGCACTAAACTAGGGTCCTGTGGTAGCCTATAGAATTCCTGCTCTGCAGGAGTCCCAAATCAGAAATGATCCTGACCCTCTGAGGGGTGCCTTTACCCCCACCAGTGTTTCCAGAGGATCTCTCATTACGTTTGACCATTAGATGCAAGGACTCTTCAGCGCTGGTAACTCAGCACTGCGTTTTCTGACACGAGAGAGTTGGATGTCCCATGGAAAAACTAATAAAAAGCAATTTTGCTCTTAATTTCCAGGCCAACTACGCAGGGTTGAATTTTGCTCTAAGATGTTTGTATGCTGTACTCTGAAGTGAGATGAGGTTGCTTAGGGACACCTGAATGAAAGATTGGGTCCTCATCATAGTGCTTGGAACTATGTGGCATGAGATTACAAATAATGTGTGAATGAATTCAGCCCTTTTAGGGGGTTGATTAGGGAGAATTCATTAATAGTCAGGGTATTTATGGAAGTGGAAGGATAAACTTCATTGATTAATTGGCCCTGTTTGAGTTCAAGTTGATAGGCAATAATTTGATGTACTGCATATGCTAATTCGATATAACAGATGCATACTTCCCAAGCAGCCAGAAAAAGCAGATACATTCATGATAAAGAAATTATCTTGAAGGGTTTTCTAGGATGTTTGCCCAGAAATGTGTTTTGTTAGCAATACCCCTTTGTCTTATTAATATCCCCAACTCCTGGTTTTTATAGCCACATTTTGACTACTGGAGGAAGCAGCATGGCATAGTGGCTAGAACATGGATCTGGGAATCAGGAGGTCGTGGGTTCTAATTCAGGCTCTGCCACTTGTCTGCTGTGTGACCTTGGGCAAGTTACTTCACTTCTCTGTGCCTCAGTTACCTCATTTGTAAAATGGGGATTGAAACTGTGAGCTCCATGTGGGACAGGGACTGTGTCCAACCCAATTTGCTTGCATCCACCCCAGCGCTTCGTACAGTGCCTGGCACTCAGTAAGCACTTAACAAATACCATAATTACTGTTATTATTTTCCAGCTCTGAATGCTAATCATTACAGGAATTTTAATCCATAGGCATTAAGAGTTGAAAGGGAGAAAAGAGAAATCAAGACCTTGGGCAAGTCACTTAACCTCTCTGTGCCTAGGAGAACTAGGTATAGTCAGAGAAATATCCATTCAAATGTAATTTTAGTAGTTATCATTTTTGATTAGTTCTTGGTATATGGTACCAATGAAAATGAGAGGCTGCATGGCCTAAAGGAAAGATCATTTGTATGGAAGTCAGAAGACCTAGGTTCTAATCCAAACTCTGACACTAGCCTGCTGTGTGACCATGGGCAGCTCACTTAACCTCTCTGTGCCTCTGTTTCCTCATCTATATAAAGGGGCTAAAATATTTGCCGTCACTCCCTTTTCAATTGTGAGCTTTGTGTGGAACAGAGATTGTGCCCAATCTGTTTATCTTGCATCTTCCCAGGACACGTAGCACATATTAAGTGCTTAATAAATGCCAAAATTGTTGTTGTTATTAGTATGTTTTTATGGTATTCATTTCTTATATTTTTTTCCACTCAAAAAGTGTATAGTAATGGAATCTGATGGTGGGATTTTAACTAAGATGCCCACATTCCTTTAGGTTTTTTTACATTTTATATACAATTTATATTTTATATATTTTATAAAAGTAAGTTATGATTTTAAACAAAAAAGGGTTAAATTGATATAAAAATCTTAAAATGTTTCAGGACGAAACGCCCTCCATGTGGATGTTCACATGTCTTCTGGCTTCATTTACTGGTGTGATTTCAGCAGCACAGTGTCTTCTCTGAACGCAATTCGCCGAATCAAACCCAACGGCTCGTATTTCAGAAATGTCATTACAAATGGGATAGGACAAAATGGAGTTCGGGGCATTGCAGTCGATTGGGTGGCAGGTAGGTCAAACCACAGCATTGAGGTGGCATTTAAGACCAGTTTTTCTGTAGGTTTTGGCACCCTGGGGTTTTAATTGGGTGGCCTATGGTTTGTTCAGGCTCAGTATGCTAACATTGATTTTATCTTAGACCGTTATTAATGGACCATTTCTAATGAATGTGAGGCAGACTTTCGGATTAAGCTACACGTGTATGATTATCTTAGTGGAAGAAAATTGATGAGGTTGAGCTTTTATGATTAATAGTAATTAATGAATATGGAACTGCAGGTAGAAACATGGGAAGAAATGTTCATGTTTTGAAACCTTTCATTGCTGTGGTTGAGTTAAAATCTTATTTTAAAATAAACAATATTCACTATTAGAGACACCCGGAAAAGCTACAGTTAAATCCAGCAACAGCCATTTAAAAGGTGCTCATTTAGTCTAAAGCTCACAAGTGGATTTTCCTGAACAATTACTCCCTGTTATTAATAGATGAAAATTCTTTAATTTTCTTGTTAGTAATTTGTGGTTGTCCTAAAACTGTTGCTATTTTAAACTTACATTCTACTAATCACACTGATTTAGGAAATTAATAGAGTAGCTGTGACATTATAATTCAATTACAATTTTAATGCAGCATGTGCTATTAACACCTGGCACTTTGGCAGGCACAGAACATACCAAAATGAATTTGTGTTATGTTTCTTAAGTAATGTTTTGAGATGTGGGCTATCAAGCGTGTCCAACTTACAGTTAATTGGGACTTTACTATCCAAGGTCTGGCTCCCACATCCAAAACCCAGGATTGGATGGGTTTAAGCAAGAGTGACTGGGAAAGGCATCTTTGTGTAGTTTGGGGGAAGCACTACAGAGAAGCAGCATGGCCCAGGGGATAGAGCACAAGCCTGGGAACCAGAAGGACCTAGGTGCTAACCCTGGCTCTGACACTTGTCTGCTGTGGGACCTTAGTACAGTACCTGACACATAATAAGCACTTAAATACCATTTTTAAAAAGAGCATTCTTTGCTACTCCTAATAAAAAACTAATTTGTACAATCAATTTGTACTTCCCAAGCGCTTAGTACAGTGCTCTGCACATAGTAAGCGCTCAATAAATACGATTGATGATGAAGTACCCTCTGCTCCCATCAATAACTAGTGATCCCACTTCTATGAAGTACAAAAAGTAGTGTGAAATAATATGCATAGTGGTCTAAGGTGCCCCTGTTTCCTCATCCTCTGAAGCTACTACAGGTGACTCCTCCTAGGTGATGTCGTGAGTTTTTGGGATGTCTGTCCAAGTATAAATGGATTGTGCTCTCAGATTCCATTCCCACAGGTGACACCCGGAGGGGATGCCAGCCTAGTTGGTCGAATAGATTGTGATTTCCTTGGGATAATTTTTCCACTGGGCTTGAACTTTCCCAACAGTGCCTTCCTAGACTCTGTGGAGGTTGCTACTAAACTATGGTTACTCCAGGAGCATACAAGGACACGTTGCGGGGACTGTGCACCCCAGAGAAAAGAGGGAAGGGCCAACCTTTTTCTTGAGTCCAGAGCCCTTGGCTTCCCATTTTCAGCCCTATGGTTTGTGGCACTTCTGAATCTCCCCCAGGGACTACGGAGGTCAATCCCTACACATGCCCTATTACTGAAAGGAAAGATCTCTATCAACACTGATAGTAAACATCTCTCCAGTTGTTTCTGGTCAGACAAAAGTATTCATCAGACATTTGCATATCATGCTGGTAAGATGACAAGGATTTCCCCAAGTGAGAGAACACATCAACTGTTTTCCTTCTTGTTCTGGCTCTTCTAGGCCTTTAACCCACCTGTGCATTAACTCTGTCCTGTTTGACTTCCACAGGGAACCTTTATTTCACCAACGCTTTCTTGACTGAGACGCTGATAGAAGTTTTGCGTATCAATTCAACTTTCCGCCGTGTTCTCCTTAAAACAACTGTGGACATGCCCAGGCATATCGTGGTAGACCCCAAAAATAGATACCTTTTCTGGGCAGACTACGGTCAGAACCCAAAGATTGAGCGCTCGTTTCTGGACTGCACCAACCGAACAGTGCTTGTGTCCGAGGGCATCGTCACACCTCGTGGTCTGGCTGTGGATCACAGCAATGGCTATATTTATTGGGTTGACGATTCTTTAGACATAATTGCAAGAATCCGCCACACGGGAGGTGATACTGAAATGGTGCGCTATGGGAGCCGCTACCCAACTCCATATGGCATCACCATTTTTGAAAATACGATGATCTGGGTGGACAGGAATCTGAAGAAAATCTTCCAAGCCAGTAAGGAACCGGGAAACACAGAACCACCAGCCGTGATAAGGGATAACATCAACTGGCTGAGGGACGTCACCATCTTCGACAAGCGGTTTCAGCCTCGCTCTCCTTCAGAGGTCAACAACAACCCATGCCTGGAGAATTATGGTGGGTGCTCCCATCTGTGCTTTGCTTTGCCTGGACTGCAGTCCCCGAAATGTGGGTGTGCCTTTGGGACCCTGGAGAGTGATGGGAAGAGATGTGCCATTTCCACAGAAAACTTCCTCATCTTTGCTATGGAGAATTCAATTCGAAGCCTGTATTTGGATCCTCAAAACCACAGCCCGCCATTTCCCACCGTGAACGTGGCCAGGACAGCAGTCGCCCTGGACTTTGACAGCATAAACAACAGACTTTACTTCACGCAGAGCTCGGCGATGGAGAGTGGCAGAATCTCCTACGTCAGTCTGTATTTAGGAGTTAGTTCTCCAACTGTAATTGCATCAGGTACTTGCCCGCAAAATGGAATTCATTTTGAAACCGAACGTGACAGGATTGTAACCTGATGTTTATATTAGCATTTCAAAGTAGTAGCAGTAAAAGTATTTATTGAGTATCCCCCGGATGCAGTGCTCTGTACTAAGTGCATAGGAAATCACAACAGAAGCATAAAACTTACTCCCTGTCCACAGGAGGTAACACTCTTATGGGGTAGACAGGCATGGAAACCTATGAAGAAAGATCATCAGGATAGGATAGGAGTCTGGAGGGTTTAAAGAGGGCAAGAAACACTAACTGTGTGTGTGTGTGTGTGTGTGATTGTTTGCAGATGTGGGGACTCCCGATGGCATTGCATTTGACTGGATCAACAACAGAGTTTACTACAGTGACTACCAAAACCAGACTATCAGCTCTATGGCGGTGGATGGATCCAACCGCACTGTGGTAGCCCGTGTCCCCCGCCCAAGAGCGATCGTGCTGGATCCTTGCCGTGGGTATGGCTTGCTCTCTCCACATTATGTCTCTCCCCCACCTAGGCTTTTTTTCCTCCGGTGAAGACCGAGCCACTCTCCCTTTTATAAGTAATTCACCTTTTGTACCTGAAGAGGGGTAGATATGTGTGAATGTCACTGGAAGTGAAAGCAACATTAGGTAAATATTGACGGCAATTCTCTTTATTAAGAAAATGGTTGAGAAGGAGAACAGTGGTGGTGCACCATCTCATGCCTCCTTCTGCCCTCCCCACATACCTGGTGGTGCCCACATTTGGATGGAGAAATCAATGTGCTGTGTAATGATTCAGTAAATCCTTTCCTGATTTCTTGTGGTAATGGGAAGGAATTTGTGCTTCTCTTCTGGACAAAGCCAATAAATGTTACTTTCTATGTAAAAGTGAGGGAGTGTAGTAGTCCCTGGATATAAATGATTATTGCTGGGGTGACTGAATCATTTCTCTTTTCCGGGGAATAGGTACATGTACTGGACTGACTGGAGTTCCAATGCCAAGATTGAGCGAGCCACCCTAGGGGGGAACTTCAGAATTCATATTGTAAACAGCAGCTTGGTGTGGCCAAATGGACTTACCCTGGACTATGAGGAAGATCAGCTGTACTGGGCCGATGCCAATCTGTAAGTGGCTGGGGTTTTCTTGTCGGGGGAGGGTAAGGAGTGACGGATAAAAAATATGAAATACGAGATGGTCATGAAAGTGAACACTGTTGACAGATCAACACAGAACAGTTGGTGAATGTTTAGGGTGAAGTATTTCACTTTGTCATGAGACTGAAGAATGGTGAACCAGAGGGAATTTAGATGCCGAATTGATTCTCAAATATAACTGATTGCAAATATAATTAACAATTGTACGATGCAGGCACAAGCAGTGACCATAAAACAGCAATATTGTGCTTTATTCCCACCCAGACAAATTTGTTTGGCTTCTTGACATTCATTTTGTCAACAAAGTCTTTTTCTATACTTTCATTTAGCATGTGCCTTCTAGGCACCTTATTCAAATAGCACCCTTTTCATAAACACATCTGTCTTCTTGTTTAAATTATATCTATTTCCCCTTCATAATCTTTCTGGGAGCTTCTCTTTGTGGTGTGATGCCTCTTTGAACCAAGATCTTTGTCTCAAGATCTCTTACTGTAATCATTCCAATGGAGTCAAGGAGGTTGGCATGACAAGGCTGAAAGTCATAGAGCTTTGTGCAGGCCTGGGGAGACAATAATAATAATGATGGTATTTGTTAAGTGCTTACTATGTGCGAAGCACTGTTCTAAGCGCTGACAGTGTTGTTGCCACATCACTTTGCTATGCACACTCAGGAACAGAGTGAAACCGGCCCCCAGCTCTCACTGCGGCCCCCACAAGTCCCTTGTGCCCGAGGTGGGGTTTTCCTGTGAGGTGGCACTGCCCATGGTCTGAGGAATTTCCAAGTCAGACTCCTTCCTATGGACTCTGGTCACCCTGTAACCAAAGAGTAACAATTAGGAGTCTTTTCCTTGCCAGAGAGTGCTGAGCGAAGACCTCTCCTGATCAATCAATCCATTATTCGTATACATCGAGCACTTCCTTTGTGCAGAGCACTGCACTAAGTGCTTGGGAGAGTACAGTATAACAGAGTTAGTAGGCATATTCTCTGCCCACAAAGAGGGATGATATCTGTCCTACTTTGACTATCGCATCAGCCTCCTCGCTGACCTCCCTGCCTCCTATGTCTTCCCCATTTCAGTTCACACCGCACTCTGCTGCCTGGATGACTTTTCTAAAAAAAAAATTCAGTCTATATTTCCCCACTCCTAAAGAAGCTCCAGTGGTTGCTCATCCATCTCTGTATCAAACAGAAACTCCTTAACATTGGCTTCAAAACCCTCAATCATCCTGACCCTTTGTGTCCTACCTTGCTGTTTTCTTTCTACAATCCAAAAAGCTCACTTCATTCCTCTATTGCCAACCTACCCACTACACCCCCATCTTGTCTTTCTCGCCACCAGCCACTCACCCATGCACAGGCCACTGGCCTGGATCTTCCTCCCCCTTCACACCTGACAGATCATCACTCTTTCCACCTTAAAAGCCTTATTAAAATCACAGCGTGGCTCAATGGAAAGAGCCCGGGCTTTGGAGTCAGAGGTCATGGGTTCAAATCCCGGCTCTGCCAATTATCAGTTGTGTGACTTTGGGCAAGTCACTTCACTTCTCTGTGCCTCAGTTCCCTCATCTGTAAAATGGGGATGAAGACTGTGAGCCCCCTGGTGGACAACCTGATCACCTTGTAACCTCCCCAGCGCTTAGAACAGTGCTTTGCATATAGTAAGTGCTTAATAAATGCCATTATTATTATTATTATTATTATTATCTCCTTCCCCAACAAAGCCCTCTCTTCCCCTTCTGTATTGCCCTTGCATTTGGATTTGTACCCTCTATTCACTTCACCCTCAGCCTCACAACAAGTATATATATATATATCTGTAATGTATTTTAATGTATGTCGTCCCCGTAGGACATAAGCTCCCTGTGGGCAGGGAATGTATCTGTTATATTGTACTCTCCCAAGTGCTTAGTACAGTGCTCTGCCCACAGTAAATGCAGTGAATACAATTGATTGAACAGCATGGCCTAGTGGAAAGAGCATGGGCCTGGGAATCAGAGGACCTGAAATTTAATCCTAGCTCTGCCGATTGCTTGCCGTGGGACCCTGGGCAAACCCCTTAACTTCTCTGCATCTGTTTCCTCAATTGTAAAATGGGGATTCAAAACCCGTTCTCCATTCTACTTAGACTCTGAACCCCATGTGGGACAGGGAGGGTGTCTGACCTGATTAACTTGTATCTACTTCAGTACTTAGAACAGTACTTGGCACA
Organism: Tachyglossus aculeatus; assembly: GCF_015852505.1. Lineage (NCBI taxonomy): Eukaryota > Metazoa > Chordata > Mammalia > Monotremata > Tachyglossidae > Tachyglossus > Tachyglossus aculeatus. Next base: position 53,524,750 of record NC_052074.1, on the reverse strand, counting down.
ATAGTAAGCACTTAACAAATGCCATAAATAAATAATAATAATTTTCTTCTAGTCTGTATGCTTATATAAACACTTTACCATCCTTCATGTGTGAAGATGAGGCTACTGGCATGGTTGGGATTCCATTCAGCGAGTCAGCGGTATTTACTGAATGCTTACTGTGTGCAGAGCACTGCCCTGAGCATTTTGGAGAGTACAGTAGAGTGAATAGGTATGGTTTCTGCTCTCAGGGACCTTCCAATATTTTGAGGAAGACAGCCGTTAAAATCAGTTACCGTTAAGGGAAGCAACAGAGTATAAATAAGTGTGCATAAGTGCTGTGTGGCAAGGGCGGGGTGACCATCAAAGTGCTCATGAGGTATGAGCTTGCATGTATAGGTAGCCCAGAAGAGAAAGAGAGGAGGGAATGCATTTGAGATTTTCACAAAAGCAGTAGCTGTGCCCAGGAGTGTGACTCTTTCCAGGCATGAGATTTTTTTCTTCATTTTAGGCAGAAGATCGAACGCTGCTCCCTGACTGGCACAAACCGTGAGGTCATCGTCAGCACCGCTATTCATCCTTTTGCCCTAACCATTTATGACCAGCACATTTACTGGACCGACTGGAACACCCGGTCTGTTTACCGGGCCAACAAGTATGACGGCTCAGACCAAATGGTGATGGTCATGAATCTGCCACAGCGACCGATGGACATCCATGTGCTTGTCAAGAGCAGGCAGCGGCAATGCAGCAACCCTTGCAACCAGTTCAATGGGGGATGCAGCCATATCTGTGCCCCGGGTAAGGATAGCAATGATATTTATTAAGCACTTCCCATATGCCAAGCACTAGGGCAGGTTTGAGATGATCAGATACAGTGTCTGTCCCACAAGGTGCTCACAGTCAAAGGAGGGTTACTAATGATAGTATTTGTTGAGCTCTTACTATATGTCAAGCACGGTACTGAGCGCTGGAATAAATATGCAATCATCAGGTCCCACGTGGGGCTCATATTCTAAGTAGGAGGGGAGCAGGTATTAAGTGCCCTCTGAGGCCCAAAGAAGTGAAGTGGCTTGCCCAAGGTCATACAGCAGGCAAGTGGCAGAGCTGGGATTCAGATCTGCTGACTCTCAGTCCCCTGCTCTTTCTGCTAGGCTGTGCTTTTTCTCTCATAGTTTTATTCCCTTTTTACAGATAAGGAAATTGAGGCCTAGGGAAGGTGTCTTGTCCAAGATCACCCAGCCGGCAAGTGGTAGAGCTGGGACTAGAACGCAGGTCTTCTGACTCCTAGTCCAGAGCTCTAGGATGCATTGCACCTGAATGGGTCATAAGATCTAAACGGAACGATGTCTATGGAAACAGCTCAGCTATTGGGAAACTGGAAAAGGGATTTATCTCTAAAAAGGAAAAAGGTTGCTGCAGGACTCAGAGTATTCCCTAAGAGGATTTATAAAATCAGCCATGATATATCTTTATCTCTTTGGTTGGCATTTAGCTTCTTTTGACCTGTCTGGGGCCCCGTAGAGAACTGATATCCCTTTTCAATGAGCGTATGCCAAGAGAGGCTGCTGGTTAGGACTCGGTACAGTAGTAATAAGAGGAATCGCATTTATGTATTGACTGCCCACTTAGTGTGGTGCACTATACTGCTTACAGGCCAGGTAGTTTTAAGTTAACTTTAAAGAGGCTTCAAATGGAATATGTCAGAGCCCACAAACCCTGAAGTCACTCCTGCATGAGCTCCATATTGGGGAGTGAGTAGTAGTAGTAGTGATAGCATTTATTAAGTGTTTACTGTGTGCAGAGCACAGTTCTATGTCCTGGTATTTAGGGGCAGGAGACTGGAGACACATTGGAAGCAATGAAACACTAACCTGGTGAATTTCAAGCTGGTGCCAGAGATGAGGCTGTCTTATTTAGTGTTCCTTGATTCATGAAAGTATTCTTTAATGGATATGATTTAGTTTTTACTCCTCAACAGTGTGAATTCAAATGCTTGGTACTAGGAATTTGAGATCACTAAGAGCCTTAGCTATTTAAATCTTTTTGACAAGTGCCTGCTATTTCTCTACCATCTCTGGGTTTGGAGGGCTGGTTTTGAGTTCATAATTTAGGCTCTGTTATCCAAGTTTTCCTGAAAAATGTCATGTCTCTTGAACTAAACAGTGCCGTATTCAAATGGAGCAGGTTAGAGGGAGTCTCAGCGTAGATGCTGGCAGACGACAGATAGAAGCAGGGCTCTGGAAAAGGAGGGAGAAACTATTGCCAGTGTGAACTTGTGTTTTCTGGCCTTCCTTTCTCCAGGTCCAAATGGTGCCGAGTGTCAGTGCCCTTCGGAGGGCCGCTGGTATCTGGCTAACAATAACAAGCACTGCATTGTGGACAATGGGACTAGGTGCGAGAGCGGACAGTTCACCTGCCTCAATGGGCGCTGCATCACCGAGCGGTGGAAATGTGACAATGACAATGACTGCAATGATGGCAGTGACGAGCTGGAGAGCGTTTGTGGTAAGGAGAGAACCTCATCATTGGATCCCGCCCGTCTGGGTTTGACAACCAAACCTTTGAGAAGCAGCACGGCAGAGTGGATAGAGCAAGAGCCTGGGAGTCAGAAGGTCATGGGTTCTGATCCTGATTCTGCCACTTATCTGCTGTGTGACCTTGGGCAAGTCACTTTACTTTTCTCTGCCTGTTACCTCATCTGTAAAATGGAGATTGAGACCCTGAGCCCCATGTGGGACAGGGACTGTGTCCAACCTGATTTGCTTGTATACACCCCAGTGCTTAGAACAGTGGTTTGCACATAGTAAGTGCAAAACAAATACTATTATTATTATTATTATTATTATTCACGTCCCTGAATAGGAGGAGGAAATGACTTCCTTTGGGGACCCTGACTGCAGTTATTTGCCTGGTGGCTGCCATGGCCTAATTGATGATGATGGCATTTATTAAGCGCTTACTATGTGCAAAGCACTGTTCTAAGCGCTGGGTAGGTTACAAGGTGATCAGGTTGTCCCGCAGGGGGCTCACGGTATTAATCCCCATTTTACAGTTGAGGTAACTGAGGCACAGAGAAGTTAAATGACTTGCCCAAAGTCACACAGCTGACAATTGGCAGAGCTGGGATTTGAACCCATGACCTCTGACTCCAAAGTCCAGGCTCTTTCCACTGAGCCACGCTGCTTCTCATCACTAATGAGGCGAAGTTAAATATCCTCTCTTCCTGGGGCCGGGTACCTGCTTCTCAATCTGAGATTAAATCTCTCTTCTTATTGGATCACCTGGACTTTTGCTCCCAGGTATTGCTTTCCCAGAAGAAGGGACCTCTTCCATCTCTACAGTACATTGTGATGAAACGAATCTTTCCAGTAGAGTAGAATGAGTGGCTTTTACTGCCCAATACTGGGGCAGTGGAGAGCGACTTCTTGAAGTCCCACTTTCTTTGGTTAAGAAATAAAAAAGTGGTACAACTCATAAATCTGACTAACTTGAAATATGTGTCTTACTTTTCATGCAGTCCGTTGTGCGGCGGTCTTTGCCCTGACAGGTAAACCAAAGGGTTGAGATTTCTTTTACTCCATGTTTCCAGAAATTGGGAGAAAGTTTGAATCGAGAAGTCTCCTTTACTGTCTGTTCCCTCCCTTGTAGCTTTCCACACGTGTCAGCCAACAGCATTCACCTGTGGCAATGGGCGGTGCGTTCCTTACCACTATCGCTGCGATCACTACAACGACTGTGGAGACAACAGCGATGAGGTGGGATGCTTGTTCCGAACTTGTGACTCCAACAGAGAATTTACTTGCAATAATGGAAGGTGTATATCTCTTGAGTACGTCTGCAATGGTGTAAACAACTGTTATGATAATGGCACTTCAGATGAGAGAAATTGCCGTAAGTTCATCATAACTCCCTATTGTGCTTTAGGATTTGAATCCTTAGGTCAGACATAAGACACATCTTAGGTAGACCATGCCACTGTCAAGAAAAGGAGCAAAGTATTTGCCATGAACCTTCGTTATCTCTTTGTGCAGTTTCTTCCCTGCACTGTTGTTTTTCAAGCAGAACTAAAGCCTCAATCCGAGAATTGATGGTCAACTAAAATGAACACGTGTTATGCTCAAGACCTTTGAATTTCTGGTGTTTTGTGGTTTTATGTGCCATATTACTGTACCTTCTTGGCAATAAGTCCTAGTAAATGTGCTTCTACATTTGATTTGCTTTGAAATTAAGAATGGCAAATTAATCAGTACTTTTCATCTAGGGTGGGAATACCACTGAAGGGCTCTTCACAGCACACCAGCACACAGCACACTTACTAGGAGGCCCAAGATAAATCACTGGAGCTTTTGTTTTTCTAAGCCAGGATGAGGGTCAAGTGTTTGCTAGTTGATTTTAGATAACTCCTTTAGATAACATTGCCTTTTACTGTCAAAATTTGCGCTGCCCCAATAAGTGTTGTTTTAGTTCTCTTATTCTTCTGCTGTCAATTTTTCTGTCAGCCCCATCTGGGTCTCACATCCAGGAGGCCTCCCAGCCGAGAGAGGCCAGGACGGGGAACTTCAGGGCTTTTCATTCATTAGTACTGACAAGAGGCTCCCTTCGGGAGCAATGGATGACCCTCAGTCCGGCAACTTCAGGACAGAGGACCTACTCAAGAGGAATTGATTCTAGTGCTAGAATCACATTTACTTGTCTCTGAAATTTGCCGTGTTCCCTGCCGGGGCCCAGAATGCAACATGCAAGTAGGCAGAGGGGTGCAGCATGTTGTCAAGTGCATGTGCCGTCTTTACCCACCTTAACCAGTTACAGGTAGAACTCAGATCTTCCGATTGTCAGAGCATCATCAGTGGTATTTATTGAGCATTTCCTGTACTGTGAGCAGTGCTCTTTCTGTTACAGAGCTTGATATGTGAAGGGGCTCCAATACCTCCTGAATGGAGTCTCAAAAATTTTTTTCAAAAATTCTAGAAGATCAGTTCATCTAGTATTCGTGGTTCTGAGGAAGCAGCATGGCATAGTGGATAGAGCATGGGCCTGGGACTCAAAGGTCATGGGTTCTAATCCCCGCTCCGCCACTTGCCTGCTGTGTGGCCTTGGTCAAGTCACTTAGCTTCTCTGTGCCTCAGTTACCTCATCTGTAAAAGGAGGATGAAGGCTATGAGCCCTTTTCTGGACAGGGACTGTGTTCAACTCAATTTGCTTGTATCTACCCCAGCGCTCAGTACAGTGCCTGGCACATAGTAAGCGCCAACAAATACCAACAATGTAGCAAATGGGACTTTCATACTTTTCCCCAGAGCTCCTTGGGGCACGTACATGTAAATGTTCCATTTCGTTGTATTTCTATCCATGTAATATTTTTATTTTGAAATTGAATGGATGTCAGCTATTTCTGAAGGAAGTTTTTTGATGCTAAAAAAACAACTACTAGACTGTGACTAGACTACTAGACTTCTAGACTGTGAGCCCACTGTTGGGTAGGGACCGTCTCTATATGTTGCCAACTTGTACTTCCCAAGTGCTTAGTACAGTGCTCTGCACACAGTAAGCGCTCGATAAATACAACTGATTGATTGAGCACTTAGTACAGTGCTCTGCACACAGTAAGCGCTCAATAAATACGATTGATTGATTGATTGAACTACAGTTCATGATTTCAGTGAGACTCGACTAAAAGAGCATCCCCTAGTCGTGCTTAAACATATTTCCATCCAGTCACACAGTCTTAACAGCTCTCATCACTCACACCTTTGAAAACAGCCTTTCATGGGTCCACTTCCCCAGATTGGTCTGTTTGTGTTTGCATTTTTATTATGTGGTCGTTTAGTAGTCTGAAAATGCTCTAGCCATTTTTATTTTCGTTTTTATAGCTGATCGCACTTGCCAGTCTGGGTATACAAAATGTCAAAGCACAAATATTTGCATTCCTCGCACTTACTTGTGCGACGGAGATAATGACTGTGGAGATATGAGTGATGAAAGCCCTACTCACTGTGGTAAGTTGCAAGAATTTACCCTTTTGGAGTTTTTGCTTCCTCTTCTGTTCTCTTCAGAGTGTAAAGTACTTGGTGTTCTTTAATGAATAAAGAACTTAATAAAGATGATACCTTTAAAGGGGTACTCATAATGGTCTAAAATACAGAGTATTTTGAAGAAGGGAGGGAGGTTAAGTTCGGAAGTAAGGGTGAGCAAGAATCGTTCGGTCCTTGCCTCTTTTGGATACCTCCCCATTCACAACAGAACCAGACTTTCCTCTCCCCTTTCTGGGTGAATAATGCCTGAGAACAAAGAAGTGGTGATTGTTAGGGCCAGAATGTCTTGCTTTCACTACTGCATCCAAACTCGGCCATTGTACCCCAAATCAGTTCTGCTGCTACTAAAAGAGTTGAGGCCAGTGCCTGGGTTGGCAAAGATAAAATCTCACCTCATTGACAGCTCAATGTGGTTCTCACCACTTTTTCAAAGTTTTTTTTTTTATGCTCACTGTAGGGGGGGAATGTGTCTGTTATATTGTTGGGTTGTATTCTCCCAAGTACTTAGTACAGTGCCCTCCACGCAGTAAGCACTCAGTGAATATGGTTGATTGATGTTCGCGTAATGGAAAATTGGAGATCGTTGGAAAGTTTGAAACAGTGAGGATCGGTCCTCATTTCCTGTCTTTTCATCCCTCTAGTTTCTCTGACTTGTACTAATAGTGAGTTTCGCTGTACCTCTGGGCGCTGCATTCCTTCTTACTGGTATTGTGATCAAGGTGTGGACTGTGCTGATGGCTCCGATGAACCTTCCACTTGTGGTAAGGGAGAAACAATCTAATCTCTTGATAGGCTTAAAGGATGGGGGAAGAATTATAAGGGCTCCACCCCTCTCTCCAGAATGGATACTGACTTTGCTGATGGTTGTGGAATATTACTACCTCTTGGGGCAGTTTATTGGGTCTTTGAGAGGTGAGTTAGAGATTGTTGTTTCAGACTTTACAAATACCACTCTTATCATTGTCAGATTAATCCATTATTGAGCACCTACTTGTTGAAGAGCACTGAACTGAGCACATGGGGGATTATCATTGAGGGAAAAAAAATGTACCTGCCCTCAAGGAGTATACAATCTAACGGGATAACATCAGTTACCTCTGAATCTCTCCTGACTTATTCCAGGGCACCTGGATCTGGGGCTGCCATTAAACATTTTGCTGTCATGGAAAGAGTAGGTCTGGAAATCAGGAGGCTTGGGTTCCAAATTTAGCTCTGCCACTGGCCAGCTGAGGGAAGTTACTTAAAGCTCCCTGGGTCTTAGCTCAGTTCCTTCATCTTTAAAGTGGGGATAAGAAATCTGTTCTCCTTAGGAGCAACATGGAATAGGCCTGGGAGTCAGAGGGTCTGGGTTCCAATCTTGGATCTGCACTTGCCTGCTATGTGACCTTGGGCAAGCCACTTAGCGTCTCTGGGTCTCAGCTCACATTCCTCATTTTCAAATGAGGGTAAGAAACTTGTTCTCTCTACCTCTTAGATTGCGCCTCATATGGAACAGGGACTGCACCCATTCTGCTTATCTTATAAATACCCTAGCGTTTAGCCCAGGTCTTGGTACCTAGTAAGTGCTGAATAAATGCCACAATTAATTAAAATCATTTTCCCAAAGGCAAATGAACTCTAAAAGACAAAAATGATATGCCATCTCTGCCATCGTAGATCAGTAGAGGAAGAGATAGGCATGTTGAAGACACATTATAACTGTTGGGGTGGATGTCATGGAAGATAACTGTCATGTGGAGAATCCTGGGTTAGAGTGTAACAGTCTCCTTGCAAAACTAGCCAATATGAAGAGTTGTCTCTGACTTCTCCATACTTATGAACATCAGAGCAATGAAAAATCCTCTGACAAGAGCCTTAAAAAGCAATGAGAGTGGTATTTTTTATTTCTGTCTTCCTGCTGTGGGGTTGCATAAACACTTCAAACCCCTTAGAGTATGAGAAAAGAATATCTATCAGGTCTTGGTAAAGTGGACGATAATTAAAAGTTCACTCACGTGCACTGTCCTATCACCCAGAATATAGACTTCAGGTGATTTGCAAAGGCAGTGTTGCAGTATGAATGAAAATTTAACTTGAGGAATCAGAGAGCTTGTTTCTTGGACCATCAGAAGTTAGATATTTCCACCTTTGTGGCCACATGTAAATTTGACTTTATTCATCATTTGATTATAGAAGGGATCTAATGTTCTTTAAGTCTTTATTTATCACCTCGCTTTAGTGAAATTAAGTGTGCATCAGACCTACATTAGTTGGGTCCTGTTGTTTTATATTCTCCTTGGACCAACTCATACTGACGAAGGCCTCTCTCAGAAAGATATCTTGAAACTTCAGGGGTATAACCTAGTTCAAGAAACAGAGCGATCTCATTTATTTTCAAGTGACCCAGGTGCGGACTTGTTCAGCTAACCAGTTCAGATGTGACGATGGCAGGTGTATCCCAGGCACCTGGATCTGTGATGGTGATAATGACTGTGGAGATATGAGTGATGAAGATCAAAGGCATGGTTGTGGTAGGTGTAGTAAATCAAGTCCCGTACTTGATCTGAGCTCCAGGGATTGGCATTAAAGCGTGTTTGGCTTGTTATGGGTGAAGGAATCTGGGGGTTGAAAAAATTCCTCTTCAGTTGAGGAGACACTGTACAGACATCTTTTCCAAGATTGGTCTTTGGTTTTTTTTTTATCTGAATTATTTGCTGTTTTTCATTTTGACATAAAAATGTTTATCCATTTCTGTTCATTATTATTATTGTATTTGTTAAGCACTTACTATGTGCCAAACACTGTAGTAAGTCCTGGGGTAGGTCATTTGTATGGGCACAGTGCCTGACACTCATGGGGATCAGTCTAAATAGGACGGAGTAGGAGTTAATCTTCATTTTACAGATGAGGAAACTGAGGCACTTAGAAAAGCTAAAGGATTTGCTCAGAGTCACATAGCAGACAAATGGCAGAGCCTGGATTAGAACCCAGGGCTTCTGACGATAATCATGAGAAAGATGGTTGTTTTCCTAAAAAGAAATACGTATTACAAGACTAAACATTTCCAAGGCCACATATCATGGCAGTGTGCATCATTTGGGGGTAAAGTTAGGTTTTTAGAAAGCCCACCTCTGACCATGAGGATGGATGTCAAGGTGAGCAGTTATCACACAGTTTCTCCAAGAATCTCGGTTCCATTGTCAGTGACAAAATCGTGTCCTGGGCGGACCACTGACCTGCCCCAGTGTGACATTGTTCATGGTCTCATGATTTGTCATATTGACTACTGTCTTTGACTCTGATAATCCCAAGAAGCATCATTCATTCAAATCGTTGTAAACTGTTTTGAATCATTCATCATTTGACATGTGACTGAACATTTTAACGTCCAACAATGCTATAACAGTATCTTCTATTACCAAGAGCACATTATGAACATAGGTTGAGGCTCTCAGGAGACTCCCACCCCCACAACCTCTGTATAAAGTCGAAAAGCAGAAATCATACTGATATTGGCAGGCTGATGACTTCCCTCAGTCTTCATACTCTCAAAATGAGGGTGTTCCATTTTGCCCAATTTGAGGCTGAGCAAGAAGGTTGGCCGTAACACTTGACAGCTGTGGGGAATGGATATTGGCACTTTTGTTGTTACTTTTTGTTCTCCCTTTTGTTGGCCTGCTTCCAGGCTCCCAAGAGTAGACAGGATAAAATGACTTTTTCCCTCCTCCTTTTTGTGATTGTAACTGCACCTAGCCATTCCTTTCCTTTCCCAGTCAGGTCATCTAGTTTAAAAGTCCGTGTTTTCTCCTGATGGATTGAAAACCCTCACCCATTTCTGGGTTTTTTGTTTTTTTTTTCCCTAGCATCCCGTATCTATGGATGGGGAACATATATCTAAAACCTTTGGAAATGATAGGCATGTGATATTGCTTAGCTCTGGAAAAACTTGATCTAGGCAGTGATTGTGAATATATCACATTTTCAGATGATTTTAGGAATCTGTCTCAGGGAGGAAGACCTTTAAGTCAGATGGAAGTCAGGACTCTCAGCTTTATTACAATGATTGTGTTAGGGGATCAGTCCTGAGGCATAGGATTCCATGAATGTGTATTTGTTTCAGCGAACCGCAACTGCACACGCTCTGAGTTCACATGCGTGAACAACAGGCCCCCACTTAGGAGATGCATCCCCAGAGCATGGGTCTGTGATGGAGATGCTGACTGCAGCGATGCTCTTGATGAGCATCAGAATTGCACCAGGAGACCTTGCACCGAAAATGAGTTTACCTGTGAAAATGGACTGTGCATTCGAAACACTTACAGGTATGTAAAAAGTCTCAAACTCCTCTGGAAGACTAAAAGGGCAGCATCTTGTAAGACTCTACACCCAAAGAGCAATTTCATTTCAGTGGAAGTTCAGGCAGTGTATGTTGTTAGATCTATCACTTGCAGTTTGTGTTCTGGAAATTCTTGACGGCAGTTTGGAGTCTGTTTGATTTTGTTAGTCAAGGAGTGTCCTCAGAATAGAACTAATCAAAATTTTGTAGGATCAGATTCCACAGAGAGGAGAAAATTAAAACCTAATTAAATATTCTGCTCTCCCACTGTTTTATAGCACATTTGTCTTAATGTAAGCTATAAACTGCTTCATTTTTTTACCTTATTATTAGCATTAAGTACATATTTTGTACTGTTAACTTTGGTTGTCTAAAATATCTATGATACTTAGGCTTGTTAGTGATCCAGGGGAAGGATTGCAGAAGACATAGTTTCGACAGGTTTTACTTGACTGTAAAATTACTTCAATTCTCATTCCAACCTTCTCTACTGTTCCTTCCTTCCGTCACACTTGTCGTCGTGCAGCTGATTTGCCTTTGTTCAAATAAGTTTGGGTTTCTGCTCCTCTCTCCTGAGCTGCCCTCTGGAAGTTTGGAATTACTTTTCACCTCAGGCAGTGACAGCAGAAAAAGTACTTACCTTCGTCACGAATCCTGAGTTACGGGTTTTCAATAGCTCCAAGTTTTGCTTCATTCAGTGGTCTGAAGGCTTCAGAAAGTATGACTGTTGTGTGACGTGCTGTCACTTGGTTGGCTTGAGTAATAGGGAGGGTCAGCCAGAGAGTTTCGGATTCATACTGTTCGCTGAGGATGGGTAGGGTAAATAGTTTTATTACCAATCTTTTGTTCATTACCGCCTCTGACGTAGAACTTTAATGAGTCAGCCGTGTGTGGCTTACTGGAGCAGTGACCCAGTGCTGTGTGTTAAGTCTGAAAGTCTTTTGCTGAAACTCTCCGCCCACTGGGTCAGGCCTGATGTAGAGGAAGTAAACTAGTATTAATCCTTGCCACTTGGGTAAGAGTTATTCACCACCTCCTCCTCCAGCTTAATAATCCACAGGATGCATTGTTTCTTGGTTTTCAGGTGTGTGGGTGTGCATGTTTGTATACCCTTCCATTCAGAGTTGATGTTCTTAATGATGACGTATCTCTATGTGCTAGTGAGTCTGAAATGTAAAGATTGCCCTTCATTGTCCCGTCGCTTTTGCAACCTACAGTTCCTGGAGCCATTTTTTGTGTGTCTCAGTCTCTCTCTCTCTCTCTTCTCTGTTATTCTCATTCTTAAATTCTCTGCTCTAAGTTGGTGAATAGGTCCCCAGAGTGGACAGGCCTGCCTCAGCTTGTGCAGCCTCTGTATGGATGGTGACAGGAAGTCAGATTTGAGTGTGGAGGGCAATGCTACTGCCTGAGGAAAGAGCTTACTCTGGCTAGCTCTGCAATTAAGTGGCTCTGAGAGTTTTGAACTGAGTTTTAGGTCCCCTCAAACACTGACCCTACCCTGTTCGGTGACTCATGAATCCTGTACTTTCCCCCAACTATTAGTGTGTTATACCCAGTAGGTGCTCAGTACATATCACTTGCTACTACCACCTGCCCTGCCCTTCCAGGTGTGATAGGCGCAGCGACTGTGGAGATGGCAGTGATGAGAGGGGGTGCATTTATCAGCCCTGTCAACCTCACCAGTTCACCTGCCAGAATGGGCGGTGCATTTCCAAGGCCTACACCTGTGATGGGGACAATGACTGCGGCGATGAATCGGATGAGCTGGAGCACCTCTGCAGCACCCCGGAGGCCACCTGTCCACCTCACGACTTTAAGTGTGACAACGGCCACTGCATTGAAATGGTCAAAATCTGCAACCACCTGGATGACTGTGGGGACAACAGTGATGAGAAGGGATGTGGTAGGTTTATTGAGCAGAGGGAGGGTCCAATAGCAGTTTCTCAAAGATTTGTTGAAGATTAGTAGTAGTCAAGAGAAGGTCGACTGTGCTTTGTGCTTTGAGTGTCTCTGGCTCTTTGACTATTCATTACCCCTCCTTGGCCATTATTTGAATCCCTTCCCCCTCCACCTGTGACCAAGGAAACACTGGACTCTAAAGTGTTAACTGCAGACCTCTGTTGCCATGGTCTATGGGAATGATCAAGTAAAGTTTAGCAAGCAGCAGTCAACTATGGTAATTTTCCTTTTTTTGTGCATATTTGAGGCAGAGAATAGTTCAGAAAATCAGAAGGAATTTTAGGGAGCCTAGAGTAATTCAGGCAGATACAAGTTCAATGAATTTTTGTCTGTATGCAAGGAGTAGGAATATGATCCGACATTATATCCCCACTTAACATCCAAATTGTGGTTTTTGAGTACCGTTTTCCATCTCCGACTGTTTGCCTCAGATTTGTAGAGGTGGTGACTTCTACATGCTGCATACTTCTAAGAAATGAGCTGCTTCAGCCTAGTAAGTGATTTTAGCTCTCCGCGTCCAATCAAATGGAGAGCTGGCTCCAGGGAAGCCATCCTCAGTTTTACACAGTCAACAACTCTGGTTAAAAAAAAAAAAGTTTGAAAAAGATGTTGAAACTATATTGGCTAAAGTGATGTCTTGAGTTGTTTCTGACAATCCACTCTGTCCCTGTTTCCTTTTAGCATGGGTGACTTAAAGTTGGCTGACTGGAGATGGGGATGCTCATTTCATTTATTCATGTTGGGATTATCCGGTCACTGCCTCGAACTACCGAGTACCCACTCTGTCTTTGTTCTGCAGGCATTAATGAATGCAGCGACCCGTCCATCAGCGGCTGCGATCACAACTGCACAGACACCCAGACTAGTTTTTACTGCTCTTGTCTCCGTGGTTACAAACTCATGTCTGACAAACGGACTTGTGATGACATTGATGAATGCAATGAAACACCATCAGTCTGCAGTCAGATGTGTGAGAACACGGCCGGTTCCTACATCTGTAAGTGTGCCCCAGGTTACATCCGTGAGCCAGACGGAAAGAGCTGCCGGCAAAATAGCAATATCTCGCCCTACCTCATTTTTAGCAACCGTTACTACCTCAGGAATCTTACTACAAATGGCCAGTCCTACTCCCTCATTTTACAAGGGCTGGGCAATGTGGTGGCCCTGGATTTTGACAGGGTGGAAAGGAGATTGTACTGGCTTGACTTGGAGAAGAAAGTCATTGAAAGAATGTTCCTGAATGGGACCAGCAAAGAGACTGTCATAAACAACAATCTGCCCTACGGCGAAGGTCTGGCTGTTGATTGGGTTGCTAGGTAAGACAGTGTTAAATTATGAGTGATTAAGAATCTGGTTTGTAGCTTAATAGGGGATCGATTCTGTTTTCCCCTTTGCTGTATCAAATGACCCCAACTAATGCCATTTGTCATCCTGGCTCATTCCACAGTGGGTGAAAAAGTAAGGCTCAACTAGATTGGGAATGCTTGGTTTCAGAAATCTGGGCTTTTGTGTTTATGAACAATTTAACATGACGAGGGTGGGGAGGACACCGTGGGAGGCACAGAGCCAAGACTCCAGTAGGAACCAATATTGTTAATGATGATGGATTACAATTATGAATGGAAGGGGAAGAGTTGGTAGCTTATTCAGGGAGGAGAGTAGTGGGTTTATTAAAGTCCAGCCAAAGCCTTCAACTTTATAAGAATTTATTCATGAGCACTACAGACTGCCTGATTCCCTCACCACTCACCATAAGCAGCAAGGAAGGCTGGATTCAGGGTGGATTCAGACCCCTAGGTGCCCTCTCTCTTAGAGCAGGACAATCACTGTCTCCTTTCCTGTCAGGCCTATGGCATATGGCTGCACGTAATGGTACCACTGAGGGCCACAGTGTGGGTCACCTGTACTTACTCAGGGTATCCTGGAGTGGGGTACTCCCTCCCCATCAGCTGGCCTTTTCTGGCAATTCTTAGCTCATTTTTTGACAGGGGCTCTTGATGTGGGCCTAAGGGGAAATCCTTTATTTCTTGAGCATCCGAGTTTCCTAGAATTCCTTGTTTCTAGGCCACCAAATAAAGGGAGGCTGACTTTACATATTCCTCTCCACAGAATATGCTCAAGTGGCCTTGAAGGTAGATTTCTGGCTCTGTGAAGGCACATTTCCCGGGAAACCCACATCCTCACATGTCATTACTCTGAGAGGATGGTGGAGTCTTGGCCACCCAGAGTTTGTTTAACTCTGGGACTGCTCACGCTTTTACTTCATATCTGCCCAGAGTTGCCTTCATGGCTCTTGAGAGCCAGCCCTACTCTAGTTGTTGACTGCGTAGGAAAGCTGCGACCGTAAAGCAGGTGAATTAATGTTTTGCTGTCTGCCATTTCAGAAAGCTGTACTGGCTGGATGCCTACCTGGATGGCCTCTTTGTTGCCGAACTTGATGGTCGATTCCGGCGAAAACTAGCCGAGCATTGTGTAGACTCCAATAACACCTTCTGTTTTCAGAATCCCAGAGGGATTGTCCTTCATCCCAGATACGGGTATGGAATTCAGGGAATGCCACCTCCCTGCCACCATTTCCTTGATCCCTCTTCTGAATTGCTGAGTCTCAAGGTCTCTTCCTGGGCTTTCTGTTTTGTGGTTTGATACTCAATCACCTATGATGCTGGAGGTGTTAGCCACTGATTATCCTTCTTAATTTCTCCGGGTTGCTACCCTTACCTCCCTGTGTGGGATTCATGGAGGGAGGTGGAATTGTGGTCAGCTACTTCTTCGCTGCTCTACTGTCTTCTCTGCTGGGCTCCTCCATACTGAGTTGAGGGGCCCTCGGCCCATGTCAGCAGAGGTTGTTCGCTCCCCAACTCTGCTCTGTGACTTAACTCTGTCCAGTTGTAGTGAGCTTCAAGGAATCAATTAATAATTGGGATTTGTTAGGCACTTGCTGTATGTGGACTGCTGTGCTGCGTGCCTGGGAGAGTCTGATGGAGTTGGTGGATATGATCCCTGTCCACAAGATAATTCAATCTTGAAAAATGCAAGAGTACAGTCCATTTCCTTTACTTATAGTCTCTTTTGTCAGTGCTCTGCACAGAGACACAAAATAAACTTGGAGAATGGCTTGGATGGCGGTGTTGCCTAGTGGAGGGGTACGGGGTTCTAATCCTGGTTCTGCCCCTTGTCTACTGGGTGATCTTGGACAATTCACTTAATTTTTCTGTGCCTCAGTTATGTCATCTGTAAAATGGGTATTAACTTTTTCTCCTTCTGACTTAGACTGTGAGCCCCATGTGGAACAGAGATTGTGTCCAACCAGAGTATCTAATGTCTACCCCAGGGCCTAGTAATGTGCGTGGCATGTAGTAAGCACCTACCAAGTATCATAAAAAAACTATCAAGGCTATTCAGGCTGTCTAAAGACCCACAAAGGAACCTCTCTCATCCTTCTGGCCTGCTCCTCTTTTCCTTTGTTCCATCACTGTCTTCTCCCCAAAGGGGCTCCAAAGCAGCCCTTTCTGTTTGAGTTCCTATAGCTTTAAGATAGGAGGCAGGGAGTCTTGGGCTGCTGCTAGCTTTTGCTTCAGAAACTGACCACAATGTTTGCTCAAATAGGCAGGTGTTTTGGACAGACTGGGCCAACCGACCATACATCGGCAGAGTGGGCATGGATGGAACGAATAAGACAGTGATTATTTCTACCAAGCTCGAGTGGCCCAATGGAATCACCATAGATTACACCAACGACAAGCTCTACTGGGCAGACGCCCACCTAAACTACATTGAGTACGTACATAGAGAAGAATAAAGCAACTGGGTAAACTGTTCATACCCAATTTCTGAGGTAGAACTTTTGCACAGCTAATTAATCCTCCCCTTCTTCAGCTGCCCGTGTGACTCAGCAGTTGGTTTAAGGGTGCCTCCACACTAACACTTGGAAATAAATTGCTTAACACAGAGTAGCTTGGGATCCATTTTACTGTCTGTGCGTATGGACAGCAACATGCAGCATACATGAAAAAAGGTCTACGTATAAGATGCTGATAAATCCAAAAGGAGTGTTACTTGGAAATAGATCCCATTGATTTTTACTGAAAATTGAAAGTCACCCCTAAAACTCATAATTGGGCATAATGTTCATCAAAATGATGATGCTTCTTGATTAACTTGCGTCTAGTCCAGATCTAGAACAGTAGTTGACTCATAGTAAGTGCTTAACAACACTTGCATAATAACAATAATAACATAGATGCAGTATGTACAATTTCTCAATAATACATATTTTTGGATAATATAGAAGACAGCTTATACCTCAAGTAGACTATGGAAAGATCTTTTGCTGCATGATTGGAAAAGTGTTTCCCAGTAGCATTTGACAACGTGGAAAATTTAAATTATTCCTCTCGTTATAAACCAGGAAAGAGTGGAGGAAATCATTCAGTGTGTTCCTCTGTGGACAAGATTATATTTAAGTTATCCCAGGAAGCTCCTTAAGGAGGAGAAGATTTGAAAATACATGGTTTTAGAAAGTTGTTACATCGGAAGCCCTTTTTATTTGGTTCAACCATTTTGCCAAAGGTTTCTTTCAGATTTTGTTTGGACGATTTACTCTAACAGCTACCCACTCTTTTCTATAGTGAGCCAGTGTTCCTTACAAACTGGTCTTTTAATGGGGTATCTGGGGCACCTAGAGACTAGGCAAGATCGAGACATGCATAAACATTACAGTTCCTATTTCTCCTAATGGGGTTCTGCATTCTGTCCCCTAGAATTGAGCTGCTAACTGTTTTCCACCGGCTCTGTATGGGCTTGATTCTTTATCGTAGGTTTTGTCTTTATAAGTAGTGACTTTCTCCACTGTTCTCCTGATTATTAACCAACTCCTGTCTCAAATTCAAAATGTGGGACATCTTAGTGATAATTTTAGTCTCTGGCATCAGACTTCTGGATCAGAGTCATCCTTAGCTCAGAGGCTGAAAGTTCTAATCCTAGGAAGGCTATGGATTTGATGTGTGGCCTTGGGCAAGTTACTGTAGTCTCCGTGGGTTTTTGTCTCCCTCTGGAAAGCGGGTTTAACCATTTTCACTGGTTGCTTTGTAGGGTAACAAAAAACACAAATCTTAAAGCCCTTGGCAAACAGTAGTAGAAATAGTATTTCTTAAACACAATGCTGGGATACAGACATGGTCCCAGTCTCTCAGAAGGCACATAATCTAAGAGTAAGTGGTGGGGAAGAGGGGGTTGGGCAACAGACACTTAAGGAATGAAGAAACAAAAATATAAAGACAGGATGACAACTACGACAGGAGCGTCAGGATTTCACGCTCTACATGGCTAAGACTGACTATCACAGAAATCATAGCTGGGGCCATAGCAGTGATCTCGACATTCTAATAGTTGAAAAAAGCAAACAAGAGTGTTTATAGACCACAAGATGAATGCTTCGTTTGGATTTTGCAGGACAGGAATATGGTTCAGGGGGTAAAAATGCTTCTAAGGTGATGACACCTCAGAGAAATGAAGAAAATGACTTTCTAGTTCAATCCCAGAATTCCTTCTGAATTCCTGCCTGAACATCAAAATAGGGGATAATGACTGAAAGATATTTATTGTTTTTCCCAAATTGGTATTTCAGAAAATGCACTCTGAACCTCCAAAGTATCTACCCATCCATCCAGTTTGTAAGAAACAATAGTCCATCTTGAGTGTGGTCTAATTATGCATAGAGTTGTGGGGTAACATTTATCCAGGTGTGACTCATTTCTCCTGTCTCTGTAGGTTTTCTGATTTAGAAGGACGACATCGGCACACAGTGTATGATGGGACTCTGCCTCACCCCTTTGCTATTACAGTGTTTGAGGACACTATTTACTGGACTGACTGGAACACAAGAACCGTTGAAAAGGGACACAAGTACGATGGCTCGGACAGAGCAGTGTTAGTGAACACAACGCACAGACCATTTGATATTCTCGTGTATCACCCCTACAGACAGCCAATTGGTGAGTAGGTAGATTTAGAATTGCGTTCTTTTACCCCATTCACTTGTTTGGGGCATCTTGTGGAATGGGTCAGCTCCTGGTCTGCATGTTCTATCCTAGTAGTGAGAAGCAGTGTGGCTCAGTGGAAAGAGCATTGGCTTGGGAGTCAGAGGTCAGGGGTTCTAGTCCCGGCTCTGCCACCTGTCAGCTGTGTGACTTTGGGCAGGTCACTTGAATTCTCTGGGCCTCAGTTACCTCATCTGTAAAATAGGCATTAAGACTGTGAGCCCCACGTGGGACAACCTGATTACCTTGTATCTCCCCCAGTGCTTAGAACAGTGCTTGGCACATAGTAAGTGCTTAACAAATACTATTATTATCAAGAGCTTAGTACAGTGCTCTGCACACAGTAAACAGTCAATAAATACAATTGAACGAATATATAGTAAGTACTCACTGTATGCCTTACACTGTGTCTGTCCTATTCTCTGGATATCATTTATTAGGTTTCCTAAAGGACAGCATGTGTGCAAGGGGATTGGTGTGAATCCTAGTACAATGGGGCTGAAGTGAGCCTGTTGAGGTCATTTAATCTGTTCTAGGCCAAGCTGCACCATTCACCCTTTTTTAAAGATATACCCCCATTTTATAAATCGTCAAAGCTGTTCCATAGTGAGCCTGTCAAACCTATTCCTTCAGATTGTCGCATATGTGGTTATGCGTTCGTCTGTGGGCTGCACTTAAAAAGAGCTGCAAATTTAAACATTAATAGCAATCAAACCTGGTACTAAAAGTTGATGATGGAGTTTCCAGTCGAGAATGATGGATGAGCCTCGGTACTAAAGGGCCAGGGCCAAGAACCTGAGCAATCAATTATAGCCCAGGGCCACTTGCACTCTCTTATTCCTGTCAGCCTTATCCAGTGGAAAGAACACTTCTCTGAGAATCAAGGTGACCTGCCTGGGTTCTAGTCCTGGCTCTGCCCCTAGCTGACTACTGTTGACAAAAACCACACATGCAATTTACAATGTGTGGCTCATTACTAAATAGAACGAGAAGCAGCCCAGCATAGAGGAAAAACACAGGCCTGATAGTCAGAGGACCTGAGTTCTAATTCTGGTTCTACTTCTTGTTTGCCGTGTGATGCTGGGCAAATCACTTAATTTCTCTGTGTCTCAGTTTCGTCAACTGTTCAATACCTATTCCTCCTCCTACTTAAACTGTAAGCCCCCTGTGGGACAGGGACTTCAACTTACTCGGTAAATTTGTATCTACCCCAGTGCTTAGAACAGTGTTTATCAAATAGTAAGCACTTAAATATCATATTCTCAGTCTCTTTTGTGGGCTCCTCCTCCCCCTCCCATCCCCTTACTGTAGGGGTTCCTCAAGGGTCAGTTCTTGGTCCCCTTCTGTTCCTTGAATGAGCCATCTACACATGCTACCTCGAATTCCTCAACGCCAACTCTCTCCTCGACCCCCTCCAATCTGGCTTCCGTCCCCTACATTCCACGGAAACTGCCCTCTCAAAGGTCACCAGTGACCTCCTGCTTTCCAAATCCAACGGCTTCTACTCTATCCTAATCCTCCTCGCCTCTCAGCTGCTTTTGACACTGTGGACCACCCCCTTCTCCTCATCACGCTATCCAACCTTGGCTTCACAGACTCTGTCCTCTCCTGGTTTTCCTCTTATCTCTCCGGCCATTCATTCTCAGTCTCTTTTGCGGGCTCCTCCTCCCCCTCCCATCCCCTTATTGTAGGGGTTCCTTAAGGGTCAGTTCTAGGTCCCCTTCTGTTCTCTATCTACACTCACTCCCTTGGTGAACTCATTCGCTCCCATGGCTTCAACTATCCTCTCTACGCTGATGACACCCAAATCTACATCTCTACCCCTGCTCTCTCTCCCTCCCTCCAGGCTCGTATCTCCTCCTTCCTTTAGGACATTTCCATATGGATGTCTGCCCGCCATCTAAAACTCAACATGTCCAAGACTGAACTCCTTATCTTCCCTCCCAAACCCTACCCTCTCCCTGACTTTCCCATCACTGTTGACGGCACTACCATCCTTCCCGTCTCACAATCCCACAACCTTGGTGTCATCCTCGACTCCGCTGTCTCATTCACCCCTCACATCCAATCCGTCACCAAATCCTGCCAGTCTCACCTCTGCAACATTGCCAAGATCTGCCCTTTCCTCTCCATCCAAACCGCTACCATACTCATTCAGTCTCTTATCCTATCCCGACTGGATTACTGCATCAGCCTCCTCTCAGATCTCCCATCCTCCTGTCTCTCCCCACTTCAATCCATTCTTCACGCCGCTGCCCGGATTGTCTTTGTGCAGAAACACTCTGGGCATGTTACTCCTCTCCTCAAAAATCTCCAGTGGCTCCCAATCAACCTACGCATCAGGCAAAAACTCCTTACCCTCGGCTTCACGCTGTCCATCACCTCACCCTCTCCTACCTCACCTCCCTTCTCTCCTTCTACAGCCCAGCCCGCACCCTCCACTCCTCTGCCACTAATCTCCTCACTGTGTCTCATTCTCGCCTGTCCCGCCATTGACCCTGGCCCACGTCCTCCCCCTGGCCTGAAATGCCCTCCCTCTGCACATCCTCCAAGCTAGCTCTCTTCTTCCCTTCAAGGCCCTACTGAGAGCTCACCTCCTCCAGGAGGCCTTCCCAGACAGCCCCCTCCTTCCTCTTCTCCTCCTCCCCCTCCCCAACCCCCCCACCTTACCTCCTTCCCCTCCCCACAGGACCTGTATATAGGTATATATGTTTGTACATATTTATTACTCTGTTTATTTTACTTGTACATATTTATTCTATTTATTTTATTTTGTTAATATGTTTTGTTTTGTTGTCTGTCTCCCCCTTCTAGACTGTGAGCCCACTGTTGGGTAGGGACCATATCTATATGTTGCCAACTTGTACTTCCCAAGTGCTTAATACAGTGCTCTGCACACAGTAAGCGCTCAATAAATACAGATTGAATGAATGAATGAATGAATGAATATTCATCATGAACGAGAGGATAGCAAGTTGGGGATAGTACTCAGTATATCTGTTACTTTGTGTTTGAGAGGCAGCATGGCTTAGTGGAAAGAGCCTGGGCTTGGGAGTCAGAGGTCATGGGTTCTAATTCTGGCTCTGCCACTTGTCAGCTGTGTGACTTTGGGCAAGTCACTTCACTTCACTGTGCTTGTTACCTCCTCTGTAAAGTGGGGATTAAGACTGTGAGCCCCACGTGGGACAACCTGATTATCTTGTATCTACCCCAGTGCTTAGAACAGTGCTTGGCACATAGTAAGTGCTTACCAAATACCATTATTATTATTATTATTGAGGATATAATATTAGTGGGTGGGGATTTCATGAGATCCTTGGCATTGGTCCAAAAATAGAAGGCAGGGAGGGGGAGGAAAGGCAGGCATGGGAGAGAGGAAAAAAAACACAGACCAAGAGAGACAGAGGTACAAAAACCCAGGCATGCACACAAGAGAGAAAAGAATAACAACCCCTGTCCTCACCCAGAGGATAACAAAAGGAACCAAGCTTCGAGGTGCAGAAAGACTGTCCCCTTCTCACACCCCCAAAGGCACAGTATGGCGTAATGGAAAAAGCATGGGACTGGCATTCCCAGGTTCCCATCCCAGGTCCACCATTTTCCTGCTGGGTAACCTTAACTTTAGACATTTAACTTATCTGTGCCTTGGTTTCCTCATATCTGAAGAATGGGGATGCAATATATGTTCTCTCTCCCTCTGAGACTGGAGATGGGAAAAGGGTCGTTATGATTCATTACTATGTGCCAGTACAGTGCCTGACACACAGTAAGTGCTTAACAAGTACCATTAAAAAAAAAAGATTTTCTTAACACAGTGCTTGGGATACAGTCAGTGCTTAATAAATGCCATCACTATTCACGACTTTTTGCTCTGGGCTGGAGGAATCGTGGCTGCAGCCGCCATTGCTCTCTCAGATCGGCATGGAAGTCCTCAATGCTGAGTGACCTCTGGACCATGGAAGCCCAGGAGAGCATCATCATCATCATCAATCGTATTTATTGAGCGCTTACTGTGTGCAGAGCACTGTACTAAGCGCTTGGGAAGTACAAATTGGCAACATATAGAGACAGTCCCTACCCAACAGTGGGCTCACAGTCTAAAAGGGGGAGACAAAACCAAACATACTACAAAATAAAATAGAATAGATATATACAAGTAAAATAAATAGAGTAATAAATATGTACAAACATATATACATATATACAGGTGCTGTGGGGAAGGGAAGGAGGTAAGATGGGGGCGATGGAGAGGAGGACGAGGGGGAGAGGAAGGAAGGGGCTCAGTCTGGGAAGGCCTCCTGGAGGAGGTGAGCTCTCAGTAGGGCCTTGAAGGGAGGAAGAGAGCTAGCTTGGCGGATGGGCAGAGGGAGGGCGTTCCAGGCCCGGGGGATGACGTGGGCCGGGGGTCGATGGCGGGACAGCAGTAGCCCATCCAGCCCAGAGCAGGATCAAGGAGTCATGTGGCCCGCAGAGGTGGCAAGTGGGAGCCTCCACTTCCTGCTGTAGCCAGGTGGCCTTCGGGTCACAATCAGCAATGAGTTGCTCTTGCTACAGGCCTCATCCACAGTGTCTTCAGGTTCCACTCTCCTTTCTTCCAGGCCTTTCAGTTTGGAAACATTCCTTTCCATTTAATGTAGTTCCCCAGTATGAATGAAAGAAGGGATCGAATTGATAGGCAATTTCACGTCTGGAAAAAGTAATTATTTGAACAACTAACTCAAAACTAAGGCAGTGGTGAAATTCTGAGCATTGTATAGCTATTGAGGGAAAATTGGTTCACTCTGTTTTTTTCTTTTAAATCAAAAGACTAGAAAATGACATGATTTAATGATGCTTGCAATGAACATACATTTAAAAAGCTAGGAACAGGCAAATTGAAACTATAAATGGCAGCATTTATGGTCAGGATAAGGCATTCAATGAAATGAGGCCTTTTCAGATGACCTCTAAACATCCTCGAATGAATAAGCAAATCAGGGTAAGAGCATGAGGAAAAAAAATCTTTAAATTGAATCTGTTTGGGGGGCTAGAAAGGGAGCGCTTTCTTGGAGGTGCACCCCAAAGTCTCCCAGCCCAGGCTTCCTGTTGTCACTGTGTCTCCTGATTTCTGTGTTTTCCAAACTCCAGTCCTGAATTCCCACCATGCTGCCAGCCTCAGAGCCTCAGAGAGCAGACAGGCTGGAAGCAGATGAGGGAAGCAGGGCAGAACTCCCAGCATTTCCAGGAAGCACCTGGTATATCAGACAGGCTTTCAGACCAACTAGGAGTGGCACACCAACATAATTATAATAATAATAATAATAATAATAATAATAATAATGGCATTTGTTAAGCGCTTACTATAGCCAGCGATCCATGTCTGGGTGATCTGTAGTTCAAAATACAGTTTCTAGCAGACCTGGAAAAATGTGTCAGAAAGCATGAGGGGCCACTTCTTCTTGACTAGGATTAAAAGCGAAGCAACTTCTTTCTGTTGGGACATAGGGAAACTTAAGGGCTTGTTCTTTCTCTATTTCATTTTTTTTTTCCCAATGAGCTTAAGTTTTGGCCCGTGCAGTCGTAGCTTAGGCCCAGTTTACCAGAATGCCCCTTCCTCCTTTTAGCCATTCCTACTCTCCACCACTGTTCTCCTGAGCCTTGGCCTCACAGAACCCAATTCCTGTCCAAAATGCACAACTCACTTTGAAAAGTAACATAACCCAAGACTCTAAGTTTATTGGATTTTTCTAAAGCCTGCAGACTGATTTACTAAAAGTTCAGTGTGGTTTCCTGTAGATTCTGAATCTATGAAAGAATAGCAATTTACAAAATTGATCTTCTAGGTTATTGAGGAATCTATCTTTCTGTCTCTTCACTCTAAAATATTGGAATGACTCCCCTTGCTATCAGATGAGGGTTTCTCCTTACCATTTTGTTCCTATTCCTCTCACCTTTAGAGGTCCTTATAAGGGAAACAAACTGTAGGCATTTTAGAGAAGTGGATCAATAGGGAAATAGAGTTTTTTTTGGTTCTGTAAGAGAAAATATCAAAAATTGCATCTTAATTTTAGAACTGGATCTTGGAGAGCCGTGTGTTGAACCTATTTATTTTCCCGTCTTTCTTCAGTGAATAATCCTTGTGGAACTAACAATGGAGGTTGTTCACATCTCTGCCTCATCAAAGCTGGTGGCCAGGGTTTTACCTGTGAGTGTCCAGACAATTTCCAGACAATCCAGCTTGGGAGTGCCACTCACTGCCTTCCCATGTGCTCCAGTACCCAATTCCTCTGTGCTGACAGTGAACGGTGAGATGCTTCTCCCCCTCATTTACCCTTGAGGAGTTAACAACTTTGGGATCTGGCCTCAGTAGAGAACCAGGTTGTCTCAAGAACAGTCCTGAATGTCCCTGATCTTCCTGTCAGTCATTTCAGAAAGTCCATTTCAAATGTTTGAAAACTAAAAACCACGCACATATAATTGGTGAATGTAGGCAAGGAAAAAGTTCTGCTTACTCCCTCTATAAAATTCAAGGGCAAGGCATATACCCAAGGTACTGTGAGAAATCACAATAAATCCATAGCTTGATGTTAACCTTTTTCGTGGATTCTCTGACTTGGACTTCTTATAGCAAGTATGGTTATAGGTACAGTTGTGTTGGGAATATTTAATCTGGCAGTGTTTGATCCTTGGATATCCTCTAAACTATATAAGCTCATTGTGAGAAGGGAATGTGTCTTCCAGCTCTGTTGGGTTGTACTCTCCCAAGTGCAGTGCTCTGCATTTGACTGTAAGTACCACTGATTGATACCAATAAATACCATTGATTGGTAGCACCCCTAATAATGCCCATGTGCTACCCAAAGTTTGTGCATTCAACTCCACTATTCAGTAGACTTGATTGAAAAATCTTTGGATGGAATTACCAGTGTTCAATGTTCTGGTGTGATCATATGGGATGCTCTTTGATCTGAGAAGTGTTTCTTCTTTCTGTAAATTATTTTAGTGCCTATCTCCCCACTAGAGCTCCTCAAGAGCAGAGTTAATGTCTACACATGCTAATGCACTCTCCACAGCATGTAATGCAGTGCTCTGTGCTCCTGTTAGGCTCTCAGTAAGTACTCTGGATTTGATGGGTTCTGTTTACTCCCTGCAGGTGTATTCCTATATGGTGGAAATGTGATGGGCAGCGAGATTGTCGGGATGGCTCTGATGAACCCTCGACCTGCCCGCAGCGCTTCTGTCGCATTGGACAGTTCCAGTGTAGTGATGGGAACTGCACTAGCCCGCATTTCCTGTGCAATGCCCTGGCCGACTGCCCTGATGGGTCAGATGAAGACCACGTTCTTTGTGGTGTGTTGGATTTTCTTATACTCTGACAGATAGCTGACCTCTAAACAGGATTACCTTAGAGGTATAAAGAGGCCAGTAACAAAAGATTGACTCCAATCTGCTCTGGAAGAGAATATTACATGTTTAGGGGTTTTTTAGACTGCTTAGACAAATCCATGATAAAATCAACCCCATGCCGCCTCCCACCCCTGACATTTTTTTTGTGTGTGAGGCCCAACGTGCTCATAGTATATTTTTGCCTTAAAAGGTGATTGACAAACCGTCATTATTACAAAATGAGCACCCCCAAGGAGGCATTGTGAGCCCCCTTGTGAAGAAAGGCAGAAAAAATAAAAATTGAGGGAATGGCCCAGCTCCCTAACTAATATGTTTTCTTTCATGGGAATAGAAAAGCCTGCAGGTCGTTAGATAGGAAGCTCACTTAATTGAGCTGTATAATCCAATTGGTGGACAGCGAACATCAAATTGGGGCAATAATGAAGGCCTGTAGATTTTCTTTTGGCATCATAGATCCTTCTTAGTAAGTGCTTCCCCTTTCCCCCTCCACCCACGACTCTCCCCCAACCCTTTTTGGGATACGCTGCTGGACTGAGCAGTGCACAGTACCTGTCAAGGCCTCCAGTCCTCCCCGAGTATGCCACCTAACTGAGAAACCTCCACTCTCCCAAGGCTATAACTGGCATTTGGTTCTTGCAGTGAATCACCAGTGTGAGACCCACCAGTGGCAGTGCGCAAACAAGCGTTGCATCCCTGAGGCCTGGCAGTGTGATCGAGACAATGACTGCGGGGACAACTCCGATGAAGACAGTTCCCACTGCGCCAGCAGGACCTGCCTGCCGGGCCAGTTCAAGTGCGACAATGGCCGCTGCATCCCCCAGTCCTGGAAGTGCGATGTGGACAATGACTGCGGAGATCACTCGGATGAGCCTATCCATGAATGCAGTGAGCATTAGCCCAGTCAGAGTTGTGTGTAATCCTCAGGGTTAAATAGCGGCAGTCATGTTTGTTTAAGTTTTAGTGAAATAGGGTGGATTCCAGGATTTGGGGATGGTTGACACAGAACACCAACCAATTGGAAAATAACCTTTCCGCTGTTTTATATCTAGGATCCCCAGCTAGGACCTGGGAAATGGTCAGTAGCCTTGTCCTTATTTCTTCTGTCCCCAGTCAAAGAGGGAGCCCTTGCTTACTTTTGAGGAGTTATACCTTTGGTATCTGGCATCATTAGACCCATTAGACAGAGAAGCAGCGAGGCTTAGTGGAAAGAGCTTGGGCTTGAGAGTCAAAGGTCATGGGTTCTAATTCCGGCTCCGCTACTCATCAGGCAAGTCACTTAACTTCCCTGTGCTTCAGTTACCTCATCTGTAAAATGGGGATTAAGACTGTGAGCCCTACGTGGGACAACCTGATTACCTTATGTCTACCCCAGTGCTTAGTTCAGTGCTTGGCACGTAGTAAGCGCTTAACAAATACCATCATCATCATCACTGAACATTGTGTGATCTTGGACAAGTTATTTAACTTCTCTGCCTCAGTTTCCTCATCTATAAAATGGGGATTGAATACCTGTTCTTCCTTCTACCTGCACTCTGAGCCCTTGTGGAACAGGGATTGTGTCTGACCAGATTGTCATGTATCTACCCCAGTACTTACTACAGTACTTGGCACATAGTAAGCACGTAACAAAAAGTCAACAGTCATAATAATAATAATAAGAAGAAGAAGACTGGCCAGTAAGGAAGATTAAATTTTGGTTACTTGGAATCTGGGTTCCAAATAGAAGTTAGACTATCCCTCTTCCCTAGCATGTAGGTCAAGCCATTTACTTATGCAGCGAGGCTTTCGAATCTTCTGCGTCTGAATCCCAGGGGACATAATTTAGTACTTGATGTTAGTAAACTAATGAGTGTGGGCATCCTACTTGGAATGGAAAAGACAGTAGAGGGAAAAACAAATAGCCATAGAGTGGGACTTAACAGAGTAGGGACTAAAAATGCTTTAAAGAGCCAATGAAGGCAAATGTCAAATGATATGGCAAAGTACTGGACAGCTGGAAAATAGCAGTAGAAGACAGAGCAGGAAAGATTGCGACTCCAAGAGGGAGAAACATAAGTAGGAACAGGCACTGTGGGGAGTAAGGGCAGCAAGGGGCAGTGTTACAGATGTAGGTGGGAATCCTGTCATACTGATTTTTATATACTACACCAGCATCCAATTCTAAAATGTTGCCGTAAGTAGCTTCCTCTTTCCAAGGACTGTATGTTGGTGCTTTCTGTTAATATCGATTGAATTCTACCAGCCAGCTTCTAGGTCTGGGTAGCAGTTGTTGAACCTGAGAACAATTTGGATGATGGTTCTGACTAAGCCTTGCCTCCTTGTGTTTCAGTGGGGCCTGCCTATCGCTGCGATAACCACACAGAATTCAGCTGTAAAACAAACTATCGCTGCATCCCCCAGTGGGCCGTTTGCAACGGCCATGATGACTGCAGAGACAACAGTGACGAACTAGGCTGTGGTGAGGTTGGGGATGGGTCTTTATTAGTGAGGGGGGAAAAATGGGTGATTTCTCCTGGGCTGCCATATAAAGGGGGAGGTAGGTTCTCTTAATTAGACTCTGGGTGTGGTTTTTTCCAAAATATGAACTTCTGATCTCTGGTGGATGATTCTTTAGTCTTTATTTCCCAGACCATTTAAATTTAGAGGAAAAAGAGATGGAGATCCAGACCCCACTCCCCACCCCTGTTACAGGACAATTCACTCTCATATGCTGTGTCTCTAGTGTATTCACTTTGATTTTCTGTGTTCCAAACATCTCTCACACTTACTATGTGATTTGCTAGACTTGCACCTGGGACTCACAGCTCTAAGAGCATAAAAACTTTTGAAGTGTCCAGAGGAGAGTCCCAGAGATATTAAAAATTTGGAAAATAGTATCTAGGTTAGGTGGATAATTATGTCTGGATCCAGCCTGAACAGGTACAGTAGGGGAGGAGTAGAATGGTGTAGATAATGTTGAGGTTATCGGGTCGATGACAAGGTGATGTCATCAAAATCACTGTAGCAATTTTGATGTATACTTCAGCCCCATCCTTGTTGTTAGCTGGGCTCCAGGAACACTTCATTTGCCCAAGGACATTGTAGCAGAAATTTAGATTAGCTACAGATACATTGTCTTCAGAGTAAAGATCGCAGAACACTGAAAGAGGCTACTGAGTGAGTTGGTGGGATCCCCTTACCTGATGTCTATGAGAATAGGTTGGGAAGGTATCAATCTAGGGTGGCTAGGGAGCAGCCCTGCCTGGAGAAATTCCTGTAAGCTTTATGTGTCCAACCTGATTAGCCAGCGCTTAGTACAGTGTCTGGCACATAGTATGTGCTTAACAAATGTAATAATAATAATAATGAGCAGTGGTAGTTCCTTGTAGCAGTGCAATTCTCTGACTCCAAAGTGGCGTAGATCTAGCTGCTTGAAAGTTGTGCATGGAGGCATATTAAATCTCAGTCACAACTGTGTGGTTTGCAGAGGAGATAACTTGCGCTCCATCAGGAGATTTCCGCTGCAGCAATCACCGGTGTATCCCACTTCGCTGGAAATGTGACGCTAACGATGATTGCGGAGACGAATCCGATGAGCAGGACTGTGGTGAGTTTTCAGATATGTATTTATTGGGTGCCTAGTATGTGTTCACTGTACTAACCTCATCCTCACCCAGGAAGAGTTACATGGAAGTCTTCCCCATAAAGATTTTTTCCATTCTAACCAAGACATATGACAGCAGTTGGTCTGTTCATTCATTCATTCCTTCAGTCATATTTATTGAGCGCTTACTGTGTGCAGAGCACTGTACTGAGCACTTGGGAAGTACAAGTTGGCAACATATAGAGACTTTCCCTACCCAACAGTTGGCTCACAGTCTAGAAGGGGGAGACAGACAACAAAACAAAACATGTGGACTGGTGTCAAGTCATCAGAACAAATAGAATTAAAGCTAAATGCACACCATTAACAAAATAAATAGAATAGAATAGTCTGTTCTGCTGCATTAACAACGTTAATGCCATGACATCTGGAATAAAGGGTGGAGAGAAATTTTAGTTCTAAATGCAAACTTAATAAATCATCCAAAAGGAAAAAGAAATGAAAAAGCTGTACAGTCTGGATAAACAAAATAGAGGGGTTTGAATTTCCCCACTTCTTGACTGTGCTCACCTGCTGGTGGAGATACTAATTAGCAGTGAAATGGTCAAAAGGCCAGCAAGGGCAGAGAGGTAAAGGAAGCTGAATGATGTAGATTGTCACAACTGGACAGTCAGTGTCAGAATCGAAAATTACAGGTATTTTGAAAAGGGCTGCTGGCAGCCTTCCCCTTGCTTTCTGCCACTCAATTAATTTGAAGTACAGCCATACAATTATGTCTTCAGAAATATAGGGAAATTTGCATTTACTCAAAGAGTAGAGAACAGAAGGTTCATTTCACTTGCAAATGTCTGTGGGACCCCAACGTCCTGCACAAAGACTAAAAAGCAGCCCGGGACCTTATTGTTGACAAGAAAATATTGTTGACTTCTGAAAGAGGTTTTTTTTACCAAATCCTAAACTGCAGCCTTAGGGCCATTTCTTGTAATGAAGTGCAGTCTTTAATGAGGGATTGCTCTTCCTGGGACTGGATATTTTGTGGTCTCATTCGAGAAGATAAGTAGCCTAATGGGCATCATTTCCCTAAGCAGCAATTTATGCTTTGCACTGCCCAATTCTACGTTTCTAGAGTGGTGGGATGTTTGCCTTTATTAATGGCTCTTTACCTGTGACTTCCTCTTCTGATTATTCTGCATCTCTCTTTCCAAGCCCCCCGGGAGTGCACAGAGAGTGAATTCCGTTGTGACAATCAACACTGCATTCCTTCTCGCTGGTTATGTGATCATGACAATGACTGTGAAGACAATTCAGATGAACGGGACTGTGGTATGTATCTGCTTAGGGTCAGGGGGTTGAAGGGAAATTTCATTCTAGGCAGAATCATCTTCCCAGAATACATGTTATAAGAGAAGATCCCTTAACATAAACAACTTTCCAGAGAAGACTGTTGATGGTATTCCCACAAAATGTGACATTTAGCTTGAATCAGAGCCAACATGGACTTGATCAAGGTTCCCCAAAGCACAGACCCCTGATGAGCTGGGGGAGATTTCTGGAGAACGCACAATGCTCTCATACCCTTCTCTTCCCACCCTGGATCTCCCCATTCCAATGCAAACTTTTGGAGTAGAGAATCTGGATCGAAGGTAGTGTGTGAACAGGAGCAGAATGTAGAAAAACAACAAAATGTTAACTTTAGTGGCAACACACTAAAAGGGTTGGGAAAATGGCATGAGATTAGATTGCCCCCCAAAAATGCAAATTTAAGACCAGTTATGTGAAAATAAATTTGTGATCCTCCAATTTCATATAGTTGGAAGTGGCCTTCTGGAGGATCTTGATGGAGATAGTTGCTCTAAAGGTTAGGGAAGTGGATTATTTTTAGAGCTCTTGTCAGTACATGTGGAGCCAACCTGAGTTAGTGCAAGAACATGATTAGAAGGGTTGGAAATTCTAGCCCATGGAGTAAATTATTACAGAGATGAGATCCTTTAGTATGGAGAAGAGAAAATTAATGGGAAACTTAATACCTATCTTCAAATATCTGGGGTGGTCTTCTAAGAAGGCTAGTCAGTTGTGTCTCTCCCTAGAGAATGGCAAGTAAAGGAAATGGGTTAAAGTATGGCAAGCCATTAATTGGACATGGCAGTAATTGCTTGACAGTTCATTGTAAAAGAAATGAAATCCTCCTCCTAGAGAATTTATGGTTTCTAAAAAAACCCCATTTGGGCCCCAAATTACGTTTGGTCCACCATATCATCCACTTGCTAGTCCTCTCCCTTTCATCTCCTCGTATGTCAATAAGCCAAGAAAACACAAGTATCTGCTTTATCAGGGACACTCAGAGTTCCCTCTCAGAAATATTCTCATGAAACCACATCAAATGGGAATGGAAAAGAGAGGGAAAGTAAGTATTTTAAATGTTTCACTAGAGCTACTTCTAGGCTTCTTTTAGCTCAGCAATCAGTAGTACTTATTGAGCACCTCCATATGGTGAACTCCTTCCTGAAGCTCCTGGTCTCCACACCACCTCCTTCCCTAACTACTTCTAACTTTACCAGCTACTTTATTTGGTAAAAGCAAACCACCAGGCATGAACTCCCCGAAGTCCCTCCATCTCTTCCTCCTAAAACTTCTATCCCTCCTCTACCTTCTGCTGCTTCTCCACTGGTTCCATGCAGAGACAGATGGACAGCCATTGGAAACTTTTGAGGAGTAACTACATGTGTAGGAAAGTGTATTAGGAAGATGATTCAGGCAGCAGAGTGAAGTATGGACTGGAGAGAGAATAGGCTGGAGTCAGGGAGGTCAGTGAGGAGGATGATACAGTTTTGAGATGGCCTGTGAGAAATGCTTAGACCAGCTTGCTAGCAGTTTGGATGGAGAGGAAAGCACAGATTCTGGAGAAGAAATAAATTGTGAGAATTTGTAGTGTTAGGTAATGAGCTACTAGTTTGGTGAGCAAAACCCCACATCCTAAGTAGACTGTATATCATAGCTGTTTTGGTATGAATAAGCATATTTTGCTGTGGCTGTTCAATCTTTTTAGAGCTGCGGACCTGCCACCCTGAGTATTTCCAGTGCAACAGTGGGCACTGTGTGGCTGAACGGCTTAAATGTGATGGACATTCTGATTGCTTGGATTTTTCCGATGAAGCCAGCTGCCGTGAGTCTGGATATTTATGGAGGCACCTGTGGCGTGTCCCAGGGTCCCTAACTATACCTCGTTTTCAGGAGAAATGGCTCATAGTTATGTCCGTTATACTTGTTGGGGGTGGGGGTGAAAAGAATAGTTCATAAAAAAAACCATGCTTTTGATTTGTTTATGAGAACACATCAGTGAGTCCATTCTGGTACTACTTTCATATTTATGCATACATGATCAACTACTGTGGGATAAAATTCAGCATCTGAACTATGGACCTAGAAAAGCAATATCTGTACAGAATTTTTAGAGCTGGAGGAGAAAATGTGAGGTGCTCAAATTCAGTCCCATGCTTGAATACATAATAAAGAATAAAGGGAAAGTGATTAAAGGGTGAAGGAAAGAATACGTCAAAATGAGAAAGGATCTGAACTCCCAAGATGTGTCCTAAGCCCCATCCCATTGTGTTTTCACCTCGTTGGACAGTGAGCAACAATTAATTGTTGATGATCACATGTATGGGATAATTTTTGAACTAAATGTTTAGTTAAATGATTGCATCAGATTAAAATATAAGAGGAGGTAACACCAAAGGGAAGCCAGCAGATGAGTCCAGCCATGTTCAGCAGATCTAACAGGTACTTGTAGGTAGCAAGATCATCAGGTAGAAATATCAACATTTTCAATCACAGCCCAAGCATAATAATAATAATTGTGGCATGTAAGTGCTTACTTGTGCCAAGCTCTTAATATATTGCAATCAGATCAAACACAGTTCCTGCCCTACATGAGGTTCACAGTCTAAGGCGGAGGGAGAACTGAGGCACAGAGAAGTTAAGTGACTTCTATAGTGTCATACAACAGGCAGGTTGTGGAGCACTGGGATTAGAACCTGGATCTCCTGACTCCCAGTCCCTTGCTCTTTCCACTAGGCTACACTGCTTCATAATGTATTGTATTCATAATGTAATGCTTCATAATACTGTTATTTAAGAGCCTTGAAAAATGGTAGTGTGTGTAAAATGCAGTTACACTTGATCAGTTCTCTTTTCAAACGAATACTGACATATTTGATAACCTGTGGAACACTGACAATGGGAAATTTCAATCCTGTTATAGTTCCAAGAAACTGGAATGGTAGCAGCAGTCATGTTGTATACTGTGGAAGTACTAGAAGTAAGAATTGTTATTTATTAAGCACCTGCTGTCTGCAAAGTACTGTCTTCAGGACTGAGAGAAGAGTACAGATGTCATCTAGACAAGGTCACCTATGCCCCCTGGACTCCAAATCTAAGAGTAAGGTGGGGAGGAAGTTGGTAACAGACACATAAGAAAAGAAGAAAACAAAAATATCAAGACAAAGTTTTATCTTCGAATGACAGATCAGATGAGGAAGAAGGGGAAACAGAGTAGCTAACTTAGAGAAGTTGATTCTTTTTAACTGTTTTATCCTTTTCTAACTCCTGTTAACCAGACTGTTTTTCCCCCCACCAGCCACTCGCTATCCTAATGGCACTTACTGTCCATCCACCATGTTTGAGTGTAAAAACCACATCTGCATCCAGCCGTTTTGGAAATGTGATGGAGATGATGACTGTGGAGATGAATCTGATGAGGAACTTCACCTCTGCTGTAAGGAAGGACAATTGAATGAGAATGCGCAGGGTGGTAGGATGGGACCAAGAATTCCTAGTATGGGTCTCTGCAGGAGACAAGCACAGGAGCTTTAACCTTCAGGGAATGTAGTTTCTTGGTGCAAGAAGAGGGTCTTCTCCAGTCATATTTTCAGTTTGACCTCTTTCTGTTCCTCCAATCTGAACTCAGCCCCAGTTAGGCCTTCCTTTCCTCTGCCTGTTTCCTCTTGCTTCCCCCTTCCCCCGCTGTCATCTCTGATCACTCAACAAAATGGAAATAAATCATTTGAATCAAGCAGCAGGAAATATCAGCACTTAAACTCACTGCTTTTTTGTGGTAGCTGATACTGTAATACCCAACACCTTCATGTTTTAATTAATTTAAAGGCATGCTGAGGGTCTGAAACTATCTTGCTGTCTTTTAGAGGTTAATTAGTGCCCATGGATATACCATCCCATAGTCTCATTTTTCTAACTGAAATTATACTTGAAATGATATTCAAACCATCCTACTTATTTCTCCAAGTGAAAGCAGTGTGCAACTGACATACTTTCTTGTTTTTCTCACTTCAAGGACTGCTTCTAGATAAATACCTGAAGGTTTTTCAACTATGAAAAAGTGAAGTGGGGCAGGTGTTTTTCCCCATAATATAAACAGCTACTGAAAAGGGAGAAAGGGCCTATGTCTGCATGTAGGCATGAGATCTAGAATCCAATGGATAACACATTGAGAGGAGACTCATGTCCTGGCATTCTGGTGGCACATTAAATACGTGGCAACTTTTGCCACCATTAGGGTTTTAGATTGTATTCCTTTTTCAGGAGGCATTCTTAGAGCACTGTTTTACCTCATGTACCATTCATGATGATGGCACATACATACTGACTTTACATTTGAAGGGAGAATGCCCTTGAATGTTTTGTGGATATACAGCTTGCATTGACCATGGGCCGAGTTGGACTGGAAACCTCCAACATGAGGGGAATGGAATACCCAGAGCAAGGAATTTGAGGTTGAATAGAGCATTCTTCCTGGAGCTGGTATCTGAGCTCAGTGGGATAATCAATAATCGATGATTCATATTTTTTGAGCACTTACTGTGTGCAGAGAACTGTACTAAGGACTTGGGAGAGTACACTACAACATAGTTTGTAAACACATTTTCTTGCCTTGTTCTTTCAGTGGATATCCCTTGCGACCCGCCATTCCGTTTCCGCTGTGAGAACAACCGTTGTATCTACAGCCACGAACTGTGCAACCAGCAGGACGACTGTGGGGATGGAAGTGATGAAAAAGAAGAGCATTGTAAGTTGATGCTAAGATAAAACCAAGTTTAGTTTCATGTCTTTAGAAAGCCAGCTCCTTGATCCCCCCTGCATGTTTTTCAGGGGAAACAGGAGACACCCACACAAAAAAAATCAAAGATTAAGCAGATTTTCAACCTGACTGGAAACACAACTATTAAGGCATGTTTAGAGATGTATGTAAAGCCAACTCAATTATTCAGGGTAATGGGGGAAACAAACCACAGATCATTGCTAAAATATGTAGATTAGGCACTGCTTCATTGCATTAGTTGAAATTTCCATTTAAACAGCTATTTGAACTCCATTCATTTGTATAAATTATTTCAAAACTGCACCTCACAGTTGAACACACTGCAATTACTACAGAGGAGAAACATAAAAGACACAAGGGACTTCTAACATTGTGCCTTAGAGTACAGGAAAGCATCTAAATGCTTCAACAATGAACTGAGACTATTCAGACTCCAGGAATCAATGTCTCACATGAATGGATGTGAATTTTATCTCATATCTTTCCATGGCTCCCCAATAGCGAGGTGCCTATGGTCTGTGCAATGATCCAGATGGTGGAAAGCGCGAGACAAGCTGAAAGTGGAATAATCTAGCCTTGAAAGTTTGGGATTGGTGGTACAGATAAAGTCACAAATTCTTCCTTGTACCTGAAATTGCAAACACTCAAGGATTCCTCTAAACATTTCAATATAAATAAATTCAGTTGCCCATATGCCTTTGTTGTCCCAATTACTTCTCAACAGTATCATTCAATGACAGATTTAGGCATTATTCATTTTATTTACTCTGATTTTAAAATAAAGTAAAGTTTATTTTTTTCCTCGCTTTTTCCCTTAGAAAGCAGAAATAAACACCAGGTTTAGAATGGTACTTCACACTTTACATATATCAAGGTTTATTTGTCTTATGAGTAGAAATAAATCATTATTCAGTGCAGTTATTCTTTGAATACATGAGAATGCTGTAGAATGCCAACTGCATAGTTTTCTCATAGTATTCTCAGAGAAAAGGTTACCGTGGAGAAGTATTCAAGGGGATAATTTTCATGGAATTCTTTCCTTTGTGGGAAATGGTAGTGAAAGGGAAGGGGTTGTCTGATGGGGGGAGGAGATAAGGGGAGGCAGTAGCAAAACAGCACCAACCATTGCTTGGACTGGCTGATTTGTTAAAATGTCAAAGGCAGATCAGTGAAAACTGAGAATGTGGAAACAACTGAGCAAGAATCTGTTTTAGGAGCAGAAAGTTTGTTTCTTTCACTGACAGCTTACAAAACTGAATATTTGGGTCACATAGGGTAAAACCGGCATTTGGTAATATTTTGGGTAGATCTGAAACAAGTTCTATTCTTTCCTTCACTTTTGCCCGTGTTTGCAAAATGATTCATTGAATCCATATGAATAATTCAGCCCTCCCAAACACTTCCTCTAAGTTAAATAGAACACAGAGAGAATGATATGGAAAATTCTAGACACTACAGGCACCCAGACAACTCCACAACCTAAGGCACTAAGGTTGAATGAGCTGGTGGTATTTGAAATAAAAGTCCAAGGAGATTGATTGGATCAGGTTAGAAAACAATGACTAATAGATTTCTGGTATTTATTGATTTCCGTTGAATGCAGTGCAGTGGACTAAGTGGTTGGGAAGTACATCAGATATTTAAGAAACATTCCCGGCACATAAGGAGAGACACTCTGATGGCGAGTTAAAATATGTATCTCAGATTCAGGATAGGAGAATGGCAAGATGCATTTGTGGAGAGGAGTAAAAATAGTGTTTATTGAGCATTTGTGGTACCAAGTACTAGAAGTGCTAGTACAAATGGGAATAAGAGTGAAGGGTAAGACAGGCAGGAGAATATACCTGTGAGAAAATAAATGGATTGTGAGCATCTTTTGAAAATCTAGGTAGAAAACCTACTCCTAGACCTTGCACAGAAGAAGAGTTCAAGTGTGGCAATGGGCACTGCATCGCTCTACACTACGTGTGTGACAACTATGATGACTGTGGAGATCATTTTGATGAAACAGGTTGCAGTAAGTAAACCTCAATGCACTGCTATGTCCAAATAATCTGTACACTAAAAATATGAGCTCACTGCTGAGGTTAAAAGTACTTCTGCCTAGACTTGATTTGTGATCCTAAAACATCATCATCTAGTGCAGCAGATTGAGTATCTCTTTGGAGCTATTTCCCTTGACCTTGTGCTTCTTGAGCCAGTCTCCTGTGTCTTTGTTGTATTGTACTCTCCCAAGCTCTTAGTACAGTACTCTGCACATAGTAAGCACTCAATAAATACCATTGATTGATTTTTTGTGGTATTTGTTAAGTACTATAATAAGTGCTGGGGTAGATAAAAGTTGTTCAGGTTGGACTCAGTCCCTGTCTCACATAGGTCTCACAATCTTAATCCCCATTTTATAAGTGAGGTAACAGGCACAGAGAAGTGAAGTGACTTGCCCAGGGTCACAGAACAGACAAGTAGTGGAGCTGGGATTAGATCCCAGGTTCTCTGACTCCGAGGCCCATGCTCTATCCACTAGACCACACTGCTTCTCTGATCTCTGGGCCCACTGGCTTTTCTGCAAATGCAGCATCCTTGGCTGCATGGAAAAGAAAGGTCCTGGGGATTGGTGTCACAGAAACTTCTTCCCTTCAGCAAAGGCAGGGAATGAGAGGGCTGCTCCCAAAGATGGAGACTTTGGGACATGGTACCTCAGAAGGTGTGGGAGCAGAACCCGCCAAGCCCTTTCTTTAAAGCTTCTCTTCCAACACTAGCCATGGAGAGTCGATGAGAGGTGGAGGCCCCTGGGCAGATTAGCACAAGCCAATTTTTAGGTCCATTTAGTTTCACCTTGGGAAGTCTGTGTAGATTTATCAGTGATTAATCTCTGGCACGTGCCCAAGTCACGAAGAGTTTCTCCACTCAGGTACCCTCTCCGTTGGTGTAATGGGACCTAATCAACTGACCTGATGACACTAAAATAACAAGAATATGGTCCGAGTTGGTATCAAAGTCACTTTGCTTGCAGATTGTCTTCCCTATTCATAGGCAAATGTGGACTCAAACTAGTGCTTGGAGGTTTGCCAAAGATAAACATCTGTGCCTGGCAATAAATAATGTCGTGGTTTCTACTACTGCAGTTAACCAGGATGAAAAATTGGCTCCACTTGCAGTTGCCTCTGTTAGTTTAATTTCTGGAAATTATTTTTAATGCTATTTAATTAAATCCTGGGTGCTTTTGAAAGAAATACATTGAAGATCAATATTGAGGCCTCATTTCTCCTCACAGTTAAATATGCGGTTAAAGGCAGTAGGATCAGTCATGCTATCATATTATGTACTCCTTGCGGCAATACCTTAGCCCCAGCATTCAAATCACACTTTCAAAATGCCCTTTCCTTAGGTGATTCTGGTGCACTGCAATTATTACAGTGATCACTGGGGCACTTGAAAATGATAAACTTGATTTTTGTCAATACTTTGAAGTTAAAAAAGATTGCTGCGTCTTTTCAGTGCCACTGGAAAGAGAGTGAATTGCTGGAGAATATGTAGTTACAAAATAATAATTGTGATCACTTTTGATTGACTCTTAATGCTCTAAAAGGCCTGGAAGCAATCATTCTTTCTTTGCAAAATAGAGAATTTCCTCAAGGGGTCATATTTGATTTGGAAAATTTTATGAAATATGGATTGAAATGTTGCACTGTTTCCAGGACACAGCAAGTTGTCCAAGTCAATTTTTATATTAGGATTCCACTCTTTTTCAGTGCTCTCTTAGCTATACATTTTCAAAATGTTTTCTAAGTGTATAAGCTCATTTATACACGTGTGTGTATACAGCCCCCGCACTCCCCCCATAAATATGGAGAGAGAGGAAGAAGGAAGTAAGGAAGATAAGAATGAATAGACTTAAATATGGATAGTATCTATTGAGCACCTACTGTGTGCAAAGCACAATACTAAGCATTTGGGAGAGTAAAATTGCAATTAATAGATATGGATTTCTGACTTGAGGGAGTTTATAATATAGCAGTATTAAGGATCCACCTAGTTTACCCCTTACCATCAGCAACTCTATACATAAAACATCTCAGTTGAGAATCTCTCCTATCTTCAAATTCCTCTAAAGGAGGAGATTCCATCATCTCCCTCATTTACCCTGATGTTTACCAATCCTCACTCTCAGCTGATAATTCTTTTCCTCCCTTTTGATTAATCTTCAGCAGAGACAGACAAAAGCTGATCACTCTTCTTGGTGTATGAAGCGTTCACATTCTTTTAGAGTCACTAGCTTTCTCGTTTCCAGGCTGCATAGTGCCAGTTCCTTTATCTTTTCCTCAGAGATCGTTTTAATTCCCAACCTTCTAATCATTTTCAAGGCTCCCACCTGAAACTGCTCAAATTCTCTAATACCTCCTTAGTCATGGATCCCAGGCCTGGCCCAGTGTGCCAGTAACTATCTTTTCAGCAGGGAAGAGAATGACAAGATTTTTTCCTGAATCCTAAGTTCAGATGCTTCTGGTTATGGATCTCACCAATACAAACATGTGCATCAGTGACTTGAACTTCCTGCATTTGAGATGTTTAGAATTAGTTTACCAGAAATTCCCACAGGCAACATTTTCCTGAGGAAAATTTAGTGAAGTAGACCTGATTTGCTATTGCCGACCATTAGCAGACCCATGAAAGCAGAGAAGCAGCGTGGCTCAGTGGAAAGAGCACAAGCTTTGGAGTCAGAGGTCATGGCTTCAAATCCTGGCTCTGCCACTTGTCCGCTGTATGACTTTGGGCCAGTCACTTAACTTCTCTGTGCCTCAGTTACCTCATCTGTAGAATGAGGATTAAGACTGTGAGCCTCACATAGGACAACCTGATCACCTTGTAACCTCCCCAGCGCTTAGAACAGTGCTTTGCACAGAGTAAGCACTTAATAAATGTCATTATTATTATTATTATGAAACTATCATCAACCTGAATTTTGCATTTACCAATACCTCTGTTTCTACCAGTCTAGTGATCATGATTTCCATGTTTTTCAGACCCAGGAGCAGAGAGAACTTGTGCAGAGGATATCTGTGAACACAACTGTACCCACCTAAGTGAAGGAGGCTTTATCTGCTCCTGTAGGGTGGGTTATAAGGCTACTGAGGCTGACAGAAACTCCTGTGAAGGTAGAGCATATCTTCCACTTTTCAGACTGAAGCTCTAAGTTTTGTTCTCCCTTCAGCTCTTCCCTTACAAATATCTTTATTTGGAGTCCCATTCCATTTCCCTCTGGGGAACTACGCTCTAATGAAATTGCAAGGCTTTGGACTGAAGTTTGGTCCTGGTATGGTCTCTTTCACCAGACTCTTTGTAACTGAGTGTGTGACTCGGTCCCAGAGTCAGATGATTTGTTTATGAACTCCCAAATTCTGCAGTGTACATCATCTTTTGCCTTTCCTTCATGAATTAATTCTAAACTACCCAACTGAAAGCATACCTCACTGGAGTGATGAGTTCAGTATGGTGTCAGCAGGTCCAGCCACTAGTATTTAATGCTTTTGAACTGTGGTGTGGTATGTTTTTCAACCACAGATGAAAAAAAAAAATTCTTAGGAGAGTTGAAACTTACAAGAATCTTGTGCTAGATTCTTGCCCCAGAAAAGGGGGTCTGGGAAAAGAGAAGTGATACTCTTGTTGATTGGAAGAAAAGAATGCATCTCCTTTTCAGAAGTGAAAGGTAGACATATTTGTTACTTTTTCACGGCAGACTGACCTGTGTTCCCTTAGTTCTATTTTTCCTTGTTTGCTGATTTATTTCCTTTGTTTTGGTTTTTGCTGCTCTTCCTCACTATAGCCAAGGGCCAACCAACATCTATTTGTAATGAATAGACATTTTATAGTATGTTTTCTTTTGTGAACAGATATCAATGAATGTGAGCAATTTGGGGTCTGCCCCCAGGACTGCAGGAACTCTAAAGGAAGTTATGAGTGCCTCTGTGCTGACGGCTTTAGGTCCGTGGGTGATCATGAAGGAAAACAGTGTGCGGCCAATGGTAGGTTTAAGTGGTCTGTTGCCATTTGTGAAAATCAACCCTTGGAAGTTAAGAATTGAGTGTCATACTTCTCTAGAGGCACCGTTTACTTTTATAAGCTGATCTTCTTAGGAATTATGTATGGTGTCTTCCTGTTCATTTACCAGCCTCAAATCCTGTAGAACTTGGAATGGTCAGATCCCATGTTTTATGCTCTGCCTGACCACCTTGGTCCACCTTGATTAGGTATCTTCTTTGTTAGGTGCCTAACAACAAAAGCCCGTTTGTGTCACAGTTGTCAGCAGAAAGAAATTAACGAAGCCTGCCAGCTCCCAGTTTCACTGAAATCAAGATTTTAGGATCTGTAATCCAAGACAGGTATCAAAAACAGTCACATGAAATTGGGGCAACTCAAGGGCACTTTGTTGACAGATCACCTTTTCATTGTTCATGGACTAACGATCACAGATAGAAGGAGTTTGGCTCATGTATAGCTTCAATCATTAGTTCTACATCTGAGGTTAATGCCAGCCACTGAGAAGAAATCCCTGCCTATGTAGGAATTTGGCTTGCAAAATTAAAAGCTATGAGCTGGAAAAAGTAGAAAGAAGAGAAGTGTATTAGATAGAAATCACAAGCATATCACCACTCTCCCTTCCATTTCAAGATTTCTAGCAGACCACATTTTTAGTAGTTTGATCTAAATCAACAGTCCCAACTTCTGGAGTATAAGGGGAAAAGACAGATTTATGCCCTGGGTGGGGCAGGGACAGTATCTAATCTGTATCCTTGTATCTACCCCAAAGCTTAGCACATAGTAAGTGCTTAATAAATACTGTATTTAAGCTATGAATGGATTTGGATTTGCTGGGTGGGGAGGAGATAATGGTGGAAAGAACAGTTTGGTGCTTAGAAAAGTGCTTTGCACATAGTAAGCACTTAATAAATGCCATTATTATTATTATTATTATTATTTGGCCTCAATGGAAATTTTAATAATCACTGCCTACAAATGACACTTAATAATGTATAAAGACTGGCATTCTTAGATACACTAAATACAATTAAATGAATGAATGAATGTAGGCAGGACTTGAAGATTGGATAAAGATATTTTGAACGTTGTGCCCCATGATTTATGTGGTATTCTAAAAGTGCTTTATATCTCTTTTTGACACTGAAAAGTGAGAGGATCAAAGTGACTCAGCATGAGAGCTCACCTCCTCCAGGAGGCCTTCCCAGACTGAGCCTCCTCCTTCCTCTCCCCCCACCCCACCCTACCTCCTTCCCCTCCCCACAGCACCTGTATATATGTTTATACAGATTTATTACTCTATTTATTTTACTTGTACATATTTACATATTCTATTTATTTTATTTTGTTAATATGTTTTGTTTTGTTGTCTGTCTCCCTCTTCTAGACTGTGAGCCCGCTGTTGGTTAGGGACCATCTCTATATGTTGCCAACTTGTACTTCCCAAGCGCTTAGTACAGTGCTCTGCACACAGTAAGCACTCAGTAAATACAATTGAGTGAATGAATGAATGAAAAGGGTGTATCAGAAAAAAGGGAATATACAGAATGGATGCTTTAAAACCTAGATGGATCCAGGGGTAATAACAGTTGGAGTAAAATAAATAATGGAAATTCTGTTCAGATCGTGTATCAATCTCTCACTGCTGAAATAGCAGCTTTGGGAAGAAAAAGAAAATGAGGTGCACAATCTGACTTCTAACTAGAAGCTAAATTGGGTCATGTGGGGAGATGCCCCCCAAGTCAGCTGGGGTCACCGACCAGAGTGCGGCTCCAGGTTCTGTAGATTGGGTGACGATGAGCCAAAGACCAGACATTGAGCCAAAGTGATCAGTTCTGCCTCTTTATTGGGTGTACTCACATAGATGTAGCGCAGCAAGCAAGCCAAGGAGGGGGTCCGAGTCCTAATCAGCAGGGCAAGCTCTGCAGGGCTCCATCTAAAAATAGCAGCAATGCCTCTTATAATACGAAGCCCCCTAGCACCGGTTAGCCCTTCCCGTATTCCCAGGATGTCTATCTGATTGGGACAGTTCCAGTTCCACAACCTTGTAGTGTAGCAGTTCCATGTCCTTGCTGTGGTTTGCTCGGGAGTAGGGAGAGGGTGAATTCAAAGATAGGGCACTCTTCCCACACTCCACCCCTCCACCCCCTCCGTATGCCTAGAGCGCTTAGAACAGTGCTTGGCACATAGTAAGCGCTTAACGAATACTGTCATTATTATTATTATTATTATTAAGCTGGAGCTGGGGACCCCAATAGTCTTGGCAGGGGGGTCCGTGCTGTTGGTTGCTCATGCAGAGGAAGGGGGTGAATTCACAGATAGGGCACTCTTCCCAGAGGTCATAAAACTGATTACTTGCTAAAAGAATAAATATGTCAATGGTATATATATGACAATGGTATATATTAAATGCTTACTGGGTGCCAAGTCTCTGCTAAGGACTGGGATGGGTTCAAGCTGATCAGATCAAACACTGTCCCAATGGGATCTTAAAGTCTTAGAGGGAGGGAGAGCAGGAATAGGAAGTTGCTAGTAAAATTCCAGAAACCTTGGATATTTCATTCTTAATCTGTGCCCTTCTACCCGGTTATGCCTGCAGCAGTCTTAAAGAATAAAGGAATAAATGACAAAAGAGTAGGCCTTTGAATTGCTAGCAAATGTAGACAAGTTCCAAGCATGTGGTTCACATCCCAAATGGGTGAAAAATAACCGTGTTTACTAAGAGTCAAAAAGTTACAAAACCACCAATAGATAAT
Source organism: Tachyglossus aculeatus (assembly GCF_015852505.1). Lineage (NCBI taxonomy): Eukaryota > Metazoa > Chordata > Mammalia > Monotremata > Tachyglossidae > Tachyglossus > Tachyglossus aculeatus. The sequence goes on along the minus strand of NC_052074.1, from coordinate 53,480,548 downwards.
ACCTTGAATTTTTGCACTATTGTTTTTTGAAGCCTGTTCACATTATGTAGCTTATTTTGTCTTCAGAACAAGACAGGGAGAGGCAGACGTTCGTAGCCATCACATAGAAAAGGAAATAGATATGAAGAAGTAAATTGTTTGCCCAAGCTCTCACAGCAGGCCACAGGTAGAGCTGGGAGTAGGGCCCAAGTCCTCTGACTCCTAGGACTATTCCCTTTTCACTAGATCATGCTACTTCATCATCTCATCTGTGCTCTTCTTCCAGAAAAAGGAAGAAACTGATTTCTTGGTGATTAAGCACACTTCTCATTTGCTTATAGGCAATCCTCCTTTATTGCTTCTGCCTGACAATGTCCGCATTCGACGATACAACCTCTCATCGGAGCAATATTCTGACTATCTGGATAATCAGGAGAATATCCAAGCCATTGATTATGATTGGGATCCTGAGGGGACTGGTCTCAGTGAGTATTTACTCTAACATGTATCTTGGAAGTTTATCTAGTGGTCTTCAGGAGGTTCAACTTGCTTGGTATTTCTATGATTGGAAAGGATTGGTTTCATGCTTGCCCAGCCTAATGTTAGCAACTGATGGAGGCTTTCATTGCTGATGGCAGGTCTGAAAAGTCAAGGTTGGGTTTGGACTGTGGATAGTGTGATCAAGTCTCCAACCTTACTGAGTGGATCAAGAATACAACTCTTGCCAAATCCCAATCCAGGCTTCTTCATCCATAATTTTCTCCATTGTGATCTGCCTCTACAGGTGTGGTATATTACACCGTCCTGGGACAAGGTGCAACTTTTGGAGCCATCAAACGTGCCTATATCCCCACTTTTGACAACAGTGGGAATAATCCAGTCAAGGATGTTGACCTGAATCTAAGATACATTGTGCGCCCTGATGGATTAGCTGTAGACTGGGTTGGAAGGTAAAATGAGTCGATAACTACTCCATTTGCCTGGTATTTTACTATCCTTAAAATAAATATAAATAATTCAGAGTATATACGTGTATTTTTTTGAGTATATTTAAAGTTACAATATGCATTCTTGACAAAAAAACAGAGAGAGAAGCATGGCCTAATGGAAGGATTGTGGGCCAGGGAATCTGAGGAACTGAGTGTGCTTTGTGACCCTAGGCAAGTCACTTAATTTCTCTGTGCCTCAGTTACTTCATCTGTAAAACGGGGTTTAAGGCTGTGAGCCTAGGTGGGACAGGGACTTTGTCCAACCTTATTAGTTTGTATCTACCTCAGCGTTTAGTACAGTGCCTGGCACATAAGTACTTAATGAATACCATTAAGAAATAATAATAAATAAATATTAATGGGCCAGAATTCCGTTCCACTGAAGACATTTGGGTAAATCAAATTTAATAGCAATTATGTATTAATAGCAATAGCAAATGAATAGCAGTAATGGCTTTAAGGAACTAAATCTGCTCTCTTCTTCCTACCTATCCTTGCTTGCCTCCCATTACAACCCAGCCCACACACTTTCCTCCTCTAACACCTACTTGATTTCTAATAATAACAACAGCAACAGCAGCAATAATAATAATAGTAATTGTGGTATTAAGTGCTTACTACATGCAAAGCACTCTACTAAGCCCTGGGATTGAAATAGTGTTAGCAGGTCAGCCTCGGCCCCAGTCCCACATGGGGCTAAGAGGTTCTTAAATCTAAGAGGGTGGGAAAACCGGTATTTTGTCTCCATTGTACAGAGGCACAGAGAAGGTAAGTGATTTGCCAACAAGTGGTGGAGCTGGAATTAGAACCCAGGTCCTCTGACTCCCAGCCTCAGGCTCTTTCCATGAGGCTACATTGTTTTCCGTGCCACAGGCTCGCCTCTCTCACCATCAGTCTCTTGCTCCCACTCTCCCTTTTGCCTGGAACTCCTTCTCCCTTCATGTCGGACAGATCTGCACTCTCCCTGCCTTCAAAGTCCTACTAAAATTCAGAAGCTGTCCCTGATTAATCTCTCATCAGTTTATTCTCCCTCTTTTGTGCATCACATATGCTCATAAATCCATATCCATAAGCACCCACCCCACCCCACAGCATTTATTGTATGCATAGCTGCATATTCAGTTGCTTCCCATTTGTAATGTATTTTAATGCATGTGATACCCCCTTATAATGTAAACTCCTTGAGAGCAGAGATCATATATACCTATTTTATTACACCCTCCCCAAAACTTAGTACAGTGCTGTGCACACAGTAAGTATTCAATAAATACCATTAATTTTTTGATAATGTCGTACCCTCAGGTTGTACCACAAAATTGGACTCCTAAGTTTTTACATTTCCCCAACAATAAAATGAGTTTGAACCATTCTTTGTTGATGTGGCAGGTTTTCCCATGTGCTGTGATTATTTCCAGGCATTGAAGTCTCTGCATCTTCAGATATTGTCCCTGCCATTGATTTTTGGTGTTCCAAGTGAAATGTAATGTCTCTTTTTACTCATTCTGATGAGTTAAAACTAACTCATTCTAACTCATGAGCCTCATAGATCAGTATTTAGGAGACAGTTCATAATACAATGAACTGACATATAATACCAACTTGAGTCAGCTGGATTTAAGGAGGTTTGTGATGTAAACATTTAGGGGAGCATTAACAGAATCCCTGTGTTCTCAGAAATGCACCTAAGATGTTTCTTGTGGGGCTTGGGTGCCAGCCACATGTGAGGGAAGGGGGAAGACAACTTCTCAAGAGTCATATGTGTTGTATTTTAAATTCATTTTCACTTTTTAGCCAACAAGCTTTTGTTCCCAGAAGACTTGTTTATCTAAGAAGATATTAATTAACTTCCTCCCATGCCTGCTAGCTAAAAGAATACCTCACTGAGGAGGATTTATTTCGGGGCCATTTGTCAGAGAATAAGGCCTCAGAGATTTCTGTTCTTAGAATTGAGTGGAAACTTCTGAATTTTTTGATGCTTAAACATTCTCTTTGGAAAACCAGTCAGAGAACACAGATTTCTCCTCATGTTGAAGTTGTATCTACTCCAAGTTACTTGGCCCCAGTGGCAAATATAAAACCTGCTAGAACTCCCTCTGACAAGAAATAAGTGAGACAGAGACTATTATTGGCTGGGGATCAGAATGGACCTAGACTGAGATAGTTGCTGGAATTGTCTTTGTAATCATAAAGGGTCTAGAGCTACCTTCCCTGATTCTCATACCCTCTTCAGTGCTGAAAATCTCTGTGGTGCCACAGGATGATGCGCTTATGGATTTCCAACAATGTTCTGAATGTACCGAGTGGGAGATCAGATCTGTGGAAGGCATGATACCAGTTGCCTGGGCCTGGACAGTAGAATAGGGCCCAGTTCCAGTTATTAGTATTACTTTTCCTGAGTGGAATCATGCTTCCCTGCTAAATGCCTCTGAAATAACTTCTTCCTCTGACATGTCATTTCTTGCCTTTTTTTGTCTGATTTTTGTCTTGATGAACACAGGCACATTTACTGGTCTGATGCTGGCACCAACCGGATAGAGGTTGCTAAGCTGGATGGACGGTACAGGAAGTGGCTTGTTTCTACTCAGTTGGACCAACCAGCTGCAATTGTTGTCAATCCCAAACTGGGGTAAGCAGGCCATGCCGGTTAGGAACATCCTTCTACAGGCTGGAGATCTTTAGGCATTTAATATAAATAGATTACTTTCTCACGGCTGTATTCATTCTTAAATAACCTAAAATCGGTCCAGTGCTTTCAGGCTGTAATGTCTGAGAAGATTTTCAGGTACTAAAGAACAGACAGTGGAATGACACTAAATGAAAGACTCAGTCCAGGAGGGGCCCAAGGTCATGTGCAAAGGGACTGATTATAGAGCTAGCGGTTTGAGCAGTGCCACTCACAGTCTAGAGTCTCTGATAGTCATGTTTTCCACTAGAGAAAATGAAGATTTTGCCCAATGCCGCCTTTTCCAGTTCAGTGCCCTGGACTCGGAAGGATTTTTTTTTATTTTTTTTAAAAAGGAATCATTAAATATAGGTTTTCATTGAGCACTTTTTAATTCATTTATTCTTGCACTTTAGCACAAGTACTTATAAACTGTCTACCTTAACTTCCCATTCATTGAATGTGAGTGGGAGACCTAGGAAGATTTCACTGGAGAGTGTTAGTTTACACTGCCAGCTCTGAGGATAGGGACCTGGAAAGCCAGAATAAAGAAAGGCCAGTCACTGGGAAGGAGCCAAGGACTATTCTTTTTCCTAGCCTGGACACTGAGCCAGAGAATCTGTGTTCTTCCAGGAAACATCTCCACTGGATGTGGTCTGCCTGGCTGCATTGTGGGGGTTGATCCTTTTGCAGCTTTGTGCCAGTTCACTTGTTGCCCATCATGGTGACAACTGGACTCCATGCATACCTATGGTTTGAAGATAGGTAGCCATTTTTGCAATCTAATTTCTGAACCTGCCAGAAAGCACTCAGGAACCCTTCCCAAACATCTCCCTGTCAAAATTTGGCTAGCCAGTATTCTTTCAAACCCTCAACCCCATCCTTTCTTGCAGGTAGAACTTCATTTTGCTCCTTATGATCCAACAGTGCTATTCCTGATCTTTGGGGGGGGAGCAACCTCTCTACTAGCACATATTCTTTTTCTTTTAATTGGTTGGCACACCAGGTTTGCAGCCAATCTTCTGGCATTTAAATAGCAAAGGAATTTGGCTTCTCTTTTTCTTTTTTCTTTATACTTAGGAAGTTAGCCCTATTGTGGGAAAAGTGATAAAAACATGAATTTCCCATTGTAGGTTTATGTATTGGACTGACTGGGGAAGGCAACCTAAAATCGAGAGGGCCTGGATGGATGGGCTGCAGCGACAAACCCTGGTTTCCAGTGACCTTGGCTGGCCAACAGGCCTATCCATCGATTACCTGAACAACGACCGGATCTACTGGAGCGATTCTAAGGAGAATGTGGTCGAGTCCATGAGACATGATGGAACCGATAGGAGGGTCGTTTTACTCGGAGGTTAGGGATGGCTTGGATGGAATTTTCAGTCTTAGCAATAGCTGATGTGGGATTCTTCCTGAGCAGGTGGTTTAAATGAAAGGCATCCATTAATCCTAGTCAGAATATACTATCTGTCACATTCACCTGGAATGAAAAGGACCATCTCGGCTGGAGGGGTGTGTGTGTGTGTGTGTGTGCTCACACGAACACACACCCACACGCTGCCTGATCTCCTGCCTTTAATTTGGTAAAATCTTTTATGGTAGTAAGCAAAATTAGAAACATCTTTGAGAACATCCTTTGGTTTTCTCCTTGCTTTAGATGAGCTATAACAGGCCAACATACAAACCCGACAGCTCCTACGTAATTATTTTCAGAAAAGAGAGGGAGGTTAGCCCAGTAGTCTTCTGTGTACAGAGATATCTGATTTTAATTTAAAAAAACTACAGCAAAAGGTATCACAATATAATTTTTTTCCCCATGGGTGAAATAAAATCGAAAGCTTGTAACGGAAAGAGATGTTTTCCCTGTGAACAGTCAGACACCATAGATTAAACCAGCACAATTCATTTTATGCTAATCCTTCAGTTTGGAGGACATTTAGATGACAGTATCTTCTGATACAGAACTAAGTTATGGCTCCCTGGTGGCATTCCAGTGTAGTTTTCCTGGAATTTCAAGGCATTGATTAAGGTTTAGACATTAAGGTTTTAATTCAAGAAGAAATATTTCGGACACCAAGCAGGGCTGGATGTTTGCTTTTTAATTAACTGCGGGTCTTTTTTGTCATTCCAATGGCCAAGAAGTAGGGAGCCCATATAGCCTGGATGTCTTTGAAGGCCATTTATATTGGACATCGAAGGAAAAAGGTGAAGTATGGAAGGAGGATAAATTTGGGAGCGGAGAGAAAGTGAAAGTGCTGACCGTAAACCCTTGGCTGACTCAAGTTCGCATCTATCATCAACACAGATACAATCATTCAGGTAATCATCAGCCCTTCAGTAAGAGGGTCACTGGAAACTTCTACTCAAGATTCGTAGCTGAGTTATTAAAAACTTAGTAGCACACAATGGATTGATCGCCCAGTGTAGGAAAGGTGTATGACATTATTAGTAGTAGTAGCAGTAGGGATAGTACTTGCTAAGTGCCTACTCTGTGCAAAGCACTGTAATAAGTATTGGGAAAAATACACTGCTGAGAATTAGATATAGTTTCTGGCCCCTAGGGAGCTCATAAGGGTGGATTTGATGTTGTCAAGTGAGATATAATTAGGAATAAAGGTATAATAAGCCAATGTTTAGTGTACTTCCCTTTTTAATGGGTATGGGACATATTACCAGGAAGGTATGTAAAGGCAATCGCTAAGATAGCATACTCAGACACAGATTATCAATTGTAACCTCATGCTCTGCTTGGTTAGTTTTGGGGTCTTGTTTTGTACTTGGATTACAAGCCTCAGTAGCCCCCTGTATCCCTTCCATAGGAGGAATCCATAATGCAGACCAGGTTGACCAGAATTAGTGTCATGTAGGTTGCCTTGGAGCCTAGCCACAGAGGATGTTGAGAGCCTAGGTGCTCACTTGTACCCATTCCAACTCCACTTTTGCTTTACTGTTTGACTCTCTGGACTACCCCAGCTCCAAGAACTATTGCACTCCCTGTTCCTCCTGGCAGAACCTCAGCGTTAGTGTGGAGAGTTGAGTCCTTGTGTTGAGAGGACCGGATCCCTTTCTAGAAGATTGGTATTGCTACAATTTGTAGATTGGACTCTTCATTGAGGAGTAGTCGGGAAGTCATGCGCCCTACCATCTCTCTCTCCCCACCTACTTCATGTTGTGAGATGATTCCATTGTGGAATCATGGCATCACAGGTTTAAAGTGCTATTGTGGTTTTTGTCAAGACACCCAGCACCCCAACACCCTTCATCCTCAGTCCTCTCCCGGGATGTTATCATTTGGCAACTACATCAACTTGGCATCAGCCAAGCCCTCTTTCTTCCAACCACATCAGTATCCTTACCAAGTTATCACTTTGGGATCTCTACCATTAAGTTTGGCCCCTTGATGAAGGAAAGATGGTCATTGGGCTCTTCATCATCAATCGTATTTATTGAGCGCTTACTATGTGCAGAGCACTGTACTAAGCGCTTGGGAAGTACAAATTGGCAACATATAGAGACAGTCCCTACCCAACAGTGGGCTCACAGTCTAAAAGAAGCAGAGCTGGAGGGTCTGGGATATTGTTCCTAGCAAGTCACAAACTTAGTAGTGGAGTGTCTTCACCAGCCACAAGACAGTCTTGTTGCTCCAACACTGTCCCAGACCACCTCCTCACTGATGTTTCCAAATCTGCGTTTCAGTGCCCAACCCTTGTAAAGACGTCTGCAGCCACCTCTGTCTGCTGAGACCAGGAGGATACACCTGCGGTTGCCCTCAAGGCTCCCAATTTGTGGAGGGGAGTAGCACCGAGTGTGATGCAGGTAGAGTGAATTGCCAAAGATGAAACTGAGACCCAGCAACTCCTTCCGGCTTCTCCGCATGTCGTCCTGCTATGTGGGCCATGAGGAGCTTTTTTTGGTAGCACTGTTAATGGATGAGAATTAGAAAATCCCACTTGAGTTAGGGTGATGTTGAGGTGCTGGGAAAGAATGCCTGGGGATAATAATAATAATAATAACGGCATTTGTTAAGCGCTTACTATGTGCAGAGCACTGTTCTAAGCAATGGGGAGGTTACAAGGTGATCAAGTTGTCCCATATGGGGCTCACGGTCTTAATCCCCATTTTACAGATGAAGTTAAGTGACTTGCCCAAGGTCACACAGCAGACATGTGGCAGAGTCAGAATTCTAACCCATGACCTCTGACTCCAAAGCCCATGCTCTTTCTACTGGGCCATGCTGCTTCTATGTGAGGGTGACCTTGAATCTGCCATTCAGATGCAAATGTTAAACCAAATTATGTCAGCCTAATTGTTCTGAGTCAAGTGTTAAGGTTGGACACTTTGGTCAGGAACATAAGGTGTTTGGGAAGAGAGAAGTTCAGGTACACCCCTGGCAGAAGGCCTGGATTCTAACCTCCTTCCTCTTGAACAAGTGGTCTGCCAGTATGCTGGCTCGTTAGTTTATAAGAGATTGAGGTTAACCTTGTCATTCATTCCATTTGATTGACAGTTTGTAAGCCTGTATTTCACACAGGTGTAGTCAAGAATAGCAGGAATAGGGTAGTTTTAAAGTTTTTTTTTTCCTGAGAAATTTTTCAGCATTTAACTTTAGAATGATTGAGCCCAAAGTATTGAATTTAGCTAGGAATGCCTGAACAGAAAATCTTTATTTTTAGTACATTCATCAGGGGAAGTAGGAAGGCATGAAGGGAGTCTTGGAAGTAAGTACAGGTGCAAGGTCCAGAAGTTAATGGAATTTGGACAGAATTTGTGTTGGAAAAGTTTGGGCCAAAGGTGGTCCTTCCTGTTTGTACTGTTAGACTATTGGCATGGGGGGCAGGAGAAGATGGGGTAGAATACCTAGTGTCTCTAAAGAGCTGCTTGCTGCTAAGCCTTCTTTACCATATTGTGACACAAAGCTCTGTTGTGTTTTAAAGAGGCTTGGCACTTCACTGAACAATGGTCCACATTAATGCGTATGTAATTCCCGCCCCCCGCCCCAAATTGTGGACAGGTAGTTGTCCATGTACTATGATTTCACGTTGTTGTAGGGATTTTCTCTTTGTGACTTGCATCACCTAGTTTTATTACCACAATTAAAATTGCTTTAAATTATCTGTGCAATAGACACAAGTTTTGATTTCAGAAGAACATTAGTATGTGAGCAGGCATGCCTGGTAATGATTTTGATCTTAGAGTCTCAGATTTTTTCTTGCCTGTCATTTGACTTTAATTTTGTTCAATCTATTCAGGCTTAGACTACACAAGCCATTTTCCCCTTGTAAATTTATCTCCTGAGCATGGCCTGGGAGCCAGAAGGTTGGGTTCCACTCCCGGTTCCACCACTTGTCTGCTGTGTGACCCTGGGCCAGTCACTTCAGTTCTCTGGGCGTGAAGTGACCCTCATCTGTAAAATGAGCCCCACATGGGACAGGGACTGTGTCCAACCTGATTTGCTTGTATCCCCCCCAGCACTTAGTACAGTGCCTGGCACACAGTAAGCACTTAAAAACCCAAATTATTATTATTAGCACACATCAATTGTTCTAAGTTAAGGAAGCAAATAAATTGCTACAGCAACTATAAAGCAGTGCTATAGCAAGGTTAAATCCAGTGCTTTTCAACTGGGTGAGAACATAGCGCTTAGTACAGTGCCCTGCATACAGTAAGTGGTACCTCTTTTCCCCCATTCTTCTCCCCCTCCCTGGTCTACTGTTTTTCACCCCTGAGGGCCCTCCTGAAGGGGGTACAGCAGGCTCCACTCAGGTAGAGTGGGACTTGAGGACCACGGGTCAGCAGGAGAAGAATGTTGGACTCTGTCATCCTGTTTCTCCTTTACCTTTACTTGCTGAATCCTCGTTCCATGTCATCTTCAATCCTCTCCCCAAAGCAGTGAGCTCTTTGGAAGGGAAGGGAAATGGAGAGGAGAAGGAAAGGCCCACCTAGTGAAGGCACTTCGAAAAACCACCTCAACTCCCCCTCTGACATGCAGGTCAGCTTGACCCAAAGGACAGATCAGGTGTGCACTCATAATTTCCAAAACTCACCTCTTCGTGCTCTGCCTGAGATCAGGCATTTTCCGGGGCTCCTGAATGAGGCTCTCCACATCTCCAGTTAGAGCATTAAGTGACTTGACTAATTGTCACTAAGGTGGCTATTCAAGGTGTACCAAGACAATACATTGTAGCTTTTTTTTTTCTTTTTTAATATGGTTGGAGTCTAGCTGACTACACGTCTTATAGAATGAGGATATGTTGAAATCTGCTCCTTTCTCACCCCAGTGTACCGCTTGGTCCTTCACAAACTGTTACACTGTTACAACATCCATTTGACCTCCTTAAAAGAGACTATTTGATCTGGAAACTAGCATCACGTGGCTCAGTGGAACGAGCACGGGCTTGGGAGTCAGAGGTCAGGGGTTCAAATCCCGGCTCCGCCAATCGTCAGCTGTGGGACTTTGGGCAAGTCACTTCACTCTGGGCCTCAGTTACCTCATCTGTAAAATGGGGATGAAGACTGTGAGCCCCAAGTGGGACAACCTGGTCACCTTGTATCCTCCCCAGTGCTTAGAACAGTGCTTTGCATATAGTAAGCGCTTAACAAATGCCATCATCATTATTATTATTGTTATCACAGTTCCCTGCCACTAAGAAAGTACCATATGTTGCATGATATTGTATGCTTTACCAAGTCTGGCTTATTAACACTTGCATGGCTTTCACTCTCTGCAGCCATTGAATCTCCTCCAACCATGCCCCCAGCATGCAGGTGTATGGATGGAGGAACATGCTATATTGATGAAAGTGGTCTCCCAAAATGCAAGTAAGTTACCATGGGAGGATGAAAAAACTAGGGTCAATGAATGTGAATTGGGAATATTCCTAAGTGCTAAACTGTTTAAATGTAAGTACTAAGAATGGATGGGCACAACCTAGGTCAATATTTTCGGTTTAACATTAGAAGGGGAAATTCTGAAAAAAAAAAAATACAGCCTTGCTGGTAAGAACAAAAAAATGACCAGTCCACTTGGTTTTAAAGTAGCCTGTTTTCTTCCCCAAGAAATAAACAGGAAATTAGGAAATAGATGTTCTTTTCTACTCCTCTGGCATAACTCATTCCTTGCCTTAGGTATGCGCCTGTCTGCAAGGCTGCTTTGCCATGTAAAAGGCATGATGAGTGAGCAGCATGTTTAATCAAAGAACATTTCTTGGGAAAATTGCCCAGATAAGACAAAGCACAACAAATGGAACCTTTTAATATTCAATTTTACAAAAGAAGGAAAGAATGTGGTCAGGATCCGCTTCCCACTTTATGATTCAAATGAAGAATTTACTGGGGAAAAGAGGGAATCGTTGAATTTACACTTAAACTGAAACTGTAGGTGCCAACTAATGCTCTACTGAAAGTGAATTCCCAAAGGTAAATTATCACCATCTTCTCCAGGACATCTCTGTATCCTTTCTTGCAAATAAGTAAAACTCAGGCTGTGTTCATTGTTTGGAATTACTAAATTGAAACATATGGTCAGTAGCGCAGGAGAGGCTTCTAAAATTGAACCTTAAAAATAGGTAGTCCATGAATGATCTTAATTGTCTTTTCAGGTGTCTTGATGGCTACACTGGAAACTATTGTGAAATAGGATTTTCTAGAGGCATTCCTCCAGGCACAAGTAAGCTTTGGACTATTCTGACCCATGCAGCCCCACTGGTCCCTCTAAAGTATATGTCTGAAGATAAAGATTTTAATGTTTGCCTATGGGATTAAGTTTGTCTTTTCATTTCCTATCTATGGCCCTTACGAGTATAGGGTTCTCCTGCTACAGCCCTCTTAATTTAGTGCTCTTTAATTACAATGGTCATATTTCTTAGACTGTTCTCACTCTGCAGTAACATTCTGGTTTTGCAAATTGTGCAAAGTTTATCGTGGTACATATGTCTCCCTTTTTTCACACTCCCTCTCCTTTTTCATCTCCTCAGCCTTTGAAGTATTTTAACTCTCCTGAATAGGGAGACTATATGCTTAATTCAGCAGCTGTTCATTCTCCTTTTGTCATAGATTAATGGTTTATCTTTAATATGGTGTCAGGGGGTGATTTTCTACTGATTAGGATTTGGAAGATATTTTTTGACAATTAAGTATTTTACCTATAGCTATAAAAAAATCCAATCCCAAATCTTCTATTATTGACACATTCTTGCATTGCTGTTAGAGTAAGTAATTATACTGACTGTTGTTTTTCAGCATTAAAAAATGTGTATTTACATTGTTTTGGTTAATTTTGGGGATCTTGGGAATGCCCTTCACACTGTTTCCTATGGGAAACTGCTTAGCACTTTTTCTCTCAATGCTCTACTTTCAAGGAAGTGATTGAGAGGGTAACCCCAGGAATTCCTCCATGTTCACTTTCTCTTTCCTCCTGAATAGCAGCAGTTGCAGTGTTGATGACCATCATCCTGGTCATTATCATTGGAGCTCTGGCCATCGGAGGATTCTTTAACTACAGGAGAACTGGCTCCCTCTTGCCATCTCTCCCTAAGTTCCCAAGGTGGGTGCTGTTGTGATTGAAAATTAATTTAATATTCTAAGAGACCTGGATCAGCTCATTCTTTTTTTATTATTATTATTACTGGTGGGGGAGTCGGGGAGGGGAGCAGGGAGGGTTTGTTAAACTCATTCATTCAGTTCATTCAATCGTATATATTAAGTACTTGCTGTGTGCAGAGCACTGTACTAAGCACTGGGGAAAATACAATACAGCAAACTAGAGGAATAGAGAAATTCTACATGTTCTTCAAAATAAAAGGAACAATTTATATGCTTTGGTGGCACCAGGTTCTAAGGTGGCACTCCTCTCCTGCACTGACCCCAAAACTCCTGGGAGAAAAGTCCAGCTCAGTAGATGCCACTTTTAATTAGGCACCTGCCCAGCTTGAATTAAGAGTTTTATTTTCCAAGAAAAATGGAGTAATAGGAAGTTAAACTCACTGAATGAAAAGATTCCTTTAAAAATAAGTGACTCTGTGATTTTTTGTTTTCCTTTCAGCTTAAGTGGTCTGGTAAAATCCACAGAAAATGGCAATGGGGTAACATTCAGATCTGGGACTGATGTTAGCATGGATATTGGAGTGTCTGGCTTTGGACCTGACTCCGCTATTGACAGAGCAATGCAAATGGTGAGGGTCACTTTCCAAATAACTTCTGAAGTAGTTACAGTTCTGAAGTAGTTGGAGAAGCAGCACGGGCTCGGTGTAAAGAGCACGGGCTTTGGAGTCAGAGGTCATGGGTTCAAATTCCAGCTCTGCCAACTATCAGCTGTGTGACTTTGGGCAAGTCTCTTAACTTCTCCATGCCTTCGTTACCTCATCTGTAAAATGGAGATTAAAACTGTGAGCCCCCCAACCCGGGACAACCTGATCACCTTGCAACCTCACCAGCGCTTAGAACAGTGCTCTGCACATAGTAAGCGCTTAACAAATACCATTATTATTATTATTATTATTATTACTTTAACTGGTGTTTGATGGATTGAGAAATAGTGATTTCCTTAAACATTTCCTTTAAATCACGTGGAGAAAAACATACTTAAAAATTATGATATGACCCAAAATAGGTAAGATAAGTTCCTTGTCCAGATTTTTCACTTTGGGAAAGAAATACAGTTAATTCAATTCTTCCCACCTCTCAGCTTCTTCCCCATTTACTCAACAAAGGAGGGGACAGTCCTGAGCAGGGCTTTAAATCAATGGAATCTCATGCATAATAATAATAATGGCATTTGTTAAGCGCTTACTATGTGCAAAGCACTGTTCTAAGCACTGGGGGGATACAAGGTGTTCAGGTTGTCCCACGTGGGGCTCACAGTCTTAATCCCCATTTTACAGATGAGGTAACTGAGGCTCAAAGGAGTTGCGACTTGCCCAAAGTCACACAGCTGACAAGTGGCGGAGCCAGGATTAGAACCCATGACCTTTGACTCCCAAGCCCATTCTCTTTCCACAGAGTCATGCTGCATGTTAGAGGCATTGTTTATGGGGTTTACTTTTTTTTTTTTAGATCCAGCACCTTTTATGTAGGAACTGAGAAATTCACTCTTAGCTCAAACTGGGAAGATGACTGCTCGCGTCACTTTGCTCCCCGTATTTTCCAGACACCACAACCTCTCTGTGTGTTTTCTCCACCCTCCAACAAGCAATCCTTTTTTCATCATTACTGTTCTTCCCTTTCCCTTCCATTCTTGTTCCTGTTCAAACCATTTACTGCTTCTCCATTGTTTGAACTCTAAAAGTAAGGTTCATTGCAGAGAAGCAGGGATCATCTATGCCTGCTCTTTTATATTGCATTCTCCTAAATGCTTAGCTCAGTTCTCTGCACACAGTAAGCACTCAGTAAATGCCATTGACCAAGTGATTTAGTCGGGTGGGAAAATGAGAACAAAGGGATGGGAGTTTCAGAAAGATGGAAATGTAGGTAGTTTGTGAATTTATATGTTCATGTGGTTTTATTCTCTGTTGTGAGAATTTAATACAGTGCTCTGCACACATTAGCCACGCAATAAATATGATTGGGTGTCATTTTGTCTATCTTACTGATGTGAGTTCTTTTAAGGGAAGAGATCACATTGGTTATTCTGGGTAATTTTATGAATAGCACCTAGCGGAGCCGATGTGCATATGGAGATTTTGTTACTTACCTAATGTTCACAGTGGCTGTTTTCTTTCTCAGAATGAGAACTTTGCAGTGGAAACAGGGAAGCAACCAATCATATTTGAAAATCCAATGTATGCAGCCAGAGACAGTGTAGTCAACGTGGTTCAACCCACCGCGGTGAGACATGGACACCATCCTTCTGCGATTCTCTTAGCCCCAGTGGTTCGGTGCTTTATTTCCTTATTTCTGTTCTTTCAGTTTGGCCTAAAAATAGTGCAATTACTGTTCCTCTCTTTTCACATTCATATTTCATATACAGTTAAAAGTGATGGGATTCCCCCTTAGCAAAATATAGCCATTTCAGTCCTTAGGCAAAAGAGGGAAGCCATGTCTTAGCGAGAGCCAAAATTTTTTGATTATACAAACTCCAAGTGAAGAGTAATCTGCCAATAAACAAGTAGGGAAAGAGGTGAGAAGGGAAAGGAGACTTTGCTACTTCCAGATTCTCTAATAACACTGAGAGACAGGAATCATTTCTGCCAATTCTAGCTAGCTATGAGACCACACTTTGTAAATGAACAGACAGATAAAGATTATTTACAGATAGCCAGAGAAAAAGTAAGTATAAAGGAAGAATCGTTATAAACACATCTGTATGAAACAGCTGAAGACATAACTGAATATACAGATAAGCATATAAACACATAAAAATAAAACTATGTACATGAGTACTTGATCCCCATGTTTTTATCATGAAATAATGTACATACAATGAGAATGAACTTACTACATGAGTATGAATGTAGAAGGTACAATAATGAATATTCCACAGACAACTTTCAACAAAGCTTTGATAAGTGGTCTTTCTGTTATGTTTGCTGTTCATTATTCTTCCTGAGGAAAATAATTTCTTAGCTCTATACTGTGCTCTGATGAATCCCTGGAGTTTTCATTGTGAATATCTTTGGGAGGTTTAACTTCATTGTTACCTAGTCCTTCTGGACCTAGCTAACTTGAGTTTTAATGTGCTTACAGGTAACTGCTTCTGGAAATGTGGAAAATGTGAATTATGAAAATGCTGCCAGTTCTGAAGAAATAGCTGCTGGTACACAACAGCCTCCTGCAGGGACAGAAACTGCAAGGGTAATGGAGCCTGTCTGCCTAGACTGTGTTAATTACTGAGGGCTTTTCATTTGTTACATAGGTTTTAACTTGGACAGATGCAGAGCCATTTGGGTTTCTAGGCAACTGTAGGACACCCTGACTGTCCAAACTGTGGAAATGCAGGGAGCTATTTCCAATCCTTTTTAACTTTGGAAGTGAAAAGAAAGGAACATAGAAATTTGTTTCAGTTCATATCGGTGACAATAGATGGTGTGAAGGAGTTTCAGGACCATGGGATAAAAGTCCCGGGACAATAAAACAAGCTCATTATGGGAAACAGTATCTTTCTTGACTCTGTGCTCATTATGGGCAGGGAGCACATCCTAATTCCATTGTAGTCTTCGAAGCACTTAGTACAGTACTGTACACATACTAAGGGCTCAATAAATACCACTGATTGACTGATTTCTTCTTTGAAATCATTCTAGGAGACAAAGTGGAGTTTCTTCAAAAGAAAACTGAAGCAAAGTACCAACTTTGAAAACCCAGTCTATGCAGAGGTAAAATATCATTGACCTGGAAATTTTCCTTCTGGTCACCTTTGCTTGCTAGGCTCTCCCTAGGGACCAGAGCCACGTTTGGGAGCTAAACATGTATTCTGTTTGATTTTTATTTTAGATGGAGAAGGAGCAACAGGAAGAGGCTGCTGGAGTTTCAGTTCCATCTCCTTCACTGCCGACCAGGATTTCTCCCAAAAGAGACCAAACTCCCGCTTATTCAGCAACAGAGGATACATTTAAAGACACCGCTAACCTGGTCAGAGAGGACTCTGTTGTATAACTAGTTCATCAATTTAGGGAATCATCAGAAATATCCTTTTGCACATATATTTTTTATAAACAGATGGAAAAAGGTTAACATTCAGTTCTTTATGAAAAATATATACCCTTTCACGCCTGTTGAAACCATGCCTTGTTGGTTTTTGTCTTAATGCCAACTCATTTCTATGAACAAATATCACGATGTACTATATGTATATCTTTGCACTGAAGCTGTCTGAAAGTAATGTTATAAATATATTGTACATTTGTAAATTTTGGGAAGATTATCACATCATTGATGTTGCTAATTAAAGTGTCTCCTGAAGTGGTTTGTTGCATCTCTAGAGGTAAATACCTTATGTGAACGATTTGAAGGAAAAATAACAAGACCACGTTGGGAACTTGGTGTAAATCAGAAAATTGGTCCCAGACTCTGTCCCACCAAGTCATCTAGGAAGTGGGTCTGGTCCCTTTTAAAATAGCAGTTTTGTTTTATTCTTGTTTTTACCCATCAGCATCTAATTACTATGCACTCTTGCAAATCAACTAACTTTTTCCAGTACTCTATGTGGAGATAAGTTGAGCCTTCAAACTGTGCAGGAGATCAAAATTCAATTCAGCATATTTTGGTTCAAGGACTACCAGAACATACAGGTTTTCTGTCACTTTTGTTGATTTTAAATACTCTTCTCCATATCTGTTTTACCACTCCTTTCCAGTTAAACATACCGTTAGAAGATTTGCTATCTTTAAAGGTTAATGGCATGAAATAATGCAATACCTGATTTAATAAGATTTTTCTTCTGTTCATCAGTAGGAAAATGAACTCACTTGGCTAACGTCTCTGGCATGCAACTATACTGGTAATGGAAGGATTACAGGTAGAATACTACAAAATCTCTATTTTAATAAAAACAAGCTGCAAAGAAGCTGGTTATTCAAAACATAAGCCAGGTTTTTTTCACGTTACAAATGTCATTTTTATTGAGTATTTATGTCTTGAGATGGACATAATAGAAAGGGAAACAGTTTCTACTGACCGTCTTTTTTAGACTCTGGGTTTATTCATTTACTTGTATCAGAATGTACTGTATATCTTAGTTGTTCTGTTGATTAGCTGGTATAGTTCCCATAACATAAACCATCAAAGGAAAGGTCTGAGAACCATTGCAGGAATGTATAATTTAACACTTAAAATAGCATGCCCTGCTAGCTACTCTTCTAACTGAAGATTTGTTAAATTTATAATGAATGAGATTTCTACTACTGATTTTTTTTATACCCAAGTTCTCAAAATATTTGTTTTCCATATTTAGAATGCTTATTGTAACTACCCTAAAATGTACCTTGATTAGAAAAGCAACTGGAAAATGATGCTGCTGAATAAATCTAATAAATGGGTTATTTTACCAGACTCATGCTGCATAATGTGTCTGCCTCTGGCCCACCTCTTTAGCGGTCTAGGCACACTGATGATGAAGGGTGCTCGATCCTAGGATTAAAAAGGTGTAAATCAATCTTTCTTACAGATTGCTTAAGGAAAAGTTAGCCCTTCTATTATGGTACCAACTTTGGGAAAGAAAAATATGGTTCATAATAGAAGAGGGGCCTATGGCTCCTTTGTAATGGGAATACAAAAACAGCTTGGCCTAGTGGAAAGAACTTGGCCCTATGAGTCAGAGGACCTGGGTTCTAATTGTGCTCCACCACTTGTTTGCTGTGTGACCTTGGACAGGTCATTTCTCCGTGCTTCACCTGTAAAATGGGGATTAAGACTGCGAGCCCTATGTGGGACAGGGACTATCTTGTATCTACCCCAATGCTTAGTATAGTGCTTTGCACATAGTAAGCACTTAAATGCTATAAAAATACATATTTTATCCTCCCAAATGAAATGTCATCATTTTAGTTTTCTCCTGGGTTTACTAAGTGCAGAATGTATTAATTTGGAACCAGGAATAAAGAGGTAAGTCCTGCTTCATAATGGATGGAAGTGTTTGCTTTCTGATGAAGCTTTTTAACCAACACAAACTACATTATTTTAGACAATCACAATAGCAAGTGGTATTTGTACACACAAGATGATGCATTTTGACATTAGTACTTAGCTAATAATAAACTGTGGTATTTAAAGCACTTATGTGCCAAGCACAGGAATAGGCACAGAATAATTAGATTGGAAAGAGATGATTCCAAAGTCATTGTCAATTTTTCAGTTAATTGTTAGCTAGTTCCTTTGACTTTTAAGAAGTTTAAAATATTGTGTAACTTTCCTATTTAAGCAATATGGCCTAGTGGATAGAGCACAGGTCTGGAAGTTAGAAGGACTTGGGTTCTAATCCTGGTTCTGTCACTTTTCTGTGTGACGTTGGGCAAGTCACTTTGCTTCTCTATGCCTGTTACCTCATCTATAAAATGGGGATTAAGACTGTGAGCCCCATGTGGAACACAGACTGTTGTCCAACCTGATTAGCTCATATCTACCCCAGCACTTAGTACAATGCCTGACATGTAGTTAGAGCTTAACTAATACCATAAAAAAAATGTAGTTGCCTTTTTTGAAAGTGGAAAGAGGTTGGGTGCAGGAGGAGGTGTTGGTCTTTCAAACTCTCCCCTCAAGCTTTCTAGCTATATAAACATGAGTTCAGATGACTGATAGATCAAACTACCATGTGTATGGGTTAACACTTGTGCTGTATTTCAAATACAGTACCACATATGAGTTGGGGATTTAAGTAAAGGGAATTAATTTTCAACCATTAAACCAGGCTCCTAAGATTTTCATAACAAGTGAATGAATTTTCTGAGCTTGGGCTTGAAATTCTAGTTTCTTATCAATTTTCTCATTGCCCTTAGTACTTATGTATCTTAAATTTTCAGCATTTATGTACAAGTTTTTTTATTTTTAGATTCGATTATTTGAGCTGATAGATTTGAACTATTTCCTGTTATGTTCTCATTCTCCCTCTGTTTCCACTAATTGTAAATAACTTTTAGAATGTAAACTCCTGGAGGGCAGGAAGCACAGTAATAATAATAACTGTGGTATTTGTCAAGCACTTAAAATGTGCCAAGCACTGTAGTACTAAGTGGTAAATACATTATAAGCTTGTTGGGCACAGTCCCTTTGCCACGTGGCCTCAATTGTAGGGGAAAGGAGAACAGGTGTCAACCTCACTTTCAAAGATGAGGAAGTTGAGGCACAGAGAAGTTAAGTGATTTGCCCGAAGTCACACAGCAGTCAAGTGGAGGAGTTGGGATTGGAACCCAGGTTCTCTGGACTCAGGCCCCTGCTATTTACACTAGGCCATGCTGCTTCTCAACATATCCTCCTTCTGCTGAATAATCAAAATTCATTTAATAGTGACTCACTAGGCACTTGATAAATACCACTGACTGATCTGTAGCTGTTCAATCACATTCTGGTCTAAACTCAAGATGGTAGGCATACATTGCATATCACAGTGATTATTGTATTTGTTAAATGCTTACTATGTGCCAGACACTGTACTAAGCACTGGGGTGGATACTTGCAAATTGGGTGGGACACAGTCCCTGTCTAACATGGGACTCAGTCTCAATCCCCATTTTACAGATGAGGGAACTGAGGCACAGAGAAGTGAATTGACTTGACCAAGGTCACATAGCAGAAAAGTGGCAAGAATTAGAATCCATAACCTAGCAGAGCATTATGCAACTGTATCAAACATTTTAAAGAGCATTTATTCAGATGCAAATGGGGAAGGAAGAGAATTTTCTATCCTCCTTTACACAGTACTCTTCAATAAAGTCTTGTCCAAATAATGTCAAATATTTCATGTGTAAACCCATATCTGAAGTTCAGTTATTAATGATTGTGTCAACGTGCCTGAGAATTTAAACTCTTAGAGGGCAAAGGTGCCATTTAAATTTGTAGGATTACACAGGTAAGTGTTTAATAATCATTACCTGTGATTATTTGTAATATATGTATCCCAAAAGAAGTCTGGGATTTATTTTGTGAGACTGGCAGGTAGAGATGGCATCCATGCCATGCTTTTGGCTAAACTGGAGGTATGTGGAGTGTTATAGGGATGGTAACCCTTGCCCCCCCCCCCCCAAAAAAAAATAGTGGGCAGATCTGGCTTTTGGAGCAATCTGTCAGTGTCACCTGTATACCACACAATGGCAGATGTCACTATTGGATACAACCAGATTCCGGAACAAAACCCGTGTGCCAGCATCAAATCCAAGCTCATCCAGCACACAGATTTCTGGAGGGCCTGTGTCTTAGAAGTTTGGGTAGTTGGGCACTCACACAGCAGTTGTCTAGTGTGCTAAACAGAGGCAAGGGAAAGCTTGGGAGTTGGATGGCAGAGGAAAGATTTTAAAGATGCAGAGCAGAGACTTGGACATTGTGGCATCGCAGCTGAACACCAGAGACAACTGTGGCAGATGCAGCAGTATATGCCCACTCTGCAATCATAAAGGAGGGGCTCCTTTGGAGAAAAAGTTTCACGAGGGCTGTGAAACTGAGGCAAAGCCCCCTAAATGAAGCCAGATTCAGCAAATAGCAAACTGGCCCAGGGGAGGATCATTATGGCTACAAACCGAGAGAGAGACAGCTCCTCCTGAACTGGTGTATTTAATCACAGGCCAGATTTGTTTGCAGTGGCTTTATCTTGGATTAAGGAAGGAAAATAAACAAATAAAACATCAAGAAAGGCCAATCAGGACCTCCCTTGGGGAAGGGAGAGGGGTGATACAACCCAAGACTGTTACTGATAAATCTCTGAAGCTTGGAGGTAGATGATAAGGAGGGAGTGGTTGAAAAAACTCAGAAAAGAAGCACTGCTTTATCAGCCTCCACCCAGCTATCTTTTGGGGACCTTCCAGCTAAAATGAATGACTTCTTAGTAGATGCTGACTCATAGAATTTTTGTTTGATTTTTTCTCAGGCTTATGGTCTTCTTGTGGAACCACTCGAGGCTTCTTAGGGGTGGACCGTGCTGTTGGGATGGCCCAGCCTGTCACCCTTGTTTTCTCCAAGAACCCTGGTTAGCTTCAGAGTGGGCCATGACATACCTGAAATCAGGGACTTTCTGTGGCAAAGGATACTCTTTGTCTCTTCTCTTTCCCCTGGGCACAACCACTCATTTCAACAGCCTACACCTGGCTCTGGTTTTTGTCTTCACTACTCAGCTGGGAGGGGATAGAAGAAGCAGGAGGTTGTGCTGATTGACGGAGGAGGGAGGAGGAGAGGAAGGCTTTATTGATTAGCAGGAAGTTGCACCTGCTGAGATTGCTGAGGAAGAAAGCCACGTGCCCCTTCAGAGAGACTGGCACAATGGACCCCCTTTCTCCCAGGGAGCTGGCACCTTGGCTCTGCTGGTCCACAGAGAAGGCCCTTGAGGGAGAATTTGCACCTTAGAAATGTAAGTGGGGTTGTGGGTGCTGTTTTGGCAAAGAGCCAAAGTTTGGAAATGAAGGAGAGACATTGGGAAGCTTGGGAAGCTAGAGCTAGAAGCTAGAGCTTTCAGGGCTCTTTTCCCTGTTTGGAAATGGAGAGACATTGGGAAGCTAGAGCTTTCAGGGCTCTTTTCCCTGTTTACCTCCGGAGGACTCTCATTTAGTGATAGATTAAAGATCTCATTTGTTCAGCTGAGATAGGTGGATGGCGGGCAGGAGAGAGGGACTAGAAACGGGAGATGGAGGAAGGCATTCTTTCCTTCAGTCTTAACGTTGGAATCTCTTCTGTCCTCCCTAGTCTAATGTGCCTCACTTCCCACCTCTGAGGCAGAGGGACAGAGCTCCAGAAGCCTGCAAGCCCTATTTTGGGAATTTGGTTATCTTAATCCAGCCTTTGTTAAACTTGGTTCTGTTTGTATATTTAAAAGACTGCTTTGAGTCACCTGGGAATTGCTCTGGGATTTTCTCCCCTCATGAACTAGCTAAGTAGGAAACTATCTCTTCCTCGACAGTGCAGAGGAAAGTTTTCTTTTGGAGTGAAGGAGAGATAGAGAATAAGGCCAGTTTCAAGATCCCTTGCAGCTATCTCACATCCTGTTAGGCTGTTTTTACAAAGAAAATATTCTCTGTGATTAGTGCAGAAAATAATTAGAGAACTTTACCTGTGTTGCTGATCATTGGTTTAAAGGTGGCAGACATTCATGGTAATGAAAAAAAAACCCAAAAGATTTATCAGAAGCCCCAGGGATACCAGGGGGCAAGTAGTCTGCCCAGGTGGGAGGGCATTTGGCTTCTCCCAGGCAGTTGATGTTTGGCCTCATCTTGCTCCACAAGTAGAGTAAGGAGGCATTACTGAGTGGAGAAAATAAGCAATTAACCAAAATCAAGAAGTGAAAGGGCCTGCTCTGAGGTCTCTTTCTTCCAGTTTCCTCAAATCAAACCTGAGGTCTGGACCTTCAGAAGGCATTCATTTCCAAACCCCACTATTGTATGTGACCTGTCCCCCAGTCAACCTCATTTATCATCATGGAACCAGATAGGATCATATAACCAGAATGAGACAAGTCATCAGAAAATGTTTTTGATGGAACTGGGGAAGCTGTAAAACTTAGGCAGATAAGTCTGAGGCTTCAAACATGCTCTCAGAGTAACTGACGAACTCAGCAAGAGTAGTGGAGTAAGGTTTATGAAACAGCCACAGGACCAACAAGGGAAGGTAATATATGGGATTTAATTCTTAAGACAGGACCCAGGCCAGGCAGTATGTGGGGAAAGCCAACCTAGAAATTGTGACTACAATGTAGAAATTGTGACTGCAATGCAATAGCGTGGTCTAGTGGATAGAGCATGGGCCAGAAAGTCAGAAGGAGCTGAATTCTAATATTGGCCCCACCACTTGACTGCTGTGTGATCTTGGGCAAGTCACTTCACTTATCTGGGCCTCAGGTACCTCATCTGTAAAATGGGGATTAAGACTGTGAGCCCTGTGTAGGACAGGGACAGTGTCCAAGCTGATTAGCTTATATCTACTCCAGCTCTTAGAACAGTGCCGGGCACATAGTAAGTGTTTAGCAAATAACATTAAAAAAAAAAATTACATTCTTGCTGCTGTTTTGGGGAAAAACCACAAAGAACCATCTCAAGGATATGTAACTTTGGGAAATGACATTACCAATCATTAGTATTAAGCACCTACTGTTGGTCTAGCATTAGTGAGACCCCAATATAATGAATAGACATGATCCTTTCCCTCTAGGAATTTACTGTTTAGCAGGAGAGACTGACACCAAAATAAATTACAGATAGTTGAAGTACTAGTGTATGGAAAGAACTGTTGCCCTGAGGAAAAAAAGGCTGAAAGGGGTAGTTTGGTGGGGGGGGGGGGGGGGGGGGGGGGGGTGGAGCAAATAGCTTATTAGAAGCCTCCAGGAGACTGTTAAAAAGACACATTTTTAGAAGCTTAGGGAAAATGTTCCATGAGAAAAAGTACCCAACATGACTCATTGGCAAGATAAAAGAGGTTACCTGAGAGAGAATTTCTACATTTAATACTTTTGCCCTTAATTTGTTTAGATCTCTATACTAGGATGAGGGGGTCCCCAGTGAAGCTTGAAGATGGTAGGTTCAAACCAAACAAAAGGAGACACTTCTTTACACAGCAGATGATAATCATAGAATTCACTGCCAGAGGAAGTACTGTAGACTAAAAAAAATATCAACAGCTTTGAGAGCAGTTTGGATTAAGTTGTAAGTTTAAATAGCTATAATTGGTACTAGAGTGAAAGTTAGGGGAATTAAATGGTAAGTCCCTAAACATTAGAATAGATGGCAAGAGGGCAGTCATCAGATAATTCCTCCAAGAATTTGGAGCAGAAATAATTGGGCTGGATAGGCCGTTGGTCTGATCCAGGATAAAGCAAGTGGGCTTGACTCACTGATAACCAACTGGGCAGTCTTTGTTTATTACTTGTCCAGGGCTGACTGATGGAAAATTACCCACAGTATAGCAGAAACAAACATTTGGAAATGGGTGAGACAAAGAGGGATCCTCCACTACTTGTTTTCTGATGTGACCACCCCCAAACATTTACACTGCCTATTCCATGTCAAAGCATTTGATATATCAGGAAGGCTAAGAATCAAGTAAGATTCTAGACTTAAGTTGTTGTGTATTGGTAGCCCCTCAAATACTGAAACTTAGTTTGTTCAAGCTGGAGCGGGGCTCTGGCTTGGCTGAGTGACTTGCTACGGATGAGGTGGTCAGTAATTCTCTGAGTTAAGGAGGGTGGCCCAGGATATCAACTTTGGATCCATTCATTTATTCAGTTGTAATTATTGAGTGCTTACTATGTGCAAAGCACTGCACTAAGTATTTTGGGTGTACGTGTATTACGACGATGATGGCTCGCTAGTCAAAACTGATGAGCGAGCTTCTGTCTTGGCACCACAGGATCGAGAACCTGTGTGAAGAAACTGATGGTGATGGTGGTTTGGGCAGTGTCACCTGCATTTTATAGTGAGGTAGGTGGACAAAGGTGTAGCACATTTCACAGTGAACACAAAAGTGTCTTTTCAGACAGGACCGGTTTGTGGCCTAAGTGACTGCAGCATAGTGCCACTATTGTGCCAGAGCACCGTAATCCAGCACGTAGTTGTCTCAACATGCTCTGCAGTTTTTCCCACCCATATCAGCCTCCATATCCACTCCTCAGAACATTAAAGGTTCTTTGATAAGAAGCCTTCACGATGCATGGCACAGTTCCAGCAGGCATTGCTCTACTTGCAAAGCTGGTACTAGAACCCAGGTAATAATACTAATAATAATGATGGTATTTGTTCAGCGCTTACCATGTGCCAAGCGCTGGGGTAGATACAAGGTAATCAGGTTCTCCCATGTGGGGCTCACAGTTTTAATCCCCGTTTTACAGATGAGGTAACTGAGGCACAGAGAAGTTAAGTGACTTGCCCAAAGTCACACAGCTGACAAAGGGCGGACCCGGAATTAGAGACCACGACCTCCGACTCCGAAGCCTCTGCTCTTTCCACTGAGCCATGCTGCTTTTCCCAGCGCTCCTGATCCTGGAGTTGTGATCTCTCCATTGAACCAGCAGCAAGGCTTAATTTATATATTACAGGAGGGAGTAATAGGTTTAGGTTAAGATCCAGTTATCCCTGAACTGGGTGCCTCCTGAAGTGTAGAAGCAGCAGCAGTGTGGCCTAGTGGTTACAACATAGACCTGGGAATCTGAGGACTTGGGTTCTAATCCTGGCTCTGCCACTTGTCTGCTATGTAACCTTAGGGAATTCACTTCACTTCTCTATGCCTGTTATCTGTAAAACGGGGGTTAAGACTATGAGTCCCATGTGAGACACAGGCTGAGTCCAACCTAATCAACTTGTATCTACCCCAGCAATAAGCACTTAACAAATATCGCAAAACGAAACAAAAAAAAACTATAAGGGAGTTTTATATAGCCCACAGATTCTGGCCCTTGGAGTTACATTTTAGGATGGTAGAGCACTGATGAAAAGTTATTAATTCCAGGAGTGTGGCATGCCGGGGCGGGGGGGAAGGGGGCCGCTACTGTGGGCACTATACCAATTATTTTGTCTTATGAGACTTTTTCTAAACACCATTGGTTGGCTGTTCGAGTCCGAGTAGCTCTCAAAGTGGAATATATTTCCTTTTTTTCGCCACTGATTTTGTTATAAAGCACAAATTGGTCAAATTCCAGTTTATGGCTATTTGGGGAGCATGTTGGTCTATTACTCTAGCGCTTTGGCTGGCCAATCTGTACAGTGAGTCATCAATCGCACAATAATATCCTAGAAAAATCGGGTCACAATGAAACTAGAAAACCCTAAGTTTGAAAGCAAAGAATGATTTCCAAGTGCTTCAGCCTTCATGTGCCCCTGAGAATGAAAAAGGTTTTGCTAGATATTAGAAACTGACAAGGCTGATGATTTCTAAAGGCCACATAGGCCCATTAATAGATTGTAAGGTTATAATTGGCCCCAGTTAGTAACCCCTCATGTGGCCGTGCCGCTAGTTGTGGGTAATAAATTG
Organism: Tachyglossus aculeatus; assembly: GCF_015852505.1. NCBI lineage: Eukaryota > Metazoa > Chordata > Mammalia > Monotremata > Tachyglossidae > Tachyglossus > Tachyglossus aculeatus. The sequence goes on along the minus strand of NC_052074.1, from coordinate 53,454,334 downwards.
GATCTTTTCGTTCCCTTTCTGACAGGAATTTGTTGCGGTGATTAGGAGAAATGAGAAATCAGATGCTGAATTCAGTCCTTGGCTCTGCTACTCCATTTCTCTGAAATTCCCCATCTATCTATACTCAGGCAGAAAAGCAAGCAACTGGGGTCATGGGAAGAAAGTCATCCACCTATGACAGATTTGAAAGTTGAATATACCTAACACTGGAGGCATCATTTATTGATACAGAACCAATGTAACTTTAATTCTGAGTTCAACAAATAGCATGCCCAGTTCTGCCAACATGCATGTCTTCACTACAGCTTTTAAAGTAGTAGAATGTGGTGAGAATCGGGGAATGTTCTTCGAACAATGTGTGTTGGCGGGATACCGTACAATGTGGTGTTAAAAGACATGGTTATGCAATTATGGTGTTGGACACAAGGGAAGAGTTACAACATGATTCTGAAGGCTGTATTTTTGCACAAGTGCCACTCTTGTGTTCCATGAGAGTTGGGTGTAGCTGAAACCTCCTGTAAAGTTAGCATACCCTTAACAGGGAAGTTTCCCGAAAGCTAGGAAGCGTGATGTGGACCAGCTCACGCAGAATAACTGAGCTCGAGAGAAGTTCGATTGTACATACTTAAATCCTGTGAATAACTGATTTGCTGTTTAATAAAGCAGCGTGGCTCAGTGGAAAGAGCCCGGGCTTTGGAGTCAGAGGTCATGGGTTCAAATCCCGGCTCTGTCAGCTGTGTGACTTTGGGCAAGTCACTTAACTTCTCTGGGCCTCAGTTCCCTCATCTGTAAAATGGGGATGAAGACTGTGAGCCCCCTGTGGGACAACCTGATCACCTTGTAACCCCCCAGTGCTTAGAACAGTGCTTTGCACATAGTAAGTGCTTAATAAATGCTATCATTGTTATTGTTGTAATAAACCCTACAGTGGTTGGCTTGATTTATAAATGAAGATTCACAGCAATTCCTGTTAACCATGTTGAATGGTTCACCTTCTCCAGTTCCCTCTCTGACAGACTCCAAAATTTGGCCAGTCCTGCTAGAGTCCATGTAGTCAGTAACTGGGAGTTCAGCTCAGGGAACATGCCAGCCCGTGGCTTTGGGGTACTGTCTCAGGGCAGCAGCTGCAGTGGTACAGAATCCACATGAGGGGTTACTAATTGGGGCCAATTATAACCTTACAATCTACTAATGGGCCTATGTGACCTTCTGAAATCATCAGCCCTGCCAGTTTCTAATATCTAGCAAAACCTTTTTCATTCTCAGGACAAGTTCCCAAACCCCGCTGTCGCATCCTATTAGAGAGACATGCTTTCTTTTGGGCCTCTCCCTCTGAGCCAGCAGACAATAGGAGAAAGGGTGGAAGCCAAAATGATTATCTGTGCCAGGTTGAAGAACGGGAGAAATTGTATGAAAAGCCTATTGGTCTGGCAAGTTTACAGCGACAGTCTAAATCTCCCCTCAATTTCCTTGGAAACGGCTTCGAAGGCTTTGGTGGAGTTTAGCTTTTCGTGTGTCATAGGAGCCCTGAAAAATGGAGCAAATTAAAATGATTGACAAAGACTGAGCAACATCCATTCATCCCCCTGTGTGGTTTTGTAAATAAGGGGAGATGAAAATGTCTTCAGTGGTTAGCCATTATAGCCTTCAGGATGAAACCTCCATGTAGTCTGGATTCAGCAGGAGAAAGGTCAGTTGAGGAGATGAAGAGGCAGGCCAGGACACTTGGGGGCTAGGGGAATAAAACAGGAGTCATGAGTGGTAGCTGTATGGAGAACAACAAATCTGAAGGAAAGTGTGTGTGTCAGGGGGCGGGGGGGGGGGGGGGGAAGCAGGCGGGGTTGGGGACAACTTGGTATCCTTATTTGCAAACTAATGCCAGAACTCTCTGCCAGCCCCTGGTCACTTCAAAGACGCATTGCTGGGAGCTCTGAATTGAAAGGCCTCAAGCAGGCTCAATCTCAGTGCATCCAGATAATAATAATAATAATAATAATAATAATAATAATAATGGCATTTATTAAGTGCTTACTATGTGCAAAGCACTGTTCTAAGTGCTGGGGAGGTTACAAGGTGATCAGGTTGTCCCACGTGGGGCTCACCGTCTTCATCCCCATTTTACAGATGAGGGAACTGAGGCCTAGAGAAGTTAAGTGACTTGCCCAAAGTCACACAGCTGACAAGTGGCCGAGGCGGGATATGAACCCATGACCTCTGACTCCAGAGCCTGGGCTCTTTCCACTGAGCCACGCTGCTTCTTGTAGATTCCTCTGCTGTGTGCTTCCTAACTGGAAGAACACTGTGGGTGAAACTTCTCTGTGCCATGAGGGCGGGGAGAATGCCTGCTAACTCTTTTTTGTACCTGCCAAGTGCTTAGTAGAGTTCAGTGCACAGAGTAAGTGCTCAAATACTATTGATTGGTTTCTTTTTTAATCCCTGTGGAAAGCAGAATGCTGCTGCTCTGTCCTTTCCCGTCACCCCAGGGCTGCTCTTGGTTCTCTCAGCAGCAGCAGTGAAGGGTCTGCTTTAGCATGGGATGCTCAGTGTCTGATTAATGAGTATTCCATAAAAAGATGCTCAGGAAATACTGATTGTGACAATCATCATAATAATAATGATGATGGCATGTGTTAAGCGCTAACTATGTGCAAAGCACTGTTCCAAGTGCTGGGGGGATATAACGTGATCAGGTTATCCCACGTGGGGCTCACAGTCAATCCCCATTTTACAGAAGAGGTAACTGAGGCTCAGAGAAGTTAAGTGACTTGCCCAAGGTCACGCAGCAGACGTCCTTAGTACAGACAAGCGCTTAGTACAGTGCTCTGCACACAGTAAGAGCTCAATACGATTGAATGAATGAATGAATGAATGTGGCAGGGGTAATGTTTTTATTTAGCATTTCAGACCACAGTCATTCCTTAAGTTACTTCAATCACATTTATTGAGCGCTTACTGTGTGTACAGCATTGTACTAAGAGCTTGGGAGAGTTCAATATAGCACTATTACAGATACATTCCATGTCCACACTGAACTTACAGCCTAGAGGAGGAGACTAAATAAATGAATTGCGGCTATATACATAAATACTGTTGGACTGAGAGAGGGAATGAATAAAAGAAGCAAGTCAGGGCGATGCAAAAGGGAGTGGAAGAAACGAAAAAGAGGGCTTAGGGAAGGTCTCTTGGAGGAGTTGTGCCTTCAATGAGATTTCGAAGTCGGGGAGTGTAATTGTCAGATGAGGGGGAGGCCAGGGGCAGGATGTGCATGAAAGCTCAGCTATGAGATAGATGAGATCGAGGTACAGAGAGAAGGTTGGCATTAGAGGAGTAAAGTATAGTACCTTACTATAGTAGCAAGGTGAGGTAGCAGGGGAGCATAGTTGACTTGTTGACAACAGATTGAGCCTCCATTTATCAGCAACATTAACACTAGGGGTATTTAGCCTTGCCGCAGGAGATTGTGTAGGTTGATGAGGTGAGGGCTGAAATGAAGAGGAGGATAACCAGCTGCTCTCCCCTTCTCTCTTGCTGCAGGTAGCACATCCCTAGTGACTTGGAATTGAGGCCACAGTAGCCGTGTGGCTTTTTGTCCCAAACCCCTTCCAGCCTTTAGATTCTCTGTAGAGAAACCAATCTTGTGGTTAATCGTGGTATTTAAGTGCTTAGGCACTGTTTGCTTCAGGCATATTTCCTATAACTCTCATCAGAATGAGGTGTCACTTGCAGTGGCTTGCAGGTAAAACATGAATGATGTTTTATTTCTCCTTGCTTTAGTGTTTTAATGATAATTCCTTAAACTTCACTAATGTCCTGTTTCCAAAGTAATTTTTTTTGTCAGTTATCTTATTGGTTTTCAAGGCAACTCTGTTAGATGAGAGACAGGTATTATACTTATGTTGAGATAGCCTGCCCATGCCTCAGTTTCTTGGGTGGCTCGATCAATCAGTATCACACAGCTGGGCAGAGACAGAGAACCCAGGTCTCGACTTCCAGGCCATTCATACTTTCAATTTAACCAAATAAATTCGCTGTTCCTTGTTGGTGGAGATGTACTTAGTGATGTTCTGTAGGCCCCTCTCATGGATCATTTGGGAGGTAACTACTTAATAACTATAACTGGTTATTAATATTAAACCAGGAGAGGCATAGATAGCTTTACGTTGAGATTTTCTAGATTATACAAAGTATCCCCTTCATATATATTTTGATTCCAAAAGTTAGGTAAATAATTTTTGCAGATGCCGTGGAAAGAGGCAGAAAAGCTCAACTATTATATATGAACCCCTGGTCTTTACAGGTGAAAGCTAGATTAAATTGAATTTACCTATAAATACAGTTTTAAACTGCTCAGTGTCTCTTACTGCTTTTGTTCTTTGTTACCTTGTTGCGTTATCTGAGGGTCTGGCTCTTATAATAATAATAATAATAATTCTATAATAATAATTGTGAGCCCTATGTGGGACTGATTACCTTGTATGTACCCCAGCGCTTAGAACAGTGCTTGGCACATAGTAAGTGCTTAACAAATTAAAAAAAATGTGGCTTTTATTAAGCAGTCGGGTAGACGCAGGATAGGTCAGACAGTTTCTGCCCTACATGAGGTTCACAGTCTAAAGGGGAGGGAGAACACTTATTTAATCCCCATTTCAGAGATGAGGAAGCTGAGGCCCTGAAGTCAGGAGATTTGCTCAAGGTCACGCAGCAGGTAAAAAGTCAGAGCAAGTCGTGGACCAGCCCTATAAAAGGGTGACCATGGCTATGTCCATCCCAGAGGATATAAGCGGGGTTGGGGGTCAGCCATGGTTGGAAAGCAAGTTTTAAAATTATGGGAGAATAGGGCGCAATGGATTCAAAGGCATGAGGGTTTGGGATATTGGATGTAAAGATGTAAGCAGAGATTGTGTCTATTGTTGAATTGTAGTCTCCCAAGTGCCTAGTCCATGCTTTTCTACAGTAAGCACCCAATAATGCTTACAATTATGATTGAATGACTGGATGGAAGCTGCTGGTAAATGGAAAAGTATAAGAACCACATGGAGAGTCCAGAGCTGGAGTGTTCAGGGATGGGGCAGGATCACGGGGTTTTCAGCGGGGCAATAATAATAAAAGTGGTGGTGTTTGTTAAGCACTTACCATGTGTGAAGCACTGTTCTGAGCGCTGGGGGGGATACAAGGTGATCAGGTTGTCCCACGTGGGACTCAGTCTTAATCCCCATTTTACAGATGAGGTAACTGAGGCACAGAGAAGGTGAGTGGCTTGCCCAAGGTCACACAGCTGACAAGTGGTGGCGCTGGGATTCGAACCCATGACCTCTGACTCCCAAGCCCGCGCTCTTTCCACTGAGCCACTGGAATACGGCATAGCTATTGCACTGCCACCGAACTAAAGCCCTCTCCTGCTGTCTTAAACTAACATATCATCTTGAAAAAAATAATTGATGGTACTTCTACCATCTGACCAAAAATGATAAATTGAGAATTTACTGTGTTTAGAAAATTACTATTCAAACTGAGTAGAAATTTAATTTTTTTTCAAGTGTGACTGATTAGAGTGTTTGTCATACAATATGAAGAATTTTTGTTATTTTGGGGGCTGGTAGAGCTAACTTCTGCTAAAGATAAATCACCATCATTGGCCAGCAGCATATGAAATTCAGCTTTAATATTTGCACAGAAAAATCTAAGAACTAATGAAAAAGTGAAGGGGAAATAAAATTGGATCAAACTTTTCTCATACAACTGGAAATTGACTAATATGAGCGTGGTCTTTTCCAAAAGCAGGTTATGCAATGTTTAGAAAAGCAAGTTTGAGTGCTGACCTTGTACAATGAGAGATTGTGTATTTCTCTGTTTCTGGGGGACCAAGTTTGTGGTGTCCATGAATCTGTTGAACCCATCTTAGAGAAAAAGTGGAATGATCTGTGGGGCATTTCAGTTAATGGTGCTTATTTTTCAAGCTTTATTGTGTAAAAGTTCATGAGACCATTTTTGATTTAGCTAAAATCCTGTAGTATTTTAAAGTTGTTAGAAACTGCTGACTCATCTCCTCTGTGAAGACACACAAACAGAAAAATCTGAATTTGGCAGGAACCGCTAACAGGTGACCCAGAAGTCAGTATGCAAAGAGGTTCCAGGCAGTAACATCTTTATTTCTTGCTGCTTTAGGGCTTCTAGCCTCACTAAAAGAGAGGGAAAAGATATGAAAAGAGTTTTTTGTGGGCTGTTGTAACACTAAAACAATAAATTTAGCAAGCGCTAAAATAATCCTTTAGACTTTAATTTCCCCTCAGTCATTGGCTCATCTTTGGCTATTATCCGGCACAGAGCAAGATGGCCTAATTGGAAGCCCCTCTTCTCACCTGCCTTTATTTTTATTGTAGGAAATCTAACCATCAGTGGTATTTAGTAAGCATTTTCTATTTATGGAGCCCTCTACTAGCCCCTTGGGAGAGAACAGTACAATAGAGTTTATAGACATGTTACTTGCCTTTATGGAGACCACAGTCTAGAGAGGAGGCAGACTTTAAAATAAATTATTGATAGGGGAAATGAGAGAATAAAAGGATATGTGCATAAGTGTTTTTGGGGTGGGGTGAGTATCAAGTACTTAAGGGGTACAGATCCAAGTGCATAAGTAATATAGAAGGGAGGGCAAATAGGCGAGATGAGGCCTCTTGGAAGTGTTTGAAGGTGGGGAGAGAGATCATCTCTTAGATATGAGAGGGGAATGAGTTCCAGGTCAGAGGGAGGCCGGAGGTAAGCAGTTGGTAGTGAGACAGACGAGATGCATGGGCTTTGGAGTCAGAGGTCATGGGTTCAAATCCCGCCTCTGCCACTTGTCAGCTGTGTGACTTTGGGCAAATCACTTAACTTCTCTGGGCCTCAGTTCCCTCACCTGTAAAATGGGGATTAAGACTGTGAGCCCCACATGGGACAACCTGATCACCTTGTAACCACCCCAGTGCTTAGAACAATGCTTTTCACATAGTAAGCGCTTAATCAATCAATCAATCAATCGTATTTATTGAGCGCTTACTGTGTGCAGAGCACTGTACTAAGCACTTGGGAAGTACAAGTTGGCAACATATAGAGACAGTCCCTACCCAACAGTGGGCTCGCAGTCTAGAAGGGGGAGACAGAGAACAAAACCAAACATACTAACAAAATAAAATAAATAGAATAGATATGTACAAGTAAAAGAAATAAATGAATAGAGTAATAAATATGTACAAACATATATGCATATATACAGGTGTTGTGGGGAAGGGAAGGAGGTAAGATGGGGGGATGGAGAGGGGATGCCATCCTTATTATTATTATGAAGGTGCAGTGAGTATGTTGGCATTAGAGGAGCCCTCTAGACTGTAGAAGCAGTGGAAAGAGCACAGGCTTGGGAGTCAGAGGATGTGGGTTCTAATCCCGGCTCCACCACTTGTCTGCTGTATGACATTGGGCAAGTCACTTAACTTCTCTGTGCGGCAGTTACCTCATCTGTAAAATGGGGATTTAAAGTGTGAGCTCCACATGGGACAACCTGATTACTCTGTATCTACCCCAGTGCTTAGAACAGTGCTTGGCACATTGTAAGTGCTAAACAAATACCATTATTATTATTATTCTCTTAGCTGTTTGCTCTAGACTATAAGCTTGTTGTGGTTGGGGAATGTGTCTTACCAACTCTATTCTCCTGAGCACGCAGTACAGTGCTCTGCACACAGTAACTGTTAAATAAATGGCCTTAATTGATATAGGAGCAAAGTGTGTGGGCTGGGTTGCAGTAGGAGATTAGTGAGTATGGTAAGAGTGGAAGAGCTATATTAAGTGCTTTAATACTCATGGTAAGGAGTTTCTGTTTGTGGATGTAGATGGGCAACTAAAGAAGCTTTTGAAGAGTGGGGAGACATGGACTGAACTTTTTTTAAAAGAAAAATGATCGTGGCAGCAGAATTAAGTAAGAACTGGAGAAGAAAAAGACAGGAGGCAGGGAGGTCAGTGACAAGGCTGATGGAGTTGTTGAGACGCAATAGGATAAAAGCTTGGATCAGCATGGTGGTTGTTTGAAAGGAGAGGAAAGGGAGGATGCCAGAAATGTTGAGAAGGTAGAACTGATAGGATTTGGTGACAAATTGGCTATGTGGGTCTTTGATTTTTTTAATGTTATTTGTTAAACACTTACTATATGCCAGGCACTGTACTAAGCACTGGGGTTGATACATGCAAATCAGGATGGACACAGTCCCTGTCCCATGTGGGGTTCAGTCTCAATCACCATTTTACAGGGGCACAGGGGAGTAAAGTGACTTGCCCAAGGTCACTTAGCAGACCAGCAGTCAAGGAGCCAAGATTAGAACCTGTGACTTTCTGACTCCCAGCCCCGTGTTATATCCACTAGGCTGCTAGGAGAGAGATGAGTGAATAACAAGGTTGCGGGCATGTGAGACAAAGGATGGTGATACTGTTTACAGTGAAGACGTTGGAGAGAAGCCACAGATTAGGTGGGAAGATGAATTCTTTTTTAAGCATGTTAAGTTTGAGATATTGATGGGATATCCAGGTAGAAATGTCCTAAAGGCAGGAGGAAATGAGAAGGAGATAGGTCAGGGCTGGAGAAGTAAATTTGGGAGTCATCTGTATAAAGATGGTAGTTGAAGCTGGGGGATTGAATGAGTTTTCCAAGGGGGTGGGCGTAGGTGGAGAATAAAAAGGGACACAGAATTGATCATGGGCGTCCGAGTAGGAGCCAGTGAAAGACACTGAGAAGGAGCAACAGAGAGGTAGGAGGAGAACCAGGAGAAGATAATTTTAAAAAGCTGAAGATAAAGACTTAGAGGCCTTGAGGAGCTGTATGGGGAGGGGGATGTTATACCGATCTATTTTATTCTTCCCCTACAGTGTAACTACTAAAGTCAGAGGGAACACAAATAGGTCTTAAGGGAAATGTTTAGTTTCTACTCTTTTTTTTCATCTTCTGCTTCTTTCTGAAGTGACTTTTGCAAGTCCCCTAGTGGCTTACAGAAATGCAGATTAGCCAACTGCAGGTTTTACTTCACATCCTGTTGAAATGGCTTGAATATTGTAACTGTCTCCAACGATATAATTGCCGGGATCCACTGTCCTCCGGTGCCTGTTGTGTCCAGCAGTGGGACCCACCGAGGCCAAGCTAAATGCAGCCTCATACGTTCTCCCCTGTTCCCACACTTGTTGCTCATTGCTGCTTCAGTGGCAGAAATTAATTTCATGTCAAGAGTCCTTATGCCCTGAGAATGGCTGGGTTCCCTGGCTGTGCAGCTCCCCCAGCTTCTTTGTCTTGTTCCCACAGCAGTTTCAATTTTTTTTATCCCTGCATTACCATTCCTGCCTATAGAACTTATATTGTTTCCTTCCTACCTCTGCTTTTTCTCACACTCCCTTACTGGCTCTCCGCTTCCTCCACCCTTCAGTTTTGTGTGACCTATTAATCAGGGGTATTTATGGAAAACTTATTGTGTGCAGAGCACTGCATTAAGTGCTTGGGAGAATAAAATACAGTGGGTAGACACAATTCCTGCCTCTAAGATGTTTGCCCACAAGGCTGAATTCCACACCCTCTACCCTTTTGCTCTACTCCTTTTTTTGTCTGAGAGCTCAGACACTCACATGATTCGAGATACTTTGTACAGACAACTCTCAAGCCTCCCTCACCAGTCCTATTCTCTCACCTGCTTTACAGTCTGAGAACTCTTCCTGCCCCAAGGACAACTCGACATGGATGACCCATCCTTGAGTGAAGTGAGACAAAACTCTCGCTACACGTCTTGGTTGAAGAGGCATAAACAACTCTTGAGCTGAATTAGGCAAACATAATAATAATAATAATGGCATTTGTTAAGTGCTTACTATGTGCAGAGCACTGTTATAAGTGCTGAACATAGCTCCAGGGGTGGGATCTGGCCTGACCCTAGTCAGTCAGATGGCTCCTAAGCCATCTGTCCCTGCTTATTGGGGCTCCTCCTTAACACCAAGTCAACCACAGGGGCGGTCAACACGAGACCCCCTGAAAACAGTGGTGTGTGGGGTTAGTGAGTCCATCCTCAGCCAGCCTGGGGCCAAGGTGGTGGGGCAGCAATGGAAGTAAGCTGCTTTCATCTTCCAAACCCTCCCTTGCTCTTTCTCGGGGGTCACCATGGCAGCTGGGGTCTCCACAGGCTCTCAGGGCTGCACCCCTGCCTTGGGTGGGTTTGTTTTCTTTTTTTCCTTTATAACAGACTAGAAAAGTTGATATTGAAAATGTATATCAAGAACCAAGGATTTAAATTCTACTTCAAAGCTGAGAAGTCTGGGGAAATGGGAGCCTTGATATTTGGTCATGAGACGATATAAAATAAATTCATTAATTCATTCAATCGTATTTATTGAGCACTTACTGTGTGCAGAGCACTGTACTAAGCACTTGGGAAGTACAAGTTGGCAACATATAGACGGTCCCTACCCAACAGCGGGCTCACAGTCTAGAAGGGGGAGACAGAGAACAAAACATATTAACAAAATAAAATAAATAGAATAAATATGTACAAATAAAATAATAGAGTAATAAATACAAAGATATATACATATATACAGGTGCTGTGGGGAGGGGATGGAGGTAAGGCCGGGGGGGATGGGAAGAGGGGGAGAGGAAGGAGGGGGCTCAGTCTGGGAAGGCCTCCTGGAAGAGATGAGCTCTTAGTAGGGCTTTGAAGGGTGGAAGAGAGCTAGCTTGGCGGATGTGCGGAGGGAGGGCATTCCAGGCCGGGGGAGGACGTGAGCTGGGGGTCGATGGCGGGACAGGCGAGAACGAGGCACGGTGAGGAGATTAGCGGCAGAGGGTGCGGGCTGGGCTGTAGAAGGAGAGAAGGGAGGTGAGGTAGGAGGGGGCGAGGTGATGGACAGCCTTGAAACCAAGGGTGAGGAGTTTTTGTCTGATGTGTAGGTTGATTGGTAGCCACTGGAGATTTTTGAGGAGGGGAGTAACATGCCCAGAGCATTTCTGGACAAAGACAATCCAGGCAGCGGCGTGAAGTATAGATTGAAGAGGGGAGAGACAGGAGGATGGGAGATCGGGGAGGAGGCTGATGCAGTAATCCAGATGGGATAGGATGAGAGCTTGAATGAGCAGGGTAGTGGTTTGGATGGAGAGGAAAGGGCGGATCTTGGCAATGTTGTGGAGGTGAGACTGGCAGGTTTTGGTGACAGCTTGGAGGTAAGGGGTGAATGAGAGAGTGGAGTCGAGGATGACACCAAGGTTGTGGGCTTGTGAGGTGGGAAGGATGGTAGTGCTGTCAACAGTGATGGGAAAGTCAGGGAGAGGGCAGGGTTTGGGAGGGAAGACAAGGAGTTCAGTCTTGGACATATTGAGTTTTAGATGGCGTGCAGACATCCAGGTGGAGATGTCCTGAAGGCGGGAGGAGATGCAAGCCTGGAGGGAGGGGGAGAGAGCAGGGGCAGAGATGTAGATTTGGGTGTCATCAGCGTAGAGATGATAGTTGAAGCCATGGGAGCGAATGAGTTCACCAAGGGAGTGAGTGTAGATCGAGAACAGAAGGGGACCAAGAACTGACCCTTGAGGAACCCCTACAGTAAGGGGACGGGAGGGAGAGGAGGAGCCCACAAAAAAGACTGAGAATGAACGGCCAGAGAGATGAGGAGAACCAGGAGAGGACAGAGTCTGTGAAGCCAAGGTTGGATAGCGTGTTGAGGAGAAGGGGGTGGTCCACAGTGTCGAAGGCAGCTGAGAGGTCAAGGAGGATTAGGATAGAGTAGGAGCCTTTGGATTTGGCAAGCAGGAGGTCATTGGTGACCTTTGAGAGGGCAGTTTCCATGGAATGTAGGGGACGGAAGCCAGATTGGAGGGGGTCGAAGAGAGAGCCAGTGACTTTCAAGGTTTTGAACACCTTGCCTGAAATACTTCTCTGAAATTAAACACATGGAAATTTGAGGAAGCCTCATAGCATTTCAAAGAGTTCCTTTTAATATTCCAATTGCAGAACTTCCAGCAATACTAGTTGGAGTAAAGTGCTTGCCGGATTGGGTAAATACTGCTACAGGAACCTCTGACTTCATCTGCATCTGTCTGGGGTTCGGGTTGGACAGGCCTGAAGCTCTGTGATCTATTCCCATATTATTGGAAGATTTGGAAGATGATATTTTCTGTGGCTCTTGGAAGGTTGATTTCTTTGCTATCCTGTTGTCTGTGCATGAAGCAGATGAAAGGGCCGGGCATCAGAGCCCTGGATACTGTTTTGTCGTGTGGTTCATATTCAATGTCTTCCACTCAGACAGCTTTCCTTGGATGGCAGGCATGGTTTCCAGATATTTTCTGTGGCTCTTGGAAGGTTGATTTCTTTGCTATCCTGTTGTCTGTGCATGAAGCAGATGAAAGGGCAGGGCATCAGAGCCCTGGATGCTGTTTTGTCGTGTGGTTCATATTCAATGTCTTCCACTCAGACAGCTTTCCTTGGATGGCAGGCATGGTTTCCCATGCCCCATGATTCCTGGAGATGATGGTGCTGACTGTGTGTAGAGGTTGGAGAAGATGCTGAGTGAGCACAACTTCTTTCTGCCGCTTGTCCACTGTGCGATCTTGAGCAAATCACTTTACTTTTCTGTGCCTGTTACCTCATCTGTAAAATAGGGATTGAGACTGTGAGCCCCACTGGACTGTGTCCAACCTGATTTGCTTGTATCTACCCCAGTGCTTAGTACAGTGCCAGACACATAGTAAGCACTTAACAAATACCATAATTAATTAATTTCCCCATTGCCTGCGCACAGATATTGTCCTCTAGGCTGTGGGCTGTTCAGCCTTTCTTTTAAACCAAAAATAGAATTTATGAATTAGCTCCAGGGTTCAGAGTGGGCAAAGGTGATGCTTTAATGTAGGTCCCTGGGGCTGGAGGGCTGGGAACAGCTGTTTGGAGGACATAAGAGCAGCTTTACAAAGCTTCCTCCATCCACCTGGTGGTTTGTTTTTTCCTAGATACCTAGGTGTTTGCCTTCCTAGTGTTGGCTTGCACAGAACACCTACTGAGGCCTCACAACTCCTCCGGTATGGTAATCAAAGTCATTGCACTTGTTAAGTGCTTACTATGTCCCTAGCACTGTACTAAGCACTAAGGTAGATACCAGATAATCAGGTTGGACAAAGTCCCTGTCCCACACTGGGCTCACAAGCTGATATCAGGAGGGCCAATATGTTCAAATAATGGTATTTGAATGCTTAGCAATTATTAGAGTATATATGTATACATACTGTATATATGTATATATGTTTGTACATATTTATTACTCTATTTTACTTGTACATATCTATTCTATTTATTTTATTTTGTTAGTATGTTTGGTTTTGTTCTCTGTCTCCCCCTTTTAGACTGTGAGCCCACTGTTGGGTAGGGACTGTCTCTAGATGTTGCCAACTTGTCCTTCCCAAGCGCTTGGTACAGTGCTCTGCACACAGTAAGCTCTCAATAAATACGATTGATTGATGGATTAGAGTACAGTAGAGTTGGTAGACACCATCTCTGCATTCTAGGAACTTAAAATATTCCTCTAGAGAGGCTCTCGTGGGCCCTCACCGAAAAACGTGCTCCAAATTCTCACTAAATGATTCTGAGAGGTTCCCTGTCCCGTGCCCCTGGGGACTTGCCCTCAAATGTAATTCCAGCACTTCCCCATGTCCAGGCATTGGTTTTTTGTCAGTGAATCAAGTTTCCATTTGTTATCTCCAATAGCCTAGTTTGATGCCTGACTTTCCCCAGCCAGAAGGGGGTGTCAAGTTCCAGTTGTGTGACTCATTTAACAAGTTTTGTGTTTGGATTTTACTATGCCAACACTGTTTTGTCCCTGATCGAGCAAACCGTTTTATAAAAAGATAGCCTATTTGCCCTAAATCAGGGTGGAAACTGCGTAATTTCCTCTCTTGATTATTCAGTTTTACCTGCACTAGCAATTGAAAATTGCAGAATCGGTAAGAGATGGGATAGGACTGAGAGCCCACTGCTGGGTAGGGACTGTCTCTATATGTTGCCAACTTGTACTTCCCAAGCACTTAGTACAGTGCTCTGCACACAGTAAGCGCTCAATACGATTGATGATGACTGTCTCTATATGTTGCCAACTTGTACTTCCCAAGCGCTTAGTACAGCACACAGTAAGCGCTCAATAAATATGATTGATCCTTGTGTCAGACAGGGGCTGTTCGATTTGCCAATCTTCTGTCTACTTAAAAAAAAATCACACAGTGCAACCTTCAAAAAAACTAGTGTCTGTCTCAGTTAAACCAGGAAATGTCAGCCAATTACAGTAGACTGCTAAAACCCCTTTGTAATAGGCCATTTTCAAGGATCCCTTGTCTGCTGTGTGACCTTAAGCAAGTTACTTAACTTCTCTGTGCTTGTTACCTCATCTGTAAAATAGGGTTTAAGACTGCAGTCCATGTGGGACAGGGACTGTGTCCAACCTGATTAGCTTGCATCTACCCCAACACTTAAAACAATGCTCGACACATAAGCACTTAGCAAATGCTGTCATTATTGTTACTGTGATCATTGATCTGGATCTATTTTTGGTGATGTACAGAGGATGTACTAGGGATTGAGCCATAGGCTAGAATGTGGATTACATTGTGACCCTTTAAGGCCCTAATTTCAGGGCACAGAAATTACCCTTCACCCGCTCCCCAGCCCCCATGAATTGGAAAGAGCAAATGCAGTTGAATTTAGACTGGAATATTAAATTGCTTTTTAATACTCTGAAATAAGAAAAAAACCACTATTCAGATTCATTATTGTCAGCTCTGGCCTAGATTGCAGTGACACATAGCAGCACAAGTGAAATTTTTTTGATGTTTGATAAACAAAATCCTTTGTATTGATCCATGAGAGTGTTATCTCTTAGAATGAGTGCATGTAGCAGGAGAGGGGAGAAAATTTAGTGGGTTTTATTTTGGAAACTAATCGGAGAGCAGGGGCCTTATTTGCTTGCTGCAACCTCCATAACGCTGGGCGATAGAAACTGACAGTCATGATGGTGGCGGTGGAGATGACCGTCTTGATGCAGTGCATTTTCTTCCGTGCAGATCCAGGCTACAATGGCCAGGCCTACTTCTGTCTTCTCTTGCAATTGACTAATATTTCTCAGTTTTGCCAGCAGAGTGAGGGTTGCCCAGCCTTGCTCTTGAGCTCCACCCCTACCTCTATGCCCCCCACCCCACCCCCCAAAAAAACACTAGTTCAAAAAATCTAGGTACTTTGCTTTTTCTCCCATTTTAAGGCCTGGGCAAGTTGATTACGTTATGATATTGCAGGAAGAGCAGCGACACTTTTTATAGTCTGTAACATTAGGAACTGGAGCTATTTTAACAGCATTTGAAGTTCTCTGACTGAAGAACCTTCCAGTGGAGAGACCCAGTAAGAAGCCTGAAAAAATATTTGGCTACTCCGAAACTTAGAGGTCACCGAGACTAGCAGGGCAATTCCGTACTGGGTTATGGAGCTCTAGCCCAATGACAGCAGTTCTGTGTTCTGTTACCCTTAAATAGGGTCTGCACGTGAAAAATACAAACCAGCAGTGTGGGTTGATAATCACCAGGCTGAGTTACTGAGGAGATTATGGAGTCTCCTCCTCTTCTCTTAAGCATGTTTTCACCTGCCGCTACCATCTGGTAGTTAGGTGCTCACTAGAAGTCAGGGAGGATGGAGTAGAGTGGGAATTTGCAACACAAGTGCACGCAATGATGTCCCCATTCCCCTTCTGCCAAAGGCCCCAGTCATGTCAGGGACCCTCGATATGCAAGTCTGGGCCCCTTCTGGTTTGGAGCAGGCATTCTAGAGACCTTCCCTGCTTAGAGAATACGCTCTTAGAGAAGCAGTGTGCCTTAGTGGAAAGAGCACGGGCTTGGGAATCAGAGGATATAGGTTCTAATCCCGGTTCCACTACTTGTCTGCTGTGTGACCTTGGGCAAGCCACTTAATTTCTCTGTGTCTCAGCTACCTCATCTGTAAAATGGGAATTAAGACTGTGAGCCCCATGTGGGACAACCTGATTACCTTGTATCTACCTCAGCATTTAGAACAGTGCTTGGCACATAAGTGCTTGACAAATATTATTAACATCAATATCAAGCAGTGTCTCTCCCACTTCCCTGCCCTCAGCCCTCCTTTTCCCCTCCCTGACCTCTGCTTTTTTTCCCTCTGAAAAACTTGGACAATTTAATTTTTCATTTGACTTTATTTTAATTGCTTGATTTTGATGATTTGTCACAGAACCTCATGACCAGTCAGGAGGGAATCATTTTTATTGGGATGGGGCCCAGAGAACCGTGAACTCTCAAAACAGACATTGAGCGTTCCTCCTGCTCGGCCCTAATATTCCAGTGCCTGCCCCTGCACACCCTAGGCTTTTGCTGCTGAATGCTCAGCTCACTGAGTCACCACATGGTCCAGTCTGCTGCTTCAGTGCCTGGACCCAGACCCGGAGAGTCAGTCTCTTTGCCTTAGGGAAGTGGATCTGAACCCATTCAGGCCAGGTGATCTGTTCCAGCCACCTGCACCCAGCGTGGGCTAAGACCTAACTGGCTTTTCCAAGAATTATCACCTTCTTGAAGACAAGGGAGGCAAAAGGGGCCCAGTGTGATCTGAGAGCCCCTTCCCCAGCTGACTGAAATGCTTGGGAAAGGCCCAGGTGTGATATCTCCCAGAGGCTCTCCAGTCCAGACCCAAGTCCAGGGGCACCTCTGGGATGGACTAAGTTCTCCTACCCCTAACTAGTCCTGAAAACATGAGGTGGCCACCAGCCCCAGGGCTGGTCTATCCTCAGGGGGTAGTGGCTGGCCTGGTGCTGTGTCGAAGAGTATTTTCAGAAGAAGACTGTGTACCTTGTAGGAGAGGTTAGAAGGAAGCACACTGTTAAGCCCTTCCTAACCAAACCCTGTACTTTCTACAACAGCCAGTTGCCCAGAAACCTTTGTCTGATATTTTTATAATAATAATTGTGGTATTAAGCACTTGCCCTGTGCCAAGCAACTGTTCTAAATGCTGGGTGAGGTACAAGATAATCAGATTGGATACAGTCCCTGACCCACTTGGGGATCATAGTCTAAGTAGGAGGGAGAACACCTCCTCATCTCCCTTTGTCTTGGCTCCTGCCACCACGTTCTGCCACTCGAAGCATTTTCAGAGGGATCTGGGAGCAGCGGGACGACGAGGTTCAAGGACTGGGGCATTCATTCAGGATGCACTTCCACAAAAAACAGCATAGGCTGTGTGCCTGGTTGAGCGCATTTGACGTCAGTCCATGTCCTTGTCTAGTATTTGTCAGACCCACTAGTGGCCCCCCTATTAGCAGTACCAGCCTGGGAGGTGGTCCTCAGCAGAATCGAAGCTCCCCTTTATCTCACGCTTCTCTGGTCAGGCTCTTGGATTCTCCCATCACCAGTTAACCGTTCTCTGTCTGACACCCTCTCTGGATAAGCACCTAGGGCAGGGCAGAGCAGAGACACCTTTAGGAAATCTCCAGTGAGCTAAGGCTGGAGGGGGCATGCCTCACCTATGAAACACAGCTTCTAATGTAGGCCCAGGTTGGTTTGGAGCAGACACGTGAGGCTGAAATTCACAAATGTTTTTGATCAACAAGCTTCACAGCCTCAGGCCTTGTTAAATAGAAGCCCAAGTCCACGTGGACACCTGAGTCAGACGGCTGTTGGATCAGCGAGCTGCACTTTCTCTTTCTGCAGCAAAAAGTCTTGCAAAACTGTTGGCATGTGAGACAGAGGGATCCAAAAGGCCTTGGCGTCGAGGCCCACGATGTAGCGGGACTGAGGAAAGAGGCTCGTCAGGGCATGTTCCATACACTGCACCACCAGGGAGAGGTCCATGTTCTGAAAAGGCTTATTGGGCCCTCTTTTGGCCAGGGCTGTGTGGAAAGGAAGGAAAAAAAAAATCTTTAGTCTTTGGTGACAAGGAAGGCATGGAAAATGAAAAGCCTTCCTTTGCCCACCCTGTTAGTTACCAGCCTACCTGTGCTGG
Source organism: Tachyglossus aculeatus (assembly GCF_015852505.1). Classification (NCBI taxonomy): domain Eukaryota; kingdom Metazoa; phylum Chordata; class Mammalia; order Monotremata; family Tachyglossidae; genus Tachyglossus; species Tachyglossus aculeatus. The sequence continues at coordinate 53,436,296 of NC_052074.1, read as the reverse complement.
TCACTCTTGGTTGGCCTTTAAAAAAAATAATAAACAACCAAAAAACAAAGTAGTATTTGCTAAGTGTTTACCCTATGCCGGGCTCTGCACTAAGCGCTGGGTTAGATATAAGATAATCAGGTTGGACACGGTCCATGTCCCACATAGGGCTTAGAGTCTTCTCCCCCCACAGACTGTAATTTTTTTATGCTCATGGAATGTGTTTATTGTTGTATTCTGTTCATTCATTCATTGAATAGTATTTATTGAGCGCTTACTGTGTGCAGAGCACTGTACTAAGTGCTTGGGAAGTACAGGTAGGCAACATATCCCAAGCAACTAGTAAAGTGCTCTGCAAACAGTAAGCATTAAATAAATACAATTGATTGATTGATCCCCATTTTACAGATGAGGTAACTGAGGTACAGAGAAGATAAGTGACAGAACTTCGGATTTCCAGGCCAGTGCTTTATCCAACAGGCCACACTGCTGTTGGAGGGCTTGCTGTTGGAGGATTTTCAGAAGGCAGAGCACCAGCTATTCCTGGGAAGCTGAAAGACTGGCTGCCTAATAGGCAAGGGGTGTGTTTGTACGTGTCAGTGTATGGGTGCATGCATAGGTGTCATGCTATATGACTAACTGTGTGTAAACCAAAGGAGAAGTTAGGAATGCTTCTGGGCATGTTTAAGAACTTAACCAAGTTCAAGGCAGATGACTTACTAAAAATAGTGAGTCAACAATTGGTATCAGATGGGAGGGGGTGTGACCTTGTGGGACTGAGTTTGGGATTGGAACTCAGGAGACTCGCCCTTCACAACTTGCCCGCTTTGTGACCACGGGCAAGTCAGTTTACCTCTCTGTGCTTCATGTGTCCATGAGGCTAATGGACAGTAAACCCCTTTTGGGACTGTGTTTAATCTGCTTATCTTGTATCTACTCCAGAGTTAGCACAACACTAAACACGTAGTAAGAGCTTAGAAAAATAAAATGATTATTAGAGTTGCCAGCTTGCCATTTGGGGTACAGCTTAGATGGAAAAGGGCTTCCAGAGACCTTGAAAAAGAAGAGGCACTGGGAATAGAGAGAGAGACAGTATGAGCAGGGAAAAAAAGAAACTCAGGCAGGGAAGAGATAACCAGAGAAGAGAACAGAGACAGGCAGTGGAGACTGTGAAAACCCCAGCCCCCAAACTCCCCAGGTTAGCCAGAAGCAGGGGGGTTGGGGATGGGTCACAATCTATGCCTGATGTGGCCTCGGAGCTGGCTAGCAGCTTACAAACTCTTCAATCCAGTCTCAGGTCAGGTAGGGCCCTGGCTCTGACCTGAAATGGCTGCGGTGCCCCTAGACCCTGAAACTGGATCAAGGTAGGAGTCATTCTGTGGGAGCTGTCCCTGGAGCTGGCTGGGCATCATGCCTGGGCGCCAGCTTTCATGGCTCCCATTCAGATGAGGGGCTGTCTTGTGCTCGGTGGGCTGGGGATTGTGTGTGCCCCTGCCTGCCTCTGTGACAGCCCTTGGGTGTGTGGCTTTCGGCGGGAAAGAGCCTGATCCCTTAAAGGACAGTTCAGTTCCTGCTAAAGAAAGCCTACCCCTCACAGCATCAGGAAGCAGGAGAGTGCTTGGCTGCTGCCTGCTAGAAGAAAAAGTGGGGCTGCTATTGACCACACACCCCAGGGCAGTTGGGACTATCATGAAACTTGGGTTTTCTTTCTTCCACCCAGCTAGGAACTTCTGCTGCCATAGTTGTTTAGATCCTTGCCAGAGGCATCACTTTAAGCAGTCTACCTTTCCATCCTGCTCCCTGTGGCCCAGGACCTGTCTTGAAGAAAATTAGAGAAAACGATCCGTGTGCCGGCAAACAAGTCCTAAAGGGTTTTCTCTGTGGGATTCCCAGTCTGCCTGCCACCGAGACCAAGCTTAATCATGGCCAATCCTAGAAGAATGTGCCCTGCGAGGCCCAAACGTGGAAGGGGTAGAGCTCCTTGGACTAGGAGCTAGACTAGTCTGCCCCTCCGTCTTTTGGACCTTGAGGGCCCAGAAGACTCATGGTGGAGCCAGAGGACCAAAGTCAGTGGAGAGTAAATGTGTCTATTCTGCTTCTGTCTTGTCCAACACCTAATTATTTTCCCTTTAAGACTGCATGGAGCATCCTTTACACACATACCAACTGCCCTCAGAGACATGTGCTTTTACAAAATGCAGGGCAGAACAGTAGATGTTTAGGGTCCTATCAATATGGTGAAGGCACTGAAAAACACTTTAGGTCAGAGGCTGTCAATCTCTGCATCTCCTGGAGGAACTGTTCCGGTAGCCAACAGGGACAGATGATGGGAGATCAGGGGTAGGTGAAAGAGGCACATTGGACATTTTCTTTTGACACTTGTTCTGGTCAAAAAGGCAGCTCAGCTCTGCTGTGGGTGTGTGAGTGGGGATAGGGAGTGAGGGGAAGGTAGATGGGGAAAGAGGTACTTCCGGTAAAGTATTTGGAGATCACAGAGACATAATTACTAAAGAAGGTTGAAAATCCCTGCTGTAGACCTCAGCTGCAAAAAAATTTGCCATGGGCATCCAGGCAGAGACTCACACTTTTCTATGTATCCTTCCCCGTACTGTTGTTTGACATCTGGGGACAGTTGATTCCAAATGGCCAGTTTTTTTTCTGTGTCCTTGACTGGATCACTCAGTCCCGTTTTGAACAATCCAGGTTCAATGCATGAAACCTTCACACCAAATGCTTTCATGTCCCGCCTGGGAAAGGAGAATTTCATTCTTATTATTTTCAAACAGTTGGACAAATGCATTCTTCACACAAGAAAACATTGATGAGATCAAACCATTTTTTTTCCTTGGTGATTCTATATACATTTCTGTGATTTCAAAGAAGCCTGACTTCTAAGAAGTAAATCCTAGGTAGAAATAAGCTCAAATCTTCCTCTCTGATAGGTGGACAGTTATCACTTTTTTAGAAATGCCTAGTGGATGGAACACAGGACTGGGAGACCTGGATTCTAAACCCAGTTCTACCACTTGCCTGATGTGTGATCTTGGGCAAGTCACAACTTCTGTATTTCAGTTTTGTCATCTGCAAAATGGAGATTAAATATGTTCTCCCTTCCCATTACACTGTGAGCCCTGCATGCAAATGAGACTGGTTCTGATCTGATTGTATCCTACCCCAGTGCTTAAAACAGCCCTTGGCACATATCATTTAACTGTTAATACTCTCTGCCATGAACAAGAAAAAAATATATACAATTAATAAACTTTAGATGGCCCTTTTCCCTGAAACTTTGTCTAGTATGTTGCTCACCTTCAGCCGATGGCAGTGTCCCCACTTCTCACACCTGCGTGCCGTTCTGGCCACTTGACTCAGCAAAGACCCTCCCCAGCTTGTTTCTTTAGCCCAAAGTCTCTGATGGCCTTAAGGACCTACATGTCCCTTGTTTGGGATTCCCGCCCTCCCCACCCCGAGAACACGTCTCCCTTCCATACAAGTGCACTGGTCCCTGCTTCCCCACATGGGATGTGCCTGCCAGACTCCAAGTGGGTGGCAACTCTGCCATGCACCATGCTTGGCAACCCTCTCTCTGGGATTTTGAGCCAGGCAAAACTAATGTGGCAAAATAAATTAATGTTCCCAACTTAGTTCATCCAAGGAAAGAACTTTGGTTGCTTCATTACACTGTTAGGGTTCCCCCACAAAATAAAGTGGATTTTTTTAATTTAGAGAATGAAATTAATTACTAGGTTACTGTTTCATCTACCACAGAGTTAGTGAGGCCTAGGAGTCTGAACCTAAAAAGTCGTGATTTTTCTTGCCAAATTGCTCCTTAATCTAATCTTAAAGGAATTTTATCACTTCTAATAATCTACAAGTAGAAGTAATATTCTAGGTAGTATGATCCGTTAAGCAGTCGGATTCTATAAGCTGTGATGACCGTGGTGAAATTTATGGAAAAGAGAGGCAGAAAGCACAGAATTCTCTATACAGTCAGTCCTCTTGTTCTTGAAGGAGCTCACTAAGGAGAGGTTGTGTTCTAATTCTCACGCCTTGACTGAGGCCTCAGGCACACAACCATTTCTTCAGATTGCACATCATGTTCTATCCAGACAGTTGCTCCTTGTTGGAAGAACAGTCCTTAATTCCTTTATAGCACTCTATCCAGAACAACTAATGAAAGCTCGTGTTTTGGCAGAACTGTCTGTACTTAGCATTATAACTATAGCCTACTGAATGCTGCACAGGCCTGGTAGTAAGAAGGACCTAGGTTCCAATCCTTACTCCACCACTTGTCTTCTGTGTGACCTTGGGCAAGTCACTTAACTTCTCTGTTCGTTACCTCATCTATAAAATGGGAATTAAGACTGTGATCCCCACGTGAGACAAGGACTTTGTCCAGCATAATTATCTTGTAACTACCCTGATGCTTAGTACAGTGCCTGGAACACAATAAGCACTTAACAAATGCTACTTGAAAAAAAAATGCAGATTTTACAATAAATCTTCCTTCCAGGGTTCCATGTTAGCAGTCTGACAGAGGTAGGAGTAAGAAAAAGAATTCAAAGATAATTTTCTCAATTCTTTTTAAAGTCCTCCTTTAGCTCCCTTAAATTATTGCAGCTTTGGCTAACTGAACAAACAGAGGATAACCATCACTGGGTCCCTCCCAGCATCATTTGTGGCTACTGTTGGAACCAGAATCCTGGGCTTTTTGGAGCATTGACTGAACAGTAACAACACTCCATATGTCCTTAATCTCACAGAAGCCTACTCTGGTCTGTCCTTTGAGACCCAACATCCTTTTTGACAGTACAGAGAAAGAGGCTCAGGCCCTGCTTCAGATGATAAGCAAAAGGAGCATCTGCCTCAGAGAGCCTCATCAAGGGGTGGGGAGGGGAGAGGTGGTGATTGAAAATTTGAAAAGATGGCAACTCTGAAAATTTAATGGCCAGGACTGAAGAAGGTTTTGGCCAGCCCCAGTCTGGACACCTCCAGCACACAAACACAGGAGTTGTTTCGAGTTTAACATAGTAACAGGTCAAATTTATAATTGTGGAAAAGCAAAAGTTGTGATTTACTCGAGGACTTGTGAAAATTTTTTTTAAAAAAGTAATTTCTAGAGCTGTGTCATCACCAGGTTGTGATGACATTTATCTTACCAAACAGTTGCTGGGCTCTGTTTCAACAAGATGGAGCCCTGAGCACCTAGATCTACTTTGCCTCTTTAGCCTATTTCTCCATGATAAAGGGCAAGATTTGTTTAAGGAAAATAGGTCCCCAAGGAAACACCTCTGAGTTTCCTCCCTTGTTCCTTTACCTTAGACTATCGGTGAATCCTTCTACCGCATACTTGGAAGGGGCATAGCCTCCTCCAGCGAAAGCTAGCCGGCCTCCAACGCTGGAGATGTTGACGACCCTCCCTCGGGCCTTCTTGACCAAGGGAAGCATGTTCAAAGTCACGTCGATGAGGCCAAAGAGGTTCACTTCGACTGGTTCTCTGAAGTGTTCCAGTGTCAGCCAGTCGGTTGGGGCAAGAACTCCAAGAATGCCAGCATTGTTGATCAGACCCCACAGGCCTGCGGAGGAGGAGAGGAATCAGAGCTCGTCCCACATCAATTATTTTATTATTTTATTTTATAGTATTTGTTAAGCGCTTGCTTAGTGCCAGGCACTAATAAGTGCTAATCTAATTAGATTGGGCACACGGGGCTCAAGTCTTAACCCCCATTGTACAGATGATGTAAAGGAAATAAAGTGACTTGCCCAAGGTCACACAGCAGACAGGCGGCGGAGCGAGGAGTAGAACTCAGGTTCTCTGATTACCAAGTATGCTCTTTCTACTAGGCCATACGGCGTCTCACGTTCTCAACATCCACCAACTCTGTTGCACTCTCCCAAGTGCTTAATATAGTGCTCTCCCCAGAGTAAGCTCTCAATAAATACCACTGACTGATCAAAAACCCTTTCTGAGGGCCTGCAGGTGCGTGCAACTTTGAACTGGGCCCTGGAGGAATATCAAAGAGAAAGTGGAACTGAATCCAGTGCCTGCTCCTAGAGAACTCACAAGCTAAGAGCAATAAACAACATACCATTAAACAGTTCAGCTATGGAGGATGGCCAAATAGGTCTGGAGGAGAATGAGTGTAGGCCTGAGTTGCTGGTGATGATACCTGAAAATGAGCTGACTGCTTCCCCATCTTGCTGGGAGCCGGGGAGATTTCATTACTCAGTGGCCGTATTGGGATGGGGCTGAGCTATCTTTATGAAGAATGTTTTCCTCACTTATACTTCAGTATGCACAGACCCCATCTGCAGACAGCATCATAGTAGTGGGAACTGCATTGTGCAGGCAGGACAGAGTCTAGTTGAGCCAGTTCTGCCAATGGCTTCACATTACAGTCTTTTGTTTCCTAGGTGGGTTTTAGGAGCACATCATTTCTAGTCCCTGTGAGGAGCCTTGTGCCTAGCCCTAGCCCATTCAGTCAGCAGCATTTACTGAGCACCTACTATGTGCAGAGCTCTGTACTAAGCCCTTGAGATCTCCCCTGTAAAACAGAGTTAGACGATGAGATCCCTGACCTTGGGGAGTGCAAAATGTAGTGGAAAACCAACTCCTGTTGTATTATACTCCTCCCAAGTGCTTAGTATAGTGTTTTACACAAAGGAAATGCTCAATAAATACCATTGATAGATTGACTGAGACAGTTAATTACTGAGCATATGGCTGTGTTCCAGTATCCTAGGCATGTTGCAGATTTACATTTCATCCCATGCTAGTTGTCTGAGGGAATTTCATTGGGCAGTAGGCCCACCTCAAGGCCTGACCTTGAAGGCCTGAGAGCAGCACTTCCACCTGATATCCCTTTTCTGCCTGCCGTCCCCAACCCCACTGTCACTGAAGGAATCTGAAATCAGGCTCCAAAGGGTGAGAAAGGTGACGTGAGCTCCCAGAACCTCACGGGCAGCAGTGATCAGCACTATGTATATATCTGTAATTTATTTATTTATATTAGTGTCTGTCGTCCCCCTGACTAGACTGTAAGCTTGTTGTGGGCAGGAAATGTGTCTATTGTTTGCATTCTCCCCAGCCCTTAGTACAGTGCTCTGCACACAGTAAGTGCTCAATAAATACAGTTGAATGAATGAATGGGGGTCTCCTGAGCCAGTTAGGAGGCTAACCCCACACAGACCCACCCCCAAAATGAAAAAAAATGTCCAATCCATACCGAAGCTTCCCAACTGTTCCTTGCTGAATTGCAACAAAAAGTAACAAATCCCCAAGCTGGCTAAAGAGACTCCTTAAGTCGCAGGTGGAATCTCTGAATATTTTGCAATCTCTCATTAAAGTTTTCCCTATGCAGGTATTTCCATCGGTTGCAACATGTTCTTTAGGGAGGAAAGAATGTGAAATACAACGCTGTATTTGGTGCTATCTAAGTCACGGTCTATCAAATTGCCCTAAACAGCAAAGCTTGCACCTTCTGGGTACTGTGGGATTTAAAAAAAAACAAACACAAGAGCCTGCAGTATCTCTTAAAACAACATTGCCTGCAGTGATATTAAAAGCCTCCATGAGAGACTTAAAATTGACTTAAGTATTCAGAGCCATAAATTAATGAATAATAATCTCCCTCTCTCCTTGATACTACTAGAGCTGAATTATTTTTTGTTGGGTGGGATTTGGGAGGATTAGTACTCTATTATTCTTCTAGACCACTGTGATTATAGGGGACTTCGAGTTATATTACAATACGATAGTTTTGGACCTGTGTTCAGTTTGAAGAATGGACAAGCAACTTATATTGGGCAAGTTTCTTTTATTTTTCTTTCCTTTCAACTTCCTATTCACTTCAGAGTGTGGTTTCTGGGGTTAGCTATTTTAGGACAGATGACTTTCTACTATCGTGTTTGTTACTTCATCTTTACAGCCTCCTCCTCTCATGTCTCCTGTCTTTGTCACCTCTGTAAGCTTGTCCCCTTTGTGTGTGTTCCCTTAAATTGTATAATGAGCTCCTGAGGACTGACTGAAAATGAGAAGTCCCATTAATCTAGTTCTGAAACCAGTCTGGTAATAAAAAGATTGCTTTGGTTCATTTACATCCCCGGGTGACTCTCTCTAGACTTGTTCATTCTCCTCTTCCGAAACCAATGTACCTTTCCATTCCTACATTTTGGTCTATGATTCTGAGCCGCCTAAATGGCATCAACACCCGAAAGTGCCAGCGTTTGTCCTTAAATGGCACTGGGGAGGGACCGCTCTGGGCCTGCAGGCAGTCTTGGAGCCAAACCTAGAGAGGCATGCCGGGAGAATCCCAGATGAACACGCAGGAGGTGCCAGCTCCCTACGACAGCTCATTGGAACTGCATGGGGTACAGTTCCTGGTTACAGGTTTGGCAGTCCAGTTACACGTGGGTGTCGATCAGATTGCGTTTGCCCAGTCTGGGAAATAGGCGGGCCTGGAGTAAAGATGGGTGGAACCAGGCTCATCTCTCCTTGCCTTATTTGCTAAAGACTGGCAGCATGGCTTCTAGATAGGACCCCACCTGCGTATGTGTGCGTGGGCTGTGAAGATTGGGGCTACTGGTCTAATTATGACCTAGGCCTTGTGTCAGTCTCACCCTCTCAACCTCCTACTCCTCTAATGTTCTTTGGTACCTCCCCAGGACTTCCTCTTAATAATAATAATGATGGTATTTGTTAAGTGCTTACTAAGTGCCAAGCACTGTTCTAAGTGCTGGATGAACACAAGATGATCAGGTTGTCCAACATGGGGCTCACAGACTTAATACCCATTTTACAGATGAGGTAACTGAGGCACAGAGAAGTTAAGTGACTTGCCCAAATTCACACAGCTGAAAAGTGGTGGAGCCGGGATTAGAACCCAAGACCTCTGACTCCCAAGCCCGGGCTCTTTCCACTAAGCCATATTACGTCTCTTCCCAGGAGCTCTTCCTCTCTTGTGGTTCATTTTTACCCACTGGCTATTAAGGCCATGAATAGGCAGGCTATTGTTATCTGCTTGGGAGATCGTGGGGTCTAGTGGAAGAAGCACAGAAGGGGGGAGTAAGGGGACATGGGTTCTAGTTATGCCTCCGCCACTTGCCTGCTGTTAAGCGCAAGTCATTTAACTTGTCTGGTCTCAGTTTCCCCATTTGTAAAATTGAGGATTCTCCCTACCACTTGGACTTGGAGCCCCTTGAAGCTATGTCCCACCTGACTATCTTTTATCAACCCCAGCGTTGCGCTTGGCCCATAGAAAGCCCTTAACCGAATAGTAAAATGATTATTTTAATTATCATTTTTCACACGAGCTTGGGCATTTCAGGGAATTTGGGGGAAACAAATTCAAAGCTGCAGCTATAGGAACAGCTTTTCTGCCTCTGTTGATAGAGATATTGATGTGCCCCAGCAGGGACCTTGCGTACAACCAACCCATAAGCTAGAAAATGGTTAGTGAAGGGAGAGGATTTTTTTTAACTATTTGGCCTAGCCCCTTGTCACCAAATAGCTATCCAGAGCCCTAAGGTTTGGTTTACGATGCTAGAATTTGACCTTTTGGAACTACCTTTTTCTGTAGGACAAAAAACAGAGACATTCATGTTCTGTCGCTGTTGTGAGTTTGAGAAGTTTCCAGAGAGAAGTCTTATTTTGGGCAGCAATTGAAAATCCAGAGGCTATCTTATTTCACTCACCTTTCTCCCCAACTTCAGCTCTAACCCACTGGGCTGTCTTCTTGACACTGTCCGAGTCTGTGACATCCAGGAGTACTGTCTGAAGCCTCTCTGATGTTTCTTCTTTTAGCACTGCTGATCCTGTTTCAGTCAGGCAGGCAGCAAGAACACGAAATCCTTTTTTATCAAATGTTTTAGCTGCCAGATTTCCAAATCCCGTATCACACCCAGTGATGAAAACGTATTTATCGGTGACGCCTTCAACCTTTAGACGTCCTTTGCAACTCCACACCAGGGAGCATATGATGAGGAAGAAGACTAATGCCCAGATGAACATTTTCACAGTCACAACCAGGATGCTTTCCCCCTGCAATGAAGGAAGACAGGTCATAAACATTTGTTGAATCAACAATGGAGGTTATTGCCCTGTAAGCAAAAGTACAAGAAATTCCCTTGGAGAGCTTCCTGAATTTGAGGTCCGTGAGCAGGAGGAAAAACAACCTACTGGAAAAAAAAGTATTTAAATCTCTTCCCACCTTCAAAGTCCGCCTGAGATGTGATTTACATCTCCTCCAAGAGACCTTCCCAGCCTAAGCCCTTTATTTCCACTATCCACACTCCCCTCTGCATCGGCTTTGAACTTGGTTGTGTACTCCGTAAGCACTTGATACTCACCCCAGCCCCCAATACTTAGGAAATATTCTTATACTCTACTATTTCCTCTACATGTAATGTTTTAGTGTCTGCGCCCCCCCCCCCACCCCCCCGTAGATTGTAAGCTTCTTGTGGGCAGGGTTCACATCTACCAACTCGGTTTTATTGTACTATCCAAAATGCTTAGTAGCACTCAAAAAATACCACTCATTGATTAAATCAAAATCATCAGCACCTCATAAGTAGATGGCTATGAATGTTCAATCCTGGTTAAAAGGACTCAAGTGAAAGTATAAGAAGAAATGGAAAAACCTCAAAATAAAGCAGCGTGGCTCAGTGGAAAGAGCCCAGGCTTTGGAGTCGGGGGGTCATGGGTTCGAATCCCGCTCCGCCAGTTGTCAGCTGTGTGACTTTGGGCAAGTCACTTAACTTCTCTGTGCCTCAGTTACCTCATCTATAAAATGGGGCTAAAGACTGTGAGCCCCCCGTGGGACAACCTGTTCTCCTTGTAACCTCCCCAGTGCTTAGAACAGTGCTTTGCACACAGTAAGCACTTAATAAATGTCATTATTATTATTATTACTATTAAATGGAAGTTGGTAGGGCTAGAAATGGGGTGGGTATTTTCAAACAACCATACAGTGATGTGATGCAGCTGTTAGTGAAGATAGAGGTTATTTAGGAAGAAGTGAAAACAGCAGTGGCCAAACAAGCACGAGGCAATGAGCCATCTAGAACACTTTTAGCAGTCGGAGCCCTGGATGACTCTATTTCAGTTTATGCAACAATTTCAGGGTGCTAGTACAATGTTCCCATGCTGTGGAATGTCAGACTCTGAAATTAGCTGGCACTTAACTGCAAAAATATTTTTTAGGGGTCCTGGTGTCAGTTCACTCAGGTTGACCCATTACCCTGTTCCTCAGAAATGTGGTAGAAGGAGTATTGTTAATGATTTGAGTTGGAGACAAAAGAATGGCAGAAATGGGGAATGTCCTTGACTCCGTACCTCTGTCTGACTAGAATGAAATGTGGATGGGCCATGATAGAATGAACTACGTGCGGCCGACACCCTACAAGTTGAGTGCCACAGCCGGAGCCTTTCTGAGTGAGGGGTTGTCCAAGAATGCACTTTCCATGTTCTAGGAGAACTGAGTAGGTATAAATTAAGCAGGAGCACTTGGACTGCAGAGACCCTAGCTCTGTGATACACAGCTTTTGGATAGGTTACTAAATGTCCTCCAATGCCACCAATCAGTCAGTGGTGCAGCGTACTGTACTTGGCAGAGTACAATATAACAGAGTTGGTAGACCGGTTCCCTGCCCACAACACATGTCACCTGAACAGGTGGCTCAGGCCACTCACAGCTGCCACCAGGACTGCTGGATCTTGGGAATTTACTCATGTGGACTGGAGGTTCTCCAGAAGGCCTAAAAGCAGGTCTGATATGTAGTCTCAGCGCAAGGGCTAGTTCTCACCCTGGGGTTTCATTCCTTGTCCACCATTAGAAGTCAGGCTGGTCCCAGTCATAGGAGCAAAAGGATCGAGCTGGATATGAACCCATAGTGCTCCAGCCGACTTGACAGGTACATTCCGTACTGCCAGACTGATGACACACAAGAACCCATGGAATTGCACCCAAATACATAGGTATCCAAGAAGACCAACCAAAACCTATTTATATAATTGCGATAATGCCCTTCTATATATGGGTGTTAGCATCGTTACTGCCTATTATACAACCTACCCATAACTTGAAGAGAATTTGACCTAATCTCAAAAATAACATAAAGGAGAAAAATCAGTTAGTGCAGTTTGTGTGCTTACTCCATGCAGAGCAGTGTACTAACCCTTCAGAAGGGTACAATAGAGAAACTAGACATGATTTATGTCCACAGTCTAGTAGAAGGGTTTACTTGTGTGTGATTGTGGCTGGTCAGGGAGCTGGGTCAAAGATTTTCATTGCAGTGGATCAACTTTACATTCCATGGGAAACACTCCATTTTATTTATTTATGTATTAGGAGTGAAATAATGAGAAATTGGAGGCAAAACTTCAGGTCTCTGAAGTGACTGGGTATGGCTCTGTCCAAAAACCTCTCCACTCTAGAGATGGTTCCTAAGCTACAGATCTCTGTTCATGCAGCAAAATTTCCTTTTCCCCAGTGCTGCTTAATGTATAATTGCTGAAGAGTCAGTCTCTTGTGAAATCACATATTCAGGCAATTCTGAAAACATGTTCTAATGATTATAAATTATCTAGAGAGAAGGGGCCCCTGCATCTTTACTTCCCCTAAAGTGGATAACTGCTCCAGGTTTGAGGAGCCTGATGACCACAACAAATGCTAATCTCTCCCCTCCCTCCAAATAATGCTCCCCAGAAGGGAAAGAGTTTAACCTGTCCACTAGACCCACATTACACTAAGCTTTGAAACCATGTCTGCCACAGGCCAACCTAAGCCTTTTGGATTCCAGAACTCCTTTAGAGACAAAGATACTGTCACTGCATTAGGAGGCCTTGGTCAGGAGACAAATTGAAACCCTGATCTGGAGACAGATGAAACTGTTGTCAGTTGGTTCACAGGTAGTACTCTGAGGTAAATGAATAACAGCAGCAACGACCTGATGTTCCCAGGTCATCCAACTTCCAGCCTTTGGCTTGGGATGCTCACCACTGACTGAGGATTCGTAGACCCATGGCTTGTTTGAAGGTGGTGTGGATTTGCTTTTCTAATTTTAATCGTATGGCAAACTACTACATGGGCCATTGGTGTATGTGGGTCGACGGCTGCATCTGCGTAAGGTGATTTGTTAGAACTTTAAGACTTCAGAAACACTTGCTAAGGAATAGATTTGTTCCCCACTCTCATCACTGTGAGTTATCCACCAACCTGTCCTGTTCAAACCTACCAAACTAAGGCCATTTAGGGAACTTCTTTCATTCTGTTTCCCATAGTTAGTAGGTCTAACTTAATCAGTGGTTAGTTTTCTATTCCTCTTTTTATGTACCTTATTTGAAAGGTCATTTCCTACACTTACTCATAACCTAACTTCTGGAAGTTTCTAGATATGTAGTACAATATGCTTTTGAAAAAAAAACAATTTTGACATTTTTTCTTTTACCTGCCTTGCCTGTAAGGTTGATGTCAATGTTATTCTGTATCTGCAACTGCTGTCCAGGCTCACTCCTGCTTATTTTAAACTTTTTCTTTCTGCATTCTTTCTTGTCTGTTCCACCCCCCACCCCGCAGAAAAAAAAAAATCAATCCTTAAACTTTCACTTCCTATCACCCACATGTTTTAGTTATTTGTAACGTGAAAAAAAGACAGTTATCAAACTCTAATTTGCCTTTTTTGTGAAGTTTTCAGTATTTCCTTTTACAAACAATTCTGACAACTCTTGTCTTTTGATTTTCACATAATTGAATTTAAAACTTTAAAAAGATGCTCAATTGCCTTCTAGAAAATGTTTGGAAACTTTTTTTTAATATTCACAGCTTTGCATATTCCCTGAGTCCCTGTATCATTAAAAAAAACCTGTTCTTTGTATTCTTCTTACCGTTTCCACTGAGAAGAAATATTCTTAACTACTGTTTGGAAGAATTATGCTGACATTGGTGATGATCTATCCTTGAGTGCAAAGTTGGCCCCAAAACTCTACTGCTTTGCTAACTCCACCCCTCCTACTTTGCAAGTGTGGAAAGATATGCTTCCTGGTGCACATCTGCAACTCATATTTACAGAATCGGCACCTCTTTCCAACTTCAAGCAGGGGTTCATGTTCTTCCTGACTTTGTCAATCTAAAAGAATTACAAATTCCAGCTAGGCCAGGTCAAGTGAAGTTGTTCTCCCAAGTGCCCTTTTATAGCGTTTTTTTCTGCTCACCCTGAGTGTGGCGATCCCATTTCAGCCTTCCAGGATTCGTTCTCTCCACACAAGTAAATGAGAGATCGAGCCCAGGGATCATTTATGATATGTAGTATTCTGGCAATTGGGAAAACATGTGTGTTCTATAATAGACTTCCAGAGAAGGGGGTGGATCTTACAGTCTTTATCACAATGCATATGGGCTTCCAGATTTCATCTTTGCCCCGGAGAAAAGCTCAAATACTTTTGCCCCTCTTAAATGTTTACTTTGTGGAAATAAAGGGCTCTATTTTGTGGGGATATTTTCTCATGAAAAATCTCTACAACTACAGAATTAAACACGCATAAAAACAGCAGCCTTAACTAATATTTCACTACCTTAAGAACAGCGTGACATAGTGGCAAGAGCACGGGCTTGGGATTCAGAGGTCATGGGTTCTAATCCCGGCTCTGCCACTTATCAGCTGTGTGACTGGGCTAGTCACTTAACTTCCCTGTGCCTGTTACCTCATCTGTTAAATGGGGATGAAGACAGCCCCACGTGGGACAACCTGATTACCTTGTGTCTACCCCAGCGCTTAGAACAGTGCTTGGCACATAGTAAGTGCTTAACAAATGCTATTATTATTATTATTATCATCATCATCTAGTACAGTGGCTCCTACAGATGGCAACAGGAAGCAGAAGCAGTGGACTTAGTAGAAAGATCAAAGGCCCGAGAGTCAGAGAACCTGAGTTCTAATCCTGTCTCTGTCCCTTGTTTGCTGTGTGACCTTTGGCAAGTCAATTCACTTCTCAGTGCTGCTATTGCCTCATCTGTAAAATGGGGATTAAAACAGTGAGCTCATATGGGACAGGGACTGTGTCCAACCCAATGTCATAGTGGTTAGAGCACAGGCCTGAGAGTCAGAGGATCACGGGTTCTAAACCTGGCACCACCACTTGTCTGTTGTGTGACCTTGGACAAGTCACTTAACTTATCTTTGTCTCAGTTACCTCATCTATAAAATGGGGATTGAGAGCCCCATGTGGTTCAGGGACTGCATCCAACCAGACTTGCTTGTTTCCACCCCAGTCCTTAGTACAGTGCCTGGCACGTAGTAAGCACTTCACAAAGACCATAATTTATTTTAATTTTATATGGACTGTGTCCAATCTGATTAGCTTCCTTATACCCCAGAGCTTAGTACATTGCCTGGTACATAGTAAGCACTTGACATATATCATAAAAACCCCAACCCCCTCCAAAAAAAATTACTTTGAAGGAACCCTGGGATAGCTGTGAAGGCCATCCTAAGGCTTAGGAATGTGCTAATATCCCTGACTTTTCCCTTTTACCTCCCCGGATTTCTTTCTAGTAAGCCATTATGGATCTCTTTGTTCATGAACATATCCAAAATTCTCTTTAATCTATTGGTATTTTTAATCTGCACAACATCCTATAGCACCAGTTTCCTTTTCTTTGCACTGTTTCCTTTTGATCTCAGATATGAGTGAGGGTTACCACACCATTTAAAAGAAACAAACAAACAAAAATCATGGCTTTAAAGCTGCCCCAAACTTCATCTAGGCAGGAAGCAGTTTTGGAAGAATTCCAACGCTGTAGGGGGTTTCTTTTACCACCAGTTTCATGGCTGAAAATGTAGGCATGAATCAAATTGTGACAGCATTTCCACTTCAACTCTGTTAATCAGTCCTATTTATTGAGCATTTACTGTGTGCAGAGCACTATACCAAGAATTTGGGAGAGTACAAATAAAACAGAGTTGGTAGACACCCTCCTTGCCCACAGAGAACTTAGTCTTAGAGTAACTCTAACATTACAAAGAAACATAATCTTGGTTCAGCGACCAAAGAAACTGGTTTTAGTTCACTATCAAATGTTTCCTCTCTCTCCCATTTTGGTGAAATAACAACTGATTCCCCTCAGCAAACGTTTTATGGAAGAAAATTTGTGTTGTTGCTGGGTCCAAATCCAAGTGCAAAGATTCTAGTAGGTTGTAAGCCCCTGAAGGGACTTTATTGCCCCCTTCCCATTTTCCAGGGGTCACATTTGCACTGGCATTAAAAGGCTCCTTTAGTTGCTAGGAAGCTTTTATATTAGCTGCTTGGACTTGATCTTATCTCAGGGTGATACTGGAAATGTAAGAATGATGGCAAAATGGGTAGATTAGACTTAATTCAGTAAGGCATGACCCTATGAGTGCGACAAATGCCATGACCTGAATATTATTTTCCTGAATCTTACTCTCCCGTGACCAGGGCTCTAGACTGTAAGCTGCTTGTGGGCAGAGAACATGTCTACTAACTCTGTTATGTTGTACTCTCCCAAGTGCACAGTACAGTGCTGCGCACAATAAGTGCTCAATAAGTATGATTAATTAATTGCCTGATTTCACCTGCCAGGACATCTACACGTGCTGTTCATCAGCGCTGTCCCGGCCACCTTTTTCCTCCCCACCTTCCTTAGTTTTCCTACCCCTGGGGCACGTGCCCTTTAACAATAGCCTTGGAAGTGCCAAGGCAAAGCCTGGGTGAAGCAAGGTTTATAAAGGACCCAAAGAAGGCAGAATATGTGGACAAACTTCAACCTGGGAGCCACCAACTGCCACTGTCTAGGGACCATCAGAGCCTTAATCTGGTCCACACACTGAGTCACCTTTCTGTTTTCTGGAAGAAGCAGTGTGGCCTAGTGGAAAGAGCACAGGCCTGTGAGTCAGAGGACCCGGATTCTAATCCCTGCTCAGTCACTTGCCTGCCATGTGACCTTGGGCCAGTCACATAACGTCTCTGGCTCAGTTTCTTCATCAGTAAAATGGGGATTCAATACCTGTTCTTTCTCCCCTTTAGACCATGAGCTCCAGGTGGGACAGGGACTGTGTCCAGCCTGATTATCTTGTATCTATCACAGTGCTTGGCACACAGTAAGCACTTAACAAATACTGCTATTATTATCTACACGAATGGGCGATGCTCATTTTCAGTTTGTAGCTGAAGTACAAATGCTTCATTGTAAAGAACCCTGCAACCATAAAATAGCAGTGTGGCTTAACGGAAAAAGCACGGGCTTGGGAGTCAGAGGTCGTGGGTTCTAATCCCACCTCCACCACTTGTCTGCTGTGTGACCTTGGCAAGTCACTTCTCCGTGCCTCAGTTCTCATCTGTAAAATGGGGATTAAAAGTGTGAGCCCCATATGGGACTACCTGATTGTGTTGTATCTACCCCAGTGCTTAGAACAGTGCTTGGCACATAGTAAGCGCTTAACAGATACCATCATCATTATTATTATTGTTACTAGAGAGGGAGAGGAAGAGAAAAAAAAAGAGCAGAGGACACAGATCCTGAACAAGCCTTGAATAAGCTCTTTTCTCCAGTCAAGAGCCCCGTTTATCATCAGTACTCCCTTGACTGTAAAGTGCAGTCCTGTTTAAAGCAATAATTACTTGGCTTGTAAAAAGGTTTGCTTTCAAGAGGGCTCGAGTCCCCCCTATTAACCAAAGAAAGTTTGAAGAAAGAAGGAATAAATGAAATGCTGGTCTGGGAATTACCTTATTGAAAGATAAAGCTGTGAGGAGCTGTTCAATGACTTCAGACTTCTTTCCTCGGATGGAAGAATGCACCCCACAGTGACAGCAGGAGAGAATCGCTTGAGGCTGAAGCTGCTTTATGTATAGGACCGAGCTCCAGGTTTCCTCCTTTACATGAGTCAGATTGCTTGTGACAGTTATGACTAAACCCTTCTGTTGGGTGAATGAAATCAAACAGCTGTTGTCCATGTGGGGAAAAGAGGAAACATTTTTACTCTACTATTATTTTAGGAATTGAATGAAAAAACCACATTTTAACATGGCATTTCTTTACTTTGTGAATCATCATCATCATCATCAATCGTATTTATTGAGCGCTTACTATGTGCAGAGCACTGTACTAAGCACTTGGGAAGTACAAATTGGCAACATATAGAGACAGTCCCTACCCAACAGTGGGCTCACAGTCTAAAAGGGGAAGACAGGGAACAAAACCAAACATACTAACAAAATAAAATAAATAGAATAGATATGTACAAGTAAAATAAATAAATAAATAGAGTAATAAATATGTACAAACATATATACATATATACAGGTGCTGTGGGGAAGGGAAGGAGGTAAGAAGGGGGGGATGGAGAGGGGGACGAGGGGGAGAGGAAGGAAGGGGCTCAGTCTGGGAAGGCCTCCTGGAGGAGGTGAGCTCTCAATAGGGCCTTGAAGGGAGGAAGAGAGCTAGCTTGGCGGATGGGCAGAGGGAGGGCATTCCAGGCCCGGGGGATGACGTGAATCAAGTAGCAGCAACTCAGTTGTTCAGAACCAATTATCTGCTCTGTGGATTATCCATGTCTCTTGCTTCTACTGTTCCCTCTGGCTTCCTTATCTTTGGGTCTTTTTATAATTTATAAGTTAATGATGATGATAGTAATAATGATATTTGTTAAAGGTTTACTATGTGCCGAGCACCCCACTAAGCACTGGGGTAGTTATAAGATAATCAAGTCCTTGTCCCGTGTGGGGCTCACAGTCTAAGGCGGGAGAACAGGTTTTGAATCCCCATTTTACAAATGAGAAAACAGATACCCAGGGAAATTAAGTGACTTACCCAAGGTCACACAGTAGGCAAGTGTCAGGGCTGGGATTAGAACCTGTTTTCCTAACTCCCAGACCTATGTTGTTGAAGAGAGTTGAAGGACTTGATTTATGTTTGAATATTGGGGATTTATTGTATTTCTCCTGGCCCACTCCTTCATGAGGCTTACGGTCTCCTGGTGACTTTAGTTAAGATGATCATATTTTCCAGAGCACAAAGGGGGATGAGATTTGGAAGAGGGGTTATGCCCCTCTGAGCAGGTGGGGATGGAAAGACTGAGGAAAAAAAAGACCATGGGAGAGACAGAGATGGGGCGAGGGAAAGAGAAAGTGAGAGAGGTTGAAATACAGGGACAGAACAAGGGCAGTAGTGCAGACCCTCCCACATTTGTGTGAGCCCATTGTTGGGTAGGGACCATCTCTATATGTTGCCGACTTGTACTTCCCAAGCGTTTAGTACAGTGCTCTGCACACAGTAGCGCTCAATAAATACAATTGAATAAAAGAATGAATGAATTTGCATGTGCAGATAGAAGCACTCATATGTCCTTGCAGCTGCCTGTGAGGCATTTTTACTGTTGCCACCCCTGCTGCTTTTTCTGTGACAGCTGTAAGTCAGTGAATGACTTCCAGCGGTTTCTAGCACAACCGCTCTACATGCAGTTTACCACACAGGAAACCCTCACGGGGCAACAAGTAGAAAGGTTCTTGTGCTGGCGTTAACTGTAGTGGAGGGGGAGGAGGGGGAGGGACGAGATGGAGAAAAAGCAGCAGCCCATACTAATCTTCACCTCCACCACCGCTGCTGTCATGTACCTTCTTGCTGACCCAGTCAAAAAAGCAAGGCTTTCAGGAGTCCCCCTGGCCCCCTCTCAGGTAATGAGACAGGACTCAAAGGTTGTTCCAGTTCAGCCTAAAACATAACTTGTGTGCAGTACAGGGTTCTGTATGTGGGAACTCAAATGCTGCTGACTGAGCGAAACCCAAACCTGACATTTTTTGTCAGTGAAGCTCTTCAACAAAAGTTTCAAACCATTTAAATAAGACAAGGTGTGGGGGAATAATTCTGGGTTTACTTACCGAGGCTCTTCTAGTTCCCCATTATGATGGATTCCTGAGAGTTAACTTTATATCTGTTAAGGTCGTGCACAGAGAAGTCACAGAATTATTGTTCACCAAGTTCCACTACAGCCGGAAGAAGGAACCTCCTCTGAAGCTTGAAGGTGGTAGAATGAAAACAAGGAAGCACTCTTTCACATAGTGGGTGATAAGCATATGAAATCTGTTCCCTCAGGAAGTTACACAGGCTGAAAAGAGCAATAGACCCAGGAAGGGGTTGGATACATTCAGGGGCAATTTGTGTGAAAATTAGGGATATTAGTTGCTACATCCCAGACCACCAGGAGGTCAGTGAATATTAGGTGCTCAGTAAATTCTGAAGATGATGATGATGATGATCTTTTAAGTGTTCAGAACACTGTACTAGGCCCTTGAGGGCATTTTTCTGTGCATCTTTGGATATTCTCCCGGGTATTTAGTGCTTTATGTACAATAGGTGCACCCAAATTCTGTTCATGATTATGATTGGGAAGGCAACTCATTATACCGTTCCTGTTTTCCCTATAGCGGATTGATGTTTGCTTTTGGTCAGAGGAATGAGTGCAGCTCTGGGAATCAGGATACCTGGGTTCTATTTCAAGCTCTGCAATTAGGGAAATGCCAATTTGGGTTTTCTGATTGAAGAACCACCTAGAGGGGTTCTACAATGTGGACAGACCTAGTGGAATACTGAAAAACATCTGCCTAATGGTGGAGACCAAGGCCACAGCAGCTACTAACGCAACTGCTTGCTGAGATACAGGCCTTCCTAGTTACTAAACTGTGGTTGCTTTGGCCACAGAAGGGTCGTTTGCATAAAATACCCTTGCAATGTGCCACACTGTTGCCTGCATACTTGCTTAGTGTGCTCTGTGCCTCAGTGGGGAACGTGACAGCAGGGGGTGAGAAGTGTGAGCAGTGCTTCATTCATAGTCAGTCATATTTATTGAGTGCTTACTGTGTGCAGAGCACTGTTCCAAGCACTTGGGGAGTACAATTCAGCAACAAAGACAATCCCTGCCCACAACAGGCTCACTGTCTAGAAAGGGGGGAGACAGACATTAAAACAGTAGTGCATTAGCACTGCAGCCAACTCCTCGCATAGTCTCTCAGCTCTTGTACCTTCAGGATTGAGGTGGTCCTCACTGGGAGACTCCTTTAGCTATAGAGAGAATACACGGCTGGATGGACCATAGGCCTGCCCATGAAATGGAATGTTTTATCGTTTTATGTTGGTATGGCCTTTTGGGTTGTAAAGGGGAGCAGTGAAACTGGTTAGAATTCCCACTGGGTGACAAGTCCCTAGAATGAAGTGTGGTCCTGTGTGCTCCTTTGTTTGTCACTGCTAACAGGAGAAAGAGAAGGGCGAGGAGGAGGATGGGTGGCTACCGGTGACAGTGGCTGAGTTACAGTAGAGTGTGTCCCTTGCGAACCTAGGCCAGGGCCATGTGTAAAATGGGGCCAGTAGGGTAGGTTCAGCAGAACATTGTGGGTGTTGGAAGGAGCAGGTAGAGGCCACCTTGGCTTAAAGGAGACAGAGGCAGGTAGGCTAGGCAAGAAAGCCGGACAGTGAGTGGGAGCTGAAGTGGTCGCAGGGCCAGACTGCTAGGGTGGTAGATGGAACTGAGAGTTAGGGAGTGGGTGGAGGGGGGGCCCTTAAAAACCAGAACAAACAGGCAGACAATCCAATTCTGCCTGTCAGCATGCCTCTGTTCTCTTTCCTAAGAATTTCTCTTTTCTCAGAAACAGGGGAAGGAAAATATAAACGGAAAGCAACACACTTGGTTACCCAGAGCTCCATCTTTGTCTTCGTTGTTTGTTGAAAACCCATATTCCCACAGCTTGAATTGATGGTAGGAGAATGTAATGGGAGTGTCAGTGGAGAGTCATGTCTATTTGCTATTCCTGGGCTGTGTTTTCAAGGAGCCGCATGAGAATGGATATTTGATTTGAAAATTGCCAGGGCTCAGGGACTCTCGTACAGGGATAACAAAGTGATCGTTGAAAGAAGTAGTCAAGGGAAAGCTGGCTGTTTAAAACAACTGCATTTACTTGAGCGACCGTGAGACTGTTGTGTTTATTCCAAGGCCACCTGCACTTCTTTGTTAACTTTTTTGTACTTGGGCATAAGTATGTGGGTAGTATTTGAAAATTAATAGTTCCTGACCCTGTGGTGACTCCAGAAACCACCCCCTTTCCACTTCCCTCGGCCAGGTTGGAAATGTATTCCTTGTTCCTAGTTAGTCTAAAGCATTTTACCCCTGACCATCATTCTCACTCCAGATCCACTGTGTCCCCTGTTAGATACCTGTTATCCTGGCTGCTGCTTCCGAGCCATGAGACTTGGCAGCAGGAGCCAAATGGGGGAGAAGTAGGGAATTTAAAAGAAAAAAAGATCTCCATACTGGTATCTGATGTCATATCAGGGCCAAACAGCTAGAAAACAGACTGTCTAAAGTAGGACAAGACATATGGCCACTCTAGTCTAGTACAGGCCTCTAGTCCACTTCAACCAGCTACACTATTAGAGCACTAATGTAGACCTGTGTTGCTTAAAATAAGTATCTGGTCCTACTCGGATATTGCCATACCTTTGTAGACCAGCTTGTACCAAGTTGTACAGTGTGTTTAGGCCAGAAACTTAGCTCTCTTCTAAGCCCAGGAGACAGTTTGATTATCAGGAAATAATAAAAAAACACTGTTTAATTTCTCAGAGGAAACATTCAACCCAAGGACACTGACCTTATGTATAAAGTTTCCCCCCTGAATTGAACAGCCCTCAAGAAAAATCATGGATGGAATAAATTCAAATACCATCCAAAGGTAATTAATGCTCATAGTATTTCAGGGGACACAGATGTTTAACATCTCAAAGATGCATCTTAAAGTGCATTCACTCATATGTTGGATCAACCTTAAAACCCTTTGAGAACCAGTGAATAGATAGGGCAGTGTTTACCAAAATATAAATTAGTATTTCTCAGATTCTCTAGAGGATTGCTCCCACTAATGGGCCAAAACTAAATGATAGCTGCTAAAGGCATATGGGTCAGAAAAGACAGGTGAGTGAGAACTGTGAATCATACGTAATACTGGTCTGAACTGTTGGGAGCTTCTACACTGTCAAACCTCATAAAGTTTTCATAGCAGTGTTCATGACTAAGTTGATAGGACTTGTAAACTGATCCTGTTTTGAGGAATGTCCTGAAAATCACTTAAAATGCCATTCGCATGAACCTAAACTGTGATATTTTAAAATATCTGAGCTCAGATGAAAGAGACAAGATGAAAGAGCAAGGAATGGAGCCCTGGGGAAACTGTTAATGATTCATATTCCCAGCTGATGTGGCTAACCTATAGCAAAGGGAGATTCTATTATATGGGGCAGTGATAAGCCAGCCATTAACGCAGTGAGTTGTGTGGTTCAGCTGGGGACAGCCTGGAACTCAGGTTGCCTGTGGGAGTAAAAAAAACTGTCCAGTGCTGAGCACTGAAATATGAAATGTTACAGAGAAAGAAGTCTCAGATTCTGTCCTTGAAGTATTTACCATTTAATGGCAGAGAAAGAACACCTGAAATGCAGATATGTGCATTTATTCCTCAATCTCAAGTAACAGGACCCAGGGCATTAAAGCAGCATGAACAACAGAGGCACATGCGTATAATTCACTGAGGATATTTAAGCGCATACCCGTTTGACGGATCACTCTGAAGTAAACAAAGTAATCAGTCAGGTGGGGTTACTCTGGGAAGGCTTCGTGGGGGAAATAATAATAGCTGGGCACTTTTAGTGACTTCAAGATTTCAGGGGTCCCAGCCCCTTTCTTATGCCACTCTTCCCATCAGCATCACCAATATCATGAGTGCATTTATCGAACAAGTACTGTGCGCTCGGGGAACATACAGAAGAAATGTAAGGTTTGGCCCCCACTCTTGTGGAGCTTGCAGTCTAATGGGAAAACATATAAAGGGGCAAAAATGAAATGGTGTGTGGGAGATTATAACTAATAAATCTATATTGGTGAATAAATTGAAAACACAGATAAATACAAAAGGCTGAGGAGGATGAAGGCAGAGGGGAATTGTGTGACTGGTAAAATAGGGAATGAATAAGGGAATGTTTCTGGACAGAGGTGACCATTTAGAAGGGGCCTTGAAGGAGGGGAATGTCTTTCCCTGTAAGAAGCAGCAAGGCCTACTGGAAAGAGCATAGGCCTGGGAATCAGAGGACCTGGGTTCTAATCCCAGGTCTGCCCTTTGCCTGTTGTGTTACCTTGGGCAAATCACTTCACTTCTCAGTGCCTTAGTTTCCTCATCTGTAAGATGACGATCGAATACTGGTTTTCCCTCTTTAGGCTGTGACCCCTGACTCCTCCCAATGCGGGACAGAGACTGTGTCTGACTCAATTATCCTTTATCGCCCTCAGTTCTTAATTCAGCGCTTGGCACATAGTAAGCTTTAACAAACCTCACAATTATTATTATTATTATTATTCCCTCAGGATCCCCCAGAGGAGGAACTGTACCTATTAGATTGGAGCCCAAGGATCATTGATCTAACTTGACCCTCGAAAGTGCCGCCTCCTAGGAGGGACCAACTAAGGAAGGTAGGTTAGAAATAGAAGAGAAAAACTCACGGAATATCTTACCCAACTCAGCAGCCTGTGGAAAGTTTGAGGTTCTTGAGCCGTTGCTCACCCTTATAAAGCCCCTAACGGCTTAGTGAGGTTGTGTGTAGAGATCAGTCTCCGTGGAAGCAGCATAATTTCTTTGTTGGTATTTGCATGGGTTTGGATCATCAAGTGGGATTCAATTCTATGGGTGCCCATTTATGAATGATTGTGACTAGAGTCACAACTTGTCACTACTTTAGAATTTTTCCTTGTTTTTATTTTTCCTGCCTTCCCCCTTCCTCACCCATAATACTTCAGATTCCTTCACTAGAACCACCATTGGCCTGTATTTCCTGGGCTTCCTCCTTTTGCCCCCTACATTTTTTCTGTTCTTATGAGCCATATGAGCCTGGGTACCATACAATACATGCTGTACACGTCATTGAGCTGCTTTGTGGTTGATTTTCCTTTTCATTGCTTCCTCCATCCCCACCCACCCCTCATCCCTGTGCTAAAGTTCGGTCAGGCAAGTCTTTTGTGATGGGACTAAAGCCTAGTGGGGTACGTTCAAAACTCAGAACTGGTTCTGCCAGGTGACTTAAGAGTCATGGCAACTGTTGACGGTTTCTTCTTGATGGTTTAGTTATTGGATTGATCACACAGCTATTCTCTTAAGTTGCTCAACTCAACTGATGCTGGGAACAACGGGTCTTCAGACCGTTGAGCTATATTTGGCCTATGATTGTGGAGGACTGAGGTGTCATGGGAATTTGGGGTCGCCTTCTGTTTGGGCTGTAGCTGAGCCTAGTTTAAGGCATCTGGGGGAATTTTGTGATGATGTACGGTTCTTGAGGGTGAGGACAGAGTCACTTTCTTGCTTTGGAAAATGGAGAGCAGTGAAACTCAGGACCATCCATGTCCTGGGCTAATGTGCACAGTATCTTTCTGAAATCAGTTCTGGTCCAAGTGAGAATTCCCTTCATGCCCATTCCTTGGGCTCCCATGTGATGCTGATTTTCTTCATTGGCACGTCTGAAATGACTTTTGTTTACCACAACCAGTCAAGTGCCAGTAGCCTTCCTGCTTCCTTAAAGGAGGGCTGTGAGCACTCAGCATGAACACAATCTGCATGCTGGTTCACCTGAGCAGCACCCAGCTGCCATTTATTGCTGCATCCTTGAGCCTCTGGGATTGCCTCCGTGGGTTGGTGTGAGCATGAACCCTCTGACTAGGAGCGATGTCTCAGATCAGCCCAGTCTAGAGGGAAATAGCTTTGGGGGGCTCAGGAGGGAGGCTGGGCAGAGATGATCCTAACTAGGGTCCTTGCTCCTAAACTAGAGGCTGCTGACATTGCAACAGAAACTGCTCTTGATGCCTCTCTGGGTCCTGTGAAATACTGGAAGGAGGTTAGGTCTCTCTTGGAGCCTTTCTTCAGCTCTCTTCTTTCATCATACACCATGGATGAAAAGAATGGGGAGTAACTCTGTTGGAGTGGATTCAATCACTCTCCCCACCTTCAAACCCTTATTGAAAGCACATCTCCAAGAGGGCTTCCCTGACTAAGCCCTCATTTCCTCTTCTTCCACTCCCTTCCGTGTCACCCTTGCACTTAGATTTGCCCTTCATTCACCCCACCCTCAGCCCTGTAGAATGTAGTACAGTACTCTGCACACAAGAAGCGCTCAGTAAATACCTCCAATTGACTGATAGGACTGGAAAGGTCTAGAATCAGCCTTTCATGGAAACATTAATTTGCAGGAAGCCCTTGTGTACAGTCTGGGCCAGAGGACTGCTCTGAGGCTGGTGAGGAAATGTTGACCAGAAAGGAACTGCATTGTCTCACACCTACACTCCCTAAGAAGCCAGTCAGAACTCTTTCAGAGGGCCAGGAGCTCAGGGGTATTTAGGCAAGGGAAGAGGGCACAGGCATATGAGTGGATGGTAGAACTGAGCATTGTCAACCCTCAGTGGCCAGCCTGAGTGAACAATAACCAGCCTATTATTATTATTATGGTAGTTAAGTGTTTACTATGTGTCAAACACTGTTCTAAGCTCTGGGGTAGACACAACTTAATCCGGTTGGACACAGTCCCTTTTCCACATGGGGCTCACAGTCTAAGTAGGAAGGAGAACAGTTATTTAATCCCCATTTTCAGTTGAGGAAACTGGGGCATAGAGAAGTTAAGTGACTTGCCCAAGGTCATACAGCAAGTAAATTGCAAAGCAGGATTAGAACCCAGGTCCTCCGACTCCCAGGCCTGTGCTCTTTCCACTAGGCCATTCTTCCTACTTATCATTTTAAGATGTCTGATATTTTATTTATGAAGGTACTTATAAGCGGCTCAGACTCAAACAGAGTCTGAGATTGCTCTGCAAATATCTTGTGAACTTTGTGCTGCTGCTATGGTTCTTCCAGGAGTCTGCTCTCTCTAGCTTCTTTTCTGAAGGAGCAGAACCTATTTAAACCTCAGGAGAATTACAGCGTGCTGATCCACTACCTGCCTTTTCCAACATCACCCCCACTCGCTTCGCAAGTAGGTTTGCCCCTAACAGCCTGCACTGGTAGTTTGTCCAAATGTTTCTTCTATCCAGAGGAGGGCCTGCTCCTTAAGCAGGTGTTTCTAGCCCAGGTACTCAGCCAGTTCTCCTGCCTGTGGTGTCAGATTCTGGTTCTTATGATGGTAAGAGGTTCACTGGCCTCCTCTTGGACAGGGACAAAAACCAATGACCCTGACTGAGTACGGTGAATTTAGAAGAATTCATTATTAGTTGAGTGCCAACAGAGTATTCTGAGCTGTTTTCAGAGCCAGCCAGAGCTTGGCATGGAATGCTGGGATGTGGTGAAGTGTTGCCAATATGTTGCCAATTTGTACTTCCCAAGCGCTTAGTACAGTGCTCTGCACACAGTAAGCGCTCAATAAATACGATTGATGATGGTGAAGTGGTGACAATGTGGCATTCTAAGCAGTAAATACCCCTGATTGATTAGTACTTACTGTGTGCAGAGCACTGTACTAAGTGCTTGGGAGAGTCCAATACAACGGAGTTGGTAGGCATGTTCCCTGCCCACAACCAAAAGGGAAGCAGTATGGTCTTGTGGATAGAGCATAGGGTTGGGATTCAGAATCACCTGAGTTCTAATCCTGGCTCTGCCACCTGTCTGCTGTGTGACCTTGGGCAAGTCACTTAACTTCTCTGGGCCTCAGTTACCTCATCTGTAAAATGGGAATTAAGACAATAAGCCCCATGTGGTACAGGGACTGTGTTCAGTGTGATTAGCTTGTGTCTAACCAGCACTTAGAACAGTGACTGGCACATAGTAAGTGTTTAACAAAAAACAAAACAAAACAAAAAAAACAAATGAGCCTTAGGAAAAGAAAGCCAGTATGAGGTGCTTTTGGCCATGTGACTGCCTGAAAACTTGATTGGGAAAAACAGGGTTTAGTCTAGCACAATCCCCAAGTTAACTCACCTTAGTTTTCTTTTTATCCCAAGTATAGCTTAAACTGATATAGAAAAACTTTTAGTTTGGGTATCAGAGGAGCAGGCAGCCCAGCAAGACCCCAAACTGAACCCTCTTGCCAAGTTCTCCCCGATGAAAACTTGAGACTGGCTCCAGGGTGGAAGAGCTTTCCAACTATTGGCAGAGGACTCCCCTTCCTCCTCCCAGAATGTTCCAGGAAATTTCTGGGAAGTGTTAGTTCTCTGCTCTAGAAACTTCTGAACCTTTCTACCCTTTACCTACATGTGGGGCTAGACCAGGATAAATTGTTGCAGAAAAGTACAAGAAGATTCTTGCATCCGTCTCTCTATAGCTTAGTGTTCCTAGTCGGTGAGACCTTTCAGTGGCAGCCAGACTCCAGCACTTCTGTTTTCTACACAAACACCCACCACAGAATAACCAAAACCTCTAGATTTGATTCTGAATGGTGATAATTATGGCATTTGTTAAGTGCTTACTGTGTGCCAGGTACTGTACTAGGTGCTGGAGTGGATACAAGAAATTGGGTTGGACACAATATCTAGTGAAAGCAGAGATGGACAAATTAGAAAAAATGTCTTCTCAGGGACAAAGAAAGCCAGACTATGATGGTCACCTGTCAGACTTAGCATGTTAGTCATCTGAACTGAAAAACCCATTTAGCAAACTCAGCTTTTGTTTGACTTTGCTTTTGAAGATATTTCTTGGCCTACTGCCAAGGACACCTTTGAGTCACGGTACTGAATATAACCAGGGCACAGTGAATGCTGAATGAACTCCCCTGCTTTGAGAACGAGAGAGTACCAGGCAACACCCACATTTTCTTTTTACATCCTTGGTGTTCTAGTCACGAATATTTCTAGGGGCCTACTAATTTTCTCCCTGCTGCTTCATAGCTGCAACTCTGAAGGAGGTCAAAAGGCTGATGTGTTATTTTTCTGGGAAAGGGAGTGGCCCTGAAAGCTTAAACAGGTTAGCCTGAACCTTTCCATGCTGGAAGGACTAGTAATTGCAAACTGTAAATGATATTAACTGACAGCTCAAGTCAACCTCCTCTTCAAAGAGTCACAGCGCAGCATTAATAGGTATTTGGTGCAACTGTATTGCCTCCCCCTCCTGTTGTCCCATTTATACTCTTCTGACAGTTTTTGCTCTCTTCCTTATCCTAATTATTGATTTTTTTCCATGGAAATCCTGAATTTGGAAAAAAACAGTGTTATTCAATATAAAAATCTGATCTTTGTCCTCTCTATTCTCAACTATTAGAAAATAAGTTCAAGAAGTTAAAGTGGCATGGCCTAGTGGATAGAGCATGGGCCAGGAGTCCCACCTCTCTGCTGTGTGACTTTGGGCAAGTCACTTAACTTCTCTGTGCTTGTTACCGCATCTGTAAAATGGGGATTAAGATTGTGAGCCCTGTGTGGGACAGGGACTGTGTCCCAATTGTGGGTACTGAATGTGTCTGTTTAGTGTTATTCTGTATTCACCCAAGTGCTTAGTACAATGCTAATCCACGCAGTAAGCGCTCCATAAAAACGATTGAATGAATGGACCTGATTAACTTAAGTCTACCCCAGTGCTTAGTGCAGTGCCTGGAACATAGTAAGTGCTTAACATAAGGACATACAGGCAGTGAGGGGTGAAGGGGAAAACCATGGTAGTGGAAACTGTGTATGAGATTTAATCAGCTTGAATACTCCAGGAATGGGTGTTAGGTTTGGTTGAATGTAGGGGCAGTAATTTCAAAGGGGAAATAAATGCTATTAAAATACTTAGCAGGCTTTGTGCAAGACAAGTTTTCCAATCAGTTGGAGGATAAAAGGGAATTTTTTTTGCCTAGCAAGATTTAGAGTGTACTAGAATACAGGAAGAAGAGGAACTGTCATTCTAGTTCACACACACACTGGCCGAGTTGGTTCTGCGAAACCTAATGTCATTTGAAAACTTTTCACAGTGTCCACATTTCTTAATACCCTTGAAGAAGTCTGCCTTGTTAACCAGCTAACAACAGGGGAATTTGCTGCTTGTCACAATTCACATTAAAGGACCAAAAAGTATTAGGTTGAAGTGGTGCAAACATGGTTGATTCATGTTTCTTCATCTTCTTGTTTGTCCTCCTGTCAGGGCAGGGGCAGTGGTACAGGAGGGGATACTAGAAACTGGGAAGCTGTTGTCTGGGGGTCTGGTGGTTCTGTGCTGCCCTACTCAATGCCCTACTCTCCTGTCTGGACCCTAGGAATATCCCCAAACCAGGACGGAAAAATAGGATATTTGGAATATGTATGTGCTTGCATAGGTCTGAGGGAATGTAGTGTTGGTAGGGAGAAGTGCCCATACAAAGGCAAAACAGGACTTTTGACTGTGACCAGGGGCTTCAAGAAGTCTGCCCCTCCTCACCAAAACCTCCCCCCGATTATTTCAAGCACTCCAATGCTGCAGTTGGAAGCAGAATACCTGGCTGGCGGGCCATTAGTCTGACCCGGGAATGGGATTGTGGGTGATATCATGACCATCAGTTATTCAGTTTGGAACCCGATGCCTCAGACTCAAAGCAAGGTGAAGGGAGTATATCTACCACACTTCCTTCATGTATGAAGTACCCATGCTGACTGAAGTAACCCAGAAAGGACTGGGACGCACTTCTAAAGAAAGAAAAAAACCCAAATGGGTGTTCTGGAAATTGTTTTGCCCTGGTGGTGGTCCTTTTGGTTGGCTGAGGCCAAGAAGGGGCTAGTAGTCCATCTCTGCTCCCAGCCCCTGTTGTCCTTTGGTTGCCTGCAGCCACAGCTCCCTCCGTACCACACCCTCCCTCCAGTTTTACTCTACCACATGGACCCTTGGAGCCAGAAGGGGCTGGGATGCTGGGGGTGGGAGGGGGAGCCAAGGTAGCAGCTTTACTTCTTGCCTTTTTGTGGGGTTTAAAAGGATTTGAGAGTGCTACCCTATTAATCAAGTTGTTGGGTTTCTTTTCTAATCGAAATCACAATGTCTTGAAGTTCCTATGGGTAGGGGGATGAGGATTCAGAGCTGTAACATCAATCAATCAATCAGTCATATTTATTGAGCGCTTACTGTGTGCAGAGCACTGTACTAAGCACTTGGGAAGTACAAGATGGTAACATATAGAGACAGTCCCTACCCAACAGTGGGCTCACAGTCTAAAAGGGGCTCACAGTCTAAAAGGCTGTGAGCCTTTTAGAAAAAACATGATAGCCAAGGCTTCAATTTTGTAGACTCTTCTTTTAATCAAAGGCATTTGTTGTCCACTTATTGTGGGCAGAGTACTATGTAATTTTGTAAACTCTTCTTTTAATCAAAGGCATTTATTGTCCACTTATTGTGGGCAGAGTACTATGTAATCCCTCCATGTGGGCAGGAAACGTAACCCCCAACTCTATGTATTTTAAGATCCCAAACACTTAGTACAGTTCTCTGCACACAGCTCCAGCTCTGCTACTAATCTGCTGTGTGGCCTCAGGAAAGTCACTTAATTTCTTTGTGCCTCTTTTACCTCACCTGTAAATGGGGATTAAGAATGTGAGCCCAATGTGAGGCAGGGACTGTGTCTAACCCAATTATTTTGTATCAGTCAGCGCCACCTGGAATACAGTAAATGCTTAACAAATACCATTTTTTTAAAAAAAGGTACTTAATAAACACCATTGACCAATCAATTGGGAGAGCATAGTAGAGTAAGTAGATATGATGCCTCCTTTCAAGGAGTGTACAATCTAGTGGGAATGCCATTTAATTAAGTACCCTTTCAGTATCAGCATGACCTAATCTGAAATGGTGTCTGGGCAGTGCTTAAAAAACAATATGGAAAATAATAAGCTAGAAAAGTAACTTTTATTTGGACACCATTTTCTTAAAAATGGCATAGTGGATAGAGCATGGGCCTGGGGATCAGAAGGTCATGGGTTCTAATGCTGGTTTTACCACTGGTCTTCTGTGTGGCTTTGGGTAAGTCACTTCAATTCTCTGTGCCTGGGTTCCCTCATCTGTAAAATGGGGATTGAGACTGCGAGCCCCATGTGGGACAGGGAGAGTATCCAACTCGATTTGCTTGTATCCACCTCATCGCTTAGAACAATTCCTGGCACATAGCGCTTAACAAATACCATTGTTTTACTAGTATTAAAATGAATACTAGAAGAGTTTAATTTGGGAACTGTGTTCTTCGTTGAGTCTTTGCAAGAGACGGGATTGATCCAACTATCCTGGGTTCTCTCATGTAAAATGGGTGTTTGGACTCCATCTTGCTTTTCAGGGTGAGGTGCACTCCAGCGAGGCTGCAAACAGATGGTTTACGTGGGCACATTTGTCTTTTTGCTTGAATAGTTACTAGATTCATGGCTGCTAAGAACACCTGCTCATACTCCTAGGGTGATTAAATAATGGTCTCTAAGAAGAGCCTGATTCTGAGAAAGACAAAATGGATTGAAATTGCAGCAGGAGGGATTTAGGTTAGACATGAAGGATGATTTCCTGCCAATAAAGTTTGGACAACATTGTAATGGCTTTTCGAGAAAGGTGAGATTGGATCAATCAATCGATGATAGTTCTTGATCATTTCATGTATGCAGAGCCCTGTACTAAGTGCTTGGGAGAGTACAACAGTGGTGGTAGATACGTTCCATGCCCACAATGATTTTACAGCCTAGAGGGGGAGACCGAAATTAATATAAATAATTTAAAGAACATGTACATGCATGCTGTGGGGCTGAGGGTGGGGTGATTGGATGCTTTAAATATAGTCTTGCCCAAAAGCAAGGCACAAACTAGAGGACCAATCACGGTCGCTTTTATCCTTGAGACCCTATAATATATAAGGGCAAATGGGCAGAGCTATTGGGAGGAATTTGAGGACTTAGGGACACATGGTCCGTCATGCACTTTCTGCAGTGGTATTTAATAATAATGTGGTAGTTAAGCATTTACTACGTGCCAAACACTACGCTAAGCATTGAGGTAGATACAAGATAATCAGGTCCTACATGAGGCTCACAGTCTAAGTGGAACCTGGGTCCCCTGACTCCTGGGACCTTACTCTTTCCACCAGATCATGCTGCTTCCCTGAAGTGCTGCTAATCAAAATGGACGAGACTTTCTAGAGGCGCAGGGCTAACTCAGAACGATTTCACTGTGCTCGCAGCATAATAGGAATGGATTCCTCCCGCTTTTCTCTGTACATGCTCAGGTTGGTTCAGCACCATCTGTCTGTGGGGAGATTCCCCACTGTTGTGTCAGTCACACCAAAGATTAGCTAACTTCCCCTGCTTGAAACCAGATACTAAGAGCCCCACCAAACTGCCTTTCCTTCTTTTTGCTTCCCCCAACCCACCGTCTTCCCCATGGTTCTTCCTACTTTTTCAGTCCTTGGTAACTAGATAACTAGAGGATCAGTGTGGCTTTGTGGATAAAACAAGGGTTTCTGCCACTTGCCTGCTGTGTGATCTTGGGCAGGGCACTTAACTTCTCTGTGCCTCAGTTACTTCACCTGTAAAATAGGGATTAAGACTGTGAGCCCCATGTGGGACATGGACTATGTCCGGTTCATTCATTCATTCATTCAATTGTATTTATTAAGCGGTTACTCTATGCAGAGCACTGTACTAGACGCTTGGGAAGTACAAATCGGCAACATATAGAGATGGTCCCTACCCAACAACGGGCTCACGGTCTAGAAGGGGTAGACAGACAACAAAACAAAACAAGTAAACAGGTATCAATACCATCAGAATAAATAGGATTACAGAATGGAATTATAATTATAAATAGAATTACAGAATTATAATCCAATCTGATTAGCTTGTATCTATCCCAACGCTTAGAACAGTGCCTGGCACAGAGCAGTGCTCAAAAAATGCCATTTTTATAAAAAAAGATCTTGAATCCCCCTGCTTTTCCCCTGTCTTTGCAGTTCAGTTTGGTTCTCTGGATCTCTCTGAATCCAGGACACCCCATGTTACTCTTTAGCCTGGTGGTGATCTCAGCCTGAAGATCCAGTCCCACTCTTTCAGGCCTTGTTGTCCCTGGGTGCTGCATCCTCATAAGGCATGGACCTTTAGTCATCACTCGAATCCCGCAAGAGGGTCGGGTCTGGAAGGGTGGAGCAGGAGATCGCTGGAGAAGGGGGAACAGAGGCTGGGAGGGTCATATAATAATAAAAATTGTAGTATTTGTTAAGCAATTGCTGTACTAAGCACTGGGGTAGATACAAGATAATCAGGTCCTACATGGCTCACAGTTCAGGCTCACAGTCTCACAGTTGGAGGGAGAACAGATGGGTATTGAATCCCCATTCTGCTGTTGAGGGAACTGAGGCACAGAGAAATGAAGTAATTTGCCTAAGGTCAACCATCAGGCAAGGGGTGGAGCTGGGATTAAAACCCAGGTCTTCTGACTCCCGGGACCATGTTCTTTCCACTAGACCACACTGCTTCATTAAGGAGATTGGGGAACCCTTGGGTCAAGGGACAGCTGCATTGCTAACATCTTGCAGGCAAGAGGAAAAAATGAAGAGAAGGGGGTGAGGGAGGCTGAGAAGAAAGATAAAGCGCAACTGGATGGGTTGCTTGCTTTGGGACTTTTAGTTGACCCTTATTTCTGACTCTTTGAACCCTTTTTATCACCAATCAATACTGACATGGGGCAGGCACTGGGGGTGGACAAAACCTAGTTCATTGACCTTCAGGGTTCAGAGCAAGTAAGCAAACCAGACTTACTCTGGTTTTCGGGCGCAAAGCTGATTTGGAAGGAGCCCTTCAAGGCCGACGTTTGTCAACAAGTCTTCCTAAAACCCGTTAGCGATGGGGCCTTGTTTGAGGATTTTATGCAAAAGAAGGCATTGTGATCGTCATTTCAGTTTAAAACAATGACTTTCTCAAAAACAACCAGGGGTCAGTGAGAACCAGTCTGATTGTTGAGTCATGCTGCTGTAGGCTGACAGCACTTTCACAAGTCAAACGTATGGGTTATTTCCAAAGCATATTGACAGCCCTCAAACTGCAGTTCAAGTACTCGCAGTGTTTGGTGTGATTGCTTTGAGCAAGTTCAACCATTCAGCTGATGTCACTGAACTGTGGAGAGGGTGCCCTCAAGGACATTGACCTGTGTACAAATAGATAAT
The DNA here is from genome assembly GCF_015852505.1 of Tachyglossus aculeatus. Classification (NCBI taxonomy): domain Eukaryota; kingdom Metazoa; phylum Chordata; class Mammalia; order Monotremata; family Tachyglossidae; genus Tachyglossus; species Tachyglossus aculeatus. The sequence goes on along the minus strand of NC_052074.1, from coordinate 53,401,182 downwards.
GTTCACTAAAAAGCCTGAATTCTGATCGATGCTTCAAAATCACAAAAACAGTCGCTGAGAAAGGATGTAAAAGCCATTGACTCCTTGCGGTAGATAGGGTTGGTTCTCATAACGTTCCAGTATTTTATCACAGGTAAGAGACTTAAACCATCTTTTCCAGGATTTGATGGCTACATTGAGCAGATCGCAGCCCTTTAGCGTAATAGAGGGGTTTTCTAGTGGCTTTTTCTGGTTTTGATGTTCTAGAAGAATATGAGAAGTGGTCATGTTGGGTTTGGAATGGTGAAAAATAGAAATGATTAGTGATGTGGGAGAGGATTCCCTCCTCTTCTGCTGGATAGAGACCTTAATCTTTGGAAAGCTCCAGCGCAGGGGTAAGATATTGGGATTCAGCATATTATAGTGCTCTGTACACAGTAAGTGCTCAGTAAATATGGGTGATTGATTGAGTCACGGGGAATTGTCCTGAATGAGGCAGGTATTAGCTAAGTGTTTACTATGTGACAAACACTGTTGTAAGCACTGGGGTAGATAACAAGCTTATCAGGTTGCACACAGTCCCTGACCCACAATGGGTCTCACAGTCTTAGTCCACATTTTATGGATAAGGTAACTGAGGCACAAAAAAGTTGTGACTTGATCAAGGTCACACAGCAGACAGGTGGTGGAGTGGTGGAGCTGGGATTAGAACCCAAGTCCTTCTGACTCTCAGGCCCACACTGAGAAAAGCATGCCACTTTGTCTCTCTTCTCTGCTGATTTTAACTTTGAAATTCATTCCCAATGCCTGCATATTAATCATTTGCTAATAGTTTCCAAAATAAATGTTTGTCCTTTAAGTATTGCAGTTCTTATTTGCCCTGCTTATTATCAGATATTGAAAAAGAGAAAAATCCCCAGAGATGGGTATTGCCCAAGAATTCTTGCATGATGCCTTACAAATGAGAAGTGAAATGAATTTATAATTGACATCTCAATTGTGAAAAGTAACTTCTCAAGGGATTTAGTCTTCAAGAAGGAGGTGGGAGTAGCCTTATTTTCTGGGAACTGGGCAAGGAAAAGGTTTCTGTTCAGAAAGAGTTTTCAGATAAGTCCAGTGGGTCACACTTGGGGTGGCTACCCCTCCTCCTGGAGGCCTAAGACAGGGCAACTGAGACTTCTACCGTGGTGTGGGATTTAGGGTGAGAAATCCCCTCTGCTGCCCATTCTCTTCTTCAGCAGCAGCAGCCATATTCAAGGGTGCTGCAGCTGCTGCCATCACAAGCCCTTCTGAATGGTTCTTTTCACACCAAAGATGGAAGTTTCTGGCCATCCTGGAAACTCCCATCGCAGATTTGTTGGCTGAGTGGCAGGGAAGCTGTGGTGACTGCTGCCACCACCTACGCATGTTCTTGGCATTTTATTGTTCCCATGTTGGTCCTGCCAATGGGACATCCTGTAGCCACTGTCATAGACTGTATCTTCCTGGAGGGCAGGTATTATGTCCACCAACTCTGCCATATGATTCTCTCCTAAGTGCTCAGTACAGTGTTCTGTACACAGTAAGTACTTAATAAACATCATTGATTGATTGGTATGAGTGCTATTGTCCCTTCCTTTCTCTGCCCCCCTTCTAAATCTTCCTTTCCCTATTTCTACTTTCCTTTTCTTTTTCTTCCATCCTCTCTCTGATTCTATCTTTCCCACCTCCACTTCCTCTTGCTGATTTTTCTTTTTCTTTCCCTTTCTGTAGGCCTGAACAACTTGGGGTGTGTCTCTGTCTCTCTCTGTCTCTCTCTCTCTCTCTGTCTCTCTCTATCTCTCTTCCCCCCCTTCCCCTTCTCTCTCTCCCCCTCCCCCAACACACACTGCCTCACTGTATCTCGTTCTTGCCTGTCCCTCCGTCGACCCCCGGCCCACATCCTCCCCTGGCCTGGGATGCCCTCCCTCCGCACATCTCTCTTCCTCCCTTCAAAGCCCTACTGAGAGCTCACCTCCTCCAGGAGGCCTTCCCACACTGAGCCCCCTTTTTCCTCTCCTCTCCCCATCCCCCTGCCCTACCTCCTTCCCCTCCCCACAGCACCTGTATATATGTTTATACAGATTTATTACTCTATCTCACTTGTACATATTTACTATTCCATTTATTTTCTTAATGATGTGCATCTAGCTTTATTTCTATTTATTCTGATGACTTGACACCTGTCCACATGTTTTGTTTTGTTGTCTGTCTCCCCCTTCTAGACTGTGAGCCCACTGTTGGGTAGGGACCGTCTCTATATGTTGCCAACTTGTACTTCCCAAGCGCTTAGTACAGTGCTCTGCATACAGTAAGAGCTCAATAAATACAACTGAATGAATGAATGAATACGAGACCTGCCTTTTCAGCCACATCCCAGATGTGCCACCCCATGTCCCCGTCCATGCCTCAGTTGGACTCCCCAGAGTGAGTCTTCCTGGTGTTCTGCCCAAACTGACTCTCCCATGGGATTGTTGCAGTCAACAATCCTGGTGCTTCCATGCTGAGATTGAAGGCAATCAGTAGAGTGGCTAAAGGGAAGAGCTAAAGGGGAGAGCTTGTTCCCCAATTTCAGGCATCAAGCAAATTGTCACACACACACCCCAATTCTTTCTTTCCGTGTTTCCTATTGATGCGGTCACTAATTTTGAACTATTTGTTACCTGAACCTTCCCTTTCCCGTAAATCCACCATATTTCCTTATAAATATTTCCTTAACTTTGTAATTACCTAATTGTTTAACATATTGATGTTGCTCTGTATCAATCAATCAGTGGTATTTATTGAGCTCTTTCTGCGTATAGAGTACTGTACAAAGAGCTTGGGAAAGTGCAGTGTAACAGAGTTGGTAGACTTGTTCCTGGCATCATAAGGAGTTTACTGTCTAGAGGGGGAGAAAGGCATTAAAATAAACTACAGATATGTGCATAAGCTCTGTGGGACTAAGGGTTGGGTGGATATCAAGTGCCTAAAGGGTACAAACCCAAGTGCAAGAGTGACACAGAAGGAAGGAGGGAGTACGGGAAATGAGGGCTTAGTTGGGGAAGGACTCTTGGAGGAGATGGGATTTTAGTAAAGCTTTGAAGGTGGGGAGAGTGATTGCCTTTAGGAGAAGAGGGAGGGACTCGGGTAAGGGGTCGGCAGCGAGACAGACAAGATCGAGGTAAAGTGAGTAAGTCGGTAGGATGAATTGGTCCTTCATTTTAATTAATCAAACTACAGCTTCACAGGTTTCTCCTGATTTTGTTTGGAAAAAAATAAGAACTGCAGTGATTACTTGTATTTTACAGGGTCTCTGAGAGAAAGTGCCTGCCCATGCCCGAATCAGTTGTTCTACGCAGTGTTAAGAAATTTGGAGAGGAGAACAGGAGCTTTGAGTCTGATGGACCATGTAAGCAGCATCTTTTGTTTTTGCTTTATATCTGTGGTGTAAGGGGAGATAGAACCAAAATGTGGCAAAGTTAATGAGGCAGCAACTGCTACAATTACTGTGAAAGATGAATACTGCACAAAATTCCTTCGGAGTGCAGTGTGTTCTCGTCAGGCACTAGTAAATGTAGACTGACAGACCTACTGGAGGTTTAGATGTATGTCTGTTTGCATTAACAGAGCCCCTTATTGTCTAGTAGCAATACCAAGACACAGTGCTACCGAATCTCCCAGTGAGGGTGCTTAAATTCAACTAGCCTGCATGTAGGCAGTAGTCTGATGGATAGCTATACAACCTATGATATAACACATAAAATAATTATACATTGTCTTTTGTTGGAGGATTGTTAAATTATTATTTGTGTTTATACTGCTGCACAACCAAATGCAACAAAATTAGCTGAGTCTGCTAATTCTTGCAATGTACCTGCTGTCGAGTACAGGCCCACTGGCAGTATGTCAACTTCTTGACTAAAATTATCCCTAAACAGAAATATCAGTGCTGATCCCCTTTCCCACACTAACATAGCTAAATGATTGTTGTTGAGAAGTAAATGATATTTTAATTTCTTTATTAGAGAAATCATTTACAATTTAATACTGCTAGATTAACTCCTTGAGGGCAAAATCACATCTACTAATTCGCTTTTTCTCTCCCAAGTACTTAGAATCATTCTCTGCACACAGTAAACTCTTAATAATATTATTGATTAATTAATGCTAGAGGTTTAGACTCATCTTCCATGGTGATTTTTTTGGGACATAAGCAATGTCAATTATTTTCTGGGGATTATATGTTTTTCCTTTGTATTAAGCTTTTATTGACCTCTATCGTGGCTGAGTTATCATTCCTATTGTTTATATTACTTTTTTCAGCACAGGGAAAGTGTTGGTAGACGAGGCAGACACTGGGTGGTGAAACTGGTAAAAATGAACAGAATTTGAGTTTTCAGATAGTGTTGATGTTGGAGGAAAAGTGAACTGGAATATTTGGAGTGAGAAAGGTACTGGTGTTTCAGAGGCATCAAGAACGAGTCATCATCATCATATGATGGCATTTATTAAGCGCTTACTATGTGCAAAGCACTGTTCTAAGCGCTGGGGAGGTTACAAGGTAACCAGGTAGCAAGGTAACCAGTGGTAAACAAATCAGATAATTAAGTACTTATTGAGCAACTACAGAGTGCATGACCCTCTGCTTGGGGACATGTTAAAAACAAAAACCAACAAACTTGTCCTGGAGTAATTTAGCCTTTAACAGGGAGGAGGGACAGACTCATATAAAACAACATAAATATGCATGTACTCATAGAATTACCCCTTCTTCAAATGGGTTAAATAGAGGTATGGTTCACTTTCTCGTCTTCATAAATAATTTTTGCTTCCCTTCCATTCTGTAGTAAATAATTTTCCTTTCCACTTTGCCTAGACCACACAGATAGACACAGACACTCAGAGAAGCAGACGTTTGTCCTTGTCAGGGAGTTAAGCAAAAGCAGAAGGGAAGGTGAGAAACAGGAGCCAAGAGCAGTCCGTGCTAATTCTCGGTTCCCACCGTCATTGCCTGATGGAGGGCTGGTTGGCAGGCCATTCCTGAGACCAGCAGAGGAGGGTATTCAAGATGGTGGAAACTTTGGGGAGCCTGTAGCTGCCAATTTTTGTAACTTCACATTTTCCCCTACTGCTGCTTAGCTCCTCCCGGCCAGCTTGTTGTGGGCAAGGAACGTGTCTAATGTTTCATTGTCCACTCCCAAGAGCTTCCTACAGTGCTCTGCACACAGTCAGTGCTCCATAAATACAGCTGCCTTACCCACCCGCATCTTGAATCTCTGATTTCCGATGGGTGGGAATACATGATTGGCCTCCAAAAGCAGGATGTCCGGTCTTGTTGGCCAGGGCCTCTCTAACCAACCTGCTGCCTCTGTTTTAGGCTAGCAGAATCTCCCGGCCAGCTTCTCCTTCTCCAAATGCAAGCCGCACCCCCCACAGAGAGACACTCACCTTTCCCACTTTGCTGCATGTCTTTTGACTGGAAACTGACCACTGGGACTCTTGACTGATGACCATATTGATCCAGATCACTGTGGTGGCCTTAACAGGCAAAGTGATCTTTTTTCTGCATAAATCAGTAGAGAGGAAAAATGAAAGCCAATTTCTATAAATGTTTTCAAGCCCTCCTTTGGTCCAGTTGAAAGGTCAGCGCACAGGGCATCGGAAGACTTGGTAGTGGTTGGGGGTGCCTGCTTGAGGCTGTGCCATCTGTGTGAAAATTTTCTGACCTTAGAGAGGACAGCCCCAGAGGAATAGGTGGTTAACGAGGTTAGAAAGACCACAGTAGCTACCCAGGCAACCTCCTGCTGGGTTATGATGGGTTGGAGAGGCGTCCACACTGTATCGCAGGGGATTGTTCCATGTATAAGGAACAACTTGGATAAAGACTCAGGGAAAGCAGAGGGAGGTTTGAGTACAGGAAGTCTCTGGTTTATTGCCCTGTATATCTAAATTTGCCGCCTGTTTCAGCTTTACAGCACATCAGTTTTGACTTTACAGCACTAGCCTCCTTAATGGAACTTGCTCTGGGGGACTGGAGGACTCCAACAGAACAGGAGAGACTTGGGGGTAAAGAGAAGTTGCCCTTTTACTTTCAGAGAAGTCAGCATCAACTACCCTTTTGCAGAACCCCTCTGACTAGAAATACAGTAATGTAGCTATATTACAAATCTGCAGTTGATTGAATTCACAATTCTGGGTAATTTCGGTAAAAACAGAGTACCATTGTTTCCCCACATTCATAATGCTGTTCCTGTGGGGAAATTGATTCCCACTTACGTTTTGACTTGTAAGAGGCAGCTTTTATGAATTGCTTGTAAATCTGAGTTTTTCTTCAAGAGGTACAGGAAGGCACGTTTGGATGGATGGATAATAGGAGGTGTGCAGTGTTGGGGTGTATGAGTAAGAGCTGATGAAAGGAGGGGGGAAATGTATGTTTTGAAGACATATACAAGGGCATGTCCTCTGCTACTGGCCTCTTATTCCCTTCCTACTCTCAGGCACGTTTCTGTATAGTCTGAAACTATATGCCTGGATACAGATCATAATACAGGTTATTTGTAAGATGTTCTGTCATCTAGAGAAATGTTGGGCACAGTAGTTCGCTGCGGCATTCAGAGAAAACAAACCTAAAGCACAGAATGCTTTCTTATTAGGATACCACAAGTATATATAATATAACACATTATGAGGAAGAAGCAGTTTGGATATGAAGTGTGCATGAGAGAGAAAGAATTAGGCAGGGAAACTCTGAAGCTACATTTTCAGAGGTCGCTGGTGAAAAATCAGCCTGAAAAAAGAAATCTCCATTTAGCCACTCTTCTGTTTCTACAGAGAAGTAGTCTCAGGAATAATCTAGAATCTTGAAAACAGAAGACGACATTACCACCCAGGAATCTTGAAGATTAGATATACCCATCAGGTGCAACACCAGGAACTACGTGCCATCAGGTCACTGCACTATGAGCTGTACTTAGCTGCTGGAACAGTCTGGTCATGAGTCAGTTACAGAGGAAAAAAAAAATCATAGCAACCATAACCCTTTCAGGGACAGGCCCCAATGAGGCAGACTCCAAGGACGGGAGGAGAAGATGGCAAAGCAGCAGATTAGTGAGAAGTATTGAGGAAATAATAATGATAATAATGGAAATAAAAGTATTTGTTAAGCAATTACTATGGGCCAGGCAGTGTGCTAAGCATTGGGGTAGACACAAGATAATCAGTTCAAGCATGGTCCCTGACCCTCATAGGTCTCATAGTCTGAGGAGGGAGAACAGGTATTGAATCTCCATTTTACATATGTGGAAACTGAGATACCGAGAAGTTCAGTGACTTAGACTGTGAGCCCTATGTGGGACAGGGATCGTGTCTGAAGTGGTTAACTTGTATCTACCCCAGTGTTTAGAACAGTGCTTGTCATGCAGTAAGCACTTAACAAATAATGAGAAGCAGCGTGGCTCACTGGAAACAGCACGGGCTTTGGAGTCAGAGGTCATGAATTCAAATCCCAGCTCCTCCAACTGTCAGCTGTGACCTTGGGCAAGTCACTTCACTTCTCCGTGCCTCAGTTACCTCATGTGTAAAATGGTGATTAAGAGTGTGAGCCCCCCGTGGGACAACCTGATCACTTTGTAACCTCCCCAGCGCTTAGAACAGTGCTTTGCACATAGTAGGTGCTTAATAAATGCCATTATTATTATTATTATTATAAATACCATTTTTTTAAAAAGTGACTTGCTCAAGGGCACACAGTAGGCCAGTCGTGAAACTGGGAGACACAAGTCGTCTTACTCCCAGGGCTGTGCTCTTTCACATACACCTGGATTCTTCTCAGAACAATTTAAGCAAAATAAAGAGGCGGGTACTGAATATTCAATGATGAAATTCCTTGCTCCTTTGCTCACTCTCAGAACTTGACCTAAGAGCCAACCCTGGTGGGCTATCCCTGGAGAAACCACCTTCTGCCTGTCTTGTTCATGCAACAGGTGTGTGGTGAGGGAGAGAGAAAAAGACAGAGATAGAGAGAAAAACAGACCAAGGACAGGAAGTGCTCTCCCCAGCCTCCCTACACATGCATTTTCTTAAACTGAAAATTTTTCTCTTTAATGTAATAGCCATAAAAGACACACGAAAGAATTAATATGGAAAAGGAACAGTGTACTAATGTGAAATAACCTAGTTCAAGGACAAAGATACCAAACACCCAACATCGACTCTGCTTAATATGGTGATCTGCACACAGTAAACGCTCAAGAAATACTATCAACTGAATGACCGTTGCTAGCAGGGAAACGTAATGTCATCATACAAAACAGACTGGTGGAGCGGGAATCAGGTTACCCCTTATCAGAGTGGTCAAATGACTGATGCCAGCCCTGTTCCCCACCTCCCCAAAGCCATCCCCAGTTAATCAGAAGCAATTCCCTCAAACGGTAATGGTCATGAAACCATTTTCAGTCTTCACCGTGTGACCTTGGCCAGATGACTTAATTTCTCTAAGCCCTAATTCCCTCATCTGTGGAACGGGGACAAAACTCCTGCTTTCCCTCCTATTTAGACTGTAAGCCTAGGGTGAATAGCCTTGTGTGTCTGACCTGATCATCTTGTATCTACCGTAGTGTTTAGCACAGTGTTTGACACATAGTAAAAGCTTAACAATAAATCTCATCACTGTTTACGCTGTTATTCTAATAACACTTTTCATGATGAAAATGTAAATACTTGTTTAGCATAGATATTTATGCCACATTGTTGTCTCAAAACAGAGTCCGCTTTGGTTAACCTGTTTTATTTATAGGATTTATCCCAGCACTATGCACAAAATGGAGTTTATTAATTGTTTTTGATAATTTATATGTATTATTTTTGTCCCAACAGATAACAATGTTAAGAAACAAAGGTAAGTGAATTTGTGTTCAGTACAATTAATGAATCAGTATTGCAGTTAGTATAATTTCTAGGATACACACTATAGTTTATATGACCACACATGTTTTATGTTTCATGTTATCTTCTTTTGCTATATAAACCCATTCCCCGTCACTCCCGTCCAATATGGGAAAGCTCCTTTTTTCTTATTCCTTTAAAATGAGGTATTACATAGGGACTCAAAAAATAGTACCAGAATTAAGGCAAGAATATCCTGTACCTGTCATTGGCTTCATTGCATGTAGTGGTTCAAGAAGCAGAAGAATGAAACAAAAGCTCTGAAATTTAATTGTGAAAAAAAAAAAGTGATTTAGCAATATCTGACTCTCTCCACCCCACACTCGAATTGGTACCAGTCAGGCATGTCTTTCCTAACCCTCTGTCAAAGCAGCTAGGATTGCATCTGGAAAATATACATGAGCCTAGAAAGTTGCAGTCTGGAAGAAGTTTCATTAGTTTGTCAGAACTTGAAAATTTTCTCATGCTGGTACTCTTCATTCTCTCCTTCCTCATAATGACCCCCTTCCCTATCCTAGGTCTTGGTGAGCATCAGAACACTGTTCTGTCATCTCAGCACAAATCCCTGGCTCCCCGAGACCTCACTAAGACTCCCCCCCAACCCCACCACACACAAATTAAACCCAAATCTGAAATGCAAAACTATGTTAAAGTACACAAAACTAAGCAGCATGGCTCAGTGGAAAGAGCATGGGCTTTGGAGTCAGAGGTCATGGGTTCAAATTCTGACTCCGCCAATTGTCAGCTGTGTGACTTTAGGCAAGTCACTTAACTTCTCTGGGCCTCATTACCTCATCTGTAAAATGGGGATTAAGACTGTGAGCCCCCCATGGGACAACCTGATCACCTTGTAACCTCCCCAGCCCTTAGAACAGTGCTTTGCACATAGAAAGCGCTTAATAAATACCATTATTATTATTATTATTATTATTATTATTATTATTAAGCAAAGCTATTAACATGAAAAACAAAACTGGAATTTTCACAGTAAAATCCTAAATTCAAAAATTCATTGCTTAGGGCTGTTCCTTCATAGAATAAAAGGAAAAAGGACATGTCCGCATGCGGTGTCTTGAACCATCAGGTGCGAAGATTTGCCGTTTGATTGGAAAGGATGTTTTCATTCTGCATTTTGTTCTCCCAAAGGTCACCAGATGGGAAGAACAATGACAGCATTCGAATCAGCTTCTTTCAACTGGTAATAAAAGTTGCACATGGTCATGGAAAGGAATATTTATGGCTTTGATTGGATAACTGTGACTCAGCAATCTTTAGGAAGCATCAAAACTTTGAGACTTATTGATAGGTATCAGGTGATTCCAGTGAAGGCTGTTTTTCAGTCTGATTAAAAAAATGATAGCAGTCTCAGGAACAAGGGTGAATACATTATTGTCCAAGCACCCAAATCTTACCCAGGAGTTCAAACAAGTTCATACTAAAATTCATACTAAAGTCAAATACCTAAGAATCACTTATTTATCCTTTTGGCAAGAGGAATAGTAGTGCTCTAGTGGAAGGTGCTCTATGTTCACCCGCTCCTGTTTTCAAATTTTCTGAAACCATCTTCAGGTGGCTCGTCCTCACACAAGGAGCTCCCCACCATGGTCTAGATTATTTTTCCAAAACTACATTTTTTTTCCTAGCCAACATAGGAAACAGGCTGAATTTTAGTGAATCCCTCCAAAGTCTTGGTTTTAATTGTCAGTGATTACCAGATTATTGGATTTTTCTATCTCTGGGCCAACAGCCATGAAACAAGTACAGCTTCAGAGTGATCGGAAGTTCAGGTAAATTGGACAGAGACAAGCAATAACGTAGAAAGCACGAGATAATGCCAGATGCCTGCACTCTTGAGGAAACCAGAGGTTTCAGTTTTGATTCAATTTGGGATTGCCTTATACATCTGACTAAAGATACTTCTGTGAAAGATGTTGGGATTAAAATGTGAAAAATGGCATTTCTGAAACCAGATTCTAGTAGTAGACTCCACAATGCATACCACCATAGGGTTTAACCATTTCTGGTTTGTATTTTCAAGTTTCGCTTTTCCTCGTCAACTGAGATTTGGCTGATGATCGGGGGGAGTTTCTGTGCAATCCTGCATGGAGCAGCCCAGCCGGGCATGTTGCTTATCTTCGGCATGATGACTGACACTTTTATTACATACGACATTGAATTAAAAGAGCTTAGCCTCCCTGGGAGGGTGTGCGTGAATAACACCATAATGTGGCAGAACGGCTCTCTTGACCATAATGAGACAAGTGGGACCAGATGTGGGTGAGTTGTCTGTTACTGTTTGTTCTTTCCTCTTCTGCAGTCCATTTTCCAGTCTAACTTAAGAGTTTGCAAGAGGTGCTTTAGTGGTGTGGGGACGGCATTGGAGACTAGAGAGCCTTCCACAACACAAACATTAGCCTGTCTTCTGACTCCTCTGGGAAACTGCCTGTTGGATTGGGTCCCCCACGCCAGGCTATCCTGGGTTTCTCATCCGAACTGCCGTCCCCTCACTCCTCATCAACTAGGCCAACTAGGTAGCCATCAGCTGATTACAACTTGGTTGAATTTCCTGCCTGAGCAGGAAGTGCACAAGTGACGTAAGGCTTTGCTGGGGGTGGTCACCTTCCACCTGATTGACTATGTCATGTGTGTGACCTCAGCAACCACAGGTGACATTCCCCATTATGTACGTCCTCCCACAGGCTTCCAAGAAAGGGCTATTTGGGCCTTCATTGTATTGTAAGCTCATCAAATAAACCAGTTTGACAATCTCAGTCGATGGGAGAAGCTTTGGAAACAGGGCCCTGGCTCGGGTTCAGTGATTAGCTAGAAGTGAGAGAGAAAAAGGCTACTGAAGCCGGCTGCCGTGTTTCTAGGGTTGGGGCAGTTTGAGGGTCAGTCTTCCTCCTGGAATTTGTCTATCAATAGGTTTTGCTTTGAGGCCGTCACTGAGACTGACTCATTTTAATCAATGAGTCCATATAGTGCATGATGCTGACTCAGTATGGAGCAGCAAGCTTTGCTGTGCAGCTCTCAAAGGGCTGCTGCTCCCTGGGCGAGACAGGCTCATCGCCACATGCACATACAAGGAGAACCAAGGGTGGGGCACCTCTTTCCTCTGAATCTGGGGGTGAAATTCCTCATGAACTAGGATATTAGGTGGGGTGGATCCTTCTTTGTTCCAGAAGGAGAAAAAAAAAAGCAGATTGAGAAAGCCTGACCCAGTGACACACAGAAACTGGCAAGATGCTACTTACTTCCTCAGCAGAAGAATTTTCACCTTCCACCTGGTTCTGTCACGCAGGAATTCTCTGCCTAGAAAGAGTCTGTGCTCCAAAGAGAGTGACAGATGTCTTTGGAATCTACGACGTCTGGTGCACCTACCCTCTGGGCTCCTCAGGAAGGCAGTGAAGCCTGGGCCTGAGCATGAGACTCAGATCTGGGTTCTAGTCATGGCTGAACCACTGGGTCTGCTGGATGACCTTGAATCAGTTAGTCAATTGTATTTAGTGAGTGCTTACTGAGTGCAGAGCACTGTACTAAACGCTTGGGAGAGTACACTATTACAATATAACAGACCCAGTCCCTGCCCGCAATGATTTTGCATTCGAATAGTGCCTTGAACAAGGTACTTAATAGCTCTGTGCCTCAGTTTCCTCATCCTGCTTCTCCCTACCTCACAGGGGTGTTATGAGGGTAAAATAAAATAACTGATATGAAAGTGCTTTGGGGGAAAAAAGCATCACAGAAATTCAAGTTGATGATGATAATAATAATAATAATGATGGTATTTGTTAAGTGCTTATTATGTGCCAAGCACTGTTCTAAGCACTGGGATAGATACTGGATAATCAGGTTGTCCCATGTGGGGCTCGTGATCTTAATCCCCATTACACACATGAGGTAACTGAGGCACAGAGAAGTTAAGTGTCTTGCCCAGAGTCACACAGCTGACAAATGGCAGAGATGGGAATAGAACCCATGACCTCTGAAATAGAAATAGTAGTACTACTAATAGTAATACTATTAGAAATAGTAGTAATAAAAATAAATACTTCCGTCATAATCTTGTTTCACCACAGTTTGTGCCAAACTTGCTATTGGGTCAGGCACTAATAGGGTTCTGGATGAGTTGTGAGGCCATGCTGTGGGCGTGAAAAGTGGGTCCAGACCTAAGTCTGGCTAGTGGTTGTCTATGTTTTCCACACTAGGCTTGTTTTCACTCAACTTTAGGGGCTCCAGAAAGTGTGGGGCTGGAGCTGCCACCCCAAAGCTGTGTTGGCCATTGTCCTAGCAAACTCGAGGAAAAGCTGCAAGTCCCTCCTGAAGCGGAGGTTGGGCCTGGCCGATGGCAGGCTCTGGGTGGGTCCCACACCACTCGGGCTTGGGTGAGGTCTCTGGTTTCTCCCCTCTGCAGGGCTCCAACAGGCAAATTCTCTTCTCCCTAGGTGAACATTAGATAATTTTCAAAGTCCTTTACTTCTCTCAGGTCTCTAAAATGCCATGAACATCTTGATAAGGAATAGACTGCAAATTATGAATGGTCTCCATTACTGGATTATGAGTATGATTTGATTTACATGTTCAAGTGGCAAAATGGGTGCAGGTAGAATCCACTTACCTGTGGGCTGCTCAGGCTCTGAAATGGCACAGGATGCTAATTTTCTTTAGAATTCCCATCACCGGTTTCCACTAGGTTACGCTGCTTTTAAGCACATACTGTATGCCAAGCACTGTAATAATAATAATAATAATGTTGGTATTTGTTAAGCGCTTACTATGTGCAAAGCACTGTTCTAAGCGCTGGGGAGGTTACAAGGTGATCAGGTTGTCCCACGAGGGGCTCACAATTTTAATCCCCATTTTACAGATGAGTTAACTGAGGCACAGAGAAGTTAAGTGACTTGCCCAAAGTCACACAGCTGACAGTTGGCAGAGCTGGGATTTGAACCCATGCCCTCTGACTCCAAAGCCCAGGCCCTTTCCACTGAGCCACAGCAGCTTCAGTAGATACAAGAAAATGAAGTTGGACAGTCCATGTCCCACAGTCTAAATAAGGCAGGGAGAGGTCAAGTTTTGAATCCCCGTTTAAAGATAAGGAACCCAAGGCCCAGAGAACTTAAATGACTTGTCCATGGTTAGGTAGCTGGCAGGTGATTGAGCTGGGATTACAGCCCAGATGAATAGGTTCTAAAACACATGTTCTCCCATCTCCTTAGAATGTGAGCCCCATGTGGGACAGGGCTGTGTCCAATCTGGTTACCTTGTATTTACCCCAGCACCTAGTACAGTGTTTGGAACATAGTAAGCGCTTATTAGCAGTGCGGCCTGGTGGATGAAGCAGGGACCTGAAAGCCATATGGAAGTAGATTCTATTCCCGGTTCTGCCACTTGTCTGCAGTGTGACCTTAGGAAAATCACTTCTCTTCTCTGGGCCTGAGTTACTTCATCTGTAAAATGGGGATTAAGACTGTGAGCTCCATGTGGGGCATGGGCTGTATCTACACCCTCGCTTAGAACAGCTCCTGGAACATAGGAAGTGCTTAACAAATACCACAAAAACCCCCAAAACAAAACAAAAAGACTCCCATGACTATGTTTTTCCTACTAAGCCACACTGGTCATCAAGACTTAATACACTCGATTCTTCCTACCACATGCTTTGGCAAGAAGGCGATAATGGAATTAGAGAGCATTCTTCCTACATTTGCTTTGTACGGCCCAATTATTAAACAAACTGCATCTTTGACACCCCCCAACTGTCCCTTCAGTTCTTCTATTCCACTTGCACACTTCAGGACTCACGACCGCCCATAGCACCTATGGTCGTACTTTCTGTACCCTTATACTTAAACACCTACTCCCTTTTCCTTCTTCCTATCTTTGGTGTATTTTTTTAGCTTCTGCCTTCCCCATTACAGGGTAATCTCTTGAGGGCAGGGATTATGTTGTCTTTAGTCTGTAATACCATCTCAAGAGCTTAGTATAGAATTCCACTCAGGCACTCAATAAATGTGATTAATTGATTACCTTTCTGCATGTAAGTGGCCTCAGAATGGGCAATACTGAGAAGCAGCATGGCTCACTGGAAAGAGCACGGGCTTTGGAGTCAGAGGTCATGTTCAAATCCCGGCTCCGCCACTTGTCAGCTGTGTAACCTTGGGCAAGTCACTTAACTTCTCTGGGCCTCAGTTCCCTCATCTGTAAAATGGGGATTAAGACTGTGAGCCCCACGTGGGACAACCTGATCACCTTGCATCCTCCCCAGTGCTTAGAACAGTGCTTTGCACATAGCAAGCACTTAACAAATACCATCATTATTATGTGAGTTTTTCTTAACGTGAGGGTTTGTAGGAACACAGCCCTGACATTTTCAGAGAACAGGGTGTACATCCCTGAAAGGGTCCAAATCATACTTCACCAGCAAACCACCTCGAGAGCAGTTTAAGAATCTGGAATGATCTGGCCAACAGTTTTCCAGTACGTATGGAAACATTTCCTGAGACGTGACTGAGGGCTTAGTTCCTTCTGACTCAGAACTCCAGCAATGCTTCTTGATTGCAGTGACTAGATTTCCCAGAAGAAAAAAAAACTGGTATGCTGAAGTCATCAGCACCCCTTGTCCCTGGGTTTATTATCACCATTACTATCATTAGCAATTCATTGTGCACCTACTTTGTGCAGGGCAATGTACTAGACTCTGAGGGAAATTTCAAAAGAAGCAGTGTTTCCTAGTGGAAAGAGCACAGACCTGGGAATCAGAAGACCTAGGTTTCAATCCTACCTCTGCCATTGACCTGCTAGGTAAACTTGGGCAAGTCACATAACTTGCCTCAATTTCATCATCTGTAAAATGGGGATTCAATACCTACTCTCCCTGCCATCTAGCCTGTGAGTCTTATGTGAAACAGAAACTATGTCTGACCTGATTAACTTGTGTCTTCCTGAACACTTAATTTAGTATTTAGCACATTGTAAGCACTTAACCTGCCCACAAAGATCTTACAATTTCATGGAGGAGTAAGTTAACAGATGTTATGCAAAAATATTCCTTCAGGTACCTCAGTCATGCCGCCTAACAACCAAGATGATTGTAGAGAGTGGGTTCTTGGTGTGAAAGCTTTGACATTTTGTGTGACCTATAAACTTTTCCAAGGATATGGTAATACACCATCTAAAACCAGGGCTGTCCTGGCCCAATCAGGATGCCTGGACACCCTAGCCTTGTTTTTCACTTCTTAAACAAGGAGCAAATGGAGTTTTGAGAATGAAAACCTGGGCAGATGTCCCCTCTTGGAGTTTAATCTAGTTTCTCAACACAAACATCCGTTTAGATGCTTATTATTCAATCAGTCAATCATTAACAACCAATAAACTTTAACAAGCACTTATTGTGTACAGAGCTCTGTATGGTTGGGAGAGTGTAGTGCAACAGAGTGGGTAGACATGTTCCTTGCCCAAAAGGAGCTTACAGTCTAGAGAGAGAGACAGATGTTAAGTAACAATTATGTACAGAGCTTCTGTGGGGCTGAGATTAGGATGAATATCAAGTGCTTAAAGGTTATAGACTAAAGTACAAAGGGAACACGGAAGGGAGAGGGAGTTGGGGAAATGAGAGTTTAATTAGTGAAGACCTCTTGGAGGAGATGTGATTTTAATAAGGCTTTGAAGGTGGAGAGAATGGTAGTCTGCCATATATTGTTGGGGAGGGAGTTCTAGTCCAGAAACAGGATGTGGGCTAGGGGCCGGCAGCAAGAGAGATAAGATCAAGGTAGAGTGATAGGTTGCTGTTGGAGGTGCGCAGCATGCCAGGTGGATTGTGGTAGGAAATCAGCGAGGTAAGGTAGGAGGGGGTGAGCTGAATGAGTGCTTTAAAGCTGATGGTAAGGAGTTTTTGTTTGACATGGAGGTGCATGGGCAATCACTGGAGGTTCTTGAGGAGTGGGGTTATTTAGAATAGTTTTTTTTTAGAAAAATGATCTTGGCAACAGAGTGAAGTATGGTCTGGCGTGCTGAGAGGCAGGAGGCAGGGAGGTCAGCGAAGAGGCTGATGTAGTAATCAAGGTAGGATAGAATAAGTGCTTAGAACAGTGTAGTAGCAATTTGTATGGAAAGGAGAGAATGGCTTTTAGTAACGTTGTGACAACAGGATTTGGTGTCATTGAGTAAGTGGATTGAATGAGAACTGAGTTGAAGATAACATCAAGCCGGCAGGAAGATGAGGAGTTCTGTTTTGGACACAGTACATTTGTCCAGTGGAACATCCCAGTAGAGATGTCCTGAAGGCAGGAGGAAATGTGAGATTGCAGAGAAAAGGTCACGGCTGGAGAGAGAGATTTGAAAGTCATCTGTACAGAGATGGTAGTTGAAGCCGTGGGAGGGAATGAGTTCTCCAAGGAAATGGGTGTCGATTGAGAATAGAAGGGGGTCCTTGAGGGAGTCCCATAGAGGGTGGAAGTCAAAGGAGGAGCCTGAAAAAGAGACTGAGAGGGAGCAGCCGGAAAGTCGGGAGCAGCCAGAGACTGGCGAACCAAGAGAGGACAGTGTCGGTGAAGCCAAGATTAGATAATGTTTCAAGAAGAAGGGGGTGATCCTCAATGGCAAACGAGGAACAAGAGGAATGGTAGGAGAAAGATAACGTGGGTTTCCATAATTTCTCATTAGTTTTAGGGACCAGTCAAAGACAGGGTGGGGGTGGTGTGAGGGGAGAAGTGGTGGGAGAGAGAGTCGACCCAGGGGAATTTGGGAGAAGAATGGCAGGAGAGCAGAAGAGAAACACACAGTATTGGGAGCCCAGCTGTGCTGGTCTCCTTCCAGCTTCCACACTGAGGTTCCCTTCCCACCCTATCTACCCCTCAAGTCCTTCTGCCACCCTTAAGGTGATGTTGATGGTCTGAATTTCCCAATGCAGGACTAGGAGTTTCTGGCAACCAACCCATCCTTGTTGAGACATATATTTAAATTGTTCTCCTCTGTCCACTTTCTCTCTTAATTTGCTCTTCAGCACAAGTCCAAGGGCTCTAGCCTTCCTGTTCTTTTCTTTGACCCCAAAACGGAATGCCTCCTAAGAATGGGTTCTGCCTGTGTCCTTGGCAAAGTATGTCAAGACAAAAAAAAAATGTATGTTTTTATTTCCTGGTCCTCTTACTTGGCTTGTTTTGGGAAGGGAGTTAATGTCACTATGAGGCCTGAGTCCTCTTTTCCCTAGGCACGTAACCACCCTGGAAGCAGCAGGGCTGTGCCCTGACAAGTGGCTTGTCCTGTTGTGATGATAGGCGTTACCTCAGAGGTGAGGTACTGTGTACTGACGTACTGACGGAGCTGTAAGAGTTGAGTCAGTGATGGATGGAAATAGGCCAGCTAATTGCGCACATTTTAACACTGTGTCGTCAGCAACGCAAATGTGTTATTCTGTGAATTGGTTGAGATACACAATAAGAGGCATTTCTCAGAGTTTTATCATCATGATAATGTAACTGGGTGTTGTCTCACTGTGAATAATGAGTTGTTTATGGAAAATATGCCTTCAATGTGGACACTGGTAATTTAGTCTCGTGCATTTTCTTTGGAACTTCTGTCAGATGTGTTCTTAAATTATCAGTGAAGCAAGAGGAGTCTTAATTTCTCTGCTTATGTTTGAACTGCTTCTGGTTGGTGTTTTATTGAATGTTGTTCAGTTAGGGTGCAAAGCCTAGGATTTTGAGTGTATTAGAATATCCTAATTCATTTTTGATTAGATAGTACGATCACAGATTGTAAAATGCATTAATGAGAGACACAGTTTTAGTAGTATTTGTTAAGCACACACTATGTGCCAAGCACTCTATTAGGTGCTGGGGTAGGTACAAAACAATCAGAGTGGACATAATCCATGTCCCACAGAGGGCTCACAGTCTTAATCCCCGTTTTACAGATAAGGTAACTGAGGCACAGAGAAGTTAAGTGACCTGCTCAAGGTCACAAAGCAGACAAGTGGCAGAGCTGGAATTAGAACCCAGGTCCTCTGATTCCCAGGCCTGTGCTCTATCCACTGGGCCACACTGCTTCTCAAGAAGTTTACAAGAAACTATGAAATAACTCTGAAATGAATCTATCCCTACAGTGTTCCTTGTACATATTTACTATTCTATTTAGTTAATGATGAGCATATAGTTTTAATTCTATTTATTCTGACGATTTTGACACCTGTCTACATGTTTTGTTGTCTGTCTCCCCCTTCTAGACTGTGAGCCCGTTGCTGGGTAGGGACCGTCTCTATATGTTGCCGACTTGTACTTCCCAAGCGCTTAGTACAGTGCTCTGCACACAGTAAGCACTCAGTAAATACAGTAGAATGAATGAATGAATGGTCCATAGATTTCCAAACACTTATTGTGGCAAGATCATATTTAGACCACATTAATCTCTTCTGAGGTAGCATGGCCTAATCAAACAATTATATTTATTGATCGTTCACTGCATACAGAGCCCTGAACTAAGTGCTTGGGAGAGTATGGTATAATAGAGTTGGTAGATGCGTTTCATGCCCACAAGAAGCTTCTGGTCAAGAGGCCTAGGAAGAAGAGCACAGGACTGGGAATCAAGAGACCTGCGTTTTAGTGTCTGCTTTGCCGCTAGCCTGCTGTGTGATCTAGGGCAAATCACATAACTTATTTGGGCTACAGTTTCCTCATCTGAAGAATAAGGATAAAATACCTGTTTTCCCTCCCTCTTTGACTGTGAGCTTCATATGGGACAGAAGCTGTCTGATCTAATTATCTTGATTTTTCTCCCATTGCTTAGCACACAGAAAGTACTTAATGAATGCCATCATTATTATTATTATTCTAGTTATTATCTCATCCACCATACTGGGAAACTCCAGTTTAAAATGGGGCTGGTGCATATTACCAGATGGTGGTTACTGTGAGTCCAGAGACAAGTGTTGGGGTTCGGGGTAGTGGTCACTCGCCACATCATTGGTAATTAGAAATCTGTGTTGAATTGGATTAAAGAAGGCAGATTGCTAGTGAGGAGGAGCTCAGGGTGGGGCATAGAGACAGAGAGGAATGCCCCTTTCTGCTTTGAAAGAAACCTCCCCCTTCCTCCCCCATCATCTTGTTCCTCCTCTGAGAAACAGGGACCTCGTGAGTTTAGTGGTTTATAGTCTAGTTGCCAAATTCCCTTTCCCTCTGGAAGTGATTCCGGTATGTTTTCTATCTCCTGGTTTCAGAGGGCTTGTAATTACATCACTAAAATGCCTAAGTGCCTTTCTGCTACCATTTACTCCAAATGCTACTGGCAGCAGCACAGGGATTACCCTTGTAAACTGGAACCACATGGGCTACGTTCCTCGGAATGCCGACAGGGCTAATAAAACCCATTTTTAATGGAAAGGTGACAAACACATTTTCAGAGCATCCCCCCCCCCCCCCGAGATGGAGGAGCTATAAAATTGGTTCAGATTACTGGAAGAGGCCCCATTAAGCCTGGTGAATTACGGCCTGCATTATTCTACTGCAGAGTCACTGCAGATATCCTGTTGTGGATTTGCAAACCTTCCCGCTTTCAACTGCTCTATCCCAGCGAATGAGGCCCAAGTGAGAGGGCGATGGCAGCCACAGGACTGAATTGGGAGTTGGGGACAGTGCTGGGAGGTGGAAGAGAGCAAGCTTCACTTTCCATGCTTCTGGCTGCTTCGTCTGTCAAATGGGAATGGGGATATTTGCTTCCAGATCAGATGTGAAAGGCACTCAAGACCCTTCAGTGAAATGAATTTGTTTTCCACATGAATTTAAAGCTGCATGGTAAAGTGGCTTCCAAGAGCTCTTACTTCCAAGTGATACTGAAACAATGTAAATTTGGTTCCTGTACTTCCCCACCCATTGCCTCAATTTTGAGCCCTTTCCACTCTCATTAATGTGATCGTTAACAATATCATTTTATCTCTCGTGAAGGTTGCTGGACATGGATGGCGAAATGACCAAATTTGCCAGTTACTATGCCGGAGCTGGTTTTGCAGTATTTATCTTAGGATACTTCCAAGTCAGTATCTCCCATCCCTATTTTTTTTATAGGTGAAACTCTTGAAGTTAAGAATTTACAACAGAGACTTCTCACTAACTTATATTAATGTCTGTCTCTCCCTCTAATAATAATAATAATAATGGCATTTATTAAGCGCTTACTATGTGCAAAGCACTATTCTAAGCGCTGGTATACTGTAAGCTCGTTGTGAGAAGGGAACATGTCTGTTCATTGTTACACTGTACTCTCCTAAGTGTTTAGTAGTGCTCCGCACTCAGTAAGCCCTCAATAAATGTGAATCAATCAATCAATCAATCGTATTTATTGAGCGCTTACTGTATGCAGAGCACTGTACTAAGCGCTTGGGAAGTACAAGTTGGCAACATATAGAGACAGTCCCTACCCAACAGTGGGCTCACAGTCTAAATGAATGAGTGAATGAATGAATGGATGAACTAATTGTTCACTTGTCAGAAAATGCAAATGGCAAATCCCTGGTATGCACTTGGCTCTGTAGCCCCTCAGCACTTGACATTCCACCCACCCTCTAAGTGCTTGATAGTCAGCCACCCTCACCCCCACAGCACTTAAATGCAGAGCCTTACACTTTACCATTTCCCCTCTCTGTAATTTATTTTAATGTCGGTCTCCCTGACTAAACTCTAAACTCCTTGTGGGCAGGGATCGTGCCTATCAACTCTGTTGAACCGTACTCTCCCAAGGGCTTAGTACAGTGTTCTGCAGGGAGTAAGTGCTCAATAGCTACGACTGATGGGTTGACTTTGGGTCTAATTCCATGTGGATCTCTTTGAAGGCCAGAATTCTTCTCTGATCCCTATAACCACTTCAGATTGATGTGAAGGGAAGGAAATGAGGACTGTTCAACCAGACTAGTTTAGAAGGTGGGAATCACCTAGGCCAGTGGGTCCAGAGCACTGTCCTCCTCTACTCGGCGCTTAGAACAGTGCTTTGCACATAGCGCTTAATAAATGCCATTATTATTATTATTATTATTATTATTATTACTGTCCACACTGTCTCACCGTCTTTGTTCCTGGGGAAGTGTGCCCCCCACTGGCCTTGGGTAGAAGTGCAAGGGGATGGGAAATAGTGCAATGGCTTTCTTTTCCTTTACAGCTAAAAGCAGCGCAGGAAGACTGATATTCTCCTTTTGTGTTTTAGTGAAAATTCCCCTAACGTTGTTCAAATGATTTACTAAGACACTTTCACTAAAATCAATGTCAGTTGTATTTACTGAGCGTGTGTTATGTGCAGAGCACTGTATGTAGCGCTTGGGAGAGTACATCAGGATTAGCAGACATGTTCCCTGGCCATAATGAGTTTACAGTCTAAACTAAACTAAACTAAATAAATTAGTAATTTATATCAGAGAAACCACCAAACTTTCATCTGTAAAATGGGGATTAAGACTGCGAGCCCCACGTGAGACAACCTGATCACCTTGTATCCCCCAGTGCTTAGAACAGTGCTTTGCACATAGTAAGCACTAAATAAATGCTATTATTATTATTAATAAAACCCAATCGAAATCCCCTAGATATTTTTTTTGAAGTTTGACTGACTGATGATTTTCTATATAATTTCCTGGACCAATAAATGGAACACAATAAGAATAATAGTAACTGTTCAGTGTTTTCTTTGTACGACACATTGTATTAAACACTGGGGTAGATACAGTATATGCAGTTCAAGTTTCCATATTTTCATTTGGAGATGATTTTCTTGGCTTCCATTCCTATGCCTTGCCTGTGGTGCTCTGTCCATGTGGAATAATTATATTTCTGTATTAAGTTATGGGCTGTAAATGATCCAGACTTATCTCACACCCTCTCAAAAGCCTTACACTCTCCTAGAGGCTATTCAAGAACAGATTAATAGATATGGTATTTGCAGCTGGGCTCCAATTTCTCTGATTTCTTACCAAACTGGCTTCTCATTACTTGCATTTCTCAGGCACAAGATAATACTGAAGAAGTCATCTATTACAGTTCTTTGCTCATTTTGGAAAAATGAATAAGGAAAACTATTTTTTGTGTATTTTTTCCTACTTTGGAGGAAAAAAATATTAATTCCCTTCTGAGAGAGACTTCAGCTTCACATTTATGTTTACCTGCACATGATACTGTGCTAGATGCTGTACACGGTGACTTCAACAGATAAAGACCGATTCAAGTAGAAAGTGTCGATACAGACAGACTTCCAGGGATAATTGTAATAATTAATTATTTGTTGTAGCAAAGATTTGTGTTTGGAGATCTTGGAAGCATTTGTGACTTCTTCAGAAATAGAAGTGAAGTTAATAAAAGCCACATGACAATAAGCAGCTGAGGGGTACCCTGTTCAGAGTAGATTTTGGAAAGATTACAGTATTTGTGGTGCTAAAAATTTGCCAATTGTTTTTCTTCTAATCCAACCACAACTCTGAAAATATTTTTTCTTATTAAAGTGAAGTTTGAAGAAATGATATGCTAACATGATATCTCCAACCTACCTTGATCCTTTCCCAGATACGCTTTTGGGTCATTGCTGCAGCCCGTCAGATTCAGAAAATAAGAAAAGCTTACTTTAGAAATGTGATGCGAATGGAAATTGGATGGTTTGACTGTACTTCAGTGGGAGAATTGAACACAAGAATCTCAGAGTAAGTAGATTACCTGAATTCATATGACCTTAGTAAAGAGAAGCCCGATTTTCTATAACATGAAAAGTATTTTCCTGAGTTGGAACCTGGTTTGAAGCTTATAAAAAAAAATCACAAAGGATGTGGCAGGGAAAATACGAAATTGTAGTCACCAAATTCCACAATACCTACCTACACATGGGAGGACCCATCAAAGCTTGAAATCTACAGGTTTAAAATAAACAAAAGTAAAACACTTTCACATAGATGGCAATAGTATGGCTACTGAGCACCAACTAAATGCAGTGTACTGTGTGTTGTTGAGAACCAACTTAAATGCAGTGCACTGCATGTTATTGAACATTTACTAAATACCGTGCTCTGTACTAAGGGCTTGGGAAGAACAACTGAAGCAGGTCAAGCTGTTTGAAATTAATTATCACTGAAATTAGGGCTAACCAATTTCAGAAGGAATGTTAGAGGGAAACATTAGGGATGTTAGGAGGCTTTAGAAGGGTTAAATAGCTATATGGTATATAGGCTTGGGTAATGAATTATCGGGAAGAGCTGGAGATGTTAGCTGGTATATCTCCCATCAGAAGGATTGGTGTTAAGGCCACAAATGTACTGGTCCCTGGAGTATCATTTGTTGGAGCTTTTTTACAAGGGAATAAAGGCCTTTAATGTACGGATAGTTTCAAGTATGATTCCAGATGAAATGATAAATTAAACGTAGCACATCAGGAGAATTGGGACACCTTTAAATTCTAAGTTGCAAAGATGCTACTCGGCTCACGAAAGCATATTTTCTCCTTTGACTGGTGTGGCAATCAAAATAATAAATGAAAAGGCAAACCATTACCAGAAATATAGTGCCCAAGTATGACAACAAAAGGATGTAGAATAGTTTCCAAAGAGTTACTTAGTTTAGACTATAGAAGACCCACGTGGCCTAATGGAAAGAGTCTGGGCCTGGGAGTACGAGGATTTAGGTTCTAATCCCAGCTCAGCCACTTGCCTACTGTGTGACCTTGGGTAAGTCATTTAATGTCTCTGTGCCTCATTTTCCTCAACCGTAAAATGGGGATTCAGTGCCTGTTCTCCCTCCCTTTTAGACCGTGAGCCCCATATGGGACAGGGACGAGGTCTGATTAACTTGTATCTACTCCAGCACTTAACAAATACCATAAAAAACATTAAAAAAATGTTTGAGGGAAGATTCAGGACAGCTCCCAAGGATGAGATAGGTATGGTGGAAGCCAGTTGCAACCTATTGGGCACCAAGTTGAAGTAAGGGGAACTAGAACCCGGAGAAGTGGGCTTATACCACCTCAAGAGGAATCCATTTAGACATAGGGAAGAGCTGGGTTGTCAGGGAGAATAAAAGAGCTCCTCCCTGTAAACCTTTCAGAAAGATAGGCATAGAACAGTCGTGGATGGTTTAGAAGCTGCCTGCCTGAAGACGGAGGGGGCCTGGGCTCAGTGACCTCCCCTGGCCCGTTATGGTCACTGGCTGGAAGGTGGTGGGGTGGGCGTGGGGGGCATGGTCCTAAAGCCTTGAAGGTGGAAGTGGGAGAAGAAAGTGGAACCATTAAAAGGGGAAGAGCAGAAGCATGGGAAAGTGGTACATGTAATCCACTGAATTGTTTGAGATTGCAACTTTTCTTATTCACAGTGACATTAACAAAATTAACGATGCCATGGCAGATCAAGTAGCCATTTTCATACAGCGCATCACCACCTGCATATGTGGATTCCTTATGGGATTTTCTAGTGGATGGAAACTGACCTTGGTCATCATATCTGTCAGTCCTTTCCTAGGGTTTGGAGCAGCCATCATTGGCCTGGTGAGATTCAGAAGCCTCTATTCAATTAGATGAGAACGTTATTCTTAACATGAATTAAAAACTAGATTCTATTTGATTCCATAGTAATTACATCATTAGACCTACATTATCGTTTTTATTCTATTAGATAATTTATGAACCAAAATGCCCATTCTACTTCTGGGCTAGATGGAGTCTTACTCTCACATTTATCAATCTTTTAAATCATTTTAATCAATCAAATGTAGTTATTGAGCACCTATTTTCTGCAGAGCACTGTACTAAACACTTAATAGTGTATGATAGAAATTCTAGATATGATCTGTGTCCTCAAGGAACGTACAGCCGAGCAAGGGAGACAAGCACTGAAACTTATTTTTCTTACTCCGCAAGAGCTTTCATTTTGTCTGTCTTCTACCTCCAAGATACATAGTCTATTCTTCCCCACCGACTCATTATTCAAACTACTCCTTATATCTGCATTATTTTTATTTTGCTTTTTCATTCATCTTGGCATTGCTGATACTTTTTTATTATTTTGTTTCCTACAAAAAAGGCTGCTCCTAGAGGATGATGGGCCCTGGGATTAACTTACTGGGACATAGAACCCCACTGCTTAGGAAGGGGAAAGAAGAGAGGAGAGGATTTAAAGAGTGAAAGTTTTGTCTTCCAGTTTCTTCCCACCTCCCTGCCCTTCCTGCTGTACTCTGAATTGCCCTGGGACAAAGGGACGGTAGTACTAGTAATAGTAGTAGCATTCAGTGATTGTCGACTGGATGCAACACACTGTGCTAAGTGCACAGGAAGTACGAAATCAGCAAATGACACATTCCCTGCCCACAGCAAACAAAAGCTCCAAATCCCTGGTGCTTTGTTGCTCCCCGGCCCCTTTCCCGCTGCCTCACGTGGTGGCAGCTCTTCTGGAGGGGCAGGGCTCTTGAGGATGTCTAGAGTGTTGGCAGGACTCCAGATGGCCAAGGGCCACTTTCCCTAGAGGCCTCCCCTACTCGAAGAATAGATACCCGTTGCCACCCAGGGAAGCAAGGGAAAGGCCCTCACCTCTCCCCACCACTCAATTCCTCCCCCTGCCACCCCACATGACAGCAGTTTCCAGAGACCAGCCCTGGAGGAGGCCCCGGGCTCCCTGGAGTGAAGGCCAGAGGCCACTAGTCTGGTCAGCTGTACCTGGCAGAAAGGAATAGGAATGCCCTCCCTCCGCCCATCCTCCAAGCTAGCTCTCTTCCTCCCTTCAAGGCCCTACTGAGAGCTCACCTCCTCCAGGAGGCCTTCCCAGACTGAGCCCCTTCCTTCCTCTCCCCCTCATCCCCCTCTCCATCCCCCCCATCTTACCTCCTTTCCTTCCCCACAGAACCTGTATATATGTATATATGTTTGTACATATTTATTACTCTATTTTACTTGTACATATCTATTCTATTTATTTTATTTTGTTAGTATGTTTGGTTTTGTTCTCTGTCTCCCCCTTTTAGACTGTGAGCCCACTATTGGGTAGGGACTGTCTCTATATGTTGCCAACTTGGACTTCCCAAGCTCTTAGTACAGTGCTCTGCACACAGTAAGCGCTCAATAAATACGATTGATTGATTGATTGATTGATTAACGGATGCATGAGTATGGAGGCTGTTTGACTAAGTTTGGGTTTCTGTCCCATCCTGTGGTTATTAGAGTGTGGCAAAATTGACTGGCAAAGAGTTAAAGGCATACGCAAAAGCTGGAGCTGTGGCTGACGAGGTGCTTTCATCCATCAGGACCGTGGCTGCCTTTGGTGGGGAAAAGAAAGAAACCAAAAGGTCGGTCTGCTTCATTTTTTCTGATTCTCTGAGATTTTACTTCCGTAATCTTCCCTTTCTTCTTCTCTGAATTAGGATCCCTTTAGTCACTAACACACTGGCATAGGTGTTATTGGTAACACACTCACCACTGTGGAACCCATAAATAATTAAATGTAATGTTTATTCCTGGGATTTTAATGGGGCCACCCGATTAATTAGAAAATGGCAAGATTGGGACTGGAGGAATAGGGAAGCAATCATTCAATAGTATTGAGTGCTTACTGGGTGCAGAACACTCTACTAAGCACTTGGGAGAATACAGTATAAGAATATAAGAAGCACGAAAACACTGTTGGACCCCATGACCAGTGCTCATCCCATTGAGTTTCTGAGCTGGCTGCAGGGCTCCGAGAACTTTTGACTAAGGAATAGGCAATAATGGTGGTGGTGCATGGGTCCTGCCATTTTAGTATCCCAGGATTTAGAAGTCTTACTGGGGAGACGTGGGGGGAGGGGGCTTCCAAAAACAGCAGGGAGCCCAATGGGAAGAGTGCTTGCTTGGGAGTCGGGATACCTGGGTTCTAATCCTTGCCACCTGCCTGCTCTGTGACCTTGGACAAGTCTCTCTGTACCCCAGTTTTCTCATCTGTAAAACAGGAATTAAATATGTTTTCCCTCCTACTTACACTGAGCCCCATGTGGGACCGGGACTGTATTTCATCTGATTATCTTGTAGCTACCCCAGCGGTTAGTGTGGGGTGTGGCACATAGTGAGCTCTTAACAAGAAAAACTATTATTGTTGTATTATCATTGTTATTTTATTATTGCTATCAATAGAAAGCCACTGCCATCCCTACTGCTTCCCCCAATGTCTCCCCACATCACTTCCCTGCCTGACTGGTCTTCTAACCCCTGAAGTGTTGATCTGATGGGTTCTGTTACATAGCAATGCCACCATTCAGCATGATGAGGTATTTCTTGCCTTGATGGGGAGTGGAGGGGACACCATGGGGGAAGACTTGAGGAGGGGGCACCTTGGGGCAAAAGGATAACCTGCAGGAGGGAGAACCCAGGTGAGGCCCCGCGATTTCAGCCACCTCAAGCCTTGGCCCATTCTCAAACCTGTCTTGGGGAAGATATATATCCCTTTATACTCCCAGGTCATTAGAAATACTAGTCACAAATTGGATATGTAACTCAGTCTCCTGGGTTATGTCTATTCTAGGCACAGATCCCATTTTAATAACACCTGACTGATTTTAAAGAAGACATGGCATTTGCAGGGGGTCCCCAGGGTGTGATTTATTAAATTGTGCCATATTCCTTTTGGATTTTAGGCACAATTTATATGCCAGTGAAAAACTCAATTTGGGGGTAGGCACTCATTCAAAAGATTAATTTGCAGTGTAAACAGAAAAAATAAATCATCATACAGCCCAAGGATAAGCACTAGTCATTACTCCACAATGTAGACACAGACTTATGTCAAGTCTACAGTAGACAGTTGGCTTTTCCCAAGTAATTTTTCAGTAGGAAGGTGCATTTTAGCAACAATGTCAGATTGGGGAAAGCCTGATACTTATCTTATGTCTGTAGTGAACACTGTAGACACCAGGAAAGGAAACCTCTGCCCTTGAATGTGTGCCTTCTAAATACTAAATATTCACCCTTCCAACCCCCATAGTAGTCATACCCAGACCTTTAGCTGAAGAGAGAATGTTCCTTGAAGTCAGGGACATATCTCTATTGTACTATCCCAAGTGCTTAGTTCGATACTTTGCACACAGCAAGTGCTCAGTAAGTATTATTGATTGATCAAACGATAGTACCCTCCCCCACCCACCCACCCGCCAACCCCAAGCTCATCCCAGGAACCCTTACATCCTTCTGAATAATAGAAAGCGTCTCAGGGTTGACATCGCCCATCTATTCCACAAAGCAGCTACAGTCAGGTGTGCTCCTGAGCCAATCAGACATAGTGGATTCAGAAGGATGTGGGTTCTAATCCCTGCTCCGCCACTTGGCTGCTCCGTGACCTTGGGCAAATCATTTAATGTCTCTGTGCCTCAGTTATCTCATCTGTAAAATGATGTTTAAGACGGAGCCCTACGTGGGACAAGGACTGTGTCCAACTTGATTTGCTTGCGTCTACCCCAAGTGCTTAGTATAGTGCTGGGCACATCATAAGCACTTAACAAATACCATAAAAAAGCAAACCTTTCTGATCTCCCATCCTCCTGTCTCTCCCCACTTCAGTCTATACTTTACTCTGTTGCCTGGATTATCTTTGCTCGAAAATGCTCTGGGCATGTCACTCCCCTCCTCAAAAATCTCCAGTGGTTGCTTGTCAACCTTCGAATGAAGCAAAAACTCCTCACTCTCAGCTTCAAGACTCCATCACCTTGCCCCCTCCTACCTCACCTCACTTCTCTCCTTCTACAGCCCAGCCTGCATACTCCGCTCCTCTGCTGCTAACGTCCTCACTGTGCCTCGTTCTCCCCTGTCTAGCCGTCGACCCCTGGCCCACGTCCTTCCTCTGGCCTGGAATGCCCTCCCTCCACACATAATAATAATAATAATTTTGGTATTTGTTAAGCGCGTACTATGTGCCAAGCACACATCTGCCAAACTAGCTCTCTTCCTCCCTTCAAAGCCCTACTGAGAGCTCACCTCCTCCAGGAGGCCTTCCCAGACTGAGCCCCCCTTTTTCCTCCCCTCCTCCTTCTCCCCTCCCCATCACCCCCTCCCTCCTCTGCCCTACCCCTTTCCCCTCCCCACAGTACTTGTATAATAATAATAATAATGACAGCATTTATTAAGTGCTTACTATGTGCAAAGCACTGTTCTAAGTGCTGGGGAGGTTACAAGGTGATCAGGTTGTCCCATGGGGGGCTGACAGTCTTAATCCCCATTTTACAGACGAGGGAACTGAGGCCCAGAGAAGTGAAGTGACTTGCCCAAAGTCACACAGCTGACAAGTGGCGGAGCCGGGATTTGAACCCATGACCTCTGACTCCAAAGCCCATGCTCTTTCCACTGAGCCATGCTGCTTCTCTATATTGTATATATTTGTATATATTTCTACACATTTATTACCCTATTTTATGTCTACATATTTACTATATTTATTTTATTAATGATGTATATATAGCTATAATTCTATTTATTCTGATGGTATTGATACCTGTCTACTTGTTTTGTTTTGTTGTCTGTCTCCTCCGTCTAGACTGTGAGCCCGTTGTTGGGTAGGGACCATCTCTATATGTTGCCGATTTGTACTTTCCAAGAGCTTAGTACAGTGCTCTGCACACAGTAAGCGCTCA
This sequence comes from Tachyglossus aculeatus, assembly GCF_015852505.1. Classification (NCBI taxonomy): domain Eukaryota; kingdom Metazoa; phylum Chordata; class Mammalia; order Monotremata; family Tachyglossidae; genus Tachyglossus; species Tachyglossus aculeatus. The sequence goes on along the minus strand of NC_052074.1, from coordinate 53,370,673 downwards.
ATAAATTTGATTGAATGAATGAAACAACAAAAACAAAAAAAAACCCTCACTCTATCCCTCTACAGAGTGTCTTAGCCTGAATTACCTGGGTGGTTGCCTCAGCTCTCTATTCCTTACTGCCAGGGAAGTCACAGCTTTCATCAGGACCATTGCTAAATATACATCAAAGTGAAAACAGAGTAGATTTGACAACCTTAGAGAGTCTTGTAGCTCTTGTACAAATAGCTGTCATCAGCCTAAATGATAACTTCTTTATTGGCTATTTGTCAGTAACAACAAAAACAGTAAGAAAATAATTTTAATAGTGGTGATTGTTGTTTGCCCAGTGTGTACAAATCCTAGAAAAGGCAACTGCTTTTTAGATGTAAGGGGCTAGCATGGGAATCATGTCCATTAATTGACTCTACAATCTGCTCTGTGGTTTTTTTTTTCATGGTATTTGTTAAGTGTCTACTAGTGTGCCAGGCACTGTACTAAGCACTGGGGTAGATACAAGCTAATCAGTTTGGACAGAGTCTATGTCCCACATGGGGCTCACAGGCTTAATCCATATTTTAAGGATGAGGTGACCAGGCACAGAACTGACTTGCCCAGGGTCACACAACAGACAAGAGGTGGAGCAGGGATTAGAACCCAGTTTCTTCTGACTTCCAGGCACATGGTCTATCCATTAGGCCATGCTGCTGTGGGCAGGATACTGAACTTCTCTTTATCTCAGCATTCCAGTTGTAAAATGCGGGGACATGTGATGTGTTTGAAAATCTTATTGAAATAAACTGTAAGGGTTCAGGTAATAGATGTGAGTCAGCTTTGAGTTGTTCAAATGAAACAGTCCTCTAGACAGTTTAGACTCTAGACTGTATCCTTATTACGGTCAGAGAACGTGTCTGCTAACTGGTTCTGTTTTACTCTCCCAAGTGCTTAGTACAGTGCTCTGCACATAGTAAGTGCTCAGTAAATACAATTGATTGAAAAGTGTTTGAGGAATTCATTGTCAAATTATAATTCTTAAAGGTAACTTTCCCTTGCATATCTTTGGAATCAAATGCATTTTCAGGACTTCAAATTGCTGTAGTTATGTTAGACTTGTTGTTCGAGCACAGTTCTTTCATTTCTCTTGCTGCATGTCATTGCTAGTTCACCCCAGAAACTCCCCCACCTCTTCCCCCTCTATTCAATTTTTTTAACTATCTTTTCCTGTTCTAGATATGAGAATAATCTTGTCTATGCCCAGCGTTGGGGAATTAGAAAAGGGATAATAATGGGATTCTTCACTGGATATATCTGGTTTATAATCTTCCTGAGTTATGCATTAGCCTTCTGGTATGGATCCAAACTAGTCCTTGATGAAAAAGAATACACACCGGGAACACTCTTACAGGTACAATACTTGTTTTTCCCATGAGGTTCTTTCTATCTTTTTCTTTCCATGTTGGTTTCTCAGGCTGGCCCACAGACCTGGTTGTTTTCCTCGTTGCTGAAGAAGGAAAGGGTTAATAACTTTTCTAGAACTCAGTTCCCTCCATTTGTGAAAATGAGATGTGGGTGAGCATGTTTTGGAGAAGGAACACTAAGGCCTTGAGTTGCTTGGACCCAAAGTTTAACATTCTGAAATTGGCTGGACTCTGTATTGCCACAGGGCAACAGTGCTCTGACTAGGATCCCAGGAGATAATATTCCATGAAAACGAAAAGCCACTGATGCCCTCAGATTAAAATAAATCGGCTCATAGAGTCAAGCTTTATTATTGTTCTGATTAATGTCCAAATTGCCATCACAATAGGTTATTAAAAAACAAGCTAATAATATCCAAAACTGAGCAACAAATGTCAATGTGTAGCATTGACCGTTTTTGCTAAGGAAAACCTTAGTAATTAGTGCCATGTCATCTGGTACTTTTGATCAGAGCTACTCAAAACATTTGAGCTTGCAGGGGGGTTTAAAGGAAAAAGGAGAAAAGAGTGGCCTTGTAGAATCTGCCAAAATATGCTTTATAATTCAACTCAGTGTAGGTTAAACCAGAGAAAAGACCTAAAATTTGCTCACTAGAAATTGGTTTAATATGGAATTCATGGTTTTGACCCTGCACACATTGATGGTTCAGCTCTCTGATAGTATTAGTTTGAGGTGATAAAGTGGAGGTAATTTTAGGTCTGAGTTTTATACCCCTGCTGAGTGATTGTGAGTAATTATGAGATGGAAATACAATTCAGAGCTATTCTTTCATTGAGCTGTTCTAGGGACATGTTCAACCCTTTTCTGGGATGGCCTCAGTAGGAGGTTCCAGTCACAGACCAGTTAATATGGAGATTAAGCAGGTGGGGGTGCCAAGTCCACGGGGGTACTGCCCCCACAGATTTTCAAGCTGGCCTCCCAGCCTCATTTATCCCAGGTCTCTGTCGAGTCTGAGAGTCTCCAATCTCGGCTAAAAGACCCAAAATGGTGGCTTTCTGCTGGAAGGTGGTCGTGAACTTAAGCTGTGTGAACCAAAGATGAAGTCACCAGACACCCACCCCTGGATCATATGATAAGATGATGATAAGACCCTGGATCAGACTGGAGAGGACATTTGATGAGAAGCGTAGGGGCTTGTGAGCTAATTGCCCGTTTCTGGAAAAGCGGGAAGGAAGAGCGACGGTCAGACAACTCCCAGTGACCTCATTTGGGAGATCACCGATTTTCAGAAGTCCAGAAGGTCTGCTCCCTTCAAGTGTTCCCTAACTGTTCATTTCCATGGGAGGGAGTGGTCTTCAATTTTTACATTTTGAACTAAGACTTATATATTTTAATGATTTCCTCGGGGTGCAGTCCCCCCGTCAGCACCACTACTGCAACTCATACTTCGAGAGTTAGCTCAGAGGCCATAGGTCAGTTGTAATTCCTGTGAGAAGCAGTGTTGCCTAGTGGAAAGATTATGGGCCTGGGTGGGATTCAGAAGGTCTAGGTTCTAATCTTGGTTTTACCACTTACCTGCTGTGTGACCTTGGGCAAGTAATTTAACTTCTCTATGCTTCAGTTTCCTTATCTTTGAATGGGGATGAAGTACCTGCTTTCCCTCCCCATCCCAGACTTTGAGTCCAGTGAAGGACAGAGACTGTGTTCAGCCTGATTAATAACACTTAATACAGTTCTTGGTACTGTATTGAGCAAATTCAAGAGCTTCACAAATACCCCAATTATTAAATACCACATCATCTAAGTAGAGCAAATTTAGTTCTTCACCTTTTTGTGTCACCTGGGGAAAAGAGCAAGGTGGAGGGCCAAGGCCAGAGGTCTGAGTGGGAAGTGGTGTCACAGCTGAGCCACTTATTATGTGTATTGGAAGGCACCTTCCCTATTTACAGCCAAATGAGGAAGATAAATCATAATAAATGTGGAGGGAAATGAATATTGCTGAGTTGTATGCCTTGAAAACGCTTATTAATGATGGTAAGTTAGTTAGTTGGGGTCCAGAAACTTAAAACCCGAGCCAGAAAACTTTATATATTTGTTAATTATCTACTCAGCTGAACAAAGAAAGATTTGCTGCTAGAGCAAAGCACGTATCATGGCAATCATGTCTCTTTATTTTGAGATGTTTTATTTTTCATGGGTTAAGTTCAGCCTCTGGATAATTTTGTTTTTATTGCTAAGGATGGATACATTTGTCACATTGTAAATCAGTGAACTATCTTGAACAGGAGCTTGATGCAAATGAAACCGATTCATTAGGTGCAGCTGGTCACTCCAATGAGGCAAATACATCCCATTTCTCTCATGCCTGACCACAATCAGCCTTTGTAGCAGAGCTCATGAATGTCAATGACCTGTTAATGAGCAGCTCTTCAGTCAGATGGGATTTTTCCAGCACTTTTAAAGTTATTGGTTTCTCTATTGTATTTTACTTTCCCAAGTGCTTAGTACAGGATTTTCTTAATATGAGAAGCAGCTTGGCCTAATGAAAAAAGCATTCATTCAATCGTATTTATTGAGCGCTTACCTTGTGCAGAGCACTGTACTAAGCGCTTGGGAAGTACAAGTTGGCAACATATAGAGACGATCCCAACCCAACAACGGGCTCAGAGTCTAGAATGGGGAGACAGACAACAAAACAAAACGTGTCAAAATCTTCAGAACAAATAGAATTAAAGCTATATGCACATCATTAACAAAATAAATAGAATAGTAAATATGTACAAGTAAAATAGAGTAATAAATCTGTACAAATATATATACAATTGCTGTGGGGAGGGGAAGGAGGATGGCAGAGGGGATGGGAAGGAGGAGAGGAAAAGGAGGACTCAGTCTGGGAAGGCCTCCTGGAAGAGGTGAGCTCTCAGTAGGGCTTTGAAGGGAGGAAGAGAGCTAGCTTGGCGGTTGTGTGGAGGGAGGGCATTCCGTGCCAGGGGAAGGACGTGGGCCTAGGGTAGACGGCGGGACAGGTTACGTGACCCTGCAGGTTGTGGGACAGGGTGCGTGACCTTGGGCAAATCACTTAACTTCTCAGTGCTTCAGTTTCTTCAACTGTAAAATGGGGATTCCATGCCTGTTCCCCTTCCTACTTAAACTGTGAGCCCCTTGTGGGACAGGGATAGTATCTAATCAGATTAACTTGTGTCTACCCCAGTGCTTAGAATAGTGCTTCACACATAGTAAGTGCTTAACAAATACCATGATAAATACCATAATAGTAATATAGTGCTCTGCATCATCATCAGTGGTATTTATTGAGCCCTTACAATATGCAGAGCACTGTACTAAGCACTTGGGAGAGTACAAAATAACAGAGTTGGCAGATATGTTCCCTGCCCACAAGGAACTTACAGTCTAGAGGAGGAGCTTACAGTCTAGAGGAGGAGCTTACAGTTTAGAAAAAGCACTCAATCAATACCATTCTCCCAAATAAATAAAGTTCTCCTGAATTTTCTCTGCCATTTCAGGCACAGATCTCTCACTCCCAACCACGAGGCTCTTTTGCCCACTTATGGAGAAGAACAGCTTCAGGAGGGCTGCCTTGAAAAATCAGAATCTAAGAGAGTTTGGTGAAACTTCTTTGGTGAATGGTCTTGGGGCTTACGAGGTGCTAACATGGTTCTTCTGACTACAGAGCAGAGAGCATTTTGGGGTGGTCCTCAGCGGGACTGAAGACCGAAGACCCAAATGTGGTGGGGAAGACTATTCAGAGCTGTAGAAAGGCTTGGTATATAAATATGCTTCTATTCTATTTCAGGTTTTTTTGGGGGTCCTGGTGGGTGCCCTCAATCTCGGCCAGGCCTCTCCTTGTTTGGAGGCCTTTGCCACGGGACGGGGTGCTGCCACGAGCATCTTTGAAGCGATAGATCGGGTATGTACTGAGCAGCCTAAAGCCGAACTACTGATAAAGAATCACTATGAGCTTGATCTCCGAAGCTACGCCTGATAGTGTCTCTAGGGAACAGTTTAATGCATTGGGAAGCAAATCAACCTAGAGGTTGACTGGGAATGAGGGAATGGTGGGCGGGGGAGGGAGGGAATGAGGGAAGACACACATTCCATTCCAAAGGTTAGCTCTCCACATTGATCAAAGACTTTCATGACCCTGGAATGATGATGAAAGGAAATCCATTTAAGTCACAGTTATAAAATGAGATTCCTGTATGAAACTGAACTTGTTGCTGGCCTGAAAAACACTTAATATTTCAACAGCTCCCAGTGGGTGTGAAATTTTCAGTTAAGTGCAGTTAGAAATACTTTAATGAATGCTCTAGGGTACTGTTACATAGATCTTGTTTTCCCACTCAGTTTTCTAAAGTCAAATCTCTGCTTCCTGCCACAATGCCTTTACCGCCTATTTAGTGTTATGCGTGTAGCCATGGTGGAGTCCTGGATTCCCTGTCCCTCGAGGCCCTGTTTCATAATCAGTCCATCAGTGGTATTTATTGAGCACCTACTATGCACAGAGCACTGTACCCAGAGCTTGGGAAAGTGCAGTATAGTTGGTAGACATGATCTCTGCCCGCAAGGAGCTTCCGGTCTAGAGAAGTTTACAGTCATAAGACGAAAGATTCTTTTGCCTGATTCTGAGGAAGAATATTTCCAAAGACTTGATCCCCGCCCCACTCTCCCTTTCAAGCCCTCACCCTTTTAAATTCTCACCCATCTTTCCCAGTGGAGATAAAGGGTATTCTCAGAAGAAGAAGAAAAAAAAAAGCATGGCCTGGGCAACCTCAAAATGATAAAAATTATTTTGATTAGCCACTCATCACTGAGCTAGGCTAGTACATCCTCTCAAGCCCTTCCTTTCCGTCTTTTTCCTGGACACTCATTTCTCTTCTTTTACAGCAGAGTTATGTGTAGGGAAAAATAAATATAAATGGAACTGTTCATCAACTCTAATATTTTGTGTTCTGCTTCAGAAACCAGCCATTGACTGCATGTCTGAAGATGGATACAAGCTGGATAGAATCAAGGGCGAAATTGAATTTCATAATGTAACATTCCGTTATCCTTCAAGGCCAGAAGTGGAGGTGATTACCAACCCTATTTTTTTTTAATGGTATTTGTTAAACACTATGTGCCAGGTACTATACTAAGAACTAGGATAAATACAAGCTAACCTGGTTGGACACAGTCCAACCACATGAGGCTCACAATCTTAATCCCCATTTCACAGATGAGGTAACAGAGGCACAGAGAAGTTTAATGACTTTCCCAAGGTCACACAGCAGACAAATAGCAGAGCTGGGATTAGAAACCAGGTCCTTCTGACTCCCAAGCCTTGCTGTTTCATGCAACAATTGTTACATTGCAACACTTTAGAGATTGTGTTTTTAGCAAATTATTTCCAGAATCCCAGATTGAGGTCAGCTTTTCTGAAACCTTGCTTTTGTCCTGGGTGTAAAATGCTATTAGAAATTGCATAACTCCTTGGTGACTGTCTGTGCAAATTCCTCCTGTTAGAAATGGGCTGCAGGCAATTCATCTCAGGCCAGCTGCATAATATTTCTAATAGTATAAATTACTCAGCCCTGGTATCCTATCAGCTCACCTAAGGCAACCCAAGGAAGAAGACTCTAGGGATAGTTGGAGTCCATCTTCATTCTTTAACCCCAAAGTTATGTGCTATGAAGTGAGTTTTGCTGACCATGCCTTTTACTGTTCTGCTGACAATGCAGGGTTTCTAAGTGCCACGAGAAACCAATGACCATAGTTGATTCTAGGCCATGACATTTCTGGGATATACATCTGGGTTGATCTGCTGCTGTCTCAGCCTAGGTTGGGAATATCACCAGTCTGCCCCATTCATTTCTGCCTCCTCTCCCTGGATGAATTCTCCCACGGTTGGTTGACACTGCCTGAGAATTAGTGACATTTACCACCCAGCATTCTTCAGAGTGGACAAGATGATTAATGTGCATATTGAGCCAGTGGGAGGGGTCATATAGGGAGGGAAACACATGCCCCATTGGTGCATACCTTCCTTCCTTCATAGAGGAGGAGGAGGGGACTGATGGGAAACACAGGGAAAGCCCAGAGGTCCAGGACTGAGAAAGCTATAGGCCCACAGGTGTGACTCCAGTATTGTTTATGGCCCCAACCTGGGAAACTACGGCAGGGCAAGCTTTGAAGCTTAGTAGGAATCCACAAACCCTGAAGCCGGTTTAGCAAACCCAGGAAATACCTTATCTAGGCTGAGCCAGGGTCAATATCACCATCACAACCCGAGCAGTTGCACCATTAACTCCAAGTGAACTGGCCCAGATTGTATTGTAACTCATTCAATTAAATCTATTGAGCACTTACTGTGTGCAGAACACTGTACTAAGCACTTGGAAAATACAATTCAGCAACAGAGACAATCCCTCCCCACAACGGGCTCACAGTCTCCATTGGAGGGACTTGACTGGAGTTCTAGGTGAGACCATGGAAACCCCTGAGTCTAGTAAACTTTGCTCTTCAGCAAATGTAAATAGCAAAGAGGGCTGGTGTATCCCTGAAGACCTCCCCAAGGCTTCTGGAGAAATTATGCAGTTGTCCTCTGGGGGCTTGCTTTATATCCCATCCTGGGCAGCTCTGACTCTTGCCTCACTGGCATGCAGAATTGGACTAAAAGACACCTTCTATTCCCCAAGCATGTCACAATCCAAAGCCTTTAACTGTATTTCTCATGTGTGAAGAGTACCAATGTACTTTATATAGTGAAAACCTGCTTTTTCCTTTCCTTCCAGATTTTACATAATCTCAGCATGGTGATTAAGTCAGGGGAGACGACAGCTCTCGTGGGACCCAGTGGTTCTGGGAAAAGTACGGCAGTGCAGCTCATTCAGAGATTCTATGACCCAAGCGAAGGCATGGTGGGTTTCTTCAGTAGATATCTTTTGGTTTGTAGAAGATTTGGGGATCTGGGGACTGTTTGCCCTGAGGTGCTGAGAAGACAAGAGAGATGGGATGTTCTATTCACCTGGCTGCCTCCTCTATGATCTGTAGACAGCCCCTTTCAATATGCAATTTAAGACCCCTCAATCAGTGATATTTATTGAGTTCTTGCCTTGTTCAGAGCACTGTACTAAGCTGTTAGGAGAGTACAATATAATAGAATTGGTAGACATACAATCCCTGCCCTCAAGGATCTTACCATTTAATTGGGGAGGAAAACATTAAAATAAATTACAGATGCAGAAAGCAGCTTGGTGTAAAGATATGTACATAAGTACTGTGGGGTTGGGATACCCAAATGCTATGGGGGGATGGACCCAAGTGCATAGGTGATGGAGAAGTGAGGAAGAATAGGGTGGGGAAAAAGAGAGGTTAGTCAGGGAAGGATTCTTGGAGGAGATGTGATTTTCCTAGAATCATTGTTCATTTCCCTAAGTTCAAGCGATATAGCTGCCCTTCAGAGATGACTCTCCTGAAGGTGGACTTCTGTCTGTAGGTGGTTGAAACCATCTACACTCCAGTCCAAACTGGATTTATGTAAAGACTGCTCTCCCAGTAGATAGCCTCCTCAATAGCAGGGATCATGTCTACTTTGTTGGACTCTCCCAAGTGCTTAATACAATGTTCTGGACCCATGAAGCACTCAGTATGTACCACTGAATGATTAATTGATTGCCTTCTCCCATACTGATACATTGGCTCCTTAAAATGCCTGTCATTTTTTAAACTATCTCTTGGCATCTTAAGCTTCTTGCTTGATTGACTGACATTGATTGAAGTCACAGATTAATAAGCACAACCTTTTCCCTAATCACTGAACTCCAGCAAAGCTTACTCAAAGGAAACCAGTTTTAGCAAATGGAGATGATGAAAAAGTGCCTGGCCTGGAGGAAGCTGGGAACAGTTCTTGATGGCTATTGCTAGTTTGAGAGGGTTGTTTTGTAATATTTGGTTGTCCCAAGAGCCTGTTAGATCATTTTTCCTGCCAGTGATGCATAAAGTTGGCTAAAAATGGAGATAGCAACAAAAAGCCTGGTTTGCAAGTGAGACACTCTTGTTGCCTGGTGACAGAGAGAGTACATGTGAATGCTTTTTAGTAATGGCCCCTGAAAATAAATCAAAACTCCACATGAAGTTGGCTTTGGATGACCCACAATCTGTGTAAACAGTCCTGCGTGGTTCTCACTAACGTCATTTAAACCAATTACAGGTCTGAAGGTGGAGTTTGTTCATTTTGACCCATTGAAAGCCCCGTCCCCTTCTCTGTAATTTGGTGATGCACTCTGTAAATTGGTATTAAGTAACACAATCTTGTGTTCACGGTCTTTTAGATTACTCTCGACGGCCACGACATTCGCTCTCTCAATATTCGGTGGCTTCGGTCCCAGATTGGCATTGTCGAACAAGAGCCAGCCCTATTCTCCACTACGATCGCCGAAAACATCCGCTTCGGCAGAGACGATGCTACTATGGAAGACATCATCAGAGTTGCCAAGGAAGCCAATGCCTACAACTTCATCATGAATATGCCACTGGTACTTTTTCCTTCTCAAACTATTTTGTAAGAACCCGAAAAAGATGAATTGGTCTCTTTCCATCTCAGTGTGAGCCACCTCTTAGAGTTCTATCAATCATCAGTGTTATTTATTAAGCACTTACTGTGTGCAGAGCATTGTACTAAACACTTGAAAGAGTACAGTAAAACAGAATTAGCGGACATGTTCCCTGCCCATAATGAGGTCTAGAGGAAAAGGGCAGAAGTCATAGACCAGGAGAAAATACTAGCCAAAGAGAAGTCTTTCTTTTGAAGCTCAAGTTGTGATTCTTTCTTAGTGAGATGCATGTCAGATTGTGGGTGAACACAGCCCTCTTTCTTGACTATGAAGTATGTAATTTGGCATAGATATATAAATGGTATCAAAGGAGGGGGCATTTCATTTCCCTGCCAAAACGTTAATATCCCTTGCTAGCATCACAAAATGGAGTTCCCTGAAATTTTCACAAGTATCTGGAAAGCAGTCACCATAGTAATACTTGAATGCCCCCCATTCACATTTTGGTTCAGATTTTGAAGGCTTGTGTTTGGGTAATGATCATAAGTCTCTGGGCACTAAGTCTCTCATTTTCAAGAAGTACTTTATTTCCCTTCAAAAAAAGAAGTCAAATGCATACTAAATAATTTTTTTAAGGAAGTGTCTTAGCTTTAGATTCCACAGGTATAGTAAAGGGGTAGAATCTCAGCCCAAAACAATCAAACTCAATTAAACAAAGGCACTATGGTTGCTGGTAGTTTTCATGCTGTGCAAAATCTCATGTATTAAAGGTCTGCACCCGGGAAAAAATATTGTGGTTTATTATCAAAGGAGGTCACCTCTCATTGTTATTATTAGTGAGGTATTTGTTAAGCACTTTCTATGGGCCAAACACTGTACTGAGGTAGATAGAGCTTAAGCAGATCAGAGGCAGTCCCTGTCCCTCTCGGGGTTCCCAGTCTTGATAGGAAGGAGAACAGGTATTTGATTCCTCTTTTCACCGATGAGGAAACCTCGGCACAGAGAAAGCAAGTGAATTGTCCAAGGTTATACAACAGACAAGTGGTGGAGTGGGGATTATAAACCAGGTTCCCTTATTCCCAGGCCCGTGCTCTTTCCACTAGGCCATGCTGCTTCCCTCTCTTGAATTTCTGTAGCTTTGCCTGTATCCTGGATTAGTTAAATCTTTTCAAGACTGTTTTTCTTTCTTACCCTATTTTTTCCAGAAGGCTCCAAACTTCCAAACATTTTGAAAATGTAGCCTGTAAAGATTTGGGGAAATGTAGTTCCCGGACAGAAAGGGGTTCCTGGAGTAAGCTTCTTCTTTCAGTTTCACTGGTCTTAGTTCTGTCCAAAAGTGGACATGACCATTTTCACCTCCAAACTCTACCCCAGCTTTAAAATGGCTTGCTATATGTACCGAGGGCCTTGCACGTTTGTCCCAACACCTTGTCTGATTGTTACACTTCGATGCAAGAGTTTAATCAATGAAATGTACTTTTGTCTTGTTGCCATGAAAACTGTAGGGGTTCAGAAATGTTTGATGAGGAATATTTTGGAAACCGGAATAAAGAAGACAGAGCTTCCTGCTTTGAATTCTTTATGGTCAGTCAAAAGAAAGACAGTTTTGGGACTTGTGGCTTCACAACTGAAACTATGATGCTAAGGTTTTGTCTGTGATGCATACTTATTTTGGAAGGTTAAGAGGATTTTTCAAGATGCAGAAAATTATTTTTTTTTTTGAAAATGAAATTTTTCTTTGAGGGCGGGCCAGTCCAGGACAGATACTTTTTATTCCCAAACTTAGCTGGGCTGTAAAAATACATTTTTACCATCAAAAATGGACTAGATTTATATCCTTTCTTTCTAGAATAAGATTTTCTTTCCCTTTTGGAGGTATGAAAACCCCCCACAAAGAACCTACATATACATGTTTGAACCAGAAATTATAATAGTAGTAATCATGATACTATTTATTAAGGCCCTACTGCGTGTGAAATCGAAATCTGAGTTTTGGGGAAAAAAGGCACAGCTGAGAATTAGACATGTTCCCTGGTCCCAAGGGACTCACATCCAAAACTGAGGGGATTAGGGGGCTGGCAATAGACATACAGGGAGGATGTGTGTGAAAGCAGATGTAACCTTGACCAAGGGTGGAAAAGATGACAGTTTACTGTTATTGCTGGTTTAATTTTTGTTCAGAAATTTGATACTCTTGTCGGAGAAGGTGGAAGTCAGATGAGTGGGGGACAGAAACAAAGACTAGCCATTGCTCGAGCTCTGATCCGAAACCCAAAGATTCTGCTCCTGGATATGGCAACTTCAGCCCTGGACAATGAAAGTGAGGCCATGGTGCAGGAAGCTCTCCACAAGGTTGGCAGACTCACTTGAAAGTTGTTTTAATGGACCATGGTGGTATGTTTTTGAACCTTCTTTTTTCCTGTGGAATAGGTGATTGCTTAATCCCTAGGCTCCCAAGGAAATTTTCATTATTATATAAGTAGAATGGGCTTTGTTAGATCACCTGGCTCAGTCTACCACCATCAAAATGGACAAAAGCTGGCTGGCTGCATGCTGCTTGTTCTGGGCGGGGGCTAAAGGCCCAGGGTGGATGGCTTTCTAGTCTTTTCTTTATCTCTAGTTGTAGAATCCCCATAAGCTCCTTTGGGACTTGTTCCTGAGTTTTATCCCATCAATAGGCCAAAATATATCGTTCATGTGTAATTGAAATATCTCCTGCTTTAAACCCATTTTGTCTTGTTCACTTGCCAGTGGTCTTGAAGGCTATGGCCATTTCCCTGGAATGACTACATGAATTTCTGAAGAACAAAAAAACAAAACCAAAGGCATGCTTGCCTAGCTTTCGGGGCTTGAAATCATACTCATTTGAACGGGTTTCTCCGTTTTGAGATTCTGCCGAAAGAGTGAAGTTTTCAAGGGGAACTGGTATATTGTCAGAGGATGATCACGGATGAGCAGTTTAAAAATCTGACACCTAGATTGACAGGAATAAATGAAATCATGAATGCAATAAGAGTTAAGAATATTTCCCCACCCTTTCTGGGCTCTATTTCAGGATCCAAAGGACCCAAATCCACTGTGTTCCCAAAGAGCTTAGCTGAAGTTTCCCATCCCATCCGGAAACAGAAATAGGAGTCTGCTGTTACCACCACTCAGCTTGACATTGGGAAAACCCTTTTTTTACTTTTTCAGACCCAGCAGGGGCGAACCATAATCTCCATAACTCATCGCTTGTCAACAGTCAAAGCTGCAGATGTCATCATTGGATTTGAAAACGGAAAGGCTGTGGAGAGAGGCACCCATGAAGAACTGTTGAAAAGGAAAGGTGTTTACTTCACCCTGGTGACTCTGCAAAGTCAAGGTGACCAGGAGCTTCATAAGAAGCAAAGTAAGTGTCTTTTGTCTTTCTCTTCTCTTGTTAATGAAATGAACCTTTCAAAATGTTAGTTCAGTTTTAAAAGTAAATCAGTGAGATTATCAGTTTTACTGTCAGCTTCATATACTAGCCTCCTGATTGCAGAAGTTGTGGTTTAAGGTCCTTAAAGGCTCAAGAGGTATGATTGTTGTTTGGGACAGATGTTTTTTTTTTCCTTTGGCTCTTGCCAGTTTGTCTGTTCTGGAAGTCTGTGACCTTAGGTTATGGATAATATGGGGATAATTGCTACACATTCATTTTTACCAAGTGTTTGGAAATTTGGAGGTGAAATGTGTGCATTTTCCATGATGTATTTTTGTACTCTTAGTACAACCAACTCTAATTGATGCAGAGGAATAAAGAGGAGCAGGAGCATAGAGAACCTCAAATAGGTAATCCTCCAATCCAGTTATTGACCCACTTGGTGGCTGATTTTGAGAGATTAGAGGGAGCTAGCACTAGGATCCTTGTGATGGGAATTTCGGTTAGGGAAGAGAAGAAAAGGTTCAAGGAGTAGAGATGCACAAGCCCTATGATCAGAATGGTAAGTAGAGAGATGGACACATACAATAAGCTTATTTGGATTCTTTGCTTGGCACCTTTCCAAATGAGCAACTACTACTAATTGATGATATAGCAACATCTTTTCTAATTGGGAATTTGCATTTGGTTCCTAGTCCCTCTTTCCTTAATTCACAGTGTATCTATCTATCTTTTGCTCATTCACAGCTGTGGGACTGAGTGAAAAGTTAGGGAATGTGTCTGTTTACTGTTATATTTTACTCTCCCAAGCGCTTAGTACAGTGCTTTGCACACAGTAAGCGTTCAGTACTATTGAAGGAATGAACTCCCTGGCTGAGCTGGGCAGTGATCAGGATCATCTCATCACTATTAGGCAGCACGCACAGATTATCCCATCTCTATGCATGTTCTAGGCAGAGATTGTGGTCATTCTCTTGGTTATGTTATAATTCTCAGTAAACACTAAAGATCTGCTTATGTCATGTTCCACAGGAAGAAGCAAAAAGGAGCTAGAAAATAAATTTGAGACTGAGCAGGCCTTCAAGAGAGGGAGCTATCAATCTAGTTTACGGTAAGCCTGGGGCTTGTCTGTATCCTCCTAAAATAAGGTTCACACCAGGATTTCTCTAAGGGGCACACTCAAAGATTCATAATAAATAAGTAGGCCCTACATGGGTTTCTTAGAAGCTGTGCAAAATTTGCACTAGTCTATGTAAATTGTGCAATCTATTTTCAGACAGCTTCAGGTTAAGCTGTAGTTGTTGCTGCTCTGATCATCATTTCTTAATTTTTCTCCTCTCTGCTCAACTCACCCAATGAATATCAGACAATCAGTGGTATTTTTTGAGTGCGTCAGGTGCCTTTCTCCAGAAGTGAATGGCAGAGAGGTGGGAAACAAGGGAGAAAGAAATATGGATGTCCACTTCACTAGAATTTTCCTGAGGAATGGGAAAACTGCAAAATGTAATCTTAAACTTGAATTAGGAATATACATAAAATGGTTAATTTAGGAGCGAGGGTTTGGAAGATTGCTGCTTGAGAGTGTTTTGCTTTGTTCAGTGTGCTGCCACCCAGGATTTTTACTTAGGACTGGAGCTCACACTACCTAAATGGCTACTAATAGGGTTAATAAAAAAATTCTGGAAAATGTCTCCACAATGCCAGTTTTTTTTCTTAGGACATTGAATTCAAGGTCCTAGTCTTTGTCAAGCTTTATTGCTAACTGTTTATTGAAGAAGTGCTCAGTAAAAATATTGAGCTATCTCTTGTGAAAGCTAAAGGGGAGAAGCTGGAGAGCACATGGGGAAGGGGCCGAAGAATTGCTGATCAATACTATATACTGAGTGCTTATTCTGTGCAGAGTACCATACTAACTACTTGGGAGAGAGAACAGTAGTGTTGGGAGCCACAATTCCTGCACATAAGGAGCTTACAACCAAGCAGCTCCTCTAAAAAAGACTGTCACATGTCACATCCAGCAGGCACTGGAGCTGTCCAGAGTCTATAAAGGGTCACCTGCTCCTTTCTCTGACTGTCCCCAAGGCCCTGGGCCAGACCACAGAGATTTTCCTAGTATTCTGGTGGGCCAGTTTGGCCCTGGTCAAACTGGGTACAAAATTTGATTGATCAAAGTGAATTTAAAGTCAACTTACAACAAACCCCAGCTTCTGTGCAGCCCCCATTTCATGAAAAATGCAGAGACTCACATCACAAGGTGTATTTTCTATATGCCTATAGCCCAGCTTTGTCCTTCCCCTTCTTGGAAGGAAAGCAACTCTTGATCTGAACTAGACAGTTCTTGTTTTTCTCATGGTTAGCAAAACTTCAAGTAACTCTGAATTGTTTCCGTAAGCAACCTGGCATGGTACAGCTTCAGGGAAATCTATGTCAGCAGGGAGGAGGGGAGATGGAGATTCTCTGTTTTCAATTGAGAGGCATAACGTTAAGTTTAAAAACAAAACACTCTTAGAAAAACACACAAACAAGCCTTTCTGTCCAAAAACAAGAATTTACAGCACGACTTGGATAAGACACATTGAAGGGATGAGCGAACACAGTGCCATAATGTGACCATGAATTAGTTGTAACCTGATGAGGCCCTGCTCAATTCAAGCTGAATCAAATGATGGCTGGACAGTGTCTTCATCCATTTGTTAACATTGCATGGGGAACCAATGGCAACATAGTTATCATTTGAGCCTGTTGTAAAGCTATGCCACGACTAAAGAACAGCGTGGCTCAGTGGAAAGAGCCCAGGCTTGGGAGTCAGAGGTCATGGGTTCAAATCCCGGCTCCGCCACTTGCCACTTGTGTGACTTGGGGCAAGTCACTTCACTTTTCTGGGCCTCAGTTACCTCATCTGTAAAATGGGGATTGACTGTGAGCCCTCCGCGGGACAACCTGATCACTTGGTAGCCTCTCCAGCGCTTAGAACAGTGCTTTGCACATAGTAAGTGCTTAATAAATGTCATTATTATTATCATTTACTGAGTGTCTATTGTGTACAGACCACTGGACTAAGTGCTTGGGAGAATGAAATTCAGAGACGTGTCAGGGAAAATGTCAGGCAATATAGACTGCTTGCGAAACAAACTTTTTTTTCTTTTCTACCCTGGCTGAGAGAAGGTGCCATTCCCACTATTTTTGAGCCATTTTCCTGCTCTGTGTTTTGCTGGGGAGTTTTTTTTGATAAAAACATTGATTTCCCAGATTCCCACTACCGTGTTTTAGCAGGAATGCCTGTACCATGATCCATGCACTCATCCAGAAACCCACATAAATACACATGTACCCAGCACTTAACACATACACAGTGCACCATGGTAAATTGCATTCAGTGGGTGCTCAGTAAATGCTATTTACCACCATAAAGGTAGAAAAGGCATAGAGGCACACATATCTATATTCGGAGAGATGCATGTAAATAACATCATCCAATTTAGGAATGGCTGGTTATTAAAATCTTGATGCATTATTACAAAGTGAGATCTTGAGAAGCTAGTCCTTTAATACCTGTTGATTTAGGGACTCCTATGACATGTTTTACAAATACATGGTGCTTTCCCAGAGGGACACCTACGCAATGGTTGAGGTTTGACTGCATTCTGAGGGTAACTGTTCTGCTTTGCTGTAAGAGGTTTTTCTCTCCATCTGGAGATAGAACTGAGATTTTACTCTCCATCTGGGAATGGAACTTTTCCAAGGGAAAAAAATGGCCACAAAATATTACTTGATTTGAATCTACGACTCAGACCAAGAGTCACTCTGAATTAAAACTCTAGAAGGCCAGAGGAACAAAGCTATTGGACTGTACTTTGTTGGCATCATATACGTTGATATTTCACCTATTTGTGATGCAGCCCAAGGAATCAGTTCTCATATCCCATTTTTAAATGCTTTTGCTATCACTTTGTCACTGTTAGGCATCTGAGGGGATATATTGGTGGTAATTTGTATGACCTTTTCAGTAATACAAACCAGTCATCCTCTTTTGACAACATAATCTGAAGTTCATTTATTCAGAGGTACATTTGTATTCCTTGGATTTGGCTTGTTGGATTTAGAAAGAGAAGGTAAAAGAGACTGAATCTTACCTCAAAGTCTAAACATTTTAGAAAATACAAACAAAATTAATCAGTTTTCCTGCCAATATTCAATAATTAGGAAGTTCACTGTCGTAGTGTATTTTCATTTCAGATGATCACATTTTAATTTATTTTGTGGTTGATGCATACCTGAAAAAAGCCTGCAAGTCAATTCACTTCCGTTCCATCCTTTCACCGTTTTGTGTACAGAAATTCCATCCGGCAAAGCTCCCGGTCTCAACTCTCCAACTTGGTACCTGAGCCTCCATTAGCTGTTCTGGAGACACGAAATCCTTTTGAAGAAGACAGAAGGGTAAGGTCCATAACTATTGGTTGGAAAATTAAAGATAGAATTAGCTCCCCCCTCTAGACTGTGAGCTCACTGTGGGCAGGAATTGTCACTCTCTATTGCTGTATTGTACTTTCCCAAGCACTTAGTACAGTGCTCTACACACAGTAAGCACTTAATAAATACCATTGACTGAATGAAAGAATGAACTTGTGCCATAGTTATGTGATTCAGGAACATTGGTAAACTATTCTTTTTTCTGAAAAACAAAACAAAATACTGGTTTTATTATTGGAAGCCCCTTCCAAGCCTTTTTTTCCCTCTCATACACTTTTTCTGATTCTTTATTCATACCAATTCTGAACAACATAGTCGTATTCACAAGTCATAATACAGGCCAAGTGAAGAGGCCAGAACGGGTAAAAAGGAGCTTTCACATATGAAGAAAGATATACTGATAGATATGGAGGACAGAAAACAGTTATCTGGATACTAGCTAATCTTTCAGTAAACTGAAAGATCAATGAGGTTTCATAAAAAAACAGTTTGAGGGAAGCCAGAGACAACATTTCCAGAAGGTTATCCATTATTGCTATTACCAGTTCATCTTCAACTGTAGTCCTTACAAGCATTTGGCATTTTCTATGAGCAACCAAAAACAGACTTCTTTTTTTATAGGAAAATTGCAATGAAAAGAATTGTAACAATTCTTTTGAACAAAATTCCAAGGAAAATCGACCACAAAAGCTATAGTTCATTCCTTCACAATAGTAATAATAATAGTTGAGGTAAGCTCCTTGTGGGCAGGCGCGTCTTTCAACTCTGTTGCCTTGTTTGCTCATGTGCTTAGTATAGTGCTCTGCACACAATAAGTACTCAATAGATACCATTGATTGATTGATTAAACACTTCAATTGATTGATTAAGTACAGTGCCAATCACTGTACCAAGTACTGGGTTATATTCAAGAAACAATAATAATCTTATTTGTTAAGCACTTACTATGTGCCAAGCACTGGGATACATGCAAGGCAATCAGGTTGGACTTAGTCTCTGCCCCACATGGGGCTCACGGTCTCAGTCACCGTTTTACAGATGAGGTAATTAAGCTTAAGACTCTCATCCTGCTCTATTAAATAATGCCAGGCCACCAGGTAGAGGTCTGGCCTAAGAAGTTGTTTGGCACTTGGATGCCACCCCAATCCCTCTTAGGACAGAATTATGGGTTCCAGGGAATCCCACCTTTGGGTCAGAAAGGCCAACCCAGTATAGCCTACAGCTGTGGACAAGCTCAGAGCAGGGCTTACTCCTCTTGTCAAAAAATGGTCCTGTAATAGCAGCAGGCAGGGCAAATCAGGTTGGACACAGATCCAGTCCACATGAGGCTCTCAGTCCAAGAGGGGTGTAGAACAGATATGCAATCCCTATTTTACTGATTAAAAAACTGAGGCCCAGAGAAGTCAAGTCACTTGCCCAAGATCACAGAACAGGCAAGTGGTAGAGTTGGGATTAGGACCCAGGTCCTCTGACCCCCAGGCCAATGTACTATCAATTAGGCCTTATTGCTTCCCCCTGGAGCCATCCCCTGGGTATCTCCTCCTTGGAATCTCCCTCTGGTGAAACCAGGAGTCCTAACTCTAGAAGGAACTAGCCTCAGGAAGAGCTGGAAGAGAGAAATTATCCTCTCAGCAAAATCAGAGTACAAACTGAAAACAAATATTACCACTCATGTTCAACCTTCATGGGCTTTTACTGTCCTCAGCTATTAAAATAGTTGGCATTTTTTTCTTGTTTCAAACCTAAAAAGTTTAAAATATGTGGATTGTTAAGTTCTCACACTCCTCTTAATGCCATGTTGGGATTTTCCATACCTCTTTAACCAGTGACTTTATTCATCTTTCTCTTTTGTCCAGCTTTATCTGAGAATCTAGAAACTTGGATTTTTTTCCAGGATTGCTCAAAGTGTACTTATTAATTGTACAGCTCCATTTATCTTTTTCTTTTCTACTGTCGTCTTTGGTGCCTCAGGTGAAAGAAGCACATATCAATGATCCAGGCACTAATGATGAATTTATGTTTTCCCCAGGCTCTCGGCAACTATCGTCCTCTTCACTCTGGCTCGTTGCATGTGGCCATTTTCTTGTTCATTCTCAGCTCCTGTGGAGAGTAGCAGAGTAATTTAAAATATAGTAAAACTCACACCAATCAATTCTGTTCCTCATTAGCAGCTTTGGTAAAATAAAATTTGATAGAACAGGGGGATAAAATGATGGGCTCAAATGAGACTTTTGGGTTTTCTAGAGTTTTCAATTATCTATATTATCTTGTTTTTCTCTGACCCTTGGCTTGAATAACTCACATACACTCACACCTTCTCAAATGCTCTTAGCACCTAAATGCAATTTGATTCCTCTAATAAAATGGTTTTGTAATCCTAGATTTTCAGAATAACCTTTGCAATGCATGAGATAACCTGCTGCTAATAAGCTTTGCAAATGAAAAGAGGCTAAGGCAAGAAAAGAGGGTGAAAATGAGAAAGTCCTTACTAAAAGGAGCTTAACAAGGGGATTTTGGACTTCTAAGCCTTTCCCTGGGGAGCCAAGGGGAAGAAAAAATGTGTAAGGAAAACGTTTCCCCCCCCCAGCCTTCCAAGAAAATATGGAAAATCCATTTTTCTGGGGTAATTCATTGAGAGAGACTCCTCTACCTTTCCTTCCCCAGTGTCTTCTACAGGATGTAGTTCACTGCTTGGTTTTGGTACAGGGTTCTTTATTGTGTCTTTGGGTTCAGTCACATGACCACTCCGAATCATGGAACTCACTTCAATCCACAAATCAGTCTCAAGTGGTGACCCAATCTGTGCTGAAAATGGGGTCGGGGGTTGGGAGAGGGAGATATACTTCTCTTAAATCTTTTCACAGTCTTCTCTCCTATAAATATTTCCATATCCTCAGTTCCCCCTCAGAAAACATTCCCAGAGAAATAAAAAGAATGCCTGCCAGTGATACTCTCTGGGACACCCAGACATACAATAACTCTTGCTATTCACCTTTAGGAAACCAAATCATATCATGTTACAGTTTTAAGGAGTGTGAGGGGCAAAGGTGACAGTGATAGTGCTTAGAGAAGGAGCTAACAGGCTTATTGTAAACCTATCTGTTTTAATGATGTAATCTGTCTCCCCCTCCTCCCTACCCCCGTCCCCCAAGGACACCACTTTCCAAGAAGAAGAGATTGAGCCGGCACCAGTAATCAGAATTTTGAAATTCAATGCTCCAGAATGGCCGTACATGTTGGCAGGTTCTTTGGGTGCATCTGTCAATGGGGCTGTCACTCCCCTCTACGCTCTGTTATTCAGCCAAATTCTTGGGGTAAGAAATTGCTCATCTAATACTCCAACACTAGACACAATCAACTAATAGCCTGTTTTATGTAGAGAGAATGTACAGATCATGAGGGAGATACCTTTTTTGTCATCTTCATCTGTTTTTCATTTATCCTACCTTTCTATAACAGAAGACTATCCTTGTGCTGCTCACTCTCTTTCAGGAGATAGTTACCTTGCACATACCTAATGATCAAATCTATTAAGGAAATCACCACAGTAAATTAAGTGTAGAGACATGTTTGATATTTTTATTATAGTAATGATAACAATAACTGTGGTATTTAAGTGCTTACTATGTGCCATGCACTGTACTAAGCATTGGGGTGGATAAAAGCAAATCAGGTTGGACACATTCCCTGCCCCAAATAGGGCTCACAATCTTAATCCCCGTTTTACAGCAGAGATAGCTGAGGCACAGAGAAGTGAAGTGCAGAGCCTATGGTCACCCAGCAGATAAGTGGCAGAGTGGGGATTAGAACCCAAATCCTTCTGACTCCCAAGTCTGTGCTCTATCCACTAGGCCACACTGCTTTTCTGAACACCTTCTTTATAAATATACTGAGGTAGACAGTGAAGTATGCAAGTTCTCTAACAGAAAATGCTCTCCTTATATCTTTGTGGCACTTTTGTTTCCTATAAAAAGTGATAGGTTGCAAAATATGACTTGAAAATTCATGTTGTCAGTACACTTTGCATTTTCATTATGCTTTGGGGTAGGGGGTTACAAAAAAAGAGCAGAGTGGATCAGTAAAATCTCTAGATTCTCCTTGTTTTCAGTGGTTTCAATCTTTTTCTGCCTACAAACTTTGACAACTGCCAAGGTGGATCTAATTCAAATCAAATTGTTTTAGATCATAGCCTAAATCACCTTTTAAATGACTAGTTCTTTGGTATGACCTCCCAGTCTGACATGAACTGTATGACCTATTGTGTTTGAGGCGATAGTCACTGTTAACGCTACCATTCAGTCTTAAGTGGGGAAGCAGAGGAAGAAGAGAGTGCAGTCTTACCATGTGCAGCACAAAGGGATGTTCTCACAATGCATATTTGGGGTCAAGCCTGGGGTGGACATAGAGCAGGACAGAATAAATACACCCATTTCTATAATTCTGGTATCAACACAGCCAATACTGCCCAACTTCCCATAGCACCTCAGCCAGGCTTGAGGACTTAACCTGGGGAGAAGCAGAGCAGATGGCAGTGAGGCAGAGACATGGATACAGAGAGACACAGACTGAGAGACAGGGTTGGCTTTCACTAGTCAAGTTGATGGTGATGATGCCAGATGATGCATATATTGTACAATTAAGACTTGACCGGCTTTTGGGAAAGTACTTAGAGCTTTTGAGAAGACGGTTGATATTAATCTTCTCCATATCCCATGCAATAATTGGTGGAAACCTTTGCCAAGTATTTCCCTTATCATCATCCCCACTAATACTGATTGCGATCACAAGGCGGAGTTAACAATTCAGCCTGGATCTACTGGCTGTCGGACTTCTATGTGAACAGTGCTTTTCCATCTTGATTAATGCAGTAATCTGAGCCCCGACAGCCCATTCAGTGCCTTGCCCCTCCCTTCCTTGGCATCTTACTGGGTGCAGAGTACCTTACTAAGTTAAAAGTATTATTTCCATTTGTATTTGTGCTCTTGCTCTAGCGTTGTAACTTGCTGTGTTGTTTAGGACTCTATGCAAGTAGGTCCATTTATATAAATGACTGTACTAATGTTTTCTGTTTTAGAAAGTAAGTCCATAGAGGGAAGGGACCAAGCTTGTTTAAATTCACATAACACCTAACATAAGTGCCATATATTCATAGGGGCTTGGACTTAATATATATGAGTTGCTGGTGATATCTAGTCAATATACATAGGATCTCTGACTCTAAAATAGGATCATTGAAGAGGAACCTGGGTAAATATAAATACACCATTTTCTCAGTTCTTAAAATATTGAATAGAAGTTCACCTGTGCTGTTTTATTAAAGCCACTACCAACTTAATGAGCATTAAATAAAGCTCATCCAGTATGTAACTACAGTCCTCGTGCATCATCACCACTTTCCCAAGAGCTACTGAGGACCCACAAGCCCACAAAAATTGGCGTCAAAGGCAAAGCTTGCTGAAAGATTTTACCATTGATTTGACAACTTGCTCTGATCATTTTCTCTCTCCAGCACAAGGAATTAAAGTTAATATGAAAGTAAAAGATTTAGCTTTTAACCATTATTCAGTAATCAGTGTTATGTAAGTAAAAGTAACGTAGAGTGAAAAAGAAAACACATTTTATATATTGCAGAGCTGCATGGCTTTTCATTTACAATTAACTCTCTGCTCCTCATTTTTCAAAGACCTTTTCACTTCTTAATGAAGAAGAGCAGAGATCCCAGATTGATGCTATCTGCTTGTTCTTCGTTATCATTGGGGCCGTATCATTCTTCACTCAATTTATACAGGTAATTGGACTTGTATTAAATAAAATAATTTGGCAATATTTCTTCCTTTCTGTGTATTGATGAGTCAATAGAATAATTGCCTTTGTGTGCTCTAGGGATACACATTTGCTAAATCTGGAGAGATGCTCACAAAAAGGCTACGTAGAATTGGTTTCAAGGCCATGTTAGGGCAAGAGATTGGCTGGTTTGATGACATGAAAAACAGCCCTGGAGCACTAACGACAAGACTTGCCACAGATGCATCCCAAGTCCAAGGGGTAAGCTTGGTGCCAGTGGAAAATCTTGGCTGTTTCGAGGTTCAGTCATTTGCACAGTTGATTGGATTATCATGCTTAAGGGGTTGGAGGTCTCCTACAGTTATATTTCCTCAGCTGGCCATAAGCAAATACTGTACTGCGTTTCTGGGGAAGAGCCAGTGTCTAATGTTTTCTTAGACACTGATTCTCTGCTCGTTGTTTGAAAAGAACGTTCTAGACCTAACTGGGGAAAAGGTTCTCTGTGTTCCCCACTGTGATGAGTACACTCAGCAAGCCAGATTCTTCGAGTGTGTATGCTTCCCCCTGGAAGGAAATTATATAGTGGGCCCTTCGTATTTGAAGAAGACATCACTGACAGTGAAGTTCGAGTGTGGCTGAAAAGGTCAATGAGGAATTCACAGCCCAGGACACTTCGAACACACAGAAAGTTATCCCCTGTTGTGTTGTGGGGTTTTTTTTGTCTATAGCACCTGGCATTGTTCTTCTTTTGCCTCCTTGCCTCTCCATGTAAAGCTTTTCTTCAAAGAGAGCCACTCCCTCCTGGTTGGCTGTCAGTGCAACAAGAAGGCCAGTCCTTAGCAATTGATGCCCAGTTTTCATCTAGGTTGGAGGATGGTTTGAGGCTTTGTTTTACTGTGTGTTTAGATCACTTCCTCTGCCCTCCCAGCTTTTGGTTTCCCAATTTCAGCCCTCCATACAGCAGCTGTTTGGATATCCTGCTGTTGCTCATTCTCTTCACATGCCTCACCCAGCACAGCTTGTGCACTTTGGGAAGCCATATTTAAAGCATCCATCAGTAGTTCATCATCCCCTCTGAGGCTTCCAAGAGGACCCAATTTACTGTTGGAAATAATGATGTCCCGCTGTGATCACCAGCAATCACTACAGGCTCAGCCAGGGAGAATGGGAGAAGGGTATAAACTGAAGCTCTAATGTCTCAGAAGAACGGTTTTTTGGGAAGCAGTGTGGAAAGAACACAGACCTAGGAGTTAGAAGACTTAGGTTGTAGCTCAGCTCCACCACATGCTCTGTTGTGCAAGTTGCTTAACTTATCTATGCCTCAATTTCCTCAACTGTTAAGTGGGGATAGAATACCAATTCTTCCTCTCCTCTAAACTGTGAGCCCCATGTGGGAAAGGGACTGTGCCTGACCTGATTATCTTGTATCTACCCAGCACTTAACATGCACAGTGAATGCTTAATGAATACTACAATCATTGTTCTTATTGTTGACCAGATTCTTTTAGGAGTCCCTCTGCTGGGATTTAGTCCAACTCTGGGTCTTCCATCTGACACCTGAGGGATCTCAAACACATGCTTGTATTGAAACGTTTTCAGGTCGTTAGGTCTCAATGTAAAATGGAGAGAAAAATAATAATAATTGTGACAACTGTTAAACACTTGCTATATATCAAGCACTGTACTAAGCACTGGTGTAGGTACAAGATAATTAGCTCAGACATAGTCTAAGAGGGAAAGAAAACTGGTATTTAACCCCCCATTTTCCAGTTGAAGAAACTGAGACACAGAGTAGTTAAGTGAGAGAATGATCTTTTGACTGGGTTTTGTTTTAAGGCTACTGGATCTCAGCTGGGAATGATCGTCAGCTCCTTCACCAACATCGGGGTGGCCATGATCATCGCTTTCTACTTCAGCTGGAAACTCAGTCTAGTGATAACATGCTTCCTGCCCTTCTTAGCCTTGTCAGGAGCTGTCCAGGCTAAACTGCTAACAGGATTTGCCAATGAAGAGAAGAAAGCCTTGGAAATTACTGGACAGGTGATTTTTCTGTTTGGACTATTTCAAATTACTCAGATGGAAGCCAGTCAGACAGACAGTTCCATGAGGGTCTTGCAGATAACTTCAGGAAGTCTATCAACTCAGTTCTATTTACTAGCCCATAAAATTTCCACTAGCCCTTTATTCATTTGCACAGCCAGGTCACAACTCCTTTTCCTACCACCATCCTCCTGACCCTGCTGGCCTTTCCTTAAGGTCTCAACCTTCATTTCCTGACTCTCAATGGGGTGATCATTGGTGTGGAGTCAAAGTACCAGAATTCCTACCTTTTTGCCTCCATTTCTCCTTTTCCTCCTCCAGATCACCAACGAAGCCATCAGTAATATCCGAACTGTAGCTGGGATGGGAAAGGAGATCCAGTTCATTGAAAAATATGAGAAGGAACTGGAGAAACCATTCAGGACAGCTCTCCGGAAAGCAAATATTTATGGACTCTGCTTTGGCTTTGCCCAGTCTGTAGCGTTTATAGCCAACTCTGCCTCTTACAAGTACGGAGGTTATTTAGTTCTTAATGAAGATCTCCACTTCAGCTATGCATTCAGGTAAACATTCACTTAGTCTGAGTGTGTTGAAGGGCCGCTTTCCATTGCATCTCTTCTTTCAGGGAACATGTCTACCAACTCTGCTATATTGAACTCTCCTAAGCGCTTAGTACAGTGCTTCACAAACAGTAAGTGCTCAATAAATGTGATTGGGTACTGGAGTGGGCTAATAGAAAGAGCACAGGACTGGACAACCAGAGGCCTCAATTCCAACTCCTCCACTTGCCTGCTGCGAGTCCTTGGGCAAATCATTTAACCTCTCTGTTCCTCAGTTTCCTCATCTGTAAAATGGATCCTAAATACTTGTTAATAATAATAATGATGGCATTTATTAAGTGCTTACTATGTTCAAAGCACTGTACTAAGCGCTGGGGAGGTTACAAGGTAATAAGGTTGTCCTCCGGGGGGCTCACAGTCTTAATCCTCATTTTACAGATGAGGGAACTGAGGCACAGAGAAGTGAAGTGACTTGCCCAAAGTCACACAGCTGACAATTGCCCGAGCTGGGATTTGAACCCATGACCTCTGACTCCAAAGCCCGGGCTCTTTCCACTGAGCCACGCTGCTTCTCTCTTGTTCTCCCTCCCCGCTAGATTTTGAGCCCCAAGTGGGACGGGACTATGTCTGTGATTATATTTTATGTAATCCAGAACTTTGAACACTGCTTGGCACATAGTAAGCACTTAAAAAATGCTTCACATTATTAATAGTGAAACCAGGCTCTCCAGGCATTATCATCATCATCATCTTATTTGTTGAGCACCTGGTATAGGCAGAGCACTGTCCTAGGTGCTTGGGAGCATGTACTAGAAGTAGAAGACCCTGCCCTTGGTCCAAGTTCAACATATTTTCTGAATGTGTTGCTTAGTTACAAGGGATGGTTTCCAGCTTCCCCCTTGGATTACTATCAGGAAAGGAATGAATTACTCTGGCTTCTAACTTGTGAGCAGGATATATGCAGCTTTGACTGTGTGCTGTTAAGGACCCAAACAGTGACTTCATTCCCCTCAGTTCATGTACTCATTTTGGCTAGCAAGTGTTGTCAGAATTAGAAAGGGTTCCTGTGAAAATGGGAGTCCATCTGGATTCAGTGCAGTGGTTGCATGTGTGGTTACAGGGCCACAGCATCAGACCATGTGGGTACTATGATGAGTTTGTCTTAATTCACATTATGGGATAATTTGGTGTTCAGGGATTGAGGAGGAAAAGTTGATAGAGAATGAAGAGCCGAAAGGGAGCACTGGGGAAAGCAGCGTGATCTAGTGGATAGAGAGTCAGAAGGACCTGGGTTCTAATCCTACCTCCTCCATTTGTCTGCTGTGTGACCTTGGGCAAGGACTTAACTTCTCTGTGCCTGTGCCTCACTTACCTGTTATGTAAAATGGGGATTAAAACTGAGCCCTGTGTGGGACATTGACTGTGTCTAAGGTAATTAGGTTGTATCTATCCTAGCACTTATATAGTGCTTGGCACAGAGTAAGTGTTTAACAGAGGCCGTAAAAAAAATCACTTCCCCAGCTTTCCCTCTATCCCTTATCTGTTTTTAAGGTCAGTCCCTGGGCAGATTCAGATGCTTGGTTCCTATCCCCACCTGCTCTTCCTTCTCCCTCACCCCCTCAATCAGGTCCTTATTCTCCTTCCTCCCAAGAAATCCTTCTGCTTGCCTGCCATATGGGGTTTAAAAGCTATTGACCTACAACTCCATGTCACCACCATTCCTACTAATGAGGTTTGTACAGTAAGATAAATATGCCCAGGGAACTTTGTGTTTGCTCTCTTACTGGGTATTGATTTGTCTTCTTGACCTGAAAAGCAGGAGAGTGGGAGAAAGATATGTTGGGCAGACTGCTGGAAGGCTTGGTGAACCTTCTTTGGGGAAGACACATATGTGGGTGTAGGATGGAATGCCAGTGGCCTGGCTCATTTGGTTTGTTCCCCCACAACATAATAGCTGCCTGCTTGATTAAAGGGTAATCTCCTCCGTGGTGACCAGTGGAACTGCTCTGGGGAAAGCTTCCTCTTATACTCCGAATTACGCCAAAGCCAAAATATCTGCTGCACGTTTTTTTGAGCTGATGGACCGGCATCCCCGGATCAGTATTTACAGCAACAAAGGAGAAAAGTGGGTAAGAATAGGGGTGGGGTGTCCCCCGAGTTCCCCTCAATCTGATCCCTCAGTTCTGGGAGAATAACCTGTTGTTTTGTAAGGACTGTCTCTATATGTTGCCGATTTGTACTTCCCAAATGCTTAGTACAGTGCTCTGTGCACAGTAAGCGCTCAGTAAATATGATTGAAGGAATGAAAAACCGTAGTTCTTGCTCTGTGAGTCAAGTGCTGAGCTGGGGTCCATGGCATGAGGACATCTGAATGCCAACTCCCTTGGGAATTAAAGTGTATTTAGATTTGGTTGTGGTAGCTGTATTTTGAGATTGTAGAATGGGGTGTCTGGGTGGCACTAGAAGGAGTTCCTTAGACAGTGTGGGGTCTGCCCGGACCCACCTCCCCCCACCTCCCCCAGCTCTACAGAATCCTAGCTTAGGCAGCAATGGTCTGCTGAAGCTGATCTGGACAAAAACTCAGAATTATATTCATCCTCCTCTTTCCAAATTAATCTGATTGAGGTTCCTCTCCCTTCATACTTTAGCACCACTGAACTTTCCAGGGTACCTCTTTGGTATGTTTTCGTTTTTATCCAGATATTTCACTAATGAGCTAGGAAGGGAATTTCTGTTCTCTCATTCTAAGAAAGTCTCAGTGTGCTGGAAGAGTTGGTACTTGGCCCAAACCCCATGTGAGCACAATGACCCTATCAGCGGTATTTGTTGAGTGCTTAATCTGTGCAGACTGCTGAACTCAGCGCTTGGGAAAGTACAATGCAAAAGAGTTGGTAGACACGATCCCTGCCCACAGCCAATTCCTTGGTATCCCCAGAAACTCAAGATGAGTGAGGGTGGAGGGGCAGTAATCCTTGGCTCCAGGTTCTCTGGGGCCTGACCAAAGTATGAACTTTGTGTGAAGCCCAGATGGGAGAGTGATGAAATAAACTACCATCCCTGGGCAGCCAGGTGATTCACAGGGAAAGTAACTCACTTGTCCTTCATTCGAGACTGAGGTCTCTGAGAATAAGATCAAGGATTGAACAAGTGAGTCAGCTTTCCAACTCCTTGCCTCTCTCGACTGGTCTGGGAGTTGTGGACAGGCCCTTCTAGACCGGGCCTGCTCTTTGCTTTTCGAATTGCAGAGGTCAGCGTTCTGACGCACTCTTGCATCCTAAGTGGGAAGGTAGTTTTCTTCCATAGTCAGACTCCAGCTGCCCTCATATTCATCTTTGACATCCAGAGCTCTGTAAGTCCATTTCCAGACTATTATAAGGTCTGTTGTGGTCAATCTGGAATCACATGGAAAGTCAGAATCCCTTGCATTTGCTTTGGAGGATGTGATGTGGAAATCTGTTCTCACTCTTCCTCAGGCCTTCCACCAGGGTCTCAGGACCAGGAAGATGCTTTTCAAAGGACGTGGGGAAAGGTATTAGGAAATAACCCTGGCCTGGGATGGGGGTGAATAGAAACAGTTCCTGTTTATTTTTCTAGCCAATCCTTCTTTTTCTCTATCCTAGGTGCTCTAAGAGGGAAAGAGAAAGAGTTCAGTATACCTCTTCTGTATACTGAACTCCAGATTCCCTCTGGGTCTTTGCCTCTCAGATTCCAGTGGGAGCAGGACTAGCACTTGTTTCTCCCATCTGCAGGACAACTTCAAGGGAAGAATTGACTTCGTTAACTGCACCTTTACCTACCCTTCTCGCCCTGACGTGCAAGTTCTGAATGGGCTCACTGTTTCTGTTAAGTCTGGACAGACGCTTGCATTTGTTGGAAGCAGTGGCTGTGGAAAAAGTACGAGCATTCAGCTCCTGGAGCGTTTCTATGATCCTGACCAAGGGAAAGTGGTAAGCATCTCACAGTTACTCTCAGCAGAATCTTTGTAGTCCCTCTAAATTGTAAGCTTGTTGTGGGCAGGCAATGTGTCTGTTACATTGTTATATTGTACTCTCTCAAATGCGGAGTACAAAGCTTTGCACACAGTAGGCACACAGTAAATTGACTGACTGAAAATCCAATTGATTGACTTCTAGGGCATCCTCTGAATCTAGGACTGGCCAAACTGGCTCCTGGTTTCCTGGCTTGTACTCTTCTTCTCTCTGCCCACCCCCACAAGATGTTTCCCTTAGTGGTAATTGTTGGGGGACCTGATCTTAGCTCAGCAGTCTCACACCTCCTGTTTTTCCCTGCTCCAGATGGTTTTCTGACAGCTGCCTTCTGTAATACAAACTGGGGCCCCTGCAAACCTGTAAGCCTCTGTGAAGAAACATTAACTTATTTGTAAATGGAGCAGAAAGTGCAGTCCAACCGTGATTTTTTTTTAACAGGGCAGCAGTGGGGAAGAAAGCCATGAGAGGTGGCATTGGGCAGGGAGAGAACAGAGTGCATAGAAGCAGATGGAGATGGCCTCAGTTCTGAGAAGCTTGGTTTGAGTCAAGAAAGACCAGTTTACTGTAAACTAGCAACAGAACAGATGTGAAATTCACCAGCGAGGCATGTTTGACATTCATGACTTTCATGCTTTGATTTTTTTTGTTATTGCTTTCTTGTTACTGAAGCTTGTTTGTTTCACAGGGACCTTCAGTGGTGGCTTACTGCGAGAATCAATTTGAAAAGAGGAGAGGCAATTCAATCCAGCAGTCATTTATTGACCATTTACTGTTGGTAAAGCACAGTACTAAGCATTAGGGAGAGTACAGTGTAACAATACAACAGAGTTGGTAGACATGTTCCCTGCCCACAACTAGCTCAGAGTTTGTGGGTTAGAGCATTGGCACAGAGAGTTTGGGCTTTTCGCAGGAAGGTTAAACACAAGACACAGACGTTTCCCAGCATATGCTGTTGGGCACCATAAAACCAAGTTTGCGTTATGAGGAAATGAGCAAAGAGAAACTTATCACTGGCAAAAAGTGACTGAAAAGAGAGCCTCTTCCCCGTGGACCAGCTGATGTTTTTGTTCTTATGTAGAAAGGAATTCTAGTATAGAATGCCTTTGCAGCTCCGGCCTTTAAGCGTTTCATACTTGTGAAAAAATTAATTGGCTCAGTCCTTCAGTTTCTTCCTGGTAATGAGAGGGGTGATTAAGAAGTGGCTTTTAATTCACTCAGGCCTTTAGGAAGCCATTGAGCTCATTACTACTCCATTGTTGCATAACATAGTACAGTAATTTGTTCTGAGAAGCCTTTCCTTACCTAGAAGAGCAGGTTGTAGAATTTTTCAAGGGAGCAGAGTTGAAGCTTGGACAGGGAGGAGGTCTCAGCTACCTGACTCCAGCTAGAGGGCTTACAGGCTTGCCTAGTCTCAAGCAGAGATGTTATTGCTTACAGTGCAGAGTGGATAGAGCACGGGCCTGGGTGTCAGAAGACCTGGGTTCTAGTCCCAGCTCTGCCACTTGCCTGCTGTGGGACCTTGGGCAATTCACATCACAGTTACCTCATCTGTAAAATGAAGATCAAGACTATCTACCTCAGCACTTAGAACAGTGCCCGGCACATAGTAAACACTTAACAAATACCAAAAACAAAGAAAAAAAGTGGGGGGGGGGGGGGGGGGGGGGGAGAGACAGACATTAAAATAGACCATGGCTGTTTACAAAGGTGTTAGGGGGCCCTTCAGAGGAATTCCCACTCATAAGACAATGCAGGTAGACAACCTCTTCTCTCTGAGACAATCGAAAATATGACTCGGGAGGAGAGGGAGGAAAGTAGCTTTATTGAGGGATTGTTAGCGGCTTGCTGCCACTACCTGGTTCAACAACCAATGGTCCTTGTCTTCTGCCCTTTCTCATACTTCTACTCTTAACCATCTATAATGTAGTAGAGACCCCAGAAAATCTTCAGCCAGCAAATACCAGCTAATGCTTTTCACACCACCAGTTGCCAGTCATCCAATAGATACCAACCAGTGGTATTTATTGAGCACTGCTATATGCTGAGCCCTGCACTAAGTGCGTGGGAGAGCCTTGTGAGCCCTGCCCACAAGGAGCTTACAGACTAGAGGGAGACAGGCATTAAAATAAAATACAGTTGGATATGCACATAAGTGTTGTGGGGCTGGAGGAGGAGTGAATCAAAGGGCTTAAAGGGAACAGATTCTCCCTCCCCTGACCCAGAACCCCAGAGTGGGAGATGGAGCCAGGAGTCCTCGCCCACTGGAAACTCCACCCATTCCTGGCCCATTCCACTCTGCTGTTTTGGAGAATGCCACCAGGTATCCAGGCCCCATAATCTACCCAGGATAGGGCATTGCCTATCTTCCTGACCCCTACTGGATCTCCATATATCCCTTCCTTTCGAGTATGCACAGTTTGTTGTTTTTTTTAAAGGTATTCACTAAGTGCTTACTATGTGCCAGGCACTGTTCTAAGTGCTGGAGTAGATGGTAAGGTTGGACACTGTCCCTGTACCGTATTGGGCTCACAGTCTTACTCTCCATTTTACAGGTGAGTTAATTGAGGCACAGAGAAGCAAAGTGACTTGCCCAAGGTCAGACAGGAGACAGGGGCGTAGCCGGGACTAGAACCTAGATTCTTCTGACTCAGGCCTGTGCTCTATCCACTAGGCCGTGCTGCTTCTCTAACAGTTACCACTGGAAACATTTAGAATTGATTTGCTTATTTTTAGCATGGAAGCAGCTTAGCCTAGTGGAAAAACTGTGGGCCTGGAAGTCGGAGGACCTGGGTTCTAATCCCAACTCTGCCATTTTTCTGCCCTGTGACCTAGGGCAATTCACTTAACTTATCTGTGCCTCAGTTTCCTCAACTGAAAAGTGGGGATTCCATACCTGTTCTCCCTCTACTTAGACTGTGATACCTGTGTGGAACAGGGACACTGTCTGTCCTGGTAAAGTTGCACATACCCGATTCTAGTAAGTGGTTAACAAATACCATTAAAAGAAGCCTGCTACAGTCTTACAGGAGCACGTCTTCATCTTACGTTTCTCTTCACTGTATCTTTTTAAAAATGGATCATTTCGATCCCCGATACAGCAGTTGTGTATATTAGTACATATTTATTATTCATTCATTCATTCAATTGTATTTATTGAGTGCTTACTGTGTGCAGAGCACTGTACTAAGAGCTTGGGAAGTAGAAGTCGGCAAAATACAGAGACGGTCCCTACTCAACAATGGGCTCACAGTCTAGAAGAAAAAAAAATGACTCGGGAAGAGAGTTTATTACTCTATTTTATTAATGATGTGTTATACAGCTATAATTCTATTTATTCTGATGGTATTGACACCCATCTACTTGTTTTGTTGTCTGTCTCCCCCTTCTAGACTGTGAGCCCGTTGTTTGGTAGGGCCCATCTCTATATGTTGCCAATTTGTACTGCCCAAGCGCTTAGTACAGTGCTCTGTCCACAGCAAGTGCTCTTAGAACAGTGCTTTGCACATAGTAAGTGCTTAACAAATACCATTAAAAAAATAAAATATGATTGAATGAATGAATAGCATTGGCAGACATGATCTCTGCCCTTTAGGAGCTTTCAGTCTAGTTGGAGAGACAGATAAAATAAATCGCACAGTGAAGCAACTGAGTAGAAGAATATGCACATAATAAAGAACAACACCCAATTATTACGATATTTGAGCAGGTTAATTTATGTTGACATTCAGTTGGATGCTTGTGTCTTTTTACAATATAAGCCTGGGAAAGGGGAGAAACTTAAACACATAATTCTTTGCTGAGATGGATTCAGAAGTTGGCAGTTTAGATGTTGGATATTTAGGTATGGAATATACTTAGAAGGCAACCTATTTGCAAAACTTCAGTAATTCAAGATCAGAGAGAATGAGAAAATCAGGCGGTTTATTTGAATATTGGAATTTGCATGCCAGGAAGAATTCTGGGAGACACCGCTTTGTTTTGTCATTTCTTTGGCAGGTAATAGACGGGCACGACAGCAAACATGTAAATATCCAGTTCCTTCGATCGAAAATTGGAATCGTATCCCAGGAGCCTGTGCTATTCAGCTGTAGCATTGCAGACAACATCAGATATGGGGACAATACCCAAGACGTCCCAATGGAAAGAGTTATCAGTGCAGCAAAGCAGGCTCAGCTGCATGATTTTGTCATGTCCCTCCCCAATGTGAGTACCCAGTGGGTGAGAGGTCAACTGTGGTCTGTCAGGTTTTCATCAGACCCAGAGCTCCATTTCAGGAGAGGTGAGTGGGTGAAGGAGAGTGGCCTGAATAGCTGCCTCTGTGGCTGGGCTTCCTGGGGCCTCTTAAGCATCAAGATATCTGCAAGCATTAGCTCCCATACCCCACTAAGCTCCCCCAAAACAATTAGTGGGAATCACAGACATCCTCCTTGCTGAGAGTAATCGTGGCAGAGAAGGCTCCATTGGTGTTGCTACTCTTGCCTGCTCTCCTGAGAGCTGGGCAGCTGCCACTGAATGTCAGAAACTTCTGGAAAGCAGCCTGCATTTGTGGCAAGGCAGCAGCAGGAGAGAGGTGGCCTCGGCAGCTTTTCTCTACTCTGAAGCTGCAGCTGCCCTTTCTGAGAAAGACGACTTGGTTGGTGTGTGCATGTGTATGTATCTTCGTGCATTTGACTTCATCCCTGCACCCTTATCATTCTGTTTCTCTCTTTTTTCCTCCATCTCTCTCTCTTCCCTGCGGAGTTTGGAGGGAGATACAAAGGGACCTGTTTTTCCTTACTATCCTCAAGAGCAGGGTACAACACAATGTATCCAACTCACAAGTAAACAACATTGGTAGAACCATGGCATATCTGAAGCCTTAAGGAATTTATGGTCTGCTGCTGTGCTTTTTTTTTTTTTTTTTTTTCAGAAATATGACACTAACGTGGGGACTCAGGGGTCCCAGCTCTCTCGGGGTCAAAAACAACGTATTGCAATAGCTCGGGCCATTGTCCGAGATCCTAAAATTTTACTCCTGGATGAAGCAACTTCCGCCTTAGATACAGAGAGTGAAAAAGTAAGTATTAAGGATTCTGGGGCTCTCGTAAGCATTTTTCAAGTCCTATTGTTTAGGACTATACTTCCTTAAAAAAGAAACTGTGCTTCATGGCACTCCACTACTGGAAGCAAGGGTGTTTGGGGTTCCACAAAAAGAAATAATTTAAATGGAAAAAAATAACTTTTAAAAGGTAGATGATTGGAAATTAAATCAGAATTCAGGGTATCCATGAGAAACCATTTGGTTAACGTGGCCTAGCAGTTAGTATAAACGGAGAAGACTGGAAATTGGGAAGTCTAACTGTACTTTTGACCTTATGTCAATTCACTTAACTTCTTTGTACCTCTATCTTCATCTTTCAAAAAGGGATTGTTCAAAATATTTTCACATTTTCAGTGAAAAGTTTCAAGGAAAATATAGCTAGCATCATCATTGCTCTCTAATGGACATTTTCTGTTTTGAAACGATGAGGTTTTGCAGAGCCAAAGCAGATAGGAAGAAAAACACATGAGATGATAATTCAAGGGAAGATAACTGAAAATGCCTCCTCCTGCTCCCCCTTGCCCAACCTCCCCCCCAGCACCTCTCTAAGAATCACTATGGCTAATGTGAGAATCTTAGTGGTTATTCTAGTTGATACTGCTCAGTGTTGATATTGTTGTAGATACATTATTTGGCATTGCTGTTCCAGTAATCCTCAGGTATCTGCTTAGTGTCACCTGAGGGAATTGCCAGGGCTGTAGTAATGTGGGTGGGGAATCACTGCATCCACCCTTATGGTAGCCACGATAGTCTCCCGAATTGAGCACTGGACGTTCACTCATCATTATCAAGAAACCTTAATTTCCCCCCTACTGCTCAGGATGTGAGGAGCCTGAGCTTAAAACTCTCCACCTTTGGTTTACAGACGGTACAAGACGCGTTGGATAAAGCCAGAGCGGGGAGGACCTGCATCGTCATCGCACATCGTCTCTCCACCATCCAGTCCTCTGATATCATAGCCGTCATGTCCCAAGGGATAGTAATTGAACAGGGGACTCACAATGAGCTTATGGATATGCAAGGAGCATATTACAAATTGGTCACTTCAGGAGCACCCATTAGTTGATTTTTCTTCTGGAACTTCAGGGCCTTGTGAAAGAGGGTCCCCCCTTGGAAATACTATCCAGTTGCTGCAAAAATGATGATGATCCCATGCTGTTTACTAGGATGTAAACCATTGTTTCATTTTTCAGCTATTTTCATGGATTTGGATCCAGTCTGATATTTGAATTACTTTCTAGGGTCATGGAGCTTGAGGAGGCAGGGTTAGGGATAGAATAGGGAAGGGAGAGAATAAGAACATACCCTGGCCCCGTAGATAAAGTCCTAAGAAATATGAGATCTTGAACCATTACTGAGTGTGTTTCCACCCTGCAGAGGATCCAGCCTTTACCTCAGCTCCTTGGAAGCACTGGTGGCCAAGGATGACACAGTGGTGGAGGATGTGAATTCATAAGCATCAAAACCCTCTTGGATTTCCTTACTCAATTTTCCCCTGCTGCTAGAATGCACAAGTGATCTTCTCCACCTCAAGCAGTCTCTTCCCTTATCCCGGCAAACTCCTTTTTCTCAGGAGAATTCTTCTCAGCAGGGATGAAAAAATTGATCTCATTTCTTCTCCTTGATGTGCTCCACAAAGAAGCTGTGTGTTTGGCCCACTGGTCTCCTTTAGTATTTCTCCCTGGCTGGCAGACAGGCAGGGTGCAAAAATGGGTTGAGGAGTAGAGGAATCATCTGTTCCTGACCAATTCTCCCTTTCCTACTGGACCGGCCTGCCCCCTGAAGTCCCATCCCATGACTCACCCAGAGTACACATTATATTTGGGGAGCGCTTGGATTGCCAAATGGACCTTCAGCATCTGCAGAGAAATGTATTTGGGCTACACTGGGAAATTTACAAAGATTTTGTAGATTCTGGTGCCAATCTGAATGGAAGATAGTCCACAACAAGGCAGCCTCAAATTCCAAGCCACAAATTCATTTGCATTGGCCATTCTTTGGCAATCCTCATTTCGTATGCTCTTGACTCTTACCTTACTTACACCAGTTCTTTTCTTCCTAAAATCATTTATAAATCTGTGTAATGGCTGTGCTCCTGATGAATTCAGACAATCAAAGCCCCCAGCATGCACAGTAGTCTCTGAGAGCAAGTTAGGTTCAGAGAAGATGTGGTCGTTTTAGATAATTAAGAGGGTCTATTTAGGATGCTGGAGTAAGGATGAACCCACAGTTACTCCGCTGGCCCAGGAGATTGGATGCATATCTTCAAATGCCTAATTGACTGCTGTGGAATATTATTGTGCTACCAGGAGTTTGCTGTTTCTCACCTTTTAGTTAGGACTATGAAAAAGAATCTAAAAACCCATTGTATTTTTGAAATTAGGAGGAGTTTCTAGAGTTTAAGTCACCAACCGTGGCAAATCTGTGGGAAGACCACTTCTCAAATTAACTATACAACCTGATGGCCCTCCGTGAAGGCAAGGTGGACTCTGCAGATTGGTGTTAAGCCCTCTCTGTTGAGGCCTATGAGACATTCCTCTGTTCCAGTCTGGCCTATTACCCACTCAGCAGTGACTAGATTTCTAACCAGTTCTGCTACCTAGCAGCAAGGGTGAAAGCAGCAGTCCCAAAGGTTCTGTCCTACTGCAGGATAGCTCCCGCAGGTTTCTCAGTCTCTTTAAGACTTGCTCCTTGACTCTGACAAAAAAAACAAACCCAAAAACAAAAAAAACTCCAGCACCAAGCCCACAGGGATTCTGTAATGGCAGCAGTGCAGAAGTGTTCAGTTTTCCCCATTGCAGAACTGGAATTTTAGGAATGCAAGTAAGGAAGTTAAGGTAAGAAATCATGCAATTGTTGATGCAGTCTCCCTCACTGTTTGGTTCTGAGCATTTGATTCTGTTTCGAAAAATATTTTAGAATTTTAATGTTATATTAATTTTTCCAACAAATATGTCTTTCCTCAAGGATTTTCCCACTAAAATAGTGAATTATTTCATAGAGACCCATTATATGAAAATGAACCACAAAAACTTTAAAACCAATTCCAAAACCAATTCAGGTTTTTTCAGTGTTCAGCTAAATGTCCAATTAATTTTAATGAACAGACTGTAAATAAAGCACTGCTCGTGAACAAGAACTAATTAGTGCTAGCCAGAATAGTAATGTGCTCATTAGCAAGTTGGGTAGCATCATAAGGCTCATAATATGTCATCAGTGGGCTGTACATGACGGGCATATAATGTTACTGATGTGACTAGTCAACCCCCTAAATCAGAGTCAGTGCAATAAATACAATGAAAAGAAAAAAACTCAGCCATCTGGTGAAGCGGCTGCTTTTTCCTTCTGAAAGAAGATTGTGTAGTTGAAGGTAACAGTCAGAACCGACCAGACATCCTGAAGAACCCTAGGGTAACTGGCGGGAGGAAGAAAACGTTTCTCCATAGTGCCACCATCCAAATATACTGTTATTTTGAAAGTCTGTGAGGAAAGAAAAATGTCTTTGCTGTCCTTTTAAATGGAAGAACCGTCTGATCCCAAAATCAATATAAAGCTGACTTTGGCTCCTTCAGGAAAGTACAGGGGGAAGGTAGGGGCAGGTAAAAATCAAGACCTTCAGTGTTTTCACACAGCATCCTTTCAAAAGCAAAGACTTCATAGCACAAATGGGAGATGTTCCTGCCATTCGTGCATTCCTAGGATTTTCCAGTGGATTCCCTTATGCCCAATTGTAGGATTCCCCATTCTGTTGTGTGGGAAGTCTAAATTTATTTGCCCTTCCCCAGGCAGAGAGCTAGCCTCAACCATACCTGGAGCTTTGTGGGGCTGAGACAGAGCTGGGGATTGTGCAAGCTGGCTGTGAGTGTCGGCCTGGGTCCATTTATTCAGTCATATTTATTGAGCACTCAGTGTGTGCAAAGCACTGAACAGAGGGCTTGGTCAAGGTCAAGAATAACTGCACTGCTATTGGCCATGGGTGTGAATGGCTCTGTCCACTTTTATATGATGTTTCAGGGGTTCTCTGGCCCTTTCTTTTCTCTTCATTACGCTTGAAGCTGTAGTTCTTTTATTAACACACTGGGCTGCATCTATGTTTGTTTTTTGTCTTGTGGATGGGTCCTTTACCATGGACACTGATGTTGTGAGGTTTGGATTCATTTTTGACCAGGGTGGGTGGTGTAAGTGCCACTTCTCTGTAATAGGAGGGCCGCAGAAGTGTTGTGCGACAAATGTGAAATACTCTGGCCATGAGGACCAGGACAGGATTTTAATTGGGAGCCTCTCCTTTCCCCTCTCTGGCCTCTCAAGTGTAGCAGGGCTCAGAGAGAGGGCAAAAAGGAGGGGAGAGATTTGAATTCTCCGGTACGCCTGTCCCAGACCTGCCATCCGGTGCATTTGGGCTCTTAAGTAGTTTCTAATGTGCATGCTCTAGTCCCCAAATGTAATGCCCTGGCATTTTCAAAAGCTATTGTTCCACAGAGGTTTAGGGATGCCGTTTGAGCTTCTGGGGTCACCCTTAAGCACCAATGATTCTGCCTATAGAAGCCCAGGCATTTTAGAACTGGTTCTGGGCACAATCACCCTGACTGATCAAACCTGGCACCACCTCCGATAAAACAGCAATGTAGGAAGAAGTAGGAATTAGTGAACACAGCTCCATTCCTCCCCTCCTGCTGAACCAAGATGACCCACCACTCCAGCTTTGCAGGGAAGTGAGAAGGGCAGGGAAGAGCAGGCTAGTCCGCACCAGGTGATTTTTAGTTTGATTGGAAATGAGAAATTGCCTCATTGTAGGAACTTGAATCATTTATTCTGCACTCCAATCCAAAGAGTATTATTCTTTAGAGGACAAGCCATGTCAGTTCAGGGCCTGGCTGATGGTCTATTGAGCTCAGGACCACATCTATGGCAGTGGCAACAAGGTGCTTGGAAGAACAGTGAGATGATAATAATAGTGGTATTTGTTAATTGTTTACTATGTGCCAACAACTCTTCTGAGTGCTGGGGTAGATACAAGATATTCGGGCCTCACATGGGGCTCACATTTGAGGTAGGAGGGAAAACAGGTATTGAATCCCCATTTTGTAGATGAGGGAAATGAGACACGGAGAAGTTAAGTGACTTGTTCAAGGTCACCCAGCAGGTAAAGTGGTGGAGCTGGAATTAGAACCCAGCTCCTCTGACTCTGAGGTCCATGCTCTTTCCCCTAGGCCAAGCTGTTCCATGAGATGGCTGCCTCTTTGACCCCTTCAATTCAAAAGGTTCCAGTTTTGCAGCTAGGGAAACAGCCCCATGAAGATGTCTGGAGGAACATTCTAAGCTTTGTGTTCTGTGGAAGAATAGGAGGACGTACAAAAGATTCTACTTTTTGTTTCACAATGTAGAAATGTTTGGTAGTGGGTTATTGCTTTTAAACATTATGGATTTATCTGAAAGTACCACAGTTATTACTGTAACAAACACTGAATCTCATGTTTGTTCTGCCTTGAAAATAGTGAAAAACAAGACAGGGGTGGGTGGGCAGTGGAGAACCAGAGAAAGAGATGGAAGGGGCACTCTCAAAGGCCAGTATTGTGCTGTATCCCAGGGTGTCGCAGTTTTCAAAAGCTACTCAATTTGGTAGCTACTCAAATTCCATTTCTCCAAGAATTCCTCTGAAAACCAAAATCAGAAGGAAATGGAAAGAAGAGAGTTAAAAAGGCACTGCTGATCCCCAGTAAACCAGCTTTCTGATTTCTGATTTCTTCAAAGCTCTGTGCCCTTGGACCATCCCCTATTTTCCTGTCAGTGTTAGCACATTATTGCTACTATTTCCCTGGAGGATGCTGGCCCTACTGCGGTTCCACCACTTCATGAAGCAGCCTGGCTAGAAGTCAGAGGACCAAGGTTGTAATCCCCACTCCACTCCTTGCCTGCTGAGTAACCTTGGGCAATTGAGTGCTTACTTTGTGCAGAATACTGTTTGAAGCACTTGGAGGAGTACAATACACAGTTGAGTTGATAGACCTGATCCCTGCCCACAGTTGACCACCTGATCCCTGTAGACAGTGCTTACAGTCTAGAGGGAGTCACTTAACTTTTGAGTGCTTCAATTTTCTCATCTTTATATAGGGATGAAACACCTATTTTTTTGTCCACTTAGTCTGATTATCTTGTATCTAGCCTAGCACTTAGTTCAAGTGCTTGGCATATAAGAAGTGTTTAACAAATGCCACTCAGTAGTAGTAGTAGTACTATTATGTCCTAATGCAACTGTCTACCCCACCCCAACATGGTAACATTCTGGCCCAGATGAAAAGGGTCAACTAAATGCTAATCTGGTAAGCACAGGAAATATTGTAATAATGGAAGTGGAAACTTTGTAAACATAAGGTTGTTTTATCATTTGTCCCATTTAAAAAGAATCACGGTAGAAAGGAGGGGTTGGGTTCGAGGCCAACCTGAGGCAGGTGATGTATGCTTATTGGGACTGCACATAGGGTACAGTGCAGGTGGAGATGTAACT
Organism: Tachyglossus aculeatus; assembly: GCF_015852505.1. Classification (NCBI taxonomy): domain Eukaryota; kingdom Metazoa; phylum Chordata; class Mammalia; order Monotremata; family Tachyglossidae; genus Tachyglossus; species Tachyglossus aculeatus. Next base: position 53,328,901 of record NC_052074.1, on the reverse strand, counting down.
ATTTAAAATCCCCAAGCTATGAGTAGGCATATACTCCTGGTCAGAAATGCATTCTCCCCCTTCTAGACTATGAGCCTGTTGTTGGGTAGGGACCATCTTTATATGTTGCCGATTTGCACTTCCCAAGTACTTAGTAAAGAGTTCTGCACACAGTAAGCGCTCAATAAATATGACTAATGAATTAATGAAACGCACAAGAAAATAGAGTATACCTTGGATACCTAATCTGAAGTTCTAAATTGTTAGGCTCAGAAAACAAACCTGAAGGTCCCTGGTCGGAATACTAAAACCTCAGAACTGTTGTCCAAACCTTGGAGAAACCTAGGGATTCTTACTTTACAGGGGAAGATGATCAGAGTTCTTCATGAAAATGACAACTGCTACTACCAAGCTGCTCATAAACAAACCACAGCAGGTAAGTTAATGTAACTCTTACTTGGTCCAAAACACCCAAGAGTGCTTTTGAGTCACACAAGAGAAATTAGTTCAGTACTATTTGGAAGAACTATTGTTTGGCCTTTTGTGCCTCTGAAGTGATCTGGTAATTCCCCATGGATGCATGCTAGTGTGACTTACCAGGACCATCTCAGTCTTCATTCTCTTTTTCTGGCAGCCCTTTCCAAGTATGCTGCTTTTTTAAATAGGAAAAAAGTTCCTGGTTTTTGGAAGAGACAGGCTGTCGTCCACTGTCTGGCACTATTCTTCAGTAAAATATCCCCAGTAAAATAGTTATGGATCTAATTTTCTTTGTACTCAACTATACTCACTGGTTGTATTTAGACACTGTGGGGAGAAAATCTCCCCTTTCAGACCCATAGGGGGTATTTAGTGCCATTCAACAGCACGTGCACACTTGAGACAGCAATACACTGAACAGCTCATTGTGAGCAGGGAATGTGTCTGTTTCATTGTTATAGCGTACTCTCCCAAGTGCTTAGTACAGTGCTCTGCACAGAGCGATTAAATGAGATTGAATGGTTCCCATGGGGTCTGAAAGGGTTAAAACTCCTCCCAAAATTCCTGGTGCCACTTGGAGAATTGGGTTCATTGTTTCTGGAAAAATCTAAAGTATTTTCAAATTTGTAACATGATAATTATTGGGTTCACGCTAACCTATATAAGCTTAGTTAACCTTCTCCTTTTCAGGCCTCTTACCCAGCCAGCTCCATATTGCCATAAGAAATTAAAACCAGTTCATCTGAGTCATTACTGATCTCTACCAAAGGCAGTCATTACTACCTCAAAGTGAATTATAAACTGTATTTTAGGTGGCAGAGCTGAATCTTGGTAACTTGCAGTTCTACAGGTATTAATCCGTATTTGCCTAAACTTGCAGATTTTTTAGTAAGATTTTCATGATTTGGTTCTTTGGAAAGAATGTGTTCTAGAAATACAAGTTACTGTTATTAGAATACATTTCAAATTAGATTTCGCACTTACTATCTATCCTACAGCATTTCAGCTTGATTGGGTGTGAAGGAATAAATAGGAGTTTAAATTAGCCTGTGGTGAGTAAATGTAATACATTCCCAGATCTGCAATAAGTTAAAGAGCTTTATCAGGCCATCCTAGCTTGCAATAAGAATATTTTATCCATTTGTCATGGGTACAGATTTGTAGTGGTGCCAACTACGCATTTATGTTCTGGCACCCACCCGTAGCACTTCTGAATTTACTGATTTACATGCTCTACAATTTAAGCACTTTCTCATCTGTATATCCATTTTTCACATCTTCGCTCTGTAGGTTATTTTGTGTGTGTCTCCCTTCTCTGTATTGTAAACTCCTTTGTGTGTCTTCTAACTCCACTGAGTTCTTTTAAGTGCTTAGTACAGTGCTTGCCCAAACGATGCACTCAGATGCTGTTGTTTGAGTTATGTTGTTTTGGTCAAGGCAGAGGGTTTTCTCAACTCAAGGCTCTGCAGGGAAAAGAGATTCTACATTCTTCCTGGTACTTGATTTCAGATTCATTTCTATTTGAGATTTATGTCCAATTGGATGAGAACTCCAGTACCTTGCCTGGGTTTTCCTCTGCTGACATTGTAGATGTTGGGAATATTTGTATTTTAATTAGAGGAAAGAATGTAGCTGACTCAACTTGCCTAACTACTAAATTGGAAGCAGCAGAGCTGTCTTATTAGCAGGGTAAGAGACGTTTAACAAGGTCTCCATTACCTGGGACGTTAGTTTGGAAAGTCCAAGTTGTGGAATTCTGGGTCAGTGTAGGAAATTCTCACTTTATTAATTAGAAAATATTTGTGTTTGGGGCATAGCCCCTCTGTGCTGTTGGAAGGGAGAAAGTTGTGGAAGGGTACCTCCCTCCCCTTATGAGGAGGAGGATTTGGCTGGAAGAGTAGCAGGCTCTGCTAGGAGGCTATGGGAATTGGGAAGGGAAATTGGCTCAGGCCAGGAGGGCCAATCTAAAGAAGCAGCATGGCATAGTGGAGGGAACACAGGCTTGGAAGTCAGAAGGTCAAGGCTTCTAATCCTGGTTCTGCCACTTGTCTACTCTGTGACCTTGGGCAAATCACTTAACTTCTCTGTGCCTGTTACCTCATCTGTAAAATGGGGATTGAAGCTATGAGCCCCACGTGGGACAGGGACTGTGTCCAACCTGATTTACTTGTATTCACCCCAGTGCTTGGTGGAGTGCCTGGCACAGAGTAAGCGCTTAACAAATTCCAGAATTATTACTATTATTTTTATTATTACCCTGAAGGAGAGTGTTGGAAAAAGGAGGGCACCGATTCTGAGAGAGGTCTTAACCTCTTCATTCTCCTCATCCCCCGGGATGGTGGTAAGCGAGTAGGGAAAACTGACTTAGGGTGTCTGGAAGTTCTTCAAGTTACAGGGTACTAGGGGCAGCCTATCCAGTCAAATTCCGCATAGGCAGGCAGCTACACCTGGGCCAGAATGTAATCCCCAAAAGGAAATCTGACCTAGCTGGAGTTGATGGGCCAGGAGTCGAACACCTCTGAACATAAGTAAGGGACTGACAATGGTTTTCTAAACATACAGCCTTGAGATAAACATTAAAATTAAACAACAGATGGATCTTACATTAAGAATCATTTCCCTGCTCGTTCTAATGAAAGTCGGTCAAAATAGACACATTGGAGTTCTACCCTTCTCACAAACTCTTGCTCTAGCTAATAAAAACCCCAAAGCAATAATCCAGTTTTGTTAACCTTGGAAATCAAAGTATGGCTGCTATTGCCGAAAGTTGGCAGTCTGGTTGTTTTTGAATTCTATGCACTTGGAGGTGACCTGAAATCATGTTCTTTGACTTTCTTGGACTTGTTATAATTCAAAGATATTGCCAAATGGTGTCAATTGGAAATGTTATGCTTTCCATAAATATTTATGAAGTATTCAATGGGAAAGTCAATTTAAATAATTCATAGACCTATTTATGATACTTTAAAATACCAGATAATATTTTTAGCTAATTAGAACTAACTCCGGCTTTCAGTTGCTCTAGGTACAAAATAAACTTGATTTTACTCTGATCATATGGTAGTTTAGCGCCCATAATTGTACTAACATGGGCAAGTCAAGGAAAACCCTGTTGAGAAATTGACTGAAGGGACTCTAAAAAGAAATAATCTCACAAATAATTTGGGTCTAGTGTTGATCACAGCACATAACTGGATTAATACAGTTAATGGCTGGGCTGGTTTGACTTAACAGGGATCTGGAGATTTGGGCTCCTAGCTCTTGGAATGACTTTGATCAAGTCGCTTCACTTACCACTTTCTTTGATCGAGTGACTACGCATCTCAGTTTATAAAACCAGGATAAATGAATGACACCCTGCATAATCCAGGAGGGAGCTTGTAGGAATGAGGATTTAAGATTAGTGAAGTCCTTTGAATCCTGGGATGAAAATCACATGATAAACCCAAAGAATTGTTTTAATGAACCAAGGACATCTGTTTTAATGAACCAAGGTCTTCCTGTACATTTAGCAAAATGTTAGAAACTGTGAGGCTATACACCCTTTTAAAGGAAAGCACCAGCTAATTGAGAAGGTTAAAATTAACATGTCTGCCACCTTCAGGTCTCTTCTTCACCTTTAAGGAAATTTGCATACTTACACCATGACACCTGAAAATACTGTAAAGAAAAATGCCATCGTGCCTACTGATGGTAGAGATGACACAAAGGACTTGGCAGCATCTGTTTTCTCCAGTGTTGAATGGAAGGGCAGAAGAGAGCAAAATGGTTTTCCTTAAAGAAGGATCACGTGACGTGACATGAGAAGCAGTGTGGCCTAGTAAGAGAAGTAGTGTTGCCTAGTGGATAGAGCACAAGTCTGAGAGTCAGAAGGATCTGGATTCTATTTCCAGCTCCGCCACTTGTCAGCTGTGTGGCCTTGGGCAAGTCACTTAACTTCTCTAGGCCTCAGTTACCTCATCCGTAAAATGGGGATTAAGACTGAGCCTCATGTGGAACAGGAACTGTGTCCAACCTGATTAGCTTGTATCTACCCCAGCACTTAGTACGGTGTCTGACATATAATCAGCACTTAACAAATACCATAAAAAAAATCCTCAGTGTCTGTAGGCACTGAGGAGGTCAAGAAGTCCCTTTTCTCAGCATCCCTAATTAATCTTCTTTTCTGAAGGCCTCATTAGCACATGTATGCAGAAAGGAATCAAAGCAACTACAGCCAGTGGAATGGAGGCACTTTTACAGAAAGACAGCCCGTAAAATAAAAGCTCTGCCTGGGTTGGGATCTTGACAAGATTGTACAGCTGCAGGGTGGTCAGTGAAGTCACTATACATAGCAATCTGAAACTCAATTTACAGCCACCTTTCCCCCTGCAGCTCATGTGAAACATTTCAGAGTTGACTGCAAGACCTAGTCCAAAGAGAGCTCCCAAGTTTCTCACCAGCCCGGCAAATGGTGTGGTGTCAATATGGATCCAGTCGGGATTAGCACACCATTTTTTAGCCTTGGGAACTGACCAGAGAAGATCAATGTCAAGAAGTTTGAGAAACAGATAAAAGCCAAGGGCAAATAAGAACAGGAACAAATTAGTCTTCATATATGCACTCAAACTGGCTGTTTGGATAGCTGAAGTATGTTCAAATGCTTCTGCAACAAGCATGCCTGTGGAGTAGAAAAAGAAATTTCAGATTATTAGCCATTCCGCTTCCTATCAGCCATTGCCTAGACCTTTGCTTTCAAGTGCTACCATGAAATTTAGAGCTAAGCCCACAAAGGAAAAGGGGAGAACTGGGGAGGATCTGCTGACATCCAACATTTCTTCCCAAGCTTCTTTTCTAAGAGAAAATACCACAATTTTCAGGATGAAATGACTGGCTGGTCTCCAACCTGCTCAACCCACCCTCATTGGATTTGTCAAGATACCCACTTGTTGAGTATCCCGAGAGTGCCTGGGTCTTGTTCTAAGACAGCATTGCAAAGGAACTGATGGTAAGAATTGTGGCAGAAGTTCCAGCACCAGGCAAAGTGGTGAGACATTAAAAGGAAGTTTGTGGATTTCACATAGGGATTCACTGACTTAGAGTGAAAAATTGGCTGTGTGGGTTGCACGCATTTGAGTCTGCAAGGCCTGAAATACAGAGAGGAGAGTCAGGGTGGCCCAAATTTGGCCCTCTCTTCCTGCTCCCCATTTCTACTATCATTGGGCTTCCCCAAGTGCTTGTGTGGCAGTTCCTATAGACCTGGAAGTCTCAGCAGCCCACTAGGGCAAGTGAGGAAATGTTGCCGCCCCACCGATTCACATATGAGGTTAGGGAAGCGGCCTTCATTGCTGGGTCCAGTCCTCTCTACTGTGGCCCTTATAGGGCTCTAACCCACACCCTTCTTATCAGGGTTCAAATTTGGGGTATGGTGGAGTTTCTGAAGTGTGATTAAGGGATGGGATGCGGCTCTAATATAACCATGTATTTCCAACATGCTGCTATTTAAATACACTGGAATTTTCCAGGGAATACATTACTTCCGAGGAGTTAGACAATTTGGGGAGTCACCCTCACCTTTCAAGGGGCCAGGTGGCCATGACTAAAGAGCTAACTCTCCTGTCAAAGGGCCAAACCTCCAATCAGGGAGTAAGGTGCTTGCTAGGAGATAGATGTTATAAACCGAAAAGAACTTCAGCTACAAAACTAAAGGTAATCCATTATATTTACCGCCAATTACTCCAAGAACAACTTGATGAGGAAAATGTGTTGCTATGAATACTCTGGAAATGCAGACACTGATTTGAATCAACCAAAAAACACTCCAAAGAAATGACCAGGTCAGTCTAAGATAGAAAGTCAGAGTCAGAGGGTTGTATTTTTTCCATTTTTGTTCTGTTTACTGCATATTTAAATACTGCTACTATTCATTGGACTGATAGTGCTCACTGGTCTGCAGGCATTGGCAATAGTATGTAAAAGTGTTTTCTTCATTCCGAAAATAGCTTAAATGAATCAGTGTCTAATGGGGCGATTATGTTGACAGTGATTAGGAGGAAAAGCATGTCCAAGATTTCACTTAAAGTTAAGGGTTTTGTCTTGTCTTTTGCGGTTAGGTTACTGAATTTACTTACAATCAATCGTGAAAATGGGTAGCATAAAAGTATTATCTGTTTTCAAGGACTCCATCCCTAGCTCAGAAAATGTATTCAAGGTGTTCTTCCTCATCAGCAGCAAGGGTTTTGACATCATTATTATTCTACACATTCTGGAGTGTAGCATCTGAGCGCCATTCTCTTATTTTCCAGGGTCACTCTCCTCCCTGCTACTCATGCACAGTTTCTAAAGAAATAGACCCTACTATTCAAAGAAAAATGCCTGACTTCACTGAGAGAAAACATTCATCCAAAATTTGAAAAAAACATTCTTATAATTTCTAATTCATCTTAGGGAGAGAAAACTACTGATTAGGTTATTTATTGGTGATATGAGGATTATTTAACCAATAAAAAGAAATAGAGAACATAGTATGTATCAGTGATCAGTTCCCTAGATTGTAGTAGCCATAACTCTAAGATGAATTGGAACAACATCCTTATGCAAAGTACAAGTCTTCTTTTTGCTTACTGGCTATTTACGGGATGGAATAAAACACATATCAAAAACTAAAAAGAAACAACTAAAATAACTAAAAAGAAATGTTAATATTCAATGAGGGGAGATTTTAATGGTTCCAGAAATTAGAACAAAACTGACCTGTGCAGAGTAACTGATGATTTGTCTATTCGACCCAAGGTATAGCTCAGGGCTGCCGTTACCATTACATACCACACACAAGATGATCCCATAGCATGTCCTGATGGACTGCCTGTATAAAAAAAAACAGAACATTTTTTACAAAGCAAATCTGAGTGAAAAACTTTAGAAATCAACAGAACTACCCCTCCTCCAAATCCCACCCCACATCCCACAATCCATCCAAGAAAAGCAATAGATTGTTATAGTAAAGTCAGATTTCTAAGCAGCTTCTCAAAAGCCAAGTGAATTCCCTGGAAGCTGGCAAGTGATATGGAGGGGAAAAAATCAGATGTTTATGACAAACACACATATCATAGTTTAACCAAGCTTGATTAATCAGTACATTCAATAGTTACTAAGAACTTGAGCATACAGAGAACTAATTCTATCAACTGTATTCACATTTAACTCCCACATGTCAACTATAAAACAAATTTAATTCTTTTTTTGATTGTAATAAGCCTACTTCCATAGTGGATAGATGCGATTATTCAGCAAATAGTTGAAAAAAAATTCTTACTCTTTATGGATGATTAATTGCCACCTGAGCATGTCTAATGACTGTCACTAAATAGACGGGTGAGCCACAGAGATAGGTGTTGGAAAAAAAAATCAATAAATTCAGTAGACACTTAATTGGTAAATTAGTAAATTGGTAAATTAGTGTAGATTGAGTATATTTTCAAAATACATGGACAATGTGTTATACATTTGATCCTCTATAATAGAGTAAGAATACATATTACATACCTACAAACTAAAATTTAATTGCAAAACACTACTTAAAAAGGAGTCAGTTGCCGAAGTAGCCTATTTTCTATTCACAGATAATGGCATGTATCAAGTGCTTATTGTGTCAAACATTGGGCTAAAACTGCTAAGGTAGATATGAGAAAATCAGATCAGACAGAATCTCTAGCACATACTGGGCTCCTAATCTAATAGGTAGGTAATGTAGCATTCTTATCCTCATTTTGCAGGTAAAAACCAGTCAGGCTCAGAGAGGCCAAGCAACTTGCCAAAAGTCACCCAGCAGGCCTCTAGCTCAGGGCTGGAGCTAGAATACGGGTCTCCTGACTCCTTGTTTTTTCCACTATACTATATTGCTGCCAGATGAGAAATTGTATCATAAATTTGAGGGGAAATTATTAAGGCCCATTTGGGACCCGAACATCTTGAATCTACCCTGGTGCTTAGTATAATGCTTGGCACAGAGAAAGCACTTAAATACTATAACAATTACTTTATTTAGAGCAGCAGGCTACCACTTAAGAGTTTGAAGATTGTTGTTCCCAGGACTACATAATTCTAGAAATGCCTGTTACCTGTACTGGAAGGAGAACAAGTATTGAATCCCCATTTTTCAGTGAGGAAACTGAGGCACAGAGAAGTTAAGTGACTTGCTCAAGGTCACACAAGCAAACAAGTGGCAGAGTCTGGATTAAAAACTAGGTCCTCTGACCTCCAGGCCTATGCTCTTTCCACTAGCCACGCTGTTTGTCTAGTAAATATGTAAGATGCTTTTATAGAGGCATTAAATAATAATACAGATCTAAATTGCTCATGAAGAGTATCTTTGTTTCTCTTCATTTCCCAAGGACCCATATTTGCATTCTGAGCCTCCTCATCCCAGGCTTTTTCAATATCTACTTCAATAAAACATCAGAAAGTGGTTGGATTCTGATTTGTAATTTCCATGGCCATGAAACTGTCCAAATTTCTTACCTGGTCCTGTTTCACAAGTTGTAGGAAACTGTTCAAGACATGGACTTGAATGGTTAGTGTAGATCAGAGTTTCTTGTACCCACCAATAAGGGCGATGGCCGAATAAAATCCTACACACAAAAAAAAAACCAAACTAGAATTAGTGCTTGTAGGGGAAAAACCTATTGCCATTGAAATGGTGCAAACACTAATAAACAGAGGAGTTCCCTGTTCAGTGTACTGCATGAAACAGGGTTTGGTAAGTATTGCCGATAATGGTGTTGAATGTTATTCACCTTCTTCTGTCTTCCTGCACCTTGGTTCAATGACCTATGTTTTTAATGCATCATATTCCCTTCATAACAGAGACAAAAATTAACACTTTAACCCTTACTTGTGGATAAAGCCATTTGCTATCTTTGGGTGATGGGCATTATGGAAGTTAAATTATTCAAAGGCTAATTCACTGTAGTTATCAATATGTGCAGCTGAGGGCTCAACTCATTCATTTTTGGTTTATCGTGAAAATGAGCATAAAATACATTTGAAATTTCACAAAAGTAACCTTGAAAAGGCAATGTCAGAGCACTTAGTCTTCTATTAATCAGAGGCTACACCAGTTAAAACTGTAATTGTGAATAAGTATTCTCATTTTATCTCAAAGTAAACTTTCTGAATCTTATGATTATTGAAACTTCAAGTCAGCAAAATTTTTAAAGATTCCAGGTTTCTTACCATTTAAATATAAGGTTGAACCAATCTCCAATGACAGCTACCCATATCATTTTAGTCCCGACCGTTTGATTAAGTTGAAACCAAAGAGGGAAATAAATCGAGAATATATTCCGTGGGTCGCCAACATTTGACATGAAGTTTAGAAAATCTTGGTAGGCCCGGTAGTCCTTCTGCAAATGCTGAATGACAAGAACTCCATTCCTGTGAAGGAAATCCATCTCCAGTGAGAGATGATTCTGAACAGACAGGTTACAGAAGAAAGGTGCGATGAGTTCCCGTGTTTTTATATGGTGCCTGAGTGGCATGTCTGGCTGTAAATGTGGCATGTGACTGACCATCTGTGGTGGGGAGGCACATCAATTCTCTACTGTTGAAAAGCTCATCTGTTTGTGATTTTAATTGGAGGCAAGGAAGTGAAGTACATGCTGATCTGCAGCAAATCAGGGGGAAAGTTTGGTAGAAACACAATACATCTCTTATGCAACCCTCTTTTGTGGGAACAGTTGGAACATGTTTGCTCAAATTTTTACACAGTTCATTTCTCCAAAGGTCAGACATTACTAATTTCTATACTTGACTTGAAAAATAAGCAAATAATTGCTACATATCAACCAGCCTTTAGAGCAATGCATGCTAATTTGAAATAGAATATGGATATCTGGTTTCTAGAATAAAATGATGAACTGGAATAATAATAATAATGATATTTGTTAAGCACTTTGTGCCAGGCACTGTACTAAGCACTGGGTGGATACAAGCAGATCGGGTTGGATATAGTCCCTGTCCCATATGGGGCTCACAGTCTCAATCCCCATTTTACAGATGAGGTAACTGAGGCACAGAGAAGTGAAATGACTTGCCTAAGGTCACACAGCAGACAAATGGCGGAGCAGGGATTAGAACCCCTTACCTCCTGATTCCCAGGCACATGCTCTATGTACTAGACCATGTTGCTTCTTTGCAGAGATGAAAAATTTACATGGCCTGACAACATGTTTTCTAATAACAGGCTTTCAGGTTTTTGTTTTGTTTTTAATAAAAGGTTTCTTACATTCCTTGTTAGATTAAGCTAGTATGTGAAAGAAGCAAGTTTAGATTTTGGGAAGATGTTGTATTAACTGAAAAAGCAGGCTAGCAAAGACTAAAGATTGTACCCAGGCCCAGGAATTCTTAATAGTATTTAATATTTTTTTCATGTGCCTTGGTTGATGGAAGTAAGGGCATACTCATCAAATTTACAGGTGACACCGAGTTTGGCAAGGACCCTCCTAGCTTATAAATTATAAATCATAAATCAGATTTCAAAGTCATCCTGACAAACTAGAGTGGTCCAGCTGCAATACTTATTGAACATCTTTGAGCACTTGGGAAAATGAATAGAAAAGATAGTCCCTGCTCTCATAGAATTTACCATTTTTTTAACAGTGGTAGCGGGACAAGAGGAACACTAATTGTAAAAATCAAATTCAGGAGAGGCGATTAAAAGTCTAAAATCCAACTACATGGGTATAATATGGAGAGTGACTGGCTGAGTCTGTCCTGCAAACTGAAAGACTGAGAGTGCTTTAGAAATGAGTAGTCTCTCGAAGAACCTAAATTAGCTTCTGATGGTGAATGTTCACACTAAATTATAGTACAGAGACCATCTTACCCAACCTGGAAAAGGAGTTTGGTATCTAGTTGGTAAGATAGCCTGTGGCTATAGTGGCCTCTTGACTTTTTTGTCTTACACGAACTGAGTGCTGAGGTTAAATTTGTACCTGTTCTATGGTAAATGGATTTCAGTTTTTGGACCCTCTCAGCCTAGATTGCCCCGCTGCAAACTTTCCCCTCCTGCCTTATTCATGATCCTCAGCCTTGCCTTGGATGTCATAGTAGGTCCAGAAATACTTCCTTACAAATGATAGACATGCATAATGGTGGGACCTTTCTACCAGACCCTAACTTAGCCCATTTTATTTGCATGCAACTACTACCCAACTAGTCATTTAGAAAACCACTTTCACGCACTACCATCTTGACCCTCTGATTAGCTCTTTCACTCCAAAAAACTGAATTTGAATTCTGACTATAAAACTCATTTACTCTTACTTTATACAGGCACTTTTCATTGCAGTTTACCTTGTCAAGAGTCCAGACAGGTGGTTGGGGCATATGTTCTTCACCCTTTTTTATGGGCAAGCAAACAATTTCACAATTCCCATTGTTCTCACCTGTCATCTGCTGTCCCTCTCCCTCTCTTGGTCACCTCATCTCTCTCCACCTCCTCCCCTACCCCTACTAGGAGTCAGAAGATTTGGTTCTAGTCCTGGCCCTGCCACTGGCCTACCCTGTGACCTCAGGCAAACCTCTCTGGCCTTAGTTTTCTCATCTGTGTTTAGCATAGTGCTTTGACACTTAGGAAACCCTTAATAAATACCACTCTATAATGATGGCTGAAGAAAAAGGGAAAATGACTCTCTGGGATGGCGAACAAATCACCATGTAGAGGAGGGCAATGAACTGGATGATCTCAAAAGGTCTCTGACAATTTTAAAGCACTTGAATTATTGGATTATGGTTTTCCTTCAAGGAAGCCCAGAGAGAAATACTTTGAATGGGTTTGAGACTAGTTGTAATCTCTGGTTTGGTTTGCTTTGTCTAGTCAGTGTCTATGCTTCAAAGGTTTTTTTTTTTGCCGATTCAGATCCTAAACTGTTTGCAGAGTCTCCTTAATGAGCCATGGGGAAAGCCATAAAGCAAAAAGCTGTGATTTTAGCTTCCTTCTGCTTTTTTCCCAGTATCGGTAATACATGATTTATAATGCTCATTTTCTGCTGCAATTCCTTTCCTTAAATCAGAACGTGAATGATGTGTTTTGGTTTACAGTGCACCATGTGTCAAGTACATTTCCTACAGCAGAATCTTCTTTAAAAAAAAAAAAAATTAAACTCTGGGCTCATTCATTACTTAGTATCTTACAGATTCTACCATGCACAAGGCTTGGAAATTATCTCCAAAACGTCAGCGGCAGATTTAGTATTTCTCTCAAAGAACATTTTGTAATTCAGACTACAGGGTAATTTACCTAGCCAACTGGGACAGAGGCTGTGGGGCACCTTGACTCGGTAAGCTATCTAAGGGGGTCTGTTGCCTAGACCAGATGCTTCAGGCTATAGCACATCTCCTATTAGCTGGAAGGACTGAAATCACCACTTCCCCAGTGCCCCAGGTTGCAGCTGCAGGCAGGTAGCAACATCATTCAGGGGCATCTTCCAGTCTTATCCTTCCCAGTCTGTTTTGGCTTTTCAAAAATGGAACTGGTCTCCAGCTGTTAGATGCCAGTTTGGAAGCACGGTGGATTTATTTTGCAAGTCACTGGGTAGGCCTAACAGCGGTAGGTGGTAATTTAGCATTCACATTGCAGTTGTTTTAGTGAGTTATTTTCTTTGAATACAATTCAAAGAGATCATTCTACTTACTTCATACTATTTTCTTTCATCTTGTCTGCTTAACATACCAATCTATTTTCTGATCTCTTTTCCAACTCATCCTCACTTTGCCAATATTAACTACTTTTTTCTGTCAAGCATAATTCATCACAGTACCCATCCTTTGGAAAACTCTGTCTTTTTAGCTACCCTCCTCTCCAGGATATCCCCTTTAACATCTCATTCTGGTGGAACACAACATTTGCTTCTTCCACTTTTTGATTTGCAGTTTTCTCTAGAACTTTATTTCAATCCAAGAACATAAATTCTGTCATATCAGGGCAGACCTTGGGGTCCATTTAAGATAGTTCCATTTGTCCGAGAGGGGCCATAAAAGCTGTTTTAAGGAAGAGTGTGATGGTAGCTCTACTTGGCATCCTCCCTCAAGGTTAGGTGATTCCCATCTAACACCACTATTGTTCTCTTTGATAAGCCTTTACGGATCTCTCCTGCATTAGTCTATCCCAAACCTTTCTGTCTGCACATATCTAAGTTGAAATGAATTCCGTATTATCTGCTGTGTGAAAATTTCCTTGTTAATCTTGAATCAATTTCTTGGAATGGGTACCCCCAGTTCTGGTGCTGTGAGATGTAGTGAATTGTTCCACATTCACTCTAAGGCTATCTTTCATAATTCATATAATTCGGTCAAGTCTCTTGTCAGCTACATCGCCCCTTTGCCTGAGCTTGGGAATTTGTCATTATTTGGAAGCTGTTCTATAAGCTTGTTGTGGGCAGGAATGTGTTTCTTATCTTGTTGTGTTGTACTCTCCCAAGGGATTAGTACAGTGCTTTTCCTTTTCTTCCATTCCCTTCTGTCACCCTGACTTGCTCCCTTTATTCACCACCACATCCCCACAGCACTTACGTACATATCCATAATTTCTTAATTTATATTAATGTCTGTCATCCCCTCTGGACTGTAAGCTTGTTGTGGGCAGGGAATGTGTCTATTGTTTATTGTTACATTGTACTTTCCCAAATGCTTAGTACAGTGCTCTGCACATAGTAAGAGCTCAATAAATACGATTGACTGAGGAGGTCTTCTCTTGAGATACTGCTGGGAAAGATGCAAATAAAAGAGTGGGTCGTAGGAGGGTGTGGTTCAAGAGGGAGATCACAGAAGGACAGTAGCATTCTAATATCCTTTTTGCTGATATCCAGCATTTTCTTGGCTATTTTTGACTAATGCTATTTATGGGGCCGTTGTCATCTCCAGTCTGTTGTAGATCAATCAGTGGTATTTGTTGAGCACTTACTATGTACAGAGCACTGTTCTAAGCACTTGGGAGAGTACAATGCATCTGAATTAGCAGACATGGTCCCTGCCCATAACAAGCTTACAGTCTAGAGGGTGCTATCAATATCACCTGTGACTTCAGCCTGGGGGGCATGTTAATCGTAACTGACTCTTTCATTCTAGAATTTTCCTTTCTCCCTTGCTGCTAATCTCCCTGCAGTAATTCTCCACCCATCTCCACATAGATGATCCTCATGACCTACCCCCTGAGACAAACTCAGCACTTGTCTCTTACTTTTTATTTTATAATCTCTACCTGTGAAACACCTTCTATCCCACTTCCTGGGCTAGTGCTTTTAGGATGGCAATGCCAAATTGACTTTTCTAGTCTGGTCTTTAGTGATCAAGTTTATACACTTTTTACTGCTATTTTGCTCCTATTTGCCCTGTCTGTCCTCCTTAGACTCTAAACCTGCGGGGTGGGGCAGAGAATATGCTTTCATTCATATCTTGTCCAAAACCAATATTACAATGCTCTATAAATATTACACAATGTTAAGAATCATTAGAAGAGACTTTCCTGTCATAAAATGAATCTCCCACTATCAAGTTTCAAATACCTCGACAGTTGTACTTTATTTCAACAATAAATACTATTTCAACAGTCTGGTTTCAAACATGAAGAGGAAATACGTTCTGGACATATTACTCTGGAAAATCTCCCATTCAAGTTTAGTATTTGTTTACCACAAGCACCGAGAGTGATTTGTCTTTGAAAATTGAATCCTATTCAAAGGTACCTCCAGATCCTCCATCTTTTTACCTCCCTTTCACGCGGAGTTCAGATCCTAGTGGCTTTCAGAAAATAATTACCTCCGTTCTGGCTAACATCCCAGGAGTATTGGCACACATTGATGGCATTTTTATAAATTATCCCCCTCCAACTGTTCCTGATAAATGCCCCCATTAGTCTCACCATACATTGGCTCTCTAGAGCTGATCATGATCAATGCTTCCATTAGCTTTTCGTTGGATTACCTAAGGACCTATCAAAGTCACACATTAATGGGACAAGTCAGTCTTGAGCTTTTTTCTCAACTGAAGAATATATATTATGCTTTGGGGCCATTTTGCACTTGTACACAACAAAAGAAAGGGGAAGGTGCCATAGTAACCTAATATTTTCTTGGGTCAGGGTCAAGGATAGTTCTGGTACAGAACCCAAAATTTTATGTTTTTTCTTTTGGTTTCCTATTGAAACAATTTAGTCATCATAACCTCCAGGTCAGACATTTATTTTATTGCATTATATGTTCTCTCATAAGCATTTGGATGATGTATATTCTTTTTTCACTGTTACCCTCCCCGTGCCTTTTCTTGAATTCTTTGAAATTGCCAGTCTAGAGAATAAATGGAGGAGGCTTACATTGAGAATCAGGGTTATTAGGATTTAGAATTAATTATCATGTCAAAGACTAACTTTGATGATCTGTAATGAAGGTCACTTGCACATTGATAATGTAGAGGTGAAAGGTGTTCTTTTCCTAAGTCTAAACCCAGACAAGTATATAGTTGTAGATCTCTAGGTGGTATTATCTGCAGTGATGGGAAAGTCTGTGGGAGCTCAGGGCTTGGGTAGGAAGACAGGGAGTTCTATTTTGAACATATTAAGCTTGAGGTGTTGGTGGGACATCCAAGTAGAGATGTCCTGAAGGCAGGAAGAAATGTGGAACTGCAAAGGAGAGAGGTCAGGACTGGAAAGATAGATTTGGAAGTCATCTGCATAGCGATGGCAGTTAAAGCTGTGCGAGCAAATTAGTTCTCCAGGGAAGTGGGTATAGATGAGGAATAGAAGGGGATTCAGAACTGTTAAAGGGTGGGAGACAGAAGACTAACCCACAAAAGAGACTGAGGAGGAGCAGCCAGAGAGATAAGGAGAACCTGGAGAGGCCAGTGTCAGTGAAGCCAAGGTTTGATGACGTTTCCAGGAGAAAGTGGGTGGGCGACAGTGCTAAAGGCAGCGCAGAGGTATAGGGGGATTTGGATAGAGAAGACGCTTTTGGATTTGACAAATTTTTATGAAAAAATTATTTTCCAAACTTTCTTGATTCACCAAGGAAGGACCTGACATTAGCAATGATTAAACACTTCTGAAGCAAACCCCTGGAACCTATTAACTTTGTGACCAATCTAGGTACCCCTGACACCCGCTGTTTCCATCTTCATTATTAACAAGATACAGTGAGAACCTGGCAGTGCGTGTGTCTCTAATCACAGAGCTACAGAGTTCTGAGCTGACCCTCACTTAAACTTCTCCACCAAAGCAAATACTGCCAGAATGTCAAGATAACAGGTTGCTGAGTAAGTGTTTGCCAAGAGAAAGAACACCCTCTAAAGCAAATTATTTCTCTACCTTTATTAACAGAAATCTCTGTGCTATGAGCTAATTTTCTGGTACTTCATGTCTTTTTTTAATTCTGATAACATTAGAGGATTTTACTGATTTTTATTGGCTTTAGATTAGTCACCTTGGGTTTAATGCTTAGTAACTTATCCAAATATAGTACATGCCATTTACACATGAAGCTGGTTGATTTCTTATTTTTCAATAATATTTCCAAAATGGAAGAGGAGTGAAGACAGACTCCTATTTGATGATTAGATAGAATGTTTTCATTACTGGCTCCAATGGAAATAAAAAACTGAAAGAACAACATCTGACTTTACAAAGCCTACTGGACCTGTGAGTCAGAAGGCCAAAGCTTCTAATCCCAGCTCCTCCACTTGTCTGCTGTGTGGTCTTGGGCAAGTCACTTAACTTTGTGCCTCAGTTTCCTCATCTGTAAAATGGGGATTGAGATAGTGGGCCCTATGTGGGACAGGGACTGTGTCCAACCCGATTATCTTGCATCTACCCCAATGCTTGGAACAGTGCCTGGCACACAGTAAGTGCTTAACAAATATCGTAATTATTATTACTGAGTAGGTACAATTCAGTTAGATCAGACACAGTTCCTGCCCCACAAGGGGCTCCCAGTCTAAGGGAATTGTTCCTCTATGACATTCCTTTGCATTATAAACAACGACAACAGTGACATACACTGCTCTTGGGAGCTGGGTGCCAGTAGTCAATCAATCAATTGTATTTATTGAGTGCTTACTGTGTGCAGAGCACTGTACTAAGCGCTTGGGAAGTACAAGTTGGCAACATATAGAGACAGTCCCTACCCAACAGTGGGCTCACAGTCTGGAAGGGGGTCCTTGGAGAGCTAGCAAGGGAATCTTGGGCATGTTTCTTGCCCTCCAGAAGTTGAGAAAAAACTGTTAGATAAAGCTTTACTGCTAGAGTCCCCGGACTTCCAACTCAAAATTTACCATCTCATTAGGCCACTCTGCCATTTTCTCAAAGGTTCATTTTGATTACCAGTAGATAGACTAGACAAGATAAGTCTGGGGAACCAGGGTAAAAACTTTATTCTGCAGGTGAAGCACCCAGGCAATAAGAACCTCCTATGACATAATTTCAATAGTCTGAAGCCTCATCTGTAGATGTTAGCCAATTATCTGAACTGGTTAGAGCCAAAGCTTGTTCAGCTAGTAGCATTCAAGGCCCACAATAGTTCATCAGGGAGTGATGGGGTGTAATCTGGTGATGTGCCTGGAATATTGAAACTGGTTTACACCAAATTTGAGGGGAAACAGAGAGGAAGGCACAGGGGTTTCTTTGGAGTTCCCTCTAGAGTGTAAGTTCATGGGTAGGAAACATGTCTGCCAACCCTGTTGTATTTTACTCTCCCAGGTGCTCTGCACATGGTAAACGCTCAATAAATACCATTGATTGACTAACTGCAAGTCTTTGACCCTTTTTAATACGAATTCCTGTCTAGAGCACAGGGGAGAAATGGCTTGTGGTAGGTGCCCTCCTCTGTGGGTTTGTTACTGGGATGAGGAATAGTAAGAGGAGCATATTCAGGAGAGCTACATAGCAGTAACCTTAAAGTTTGAAGCAGAAGAACAAATTGAGTTGGTAATCTCAGACAGGTATATGTCACTTTTTTATTTACTTGAACTTCTTTCCATGATTCAAAACATCACGTTTTGATAACCGGTCAAACCTTGTAACTCTTGTACAGATATTTGGCTTTTGGCCATACATCTAGGGTATGATATGCCAAAGCCTACAACGAATTATATGAAAAAGAAAGACCTGGGTCTCAATGAGTTTCTTTCAATGTGAGGTCTAAAATAATTATAAACACGACACGGTCTTTATGGTTCTTCGGTCATCCCGCTAGAGCTAATGGGATTTCTGCTTTTGTGAAGCTGCATGAGCCATAGTTCAAAATATTACTGCAGTAAGTTCTGAGCATTGTGGTAGAGGGGCAGTGCAGATGGCCTTGTAGTTTTGTGCAAGTGAGAGGATGTGTTTGGAGGAAGCAGGTTGCCTTTTCTCTAAAGAGAAGAAAAGATGAATATTGTTTCACCTTGGCTAAAGACTTTAAAACCCTAGGATAATGTTCCCAGAAAAGTGTCTGTTGACACCTGTGGAAGTCCAGAGGAGGTCAGTTCAGAGTCCAGGGAGGGGTCCAGAAAGCCATGGAGAACAGGAAGAGCTGTGGTGGAGGAGTCATCATGTAATAACTCATTGCAAAAAGGCTGAGAGCCCCTTCCTTCAGGACTCGGGCTGGAGATTGGGCAGGGAACGTTTCTGTTAATTTTGTTGTACTCTCCCTTGTACTCTACAGTGCTTTGCAATAGTAAGCACTCAATAAATACAGTTGATTGATTGATAAATGCTTATGTTCATCAGAACCCAACCTGGAGGAGACAGACCAGATCATCTACTCTGCAGGAAGCAACAAGGCATGAAAGCCAGAGTGCTTGTGCTCACCATGATGCTGACCCCAACAAAGAACAGGTGAGGTAAAGCAGTGCTTGTGACACTAAGGGACTTACTGTGGGTTGGTGGGGTTGGGATGCAGGGAGAGCACTATCAGTGGAGTCTGCACCTCTCTAAAGCAGGGGGCCTCCTGCAGGCAAATAAACCTTACTCTACCCCAATCTATGACAACTGCTGGGGACTTTTAGGGAATCCTTCAGTGCGTTCTTCAAGAACACAACCCTACTTTATAGAAGAACTCCCTTTACTAAGCTCTGGGACGAATACATGGACATTGATTCAGACATAATCCCTGGCTCACAAGAGGCCACCATTTAAAGGAGATGAGAGAGGAGAGGAGGAAGACCAATACACAGGGAGAGAGGGGAGGAAAACGTTAAAATAAGGATAGTATTTATTAGGTTCTTGTTATGTTTCAAACACTGTGCTAAATACAAGATAATCATATCTGACACAGTCCCTACCCCACAATCAAGAAGGGAGAGAGAACAGATAGATAGTTTATCCCCGTTTCACAGTTGAGGAAACTGACATAGAGATAATGTAAGTGATTCGTCCAAGGTCCCACAGCAGGCAAGTGGTGGAGCCAGGCCTAGAACCTGGGAGGCAAAATTTCCAACCCACGATTTTTCCACTAGGCCAGGAGGCAGCAACTTTCCCCTTCTGCCCACCCACCACTCCCGTGGAGTACAGGGCTTTCTCCCATAGTAATAGGCCAGAGGAAGTGAGGCTCTTCCTCTTTCCGTTGCCCGTAAGACAGTGTTACAGGTGATATACTGGTTGCTAATATAAGCTCAATAAAAAAATCATTTATGTTGAAGAGCATGTGGCCTGTCTTTTTGAAGACAGAGATCCAAGTTAAGAAGATGTTAGGCCTCTCCAGCCCTTGCCTTGAAAGGATCTGATGTATTACGACTCCTACCATTGCAAAATTGTTTTCTGCTACAACAGAAACAGAGGAGCAAGGGCATTCAGAGCCATATATTCACGGCCCCAGGCAAGAGCAACTTCAGACTGTGAGGACCCTAAAGAAATTAAGAATTATGCTTGTGACTGACTGGATAATAGAATGAAAAATGAGCAAAATGATACAATATATTGTATCTACAAAATCCTAGGAACAGTATCAAAGGCAAGAAAAATGAATTCACAGGAGGCTCAAGCTTATGCTAAATACAATATTTCCTGCGCAGAACTTTTTGAAAATAGCTAAGTGACTTGTCTTAGGTTATCTTACCGATTACTGTAGAGCTCTATTGGGGAAAAAGCAAATTATAGTCAGAAGAGTAAAAAGAGGATGTATACTCTAGCAAATAGGAAGGGAAAAACATTCATTCCAAGGGCTGTGAAAGAAAGCCAATTATAGTGTGTGGATGATGCATTGATAATTAAAGAGGCCACCCATTATATAACTTCACAGCATGTTCAAGACTGCAGACAGCAGCTTTAGAAAGAATTGAATACTTTCTGGTTTATCTGCTAGATCTTCCCATTTCACTTTTACCTGTGCACAATGGATGCAAAAGATTTGCTGTCTGTCTCTGACAGTAACTAGTAATCCCTAAATAACTGGTAATCCCTAAGGAATAGTCTCTAACACAGAGTGTCTTTCTGCTGATAAAACAGACAAAAGAGACTAAATCGACCCTACCTTTTTATTATAAAGATCTCCTATATACTGAGATTGAAGACTGATTTTTTAAACAGTTGGTCCCATGTAATCTTACTAAGGCAGGAGAAATTCAGTGGCAGAATGTACAAATCTATAAACAAAGCCTAGTCAAATCAAATCTATACTTCCCTTTTAATAATCTGATTGAATTAGCTCCTATTAATGGGAAAAACATTATATGCCAATTGAAAACTCCAATAGGTTTAATATTCGGTAGACTTTTCTCTCCACTTTAATTTTGTTGTTGCTTTGCTGTTTGGTAAATGTTCATGGTTTGAAACTCTGTGCACTATGCCTTGAGCTCTTTAGAGATTTCTATTTGCATTTAAACAATTCTAAAACCATTCCTTTACTAGAACTGAATTGGAAACTGCATTCTTCTGGTTTTGTCTACACTTTCCTCTGAGTCAGCAGCCTCCATTGGACTCCAAGAACCTAATGAATCTGGAAATCTGCAATTGGCCACTTTCAGGTAAGAAAACAAAACAATCAATCATTGTTGGTATTAATAAATTACATATAGGGGAAATGGAAGAATGTAACGATATGTACATAAAAGTGCTGTGGGACTGAGGATAGAGTAAATATCAAGTCCTTAAGGTGCACGGATCTGAGTGCATTGGTGACACAGAGGGGCGAAGAGGTAGGGGAACTGAGGGCTAAATCAGGGAAGGCCTCTTTGAGGAGATGTGATTTTAGAAGGGCTTTAAAATGAGGAGCGAGGTGATCTTCAGATATGAAGGGGGAGAAGGTTTTAGAAGGGAGGGAAGTCATGGGGAGGAGGTCAGTGGCAAAATGAGATTGAGGTACATTGAGTAGGTTGTGATTACAGGAGCGAAATATGAAAGATTATTAGTTCAAAATGAGATTGAGGTACAGTGAGTAGGTTGTGATTACAGGAGCAAAATATTAGAAATTGTTAGCTCAGCAAGGCGAAGTAGCAGGTATAGAGATGATTGGGTGCTTTAAAATCGATGGTAAGGAGTTTCTGTTTGATGTGGAGAAGGATAAGCAACCATTGGAGGTTTTTGAGGAGAGGGGAGATTTGGACAGAATGCTTTTTTTAGAAAAATGATCTGGCCAGCCGAGTGAATTATGGATTGGCGAGGGGAGAGACAGAAGCCAGGGAGGTCAGTGACGTAGTGAATGCAGTAGTCAAGGTGGAATATAAATCATCATCAATCGTATTTATTGAGCGCTTACTATGTGCAGAGCACTGTACTAAGCGCTTGGGAAGTACAAATTGGCAACATATAGAGACAGTCCCTACCCAGTATAAATGCTTGAATTAACATGGTAGCAGTGTGGTTGGAAAGGAAAAGGCTAATTCTAGAGTTTTTTTGTGAATGTAGAAACAGCCGGATTTGGTGAGAGACTGTGTCACAAAATATTACTTAACCTTTTGCCGAGATAGATGAAAATGAAAAGATTACCATTTTGTTTATTATGTATTTGTTACTCTTTATTTGCTTGTCTACTCCGTTATGTCAGCCCCATATGGGCCATGGGCTACAGCCGATCTGTTTGTTTTGTATCTATCCCAGTGCTTAGCACAGTGTTTGGCCCATAATAATGCTTATCAGACCCTGTTCTCCTTCCTTTCTTAAACTGTGTACTTAGACTAAACCCCATGTAGGACAGGAACTGTGTCTGACCTGATTAACATGCATTTTTAATAATAAAAATGAATAATAATAGTATTTAAGGGCTTAAGGGTTTACTATGTGCCAAGCACTGTTCTAAGCATGGGATAATGGTATTTCTTAAGTGCTTACCATGTGCCAAGCACTGGTCTAAGCTCTTGGTAGATACAAGGTAATCAGGTCGTCCTACGTGGGGCTCACAGTCTTAATCCCCATTTTACAGATGAGGTAACTAAGGCACAGAGAAGTTAAGTGGCTTGCCTAAGGTCCTACAGCAAACAAGTGGGTGAGTAGGGATTAGAACCCATGACCTTCTGACTCCTAGGCCTGTGTTCTGTCCACTATGCCATGCTGCTTCTCCTTTGGCCTTCCCAGACTGAGCCCCCTCATTCCTCTCCCCCTCCCCATCCCTCCCGCCCTACCTCCTTCCCCTCCCCACAGCACCTGTATATATGTTTGTACAGATTTATTACTCTATTTATTTTACTTGTACATATTTACTATTCCATTTATTTTATTTTGTTAATATATTTTCGTTTTGTTTCGTTTCGTTTTGTTGTCTGTCTCCCCCTTCTAGACTGTGAGCCCATTGTTGGGTAGGGACCGTCTCTATATGTTGCCAACTTGTACTTCCCAAGCGCTTATGTGCTATGTGCTCTGCACATAGTAAGTGCTCAATAAATACGATTGAATGAATAAATGAGTACACCAGCACTAGATGACCATTCATCTAGTTTTATTTGGGACTATATATAGGCAGTCTAGTTTTCAGTTGTTTAATACTGCCCAGCACCTGATGACTTTATGTCTGATATTTTTAAGTGTCAGGTAGTTAGGAAGTTGTATACATATTTATAGTGACTTGGAAGGGGATCAGTGTCTCTGGACCAATGAAAGGGACACAGGTTCTAGTAATGTCCACAAATTACTTCTCTGTCTGTCTTTTATCACTCTTGCTTTTGTTTTGTAACATTACAAGTTTGGTGGGCTTGGGGGGGTGCCCAGAAATGATCAACCTCAAGCACCTCAAAAATATTTTTTTTAATGGTATTTGCTAAGAGCTTACTATGTGCCAGGCACTGCACTAAGCGCTGAGGTTGATATAAGATAATCAGGTTGGAGACAGTCCATGCCCCATATGGGGCTCAAAGTCTTAATCCTCATTTTATATATGTATATATGTTTGTACATATTTATTACTCTATTCAACTTGTACATATCTATTCTATTTTATTTTGTTAGTATGTTTGGTTTTGTTCTCTGTCTCCCCCTTCTAGACTGTGAGCCCACTGTTGGGTAGGGACTGTCTCTATATGTTGCCAACTTGTACTTCCCAAACGCTTAGTACAGTGCTCTGCACATAGTAAGAGCTCAATAAATACGATTGATTGATTGCCCAAAGTCACACAGCTGGCAATTGGCAGAGCCGGGATTTGAACCCCTGACCTCGGACTCCAAAGCCCGTGCTCTTTCCTCTGAGCCACGCTGCTACTTCCCAAGCGCTTGGTACAGTGCTCTGCACACAGTAAGCGCTCAATAAGTACGACTGAATGAATGAAGGAATGAATAAATAAATAAATACGATTGAATGAATAAAGTGACTTGCCCACTAGACTGTGAGCCCACTGCTCTACACTGTGAGCGCACTGTTGGGTAGGGACTGTCTATATGTTGCCAACTTGTACTTCCCAAGCGCTTAGTACAGTGCTCTGCACACAGTAAACGCTCAATAAATACGAATGAATGAATGAATAAATACGATTGAATGAATCATCATCAATCGTATTTATTGAGCGCTCTGCTACTTCCCAAGCGCTTAGTACAGTGCTCTGCACCCAGTAAGCGCTCAACAAGTACGACAGCGTGGCTCAGTGGAAAGAGCCCGGGCTTTGGAGTCAGAGGTCATGGGTTCAAATCCCGACCCCGCCGCTTGTCAGCTGGGTGACTTCGGGCCGGTCACTTCACTTCTCTGGGCCTCAGTTCCCTCATCTGGAAAATGGGGGCAGTGAGCCCCGCGTGGGACAACCTGATCGGCTTGTAACCTCCCCCAGCGCTTAGAACAGTGCTTTGCACATAGTCAGCGCTTAATAAACGCCATCATTATTATTTATTATTATTATTACGACTGATTGAATGAATGAATGAATGAATGAATGAATGAATGAATGAATGAATGAGCGCCGACACGGGCCGGACGGGGGGGGTGCGCCACCGCTCCGCCTCAGGGAGGGGACTACAAGTCCCACAATGCCCCGCTCTCGCGAGAGTCCGGCCCCGTCCCCGCCGGCCAATCAGCGGGCAGTTCCCCCGCGGCCGTTTGAAATCGGCGGGTCGGCGAAGCGGGGCCCGCCTCAGGTGAGCCGTGATGGCTGGGCCTTGGGCCTGGAGGGGCGCGCGCTGAGGGGATTGGGGGTGGGGGGGGTCACTCGTCTGCCGTGTGACCTTGGGCAAGTCACTTCTCTGAGCCTCAGTTACCACGTCTGACAAATAATAATAAATAATAGTGGCATTCAATCATTCCATCGTATTTATTGAGCGCTTACTGTGTGCAGAGCACTGTACTAAGCGCTTGGGAAGCCCAAGTCGGCAACACAGAGAGACAGCCCCCACCCAACAACGGGCTCACAGTCTAGAAGGGGGAGACAGACAACACATCAATCAATCAATCGTATTTGTACTTCCCAAGCGCTTAGTACAGTGCTCTGCACATAGTAAGCGCTCAATAAATACGATTGATGATGATGATGATTTATTGAGCGCTTACTGTGTGCACAGCACTGGACTAAGCGCTTGGGAAGTACAAGTTGGCAACCTATAGAGACGGTCCCTACCCAACAGTGGGCTCACAGTCTAAATCAATCAATCAATCGTGTTTATTGAGCGCTTACTGTGTGCAGAGCACTGGACTAAGCGCTTGGGAAGTACAAGTTGGCAACCTATAGAGACAGTCCCTACCCAACAGTGGGCTCACAGTCTAACTCAATCAATCAATCAATCGTATTTATTGAGCGCTTACTGTGTGCAGAGCGCTGTACTAAGTGCTTGGGAAGTACAAGTTGGCAACCTATAGAGACGGTCCCTACCCAACAGTGGGCTCACAGTCTAAATCAATCAATCAATCGTATTTGTTGAGCGCTTGCTGTGTGCAGAGCACTGTACTAAGCGCTTGGGAAGTACAAGTTGGCAACCTATAGAGACGGTCCCTACCCAACAGTGGGCTCACAGTCTAAAAGGGGGAGACGGAGAGCACAACCAAACATACTAACAAAATAAAAAAAATAGAATAGATAGGTACAAGTAAAATAAATAAATAGAGTAATAAATAGGTACAAACATATATACAGGTGCTGTGGGGGAGGGAAGGAGGTAAGATGGCGATGGAGAGGGGGACGAGAGGGAGAGGAGGGAAGGGGCTCAGTCTGGGAAGGCCTCCTGGAGGAGGTGAGCTCCCAGTAGGGCCTTGAAGGGAGGAAGAGAGCTAGCTTGGCGGATGGGCAGAGGGATTGGGGGCATTCCAGGCCCGGGGGATGACGTGGGCCAGGGGTCGATGGCGGGACAGGCGAGAACTGTTAGACTGTGAGCCCACTGTTGGGTAGGGACTGTCTCTGTATGTTGGCAACTCGTACTTCCCAAGCGCTTAGTACAGTGCTCTGCACACAGTAAGCGCTCAATAAATACGATCGATGATGATGAGAACGAGGTACGGTGAGGAGATTAGCGGCAGAGGAGCGGAGGGTGCGGGCTGGGCTGGAGAAGGAGTGGAGGGAGGTGAGGTAGGAGGGGGCGAGGTGATGGCCAGCCTTGAAGCCCAGGGTGAGGAGTTTCTGCCTGATGCGCAGAACTGTGCTGGGCTAAAGCAGGGCCCCCAAGGGTGTGGCTTCCTTTTCTTGAGTGATGGGGAAAGGAGAAGGAGCTGGACTCGCTTTCCTTCCACCAACACAGGCCACACATTGATGGGTTTTATCTTTCTCAGCTCACAGTCCATTTTTCTCATGCCTGTTCCTTGTATTTCAAAGGTGATAAAGGAGAAGGCTGCTTCACCTGTGATTTTGGAACAGTCTTTGGACTCCCAGGACCACAGGGACCAGGCTCTTGTAGATGTGGCTCGGTCCCTGCTGGGGGGGTGGGCATCACCTCGAGGCTGAAAAGCTGCTCTCGCGGTCTCTGTTCCTAAAGGGTTTGGAGGCACAGTGGGGATCTCCCAGAGAAGAGGAGTGTAGAAATGACAGGCAGGCGCTCAGTACAGTGCCGTGCACACAGTAGGCGCTCAATAAATACGACTGAATGAATGAAAAGCAGCGCCTCCCCACTGCACAAGCGTAACCGCGACGCCTCCGCACGTGCTGAGGACACGGAGACTGGCATTTATAAATTACGGCATTTATTAAGCGCTTACTACGTGCCATTATTATTATCATTATTATCCCCGTTTTACAGATGAGGTAACTGAGGCACAGCTGACTCAAAGTCCAAAGTCACACATCTCACTGAGTGCGTACCTTGTGCAGAGCAGTGTACTAAGCTCTTGGGAAAGTTCAATTAAGCAAAGTCGGTAGGCACGGTCCCCTGCCCATAACAAGCTTAAGGTCTAGAGGGAGTTTACAGTCCAGATTTCAGGAACATCGGCACGTGGGTGAAGAGAAGGAAAGATATATTGCCTTACTAGCGTTAAAAAATATTCCAGCAAAGTATCGTCTGCTGTGTGGCCTTGGGAGAGTCATTTCATTTCTCTGGGCCTGTTACCTTATCTGTAAAATAGGAATTGAGTCGGGGAACCCCACATAAGACAGGGAGTGAGTCCAACCCGATTTGCTTGTTGGCCCCCCCAATGCTTAGTACAGTGCCTGGCACATAGTAAGCATTTAACAATACCAGAATAATAGTAATTATTCTGTGTCCCAGAAAATGCCTGGCAGAGCTGAGATTAGAACCCAGGTCCTTTGACTCCCAATCCTGTGCTCTTTCCAATAGGCCACACTTCTCCATGTCCATGGGTGTGAATCTTTGAGAGACATTCTCACTCTTGTGCACTTGGTCTTTAAAACGCAATAAAGCACCTTTTCTGGCCTCTTGCTACTCGGGTGAGCATCTTGTCAAGCATCATCAGTTGATGGTATTTATTGAGCCCTTACCGTGTGCAGAACACTGTACTAAGTGCCTGGGAGAGTACAGTAAAGTTCATAGGCCTGATCTCTGCCTTCGAGGAGCTTACGGTCTAAGAGGGTAGTTATGGTCACTGCCAGAGGAACATCTACTTGGGTGTTTTATGCAGATGTGATGGTTTACATTGTCATCCAGTTCCTTTATGCTCAGCACTGTGAGTGTGAGACGACTGGGATGGGGAATGAGTACAGTAGTTGGCCACAAAAAAAACTGAGACCCGAGCAGCAGCAGATCCCACTTGAGTCCTTACCAAGCCATTGGTAAATATAATGCTCAGATTGGCTTACTAAGGATTGGACTGCTTCCTCGTGAATACCAGGGAAAAACAATCTATTCATTCAGTCGTATTTCTGGAGTGCTTACTGTGTGCAAAGCACTTTTCTAAGTGCTTGGGAGAGTACAGTGGAAAGGGCAGATAATCAGTGCTTTTTGAATGGTTACTATGTGTGAGTAAAATACAAGGGAGTTAGTAGACACAATTCCTGCCCACAAGGAACTTATACAGTCTAGAAGTGGAGACAGACATTAAAATAAATTACAGTTGAGGGAAGTAGTGCAGTATAAGAATATGTACATATTAAAGTGCCCAAGTGGTACAGCTATGAGTGCATGGGTGACGCAGATGGGAGGGTGAATAGAGTGGGGAAATGAGGGGCTACTCAGGGAAGGCTTCTTGGAGAAGATATGATTTTATTAGGCTCTGCAGGTGATTTGTCAGATATGAAGAGGAAGAGGGATATTGCCAGAAAGAAGGTGTAGGCAAGGGTTTGGCAGTGAGACACGAGATCGAGGTGATGTGAGTGGATTGGTGTGAGAGGAGCAAAGTGTGCAGGCTGGGTTAGTAGGAGATTAAAGGGGGGAGAACGTGTCTAGAAGACCTGATCCCAGCAATTGTCTGACTGAAACTGCCTCCCTTTCATTGTCCACTCCAAAAAAAAAAAAAAAAAGAAAGACATGTTCATATCCTGTCTCCCTTAGGTCACCCATCCTCAACTGGTGCATTGGTATTGATCCCGCATCCAGCTTGTCTGTGCTACAAATGACACCACATTTACTGGGTAATTAATTCTCATCGTTACTCAGTGCCTTGGTTAGAAAAGGCCCTGGAATGGAAGGAAAGCCAAAGAGTCCAAAATAGGGTACCTGTAAAAGAATAAAGTGCCATGTCCCCCATTCTGGCATGATGACTTGGAACAGATGGAAAGAGTCAAAAGGTCTCTGTGGGGACAAGGGGATGTAACTGAAGTGTCAGGCTAGTAGGCTGTGGTTAGTTCAGAGCTGAAGCTAGAAGTGGTGCAGTATTTAATAATAATGACATCCAGGGTTTTGGTGTGTGGTAGTTGGGAAGGTCAGCACAATTGAGTGGTGTGTGGGAGGTTTTGGGTAGGGGTGGGGGGCAGTCACCAGGATGGATCAGTGCAGGTAATGGGATTGTGAGTAAGATGGTGAAAAAGATGTCAAATTATTCTAGAAATGCATAGGTGGGTCCGTAGGGAGGTAGTGTACAGCATTTAATAATTGTAAAGGAAGTAAAGGCAGTTGGGATGAGCTTCAAATGATATAACAATGAGAGATGGAGGGAAGAAAATGATCTGAAAATGACATGGAGTAAAAGAGGAGAGGGCCATCATCTCTATCTTTCCCAGAGAGTTGGGGGGAAAGGAGGGAATTGAGAGGTGGTAAGTGCCCCCTTGGGGGAGAGCAGCAGGAGACACAATGTCAGGAGAGACTCAGGTCTTGGATTCTCTGTTTGCTTATTCCCTCTAAACCACTAAGTATTTGTCCTTTTGTTTGCTTGCTTCCCCCAATTAGAAGATTAAATGTAGTAAGGACAGAGCTCATGTCTCATGAAGCAGTGTGACCTAGTGGAATGAGCACAGGCCTGAGAGTCAGTGGACCTGGGTTCTAAATTAAGTCACTTAATTTCTCTGTGTCTGTCCCCTCATTTTTAAAATGGGGATTATGACTGGGAGCCCTATGTGGGACAGGGACTGTTTCCAACCTGACTATCTTGAATATACTGCATCACTTAGTACAGTGCCTGGCATCTAGTAAGTGCTAAACAAATGCCATTAAAAACAAAACAAAAGCTAAGTGCCTAGTTCAGGGTTCAGCACCTAGTTAGGTTCCCAGGTAAACACTGCTGATGATCATGTATCATTCTCTCTGCAGAATGCTCACCATGTCCCATATAAAGACAGAAGAAGAACTGGCCTTATTTGATAAAAGCATAGATGAATTTTGGACCAAATTCAAAAACACATGGATAAGTGAATACAGCTGTCAGACTGTAACACTGAGAGATGCCCACAAGGAAGCCATTAAAACTCTCACAGGTAAAAAGCACAGTGCTCACACTGGTCCTATTTTCAAAGTTACTTTGGATAATTAATATTTTTAACTTATTTTACAGAACGATGGTCTGTAAAACTAAAAGAAGAAGGTCAAATGGTTGAAAAAATTCTGGAATATAAAAGAGGTATGGATTAACTTTACTGGTAAATGTAAATATGTTCCAATGGGAGAAATAACTGAATACAAACCAACTAACCTATTTAGTGTAATGCATTTTGAAATACATCTTTCATTTTACCTTACTCCTGTAAAAATACTTTAAATGCTTTTTGAAGCTTCTGTGAAGGAAAAGCCCTTGATGCTTTGCTGGTTTGTATGCATATTAGTGACCAATGTAGCCACTGTTTAATCAGCCTTAAATATTACTGTCAACCTGTCACAGAAATCAACAAGCAGAACAAAATCATTAAGGAAAAAAAAGATAACCTGTCAGAACTGCTTTCCAAAATTCATGATGGACAGCAAGAAAAGGAAATGTGGACTCAAAGTATCCAGAATCTAAAGGAAGAGTTGGCCAAGAAAAAAGAAAGTAAGTTTAGCATTCATGTGTAAAATCTTTTAAGTGGCTATGAATTTAAGGTGCCATTATTCATAATTTAGTATTTTCATTCATTCAATTATATTTATTGAGCGCTTAATGTGTGCAGAGAACACTGTACTAAGCACTTGGAAAGTACAGTTTGGCAACATTTAGAGACTGTCCCAACCCAACAAGGGGCTTACAGTCTAGAAAGGGGAGGCAGATAGCAGAACAAAACAAGTTGACAGGTGAATAATGATGACATCAGTTAAGCGCTTACTCTGTCCAAAGCCCTGTTATAAGCGCTGGGGAGGATACAAGGTGATCAGGTTATCTCATATGGGGCTCACAGTCTTAATCCCCATTTTACAGATGAGGTCACTGAGGCACAGAGAAGTGAAGCGACTTGCCCAAAGTCACACAGCTGACAACCGGCGGAGTTGGAATTAGAACCCGTGACCCCTGACTCTCAAGCCAGGGCTCTTTCCACTGAGCCACGCTGCCTCTCTTTTCCAAAGTTTTCCAAAGTTCAGTGCTAGTTTTCATCCTGTTTTTCAGGAAACATTTGTCTGAAGATGAAAATCTATTGTCATTCATTCATTCATTCAATCGTATTTATTGAGCACTTACTGTGGGCAGAGCACTGTACTAAGTGCTTGGGAAGTACAAGTCGGCAACATATAGAGACAGTCCCTACCCAACAACCTATGCATCAAGCAAAAATTCCTCTGGAGATTTTTGAAGGGGGGAGTAATATGCCCAGAGTGTTTCTGGACAAAGATGATCCAGGCAGCAGCGTGAAGTATAGACTGAAGTGGGGAGAGACAGGAGGATGTCTCTTGAATCTTGTATCTTGTCATTTGTATCGTGGAATAATAAATTCTTAAAATGCTTGCAGGTAACACTTTTTACGTAAAACAGATTAGACATTCTAATGATACATTCTAAAATAATTCTAATCTCTGTCAAGTATGAGTTCGCAGTGATGATCAATTTTTTTTGCATCCTAAAGATTCCGAAAAGTAAATCTGACATCTTATTAGCAGCTAATTAGAAGCATTCTGATATATTTTCAAATTAATCAAATGAAGTGGTCATTCTTAATTCTGGATTTAGCTAGAAGGAGATTCTGTTATATTAGTTTTGAAGGCAACCCCAATTTAGCCCTAGGTAAGTAAACCTGTTTGAAGTGTGACTTCTGAACATTCTTTAATAGGCCTGCGTGTCCCTCTGTCCCCTGTTTTGCTTTATATCTGTTGCTTACCCAGTTTGGAGTGCCAGACAGAGGGGAAATGAGCAATAATTAAGACCTAGCTAAGGACCTATTGTAAAGTTTAAATGAGATAATAACAATCTTGGGAGGTGGGAAGGGACATTATTAATCCCCTTTTATAGATGAAGAAACTGAGGTTTAGAGGTTAACCAATCAGTCAGTAGTGCTGAGTGCCTTCTGTCTGCAGAGCACGCATATGAAGCATCTGAATCAGAGAGATGGTCCCTGACCTCAAATAGCTTGCACCCTAATGGAGGAGATTGACAGGCACATGTTATTTATAAGGAGAGGAGGAGAAAGAAACAAAGGTACAGCTGCTGATTGCCAGAGTATGGAAAGATACTTAACTCTAATGTAATTAAAGGAGAAAAGGATAACCACTCAAGACAGCTGTTGGATTGGCATGACTGGAATGTCATCTTAGAGAAGCAGCATGGCTCAATGGAAAGAGCCCGGGCTTTGGAGTCAGAGGTCATGGGTTCGAATTCCGACTCCACCACAAGTCTGCTGTGCGACCTTGGGCAAGTCACTTAACTTCTCTGAGCCTCAGTTACCTCATCTGTAAAAATGGGGATTAAGACTGTGAGCCCCACGTGGGACAACTTGATCACACTGTATTCCCCCCCCCAGCGCTTAGAACAGTGCTTTGCACATAGTAAGCGCTTAACAAATGCCATCATCATTATTATTATTATTAATCTTCTCTAGGTAGGGTTCAGAAGGGCTTTGAAGGTGGAGAGAGCAAGGTCAGTTAATGGAATTTGAGTGCTTTCTGTATGCAGAGCACTGCACTAAGCGCCTGGGAGAGTACAATACAACCGAGATGGTAGAAACGTCCCCTGCCCACAAGGAGCTTACAGTCTAGTCAAGTGGATTCGGAGAGGGAAGAGAGCTCCAGGCAGGGGTAAAAGCAAAGATTTGGAGATGGGAGTGTCTAAAATGGGTCATTGTTAGAAGGTTAGCTTGGGAGGAATAAAGAGGGGGAGTTGTGGTATAGTGGGAGAAGATTTCTGATAGCCTTGAAGCTAGTGGTCAGGAGTTTCTGCTTGATGCAGAGAAAAATAGACATGCTGAAAATCCCTTGAAATTTGGACTGCAGTGAGAAGCAGCTTGGAAATCTGCTTGAACTGGAGAGGCTGGTAACAGGGAGACCAGTGAGGAACCTGCTACAGTAGAGTCTACCGAGGGGGAGGTAGCTTCGTGGATGGTGAAGAAGAGTCGACCCAGGAAAGGTTTAAGGTACTTGCTTAAGGTCCCAGTTAGCTAATGGAAAGGGCCAAAAAAAATGCTTTCCTGGTCTTAATACATTATTTCATCGCTTTTTCAAAAATCATAGTCGTTTCCACTACCAATGAAGCCAATAAGGAGAAGCTGAAAGGACTGAATAAATCATCCGAATATTTTAAAGATCGGCTTGGATTAGAAATACGCAACACACATGGTAAGATTTTCATATTAGACTAGTAGGTGTACTGTATAATTAGTTCCCTTGGAATCAGTCGAGGAATAAGCATCTCTTATTAAGCAATCAAAAGAATAAGGCGATTGCACACAGCTTTTTAACTATCCCGCCTTGAACTTTCAGTTCCTCCTGAAACTTTTTATCATTGCCACAAAACCATCAAACTGAATTTCAAACCACCTCAATCAGTTTTTAACGCTGACCCTGCTCATTAAAAAAAAAACATAATCTTGACACTAAAAATGCAATCTCTTTTGTCTGTTGAGCACAGTCAAGTGCTTGTGACTAATAGAAATCCCATTTTTAAAAGTACTGATACCTTATAAAGAACTGTAAGGAAGCAGCTTAAAGTGTTCAACATTATTAGAATTTTTCTGATTGTGGTATTTCACCTGTAAAATGACCAGGAAAGACACAACTCACTTTGTTAGGTAAATTCCAAATATTTAGTTCAGATTTGGACATCATATTAAATTTAGAATTTTAAAAAGATATTGCTTGGATCACTCCCTTTCCCAGTCAGGGCTTAAAGCCAACAGT
The DNA here is from genome assembly GCF_015852505.1 of Tachyglossus aculeatus. Taxonomy (NCBI): domain Eukaryota; kingdom Metazoa; phylum Chordata; class Mammalia; order Monotremata; family Tachyglossidae; genus Tachyglossus; species Tachyglossus aculeatus. The sequence goes on along the minus strand of NC_052074.1, from coordinate 53,294,994 downwards.
CATTCTGGTCACCATAACAGAAAAACATGCATTACAATTGGTGACAATTGGATTTATATGAAGTCTGTTTCCATTCAGTTTTCCTAAATTATCCCTTTGAAGTTTGTGCTAATATACAGCTGCCATTTTGAGTATCTAATGTTTTTTTCCATATGTCTATAGAGAAATTCAAATGTCCCAAAGTGGGGATTGATTTTAAATGTATTTCTGCATCTGAGAAAGTTGATTAGCTAATATTTCGCTATGTTGACGTGAAGGTGAAAATATTTATGCTGGTCATAAGACCTCGGGTGTGTTAGAAAAGCTTTTAATGGCTTCTTGTTATTCTAGGAGGAAAGTTGCAGTTTATATTCAGAAACATTGATCCCAAGGATCATGAAAAGCCTTTCATGTTTTCACTGTGCTTAAATGAAGAGGGAAATTATGAAGGTATGTGCAGTTTTTTTCTGAATGGCTAATTCAGATTGCTGGTTTTATTAATATTAACTTCTATTGCAGCTATGGAGACACTAACACAGAATTGCAAAATGCTCACTTTCCCCTTGAATTTGGCTTTCTGTGGTTACCAACAGTTAACAGGTCAGGCGAGCAGGATGTCATTACAGGTCCTTAGGAATTGCCTAGGACTCTGGCTAAAGCAGCCAGAGAATGACCAGATGGCCCTTCAGTAATTTATTTGCCTGAACAAAACTGCTCCTTTAAGGTAAAACAGTTTTATAAGGAGCAAACTAAGGTAACTTACAAATGCACCCAAATGTGATAGATTACTTTGCCTTTTAAATGAATGAATGAATCAATGGTATTTATTGAATGCTTACTGTGTACTAAGCACTTGGAAGAGCACACTACAACACTATATTCCCTGTTCACAACGAGCTTACAGTCTAGAACTACAAATGATCCAGCATCGGAATTATCTTTGGTTAAACTGAATGACTAAAATGGCCTTGCTTATATAATTTATCTGATTCTCCTGGCCCCCAAAACATCCTTTTTTACGCTGTAATTTAGGTTTGCGTGAACCATATAATATTTTATGAGCGCAAGTTTCAAAAGACACCAAACTCTGGTGTTAGGAAAAACTGCTTGGCTGTGTTGTTACAGTACTTGGTATCCAGGGCTTAATAAATGTCTGGGGGGTGGGCAGGGGGGAAAAGATAAGCAGCCCAAAGTGAAAGTAATGATTGTTTGCTAAAAATAACTAATTTAGAAGCAACTATGGGAAGCATAATGAAAAATTCAGTGCTATTGGGTATGAGGGTCAATTCAAGAAATGAATTTGGCTAGATGAGCATTTTCATACTGATCTTCATTTTTTGAAAATTATGAAATACATAAAAGAAATCCTTGGGTTTTTAATGATATGTTTTCCTGCCTCCCCACCCTCCTCCACTGTAAACTTCTTTTGTTGGGTTTATCCCTGTTGTTATAAGTTCTGTTGACCCTTCAACCAATCCCGGGGCAGGGGATGGTGAAGAGGAAATGATTTCCAAGCTGATTCTCACTCTTCCTCCTTTCAGATGGTAACGAACTCCATCAAAGGCTTCTCCTCTAGAGTGCACAGTAACACTGGGCTAAGAGTTCTGCAGCTGTAGTTAGGTTAAAACTTTCTAGGAAACGTTAATAATTTGCTACGGTTCAAAAGGCAGGTAGGTTTAAGTAATCAAAAACTACCTGCCATAGCACAAACCTTCGTCTGAATAGCACCTTAAAGCAAAATTCATCCTTGTAAAGAACACCCCAAAATGGTGATGCCATGGCTAGGAAGGGCAAGAGGCAGTGAACGTACTGAACACAAATGCATGCATAGCAGTAAAACATAATTTAAATGGAAATTGTAATCAGAGGAGAACATTTAAATCAGGAATAATTGTGTTCCAGTAAAAATTTTCTGGTTGAAATGCCCTTCAATTTTTGGCTTATTTTCTCCTAGTGACCGAAAGTGCTCCTCATCTGGATTGCCTAGCTGAATTACAAGAGAAAGTGAGGGAAACCAACAATTTTTCTGCTTTTCTCGCCAATGTCCGAAAAGCTTTTATTGGTTTGGTTTATAATTAATATGTGAACAAATGTACAAAGGTTGGTTTTTATATTTAACTTTTTCCTGTTCCTGTTCTGCATTTAAATCTGCCACTTCCGTGTTTCTATGACCTTTCAGTGCTTTGTATTATTTCCATAAACTCCTGTAAAAGTGTTTTGGTTCACTATTTATTTATCTAAAGTGATAGTATATCATTCTCGAGTCATCCTTTGGACCAATAGGCTATTCTCTACTTACTTCCCAGCAGTGATACATCTTGAAGTTAAAATCTGGGATTGATCATACATGTAAATAGATTCTTCATGCTTGGAGAAGATGCCACTGACAGTGGAATTCACCTGTGCGTTGAAAGAGCCGTTGTGGAGCCACAGTTCTGACACTGCTGTGCACACAGAAAGACTGTCTCTTGGGAACAGTCAGTGGTATTTATTGAATGTTTACGGTGCAGAGCACTGAGCATTGCACTAAGCATTTGGGGTCCTGACAGTCATTCTCTGTAGCCCCTGGGTGTGTTCTCGCTTTGGCCTCTTTGTCTTCACAACCTGCTAATTTAGTCTGGGATCTACTACCACTAAGCCCCTGTCCTCTGTTTGGCAATCTCTTCTTACAGTTCTGTTGTTCTACTTGTCTTTTGTTTCATAATCGGTTAGTATGCTGCTTACGCGATATGGCATTTAGCTCTGGGTATGTACATGGTTTCCCTGGTTTACACTGATGTTACCTCGGTGTTCTTTAGATTTATTGTCTGTCCGTAATGCCTGGTAAAGAGAGTCCACCTATCGATCAATTAATAGCATTCATTGAGCCTTTAATCTGTGAAGATCATTGTACTATGCCCTTGGGAAAGTACAGTAGAGCACTGTCTTTGGGGTGGTGGTGTGTGCCTGGAGGGCATTGTCATTTGCACCTAGGACATAGAGCAGTTAAGTGGTGAAGATGCTTGAAGACTGAGGTAGAAGAGTATTATGAACTCTGTACAATCCAGCATAGCTGCATAGAAGAAATTCAACAGCATAGGGTCCACTGTGCATTCCAACTTTACCTCACCTACGATGGGGAGTGGCTCACAGAGGGCACCAACAAGTCTCACCCCGGCCAGTTATGTGGTCATGAAGTAGCACAGAAGTTTAATGAATCTTTCAGGGCAGCCAAATTTGCTAAACAGTCTTCAGGGTCCACACCTACTGATGGTATCACATGCTTTGTTGTAAGGTCTGTGAAAACCGTAAACAGGACTTGGTGCCGTTCCCTGCACTTTGCTTGTATTTAGTGGCCTGCTGAAATCATGTCCATTGTGCCATCCTCTAATCTGAAACCACATTGTGATTTTAGATGTGTTTGGTTGATGATCGGTTTCAGTACTCCGGCTTGGATCTTGCCGGAAATGGAGAGTAATGAGATGGCTTGGTAATTGCCACCATCTAATCTATGATTTCTTAAATCTGTTAGTGACGGTGGCATCTCTTTAGGGTTCCATATGTTGTGGAATAGCTTGAAAGGTTTATGTAGGGTGTCCCTCCATGGTATAACATCAGGTTCAGGTATTTTGCCATTTTTCATCACAGTGACTTTCTCTGGACTTCGTATGTTGGAAGGTTTTCTCTATTTTGAAGAGCCATTTCATAAATATAAAAGGTGTGCTGCCATCTATTACCAGAAAGCTAATCCTCGGGCTAGTTAGCTTTTGTAAGCTCTAGACTCAAAGCTTGTTGTGGGAAGTGTCTACCAACTCTGTTGTATTTTGTATTTACTTTCCCAAGTGCTCTGCACACAGTAAGCACTCAATAAGTACCATTGACTGATTGTGGTGTGTTTAAGATTTGGGGTGACTTTAGGGATATTACTAACCCAGGAGAAACAATCACATGTACCAAAGGTTTATTACCATCACTAACTCTCCAGTTATCTGTTGTTCTTTGTTTTGTTTTTTCTAAGATATTTGTTAAGCACTTACTGTGCCAGGCACTGTACTAAGCCTTGGCATATAGACAAATTAATTAGGTTGGGCACACAGTCCATGTCCCACATGGGTCTCAGTCTTGATCCCCACTTAACAGATGAGGTAATTGAGACACAGAGAACTTAAGTGAGCTTCCCAAGGTCATACAGCAGACAAGTGGAGGAGGTGGGATTAGAACCCAGATCCTTCCTACTCCTGGGCCAGTGTTCTTTCCACTAGGCATGCTGCTTCCCAAGTTCTGAAATCTCAAAACTGAGCCTGTACAAAGAATTGGTTAGAGTGCTAGTAGTTTGCACAGCACCCTGTCTCTCTCCATCAGTCACGTTCCCTCCAGAACATGGAGCACAGGAAGCAAGTAGACAGGAAAGGATGTAGCACAGTGCGATGTGCTCTTAGAGAATTTTAATATACGGCTGATGTGACCCCGGCGTAGGGCGGATGCTGTGAGGTAGCACCATGATCTGGAAGGCAGTTGCCTTTGGTAGCCCGTGTTGGCTAGCTATTTTTCAGGCTTCCTACTGGGCCTGTTCATTCATCAACTCTCCTAGATGGTTAGAAGTCTTTGTTGATGTCATCACTCCAGCAGGCAGAGCCAGGACCAGGACACAGGACTCCTGATTCCCCGAGCTGTGCTCTTTCAACTGGACCAAAAGCCGGGCTAGATTAAGGTAAATTTATGATTCAGTGCGTGTTTTCATTAACCGCTGTACCTCACCTGGATTTGCTGTTCCAAATGCCAAGTTTTGTTCTTTATGGGGTGCTGGTGTGAACTTAGAATGTGATGCCATAGAAAGGTATTTGGAGAACATTCAACACTTATCCCTGGGCTAGCTCTGGAATATAAGCCTTTTCCCTTGTAGGTAATGGGGGCTACCAAACCTTTGTAGAGGTCTTCTGCTTCCTGCAGCCTTCGTTAACTCAGCAGTTAATAGCAGTTGAGGGGAATATAACAAAAATAATAATGATAATGATAATATATTTATTATTAATAATAAAAATATAATAATAATGATAATCATGGTATTTGTTAATCGCTTACTATGTGCCAGACACTTTACTAAGCACTGGCATGGATACAAGCAAATTGGGTTGGACAGAGTCCCATGTCCCACATGGGGCTCACAATCTCAATCCCCATTCTAAAGATGAGGTAACTGAGGCACAGAGAAGTTAAGTGACTCACCCAAGGTCAAACAGCAGACAAGTGGCAGAGCCGGTATTAGAACCCATGACCTTCTGAGTCCCAGGCCTGTGCTCTATCCACTGTGCCATACTGCTTCTCTATGCTTCTTTAAATATGAAGGCCTGTGAATCTCCTCACTTCTTTGGAAGGACAAAATAGAGCTGGGGGAAGTAGAGAGAAGTACACCAAGATAATTGGTAGTGGGGATGAATAGGACAACTTTTGTATGCAGATAAATTGAAAAGATTGGGACTCTTTAGTCTGGAAAGATGAAGTCTGAGAAGGGACATGTTATGAAATCATGAAGGATACGGGGAGGGAGAATATGGAATTGCTGTTCATTACATGCCATTTCACCAGACTGAGGGGGCATTGTACTTTTTCAACTCATTTAACAATTAGGATTAGTTCCATTTTGTGGGAGAGAAACAGTTGTGATGGGTTTGGCGGGGTATGTTTGGGAAGGACAAATTTAGGGGCTGCCTGGAAAAAAAATTCCTGGGCCCATCTGGAGCCTGCTGGCTCTAAAGGTAATTGCTGCCACATTGATCCATGAACATCCAGGGAGACTGGAGCCGCTGATCAGCCAGTCCAGCCTTTTGAGCTCCATTTGAGTGTCTGGTGTGACTCCAAGAGCTGCTGGGTTCAGGATTCAGGGTTTTGACCACGGGAGCTTAGGAAGAGTAGGGACCAAGCCAGTGCTTAGAACAGTGCTTTGCACATAGTGTTTCATAAATGCCATCGTTATTCTTATCTTGGTAGGGTGAATTGAGACAGTTGGACCAGGTCTCACACTCTGACAGGCTCCTTCCCATGAAAGCAGATTGATCCAAGAGGAGCAGTCAGTGGGCAACAAAATTGGCCCCTGAAACGAGTGGCTCATGAGCTCAAAGGGAACATGGTTTAAGAGGTGAGGAGTAGTGCCAGAAGATGGCCAACGGCCCCTGAGTGGCTGACTTGCCCTGGGCTCCCCACACCTCCTAGGAGACCCTGTCTGGAACTCTGAATACTGTAGTATCTAGGGCTTACTTCCTTTATCACTTCTTTGAGAAGCAGCATGGCTTAGTGGAAGAAACTTGGGCTTGGGAGTCAGACATAGGTCGTGGATTCCAATCCTGACTCCACCATTTACCAGCTGTGTGACTTTGGGCAAGTCACTTCTCTTTGCCTTAGTTACCTCATCTGTAAAACGGGGATTAAGTCTGTGAGCCCCGAGTGGGACAACCTGATTACCTTGTGTCTATCCCAGCACTTAGAACAGTGCTTGGCACCTAGTAAGTGGTTAACAAATACTGTTCTTCTTCTTCCCCCCAGCTTTCCTTGCTGCTGAACATGAGTGACTGGGAGGAGGCCTAATATGTTAGCATTCCCCAGGGTCTGTGCAGGCCTAGTTTTACCCTTGTTTATGCCCAGGCATTTTGTTCCTGTTCACCTTTATAGTGATCACTGCATAGACAGAATTTTTTCCATGAGATTGGCTCTCCCCAAGGCATAGGGTTAATCAATCAATCATTGGTATTTTTTGAGTGCTTACTGTTTGCAGAGCACTGAATTAAGCACTTGGGAGAGGATAACAGTTAAAGGGTGAGTCTTGCTTTATTCCTTTTAAATGTAATAAGACAGTTTATATGGGTAATACAGGCACCAAATAAGATTTATGGGGACTGGAATTATCTCATTATTTTGTCCAAATGCCAGACAGAGCAAATCAGCTGGATAACTGCTGAATCCTTTTCATTCATTCATATTTGTTGAGCACTTACTGTGCACAAAGCACTGCTAGGGAGAGTTTTCACTCAGGGGTGTAGGTCCTCCTAAGTCTGTCTTTGTGTGAACTTCCTGATTGGAACCAGTCTGCATAGCCGGTCAGGAAGTTCTCTGCAAACATCTCAGTAATGTTTCATTTCAGTTCCCCAATTGTAATTTGTTTACAGAGAGATTATCCTTATTAACAGTAGTGTATGTAGTCTTTGTAAATGTCAAACTCTCTAAAGGGCAAAGTTTCAATAAGTTGAGTATATACAAAGTTGTTGGAGTAGAGTAGCTCCAGGTAGGGAGGAGGAGGCTGGAGACTTTAAGGCATGGGGGAGATGTCAAAACAAGAGAATCAATTGGAACAGAATGTCCCAGATTTGAGGGAAAATTTTAATGTCATGCTATTTCATCACCTGGGCAGGGAATGGCTAGGTAGAAGGTAAGACCTATCCTGCTAGCCTTTCCCAGGCCATAAAGGAACTTTGATAGGGGAATATTTAGTTGTTGGGTGTAGGGAAGACTTGTGTGCAAATTGCAATCTCAGGGTAAAAATGCACGACTTGCCTAAATGAAACCTGAGAAGTGCCTCTTTTTGCTCTGAGGATGAATACACTTCATGTGAATTTGTATACTAGCTTGTTTCTCAATTGTTGGAGTCAAAATATGACTTTAGAATGCACCTATCCTTTATCCACGAGACCATACTGCTTATAAGAAAGGTAGAGCCAGGGCCTGGGAATCAGAAGGACCTGGGTTCTAATTCCATCTCCGCCACTTGTTTGCTGTGTGATTTTGGGCAATAATCCCGACTCTGCCACTTGTCTGCTGTGTGACCTTGGGTAAGTCACTTCACTTTCTGTGTGCTTCAGTTACCTCATCTGTAAAATGGGGATTGAGACTGTGAGCCCCATATGGGACAGGTTCTGTACAATCTGATTTGTTTATATCCACCCCAGCGCTTGTAGTGCCTGGCATATAGTAAGCACTTAACACATACCGTTCTTCTTCTCCTTCTCCCTCTTCTCTTCTAAAATCTACTTGTTTTTCACCTCTGCAGTGTAGTAAAGCTTTCCAAAGTTTCTAATGATCTTTTGCAGGTCAAGCCTCTGAGAATGTTTCATAGTTTCTTGGACATCATTCATGTTTGTGTTGTTCCTACCTGCCTTGAAATTAAGTAGTGTCTCCCAGGATCTCTTCTTGGTGCATGTGGCATCGAGATATTTATTTTTATTAATGTCTGTCATCCCCTGTAGACTGGAAGTTTGTTGTGGGCCTCTGCTGTAATCGCCTAAGCACTTAGTACAGTGCTGTGCACACAGTAAGCTCTCAACAAATGCCATCATTTGAGTGATAGGACAGGAATGGACTTTCATCCTTTATTTTTCAGCCCTAAAAGCTCCACTTCTTGATTCTAGTCACTCTCTACTTTTCTAACTTTCAAGGGAGAAGCAAAATGGCCTATTTAACTTAAAGCTTTCCTGGGTTTTGGTGCAGTGGAGCTTGATTGCAAATCTTGCATTTGCAAAGGACTGCCAGAAAGTTATCAGCTCTTTCTTTGCTAATCACTCCCAACAATAGCCATGGTTCACTGTCACTATTTTTTATTTAAAATTGATTTTACAATCGCCACACTTTTTCCATCTGGCAGGGCTTGATGGAAAGTACTACAATGGAATGCAGATGCTGTCAAAGGTTTGTGGTCGGTCTGTTTCTCAGCATTCCAAATGTACAAAGCTCACTAAGGATCCACTTGGGCTGGACTTAAAATTTCATCTGCTCTCTTTTTTCTAAATTTTCAATTATGTCTCACATGGCAAATGCAGTTTAGACCCTTTGCGTATTAATATGTGCCATTAATCAGCTAATGAATTAATTTCAAATCCTAAGTATAATGGAGCCTGGGTACAGTGTGAGCCTGTGAGCCTTAACTTGGAATGGGTGAGCCTTAACTTGGAATTTTCTCATGTATTTCAAATTTGTTTTATTTAAAAGGAAAAAAAAAAATTGAAGGAACAAAAAATGGCACTTCAGTCCCAATTTCCCTGCAACTTGTGACTAAGTGTGCCAGTACAAACTCATTTGTACTTGTATGAGACCAGTGTATTGGTGCTTCACCATTGGGGATGTGGAATAAGACAATGGCTTCAGTCAATTTTCTAGATTTTTTTTTTTTCCAGTTTGGGCAAATGGACCTGGCAGTTGTTCTAGGATGAAGGCCTCCTGATAGAGCTGTAAGAATTCCATAACCATCAACATTACCATGCTGGAGCCTGGCTCAGGTGAGGTCATGGGTTAATGAAAATATCCACAACTCTGTCTAGTAGCCGTTTAAGACCCTACCCCTTGAATGTTTCCTTTCTTGCAGTTTTTGATGAGTGTTGGCTAAAAAGGCATCAGTTTAAGGAAAAGGGGCACAGGTCAATATTGAGATGTTTCTGTTTTTTATTACCACACTTCATTTATACAAACAGCCTTCCTCTTTAAGCTCTGCTGATGGATCAGAAGCTTTATCAAGGGCAGCACCGTGCCCAGTGCTTCAGGTGGGATCTGGCTATTGTCCCATACGTACTCAGATCATGCTAAACGATGGCACAGTCTAGGCTTCTAGAGGCAGTTTTTCAGGTTATGTATTCATTCTATTTTCTTACCTCAAATTACCAGTCAGTTGGCTCAGTTTTCATGCTGAGGGGTGTGGGGGGTAAGAAAAGAAGGGAGGTGTCTGGGGGTGATGGCTAGGCTTTCTGACACTCTTCACAGGTACAGTCGTGGAAAAGGGGACCTGCAGGAATCAGGCAGGATTACTGGAAGAAGCCAGCATGACCTCTTCAAGCCTCTGTGAGCTCCACTGATCCCCAGAAAGTCTTACTTCATCCCAGGAAGAGTTGGGCCAAGCAGACCCTGGCAGTGGAACTCTTAAGATCCTTGGGGCTTGATGTTAGCAGAGCTGGGCTCCCTGGAGCTCAAGGAGGGGAAGCCCACTCATCCCTTGCTTTGTCTTGTCCTTCCTCATCATGCATCATCCCCTCCCTTGCTATGGCCAGAGTCAGAGTGGACCATGGAGCTAAGCTTGCCCAGGCTTAAGCCACTGACCTCTGGGAGTGTGAGGCTTTCAACCACTCCCAGCTCATGGCAAAATCCAACCCAGCAGGAGCAATGAAAGCTGAAGTGGATTCTGCGGTACCAACCTATTGTGGAGGCATGAAGAATCAGTGTGTGTGTATGGGTGAGTCACCTCTGTTTTAAAGATAACTGCAGTAAGGTTTGTAGGTTTAAGCTGATGAGGGTTGCCTCCTTTTCATGCCTGTGAAGTCGTGTCACTGCTGGGCAAAGGCAGTTCTTCCACATATGCAGAAGGAAAATAACCCATCTTTCCATTTAAGGACCCAAACCACCATCCTTCATCGTCCTTCTGGTGAATAGACACGAGGTCCCCTGTTGAGAGAATGCATGGTTTTAGACAGGTTAGTGTGTACCCTGTTGGTTGGATTAAGGGAATTTTTGGCAGTTTGAACCCCTATCAATCAATCAGTGGCATTTAATAATTTTTTATATTGTATTTGTTAAGTGCTTACTATGTGTCAAGCACTGTTATACGTGCTGGGGTAGATACAAGATAATTAGGCTGATACAGTCCCTGTCCAACATGGGGATCACAGTCTGAGTAGGAGAGAGAGCAGATATCGAATTCTTATTTTGCAGTTGAGGAAACCAAGGAAGAGAGAAACTAAGTTAGTTGCCCAAGGTTGCACAGCAGGCTAGTGGCAGGGCCAGAATTAGAACCCAGGTCCTCTGGCTCCCAGGCTTGTGCTTTATCCGCTAGGCCATGCTGCTTCCCATTTATTTATTTATTCTGTGCTTACTGTGTACAGAGAACTTCACTAAGTACTTGGGAAAGTACAATACAGTAGAGATGGTAGATATGATCTCTGCCAGCAAGGAGCTTAGAAGCCTTGAAACATAACCAAAGAGGCAAGAACTTGCTTTTCCCCTGGAACAGCTGGCTAATTCCTTCAGCAGGAGAAACTCTTGCTTACTTAATAGTGTGGGACACTTGCCCTATCAAGCACTTGAAGATGTTACTTACCTCTTTCCAAATTGAGCTCATCATCGCTCCTGGCCTTAAAGGTGTACAAAGCTTTGCACACACCGCTAGCGAGGTTAGAGACTCCTGGGGACATAATATAAGAATTACAGTTACTAATAAGGTTTTAGAGGGCTAAGCGAAGACATCTAGTCTTACAGCAGTTTGGATGGGGAGGGAAGAAAGAAACATTTCACAAAGAAAATCTGTAATGTTGAAGAGGATGAAGAAAAATTGATTTGAATAAGAATCTATTTTCCCCAGTAGCTCATTACCTATTAGATTTGTCATTAAAATTAATAATGTATTCTGGGAAATTTCATGGACAGGAGGGGTTCATGTGACTCGTGCATGCACCTATGGAATGGTACAGAAGCAAGGAATGTTTTCCAGAAGCGTAACTCCATTCTCCCTCCGATCCATAGATGAAGTAGGAAAGAGAGACTGTCATCATTCCCCATTTCCTGATGGGAAAACCAAGGATTAGGAGATGTAAATCAGAGTACTTGAGGTTTGACAGTCAGGTCGGTGCCTGTCAGCTTCCATATTTAGTGTTTTTGGTGAATATGGTCACTCACCTTTCTTACTGAAATCTAAAGTTTTGCCTCTGCCTTAGAATTAAACAAATGAGTCCCAGTAAACTACTGAGAGTTACCTGAGGAAGTGCCTGTATTACTTGATGGTTTAGTGGGAACTGTTCTGTTTGCCAAACCCTCCATTCTCTTTATCCTGAAGGGGCGTGATATTTTCACCAAGCTGTGTGTCTGCTCCTGGTAAGAATAGTAGAAAAATACAATTATTTCTATTATGTGGGGTGGGTGGGGGGTGCTCTTGAATTATTACTCTATTTTATTTGTACATATTTATTCTATTTATTTTATTTTGTTATGTTTTGTTTAGTTCTTTGTCTCCCCCTTCTAGACTGAGAGCCCACTGTTCGGTAGGGACTGTCTCTATACGTTGCCAACTTGTACTTCCCAAGTGCTTAGTACAGTGCTCTGAACACAGTAAGCACTCAATAAATACGACTGAATGAATGAATGAACAACCATATATTATGGGAAAATTGTGTTTTAGTAACCATTTATTGAATGGAAATTAGTGGGTAGATGAAGTTATCACCATGGCTGACATTTTTCAAAATGAATTCATATATTACTCTTCTGTTCACCATTAGCAGAATACTGTACATTCTTACCACTCTTTGTTATTTTACTGTACTAAATGCAAAGTGCTTTATAGTACACTAAAGTCCAAGGCAGAGTCCAGGACGAGTAGCAGCATTCTGTCTTAATGCTACGCTTATGCATAGAAATAATTTCCTTCCTACAGCAAATTTTTTGCACTAACTTGTGGTTTGTCTTCCTCTAAACAGTCTCATAGCACATATTCATTGCTTGATTTGATTACAACAGAAATCACTGCATCTAGTTTGATAAAAATCAAAAGTAGAGAAATTATTGTGTGCAGAGCAATGTACAAATGTTTCAGAGTACAAGAGTTAGACGTTATCACCATCTTCAAGGAGTTGTACAACCTTTACCACCAATTGTATGTATATTATTTCAAGGATAATGTCTCTAAAATTCATTTCATTGTTGTTTCTGTGGCTATTGTACGAGCATCCCTGTTTCAATGCTCTTCTTTTCACACCATAATGGGGCTTGTGGATCAGCCCATTCTTAAATGGAGAGACTGCTGTAAAGTTTCCAATGGATCAAGGCCTTCCCCCTACAACCCCTAGAAATATTTTAACTGACTTAAATAGTGTGGTTTTAGGCCATTTTCAATTTTGTAGTAACATTTACTGAGCACCCACTTGGTGCACTGTGCTGAATGATGAATGAGTGTATATTCATCACTAGTGGGTCAGCACCATGTGCCTTTTGGCTGAATAGGATGTTGAAGATAACACTTTAAAAATGAAGTACTGCATGTATATCCAAATCTAATTTGAAACTTTCCATGATTAGTTCATATAGCTATATGCAGGCATATTGCTAGCTGTGTGTTTTATCATGGTGTGGGTCAAGTTTTTTGAATTTAGGAATACATTCATGCAGTTTTTTCTGTTGGGAAATAACACTGTATTTTGGATCATTAGCTTAACATTTTATTTTCACAGAACCAACTGAGAGCACTAGGTGAAGTAGCATTCCCACACTTGTAGTTCATTTGTTGTAGTGCATTTATTACCCTGACCTTCATCTGAAAGCTGCAGAATCATATCACAGAAAGCTTAACTTTAATGAGTTGCTATCCCAAGCTACACTGTTATGACTATGTCTAAATTATAAAGACTGCCCTTCAAAACCTGAGTAAGGGCACAAAGACTTTAGGCCTAGATCATTATAGTTCCCTCCTCTGGTATCGATCCATGGAAAACAGTTAATGGAAAGACCTAGAAATGCACCCACTCACTTCTCAACACTCACTGCACTGTGCCAATGTAACAAAGTATAAAGCCAGTGATATATAACCCCATAACAGCTATTTGAATGCCAAGCAATTTAATAAGGCATGTATAGATCCTTTTTTAAAATGAAGAAACATAATGAATTTGGAGCCCTTCCCTCTGATCGAGGTAGGCAAGGTCAGTTTTATTTGGCCACAGCCCACATTCTACAGAATAGAGGAACAGATGGATATACACTCATTCACCATTTAGCTAATCTGTCCCTCAGTTTCTCTATCTCCAAAAGAGGAATCAAAAGATCACGGGTTCTAATCCTGGCTCCACCACTTTTCTGCCATGTGGCCTTAGACAAGTGACTTCACTTCTCTGTGCCTCAGTTACCACATCTGAAAAATGGGGCTTGAGACTGTGAACCCCATGTGGGACAGGGATTGTGTCCAACCCAATTTGCTTATATCCACCCCAGTGTTTAGAACAGTACCTGGCACACACCAATAATTGTGGTGTTTTTTTAAGTGCTTACTATTAAGCACTGGCCTTCGACAAGTAACTTCACTTCTCTGTGCCTCAATTACCTCACCTGAAAAATGGGGCTTGAGACTGTGAACCCCATGTGGGACAGGGATTGTGTCCAACCCAATTTGCTTATATCCACCCCAGTGTTTAGAACAGTACCTGGCACACACCAATAATTGTGGTGTTTTTTTAAGTGCTTACTATTACATAATCTTATTAATTTAAAATTTGCAGCAGGGTAGCAAGAGGTTGTGCATAGGCCTGCACTCTTAAAAATAAAAGCTATTGTGCATCTTACCTTTTCTTTCCACTTGGAGATGCAGCTGCTGCTGAGATGTGTAGGCCTGGGACTGTGCTCGAGGTCAGCTAGCACGCCCGACAGTTTGTATAAGTTTGCTTGCAAAAGTGCCAATTTCAGCTTTGTCTGCAGATACAATATTTAATCAGCAAAGATGGACCAGGTACGAAACAAAACAGCGTTTATAATGTCAGTGTAAGTGCCAATTTCAGCTTTGTCTGTGGATACAATATTTAATCAGCAAAGATGGACCAGGTACGAAACAGAAGAGCGTTTATAATGTCAGTGTGTGTTTTTTTCGGAATGATACCAAACTGAGCCAAACAATTTTCTTTGTGGTTCATTTTGATATGTTCACACTATTTTGCTCTGTTCATTGCTGACACGCATTTGTGGTGGGTCCAGTGTAGGGGCTCAGGGAAACAAAAGGGCTGGAGTCATAAGCCCTAGAGAAGAGGGGATTGAGGGCTGGTTAAATAGGAGATGAATTGGATATTGGGGCGGGCAGGGAGGCCTAGCTGGCCTCCGCTTTACTGCCAAAGAGACAAAATGGAGTTGTGCAGCAAGGAGTTAAAATGAGATGTTGGAAAAAATTGGTTTGGAGGAGAATTGTAAGCTTGGGAGGCAGGTTAGTCAGGAGTGTGGTTTCTCTGTGCGTATACTAGACACAGTGCAGGAAGAAATGGTGGAAATGAAGGGCCATGGCTCATATGTTCTGGGGTCCAACGGGAGCCTCACCTAGTGTAATGATAAGGTAAATTCACTTTTCACATCCGTTCCCCTATCACTTCCCCCATTAAACAGTCTGTAGCATATTTTGGAATGCCATGAAAGTTTCATTTAAGTAGTACCATTGCAGCTTTTATGATTTTTTTTTTTTTGGAGAGAGTGCTGAATTCCTTTTTGGGTAAGACCTATTAAAATAGAAATGTCTCTGTTTTGCAAATGGATAAAATGCACCCAGCCATAATATCTCCCTGAATCTTTGATAGGATGAAACTGCCTTCCACAATTGCTAGCAGTAACAACCTACTGCTACAAAGGAACTGCAGTTCCAAACCTGTACTGAATGAAAAAGATCTTTCCCTAACAGCTTCTTAAAATGGAAAGGTTTGGATTTCACAAACATTTACCTCATCCAGCTGTCTGGCTGTGTCCTTCAGTTTCTTTGCATCGGAAAAGGAGGGATTTTCGGCACAGGTGTTACGCATTTGCTCCAGTCCTGAGGAGATTAAGGTAACATATCACTGAATAGTCTACCATGCTACGGCTCATTTTCATGCTTTAAAGGAAAGATTAATCGGGACTTCGCTCCACCACCCTCCCCAGAGTTCATTTGAGATCGGAGAGTCCATTCGTGTCTTGGTGCAAAAATGTCAATGTCATATTTGTCTGTGGGCACAAAAGTAATATCATTTAGGAAATGAAAGTTTTCAGAATGTCAGTTGCTTTTCAGCACCCAGAAGGGTTGGGCTGCCCAGTTTCAAAATTAAGTCACGCCGTCTAATCTTTTAAGTAAACTCTTCCTGATGCCTCATCCAGCTCTGTTGTCCAATCAACTGCTAAAAATACTGTTGATTCTTCCTTCAAAATATTTTCCAGGTCCTCACCTTTCTGGCTCAAGTACATGTCCTATCAGGTTAGACTACTGTACCAGCATTCTCACTAATCTTCCAGTCTTTCCTTCAATCAGCTGTATTTACTGAGCACTTACTGTGCACAGAACACTCTACTAAGCACTCAGGAGAGTACCATCCTTCAGTCCCCATCCTATCCAGGCTGCAGGCTGAATAATCTTTCCGGAATTTGTCTCAGCACCCATCTCTTCTCCCCCAAAACCTCCCATGACTATCATCTCTCTCTACATCTAACAAAAATTCCACCAGCTTTCCCCATTCCTTGCCAGTTCACCTCCTAGCTGTGCCCTGCTCTCTCAACTAATCCATTTCTGACCCCCACCTCCTAAAAAAACTTTCCCAATTTCCCAATATCTTGAGTTGCACCAAACCATCTGCCATTCATTCATTCAATCGTATTTATTGAGCGCTTACTGTGTGCAGAGCACACAGTACAAAGCGCTTGGGAAGTACAAGTTGGCAACATAAGTTGGCCACCTCTAGCACTTGCGTATAAACGTCATTCAGTTGTACATTGTTATTTATGAATTCTGTTTCCTGGGATTCTTGCTATATTTTGTAAATATTTGTCTGTTTTCCCCATTAGAGTGAGCTCCTTGTGGACAGGGAACATGTCAAGCTTCTGCTGAACTCTGGTATGTGCCTAGTAAAGTGCATTGCACTCAGGCATTCAATTAAATCAGTCATTTACTGAGCGCTTGCTGTGTACAGAGCACTGTACTAAGCACTTGGGAAGAGTATAATATTACTGAGTTGGTAGACACATTTCCCTGACCCCAGTGAGCTTACAGTCTAGAGGGGGAGACAGGCATTAATATAAATAAAATATGGATATGTACATAAGTGCTCTGGGGCTGAGGCTTGGATAACTAAAAGGTGCAAAGTCTGCTACTATATTAGCCAATTAATACAATAATCCAGCATACACAGGAACAAGGTCAGTCTGAGAATTTGAAGGATTAAATTAGAGGATCAGTAAAATTCACACCACATTTAGTTCCTTGCCCATGTTCTTTGGAGATGAGATTAGGGCACAGTCCTCCACTCTGCTTCATGTTCCAAAGTGGCTTATTGTGGCACAGTTCCTGGCATTTCCAGATACTGCCTTTCTGCCTGCCTGCTAACTTGCTGCATTTGCTACCCTAACAGAACCATGACTGGCAAAGAGTGAGTGTGCAGAGCACTAAAATCAATTCTTTGAGCAGATTCTCAGGCCCAAGGCTCGTCCGTTTGCCACCAGACACTACACAGACATGAGTTACAACAGCATCTATTTACCAGAAAAGCATACATAGTCAGGACAGTTGGAAGAACTGGATTTTCTGGGACAGAGTCTGGTTTTCTGATTTTCACAGAATCCTGAGCGCTGATTCTTAAGCCTTATCACAGCCTTACTGCCTGACTCTTTGTCAGTCCCCGGATAAAATATGCCATTTGTTTAAACAAATGAAGCATGTCTATGGTGGCTCAAGAGCAAGCTTCCTTAACGGTTTAACTCATGGCATGGGACTTTAAAAACTAAGCAAAAGGATCCCTATCACTTTCCCCTTTAAAAACAAAGTAAAAACTTCTGAAACGCTGTTCGTTTTGGAATTAGCGGCAGGGAAGTGTGGATATACCATAACAAAACTCACTACCAGATTACAGTTCCATCTTTTTCGTGACCTCCTTACCTCAGAACACATGAAGTCCCTCACTGGCCTTAGCATGTCACATGATTCTTCAGGCCAACAAAAACTCAGGATTGACCCCAAACTGTTTAGCCAGTTTCTCAAATGACTCTTCCTGCCCAGGCCCATTCAGAGTGGTGCCAACAAACCTTCCTGCTCTCGTGAGGCCTTTTTGATGTCCTCTTGCAGTCTGACCACTTTCGCTTTTATTGAACATTTCCGTCTTTCTTTATCCATTCCATTCGTAGAGTCTTCTTCCTTCAAAGAAGAAAAAGTGGATATATGTTAATACTTCTTACTGGAAATTTCCTTCACACCAGTGTGGAAAGATTTGCTGCAAATCCACTGGTTTAAATGTGGTGAAGGGAAGAAAGAAAATAAAAATTATAGTGTTGTGCTTCCTTATCTTGGACAGATCTACTCTGTTCTGCAAAAACCCGGCATTGAGAGTCCCTGGACTCACAGGTGTAGATGTGCACGTTTTTCTATTGGACAGTCCCCAGGCTGCTTTTTGGAGAGTGGTGCCCATTTGCTCACCTCACAATTACAAAGCGGCTGACTACTAGCCAGGGTGCTTGAAAATAAGTATGGCCTGCCCACCTGGGAAATGAATGTCCAAACTGGTTGGCAGTGGTTCCAGCACAGCCCTAGAAACCTGGGCTAGTTCTGAGTCTCCCATGAGGGAATGGACCAGCCCCACAATAGGCCAAGCCAAAAGAGACCCTGGCCTTACCCAAGAACAGGCTCAAGTCCCATAGAAAGCCACAGAACCAATCAAATTACCAGGGTTCTCAGTACCAGTGTTAAACCTGGGGATTTGGGGTTTTGGATGAGTCACTGTTGAACAGTTCACACCTCTTTAATCCACCTTGAGGGCCAACCTCAAATCAGAGCAAGCCTCACACTGTAGTTGCCCCAGATAGCTCTCATTTTACCACAGTCTCTTCTCTGGTTTCTGGCATAATTCTGCCAGCACTGAAACAGCCAGGTGGAAGGACTTCAAAAAAGTGACAGATAAATGGTGAGTTCAGTGGACATAAGAGCAACCGATATTCAGATACATCACAAAAGTTGTCAAGTTGCCAAACCTCCAACTGTCATCAGCCTTACCCTAACCAGAACCGCGGCTGTTTCCAGGTCGGACGTGCCCACCTCTAACCCAGCGGTGTGGTAATAAATGTGAAGATATGAAGGCACATGGTAAACTTCTGTAGGTAATAGCTATCTCAAACACAAATTACCTTAGCAGCCAAGGACACGCTGGTCATCCAAATAGTTGCAAGGCTGATGGGTATCTACTGTGATTCTAAGAGGCACAAGTGCAAATGGTTCCAGGCAGTCCATAGTATTTGAGTGACTACTGTGTGCAGGGCATTAAGAAAGTTGTCCATTCCCACAGTTTCAAATAGCACACCTAGGTAGTAGTTACCTCACTACCCCTTCCCCCTCCTCTGTAATCTTGCATTTCTTTTTGCAACAGCTAAGCAATGATTCTACTGAATTTTTGAACCACATCAAAACAGTGTTCTTTTTTAGTGAATTAGAGAAGCAACATGGGCCTGGAAATCAGAAGGACCTGGGTTCTAATCCCTGCTCAGTCACTTGGCTGCTGTTCGACCTTGGTCGGGTCACTTAACTTCTATGTGCCTTGGTGCCTTCATCTGCAAAATGGGGATTAAGACTGAGCCTTCTGTGAGACAGGGACTGTGTTCAACCTGATTATCTTGTTTCTGCCTCCGTTCTTAGAACAGTGCCTGGCACACAGTAAGTGCTTTACAAATACCACAATTATTATTAATTACTAAACTACATTTCATTATTCTCAAATGAGATTTCCCTGTTCAAGTATGAACATTAAAAGACAACACATATACCAACACCTGGTACAGTGCACTGCACACAGTCCTCAATAAATATCACGGATGAAGAAAAAAGTCTCTGATTAAGGGAGACTTGATTAATGAAACCTTTTTCTTCCTGTCATACTTACAAAGTAATCGGTTAATAAGAATTCAGACTTTGCTTCTGCAGGTAAAGCTTCCATTTCTTCCATTAAAGCCTGGATATCTTTGTCCACGTCCACCTTGCTGATGGCAGTGTGAATTGGGGCGTAACACTGCAAGGGTGGGGCACAGATTTAGACTCATGGATTTCAATCAACCAATGGTAAGCAAGCTACGGAAATTCAGAAAACCTTTGCCACTCACAGATGCCAACATATGCCCAAAACTGGAAACGTACTGGTTGTATTGGTTTAGCATACTGCACGACATCTGGATTCGCTCCTTTTCCAGGTCCAAGGTGCTCTGGTAGGGATAATAATAATTATACTGGTGATGATTATTGTAATTATTAGAGTTGTATTTTTAAGTCCTTACTATATGTCAAGTACTGTACTAAGCTCTAGGGTGGATAGATACAAGATTCTGTGTCATTTTGGGGGCAGTTCCTGTCCCACAGGGGGCTCACAGATTGTAGGAGGAGAACAGGACGATGGGGAAGAGCAGAGATGACAGCAATCAGTAAAGCTGGAGAAGCATGTTCATGAGAAATCAGTCGGGCGCTTGCTATTCTGCCACTAAGTGGATTCTCAAGAGGAGGAGGAGAGAAATGTGTTTGTTTCGCCAATCCCACATTATTTTTACCGGCATGGATATAGGAGCTTGTGCAAAAATCAGATTAGTGGTTTGAGGCGAGGGCCTGGCATTTTAATAATAGGGCGGCACCTATAACTCCCTCTCCTTAAATTCTTAAATTCTCCCCCTCGTACTTCGAAGCAGAAGCTGACCCTGGCCAGTGTGCAGGCCCCTATCCCCCAACTTGCCTCACACTCATCTTAGTGGCGTTCAGGAGAATGGGGAAAGGAAAGGGGCAAAAAGAGAAAAACGGCATCTTGTTTTTCCACGTGCATCTGTGACTTTGGGGCATTCAGTATTATTCATTCAAACGTCTTTGTTGAGCGCTTACTGTGTGCAGAACACTGTACTAAGCGCTTGTTATATTACTAAGTTGCTAATAACTTAGTAACTAACAGTTACTAAGTTACTAACAACTAAGTTGTTACTAACTATATTACTAGCTTGTTAATTACTAAATTATATTACAACTTATAACTTGTAATATAACTTATAATAAACCCTGGCTTGGTATTACACTTCCAACTATATCCTTTATAACAAGCTCCCCTTCAAAGGGGTGGCCAGAAATGAACCTGGACTGTTTTATTCGGAATGTCTCAATTTAAAAAGAAGTTGAAAAAGTTACAGCTTGTAAATGGGTTCAGCTTACTGAATGCTATTGCAAGGAAGAACAATCTAATTCTCAATCTAAACAACTCCTCACTCTCTGGAAAGCTGCAAGGCTTTCCATCACCTTGCCCCCTCCTACCTCACGTCCCTTCTCTCCTTCTACAGCCCAGCCTGCACCCTCTGCTCCTCTGCCACTAACCTCCTCACTGTACCTCGTTCTTGCCTGTCCCGCTGTCGACCCCCGGCCCACGTCCTTCCCCTGGCCTGGAATGCCCTCCCTCCGCACATCCGCCAAGCTAGCTCTCTTCCTCCCTTCAAATCCCTACTGAGAGCTCACCTTCTCCAGGAGGCCTTCCCAGACTGAGCCCCCTTTTTCCTCTCCTCCTCCCCATCCCCCCCACCCTACCTCCTTCCCCTCCCCACAGCACCTGTATATATGTTTGTACAGATTTATTACTCTATTTTACTTGTCCATATTTACTATTCTATTTATTTTGTTAATGATGTGCATCTAGCTTTACTTCTATTTATTCTGACTTGACACCTGTCCACATGTTTTGTTTTGTTGTCTGTCTTCCCCTTCTAGACTGTGAGCCCGTTGTTGGGTAGGGACTGTCTCTATGTTGCCAACTTGTACTTCCCAAGCACTTAGTACAGTGCTTGGCACACAGTAAGCGCTCAATAAATATGATTGAATGAATGAATGATATTAGCCCTACCCTCAACCCTACAGCACTTAAGTACATGTCTATAAATGCTATACATTATTTATATTAACACCTATCTCCCCTCTAGACTGTAAGCACATTGTGGGCAGGGAATATGTCTGCCAACTCTACTGCACTGTACTCTCCCAAGCACTTATACAGTGCTCTGCACCTAGAAAGAGCTCAACACATATCACTGATGATGGTGATCCGAATTCCCTATTGTACAGCTGCCTCTACAAGCAAACTGGCAAGCTGTTAGGAGTAGTTCTGAGCATATAACTACAGGGTCCTCGGTGGAATTGGTAATGTTTAACAGATTTTAATTACATTTCAGAGAAATCATTAAAGTGCTTTATGTTTGCTTCTGAAAAGAAATTGGGATAAATTCTCCTGGTGCTTAAGGGATATCTATAGGTCATTTAATGAACTATTACGTTCTATTACCTCTCACTTCTAGTTTAAAAGAAACTGCAGGGAAGAACTGCATTTATGAAGCACAAAATTTCAGGCCTATTTAAAATCTTGCCTTACTCAAACAGCTTGGTCAGTTTTTTAGGGTACTAGAACTTCTGGGAAATAGGAGGCACATCTCAAAGCCTGTTGTATCTGAGGGGGTGAAAGAAGATACATAAAGGAGAGATTGGAAAATGAAAAAACTTCATTGCTGGATTGCTAGCTTGTTGGGATTTCAAAAGGGACTGTTAAACTGTCTTAAACTTGGAAAATGGAGACAAGAACCTAGAATGGTAATTCATGCCAATAACCATCCTAATAACCCAATCAGTCAGTCAATCGTATTCACTGAGTGTGCGAGCCATAGACTCCTAGTTCATGGCTCCAAGAACCAGGCATCGGCAAACATGTGCGTCATTAGTCCAGAGACCCTGGGTTAATGAATTTTCTAGCCAACTTTCTCATGTGAGGTTCCTCCCCTCCCCTTTTCTAAACTATGTAAATGCAGCCCGGGTGAATATCCAAAAGGTATAAGGGCAAGTTATAGAACCAGAAAACACATTTCTGGTTCTTTTTAAGGACTTGGAGAGAGGAGGAAAACCAGAAGAGCTGAATTGTGATTAGGAGGTGAAAGAGACTAGGCAATCTACTCTGAATATTTGGATCACGAGATAGGGTAAACTGAAGCCCTATGACATAGGTGGCTTAATCAACTGCCTTTGTACCCTCCATATTCTTTTCCCATGCCACAGGCCACTAAAGGTGAGGTGGGCAGGGAACCTGTTGTACTGTACCCTCCCATGCACTTAGTACAGTGCTCTACACATAGTAAGCACTCAATGAAATACCACTAATTGATTAGGTTCTAGTTTTACATTGTAATTTGATTAAAATATTCTTCCCCCAATTTAATCTTTCCCTATGCACCATCCATGTTTAATGGTGACTGCCAGAGACTCAGCATTAATCCTTCACCTGTCTCTTCTCATCCTGCTCTTTTCCCCCAACTCTTATATAACTTCATCCTTGCCTCCCACCCACTCCAGCCCCACAAGCCTGTGGAAAAGGAGATCTTCATTAAAAAGCTATCCCTTTGGACCCTATTTCCTTCATCAATCAGTCCATCAATAGATGGTATGTACTATGTGCAGAGCACTGTAATTGAGAAAGGACAGTACAAATAATGTTTGTAGATATGATCCCTGCCCTCAAGGAGCTTGGTTTCTTTTTTTGGTGGTACAGTAGTAGAGCCACAATAGGGGAGTGGGTAAGTCTGAGCCATGTCTACCAACTCCGTTATTTGTACTCTTCCAAGCACACACAGTAAGTGCACAATAAATTTGGCTGATTGATTAAAAACTGAGAATCTCTAGCCTTCCATAGCTTAGGTGGTGGGAAATAATCCCAGGTAATTGGGTGTCTGGAAAAACCAAAGCAGTGACAGGAAGTGTGATGTGACTAAAGCCATACAATCACTTGGGAGGAAAACTGGATAGGATCTAAGCCTCAACTGTTCTCACACTCTTAAGTCTACACCTAGCCATCCTTCCAAAAGGCAATTTAATTCAGTATATGACTTGCCTGGCAGCAGTCTTCTAAAGTGACTTCCCATTTGAGTCTGGTCTTATAGCCAGCCATATTCTTTTGATAATAATCTTCATCTTCCTTGGCCATCTTCTGGGTAGATTTTTTCAATTTCTTGAGTAACTAGAATAGGAAATCAGTATATATGGTTACAGACAAGCTGAAAAAGAACTTTTGTGATTCAATAGGGAGAACTGTTTGATCCATTGATGAGGTGCTTATCTCCCTGGACTTTTTTTATGGTATCTGTTAAGTGCTTACTATGTGTCATGCACTGTTCTAAGCACTGGGGTAGGTACAAATTAATCACGTCAGGCACAGTCCTGTACCACATGGGGCTCAAAGTCTTAAGTATGAAGGGCAGCAAGTATAGAATCCCCATTTTACAACTGAGGAAACTGAGGCACAGATAAGTTAAATGACTTGACCAAGGTGTCACAGCAGGCAAGTGGCAAAGTCAGAATTAGAACCCAGGTCCATGCTTTATCCAGTATACCACACTGCTTCTCAAATTAGAGCAGAACTTCCTCATGGTAAGCCTGAGTATTTCTTGCTGAATGTAGAGATATCCCACAGGTGGAGCCCATCAGGATAGACACGACCTGGGAGATGGATGATCCAGACTGAATGGAGAGGCCATATCGGTTACAGCAGCCTTCTTCTGCCCTGGAGACCTTCCATGACAGTAGTTTCTACAGTGGTATGTGTCCCCTTCCCCTGCTGACCACAAGTGTTTTCATCGACCACTTGGACTTCTGGCAGCTGAACATTAGAAAGGACGCGAGAAGTAGCATGGTGTTGTGGAAAGAACGCAGGCCTGGAACTCAGAGAACCTGAGTTCTAATCCCACTCTACCATCCCTCAATTCCTCAACTGTAAAATGGAAATTAAATACCTGTTCTCCCTCCAACTTAGACTATGACCTTTGTGTGGGACAGGGACTCTTAGTTACCCCTATGCTTAGTACAGTGTTTGGCATATAGTAAGTGGTTTCAAAAAGTACATTTTAAAAAAAAACCAACCTGAATCTAGTCCAGAGCTTAGAACAATACTTGACACATAGTAAGTGCTTAACAAATGCCACATCTTCAAAGATTTGTTACACTGCCGCTCCTAAATGCTAATGTACCATTAAGAAACTCTTTGAAATAAACTACTGTGAGCGATGCGAGACATAAATGAAAGAATGTTATCCCAAAAGAGATTTAAAAAAAAAAAAAACCAGGTGTACAGTTCACTTACGTCATTGTTCTAGGGGCTCTGAGGCTAATTGTCTATGGAGCTGGACCTGCCACAGGGTAGGGGCCAGCAGGTCAACTTTTCATTTTAGTGCAGAGGCCAAACAGGGCCAGGGCCTTTAGTGGGGATGAAAACTGGGAGGGAACAAGCTTCAGAAAGCTACTCTCTGGGGTCTTGTCAGGCAGAGGCCTGGGATAAGCAAGCCTGAGAGCACAGGTCAGAAAACTGGAGACCGTCGCCCCAGTAGTAGGGACCACGTCATTTACTTGTACTGTGTGCTCCCAAGAGCTTTGCATGCAGTCGGAAATCAATCGATGGTATTTGAATACATTTTGTGTACAGAGCACTGCGGAGTACTTGGGAGAGTACAATACAAGGGAGTTCCCTGCCCTCACTGCTGGGGGTTTCAGTGGTGCACTATGTCATAATACAAACATTGGGAGCAGCTGCTTGGGTTGGGGTGCCCAGAGTGGGTCAGTCAAGTTGGAAGGGACCAGTCCAATTTGAGAGTAGGCAAGTTACAGAATACGTTAATTTGTGTGCTCACTGAACTTGTTATGGGAGTTGCAAAACTGGACTGGCTGATATGTCGTGTGAAAGCTGCTAATGAGGGAGGGAATGGGAAGTCCATTACTTCACGGGGAAAGCTCTCGGTACCTGCCAACAGCTTTCTTTTGCTTCATTGTCTTTAACGGGCCTGTTATCTGAAAGTTCTTGTCTTACATTACTCAGCATGGAGCACTTCAGACAAGTCCTGGTATTTTGACTCCCTGCTCTCCTTCCTCC
Source organism: Tachyglossus aculeatus (assembly GCF_015852505.1). Taxonomy (NCBI): domain Eukaryota; kingdom Metazoa; phylum Chordata; class Mammalia; order Monotremata; family Tachyglossidae; genus Tachyglossus; species Tachyglossus aculeatus. The sequence continues at coordinate 53,269,417 of NC_052074.1, read as the reverse complement.
CCAGCTCTGAAGCCATTTCCCTATTTAGCATACAATGTAACTGTGCCTAAACTGTTATTGAGAAAGATAAGACATTTTAACCCGCGCATCAGAAATAAGATCCCTTGCTGCCAGTGAGTCTAGAAGTCAACTGGCTAGTATGTGCTTCATATTAGTGACAGTCCAAATCTCCCTTTAGTTTCTTTTTTTGTTTGTTTTTAAAAGGTACTTGTTAAGAATCTTCTATGGGCCAGACACTGAGGAAATGCAAGAAAATTAAGTTGGACAGTTTCCCTGTCCCAAATGGGGCTTCTAGTCTAAGTAGGAAGGAGTAGGATTCAAAACCCAATTTACAGATGAGGAAACAGGCATAGAGAAGTTAAGTGATTTGCTCAAGTTAACACAGCAGACAAGTAGCAGAGACAGAATTAGGACCCAGGTTCTCTGATGCCCTGACTCATGCTCTTTCCACTAGACCATACTGCTTTCCCAACTTGTGTTTCCAAACTATACCACTGAACTGCCCCCATTTACTTTACAGGACCCCCAGTCTCTGAAAAATGCCTGTCCTCTTTGGTCCTGGGTAGGTAGATTTGTCCTGGGATGTGGGGAGGGGAGTTAGAAAATTATGATTTATTAAAATATGGGTCGAATAGAAATAATCTGGGGTGAACTTGTCAGTGACTCCAAAAAAATCAACTGGTAATCATAAAAAGAGTAACCAGAGGTGAAATTCCCATTTTTTGACAGCTGAGGAAACGGCTAAGACCATCCATCTCACAGATGCACTGTTATAATCGGCTTGGGCCACTTACCATACCTTTTGTTTCTCCTTTTCTGACACTGATTGCTTAGAGCTTTCAAGAGAATGGAAAAGAGCTTCATGTTTCTTTGTACACACCATTAATTTTTTCTTGGCCTAAAGTGAAGCATAAACAAAAGAAAGTGGAACAGTGTCAGTAAAAAAAAAAAAGCATACATATTAAAGCAAGGCATGCCCCCAGCTTAACTCGAAGAATTGAGTAATCTTGTTGCTTAATTTCTATCCTCCAAAATTGCCAGAGGAACTGTCCTGTGTTGGTGGCTTAAGAGTTATGGCCCAGATCACTACTTTATATTTTTTAATATACAGAAATATAGATTGGCTCTCTGTAAAGGTTGTAAATCTAGCAAAATACTGAAAGCCCAATATTCTTCCAAAACACTTCATCAGGCCAGGAAATGGAGTGATTTCCTAAGGAGAAATTCTGGAACGAATACTGACCTCTCTCCCCCTTTGAGTCATTTTGAGGACCAAACTTGCTGTGAAAAAATGAAGCCTCATCTTGAGATCACCACATGGAAAAATAATTGTCCAAGGTCTGAAAACAGTGACTGCACTAAGGGAGTGTCTTAAATGTGAAATATTTTGTTTTGTTCTCAGTCAGTAACCTGACAGAGCAAAATCAAGCCCCAGGAATGAAAGAAGTAAAATAGAACGGAGACCAGTTTAGAGCTGAAGTGGAACAGCCCTGCCTAAAGAGTGGAGTTGGATGGAAGGCAGGTGGCCAAGGTGGAAGTCTGGAGCAGTCTGCACTGGTACATCCCCCTGCTAAGTCTCCATCTATTCATGATTCATATGTAAGCGCTTACTACAGTGCTCTGCACACAGTAAGCGTTCAATAAATACAAATGAATATGTAAATTTGGCTTGCCCCTCACTACCCATTAAATCACTATAAGCTCCAAGAAGGCAGGAAACATTCATCATGCTACTGTTGTGCTACTCTCCGAAGTGGTTAATACAGGTCTTAGAATTCAGTACCTTTGTGGTTGACTCTCAACAGTACACAGGGTGGGACATGTGAGGAAAATGGGCATCAGGATACCCAATCAATTGTCTTGTGGGAGCTGAAATTGGGAACCCAAAAGCCAGGTAGACGGAGAAAATATTTTACGAATAGAGTGGTTTTTGTTAAGTGCTTACTAAGTGCTAAGGGCTGGGGAAGATACGAGATAATCAGGTCTCACATGGGGCTTACAGTCTAAGGTATTGAACAGTAAGCACTCAATAAATACGATTGAATGAATGAAATTCCCATTTTGCAGATGATAATAATAATAATAATGATAGCATTTATTGAGTGCTTACTATGTGCAAAGCACTGTTCTAAGCGCCGGGGAGGTTAACAAGGTGATCAGGTTGTCCCACGGGGGGCTCACAGTCTTCATCCCCATTTTACAGATGAGGGAACTGAGGCCCAGAGAAGTGAAGTGACTTGCCCAAAGTCACACAGCTGATAAGTGGTGAAGCCACTTGAACCCATGACCTCTGACTCCAAAGCCCGGGCTCTTTCCACTGAGCCACGCTGCTTTCTCCAAGTACCTTCACAGATGAGGGTATTAAGGCACAGAGAAGTTAAGTTTCTTAAGTTTCTAGACTGTGAGTCCACTGTTGGGTAGGGACTGTCTCTATATGCTGCCAGCTTGTACTTCCCAAGCGCTTAGTACAGTGCTCTGCACATGGTAAGCGCTCAATATATACGATTGATTGATTGATTAAGTGACTTTCCCTGCCCACTTCTGTGTGACTTTGGGCATGTGTCTGTCATACTGTTGTGTTGTGCTCTCCCAAGCACCCTCACTATTCCTTCATTCAAGTTCCTGAAGCTACAACCTCAGGAGGTTTGGAGGGGTAACCAGCTAAACTAACCTCTAGAAGCCCCAGCAGCCCCTTTTAATGGGGTTTCACTGCACTGACACATTGGCAGCCATTGCATCGTATCTCCTGTAAGGGTCTTGCTATGCATATCACCATGCTACACAAATTAATTGGGCTCCCACCTTACTGACCACGAAAAGCTGTTTCAATCAATCAATGGTATTTACTGAATGCTTACTGTGTGCAGAGTACTGTATTAAGTTCTTGGGAGAAGACAATGCACCGAAGTTGCATAGAAGCAGCATGGCCTAGTGGAAAGAGCACGGGCCTGGGAATCAGAGGACCTGGGTTCTAATCCAGGCTCTGCCACTTGTCTGCTATGTCACCTTGGGAAGTCACTTCACTTCTGAACCTCTGTTAGCTCATCTGTAAAATGGGGATTAAGACTGAGCCCCATGTGGGACATGGACTATGCCCAACCTGATTAGTTTGTATTTACCCCAGCACTTAGAACAGTGCCTGGCACACAGTAAGTGCTTAATGAATACTATTTAAAGAAAAAAAAAACAGTTGGTAGACATGTTGTCTGCCAGCTAGAACCTTAGACCACACTACCACCTGCAAGCTCTTCAAATAGCAAGCACCCAAGGTGGCATGTTCTGGCTACAAAGTACAAACTCTACTATTCATTCTTCAACTAGTTAAACATGGAAAAAATATATTGATTAAAAAATGGGTGAGTGGGAACTTGCCTTAATTTGCTGGTTCCAGTTGGCAATGACCAGATTTGCAGTCCTTTCCACTTCATCATCCAGCTGTTGGAAGAGAACAACCGTGAAAAAGTTAAAGCGACCCTATTCCTCTGAGAACCAGTGTGCAAACCACCAACTTCTGATAGAGATACTGCACCACCCTCCCTGACTGCATTTCTAAACTTTTAAGTGAACACATTTCTTAGGAAAAATAGCCACGTCAATTTTTGGCTTTTCATCTCACTGTGTCCCCAGGATAATTGCAAAGACAACCAAGTTTAGCCTAAATTGATATAAGAATTCTGGAATCCTACAACACCACCACCACCCCACCCCACTCCCCTCACACACATAAACCAATCGTTCTTTGTGCTGCAGAGCATTTTTCATTTAAGAAGCAGCTTGGCCTAGTGGGAACAGCATAGGCCTGAGAGTCTAAAGGACCTGGGGTCTAATCTGAGTAATGCCACTTAGCTGCTGTGAGACCTTGAACAAGTCACTTAACTCCTGTGCCTCAGTTTCTTCATGTAAAATGGAGATAATGTCTGTTCTGCCCCCCTCAGGCTCAAACCCCCACATGGGATGGGGACTCTGTCTGATCTGATTATATTTTATCTACCCCAGCATTTAGCACAGTGCTTGGCAGATAGTAAGCATTTAACAAATACAACAATTATTATCATCTGAGGTGTGCAGGGGAAACCCTTCAGCTGTGGGGATATAGTGGAGAGTTTTCAGCCCCACAGCTCTTAAATGGATATCCACAATTTATTTATATTTTCTGTCCTCCACTTTGGACCCTAGCTCCCTGTGGGAAGGGAACATGTCTTCAAACCCTGTTATATTGTATTCTCCCAAGTGTTTAGCACAATGCTCTGCACACAGTAGGTGCTCAAAAAAGACCATCGATTGATTGATGGGCCTAGAGAGCTGGTCTATATTGTGTATAATACTATTTGTTAAGCGCTTACTATGTGCTAAGCACTATGCCAAGCACTGGGGAAGATTAAAGGTAATCAGGTTGGACACAGTCCATATCCCACATGGGGCTCACAGTCTTCATCCCCATTTTACAGATGAGATAACTGAGGCATAGAAAATATGAAATGACTTGTCAAAGGTCACATAGCAGCCGGGATTAGAACCCATGTCCTCTAGCTCCCAGGCCCATCCTCTATCCACTAGGCCATGCTGCTTCTGTGCATGACATTCCACACCTTGGGACTTAAACCCTAGGCAGTGACCATTAAGTCTGAGTAATAAGCAGAGACTATAAGGCAAAAATCAGAAGGACAAACAGCAGAACTGACAATTACAACATCAGCATTTCCCTTTCAGGATTATCTTGTGACTGTGTTTTACTAGCTTTAGTTAGCTTAAAACAGATACTGCATACCAACTTTGGGCCAGCCTGGCGATAACTACTGGGGTTCAGCACTAAATATAGGAAACAATTGCCTAGACTCACGGTTCTTTTCTTCTTCTTGTGCACACTCAAGCTTTGATGTGTAGGTTTTATTGCTTCCAGCAGAATTGCTTTGCCAAGTTTTCTGGAAGGAAAATCATGAAGCACCCAACAAGCGTGACATTATAGTTTACACCCATCAAAACTGCATTCCCCCAAAATGGTGTGTGCTCAACGAATTGTCCCACACTAATGCCTCAGAGCAAGAGCAGACTTTAACCTTGTTGTGGGCAGGGAATGTGTCTGTTTATTGTTATATTGTACTCTTCCAAGCTCTTGGTACAGTGCACACAGTAATCGCTCAATAAATATGATTGAATGAATGCATGAATGAGGCTGAAAGGTCCATGGGGTGAATCAAACACACACAACCCCCTCTGGACCCAAGAGGGTACCTGCTGGTTAACACTTACTGATGCAAGTCGGCTGCTGATTTCATCCCCTCTGATGCCCGGGCCCATGCATTCCAGATGCAGCTGGAGAAGGAAGCAAGTGACACAAGATTTGGCATTCATTTTCCCCTATGAACTTTAAAAAATAAAACATCAAGTCTACTGATTGACTGACTGCTCCCCAGTGATTCAATCATCTGCCCAACCCCCCCAACCCATTCCCCTTTGTGGTTAGAGCCTTCCATGATTTAAAGTGAGTACCCAGGCTAGCACAAGTGGCTAAGTCTTGAGTCCCTTTTCATTTGGAGCTTGCTTCCATCCTGTTTCTGTGGAGAGCCTATGGAGAAGCTACTAGGTGGGAGTCAGGAGTGGATTTATTGGTGGTGGTGGGTTCTAGGCTTACTTTCACAACTTACATATTGGGTGACAGGCTGGCCCTGGGATGGCTCATCCTGGCTCAGTTTACCCAACTCTACACTGAGGAAGAACATGCTCCAAATGAGTTATGAGGGATGAGCTCTTCTTGATAGTTTCCTAGGTCATTGGGATCACTACTCTAGGGAGCAACAGCTGCCCTCACACTGTCCTCAAAAACACCTCACAGTAGCAACAGCAAAAGTTCTCTAATTAGACAGGGAGAGACACTCTTGGAGAATACATTAAAATTTGAATCTCAATTCCCCAGAAGTTGTTAAACTCTCACCAGGTACTACTTAGAAGAGAGAGGGACAGTTAAAATCTAAAAGACAACAATTCTTTCGGTCTCCACAGAATAAAGCAATGACAACTTGTACTGACCAGAAAACCACCAAGCAAATACCCTTTCACATCATGGAGAAGATCCCCCATTATCTGGGATGGGGCCAATTGTCCCTACATATGGGAGATGGGGAGAAGGCAAAAGAGGGGAAAAAAAGAGAACCTCTCTCTCTCTCTCTCTCACACACACACACACACACACACACACACACACGGCAAACATTCACCCAGACAGACACACACCACACTTACTGAAGCACTTAGATACATATATGCCAAAACATGGCCCAGTGGAAACAAGATGGGATGGGGAGTCAGAGACCTGGGTTCCAGTCCCAGCTCTTCCACTTGCCTGCTGTGTGTCCTTGGATAACTCACAAACTCTCTGTGCCTCAGTTTTATCATTTTAAAAATGAGGATAAAATATCTGTTCTCCCTCAGATTGTGAGTACTGTATGGGACAAGATACAGTATCTGATCTAACCATCTTATATCTACCTCAGTGCTTAATACAGTGCTTAATAAATACCATTTTAGCAAAGCAGCAATGTCAGCAGAAGGTAAGGAAAACAATATCCATAGACAGTTGCGACCACAGCTGTTGGCTATATGTTGTTACTGTCTCCACTGGCCACAACCAGCTCTATCTTGGACAGCCAGAGCAGGAAATCTGGGCAGCCAGCAGACAAGGCAGCAGCTGCAATTCAACCGATATTTCTCTTACCATCTGTTGTTGCTGCACACCTCTACTCTGGGCTTTCTGTCTCTGCTACCACATTGCTTTAGGCAAGTGGGACCTTTGCCATTCCCACCAACTTTCTGTCAGGGGCTGAGCCAGGGGGTAAAATCTGTGATTGCCCCATTCAATTTTACGGTTAGTTAAATGGAAACTTCAATCTTTAGAGCAAGAGACACTGTACTTACTTTTTTTTTGTGCTTTGTACTGCTTTCATAAGCTTACTTGCCAGTTTCTCAAGTCCTTTGGCATAGCTAATCTCTAGGTTAGCCCTGTGAGGGAAAAATTACTTATCAATAGGAAGGTCACATTGAGAAAGGGATGGTGCATTGTTTACCCTCACATACACACCCACCCCCAATGCCTCGACTACACATAAAGGGGTGGCACAATGCTTATCCTCAATCACAAGCACAACCGCCATAACACACACATTTTTTGAAAAAACGCTGTGACAAAAAGTTAATGTCCCCATTAAAAGGAGATTCATTCATTCAATCGTAGTTATTGAGCGCTTACTGTGTGCACAGCACTGTACTAAGCGCTTGGGAAGTAAAAGTTGGTAACATATAGAGACGGTCCCTACCCAACAGCGGGCTCACAGTCTAGAAGGGGGAGACAGACAACAAAACAAGACGTATTAATAAAATAAATAGAATAGTAAATATGTACAAGTAAAATGGAGTAATAAATATGTACAAGCATATATGCAGGTACTGTGGGGAGGGGAAGGAGGTAAGGCGGGGGGATGGGGAGGGGAAGGAGTGGGAGAGGAAGGAGGGGGCTCAGTCTGGGAAGGCCTCCTGGAGGAGGTGAGCTCTCAGTAGGGCTTTGAAGGGAGAAAGAGAGCTAGCTTGGTGGATGTGCGGAGGGAGGGCATTCCAGGCCCGGGGGATGACGTGGGCCGGGGGTCGACGGCGGGACAGGCAAGAACGAGGCACAGTGAGGAGGTTAGCGGCAGAGGAGCGGAGGGTACGGGCTGGGCTGTAGAAGGAAAGAAGGGAGGTGAGGTAGGAGGGGGTGAGGTGAAGAAGAGCCTTGAAGCCCAGGGTGATGAGTTTTTGCCTGATGCGTAGGTTGACAGGCAGCCACTGGAGATTTTTGAGGAGGGGAGTAACATGCCCAGAGCCTTTCTTTTTTCAAAATATCCTCCTCCTGTGCTCCAAAGGAAGGTATTTATTTATTCTGTCTCCCTCTTCACAAGTCATAAGCAGAGAGGTTTCAGAGCCATCTTGGGACATTACTTCCTGCTAATCATATAAACCCTCTATCAGAGCAGTAGCAGCAGTGTGACATATTGTGATTCAATTAACCAAACACAGAACCCAATAACAGAAAGCAGCAGGAGCGACTCAAGCTATGTTAAGGAAAGGTCATTTCCACCCCGTTCTACCCAGGACAGGACTTCATGGGGCCTCTGGAGATAGACCTTCATCCCACCAATTCTTTTAATCAATCAATCAATCGTATTTATTGAGCACTTACTGTGTGCAGAGCACTACCTTTGTGCTGTTCAAATCACCCTGATATTAAACTAATTTCAGTGAGGGAGTTGCCCCTCTATAGACACATCTGTAACTAAAATGAAGTCTTCTCACTTTCCACACAAACACCCAGAAAATTAAATCCATTTTGCAAGACATTTTTTCTTGTACCTATAGACTAATGTGAACTATGGAAGAGCCTTTGTCACTGTGGAAGTGCCTTTGCTTAATCTTTACAGACCTTAGATTCCATTTTTACTATCAATTATTCTTGTATTCTCTATGGCTTCATTGTAGTCCAGGGATAATATCAGACTCCATTAGTAACTAATTTAATACCTTTACATCTGCACATAAATTAACCAAGTTTGTGCTGCTAGTGGGATAAAATGTGGACTCGTCCTGGACTGCTACCAAGACCAAGAGAGCTGTTCATTGCTAAATCTTGCTTTTTTCTTTTGGCAACACAATTAAGAATTGAAGTATTTTGGCCATTCTTGAAACAAAAGGACAAATGCCTACCGCATCAGACACATTTCACAGTAACGAAAGCAAATAGACTGGCCAGCTGGAAAACAACAGCCCAGTCTGACAACCATAAAAGTCACCATGTTAAAACAGAGATGACAAGGTTTGGTGTTAGTACAAGACATGTACCAGGCTCACTCAGCCTTCCTTTCTAAATGCAACATCTTCTGAAGGAGGACCAGAAGAGCCAAATACATGTCTTGATTATTTGAATATCGGTCCTAAAGCCAATCTAACTTTCTGGGCAGGTAATACCATATACCCACTAACTGGCTTCTCTGTTGGGTAAGCCGTGCACAATCAATGAGAACGTGAGCAATGCCCTTCCTGGTTCGGACCAATGGGCTTTCCAATCCAGAGATCCATCTCTGATAGTGACAACAGGACATGTGCAGAAAATGGGTGATGATTGCTTCCTTGTCATCATGCTTAAAGGGCAGTAGAGAAGCACGATGACCAAGTGGATAGTACACAGGCCTGGGTGTCAGAAAGACCTGGATTCTAATTAGGCTACCACTGCTTTGTTTCCTTAGACGAGTCATTAACTTCTCTATGCCTCAGTTCCCTCATCTGTAAAGTGGGAATTAAGACTGTGAGCCCCATGTGGGACATGGACTGTGTCCAACCTGATTAGTTTGTATGTACCCCCAGCATTTAGTATAGCACCTGGCACATAATAAGCACTTAACAAATACCATTTAAAAAAGGACCAACATCCCTAACTTTAAGAGCCTTCTGGTGCCTTGCTTGCCTTCTAGAAACACATTATGAACTATTTGGGCATGAATGTTTCCATTACCCTCTTAAATCCTCCACGTGGAGCACTATAATAATAACTGTGGTATTTGTAAAGTGTTTTCTATGTGCCAAACACTGGACTAAGTTCTGGGGAACTGCAATCTAATCAGATCAAGTTTACCAAGTCTGTCTGTCTATGCAACCTTGCTCCCAGGCCAGAGCCACAACTCCAACTATCTCAGACACTTCCGCTGGATTTCTTGCTTTCCCTTACATACCTGATTTCTCTGCCCCTGCCTTTAGTCACCACCTCTGAAAGCATACAGGTTCATCTGCACCTTTTCATTGTCTCTCTCCCCTCCCATCGCTTCATCCTCCACTACTTCCTTCCTTCCCATTCCTTCCGGCCTATCCTTCACGCAAGATTCCTTACTTTATGAGCAGGTGCAGGGCAATGTGTTGGGCTCCAGTGGATTGAGAGAGGGAGAGAGAGTGTTCGGAGGCTATCAATGAGGACTCCTCCCACCCAACTTCCCAACACTCATGTAATATGGTTTCAAGCTCTTACTATGTGCCAGATCCTGGACTAAGTACAAGACTAAGCCAATCATACATGGACCAATCCCAAACGGGACTCATGGTCTAGGTGATTGCGACTATAATCCTCAGACTATCCCTTCCTGTCACAAACGTGCTTCTGTCCTCCTTGATTTCAAACGAAGACATACTATACTATGAACTCTTAGAAGGGCAGTTGTCATCAGAGGGGTTGACTATGCCTCCTTTGTGATGCTTGCTCTGGGCTCAATTCACCCTGTACTGAATTCACGGACCCTAGTGAAAGCTCAGACCCCTCTAGCATCAGGGTCTTGAACCTCTTCCTCAGCTACCTTCTCCCCAGACAGTTGGGTCTGATTGATATGGATATTTTTTAGCGTGCTTTACTGCACTGGGAAATATAAGCATTACACCAGCCTTTCAGGGGATCTCAAATGGCCAGAAAAGTGCTGAATGAAAAGTTAGTCACGGGAGGTGGCAGGGTAGACGGTTTCGTTACGCCTTTGGCTAACTGCATACCTAGATATATGTTTAATGCTTTTGTCTCGAGCTTTTAGTTCTTTGGAGCCTCAATCCTTTCCGCCAGCTATTTGAACTGGAATCTTTTCAAAGGATTTACTGCATAAACATCCGATGAACTCCCAAGGGGCAAAGAGAAAAGGATAAAAGGCCCCTTCCCAATTCTTCCTCTCCCCATCCATCAGCCTGATGCCCACCCAATGAACTATCTCATGACTCTTTCAAGATGAGAGCAACAGCTCCACAAGACATTCTGTTCCTAAGAGTTTACTTGCTTTCAAGACTGTTGAACTGGACATTTGGTAAAACACTTTCAAGGGGCATTTCATTTTTAAGATAGAAGCAGGTAAAAGAGGAAACAAAGGAAGAAGTAATAAGTCTCCTTTCCTGAAAGCATTATTCTTAGCTTGGATGTAATTCTCTGTAAACCCGATCCCATTTCTGTGCAAGTTAGGTGAAAGTCAATTGAAGTTTATTTCAACCTGCTAGAGTTCTTGGTTCTAAGCACCAGTATTCCTTGCTTTCTTTAGTGCACCTTCTGCAAAGGCAGAAAAATAAGCTGAAAAGATGCAATTACAAATTAACAGCTGTTGGCCTGAAAAGCCTCCCGCTTAGGTACAAGTATACTGGAAGCATCGTTTTCAAACTGAAGCACAGCTCTCCATGACTATCTGTGGCACAGCAGTCTGGCAGAAATGATCGTGCTCAGGACCCCAAAATGCTCTCAAATGGAGTTCATAACCCTTTTAGCCTTGGCCAAAAAAGGCAGTGCCAAATGGGGCTCACTATATGTTTTGCTTGCAGGTCTTCATGTCCCCAAAATGACATTTCTCTCTGTTTTCACAAGTATGAGTGAAAGGAGGTAGGAAATCATTACACTTGGATCTGTGCCCTTTAAGTACTTCATAGTCACCCCACCCTATCCCTAAGGATAGGGATGTTCCCTATCCTTAATCTATTTTAATGTCTATCTCCCCCTCTGGCCTGTAAGCTCTTTGTGGGCAGGGAACAATGCTACTGTATTGTACTCTCCCAAGCACTTAGTATAGTACTCAACACACAGTAAGTGCTCAATAAATATCGCTGATTGACTGAACTGTGAGCCTCCTTACGCTATCTCCCTGTAATTTTCATGGAAACTTCAGTTCATAAGCCTGAATTTCCCTAGCAGAATTCATATTATATGGGCAAAAGTCTGGAGAGTGGGCCTGCGTGGACACTGCCAATCCATAACCATTTGGGCCTGAAATGAAGGTTCAGGAAGCAGGTCTGGACTGTTAACAAACATAGCCTGTCTCTCTCCCCTATCTCAATATAGTGATGGCTAAAATGCTTGTTTGGCCCACATGAAGGCTGAAAAATCTGCTTCTCGGCTATGGCTTTTTCAGGTTTGTTTTTGTTTTTTTAAAATAGTACTTGCTAAGTGCTTATTACTCTATTTTACTTGTACATATTTACTATTCTATTTTATTTTGTTAAAATGTTTTGTTTTGTTGCCTGTCTCCCCCTTCTAGACTGTGAGCCCGCTGTTGGGTAGGGACCATCTCTATATGTTGCCAACTTGTACTTCCCAAGCGCTTAGTACAGTGCTCTGCACACAGTAAGTGCTCAATAAATACGATTGAATGAATGAATGAATGTGCCAGGCAGTGTACTATATACAAATTAATCAGGTTGGACACAGTCCATGTCCCACAGGGGACCCACAGTCTCAAGCCCCGCTTTACAGATTAAGTAACTGAGGCACAAAGAAGTTACGTGAGTTGCCCCAGGTCACACAGCAGAGATGTGACAGAGCCAGGATTAGAAACTAGGTCTTTCTGACTCCCAGGCACATCATCTATCCACTAGGCCATGCTGCTTTGAAGGTACAACTCTGAGGTCCCAGCAAAGCACTCATATCCCAGGGATCACAACCAAGAACAAAAGAGGAGGGCGAAGACGAAAAGGGTCAGATGGAATAGTCATTTTATGATGTTCAGTTTTGGCTAGTCATCCTAAGGATGCTAGATGCCTTTTGGACCTCCCAATTCTTCTAATGGCCTTAATTATTACCACTCTTTGGGGTATAATTCCTTTCCAAGGAGACATTAGTATACATTATTCAGGACCCAAAGGGTAATTTTGCTAGCAATTTCTACCCTTTGCAAATGTAATATTGGGGGATCTGAAACAAAGTAAGATAAATCATGCTTTTGAACTCAACCCTGAGTTCATATCCGCTCAGATTTCCTGCTGAGTTAAAATAAAGCTACTTTTCTAGAGCTGGGCAATGACTTCTCATGGGCTTGCTTTGCACTTTTGAGTTGCAAGAATAGGCTTGCTTATATCGGTTTCTCCTTCCTGCTGTTCTTGGATCACATTTTTTAAATCTTCTGTTTATCATCGCTTCCTGCTCACAAGGTATCCCACGCCAAAAGATTCAAGGAGACAGAAGCCCACCTCAAGGGTGAAATGCAAAATTCTGTTTCCATTGTTTAATTCAGCAGAACATGGAACATTAGTCACATTTCCTGTTTTGAAGGAAGGATGTGTTCTTGAGACTAGTCTTCATATTCGATAGCCAGCCATTGGACTAGGGTTCAACAGATGACTGATTTTCCCTAGGTTAATCTCTCTCTCAAGACTGTATTCCTTGTTCTAGACTGTATCTCCCCCTCCACACTATAAACTTCCTGGGCCTATCAACTCTGTTGTACTCTACTTTCCCAAGAGCTTGGTAAAACGCTCTGCATGCAGTAAGTGCTCAAATAGTAGTATGGCCTTGTGGATAAAGCACAGGCATGGGAGTCAAAAGGACCTGGGTTCTAATACCGGCAAGTGACTTCAATTCTCTATGCCTCAGTTCCCTCATCTGTAAAATGGGAATGAAGACTGTGAGGCCATGCGGGACATGGACTGTGTCCAACCTGATTAGCTTGTATCTACCCCACTGCTTAGAACAGTGCCTGGCACACAGTAAGCGCTTAATACCATTTAAAAAAAATAAAAAATACTACTGACTGATTAGTTACACATTTCTCATAATCTGGGTGGGCCCCTGTGAACTCCCTCTGTCAGGAAGCTCAGGGCCAAATATCCCCATACCTAGGGACTTTCCACTCAATATGCAAAATAGATGAAGCAGTTGTCATTAGTAATGGCATTGATAATAGGATTTGCCTTAGAAAACTTGGAAAAACAATACAAAAAATGGGGTTTAGGAATTTATATTATATATTTATATTTATATTATGCTATAATGTACTCTTTCAGGAACTTAGTACAGTGCTCTGCACACAATAAGCACTCAATAAATGACTGATTAATTGACAAATAGTACATGCTTAACAAATACCAGTTATTTTATTACTATTATCACTATTATCATTATTTAAACCACAGCCAAGACCATTCAGGAAACTAAATGTTTACAAATGCAATTGCTGGGACATACCTTTGACTTGGCTGAACTGATCAGTAGTTGCTTAAAAGTGAACTGACGAACTTTGACACTTGGCATTCTGAAAACTACATTATGTGGCTCTAGGGCAAACGTAAAGTTAGTCTCCTCTGACAGATGATAGGAAACTGGAGATACTAATTGGGAAAAACAAGCTAAGCATGACACTCTGAATTGCAGAACATCAAGATAAAATGGCATTTCAATAATAACTACATTTTTATATCACCACCAATTAGAATAAATGGGAGAAGGCAGCTAACCTTTAAGATTAAAGATTAACTAGTCTCAGCTTTATTGTGATGATACTGCCTGTACTAAGTGCTAATATGATATTCTTTGGAACAGAGCTCTCCTTTCCAGAATCTTAGACTTATCCTCTAGAGACGCCTGTAGATTCAAGTATTCTCTCAGAAAGCAAAATCAGGCAAATGCACTCTGCTTTGGCTGAGGGTTTTAACAGCTAAAATGAAAAGATCAGATAAAATAATAATAATTACGGTATTTGTTAAGCACTTACTATGTGCCAAGCACTGTTCTAAGCACTGGGGCAGATACAAGGAAATCGGGTTGTCCCACGTGGGGCTCACGGACTTAATCCCCATTTTGCAGATGAGGTAACTGAGGCACAGAAAAGTTTAATGACTTGCTGAAGGTCACACAGCAGACAAGTGGCAGAGCCGGGATTAGAACCCACATCCTCTGACTCCGAAGTCCATGTTCTTTCCACTAAGCCAGGCTGCTTCTGTTCCCACACTTGCTCAAAACCAGTCTGGGTTTAGGATCTTCCCCCAGTTTCCCCACTCTTGGTGATTTTTCAAGCCAGTTCACAATGTTTGGGCTGTGGTATTGCTGCTCTTCATGCCTCCCACATGATCATTCTCAATGGGAACGTTCCTGTTGTAAAAGCCTTAAACCAGTAAGGACTTCACCTTTCAGGTCACCCCTTGAGGTATACCCCCAGCCCACCAACAGGCAAGAAGGAGGTTATTTTTCAAAGGGGATTCATTTAGTTTCCTGATTGGTAAGATTCTTATTTTCTATGTGTTCTTTTATGGAGGAGAAAGGGAACGAGATTCATTCATTCATTCAATCGTATTTATTGAGCGCTTACTGTGTGCAGAGCACTGTACTAAGCGCTTGGGAAGTACAAGTTGGCAACATATAGAGACAGTCCTTACCCAACAGTGGGATCACAGTCTATAAGGGGGAGATTCCCTGCTTAACACTTATAATTATGGCATTCATTAAGCTCTTACTATTTAGCAAGTACTGTGCTAAGCGCTGTAGCAGAAAAAAAGATAATGAGATTGGATACAGTCATATCCTGGGAAGTGCCAGTATTTACTGAGCATTTACTGTGTGCAGAGCACTGTACTAAGCACTTAGGAGACTACAAGGGAGTTGGTTAACACATTCCCTGCCCACAACAAGCTTAGTCTAGAGACTATTATACTGTACTCTCCCAAATGTTTTCTACAGTGCTCTGCATACGATTAAGTGCTCTATAAATAAGATTGATTGATTGGTTTAAATAGCAGTCCCTTAGCTGTCGCAGTCTGTATCTCCCTAACCAGAGCAGTGCTTGATTGGCTCGCTGAGGAGGTCAGCCGACACAATCATCCTCTGATAAAGTACCCGAGATGAGCTGTTCATGCTAATCCTTCCAGAACAACAATAAGGGGAAACGTGAAGTACAGTTTTTTTTCTTTTTTAGGGACCGTGGAGATTGTCATTTTTCACTGTGTTAAAGACAGACGAATGGGCTTAAATGTAGCGAAGACAGAGTGGGGGTAGGAGGGAGAAAACTGGAAGGAACTGAGGTGGCTTTGGTAGCAAATCTTCAGGTCAACAACAACATTATGGATCCAGATAATTGCTCGTACTAACAACGGTTGCTTCGGGAAGGTCACATGAAGTAGCCTGGCCAACGAGAAGGCACGTTGAGATCTGCTCCATGGATATGACCTTTATAACAAACTGGGTCGTGGACAAAGTCCCACTGTGCCTGGTTTTACTTGAAAATGATTTCAGCTATGGCTGAACAGATTCATTTCTCACTAAACCAAGTCTACCTCAAATAGCTCTTCTGTTTTCTCTTGCACTCTTATTTAAACTATACCAGATCGTAATCGATTGATGGTGATTAGTGAGTGATTACCATGACCGGAACACTGTACAAAGGCTTGGGAGAGTACAATCCAACAGTTGTGAGCCTGTGACCATGAGCCCCATGTGGGACAAGGGCTGTGTCCGACCTGATTAAGTTGTATCTACCCTTAGTGCTTAGAAAAGCGTGTGACACTTAGTAAGCACTTCCTTACCCACAAGTAGCTTGAATATTCAATCAATCCAAGGTATTTGAGTGCTTACTGTGAGTAGACACTATACTACTTTCTTGAGATAGTACAAAATTATAGGAGCTTACAGTTTATAGAGGGAGACAAACTTTAAAGTAAATTACAGATAGTAAGAGGATATTTACATAAATGCTGTGAGGCTGGGGTGAGTATCAAAGTACTTAAGTGAATCAAACCAATCTCAAGGACAAAATACAATGCTGCTGGTCTGGGAGATAAGACAGAGTGTACGGAAAGAGGTTCTAGTGGCTACTTCAAAGTGAATAGGTTAAGCATTTTATGTGCTGAACTTAACCATGAATTGCAAATATAAATACTGTACCTTTGCTGAAGGACCGATGTGAGTTGTTTGCATAAATTCTCTCCATTTTGAGAAAATTCCTTTAGATCCTGGTACAATTTGTTGTTCTGAAAAAAAAAAGACGACATTAGGGAACATTATAAATCCTTAAAGAGAAAACCTCTATCTAAATGCAGGCTCTCTCAATTATCCTTTAAATTAATCGAATCAGATTGGCACATCCATCTTTTGGGAGAGATATTAAGAGTTCCAATTCTTGCTTAGATTTAAGTTCCCCAGAGTTTTTAGATGTCAAACCCTGCCCTTCAGGCAAGGTATTTTGCTCACAGGCATGGTTCTGAATATGTTCAAAGGAGGAAACACGGGAAGTCATTTTGAGCATGTGACAAACAATACATCTCCTGGGGTCTGCCCCAAAGTCCAGAGCAAGCTAGCTTCCAAAATCCCATCACACCAATATGGCCAATCAAGATTAATACTAATGATTATGATATTTGTTAAGCACTTACTATGGTCAAGCACTGTTCCAAGTGCTGCAGAAGGTACAAGATAATCAGGTCAGATAGATTCCCTGTCCCACAGAGGGCTCACAATCTAAGTACATGGGAGAACAGGTATTGAATCCCCATTTTCCAGATGAGGTAACTGAGGCACAGAGAAGTTAAGTGACTTGCCCAAGGTCACAGAAGGCACATGGCAGTCAGGATTAGAACCCAGTCCTCTGACATCCAGGCCCATGGTCTTTCCACTAGGCCACACTGCTCCTCACATGAACCAATGAGTCAATGTATCATTGAGCACCTGGGAGAGTACAAAACAACAGAGCTGGTATGGTATTAGTCACCCAAACAAAAGTACTGGAAATTGAATTTATCACCCGTGAGATTGGGTAGTTGGGTATAACATCATTCCCAACTTGTGCCCCATTTCATTCCAGTGACGAGAATGTGTTAGTAATGAGCTAATCTTTTCTGCTGAGGCCAGCTTTTTAAAAGCAAATCAATTTCACATTTAAGCACAAGAAAACCAAAGGGAAAAAACCTTTCCCTTGAACTCTCAATGCATGTTACCCAAGAAGTCACAATCAGCTTGATTTTCCAAAAGAGCAAGGATGCTGTTTGGTGATCAGAACCTCCTATGCGTACCTAAGAGTTTTGTCCACTACTACTACTGGAGATCGGCCAAAGGGCTGGGGGGAAGGTCAGCTCAAGAGAATACTGAGAAGGAGCAGTGGGTGGGACTGCTGAGAGAGGCCAGTCCATCTTGGAGGCTCTAACTTTTTTTCCCCCACTGTGGATCTCAATACCCCACACTGGCTCCTATTGTTGCTTGCAGCTCTCTCCACAAGGGATTGTGTATTTCATGGGACACAGGCCTGTGTAGGGCTAGGCCCCTCTGGGGATGCTTCCCTCACTACCATGGTGTTCGGGTAACACACTGTGTGCCCGGAGAAGCATGCTAGAAATAGCATTCCCACCCCTCTGCTCTGGTGGCAGGATGTCACATAAAATGGCACTCTCTGAATGGGGGTGCATCATGCATAGTGGGGAAATCACAACCTTTAGAGAAAATCTGCTGAGCTACCTGTCTCACTCTCCTACTCAGGGGGGTGGCAGGAGAGGGCTCAGCATCTTCTGGTACTTGGACTATTAAGCTAAGTACTTTGGCAAGCAACTATAGTATCCAGCGGGGTTTGAAACGAGGAATAAAGGTCCCTGATTATCATTAAAATAGATAAGCTTGATGATCAGATTGTCAGCAAAATGGGGAAACGTCACTCATCCCACCACAAGGAAAACAAGCTTTGCCTTTGGGCAAGACCAAATTATGTAATTTGAATATTGTACCTAAAAGACTCAGATAACTTCGTCCTGGATGTGGTGAGACCCTCAACAAAATGGTGACTCGACAGTGCGATTTCTCATCATCTAAACTTAGAACTTTTAAAGTAAAAGTTGCCCTGAAAGTTTGATCTTTTAGTCCGTATTAAATTGGATCAGCTAAAAATTGAGCCTTCCTGGTCAAACCATCCCATCAGCCAACCTGGATGCTCACATATTTATCTATGCTCTTCATTTACTCTCTTGGGCCTAGTTATAGTTGATGCTTTCACTCCTCATCATGATATATTCATCAATTTATGTCTCCTGCCTCCCCATTAGAAAACAAGTTCTTCAACGGCAAAGAATCACCTTTACTTCATTTGTAGATTCTCTAAGGTGCTAACACATTTCCCTTGCCCACAGTGGGCCCTCAATAGCTATTCTTAATATGGAAAGGCCAGACTGGCAGAAATTTTTTAAAAAATAGCTAATACGAAAGTTGGTCAGTTAAAAGAATTAATTCAGAAGGGAACATCGATCAAATCTACTACGACTATAACGTGCTTAATTGAATCACTGTACCATTTTCTGCATGCTTAGCAGTAATAGAAACTACATAGGAAAGGGTAATGTAAGCAGATTTTAATACTACTGAAATGCAAAGAGCATAATGGAATGGTTTCTGTTTGGAATGACAATAAAGAGGAACAGTGATTTACAATCATACAAGTCCTGGACCTGACTCATTCAAATAGATAACCTGGGCCAGCAGATTTGGCCACAATAACAGCAATTAAGGAAAACCAAACAAGCCCTAAATAGAACTACCAGAGACCTGGCTTGTTTAATAACCCAATGTTAGCCCTTACCTGATCTCCCTCATTTCATATAAGTTTGATTCCACAATTATAGGGACTGAGAAGAGCAGCCTGCCAGATTAGATGAGAGCCTTGAAATTCAAACTGCTTCTCTGTCTTGCTTTGTACTGAAGTTTCTATCTTGCTCCTCATTTTCTCAGAAATTCCAGATGGCAGAGGAGCTGAGCCACCCTGGCCATAGATTCTGAGACATTAAGAGCCCAGGGTTGTGGCCCCAGTTTGAGAACTCGTATATCAGACTCATATAAACTCTAGACTGTAAAGCTCATTATGGACAGGGAATAGGTATGCTAACTCTGGTATATTAGCAGAGCGCTTAGTACAGTGCTCTGCACATAGTAAGTGCTCAATAAATACTATTGATTAATTGATCAGAAGAAGGAGAGAACTGGGTGAGTGCATTCTACTTTGGATTCTGGTATTGAGTGGGTCCCTGAGCTCTTCTGGCCCTAAGAAGTCATGCGACCTAGTGGAAAAGAGCATGGGCCTAGGAGTTAAGAGATTTAGGTCCTAATCTTGGCTCTGCCACATGCCTACTGTGTGATCTTGGGCAAGCCACGTAATTTCTCTGTGCCTCCACTAACTTGGGATAAGATACCACTTCTCCATGTACCATGTGAGGCAGGGACTGCAAGCTCCTTGTGTGCAGGGAACTTGTCTACCAACTCTGTTACATTGTGCTCTCCCAAACACTTAGTACAGTGTTCTACACCCAGTAAGCACTCAAGAAATACGACGGACTGATCTACTTATAGAGTGTATGGCATATAGTAAGTGCTTTATAGACAGTATTATTATTATTTGCCCACAGTCTCAGGGACTGTATTCACCTCAAAGCCCTAGGCTAGAATTTTCTTTCCTCCATGTTTCCAGTAAAGTGCAGACAGAGGTGGGGAAGTAAGGGGATGTTGGGAGGTGGAGAACAGGGGTGCTGGAAGGCTAGAGTGGTTCTAGGAACTATATTTGGGGGGCATAGCAGAGACTCTGAGCCCACTTCCCAAGCGCTTAGTACAGTGCTCTGCACACAGTTAAGCGCTCAATAAATACGATTGATGATGATGATGAAAAGCCTGAGCATTTGGGAGGCTTCTTTAGTCATCTCTGAAGGCAGAAATAAAGATAAACAGCATGGCCTAATGGAAAGAGCATACGCTTGGGAGTCAGAGGGACCTGGATTCTAGTCCCGCCTCCTCCACTTGTTTGCTGTGTGGCCTTGGACAAGCCACTTAACTTCTATGTGCCTCAGTTCCCTCATTTGTAAAATGGAGATGAAGACTGTGAGCCCCGTGTGAAACATGGACTGTGTTCACCCTAAGCTTGTCTCTACCCCAGTGCTTAGAACAGTGCCTGGCACATAGTAAGCGCTTAACAAATACCATAAAAAAAAAGGCAGAAATATTGAATCAGCTGGGGAAGAGCCCCACAGGACTGTGGATGTGAGCCTCTTGCTCCCTGAGCCTTGTGGGCCGATAGTCCTGTCCCTGCAACAGCTACCTAGTCACTGTTCCCAGAACTCCAGGGCTCAAGTGAAGGACCCACAGTGGAGAAAAGCCTCACCACTCACTGCTCCCAAAGGGTGATAGCCCCAGTGTTTTTCTACATGTTTGTCAGGTTTTCCCCAATCCAAAATTTAGGTGATCTGGGTGCCCTCATGAGAAGAGCCCATGGAGGAGACATGATAAACTTGTTTAAGTTGCTAACAACCCTTCAATTATTTCACAAAAACTTTTCACTGATTATCTCTTCAAAGGAGCTTCATGCAGAGTGCCCGTAAATAGGGAACATTGCTTCCTCGGCAATCATTGAAGAGCTGGCTGAAAATGAGCTGATAATCACACTGTTCCATACAAATATAAGCCCACCTTTGTGGGGGATCCGATTGTCTGCTCACTTGTCATAAACAAATAAATTCATAGGGTGAGAAAAAGCGAGTGTTCAAAAGTAGTTGCTTAGCCAGTATGGCATGGTAGGTGAACTTCCATGAGCTTAGGATCATCACACTTGAAATGAAAATGACCTGGAAGAGAACTGCTTGAAGCTCATCTGGAAGAAGGCACAAAAAGGCTAGCACCCTGCTCTTCAAATATATATATATATATATATATATATATATATATATATATACATATATATATATATATTTTTACACACACACACACACACATACACACACACACACACAAAAATCCCCCACCCCCACCCCCCGCACCTGGACTTTGGGAGAACAGAGTGAGCGCTACAAAAAGATGGATGACAATGTCACCCCTGACATGAAAGGCAGCAATGGTGAAAAAATCACTTGTTCCATCAACCACCAGTTGAAGATTTGAATGGGAAAGTTAAAATCATGATCATGAGGCTCCCGGGCTCTTTGAAGCTGAAAATTTTTCCTTTCTCCATCATCTTTCCACACAAGACTTGTTTTTTTTGCCTGATTGAGACAGTTGTAAGATTGCAGTCACAGAGGAATTTTTATGAACGAGTTATAAATAGCCTTAATACAAACTTCTCGTGGGAAGATCTTCCCCAAGCAGTTTATCGGAGAATAGAGAATGCTGACTGTGGTTTGTAGAGGAACCCAGAGGACAGCCACTTTTCCCCAGCAGCCCAGCTCAGTGGATCCCAAGTTGTCCCCTAGGCTCGTCCCCTGTAAGGACATGCCTGGTCAACTGTGCGGTTGACTGTGTCTCTCCACAACATTTTTTTTTTAATGGTATTTGTTAAACACTTATTACGTGCCAGGCACTGTACTGAGTGCTGGGGTGGGTACAAGCCAATCAGAATGGACATGGTTCTTCTTCCACATGAGGCTCACTGTGTTAATTCCCATTATACAGATGAGGTAACTGATGCCCAGAGAAGTTAAGTGACTTGCCCAAGATCACAAAGCCGACATGCAGAAGAGCCAGTATTAGAACCCAAGTCCTTCTGACTCCCACTTCTGTGCTCTGTCCTCTAGGCCACGCTGCTTCTCCATGCTGCCACTGACCTGGGTGGTTTCTCACACCATCAGGAAACGCTTCATCCTGCTGTTCCCACAAGCAGTTTTTCTCTGAGGTACCCACAGCCTGGGATTTCTTTCTCTGGGTTTTCTTTCTGAGCTCCATAAATCCCCCACTGAGTCCTGCTTCCTGGCTTGGCATAGACTCACTGCTGCCCATAAAGTAACAGACTTGGCCTCTGCCCTCCGAAACTGCTTTGAGTGTTCTAGTACGGAACCACATCGAGTCCACTTTTTGCCACCTAAACCAACCCGGCCCTGGGCTACACTTAGCTTTGAAGGAGCCAGTTATTGTAAGAGAATCGCACCATAACTTTCAACCCACTGGCTAGCCTAAACCAAAACAAAGTAGGCATCTGCCAATTCCCCAATGCATTCATTTGACATAGACAACCTGACTGGAGCTTTCAAACCAAAAGAAATCTGTAATTACCCAGATTGGTGATAAACTGAACAAATTAACTGGAAAATCGCTAACTTTCCTCTTCATCTTTGTGCTAGGGAGACCCAACCTTTGAATCACAAATTTGGAAAGGGCCTCAAGAGACCTTAAATCCATTCCTCTGTACTTGGTACAGTGCTTTGCACACTGTAAGTACTCAATAAATGGAAGAAGTGCTTAATAAATGGGAGAAGTGTGACCCAGTGGAAAGAGTACAGGCCTGTGAGTCAGAGGAACTGGGTTCCAATCTCAGTTCCACCACTTGTCTGCTATGTGACCTTGGGCAAGTCACTTAATTTCTCTGGGCTTCAATGACCATATCTGTAAAATGGAGATTTGGACTGTGAGTCCTATGTGGGACAGGGACTGATCATCTTGAATCAACTCTAGTGCTTAGTACAGTGCGTGGCACATAGTGAGCACTTAACAAATGCCATTAAAAAATCAAAATAGATCAATACCAGTGACTGATGGATTGATCTCACGGCTGTGACCCCAGGGCTGGAGGGACCCGGGACAGTCAGTGTCGGGGAAGTTGGCCTGCCAGCTTCTTCAACCTTGCAGCTGCCCCTCACCTCCAACCCTGCCTCTGTGAGAGGGGTTGGCAAACCAAGCCCTGGACACTTTCCCAGTGCCTCCTCCATAACCCCCAGTGAACTTCTGACACTGATTGTGACCCCATGTCTACAGCCAGTTTTCCAACCCCATCCTCCACCCGCAGACCCAAACAATGGCTTGGCTCCGTCCATGGAGGCACACAGCCTACACGGATGTCCTTGAGGAGATAAGGCCAGGACAACATTTGACAGCCCAACACTCTCCTGGGAGCAAGTTTAGAAAGTCACGCTCCTGGAGCTGGAAACTGGTTTGTTTGGGGATATTTTCTTTTTGCAAAACATCTACCCCAAACTTGTCTCTACCTACACTCTGGGGAGAAAGGCAAATAGAGCAAAACCCTTTTTTGGCCTCATTTTTGCCCCCTCAATTAATCAGTGGTATTCACTGAGTACCTACCTTGTGCAGAGCACTGAACTAAGCAATAGGGAGAGTACAATAGCATTAATAGACATGATCCCTGCTGTCAAGGACTTTGCAATCTAGCAGTGGGACAGACAAAATAAACTGCAAGTAAGGGGAAGCAACAGAATTTACAGGTCTGTACGAAAAGGCTAGGGAGGGGAGGAGATGAATCCCTAAGAACCTCAGAGGTATGGACTTAACAGCATAAGTGATACAGTGAGCTGTCGAGTGGTCAGGGTGACCTGAGGAGATAGGGAGATGAGAGATTAGTCAGGGAAGACCTCCTGGAGGTGGTGTGATTTGAGAAGGGCTTTAAAGATGTGGAGAATAGTGGTCTGCTAAATATGAAGTGGGAGGAATTTCAGGAATTTGTCTTAGAAAGGACCCTCTGGTACTTTTGGATAATAATGATAATAGTGATTTTGTTAAACATTTACTATGTACCAAGCACTGAACCAGACACTGGGCTAGATATAACAATGATAATAATAATGATAATTATGGACTTAAGTGCTTACTATGTGCCAAGCACTGTTTTAAACACTGGGGTAGGTAAAAGTTCATCAGGGTGGACACAGTCCCTGTCCCACTTGGGGATCACAGTCTTAATCCCCATTTTACAATCATCAATCAATCAGTCATATTTATTGAGTGCTTACTGTGTGCAGAGCACTGTACTAAGCGCTTGGGAAGTACAAGTTGGCAACATATAGAGACAGTCCCTACCCAACAGTGGGCTCACAGTCTAAAAGGGGGAGATGCGATAACTGAGCCCCTGAGAAGACTTGCCTAAGGTCAAATGGCAGATAAGTGGTGGAGCCAGTATTAGAATCCATGACCTTCTGGCTCCCACACCTGTTTTCTATTCACTAAGCCACACTGCTTCTTACAGATGATCAGGGTGGACAAAGACCATGCCCCACATTGGACTCACAGTCTAAAGGGGAGGGAGAATGGGTATTTAATTCCCATTTTCCAACTGAAGACATTTTTTTAATGGCATTTATTAAGCGCTTACTATGTGCAAAGCACTGATCAGGTTGGACAAAGACCATGCCCCACATTGGACTCACAGTCTAAAGGGGAGGGAGAATGGGTATTTAATTCCCATTTTCCAACTGAAGACATTTTTTTAATGGCATTTATTAAGCGCTTACTATGTGCAAAGCACTGTTCTAAGCACCGGGGAGTTTACAAAGTGATCAGGTTGTCCCACGTGGGGCTCACAGTCTTAATCCCCATTTTACAGATGAGGGAACTGAGGCACAGAGAAGTGAAGTGACTTGCCCAAAGTCACACAGCTGACAAGTGGAGGAGCCGGGATTTGAACCCATGACCTCTGACTCCAAAGCCCGGGCTCTTTCCACTGAGCCACGCTGCTTCCCAGCGTGAGCTACATAGAAGACAAGTGACTGGCCCATAGCCACATATCAGGCAAGCGGCCGAGCCACGATTAAAATTCAAGTCCTCTTGACTCCCAGACTCATGCTCTTTCCACTAGACCACACTTGTACTTGGGGGCTCTTGGTCTCTGTCCCCCATCTCCTCGTCTCTCTTATCGCCCTCACTTTCTTGGTTTCACACACCTATTTTCTACCTTATTCTGTTCCTCCAGCCCTTCTCTGCACTGTCCTAGTGTCTTTTCCCAAACCAAAAGATGATGATATATTAAAATTACAGTTGGCAGGCCACTGATGGCAGGAATTAAATTTTAATATAATTAAAATAGGAGGAGGAAACAATGAGTACAAAAAGCAGTTTCTGCCATTCGACAATGGCATTTTACTTTTACTCTCTGCTTGGCACTGCTGTCATTATGTCTCATTTACATTTCTGGATGCTTAATTTCCATACATTGTGATTATCTGTATTTTTCCACAATCCCTGCCTATGTTCACCCCATTATCTTGAATAATCAAGAGTGAAGAGTATTTCACAATCCTTCACCACACTTTTCAGTTAGATCTACAACCTTCCTGCTCCATGTGTTGCAGTTGCAGTTTCTACCTTTAAGTTTCACTTTTCTGGTACACATGTGAAAAATAACACTAAAAACCTACACTTTATAGGGACCATCTACTATTAGCTCTACCCTCACTAGCTATTGAAGAGAGCCAGTGAGCAAGAACATTTTTCTTTACCTTGCTCTCATTCCTAGATTCAAGGACTATGTCTTTTGCCACTTGCTTCTCATTTTCTGCTTTTCTGATTGAAAAATCTTCACTCTCTTGTTCTGTTCATTGGCAATTTAACTAATCTTACAATTTGGAAGGCTTTTCTGACAGTATGATAAATTCTTTGGAGAGTTAATCTACAAAGCAGTCCAGCAGGAGGTAGAAAAACTCTCTGTTTTGTGATGACTGGACAACCTTTGGCCCAATTTGTAGATAATAATAATAACAATAATAATGATGATGGGATTTGTTAAGCACCTACTTCGTGCCAAGCATATACATACATCTTTGTGTATATGTATGTGTGTGTGTTGGAGGGGGATGTTGGGGGGAAGGGGAAGAGAGAGATGGTATAACCAATTTCTAGTAACAGTACTGAATTTGACAGTTTACGGGAGTCCACTTTAATAATGATCCTTAGCCTCTATTCTGAAAAACTGCTGCGGAATCTTTTGGATTCCATATATAAAATTTGGATCTGTGTATAAAATGATTTTGTCTCAGTGTCTCTGAATCCTCCCCAAAAAGCTGAGAACATGCACCCAAATAAGGCCCCAAATAAGCAGCATTATTGATTATAGGAACACGGTATGAAAAACCTGACCTCTCCATTCCTAGAACAGGCTGGGTTTTACACTGGATGATAACAAAAACAAATTTTTAATCCTCACCCAGAGGCAATGTTGGCTCCTGGTTGGTCTTGAAGCTCTGAGTGAATACTCAGAAGCTAAAATCCCCAAGGCTACAAATCCACACAACATATATGCCCCCACACTGAGCTACTCACCAAGCAATCCGTCAGGGGGTTCTTCATGTTGAAATGGTTTCTATTTCGGCAGTGTGCTGGAAGCTATATAATATCTCGATGTTTAACGGAAATCCGGGGTTCAAAGGTCTTGCGACATCAGAATGTGGAACTTTTGCCAAACTCAACAGAGCTTCCTGGGGAGGAATTTCCAGTACTGGACTTTCATCCCATTGATTTCCTGAAATATAGAACTGAAATAACATGCAGAGGAGTAAGTTTCTGGTTCAGCAAAGCTCTTTGTGGGCTTCTTGATGAAGCAGAAGCTAACTGAGAGGATGGGTTGAAACTCAGAAGGGTGTTCCTGAATCTGGAAATCCTGTGGGTTTGGGGGAAACCTCCCAGAGCTGTGTAAGCTAAGCAAATCTGCTAACCTACTGCCAGGTTCAGTGGAGCCCCAGGTGTCCCTCATTTGAATCTAATCAGGGTTCTCTGAATGGCAGTCACAGGTGTAAAGATCAGTGTGTGCAGTTTAAGGAGTGAGATCAACTGGGAAAGGGAATAACTGAATTGAAATAATCTGCAAGAAACTTTTGAATTATCAAGCTCTTCATAATACTTAAGTCCTTTAGGTGTGCAGAGAACCTTCTAGACTGTGAGCCCACTGCTGGGTAGGGACCGTCTCTATGTGTTGCCAACTTGTACTGCCCAAGCGCTTAGTACAGCGCTCTGCACACAGTAAGCGCTCAATAAATACCATTGAATGAATGAACCGTACTACACGCTGGGAGGTAGAGTGAGACACGGTTCCTAACCTCCCAATCCAGGTAAGTCCAGCCCACAGGACTTCCTATGGGCTCTCTCTCTCTGGAAGTCTTACTGGCACAGGTCCAGGCCAAACACTGCTAGGGTAAAATGCAATCTTTGATACTCTCCGGTTGCTAGATGGCAGTGTTGATCAATCGTATTTATTGAGCGCTTACTGTGTGCAGAGCACTGTACTAAGCGCTTGGGAAGTACAAGTTGGCAACATATGGAGACAGTCCCTACCCAACAGTGGGCTCACAGTCTAAAAGTGTCCCATGGACCTGAACTATGAATGGTCTCCAGAATGGCAGGGAGCCAAAGGGGGCCAAAGAATACACATTTCCCAGAGTGTGTTCTGCCACTACCCCGTTGAATTTGGAATGCCATTTAGGGAGTCAGGAAACCCTCTTCTAGCAACACCCACCTATCTGGAAAGAACACGATTGTAATGCCCAATGAAATGGTCATGGGGAAGGATGCAGCCCTCAGTAGAAGTACACACACTGTAACACGACCTTTCCTTAATGTGGAGTTCATCAAGAATGTAACCCAGGGTACAGGACAACTGAGTGTAATCTTAATGTGTGCTCTCATGGGGAGCATAGAGGCAATGCATAGAGGCAGTTAAGATTGGTGTCCAGAAAACACTAATAAATCTGGTCGGAACCTCAGTGTGCCCTAGTCTGGTGGATGTCAAGTAGGAAGCAGTGTTGCCCAGTGAATAGCACAAGAGGTGGTGTCGGGAAAATCAGGTTCGAATCCCCACTCTGTCACTGACATTCTGTGTAACCTCTGAGAAATCCCACCTTCTCTGTACCTCTGTTTCATCATCTGTAAAATGGGGATAAAATACCTTGTCTCCTTCCTGCGTAGACTGTGAGCCCTATGTGAGGCGGTAACTGAGTTTGAGCTGCCAGATCTGTTGTACTGTACTCTCCCAAGTGCTTAGACCAGTACTTTGCATACAGTAATAAACACCTCTAATCTGGTATCTAGTCTAGCACTTAGTGTGGTTGACACACTGTAAATGCCTAATTAAGAGGTATTTCTGGAGAATTCTCATGTCATGCTGTTTCCAAGAAGACCGGGGTCCTGCCTTAGCCCAGGTGCTTACACTGTCCCACTTTTAGGCTGGGTTTGGATGAAGGAAGGCAGAGTGGCCTAGTGGAAAGAGCACTGGCTTGGGAATCAGATGACTTAGGTTCTAATCCTGACCCTGTCTCATCTGTGTGACCTTGGGGCAAGTCATTTCACTTCTCTAGGCCTCAGTTGTCTTGTCTTATGCTGTCATTTGTTGTATATTGTACTCTCCCAAGAGCTTAGTACAATGCTTTGCACACAGTAGGCACTCTATAAATGTGATTGCATGAGCCATCTCCAACCCATAGCAACTCCATGGCCACATCTCGCCCAGAACACCCCACCTCCATCTGCAATCGTTCTGGTAGTTTATCCACAGAGTTTTCTTGGTTAAAATATGGAAGTGGCTTACCATTGCCTTCTTCCACAAAGTAAACTTGAGTCTCCATCCTCGATTCTATCCCATGCCACTGCTGCTCAGCACGGGTGAGTTTGGACTTGTAGCAGATTGCCTTCCACTCACTAGCCACTGACCAAGCTGGGAGTGGAGTGAGTATCCTCTGCTTGACTTTTCCTCCCATAGCCAAGACTGGTAGAGTACTGGAAACTCTCCAGGTGCTATCCTGAGAGGGTGCGGGGGGCTCAGTTACCTCATCCGTAAAAAAAAAAAAAAAAAAAAGTGGGGGGGATTAAATCCTACTCTCTCCTGCTTAGACTGTGAGCCCCACGTGGGGCAGGTACTGTGTCAAACCTGATTATCTTGTATCTACCCCAATGCTCAGTACAGTGCTTGACACCTAGTAATTACTTATCAAGTACCATAATTATTTAATTCAAGCCAGGGGGTAGAATTTGAACCTCACTGACTTTCCAGTAGTGAACAGCCTTTGGGCTGTTTGGAAAGGGTTTTTTTTTTCCCTTTGGTCCAAGGAAACACCAATCTAGAAATAAGCCATGAGCAACCTATGTTTGTTTTCAGTTACTCTTATTTCCAAGCCAACTTCTCAGTCACCAGGATATTTTCAATGCAAATAATAATAATAATAATAATAATGGAATTTAAGTGCTTACTATGTGCAAAGCACTGTTCTAAGTGCTTGGGAGGATACAAGGTGATCAGGTTGTCCCATGTGGGGCTCACAGTCTTAATCTCCATTTTACAGATGAGGTAACTGAGGCACAGAGAAGCTAAGTGACTTGCCCAAAGTCACATAGCTGACAAGCAGTGGAGCCAGGATTAGAACCCATATAGTCTGTGGCCTTACAGTGTCTGCTAGTGGGCAGCAGTAGATTACTCAAATGCCTGGTAAAAATTCACGCATCACACCTACAAAGAGATCTATTGATTGGAACACCCTTCTAGCACTCACCTACCTAATACTCCTTTGTCATGCTCTCTCTACCTCTGGAGTCCCTGAAAACCCCATTAAGAGGGGTAAGGAGTGCAGAGAGGAGATGCAGAAAAAGCTGATCATCTAGGATGGCATGCTGAAAGGGCTTCTTTCAATGGAAATCACCATCAAATCAATAGATATTTATTTTTCAGTGTTCAGAGTTTGCACGCCACTATTTAGGGTGCTCTGGGGAAGGGGCATAGATGGAGAGAAGGCTTATCCATGTACTCTTTCCCCAAATTTAGCACAGTGCTTTGCAGAATAGGTGCTTGATAGACATTCTTACAACTATCAGACCCTGTCTAGAGAAATTTGAGGCATTGTACAGTGCCTCAACACTAAAGCCCTTAGAGAAGAAAAAATGTTAAGGGCTGGAGAAAAGCCCAATTTAGATCATGTGGGCTCGGTCAGAAGTCTAGACGCAAGCGTTTTTCCTCTGGATAGTCAACTTTCCGGCCAGCAGGGAGCAAGGAAGGGAGGAAGGGAGCAGTAGAAGGGCAAAGAGAATATACAAACCAATTTGGTGGAATGCCTGTGGTCTCCGATGCTTCCATTCTACATTTTAAAACTTGAAGCCCTCTCACCTCTCGGGCTGGAGACAATCCTCTGCTCCGGCTTGCTGAGGCAGGCTGGATTTGTGCTTTCAGGATAAGAAAAAGTCAGACAAAATTTACAGCCTATTTCTTAAGCCAGTCAATGTGAGTCCCGTGTGGGACAGGGACTCCATTGGAGCTGATCGTATCTTCTATCACAAGACTTGGTACAGTGCTTGTGGCACATGGCAACCATTAACCAGCTATTATTTTTATTACAATAATCTCCGAATCCAGTTGATCCAATGATTGCTTCCAAATACTAGTAACTTACCAAGCCTGTTATATGATATTCATTCACAATTGAACAACGTAATTGAGACACAGCAAGGCCTAGCAGAAAGAGCATGGACCGGGAGTCAGAGGACCTGGATTCAAATTCCAGCTTCACCATTTATCTGGGCCTCAGTCACCTCATCTGTAAAATGGGGATTAAAGCTGTGAGTCCCATATGGGACATGGATTGTTTCCACCCTAATTAGCTTGTATCTACCCCAGCACTTAGTGCAGTGCCTGGCACATGGTAAATGCTTAACCAATACTGCAAAACAATACAAAAATTAACACAATTTAAAAGCACAGAAAATAATGGGAGAATACCATCATTACTATTGAGCTAACAACAAATTTTATAATATGACAGTCACACTACTCTTTGTTTCTCCCAACTACAGTAAGTCATACAACCCTAAATATTATGAAGAAATAAATGATTTTTGCCATTCACACTTCATCGGAATGCTGCAATTTTGAAAATCTAGAAAACACGGTAGTAATTAATTTCATTTATATCTGCAAACTATCCCCAATTTCAGAACACCATTAGTTTAGCACGTAAAATACATAGCAAAGCCTCATAAAATTAATTTTAAGGCCCCAGGTGTTAATGGGGAATATAAATGAGTCAAAGAAGATTAATTACATAGAGCCAATGAACCTAAATTTGCTTTTCACAAATAAGCACTCTAACATGAAGACTAATGGACAACTAATTAGCAATCCATTCTTCATACACCTGTGAAATATGGCTTTTAGTTCCAGAGAAAAGGAAGAGATAATTTTTCATACCCAAATGAGCTCAAATTACACCATCTTCATTGGCTCATATATTAATATTTATATGTCATCACTTGTCTTGCAAAGTTAAATTATGTTCAATCATCTAGATTTCAATGGAAGTTTTCAAGAAAAATGCCAAACATATTTTCTTAAAATGCCGTGGTTGTTAGCTAGTACTTGTGGAATCCTGCAGGTGAATGTAGGGGATAGCAACCTCCACATGGTCCTTCTGAGCATCATTTGATGTCCTTCACTTAATCCGGCATTCTTTCCAGTCTCAACACATTCTCCATTCTGCCCAAACTGAGCCTGTTTCTGGAAAATCCAGGGATCTGCTATGGAGCACACCTAACCTGAATTCCCTGAGTTTGGGTTGGTTCCAGAACCTTCAATGTCCTGAATACCACTCCATTTCCCGAAAAGTTATTGCAAACACCTGCCTGGTGATAACTGAATTATATATGAAATGCTATCTATCTATAATAAAATAATCTAGCAAGAGAGCCATTCAGAAGGGTATTGCCAGGAGAACTAAGAGGAGCATGACTCCATGTCAGGAGCTGGCATTGGAAGAACACCCCATCAACATTTCAAAAAATACGACACTGACAACCTGGTGTTTTGTTTTTTGATTTTTTTTTTTTAAAGGAAACCTTGCCTTCATTGTTGGAATAAAAAGGGAATCTTTAGTCCCCCTTATGTCACTAGTGGAAGAGCTTATTCTTTTCACTTCCAACCCTTAAAGGTTTTCAGAAAGTCCCCATTGGTTATTTTTTTTTTCTTGAACATTGTAAGGAATTCAATTCTCTTGAGATATACTTTTTAGACACAAGTGCTATGGGAAAAACTGTACTTGGAAAGTTGCTTTATGACAAATTTGAACAAGTTGTGTACTGCGTTGTAAAGAGATGCTTTTCAACAATGAACTTGAGGAAAATAATAAAAAATTTGAATAAATCTGGGAAACGAACTTGGAAATAATGACTGCCAGTGAGTTTTAGAACCCTGTAAACATCACTGTACAGAGAAGAAAGGGCATGCATTTCTAATACTTATCTTTATTATGAAAGTGTTTCCAAAATAAAATAATTCACAATAATGATTGGTTCCAGATATTCAAGGATGAATAATTGTATCTTTCATATAAAAAAATCATCAAGACACAAATTAACTCCCAAAGTTCAGTTATGCACAACAGCAATACTTAAAAGATTTCTAATAACCTAACAGTACATGATTCTATTTCTGACCAAGTTGCCCCAAGCCCAGAGCAGTTTTAAAAACGGGTGAAATTTGTGTCATCTGTCCCACCATTTCTCATTGCAGGTGAAATTTAAAACCCACCAAATATAGTTAATGGAAATGAGAGCTAATCTTTATGCAAAAGCAGGGGGAGGAGGGAAGGTGTGAAAATCATCACCTTACAGAAATCAGACTGGGGAAAAAAGATATTTGTAGCTACCTGACATGATTTAAGATCATTAAAGTACTAGGCTGAAATTCTCAGACTCTTGCCCCTTCCTCAGATTGGAGCTGAACCCCTTTCCGCGGACAGTAAGGGTGTTGAGACACATTCCAGCCCTGTGTTTTCTTTGCAACTACCATCAGAATTCCCTTTGCTTTTAAAGGCAATTACACAAATGTCAGTTTTTTAAACTTTCATGTGGATTAAAAAAGAAAAAAAGCTCTTAGCAAAATGTCATTTCCAACCGGACATATTAAACCACTCACACAACTCCGGTAGCTTCAAGGCAACTGCAATTTACAGGTCACCGCCAAGTCGTATGTCTTCCAGTGGGAGTGGGGAGAGTGCGAACCAATGCAGCAGCAGCCCACTTCACGCAAGCATGCCGACCAGGGAAACAGTCCACAAAGGAGAAAGTGGAACAAACCTGCGATTTAAGGACTATCAAAGAATCAACTGCCAAAGAGCGACAATGTCCTGTCCTTTCATTGAGCCAATGGGAGTCTGGAAGGACTCTGTTGCCTGACGTAGGCACAAATCTAGTGGGCTCTAGAACCTCCCCACAGCTTCCTGTTTAGATCCCAGGCTGGCTGAGCTAGGGACACTTGGTTGCTGAAGCCCTTCTTTGTGTGTGGGGCTCCGACGTAAGTCCTGGTATGTGGGCTGATCCCAAACTTGGAATGTGTGGAAAAGAAGGGCTCAGTCTTTGAGGTGTCCATGGGGCTCTGTAGAGGATTCCCAATAGGCTCAGGGCCTACAGTTCTAAGAAAACTGGAAGCATTTCCCCCAGAAAAGGATAACCAATGCTAGCAATTCAGACCAAACCTTCAGGAAGACAACATCTCACCCACAACCGGCTGCCTACGGCAAGGCTGAATTCGTCTTTGTTCACACGTGGATGCGCAAAGGCGGGATTTGGCTTTACGTGTTCTTTGAAACTTGAATAGCAGAAGCTGGCCCCATGGAAACTATTCAATACCTCGTATTGGTATTTTGAAAATGGCACGATTGAACTTAATCAGCAGAGAAATCTTCTCTTTGTGGAGACTACTGCTCCTCCTTCCCTTCAGCATACTGTATCACTTTGGCAATTTTTAATGAAAACCCCAGGCTTCCCCGCAGTGTGCTAGGTAAAATGCAAATCCATCTTATTTTTCTACACAGAAGTGAATTAGGAACCAGAAGTGATCTGTGAGCATGCTCTGATCAAGGTGGCAATTTGCCCCCCTTTGTTTGGGTGTCAGACTCATGCAACAGAGCCTCAGCTTATAAAGGCAAAGAGAAATGGATAACCAAATAGGACATTAAGACTTCAAATACTAACCTGGAATGCTAACACCCAGCCCTTTGTTTGCAATCCCTTTGGAAGTAATGACACTGACACATATTGACGAAGGGAACTTGAAAGTCTTTTTTCATTATCTTGCATTTGCTCAAAGTTCCAGGAACTTGAAAGCAAATTTCAGAAAATGGAGGGCTGTCCAAACATCAGCAAATTCTGGGCAACTTTCTGAACCAGGCCAGAAAATGATCCTCAATGCAGGAATGGGGGCTTAGGGCAAAGACAGAAGTCATGTTCAATCTTCGACATTCTTTCCACAGAGCTGAACAGCAATAAGACCAAGGACAGTTAGAACTACCTTTTCCATCAGAACGAATAACACTGAAGTTGCAGCACACCCAGAGAAAGGTTTGGGCCCTTTCCATTAAGGATAAAAGATCTCAATTTGCTGAATTTTGAACTCCATCAAACACCTGTGGCTGAAAGTTTGGCAACAGAATCAAGCATTTTCAGATTTGGCTAATAGAGAATGGCCACTCTGACCCTGAAACTTCATTTTCCTGCCTGCATTCTCCCTCAGTTTCCTCCAAAGCAGGCTAATCTTCCCTGAAAGGGGCTGCTCCTTCTGCAAAAGTTTTCTGGAGCTCCAATTACATGAGGCAGCAGAGGAGGAGTTGGATAGTAATGAAATCGGGGAGACAAACTACTCTAAAAGTGTAGAGAGGCATCCACAAAACTTAAAATGTATAAAACACATCCCAAATCTGGTTAGGCCCCCCACCCCCACCCCCCCCCCACACACAGGGAAACTGCAGGAATCACACAATGCAATTTGGAGCTGAGAATTACATTTCTTGTAGCCATTTTCAATGGTCCTACCAATGAATCACTGCAATGACGGCAAGGAGGGACAAATACTCTGCTGTTGTAAACTGGGCTGGCAGGACATAGAAATCAGAGGGGTCTCTGTTTGATGGAAAATACAGGGACACCAAAGCTCAACTTTGAGGCATTGTCCAAATAAAAGGGTAAAGGTGAGAGCAGAAAACTGCTACATTTCTACTTAACTTTAAGGAAACACACACCTGGCTTTACACATGGAGAACACATTTTGGCTAGTACTCAGACTCAGGGATAAATTCTCCTAACCACTTTCTATTTTTCTCTAATACATCAAGAAAATCTACGTATTTTTGGAATAACAGTATTTTTTCCCCCAATGGGGCTTTCCTAGACCCATCCCTTTTCCCAACCCACAGGACCTTTGGCTAGTACAACTTCTGTTGTCGGGATCAATAGGTTATAATGTCTACTCGGGGTTAAGTTACGCTACGGAGTGTTAAACTCCTATTTTATCTACTTTTACATTTATAAAGCACACATACTGCCGAAGATTATAACATGTAGAGACGACGAAAACTTGGCATACTACTCTTTCCTAGCCTAAACTGAATGTCCTGGGCCATTCTGGAGAAGATTCCACAGGCGACTCACTAACTTAAATTTGTGGATCTCTGAGCAGCTAACTACCAGCCCTCACGTCTGAAATGCAATCCAACTGTTCACATCAAGAGCAGGCCATCAATAGCAAGACTGCACTAGGATAGTTCCAGCTGCCATAAAGAGTCCACCCGATTCTATTTCCCACTGTTCTCCAGTGAAGAGAAAATGTGCCCAATGATAAGCACCATACACCTCATTTTCTAGCAATTCTTCCTGGCTCCCCTGGACCAATCAGACTTTGGGGGATGAGCCTGAGAAATCTGAAAGGGAGAACATGTCACTTGGTTTAAGACAATGAAAAACACACCATCCCCTTTATATTACTTCAGCTGAAAGTCCCCTATGCCGGACACTTTCTGTACATACTCATTTTATAAGTTATTAAGAGAAACTCCATTCTCCCT
Source organism: Tachyglossus aculeatus (assembly GCF_015852505.1). Lineage (NCBI taxonomy): Eukaryota > Metazoa > Chordata > Mammalia > Monotremata > Tachyglossidae > Tachyglossus > Tachyglossus aculeatus. The sequence goes on along the minus strand of NC_052074.1, from coordinate 53,233,093 downwards.
GAAATAAGTTCATGTAAATGCTTGATATTGCTTTAGCTGTAATATTCTTCATTTCTGTACATTTTTTGATGATTTACAGGTCGTCTAGTTGCTCTCGACACTTCACGACTGCTACCACAGACACACACACACGTGTGCAGGGGACCTCTGCAGTCACAGCTCCACAGGCACTCCCACACAAACCTGGCTAATGGCCTGCCGTAATGCAGCTCAGGGTACAAAAGGAAACGTCACCAGATTCTCAAATGGCTTCAAATATGGGCGAGGATCATGCCAGAAACAAGCGCCTGTGAGCATGTGAAATTAAGATCAAGATCGTAGTGAAGGATTTTCCTGCGATAAGAGAAGTTATGTGAAGCTCCAATCTGGATGTGAGTGAGGAATCAGATAAAGAACTGATTTTTCCTTTTTCACTCCTTCCGTTTAAAGAAGATTTTCTTTGGTTTCTGCGCACATTGTCCTTCTGCACCCACACAGACCTGCTGGACCAGAGGCTCGGCAAGCGCTTTTCTCCAGAAATCACCAGCCGCTAATCCTGCCCCAGGGTGGAAAAGGGATTTAGTGTTTCTGAAAGGAGCCATTCCAGTTGGGTTTTCCTGGAAAGTAAAGCAAGCTTCCAAGGAAGCAAAGTGGATTCGGTTGTCAGGCGGCCTGCTGTAGGAACTCAGCTCAACATGGCAGAAGGCCAGGGTTCAATATTTCTTCCATCTTCCGTGTCCCTTTGCTCTGCACCCACACAAAGTTAGTAATGGCAAGCACTACGGGAGCTCTTGACACCTGTCAAGTTCTCTGCACCCATCGGTAAATTTTGCCAAGATTTTAAAATCAGCTTTTTCAGTTCTCAGAAAATACACTGTCTCCTCTTTTCCACAGTGATGCAAGACCACGGTAATTAGAAAAACAGCAAGAAAGCCTGATTGAAACCTGTTTGCTGATGCAGTGAACTCTTGTCTACCCTTTAAGCTTATGTCTTTTTCTTACATCGTTGCCAGGTAGGAGGGACAAATTTTCAATGTCAATTGAGAGTTTTGCATTTGCCACTATGGGCTTGAGCAAACCTCTCTCTGTCCCCCTCTTCCCTTTCTGGAGCAGAAAAAAGTGTTGTTTCCAAAGAGAAGCCGTGCAGAAAGTTCAAAGAGACCAGGCAGAACTAATCTACCACCACGCGCTTGTCAGTCTCACTGCACTGAAATCGACACCTCTTGGGCCTGTGCACATGTAATGAAGTCTATTCTAATGCAATTAGCCACCGATTTGGTTTAGAACAATACCAAAATAATATCCTACACTGTTTAATTTGAACTGCTAATTGATCACATTAGAGAGACTACTCAAAAACATAATCGACCCCTTTCAAGTTTACACTGGGAGGATGGTCTCTGGGTCATTTTTTTAGGTGATAACGACCAGCGCTATCACACCAAAGAAGAAAAAGGAATGGGGGGGGGGGGCTAAACAGTAAGTGGGAGAGCTGTGGTTTCGCTTCTGTAAATGACAAATCTAGCTAATCAATACTTAGAGCAGACCAGGCACAAGCCATGTGGGTGGGCAGATGAGACCTGGGCCTGTCTCCTCTGCCCACAGGGGATCTGTAGAGCCAAAGGAGTGAGGAAATGCCCCTCAGCCCCAGATTTCCAAATACAAAAAATAATATTCAATGACAGTACACGTGAAAATACTGTTCCCATTGTGTCAGTTACATATACATACAGCATGCCTACATATAGAGAATGCTAAGTCTTTTTTCATTCACAGACAGGAAATATGGCAGTGCACTATCAGAATACTTTGATACTCCTAATTTTTGTTTCTGATGCTGAGATAGAAGAAAGGAACCGCATTCACAACTTAAAGTCCTTCCAGTAGCAAAGAGTTCACTCTGTCCGGGTTTCTTGGCTGGACCGAGGACTCAATGTTCCTCTGGACAAGGGCCTCCCGGGAGATGCCCGTTTGTCCCGTTGGTGTTTCCTCCAGTCCCATTGATGGTGGGGACGTAGTGCCGTTTCCTGGCAGGCAGCACTGAGCCTTCCTCGTCTGAACTGGACTCGATGTCGCTTCGGTCATCCTTCAACACCTGGCGAGAGCAGAAGGAGAGCATGACTGGCTCAGTCCTGGGCTGAGGACACTTGATCTGGCTCAGTCTGCTGCCTGAGCCTTATGAGAGATGAAATGAAGAAAAATATTCATGGCCATAATCTAGCACTATGTCCTCACTCTGGGGTAGATAAAAGGTTACGAGACCAGACACTGCTCCTGTCCCACAACCTCTTATTCCCATTTTACACAGAAGGATATTGAGACCCAGAGAGGTAAAGTGACTTTCCCAAGATCACACAGTGGTGGAACTGGGCTTCGGATCTGCGTCTTCAGGCTCTCTGTCCGGTTCTCTTTGCCTAGGCCATGCTCCATGGGGAAATAGGAAAAGGTGAGAATGAAAGTCAGGGCCAGGGAGGTGGCTGAAAATAGACATGTCTCGATTTCTGTCCAGTTTGATAGAGTCTGTCCTATGCATTCCCTCGCATGGCGTTTGTGAGATGCAGACCCTAATGGATTTCCCAGCTGGAAGGAAAGCGGGATTGAACATGGCTTGAGCTTCCCTTTCCCTCCTTTCTCTCCGATCCCTGCTGAAGCCCAAACCCCACTGGATGGACAAGCGGGCACATCTGAAGAGAGGGAGGAGCTGAGGCTTAGTGCAATAATGAGGTTTCTTTGCTCCCAGAGAAGAGGAGTCCAACTGAATGGAGAAACAGAACAGGCAGCGCAGTGAGTTTTAGATCACTGCAAGCTCCAAAGTATGTCTTCCCTTTACAGCTTCCCTTCCAGAGATCCTGCCCCTACTGAATGTAATAGTAACAATAATAATGACAGCATTTGTATTTGTTATGGCAGAAGACAGGACAATCTGGAGAAAATATATCCATAAAGTTGCTATGAATCAGAAACAACTTGACGGCATTTGATAGCAATAATAATAATAAAAAAATTTGTTAAGTGCTTATAATTTGTCAAGCATTGTTCTAAGAACTTGAGTAAATACACGCAAATCAGGTTGGACGCAATCCCTGTCCCACATGGGACTCACAGTTTTAATCCTCGTTTTACAGGTGAGGTTACTGAGGCACAGAGAAATTAAGTGACTTGCCCAAGGTCACACAGCAGACAAGTGGTGGAGCCAGGAATAGAATCCAGGTCCTTCTGACCCAGGTCCATACTCTATCCAACATGGTCTAGTGGTGGTGATTGTTTGTGGGGGCAGGGAGAGGTGCACAACTCTGGGGCTGCACCCCACCCTCGGATCTGGGATGGGCCCAAGGCTGACACTGAGTGGGAACCTTCGGCACATGATCCCTGCCCCAACCCTCCACATTCCAGCCGCTGCTGCACGGACCACAGCGCTGGAGCCTCCCACTTTAGTAATAATAGTAAAAAATAATAACGATGATTACGGTGCCTGTTAAATGCTTACTATGTGTCAAGTTCCAAGCACTGGGGTAGATACAAGCTTACCAAGTTGGACAGTTTCTGTCTCACATAGGGCTCACAGTCTAAGTAGGAGGGAGAATAGGTATTTAATCTTCATTTTGCACAAGGAAACTAAGGCACAGAACAGTTAAGTGACCTGCCTGAAGTAACAGAGCAGACCAGTGGTGGAGCCAGGACCACAATCCAGGCCCGGGCTCTTTCCACTAGGCCATGCTGTTTCCCAAAAATAAACAATGAACAGACCTCTGCCCAGCCACAAAGACTTGGGAACTGAGGACCTGCACAAAGGAATGGTCTCCAGTGCTGGTGGCTCACAAAGAGCCTGTCGTTCTAATCCCAGCTCCACCACTTCTGTGCTGTGTGAGCTTGGGCAAGTCACTTCACTTGTCTGTGCTTCTGTAAAAAATCGAAATTAAGAGTGTGAGCCCAATGTGGGACAGGGTTTGTGTCCAACCTGATTTACTTCTATCTACCCCAGCGTTTCGAACAGTGCTTGGCACATAGTAAGCATTTAACAACTACCATTAGTCTTCTTCTTCTTCTTCTTGTGTTCCCTCTGGGGTGTGGGTGCAACAAGGTGCAGGGGTACTGCATAATGCAAAAACAAAACCCACTTACAGCCAAAGCAACTATGAAGGTTATCACTCTCCCTGCTTTGACAAAATACTGAGTCCCTGCTGAAAGCCTGGAAGGATCTTTCCTTCCAGCTAACGGAGGGGCTAAAGACCTTGGAAAAAACAATCCTGCTCATTTAATGTACTGTTCACATCCTGCACAAAAGTCATTTTAAATACTAATGAATTCTCCAAGTAATTCTTGTGGGGCTCATCAATCTTCTATTCATTCCTGTTAGACTAAGTCTGTAAATGGAACGGCAAAATAAAACCCAGAGATATAAATTCATACATAACATGTTTGCCCAGAACTGAAGTAATTTAGACCAAAACTGTATTAAAGTCCCCCAAAATACTGAACTCTGAACATTTCCTGGGAGATGGGCTGAATTCCATTACCCACTTATATTTTTCCCTCCGAGTTAACCTCCAAGGAATGCTCAGTGTTATCACCTCTCTGCCTCTCCATCCCAACCAAGATCATACATTTACAGAATGAAATTTGTTATAAATGCAACTGCCAGGAAAAGGAAATTCTAGTTACTTAGAGTGATTAATTCACATCTGCAACCCTAGTCTCTTGGGTAAAATGGCATTAAGACAAATCCATATAAATGATATCTTTAAAGAAAGAAATCATTTAAAGTGACAGAATAACATCTCTACAGGATGAAGAGCCTGTAACCAGTGCCCACAGCAGAATATTAATGTCACAGTGAACCATGAATGGCAGCTATCTAAGATGATCTCCTACATCCCATTTGTTAGTGAAATTGATGGCTCTACGAGCAATGTTGGGGAGAAGACTGACAAGAATCCAAGGAAAATAGCAGTGCTGGATAGAGTAACCACCCCAATTTGTATTTACAACCTTTCACAATTTTTAAATCATACTAACATAGAAGGGCGAACTGATAAAATTAACACAAAAACGGGTAGGAACATCACAATGAGAATTTACCTTTACATTCATTTTGGGGAGGGTAGCAGAAGAGAAATGGCATAATGGTGAAAAATCACAGTAAGACGGGTACTTTTTATTTTAATGGTATTTGTTAAGTACTTGCTATGTTTCACGCTGGACAGACACAAGATAATCAGGTTGGACACGGTCCATGTCCCACAGAGAGCTCACAATCTTATTCCCCATTTTATAGACGAGGTAACAGGCACAGAGAAGTAATCTGCCCAAGGTCACACGGCAGATGAGAGGTGGAGCTGGGATTAGAACCCAGGTCTTCTGACTCCCAGGCTTGAGCTCTTTCCACTAGGCCACGGCACTTTGACCTTTTTTGCTAAAGCATTGTTTCAATTCTTTAGCATCTATAGAGGCGACTAAACTTGCTAGGTGCTTTTCATGAAATTAGAGCTGAGCCTCTATGGGATGGAGGGCTATCTGATCAGAGACAAGGTCCCTGGGGCCAAGAATGGCAGAGCCCAGGAGGCAAGAACAAATCTGGTTTTAAAACTCAGGAGTTTGGTCTGTTTGCTGCTGAGTCCTCTGAACTGAGCAGTATCCTCGCTCTCTGCTGAGGGCTAGTACTATTACCATGGAAAACCAATGCAGGTTTTGTTCAGATTTTTCCTGCCGATCTGCCCCAAACTTGAATCCAAGTGGAAGATCTGGCTGAGGAAGTTGTGTTAAGGAAATTGAAATGGTTCAGGGACGGCCAAGGATGAAAAACAGAATCCAATGGGCTTATCTCTTGTCCTTGGACTGTTGTCCCTTATGACAGTGTATGGAAATGGGTGCTGCTGCGATTCTCTGTTGGATTCTAGCACTGAAGCATTCAGAGAGTTCACACATGCTAGGAAGAAACATGCAAGGTACACTGAAGCATTCTCAACACCCCTTGGAACACGGATGGATGTTGTGAGAAACTTACATGCAAAGGATTCCACTTCCCAGCCTTCCCGGAGGGCAAAAGGAAGAGAACAAATAAGCAACGTAAGAAAAAGCCACAGATACTGCTTCTGAGAACTCACTTGTTAGCTGCCAGTAGGATCACTGAGGCTTAGAAATGGTGGAGGTTTCAAGGACTACAGCTGCTCAAGAATATTGTTCATTTGTTTTTATAGAAATCCACAAGGAAGGCAATGGTCCTCACCATTATTTAAAATTCCCCATCCCCAAAATGCCCCTGAGTGGTCAAATGGGTATATGGCAAAGTATACAGATGGGTGCCCCACTTAGAAAGAAGATATAAACTGCATTACTTAAAAACCAAATGAAATAAAAAACCACAATAATGTCCCATCATCAGATCTAAAAACAGAAATACGCTAAGCTGAGAGATCATGATCAGTGATACAATAATAATAATGATGATATTTATTAAGCACTTGCTTGGGGTCAAGTAGTGGGTTAAATGCTGGAATAGATACAAGATAGTCAAATAGGACATTGTCCCTCATTCACGTAGGATGATTTAAAAGACTCTCTTGAATAAACGAAGGAAATCCTGGAAGTATAAAATTGAGTTATGCCATCTAGAAATTACATGGCCTTTCGGGAAAATATCAGGTTTGATAACATCTGCTAGAGTAAAAATGTGATTGCTGATTTGGAAGAGCAAAAAGATACAGTTCTCTGTCAGCCTTTGGACAGAATTCATGTTGTCTTACCTTGCCTTTGGAAATCGCTTTGTAGGCTATCTTAGCGATGATATATGACCAACAGCAGCTCAGCACTTGAAGTAGTAGCAGTAATAAATTAAAGACCCACCAGGATGGACATGGTCCAATAATTTCCCGACTTTCAAATAGTGTTGTGTTTAATATCCTAAAAGGAAAGATTCAAAAATGTAAAATACATACAGCAACTAAATTTTAAAGAGGTTCATTATACTACCTTGCGACCAAATAGCACAGATAATGCTCTCCAACTATGCTGAAGGTGTAATTGGTTCTCTTGGTCAATAGTCAATAACATCTACTAGGCATTTACTGTGTGGAACACCTTACAGGGCACTGGGAAGAATCGCTGGACATTAGCTGACAGACGGTTTCTGGCCCACAAGGAACTTAACTTAAAAAAGGAGTGAGAAAGACAGCAGGCACACAGCATAGCTTCAGTAGCTAAATAAACTCAGAACAGGGATAAAATGGACCAAATGAAGAGTTTTAGCAGCCTAGAGCGTCACAGTTCTCTACTCAGCTGCTCTTGGGAATCATAAGGATCTAGGCACAAAAGAGGGCCACAATTATTTGACTGTTCCCCATCTTGGATGTGGGGTGGGTGAGGTTTCCCCATGAAGATGAGGGCGGGGAGGGAGAGGGCTTTTTAGATCTTTGGGCAGTTCTGCTCCAGAGGCTCAGGGATGGGGTGCTGTGGGCTATATGTTTACATATTTCTATCCACCAGTTCTGGTCTGCTCTCCTCTCCTACAGTCAATATTAAATTTCCTTAGAGAAGGATCGAACTCTTCTTTTTGGTGGGGTAGGAGGGAAGAGGGGCAGCGCGGCTTAGTGGAAAGAGCACGGGCACGGGAGTCAGAGGTCATGGGTTCTAATCCCAGCTCTGCCAGTTGCCAGCTGTGTGACTTTGGGCAAGTTAATTAACTTCTCCGTGCCTCAGTTACCTCATCTGTAAAATGGGGATTAAGACTGTGAGCCCCACATGGGACAACCTGATAACCTTGTATCTAACCCAGTGCTTAGAACAGTGTTTGGCACATAGTAAGCAATTAACAAATGCTATTATTATTATTATTATTATTAAGAGGTGGAAACCAAAGAGCAACAGAAAAAAAGAAACAATTCTCACCAAATCCAAGGAAATCATCACAATACTCTTAGAAAGCAAGATCTTCTGCTGAAATTATCCCTAGCCTACCCTGCCCCGCTTCTCTCTCTCCACAGCTGTTCCCAGATGAGGTGCTTTAGCAGACACCATGTCACAGTAGGGCTCTTTCTGAAGGGAAGTGTACAGCCACCATCAGTTGATTACAATGGTCTGCCCGGCTGGCTTCTGCCAAACAGAAGAGGCAGCCACATCTTTAAATCACCTTTTCATGGCTGTGGGGATGACAGGTCTGAGTCAGGCTCAATTGCCCTAGCCCAACAAGGGGCTGGGATTACAGTCATGATCTTTCCACGCACACAGTTCTGCTCTTCAGCACAATGAACGTTTCAGTTTTCCCAGGGGGATGGGATTGATTCCATTTGAGTTAAAAAGAATATTGCAGGGAGAGTGAGTCACCTCCTGAGACAACATTTTCATAAGGAAGAGGCTTCGGTCCATTACAGAAGAAGCATCTGCCGTTATTTTGGCGTTACTTCGGGTCAATGTTACACATTTCAGATTCAATGCTTTCTACAGTAAGAGAGGTCAGTGGTGATGTTCCGCATCAGAATTCAATAGCTCTGCTACTGGATGACTTAGCGCCTCTGTGATGTTGTTCAAAAGTAATGGGATTTCTTTGAAAAAGGGCTTGGCTGCCTACTGACACACTTAGGAAAACACGATCACTGCACCAAATGTTTGCGTTTTCATAGGAAGCCGGGCAACAGAAACAACAGCAAAATATTAGGAATTCAGACAGAGGAGAGAAGCATTAGAATACTTCCACTCTCTAAGAGCCCCAGAACTCCAGGAATGAACATAGTGACTGCAACTGAGATTGGTATTCCTGGTCCAAGCACCCTCTCTCCTGCAAGAAATGTAATTGGCCCCCTCCCTCCCACCTCACACACCACCACCTGTGTAATCATAATGAAGTAACAATAGTAATAATAATAATAATAATAATGATGATAGTGGCATTTATTAAGTGCTAACAATGTGCCAAGTACTGGTCTAAGCACTGGGAGAGAGACAGAAGATAATCAGGCCAGACACAGACCCTGTCCCATGTGGCTAGGGAGAGGAAGAACAGATATTTGTATATATGTATATATGGTTGTACATATTTATTACTCTATTTATTTATTTATTTTACTTGTACATTTCTATCCTACTTATTTTATTTTGTTGGTATGTTTGGTTCTGTTCTCTGTCTCCCCCTTTTAGACTGTGAGCCCACTGTTGGGTAGGGACTGTCTCTATGTGATGCCAATTTGTACTTCCCAAGCGCTTAGTACAGTGCTCTGCACATAGTAAGCGCTCAATAAATACGATTGATTGATTGATTGATATTTAATCCCCTTTTTCAGATGAGGAAATTGAGGCGAAGGGAAGTTAAGCTGACTTGCCCCAAATCACACAGCTGGCAAGAGGCAGAGCTGAGGTTAGAATCCAGGTCCATCCCATGACTCTCAGGCTTTTTATCTAAATAATCAAATCAACCAGGGGATCATTACAAAATTAAAGCTCAAACCAAACTGAGATCACCATTAACAGTTTGCCCCACAACACTTACAGAAAAATCCATAATTTATTTTGAGGTCTATCTCCCCCCTCTAGACTGTAAGCTCCTTGCAGTACTCTGGTGTATTTTACTCTCCCAAGTGTTTAGCAAAGTGCTCTGTACCCAGAGCACTCAATAAATGCCATTGATTGACCGATTTGGTTATTGAAAATCACCAAGATGGAAAAAAAAAATCATTTCATACAGGCACGGAAAAATGAGACCTAATTGTGGATTTTGCAGGAATTCCCCTTGCAGCTCTTATGGGGCTATCTCTTCCCCTGAAAAGGAGAAAAACCAACAATGCCCAACTACTTCTATGGCCTTTGAATTATTCCGTGTCCCACCCTCTTTCATGAAGAAGCAATTCTCTCCCTCACAGTCCAGGAGAGTGAGGTCTGGGGCCTGAGCTTTCTTACTTTTTAGACGGTGAGCCCACTGTTGGGTAGGGACTGTATATGTTGCCAACTTGTACTTCCCAAGCGCGTAGTACAGAGCTCTGCACACAGCAAGCGCTCAATAAATACGATTGATTGATTTATATGTGCTCCAATAAGCCGTCAGAAATCTCTGAAGAGGTCTTTGGTTTTATTTACACCGAGGATTCTGCAGTCTTGTACAAACCAGGCCCTATACCACCGTTTCTCCCACTGCTGTTTGGCTCGGCCAGAGAACGCTGAATTACCAGGGATGGTTTCGTGGTTCCTTTTCATTAGTGACAACAGCATTTAACCACTAGATGGTGCGTTCAGCTTACTTAAAACGCAGCCTTTTTCCGGGCTCAAAAATGCGGGCACTTTGTCAGCCTTGCTGCCCAATTTGCGGAATCTCAGAGTTCAAGCCTCACCCTCTTGGGACTAAAACACTGGAATAGAGAGGCTTCGTGAGTTCCACTGTAACATTCTCCACTTAAATACCAGAATGCACTACTCTAGGCTAAACTGCCTTCAATCTACTTGTCCTCAAAGCCTCAGAGAGCTTTCCATACACACGGAGAGGAGAGAAGACTATAGTATTGCTTACTAGTCAGAGATGTCTAAAAGTTTATTGGAGGTAACTAATACAGCTGATTCATGTTCCTTGAAATGGTGGCTGTATTGCAAAGTACTTTTCTCATTGACTTTCAGGTTCTAAAATGATACCCATTCCAAAATCACTGGAAAAATTATACGGTTCATCCAAAGGTAAAAACCCACCTAGACCTGACAAAGGACCACATCATAAATTTAGTTGAGTATTTCTGAAATAGTCTGGATAAAAGTAAACCATTAGTGAGAAGTGTCTTTTTTTTTAGTGTGCTTACACAATGCCAATAAGTTGACTATTTGTCCCCGCAGAACCTGCTGAAGACATGTTTATAAAAGTGAATTTTCTAGTAGAATCTCCAAGCATGATAAAAGTGAAAACCTTCCCCAGATCTTGTTAAACCAATCAGCATCTGAAAGGGTGGGTCAATGGGGGACAGGAGAACTAGACACACACCTTACAAAGGACTTTGGTGCAGTCAAGACGGATCATGAAGTGAATCAAAACTGGCTTCCAAATGAAATAATCAGCACATTTCTCAGTTCTCCACGAGGTAAATCATCTTTTACAGGGGAATTTTGTACTGACATCATGGATAAGAGGAAGGAAGGGAAAAGTGTTGTGTTGGACAACTGACATCTAGGCAGGTATTGATTAGGAGAACAAGCACTCAGGGAGATGGCTAGCTAAGATGTCACAGAAAAGCTGCTAATCAGAATGAAGAAGAACTGGCTCACACAGAAGGGAAAAAAAAAATCTCAGGAACATCCTCACTTAACGGCATTGAAAGCTAGTTATTAGAGAACAAAGTCAGGATTTTATCGTTATACCAGAGAGGTTACAGAATTTTATAAGACTTAGTTTCAGCAAATATGTACCACACGGAAGTGAGAGAGGAAGAAAAGAAACTTAGACCAAGTAATCTGCTCAAACATGCACATGAGATAGGTGGTGCATAGCACGCATGTGTGCGTATGTGTGTGTGTATGTGTCTGTGGATGTACTGGTGAATGAGATTTGAAGATGCCAACTCTTTACAGGGAACGGGAGTCTGCGGCCTTGGAGGAGATAGCATTTTGGGTTCAAAATGAGGTCATTCAACAAGAGCTTACATGGTACTTTAGCAAGGTCTCGAATGATCTTCCAAATGAACATCCAACCCCTGCCAAACTGCATCTCTTCAGAAAACTCTGAGCTTCAATCTCAGCAGCATCAATATGGGGAAGGTTTATCCTAGAGAGCATCATCAGAAGAACTGACCGGGTCCCGTTCAGAGGTACTCTACACCAAAAGACATTCCAATCTAGGTAGGCCGGCACCCCAGGGTGCAACAGCATCCTCTGTTTGAAGACATGGCATGTTGAAGCCTAATAACTCACTGAAGTACAGAATCCTAAAAGTCTGTGGTTTTCCTCAGGTTTTTACGACGATGAATAGTATTGTTTGGATCATGTCTTCCCTCTAAGAGTTAGCTGTCTCCTGTGATGAGACAGAAACAAATTGTTGATTTCTTTTTCTTTGACTGCAGTGGTTGTTCAGAAAACTGCTAATGCACGTTTTCCAGTGACCTCTCCTAAGTTAGAGGGCTTGTTGGTGAGTTTTCTTTCTGCGGTGAGGGCACTGTCTGATGGCTGACAGTTTTGAACACCGGGGAAACAAGCAGCGCTGAGCGTCATGACTGATTATGTTTTCTAACTCATGTGCAATATGATTCACAAGGGGAAATCAGTAGCATATATAGGCATCATTTTTTTCCTCGAGGAGCAACCTGGAGTAAAGACGGATGTGTCACCCTCATGGTGGTTAGCAAAGCGGTGGGGCTAGAAGCCTGACTAGACCCAGTGCGGGGGGATGTGTGCTTGGCAGCTATAAACTGGAAGGGCTTTTCTATTCACCTGCCACTTAGGTGAAAGATGGCTCTTCGGCTTCCTGCTGTAACAGCGTATGAATAGTGCTATTTCATCTTTGCTCACCAAAAGTTTGAACAGCGCAATCTGTGGGGGAAGCTGTAATCTCAGGCCAGAAAAGTTAATCGGGGTGATGGCTAAAGGACTATGACTGATGGCTAAAATGGCAAGAATTCTGAAATCTGCTCATTATAATGATTTTTAGCATTCTGCAGAGGACGAAGACTAACCGTAATTCAGAATATCTGCTACTTCAGGACAAGCAGATTTTCCTGTGGAGGTTGGGCCTGCCTCAATTTCCAATCTTTAACCCACCTCTCTATTGGGAAACCTTTCTAAATGTTATCTCTACTCCATCTTCCTTCCCTCTTACCACAAAGTAGACTTTACCACCACCATTAACCCCTAAATGGTAATTACTCTACTGTAAAATAAACTCCACTCAGAGAACTGCTGGCAATGTGATGAACAAGCCAGCTAGTCTGTCGAGTGAGTCTCTAGGGGCTTTTCAAACTCCTCTGTTTAAGTCCAAGTTCCTGTAGAGGCTCCTCCTTTCTTCGCTAAACTGTAGGTTCAAATCCTGCCATTCTCCTTTGCAGTTTTAGGGATAGGGATCTAAATCCTGCTCATCTGAGAGCAAAACTATTAAGTCTGCCTTTGATGTTTCACAAAGAGCAACTTTCCTCAAGGACCTTTAACAGAAGAGGACTTCATCCTCATTCTGAATAATGGGTTCACGTGGTAAATGTCCTAGTCCTTGAGACAAATCTTGGTATTTTGCAACAAGTACCCTTGATCTAAGTCGGCATGTCCTTCAAGGCTTTGTTGTTTGATTCACTGGGGCCTCAGCTAAACCCCTGCACGTGCTCTGTGTGTTACCTGGCCTCACCACTCTTCTAGGCTGGGATTACAAAGGTGTCATACCAATTAGAAAGGAATCCAAATCCCGTCTCCCCACACTGTCAATCAATAGTATTTTTTGAGTGCTTACTCTGTGCTAGGCACTGCCCTGCTGACTTGGGAGAATGCAACAGAGTTAGTAGACATCAACCCTCCCCTGAAGAGGCTTAAAATATACCTAGGTAAATAGATACTAACTTAAATTAGTGTCATGGGGAAGAAATAAAGATAGGCATATAACTTCTAGAGGTGTAAATGGTAGGATTGTAAACTTCTTGTGGGCAGGGATTGGCCTACCAACTCTATTGTACTGTACTTTCCCAAGAGCATAAGAGTACTCTGCATGTAGTAAAGCCTCAATAACTACCATTAATTGATTGGTTGACTGGGGTGTAAGTATTTAGGTGATGCCAAAGGAATGAAGGGGCAACAGGAGGGAAATACATGAGGGAGGAGAGTGTAATCAGAGGAGGCCCTCCTGGAGAAGAGAAGATGTAAATTTAGAAAGACCTTAGAGATGGGGAGAGCAGTAGTGTCTGCTGGATATAAACAGGGAGAACAAGCTGATTTCAAGCCGAGTTCGTTGCTGTCAAACAAATGACAAGCACATCTACTTAAGGACAACCCATGCCTTACAAAAACCTAAAAATATCCCTGAAACCATTTCAAGGCAGTTCTTAGGTTGCCAAAATGGTTGTCAGGCAGCAGTGCTTTGGTTCAGGCACTAGTTGGCAACAAGGTATTTTTGTGGAAAATGCTAACTGCCACTACTGGTACTGAAGCTGAAGGTCAACCGGGATTTCAATTACTTAACTAAAATAATGCAGCAGACAGGAAATTATTAGTGTCTGATGGCTGTAAAAAAAGTGCCTCCTGATCCAGCTGTCTGCTGTATTTAGTTCAACTGTGCTTATCTGTTCAACCCCTATCTATCTTCTCATCTACAGTTACTATCCATGTGAGAATATCTGCAAACACTAGTCTGAAGGCTAATATTTCTATTCCTGCTGACAGAAATATTGACCAAACAAGGTCAAACTTTCAGTCACAGCCTAGCTTAAAAGAGGAATTTTCTTGTGCACCGCTGGAAGGAGTGGCTGTTTGTTATCTACTCCCATACCAGGAAGCAAATGTAGAAAGGGGACGGGCTTGGGAATCAGAGGACGTGGGCTCTATTCCTGACTCTGCTACTTGTCTGGTGCGTGATCTTGGGCAAGTCATTTAATTTCTCTGTGCCTCAGTAACCTCATCTGTAAGACGGGGATTAAAACTGTGAGCCTCATATGGGACAACCTGATTACCTTTTAACTACCCCACCGCTTAAAACTTGGTACCGCTTAGTGCTTCGCACATAGTGAGTGCTTAACAAATACCATAATAATTATCATTATTAGCCACCCCCAATATTGTTCATCCAGCCAAGCTTCTCTCAAAACCAACCAAGGCTGCCCAGGATTTCAGTGTCAAAGAAAAGGGGAGAAAGAAATAATTTTGAATTCATCATCAATCGTATTTATTGAGCATTTACTGTGTGCAGAGCACTGTACTAAGCGCTTGGGAAGTACAAGTTGGCAACAGAGACAGTCCCTACCCAACAGTGGGCTCACAGTCTGAAAATTATCTATAAATTAAGAATTATCAGTACCAAGTCTGAAAATCTTACTGTATTCTCCCAAGTGCTTAGTACAGTAAGCACTCAATAAATAGGATTGAATGAATGAATAGTACAGTAACCACCTGGAATTTAGGAGACTGGCCTAGTATGAAATCACAAGGACTGTGCCCTCTCCGATCTGGTCTCTGAACTGAGCAGCCTATAGGCTGAGCCCCATGCTTTGTTTCACACACTGATTTCCAAATTTGTCTGCAGAAGCTATAGGGCTGTTTCCTTTTCCTTTCCCTTGAGAAATTCATCCCCTTGGGCATGTTTTGCAGTGCAGTCTGCCATGGTAATTGGTTTTGTCCTGTTTACTTCCAAACCTTCAGGTTTGGCAAAGGCGTTAGGGCATGAAACAGTAAAAAGGATGAGAACAGCCTGCCCTTACAAATGAAGTTATTAGAAATGTAAGGAATATGATGGATTAAACCTTCACTGAGGAAAACACAGATCCACAGACCCACTTTTAAATGGTGGACTAATAGGCAAAATGAAAGCAGATAGCAATACCCACCAAAATGCATCAGTATTTCACTCTTTAATTACTATAAAAGAGATATCAGCATAAGGGATAATATATGATATAAAATTACCAATTGAGGTCTCTAGATCTTTAGGGCTTTATTTGGGCTAAGAACCTCCCCGCCTCAAGCCTCTCCTTTCCTTCCATCCACACGAGACACTGATGCCTGGATTATCTTCCTGCAAGTTGCTCAGCAAGTCTTCCACCCTTCAAAACTCTCCAATGTTCACCCCTCTCCCTCCACATTAAGGCTTTAAGGCTCTCCCCCTCTTACATTTTAGCTTTCCCTCGAGATCTCCCTCCAGCTCACATTCCTCAGTTTTCTGCAAGGTCACTTTCTAATTGTACCCCGCTCTCATGGAGCCTGCCTCCAGCCACTTGTTCATGCTACTCCCCCATACTGGAACTGCCATCCTCTACAAATCTGTCAGGACTCTGTCCACTGCTCCTTCAAAGCTCTCCTAAAATCCCACCGTCTTTAACAAGCCTTCCCCAAATGATTATCCATCCCCCACACCATACCAACCCAAAAGCCATCTATTGCACTTAATGTGCTCATTTCTACCAAACCTGAGCACTTGTCAATACATGTATATTTTGACTGCAAATTCAATCTATTTATTATGACAACACAAGACAAAATTTTTTACCCCTGTTAGAATCCAATCCCTTAGTCAGACAAGAAATGCATCTGGTGCTTCTGCTGCATCATTCCAAGTGATTAGTACAGTGCATTACACTCAACAGGTGTTCAATAAACACCATTTCTACTGTTACTATCAGCACGCGGCTGAAGGCACCAGCTCCCTCCACCACTAGGTGCCAACTTTGCCTCCTGACCTGTTTCCCACACAATTTCCATATATGAACTAAGCAATTTTAATAGAACAAGACATGAGTGTTATTCCTACAGTGGGACTTGGATTTCACAAAATAAAACAGGAGAGTGCTGAGTTGATATAGATTATATAAGACTATACTTGCACCACCTCAACCCAAAGGAGATAATCAATTTATTGAGCACTTGCTATGCGCAAAGCAGTCAATCATATTTACTGAGCACTTACTGTGTGAAGAGCACTGTACTAAGTGCTTGGGAGGGTACAACAGAGTTGATGGACATGTTCCCTGCACTGTACTAAGTACTTGGAATTACCCACTACAATGAAACAGACCCAAATGGATAATAATATTACCGCTTTTGTAGATCTGATTGGTCATGCACTATATACCTTGTATGCTTTGACTGAAAACAACTGAAACAATTCACTTATAAGAGTTATGTCTTCCAGTTCAGTGGTCATATGAAATGGTACGTTGCACTGTCTGCCAGGAATTCTGCAGTTTCCCTGCTCTTTCGAGTTCTTTCAAAATTTTTACTAACTTATCCTGGTGACTTTTTTGCACTTAGTTCATTAACTTAGTCTGTGATGATGTTTCCAGAGTTCTTTTAAACCTGAAGGACAGCTACACAATATGTACATTATAGGGGACTGGATTTCAGAATATCCCCACTCAAGCAAAGGACAATTTGCGCACACCACTAGAAAACATGGAGAAGGGCTACTTTCATGTCAATGATTAGTAAACTGTCTGTGATCTTAATATATTTGCTAATCACCACCATATATGTAATTTACTAGTGACACACTGGAAAGGGATAAGGGCAAGTCATATCTATTCCTCTTTCTCAGTTGTGATAGTCTCCACTTAAAGACCACCAAAGACCATCTCCACAAAGCCTCCAAATCCAACCTCTTAATTCCCCCCTACAAAAGCAACTGCATTCAAATAAAGCCAGGACCTCATGGGTTTATATCGGTCAATCCTTCCTCGAGATAAATAAAAACAAAATCTCTACTTCACTCCTCTTGGGAGGCTTGATCTAGGACCAAGAGACCAAATGGCGTACAATATAAAGCGTTTTCACCCTTGAAGACTTAGAAGCCTTTCACGAGCAATGCACTTGTACTTCGACAACAGAACCCCACCGAGGGAGGGAGAAAAGAACTGAGAAAAATGTAGCACCTTTGTGCCCAGAGTAAAGTCATGCTCAACATGGGCAGAGTTCCTCTGGGGGAACGGGCAGGATCAATTGCACCTATGGTGATGCACAGAATGCAATGCCCATTTCCCTCCCTCAAGCTTTCCTGGTAGTTTAAGAACATGGAGACGGCTGTGTGGGCTCTGGAAGGGTACCTTCTCATTTGATTCTGATTGCAGAGATCCTCAGAACCGCTTGGTATGTTCTTCAAGCAACTGTCAATGTGACACTGTTTTAAAGCTTAAGGAGGTACAAATAACCACCACATATCTTTCGATGTGCAGCAAAACATATGCTTCAGGTAAGCACATAAGTGTATGTACAAGGAAAAGGCCATTAAAACACAAAGTAGTTTTGTCCCTGAACCTAATCTAAGGGAAATCAGGAGAGCCACTGCTGTTCCTTGGTCAGGGAATGGGTCTACCAACTCTGTTGGACTGTCCTCTTCCAGACACTTAGTGTAGTCCTAGGCACACAGTAAATGCTCAATAAATACCACTGAATGACTGATTGATTTCTCCATCCCAGTTCTTTCCCTTTTTTGGAAGTCTTTACATTGCAAGTGTAAGGCTTTTTGTTCCCAGAACCTGATGTCAGTTACGGAAACATCTGCAGTTTACAGTCCCTTTGAGAAAGATACTGTGGCTATTGTAATCCTCTTGCCTGGATTTACCTCCATTAGAACTGTGTATTCTTGTTGCCTCACTATGTTCAAGCTTCATTTCACCACCATTTTTTTTCTTTTTTTAAATGGTATTTGTAAGCTCTTACTATAATAACGATGGTATTTGTTAAGCACTTATTAGGTGCCAGTCACTGTACTAAGGGCTAGGATGGATACAAGCAAATCGAGTTGGACACACTTCCTGTCCCAAATGGGGCTCATAGCCTTAATCTCCATGTTATAGTTGAGGTAACTGAGGCACAGAGAAGTGAAGTCACTTGCCCAAGATCACACAGCAGACAAGTGATGGAGCTAGAATTAGAATCCAGGTGCTCTGATCGTGTGGGCCCGAGCTCTTTTGACTAGGCCGCACTGCTTCTCTTTTTACTAGGGGACCCGATAATAGGAAAAAAAATTCCAAAGACCCCTTGGAGGGGGAGAAGGGAGACCTGAGTTTGAATGTGTCCTAGGTCTGCCCCCGAGAGGTTCTGTTGCTGTGAGTTTAGTACCATGTGTCTCAGTTTCCTTGTAGTTTAAAGCTACACCATTTCACCTGTCCCTTTCCATCTCATACAAACGCTCTGGGAGAAAGTATGTTCGTGTTTGCAAAGTTCCTTGAATCACAGCTCTTGCCCCACATGGAAATCTTAGACATACAACTTGACCCAATTACCAGCTGGGCCCAGTCTATGACCCAGAAAGGCAGGGCTTCTGTTTTCCAGCATTGGCTGGAACTGGGCCTGTGTAGGGCGTCCCTCAATTACCTCAGAAAATTATACATTTGAGGCTTATTTTCCTATTATCCTCTCTGGGTTGTGTTTCTTGTTCCATGTGTCTTACTGGGTGGATTAAGCAGCCAAAATAGCAGTAGATGGTTATTTCAATCATTTGGCTGAGGTGCCATCCCCTGAAGCTTTTGACTTTAGATGTCAGTGCCACAGATTCAATGTCTGACTCAAAAACAGAATACTGCAGTAAGCTTGAGAGTGGGAGAAGAAAAGGGTCCAAATCAAAACACTACAATATGGCTTGCCACCTGTGGTCATAATTTCTAGGCTCCCACAGACTGTAGAAATGGTCCCATAGAACTTCCAAGAGTCACACAGATGAGACAAAGTCCCCTAAAAAGAAACCACGCTTTTTTTTTTGAAAGAGCAGTTTAATTTAAAGGCCAGCTTCCTTACTTAGTTTGTTATCCTAACATCATCAGCTATTTTTTCCCCCAAATGTAAGCTGCTTCCACGAAATGGCTTATTCGGCCCAATTTAAAATTTCTTCACCTGTGATAAGCAGGCAGAATGATGGCTTTGACGAAACAAAAATACTGGCTTCTTATACAGCCCCCTTCCTGAAGCTGACCTCAGCTCCTTCTACTTAACCTGAAGACTCTAGGGACTCTTATCAGTTTCGAAATTGGGATTTAACTCCCCTACCCCTCTGCACAGTCGGTAAGCTAAAGAGGAAAGTAATGCCAACAGAAAAACAAAGGAGGCTTTGTTTCTGCTTCATAATATAGCTATCCAGAGTTTTGTGAAATTTGGCTGTAGTAATTACAGAGCGCCAGGGTAAGGCGCGTAGCTAATCTTAGATGGCATTATAATGTTTCAAAGCCAGAAATGTGACAAACCTCAAAGCCTCTTGGAGCATGTGCCAGACCCCGAACAAGGATGGGTGATTCTGGGATCCATGTCAGGATCACCTGAGCTCCTTCTCTTCCTGCCCCACTTTTGGCAGGTGCCTGTGCCCCCTTGTTTCTCCAGAATGGAGAGGCCTCCACTGGGCCCAGCTGTGCCACCCCCGGGAATGGCCCAACTACCTCCATGAGGCGATTTTTGCCGCCGGTTGGGTCACACCAGTGACACCTTCAGCCTGGCCCCACACAGTCTGGCCCAGGCCCAGGCCTGGACTGAGGGTTTGGGCCACGGAGTAATCCATCACCTGAAGGCTGGGCTTGTACCTTCTCCCAGGTCAGGAAGTTCAGAATAGCCAGACTGCCTGCTGACTGGAAGGGCCACCACCAAGAGCTCTAATACCAGAGGAGCCAATAAGTCAACCAATCCATGGCACTAACTGAGCACCTACCTGGTGCAAAGCA
Organism: Tachyglossus aculeatus; assembly: GCF_015852505.1. Lineage (NCBI taxonomy): Eukaryota > Metazoa > Chordata > Mammalia > Monotremata > Tachyglossidae > Tachyglossus > Tachyglossus aculeatus. The sequence goes on along the minus strand of NC_052074.1, from coordinate 53,212,832 downwards.
CTGGTTTGGGTGCTTGGATAAGTACAACAGAAGGAACATACAAATTAAAGGGTTTTAAATCTACTGCAGGAGATGGACAAAAATTATTAACCTGTAGTGAGAACCTGGAAGAGCAAAACAGGAAATAATTTCAACACGTCAAGAGGAGATAGCGGAATAACTGATGTACAAATAAATATACATATGTACATAAATTCTAAGCTCATCCTGTTAGACTGTAAACTCCTTGAGGGCAGGGATCAGTTCTACTAGCTCTAATGCACTCTTTCAAGTATTTAGGTCAGTGTTCTGCACAGAGTAAATGAACAATAAATACTCCTGATTGACTGAGGGCAGGAATAAACTAAGAGATGATGAGATGATTAAGGTACTGTAATTAAATTGGGGAAGATTTTTGGAGGAGGTGGGATTTCAAGAGAGCTCTGAAAAAGGGGTGAGAGTTGAGAGGGCACTATGGTTGGGCAGTGTGCTTGGGAGGAATGAAGAGTGTGAGTTGGGAAGTGAAGAGAGCTGATATAGCAGATGAAGAGAGCTCACATTTATCAAGTGAGATCACAGCATTATGTGCCTGCATTTCAGTGAAACACAAATTATTGCCCAATATCAGCCATGAAAGGCGAAAATGGGATCTGTGGTCATAGAAACTTAATCCTGCCTCAGGGTGTCACCTGAGCATAAATACGCTTTGCTCTTTGATTTCTTGCTTTCATTCTTGAAGAGGTTAGCTTAACGGATCTGACTGGTTGTCGTAGCATCAGGAGAGTCCAGTAACCAAAACTTCTTTTCCAAGCCTCTAACCCTGGCTTCAAGTTTTTAAGTTCAAGCACCCGCTAGCCACATGATCTGGTTTCACAAATGTCCTCTGCTTTTTTAGGTACTTCCAAGGAGTGGTCCCAGTCTACTGGGAAAAGCATTGAGTCTTTTTTGTGTGGAAGAAATGGCACTGAACCACAATTGAGAAATAGTGTGGCTGTACATACAGTCAGCAAACATCACTGGGGAATCAGGGCTTTCCACAGGGAAAGGACCACATTAGCCTCACGAAGAATTAGAAATGACTAAAGAAGGGAGAACAGTCTGTAATCTTAAATCCATTCATTCCTCTGAAGCCTCAGTCATTATTTAAGAAGCTTTTAAAAACACCAAGTCATAGCAGTTTATTATAAACCTCTTCCCCATCGAATCAAATGGTGGAGTTTTCCTGACAAGTATCAGCGAATACCCCTTTAGTTTTAATGGTATATGTTAAATGCTACAATATGCCTAGTTGGGGTAGATCTGAGGTAATCTTTGGGTTGGACACCTTTCATGTCCCAGTGGGGCTCACAGTCTTAATCTCCATTTTACAGGTGAGCTAACTGAAGCAGAGATAAAAGAAGTGACTTGCCTAGGGTCATAGAGCAGACAGGCTACAGATCGAGAGCCCCAGGGTTTGCAGATGTAACAGGAGGGCAAGACCTGGTTTGATAACAGGAGAGGAGATCTACAATAATGACAGTAGTATTTAACAAGCCTTTATAATTAAGCAGTGAAGTAGATTAAGCAGTGGAGTAGACGCAAAAAATCAGACTGGACAGTCACTGTCCCACAGGGCGATCACTATCTTGGAGGGAGAATGGGTATCTGCTAGGCCACAAGAATACACATCCAGGGTAGAATAGTTCCTTTATAAACTCACTGCACATGTAATAATAGTTGCACTTTATTGCTAATTTTAGCTTGAGGGGCTTGATTAAAGCTTCTTTGGTGTATAAAGAAAGCTGAATTTGTATGGTGTAATTTGGTAGAATGTTGATTATGTGCAGGCAGAAGAACTTTTTTTATCCAACAATAAATGTCTTGCCTGATGAAAATATTCCCCTTGCATTCACTTACTAGCAGGAGGCATGAAATCGGTCTAGTCCTTTTGAATTATTGCCAAAATGTGCTCCAGATATACGGAGATTGATGGTTAAATATAAATCTGTGTTCTCAGTTCCTTTGGTTTTTGGATTTGTTTTTGTCGTCTCACTGCTAAGTATCTTTTAAACCATTATTTTTTGCTACAGTATGAATTCTTTATCATGACTTCTGCAAGAAAAAAAGCCCATTCAAAAATCAACAAATGAACCATCTGACTGATGTGTTAATGGTTAACCTCCTGGCAAAGTGGGTGCTGGGATAATCTATCACTTGGGTGGATTTGTGTTTATTACCTATTACCAACTGGTCACAGCCACACATAACAATGACACAGTGAGACTGGTCTGGGACCACTACAGTTTCAAATATAACCAGGAGGGGCTCAAGAGGAAGGTGGGGGAACAAACCTTTGCGGCCCTCTGGGTCAATGATTTATCAGTTGGGGCTCAGTTGGTAAAAACAAACCTTTCTGGATGGACAGTTGGTAAAAACAAACCTTTCGCCATCTATTTGGAGAGGGGAAAGTGGACCTTAAAGACTTTATTCCAAATAAGAGAATGAATGGCTTTCTATGGCTATGAACGGCTGGCTCAGAGAAAGATTTGGGACTGACTCAATGAGAAGTATCCCTATGCATCAGGGTATCCTCTAAATACTCCTCTCCCTTGTCCGCAATCTCAGGTGCTTGTATTACGGGCTGCTCAGTTGACAGCATTTCTCAGTCAGTTCCAAAAGAGGGGCAATTCCATGTCCCCTTTGCTTACACAGAACCTTGGGCCTCAAAGAGCTTCTCTCTCAAAAGTGTTCTCCTCGTTTATGTTAGCCAAGGTGGCTACTAGATTGGTACTAGGGAGATGCCACTTCCTAGGGGAAGGAGTGAGGAATTATATGAGTGTGGATCGCTACAACGACATGGCCTCCGCCATGAAGGCGGTGAGCCAGCGCCAAGGGGCAGCGGTGGGGGCCGGACGAGGCTACCGGCCACTCCCGGGGGGCCACTCCTGGAGGGCTCCCGGCAAGCAGACACCCTCCCCCTCCCCCCCCCCCAACTTGTCCCCGGGGGGGGGTGCGGCGAAACCCGGACATTGAGAGGATGTCTTCTGGATTGTGAGCCCGCTGCTGGGTAGGGACCGTCTCTATATGTTGCAAACTTGTACTTCCCAAGCGCTTAGTACAGTGCTGTGCACACAGTAAGCGCTCCATAAATACGATTGATAATGATGCCATTTGTCTGCTGCATGGGGTTAGGGCATGGGCCTGGGAGTCACAAGGTTTGCTGCCATTTGTCTGCTGCATAGGGTTAGGGCATGGGCTTGGGAGTCACAAGGTTTGCTGCCATTTGTCTGCTGCATAGGGTTAGGGCACGGGCCTGGGAGTCACAAGGTTTGCTGCCATTTCCCCTTTTAGACTGTGAGCCCACTGTTGGGTAGGGACTGTCTCTATATGTTGCCAACTTGTACTTCCCAAGCGCTTAGTACAGTGCTCTGCACACAGTAAGCGCTCAATAAATAAAATTGATAATGATGCCATTTGTCTGCTACATGGGGTTAGGGCACGGGCCTGGGAGTCCCAAGGTTTGCTGCCATTTGTCTGCTGCATAGGGTTAGGGCACGGGCCTGGGAGTCACAAGGTTTGCTGCCATTTCCCCTTTTAGACTGTGAGCCCACTGTTGGGTAGGGACTGTCTCTATATGTTGCCAACTTGTACTTCCCAAGCGCTTAGTACAGTGCTGTGCACACAGTAAGCACTCAATAAATACGATTGATAAGGATGCCATTTGTCTGCTGCATGGGGTTAGGGCACGGGCCTGGGAGTCCCAAGGTTTGCTGCCATTTGTCTGCTGCATAGGGTTAGGGCACGGGCCTGGGAGTCACAAGGTTTGCTGCCATTTGTCCTTTTAGACGGTGAGCCCACTGTTGGGTAGGGACTGTCTGTATATGTTGCCACCTTGTACTTCCCAAGCGTTTAGTACAGTGCTCAGCACACAGTAAGCGCTCAATAAATACGATTGATAATGATGTCATTTGTCTGCTGCATGGGGTTAGGGCACGGGCCTGGGAGTCACAAGGTTTGCTGCCATTTCCCCTTTTAGACTGTGAGCCCACTGTTGGGTAGGGACTGTCTCTATATGTTGCCAACTTGTACTTCCCAAGCGCTTAGTACAGTGCTCTGCACACAGTAAGCGCTCAATAAATACGACTGATAATGATGCCATTTGTCTGCTAAATGGGGTTAGGGCACGGGCCTGGGAGTCCCAAGGTTTGCTGCTATTTGTCTGCTGCTTAGGGTTAGGGCACGGGCCTGGGAGTCACAGGGTTTGCTGCCATTTCCCCTTTTAGACTGTGAGCCCACTGTTGGGTAGGGACTGTCTCTATATGTTGCCACCTTGTACTTCCCAAGCGTTTAGTACAGTGCTCGGCACACAGTAAGAGCTCAATAAATACGATTGATAATGATGTCATTTGTCTGCTGCATGGGGTTAGGGCACGGGCCTTGGAGTCCCAAGGTTTGCTGCCATTTGTCTGCTGCATAGGGTTAGGGCACGGGCCTGGGAGTCACAAGGTTTGCTGCCATTTGTCCTTTTAGACTGTGAGCCCACTGTTGGGTAGGGACTGTCTCTATATGTTGCCAACTTGTACTTCCCAAGCGCTTAGTACAGTGCTCTGCACACAGTAAGCGCTCAATAAATAAAATTGATAATGATGCCATTTGTCTGCTACATGGGGTTAGGGCACGGGCCTGGGAGTCCCAAGGTTTGCTGCCATTTGTCTGCTGCATAGGGTTAGGGCACGGGCCTGGGAGTCACAAGGTTTGCTGCCATTTCCCCTTTTAGACTGTGAGCCCACTGTTGGGTAGGGACTGTCTCTATATGTTGCCAACTTGTACTTCCCAAGCGCTTAGTACAGTGCTGTGCACGCAGTAAGCACTCAATAAATACGATTGATAAGGATGCCATTTGTCTGCTGCATGGGGTTAGGGCACGGGCCTGGGAGTCCCAAGGTTTGCTGCCATTTGTCTGCTGCATAGGGTTAGGGCACGGGCCTGGGAGTCACAAGGTTTGCTGCCATTTGTCCTTTTAGACGGTGAGCCCACTGTTGGGTAGGGACTGTCTGTATATGTTGCCACCTTGTACTTCCCAAGCGTTTAGTACAGTGCTCAGCACACAGTAAGCGCTCAATAAATACGATTGATAATGATGTCATTTGTCTGCTGCATGGGGTTAGGGCACGGGCCTGGGAGTCACAAGGTTTGCTGCCATTTCCCCTTTTAGACTGTGAGCCCACTGTTGGGTAGGGACTGTCTCTATATGTTGCCAACTTGTACTTCCCAAGCGCTTAGTACAGTGCTCTGCACACAGTAAGCACTCAATAAATACGACTGATAATGATGCCATTTGTCTGCTAAATGGGGTTAGGGCACGGGCCTGGGAGTCCCAAGGTTTGCTGCTATTTGTCTGCTGCTTAGGGTTAGGGCACGGGCCTGGGAGTCACAGGGTTTGCTGCCATTTCCCCTTTTAGACTGTGAGCCCACTGTTGGGTAGGGACTGTCTCTATATGTTGCCACCTTGTACTTCCCAAGCGTTTAGTACAGTGCTCGGCACACAGTAAGAGCTCAATAAATACGATTGATAATGATGTCATTTGTCTGCTGCATGGGGTTAGGGCACGGGCCTTGGAGTCCCAAGGTTTGCTGCCATTTGTCTGCTGCATAGGGTTAGGGCACGGGCCTGGGAGTCACAAGGTTTGCTGCCATTTCCCCTTTTAGACTGTGAGCCCACTGTTGGGTAGGGACTGTCTCTATATGTTGCCAACTTGTACTTCCCAAGCGCTTAGTACAGTGCTCTGCACACAGTAAGCGCTCAATAAATAAAATTGATAATGATGCCATTTGTCTGCTACATGGGGTTAGGGCACGGGCCTGGGAGTCCCAAGGTTTGCTGCCATTTGTCTGCTGCATAGGGTTAGGGCACGGGCCTGGGAGTCACAAGGTTTGCTGCCATTTCCCCTTTTAGACTGTGAGCCCACTGTTGGGTAGGGACTGTCTCTATATGTTGCCAACTTGTACTTCCCAAGCGCTTAGTACAGTGCTGTGCACACAGTAAGCACTCAATAAATACGATTGATAAGGATGCCATTTGTCTGCTGCATGGGGTTAGGGCACGGGACTGGGAGTCCCAAGGTTTGCTGCCATTTGTCTGCTGCATAGGGTTAGGGCACGGGCCTGGGAGTCACAAGGTTTGCTGCCATTTGTCCTTTTAGACGGTGAGCCCACTGTTGGGTAGGGACTGTCTGTATATGTTGCCACCTTGTACTTCCCAAGCGTTTAGTACAGTGCTCAGCACACAGTAAGCGCTCAATAAATACGATTGATAATGATGTCATTTGTCTGCTGCATGGGGTTAGGGCACGGGCCTGGGAGTCACAAGGTTTGCTGCCATTTCCCCTTTTAGACTGTGAGCCCACTGTTGGGTAGGGACTGTCTCTATATGTTGCCAACTTGTACTTCCCAAGCGCTTAGTACAGTGCTCTGCACACAGTAAGCACTCAATAAATACGACTGATAATGATGCCATTTGTCTGCTAAATGGGGTTAGGGCACGGGCCTGGGAGTCCCAAGGTTTGCTGCTACTTGTCTGCTGCTTAGGGTTAGGGCACGGGCCTGGGAGTCACAGGGTTTGCTGCCATTTCCCCTTTTAGACTGTGAGCCCACTGTTGGGTAGGGACTGTCTCTATATGTTGCCACCTTGTACTTCCCAAGCGTTTAGTACAGTGCTCGGCACACAGTAAGAGCTCAATAAATACGATTGATAATGATGTCATTTGTCTGCTGCATGGGGTTAGGGCACGGGCCTTGGAGTCCCAAGGTTTGCTGCCATTTGTCTGCTGCATAGGGTTAGGGCACGGGCCTGGGAGTCACAAGGTTTGCTGCCATTTCCCCTTTTAGACTGTGAGCCCACTGTTGGGTAGGGACTGTCTCTATATGTTGCCAACTTGTACTTCCCAAGCGCTTAGTACAGTGCTCTGCACACAGTAAGCGCTCAATAAATAAAATTGATAATGATGCCATTTGTCTGCTACATGGGGTTAGGGCACGGGCCTGGGAGTCCCAAGGTTTGCTGCCATTTGTCTGCTGCATAGGGTTAGGGCACGGGCCTGGGAGTCACAAGGTTTGCTGCCATTTCCCCTTTTAGACTGTGAGCCCACTGTTGGGTAGGGACTGTCTCTATATGTTGCCAACTTGTACTTCCCAAGCGCTTAGTACAGTGCTGTGCACACAGTAAGCACTCAATAAATACGATTGATAAGGATGCCATTTGTCTGCTGCATGGGGTTAGGGCACGGGACTGGGAGTCCCAAGGTTTGCTGCCATTTGTCTGCTGCATAGGGTTAGGGCACGGGCCTGGGAGTCACAAGGTTTGCTGCCATTTGTCCTTTTAGACGGTGAGCCCACTGTTGGGTAGGGACTGTCTGTATATGTTGCCACCTTGTACTTCCCAAGCGTTTAGTACAGTGCTCAGCACACAGTAAGCGCTCAATAAATACGATTGATAATGATGTCATTTGTCTGCTGCATGGGGTTAGGGCACGGGCCTGGGAGTCACAAGGTTTGCTGCCATTTCCCCTTTTAGACTGTGAGCCCACTGTTGGGTAGGGACTGTCTCTATATGTTGCCAACTTGTACTTCCCAAGCGCTTAGTACAGTGCTCTGCACACAGTAAGCACTCAATAAATACGACTGATAATGATGCCATTTGTCTGCTAAATGGGGTTAGGGCACGGGCCTGGGAGTCCCAAGGTTTGCTGCTACTTGTCTGCTGCTTAGGGTTAGGGCACGGGCCTGGGAGTCACAGGGTTTGCTGCCATTTCCCCTTTTAGACTGTGAGCCCACTGTTGGGTAGGGACTGTCTCTATATGTTGCCACCTTGTACTTCCCAAGCGTTTAGTACAGTGCTCGGCACACAGTAAGAGCTCAATAAATACGATTGATAATGATGTCATTTGTCTGCTGCATGGGGTTAGGGCACGGGCCTTGGAGTCCCAAGGTTTGCTGCCATTTGTCTGCTGCATAGGGTTAGGGCACGGGCCTGGGAGTCACAAGGTTTGCTGCCATTTCCCCTTTTAGACTGTGAGCCCACTGTTGGGTAGGGACTGTCTCTATATGTTGCCAACTTGTACTTCCCAAGCGCTTAGTACAGTGCTCTGCACACAGTAAGCGCTCAATAAATAAAATTGATAATGATGCCATTTGTCTGCTACATGGGGTTAGGGCACGGGCCTGGGAGTCCCAAGGTTTGCTGCCATTTGTCTGCTGCATAGGGTTAGGGCACGGGCCTGGGAGTCACAAGGTTTGCTGCCATTTCCCCTTTTAGACTGTGAGCCCACTGTTGGGTAGGGACTGTCTCTATATGTTGCCAACTTGTACTTCCCAAGCGCTTAGTACAGTGCTGTGCACACAGTAAGCACTCAATAAATACGATTGATAAGGATGCCATTTGTCTGCTGCATGGGGTTAGGGCACGGGACTGGGAGTCCCAAGGTTTGCTGCCATTTGTCTGCTGCATAGGGTTAGGGCACGGGCCTGGGAGTCACAAGGTTTGCTGCCATTTGTCCTTTTAGACGGTGAGCCCACTGTTGGGTAGGGACTGTCTGTATATGTTGCCACCTTGTACTTCCCAAGCGTTTAGTACAGTGCTCAGCACACAGTAAGCGCTCAATAAATACGATTGATAATGATGTCATTTGTCTGCTGCATGGGGTTAGGGCACGGGCCTGGGAGTCACAAGGTTTGCTGCCATTTCCCCTTTTAGACTGTGAGCCCACTGTTGGGTAGGGACTGTCTCTATATGTTGCCAACTTGTACTTCCCAAGCGCTTAGTACAGTGCTCTGCACACAGTAAGCACTCAATAAATACGACTGATAATGATGCCATTTGTCTGCTAAATGGGGTTAGGGCACGGGCCTGGGAGTCCCAAGGTTTGCTGCTATTTGTCTGCTGCTTAGGGTTAGGGCACGGGCCTGGGAGTCACAGGGTTTGCTGCCATTTCCCCTTTTAGACTGTGAGCCCACTGTTGGGTAGGGACTGTCTCTATATGTTGCCACCTTGTACTTCCCAAGCGTTTAGTACAGTGCTCGGCACACAGTAAGAGCTCAATAAATACGATTGATAATGATGTCATTTGTCTGCTGCATGGGGTTAGGGCACGGGCCTTGGAGTCCCAAGGTTTGCTGCCATTTGTCTGCTGCATAGGGTTAGGGCACGGGCCTGGGAGTCACAAGGTTTGCTGCCATTTCCCCTTTTAGACTGTGAGCCCACTGTTGGGTAGGGACTGTCTCTATATGTTGCCAACTTGTACTTCCCAAGCGCTTAGTACAGTGCTCGGCACACAGTAAGCGCTCAATAAATAAAATTGATAATGATGCCATTTGTCTGCTACATGGGGTTAGGGCACGGGCCTGGGAGTCCCAAGGTTTGCTGCCATTTGTCTGCTGCATAGGGTTAGGGCACGGGCCTGGGAGTCACAAGGTTTGCTGCCATTTCCCCTTTTAGACTGTGAGCCCACTGTTGGGTAGGGACTGTCTCTATATGTTGCCAACTTGTACTTCCCAAGCGCTTAGTACAGTGCTGTGCACACAGTAAGCACTCAATAAATACGATTGATAAGGATGCCATTTGTCTGCTGCATGGGGTTAGGGCACGGGCCTGGGAGTCCCAAGGTTTGCTGCCATTTGTCTGCTGCATAGGGTTAGGGCACGGGCCTGGGAGTCACAAGGTTTGCTGCCATTTGTCCTTTTAGACGGTGAGCCCACTGTTGGGTAGGGACTGTCTGTATATGTTGCCACCTTGTACTTCCCAAGCGTTTAGTACAGTGCTCAGCACACAGTAAGCGCTCAATAAATACGATTGATAATGATGTCATTTGTCTGCTGCATGGGGTTAGGGCACGGGCCTGGGAGTCACAAGGTTTGCTGCCATTTCCCCTTTTAGACTGTGAGCCCACTGTTGGGTAGGGACTGTCTCTATATGTTGCCAACTTGTACTTCCCAAGCGCTTAGTACAGTGCTCTGCACACAGTAAGCACTCAATAAATACGACTGATAATGATGCCATTTGTCTGCTAAATGGGGTTAGGGCACGGGCCTGGGAGTCCCAAGGTTTGCTGCTATTTGTCTGCTGCTTAGGGTTAGGGCAGGGGCCTGGGAGTCACGAGGTTTGCTGCCATTTCCCCTTTTAGACTGTGAGCCCACTGTTGGGTAGGGACTGTCTCTATATGTTGCCAACTTGTACTTCCCAAGCGTTTAGTACAGTGCTCTGCACACAGTAAGCGCTCAATAAATACGATTGATAATGATGCCATTTGTCTGCTGCATGGGGTTAGGGCACGGGCCTTGGAGTCCCAAGGTTTGCTGCCATTTGTCTGCTGCATAGGGTTAGGGCACGGGCCTGGGAGTCACAAGGTTTGCTGCCATTTCCCCTTTTAGACTGTGAGCCCACTGTTGGGTAGGGACTGTCTCTATATGTTGCCAACTTGTACTTCCCAAGCGTTTAGTACAGTGCTCGGCACACAGTAAGCGCTCAATAAATACGATTGATAATGATGTCATTTGTCTGCTGCATGGAGTTAGGGCACGGGCCTGGGAGTCCCAAGGTTTGCTGCCATTTGTCTGCTGCATAGGGTTAGGGCACGGGCCTGGGAGTCACAGGGTTTGCTGCCATTTCCCCTTTTAGACTGTGAGCCCACTGTTGGGTAGGGACTGTCTCTATATGTTGCCACCTTGTACTTCCCAAGCGTTTAGTACAGTCCTCAGCACACAGTAAGCGCTCAATAAATACGATTGATAATGATGTCATTTGTATGCTGCATGGGGTTAGGGCACGGGCCTGGGAGTCACAAGGTTTGCTGCCATTTCCCCTTTTAGACTGTGAGCCCACTGTTGGGTAGGGACTGTCTCTATATGTTGCCAACTTGTACTTCCCAAGCGCTTAGTACAGTGCTCTGCACACAGTAAGTGCTCAATAAATATGATTGATAATGATGCCATTTGTCTGCTACATGGGGTTAGGGCACGGGCCTGGGAGTCCCAAGGTTTGCTGCCATTTGTCTGCTGCATAGGGTTAGGGCACGGGCCTGGGAGTCACAAGGTTTGCTGCCATTTGTCCTTTTAGACTGTGAGCCCACTGTTGGGTAGGGACTGTCTCTATATGTTGCCAACTTGTACTTCCCAAGCGCTTAGCACAGTGCTCTGCACACAGTAAGCGCTCAATAAGTACGATTGATAATGATGCCATTTGTCTGCTGCATGGGGTTAGGGCACGGGCCTCGGAGTCACAAGGTTTGCTGCCTTTTCCCCTTTTAGACTGTGAGCCCACTGTTGGGTAGGGACTGTCTCTATATGTTGCCAACTTGTACTTCCCAAGCGTTTAGTACAGTGCTCTGCACACAGTAAGCGCTCAATAAATACGATTGATAATGATGCCATTTGTCTGCTGCATGGGGTTAGGGCACGGGCCTGGGAGTCACAAGGTTTGCTGCTATTTGTCTGCTGCTTAGGGTTAGGGCAGGGGCCTGGGAGTCACGAGGTTTGCTGCCATTTCCCCTTTTAGACTGTGAGCCCACTGTTGGGTAGGGACTGTCTCTATATGTTGCCAACTTGTACTTCCCAAGCGTTTAGTACAGTGCTCTGCACACAGTAAGCGCTCAATAAATACGATTGATAATGATGCCATTTGTCTGCTGCATGGGGTTAGGGCACGGGCCTGGGAGTCACAAGGTTTGCTGCTATTTGTCTGCTGCTTAGGGTTAGGGCAGGGGCCTGGGAGTCACGAGGTTTGCTGCCATTTCCCCTTTTAGACTGTGAGCCCACTGTTGGGTAGGGACTGTCTCTAAATGTTGCCAACTTGTACTTCCCAAGCGCTTAGTACAGTGCTGTGCACACAGTAAGCGCTCAATAAACACGATTGATAATAAATATGATTGAATGAATGAATGATGGGTAGGGACCGTTTCTATATGTTGCCAACTTGTACTTCCCAAGCGCTTAGTACAGTGCTCTGCACACAGTAAGCGCTCAATACAACAATGAATGAATGGTGGATAGGGACCGTCTCTATATGTTGCCAACTTGTACTTCCTAAGCACTTAGTACAGTGCTCTGCACACAGTAAGTGCTCAATAAATACAATTGAATGAATGAGTTGGATACGTAAAGTTTAAGAGCTCAACATGACTGAGCAGGTTTGAGGGCCCTCCCAAACAGGATCATCACTTAAAATATAAGAATAAATTCATTGCCAGGGCCATGCACATACACGTGTAGTTGGAATTTTAACCTTTATCTGGCTTAATACCTAACTTTTACCCTTTGCGTAAATTAACACTTTCCTTTTTTTTCTCCCCATGTTATTTAAGTGTTTACTATGTGTCAGGCACTGTACTAATCAGTCAATCAATCGTATTGAGCGCTTACTGTGTGCAGAGCACTGTACTAAGCGCTTGGGAAGTACAAGTCGGCAACATATAGAGACAGTCCCTACCCAACAGTGGGCTCACAGTCTAAAAGGGGGAGACAGAGAACAAAACCAAACATACTAACAAAATAAAATAAATAGAATGGGGTAGATATAGGCTAATCAGGTTGAACACAGAACATATCCCTCATGGGGCTCACAGTCAATCTACATTTTGCATATGAAGTAACAGGCACAGAGAGGTTAAATGACTTGCCCAAGGTCACACAGCTGACACCTCCTTATCTGTAGAATGGGGATTCCATGCCTGGTCTCCCTCCTACTTAGACTGTGAGCCCTATGAGCGACAAGGACTGTGTCTGACCTGTTTATCTTCAATTTACCCCAGTGCCTGGCACAAAGTAAGTGCTTAACAAATACACTGCTGTTATTATGATGCCATCACCTTTCTTCCTCCCCCACACTGCATACCTAAAGTAAAAATGATAAAGTGTAAATCTGCTCAGAGATCTTAACGGACCATGCCTGCTTATTCTATTGTACTCACCCAGGCATTTAGTACATTGCTCGGCTCAACAACCACCATTGCTTGAGGTGTCTTTGAAATCTGCAGTATCTGGTGGTCCTTCACTGCCTTATCAGCACCAGTCCATGAAAGTACATCCCAATGCAGATGACAAATACAGATGCTTCAGTCCTATCCCTGGAGATGGCTTTCAAACTTGGCAGGTGCACAGAAAGCTAACTAAAGAGACTTAATAAAATAGTGGAGCTTTTCCTGTAAATAAATCTGAATTCAGACATTTTCGTTTGAATTCCCTTAGGCCTCCCACCTTAGCCATTAGTACCACTGGTTTTGTGGAAAATATACCATGTAGTTTCACACCTAAATTCTTTTCACAGCAGGAAGCAACAAATAGCCTGGCCTGCCTGAATTACTCCTGAAATGAGAAACACATGAATCAGAGAAGGAGCTAATAGGAAGCCGATTTTCCACTGAAAGTTCAGCTTCCCTGGAATAAAAAAATAAAAAAATTCATGCAGTCACAGGGCTCTGCTTAGCTCTGGGTTGGGAAGGAAAGTAGGCCAGAAGTTATTAATAAGTAGGGCTCCAAGCTGTGTGTGCAGGCATCATCTGAATAAGCCACATTTCAACTCCACTCTGTGGAGCTGGAGCACGTTCCAGCTAGACGAGATCTGTCACGGCACAGTTTGAGACAAAAATCTCCCTGGACTCCTTCTTGTTTCACATCCAGCACAGGCCTGGCCTTGGTTTGAATTCTCACTCTATGGTGGGAGAGTCCAAATGGGAGAGTCCAAACCTCTGGGGTCTTTGTTTCACATCCAAAGCTGGGGGGAGGAAGAGGGAGGAAATGGAGGATCCCGTTACAGAAGGGATCTAAGGGAGGAGCCAGAAGAATAATTCTGAGTTTCTGTCACTGATTGGATAAGGTCTCACCTCTCCACTGCCCTTCCCCTGAACACTCCCATCCCAATAGCAGAGAGAGGCCAGACACTGTCACGGAATGACCTCCAATTGGCCAAGCCTTACTGAGCTATGGCTATCAACCATAAGTGGGTTCTGAAGTCCCAGAACTTTAACTCACCCTATGTTCCTCCCCATCTCAATATTAGACTGTGATGTGGCTTCTTCCTTGGGACACTGAAGCTGGGGATGCTCAGCTGTATACCCCTGACTAGGACTATATATTTGATATTATCCAAAGCAGAAATGGGATTTAAAAATTTCCAGCAGGATGGAGTTGAGAACTCTGCAGACGTCCCAAGAAGCATGGCTGATCCAGATTCCCAGATTAGACAAGATCAAGGTCAGAATTTAATTGGGACCACAAACTGGAAAAGATCACTACAGAAAATATTGGAGTTGATGTTTACAAGGTCCTATTTACAGTATCAAGTAGGATGATCTGGCTGCAGGAGTCAGACACCACTGTTTCAGCCAGGAGGCTGGCTGCCTGAAAGCTTCCTTGGTAAACTGGCTGGAAACCAGCCCAAATTTACCCAATCAAGCAATCAATCCTATTTATTGAGCACTTATTAAGTGCACAGCACTATATGAAGCACTTTTACCCTAGTTATAACAAGCCAACAGAGGAATATATTTTGAGTATCTTCTTCTGGACATACTAGACCTGAAAATTAGGATACAAAAATGGAATTACCTTTTTGAAGCTCCTCCTGCCTCATGTCCTGGCATCAAGAACATTTGTTAGACTAGTCTGACAGACTAGTTTGACTTTGCTATCATGATGCAATCAATCAATAGTATTTACTGATCGCTTACTGTGGGTGGAGCACACAGTATACTGTGCTAATTAGAAAGAGGGTACTAATTCCATACTACATTCCTTTAGGAATTCCTTTGGGAATGCAGTATGGTATTTCCAAACTATTTTTATATATACACACACACACACACACACACACATATATAAACACATACATACATGTATATATTTAAATAGCTTAGAAATAAAATGTCTATTAAGAAATTTTTGTGGTAATGAAAAAGGATTTTATGTAAAAATGCCTTTTAATGCTTTGGCACTGGTGCTTCTAGCAATGGACTTTACATTAAACAGGCAGAAACTCTGAATAGACGTTACTAGGAAACCACATTTCTGTTCTGTTTTTTTCCTTTTTCTTCTCTCTCTCTCTCTCTCCCCTCTCCCTCAAATTGCACCTAAATGACCTCAAATGTTCCCTCCTGCTTTCCCCCCAACCTCCTCCCCCTACTCCCAAACTCACACACTTAATTTTGTCATTCATCAAAGCTTCCCATCCCAATTCTATCCTTAAAGGGACATCCCTTTCCTCATGAAAGATCTAATTATTGGAAGGGCTATAACTTTTGTGAATTTCTCAATTACCCCCAATCACACAACCTAATGGCCTATGGGTACGATTTGTGTTCAAGAGTCCAAGAGGCTTCAGGAATCCTTGTCTGACAGGAACTGTCTGTATCTGGAGAGCTACTCGGAAAAACATGCAAATTAATGCAAAGAATACCCCAGCCTAAAGATAGACAGGACCCCCCACCCAAACTCCCAAAGTCTGTGCCCAGAGAGAAGTGGAAGGGATATAAAATAACTAGGAAAATCAGTTCTTTTACTGAGACCCAAGGCAGACCCTTTTTTCCCTAGGACAATGGTTTCTGATTTAACTGATGCTGCTCAATCAGTCTTATTGTTTACCC
This sequence comes from Tachyglossus aculeatus, assembly GCF_015852505.1. Classification (NCBI taxonomy): domain Eukaryota; kingdom Metazoa; phylum Chordata; class Mammalia; order Monotremata; family Tachyglossidae; genus Tachyglossus; species Tachyglossus aculeatus. The sequence goes on along the minus strand of NC_052074.1, from coordinate 53,197,245 downwards.
TAATTTCCAATAATTTTTTTAAAAAGATACCTTTATTTCCTTTTCCTTCTCCCCCCCAACCTCAGAAAAACTGCACCTGATGATAAATGATATTTGTTCATTCATTCAATCGTATTTATTGAGCACTTACTGTGTGCAGAGCACTGTACTAAGCGCTTGGGAAGTACAAGTTGGAAACATATAGAGACGGTCCCTACCCAACAGTGGGCTCACAGTCTAGAAACAGTGGGCTCACGGTTGAAACATACCTAAAAATTTACTAAAATTTCCTTTCGATATGAAAGGATCTCAGCTTTCTTCCCTCACAACTGACTTGTGTTATTTCCCACAGGAAATTAAAAAAAAACTGATTTCTGAGTAATTTATTGCAGTTGATTTGAGAAGAAATTATTCAATTCCCTCAAATTTGTGGACCCTGAGACTAACCTGATAATCACCAGCTATTTAGAAAATCAAACACCTAATGGCATTAGAGAGAAGGCTAAATTTGGCCTGTTGCTCTGAGAACCAAAATGTTTTAAAACCTTATCAAGGAGACTGAGCAATGGCTGAACAGCCTCAGCAACCATACTTTTTAAATTCAAAGACTTCCAGTGGGTACAAATCAGTAATTCATTTTCTCACGTTGCAAAGCAGAGAAGTGCAGAAAGTGAAACTTCAGAGCACTAATGTACTTTAAATTGAACCACCACAGAGAAGATGATTGACTTATGGGAGAAATTCTACCACCGCAAATATCTACTTGACCCCTACCTGACTTTATTGGCAAGTGGCAGCACAAATTGAAAGTCAAAATTGGCCTGCAGCAATTTCCACTTAAACTGAATTAGGATGAAAGACTGATAGGCCCCCCTCTCATGTACCTGAAGTGGAGAGCACTCAGTCAAGAGCAGACATAACAGGGTATGTAACTCTGTCTAGTTATGAAAGCCAAAAGGCCAGCTTAAGAATGGTGTATAGGAAGGAAATGAAGAGCAAGATACCAGCTCTTCCAAACAACAACTCTATCACACTCAGGCGTTTCAAGTAACAGCACCATCACTTTTGTAGAGTTGCTTGGGGTTCTAGAGATGGGCTCAATGTTATCTACTCTCTAAGTGCTAATGAAAACAGTGGCCAATACAGTACATTCAAGCTCTCAGCTTCAGGAAGAGATTCTTTATTTTACTATTTGACAAGAGGAAGAGTAACTTGAGGTTGAACCCATACACAACTATCATGAGTCTACCTCACCTGGTGGATTTGGAGGAGTAAATCATCTGTGACAGTCTCCTTTTTGTTCACAGAAAGTCTCTGGTTCTGGGATTTCAGTAGTCTAGTCCTTACAGCAAGGCAACACATGGCAGAATAATAATAATAATAATGTGGTATTTGTTAAGAGCTTACTATCTTCCAGGTCCTGTATAAGCACTGGGGTGGATACAGCAAATCAGACTGCACACAGTCCCTGTCCCACATGGGACTCACAGTAGCAATTCTCATTTAACATATGAGGTCACTGAGTCCCAGAGAAGTGAAGTGACTTGACCAAGGTCACACAGCAGACAAGTGGTAGAGTCGGGATTAGAATCCCTGACCTTCTGACTCCCAGGCTTGTGCTCTACTACGCCATGCTGCTTTACTGCAGAAGGAGCACTGATCATGGAATCCTACAGTCTGAGCCCATTACCAGTCAGGTAGCCTTGAATAAGTCTCGTGACCCCTGCTGCAACACATGGTTTATTGTGAGGACAGTCAGGACAACAGTCAGAACAATTAAAAAGAAGTAGTAGTAAGAAATGATCAAAATCAAAGGCAGGAAGTTGCCCTATGCATCACAAAAGCAAACGGCGTCAGCTCCAGCTATAAACTGTTTCTTCAAGTGAATAATGATGCAGCACCATGCTTTGTTTTGGGAATGTCACATTCAAAACTTAGCTGCCCTTTGGTGCTGTGTGGCAGGCAGAGTTTCCTGGTGGGTGGGATGCCTGCCAAATATCGACCCTATTCTTTGTGTGGGCAGAGAAAACACTATGGGAAGAGATATCTTGTCACCACAATTGGCTGTTCTGCTGACATTTCCTTGCTGCTGCACAACACTACACATTTTTGACCAACTCCTCTCCTGCAACTCCCCTGTCACTGGACATTCATGGTTAAAGGAGAAAAGAGAGTCAGAATAACTGATTTCGGCATCTGGAGAATGGGACATATTACAAAGCAGAAGGCTGAACACCATATCTCCACACTACGAATGCTCAGAATCATAAATAAGAGGCAACATACTACTTTCCACCCATCATCCTGGGAAATGTTTCCTGGTATGGGGCCTACTAAATTTATCTCCCTTAATTACACCCAACAATTTCCAGTGAATGTACTTATAGTTCCCTAAATACTATCCCAATCGGGCAGCCATTCCATTCACTACTGTGGAAAAGGTCACTTTCTCCTGCAGAACAGGGGAGTTTGGTCATAGGGTACTGTAAAGTCCCTGCTTCTGCAGCAGGTCAGAGGACCGAGCAGCTGCTCAGGTTTTTACTAGTAAACAAACCACTGGAAGATTATGCCTCGAGAAGCCTGGGTGTTTCAGAATAAGGGAAATATTTAGTTTTGGATCCTCAGAGGATTATTGTTGAATCATCTGCATGCATTTAAACTGTGTGTGTTCCAGAGGGGCTAGGAAGGGAAAGCACCTTACTCCTCCATTTCTCTTCCCTACCCAAACTCCCACATTTACAGGCAGAATCAGGAAAACACAGAAAAAAGGTAAGTGTTAGGGCTTCTGGAAGCATCAGAAGTCAGCCAATATTTCTGATTCAAGCTACAGCCTCTGTTCAGATTAATAATAATATAAGCTTTTCTCCTGGTCATAGCCAATCTATCTTCCCCACCTCCCAATTTCTTCAAGTTTGCACAAAGTCAACCTAAAATCTCTGAAGATGGCTCTCTAATAAAAAGGCATCCTCAAATCTTAAAAAGACAAAACAAACAAACAATTTCCTCTGTTTCTTCTGAGCTCTTTCAGCTTAAAGTCAGGTTGCTATGGAGAAATAGGCAGGGATCCCAAGTTCCTCTGTCTTCCAAAACCTTTCAGGGTGGAATTCATGCAACAAATTCTAGCTCTCCCTTTCCTTTTACAAGCCTGATATGTTCTTCCTTTCCCAGTTAATCCTAAGGAAAATGTTCTGCTAATATCGAGGTCCTCTCTTGCCCAGAGAATGACCTGACTGCTTTCCCTTATCACTTTCAACCTAGGTTCCTAGGTCCTAGTTTTGGAGGAAAACAAAACTTCATATCATATGACCATTTGTTCAATTACAGCTATTTGAAGGAAGGGGAGTGCTTACTCACCAGAGAGGAAATACACCAAGTCTCATGGTGATGAAAACAATGGCAAATATGATGAACAGGAGGTCACATATTTTTTGAAATTTGGCATAATTTGCCATTTTGGCAGCCTATGAAAGAAAGGGGTATGGTTACTTGGTTATATCGACACATAAAAAGCCTCTTTTCAGTACATGTGAATCATCTCCAAAGTGATGGGACATATTTAAGATGTCCAAAGGTTAGGGCTGCTATAAATTAATACTTTAAATGGCAGTCATGAGCTAAGTGACATACATCAGTAACTAAGAACAAAATGATTGAGCGACAGAGATTTAATGAAATATTCTGCAGCTTAGAAAACAAGATCACTCTAGGACTGACTTCAGACAAGTGCCTAAAAATGATTCACTCCTGCAGTATGCATGACCTGATTTTGCCTGATGTCAAACATAAGAGTGTCCAACAATCACAGGAAACCAACACTAAGACATATGCAACCCAGACTGAACTGGAGTGAATGGAACTTCATTTTTATCGGCTGAATGTAAAATTTCAGCACACTTTCCTGACACCTACTTACCAAACATTAAGTCAGGATCAGTTTCAAACTGATGTCCAGCTAATGCTTCAAATATCTGGTTACAAAGTAAAAGTGAAGAACACTACATTTTTCCTGCTGATTTCAGGGCACTCTTTTTTGCGGGTGGAAAGAGAGAGGACATGTACCTCTTACGTGCAGATTGCAACAGCTAATAGAATTTGCCTTCCCAGGGCATCTTTTCCATGAGGAGCAATCGTCTAGTGGAAAGAGCACAGGCTTGGGAGTCAGAGAACCTGGGTTCTAATACTGGCTCTGCCAGTTGCCTGCCGTGTGACCTTTGGCAAGTCACTTAGCTTCTCTATGCCTCAGTTTCTTCATCTATAAAATGGGAATTAAATACCTGTTCTCCCTCTCTCTTAGTCTATGAGCCTTATGAGGGAGACAGGGACTGAAACTAATCTGCATGCCTTGTACCTATCCAAGCACTAAATGCTCAGCATATAAGTAAGAGCTTAGCCAATACCATAATTATTACTATTGTTATTATTATTAAATCGGGAAATGTTTCCTGAACCCAGTTTGGACACCTTATTTTTTTTACTAAAACTATCCAAAATTATGACCTCAATCAATTATAGATGTACAACACATTAGTGTATTTATACAGAATCAGAATTCACAAACTTTAGTCACACAGAACAGACAAGTGGAAACAGTAGAGTTGCAAATAAGGACATCTGTGTTCCAGTCTTGGTATTGCTATGGGCTCACTGTGTGACACTGGGCAAACTACTTAACCACTTGGTGCTTTAGGTTCTCTGATTGATAAATGTAAATTAAAAATGCCTTGAGGGCAGGGAATGCATGTCTTGTTTCTGTTGTACTCTCTCAAGTGGTTAGTGCTCAAAACGTGCTCAAGAAATACCAGGACAGATTGATGTGATACACACCACCAGCCCTTGCCCACCCTCATGGATTTTGTGAGCATAAGAAAGAAAATGCCTGTGAATGTACTTAAAGCTTAAGAAGAGAGACTTGATTATTTTAATTTGAGCATTGGCATTCACATTCATATTCTAAAGAGTTATAGGGCTGCATGAGAAATGAATTATCAGAATATAAAGCACACCACATGAAAATTGCACTCTTGATTTTTGCATACTTGGCACTGGCTAGCCAATACTTGCATGTGGTGATCAATGGCATATGTTATTATCAAATGGCATTTACTGCATCATTGCATTAGGCACTTACCAACTAGTTGCCATAAAGGAAAAAGTTACATCATCCCCCCCATTAGCCTAGGCCCAGAATCTATTCCCGTATTTCTACAGTGATTTCCAGGACCAGATGAAAACTCTGATCGTCCTTGGACAATGAATGTCACACAAATTAATCTCCTCCCTGCCCTTATCTTCACCTGTGTTCCTTCCCTTCTTGCCACTACCTGGATTTGTTCTCAATAGCTCAGCTTACTGAGTAACAGATGGGTCGGAAGAATGTTTGCTATTGAACTGTTTAGAGTGGGATTCTCTGATGTCTTCAGCGGAGGGAAGAGGGGCGAGGACCCCTGGATAATCACTAGCTCCATGAATGTGTGTTTCTATAAAATCTCATGGTCAACTAACGGTCCCATAGACGCAGGTACAGTCTGCTCTGGGCTATGTGCAGCCTGTGATACTGTTTTCAACTCTGCCTCTCAGACCTATTTAGCTAACCTCCCTGCAGAATAAAGGCATCTTATCCCAGTTTATGGAACCCAGTACAACCAATGTGAAGACTATTTGACATCCACAGTTTATAAACATGTGCTCTCACCTCCAGCAGGGCATCCGGTGTATCATGAAGACACATAACCAGGGTCCCTACTCGGGCCATATTGTTGACATATGAAAAGGTAATCAGGGCTATGGTTGTGAGATGATGCAGGAACATAATGCCAAAGTCCTTCAAGAGAAAAGAAGAGTGTTAGGAATTAGCAGTCTTGGAAAACATTCCAATCTCCATCCAAAATCTTGCCCTGCCTCTGACTAGTTTGTTTAAATTACACTCTGTTGGAGTTCATGACATTGCCTGGAGTTGGAGAAGTCTGATATTGGGCAGACTGGATGTGTCAGCGCTTAGAACAGTGCTCAGCACATAGTAAGCGCTTAACAAATACCATTATTATTATTATTAGTATTATTATTATTATTGTTATTATTATTATGTGTTAAGAACCCCGGAGGATCTTGGCCTTCAAAACCAGAAAGAGTTAAGCTGGCTGAAGCAGAACAGAACACAACTAATCCTTTGATGTCAGGGCTTAAGAAACCAGAATAGAATCAGAAATCATCAATGGCAGCGTGTAGCTACACAAACAGTCCTTTGCTTCATTCTAGGTCTCTAATCATGTCAATATGGAATTGGGGAATAATTTTAGTCTATCTCTCTATCATTAAAGGGGACAGTCTAACGGGGGACCATTAGACTGTAAGATTCTTGAAGGAAGGAAATATGTCTTGCTTCTGTTGAACTCTCCCAAGTACTTAACATAGTGTTTTGCACTTCATCAATACCACTGATTAGCCAAGTGGATCAAGGAGGAGGGACTTCATCAGCATCTAGTCTGGCCAGCAAAGACTCCAGGAGGTCAGGCCTGGATCTAAGCCATCCTAGGATCCTTTGCATCACAGATGACTTAGGGCAATCTGAACCCTCATTTTGAATAACTGAATCCCACACATTCATCCTGCCTGCCATGAAAGGAAAGAAAATTATTATTATGGTATTTATTAAATGCTTACTATGTGCCAGGCATTGTACTAAATGCTGGGTAAGCACTATAAGCGGCAACAGAATGAAAATAGGAGCCAAGAGATGGAAATGTATCTGTTAATTTTCGTTCTCCTTGACAAAACAATCATCCAAAACCAGAATGCAGATGCTTTTGAAGCAGAAATGAATAGCAAAATCCCAAATCTGAACTAAAGCCCATCTAGTATCTGACCCTACTGCTATATATCAAGATTTCTTGATGAACCAACTGTCCCTCCCTTACTTGAGTAGAAACAGTTTATTCCTTGAACTCCATTAACAATGGATTGTTTCTCTTCCACTCTGGCAATGGGGGCAGCAGGACCTCTGATCCATTAGCATCTATTCACATTTAAAACTGTACCTTCCTCCATGTGTTTGATCTCCTGGAGCCCAGCATAAAGGAAAAGACCCCGTGGAGTGCATTTGGAAAACATTTTGCAATAGCATTAGTTGATTATTTATCCGGGTTCAGTTGATCTGGCCCAGCATTGTGGAGGTTTCTGAAAGGCCATGGGCCTGCAACAAAACACACCTAGTGATGGCCTCCTATGGAATGGTGCCAAATACACACTGGCTATGAAAGGCCTCGCTTTATATTATTTCTTCAAAACATTTTAAAAGAACAGAATACAGTGAGACATTGTTGTACCATTCCTATACCTTTTCATTTCCCTGTCCTTAGAGTGCCCTGGATGAATTTCATTAAACACTGCAAACCTTCCTTTACATTGCAGACTTTCCCTTAAATACACTATTTGCAGAGAAGTGGCATAAATGCTTGGAAACACATACCCTTATAATTAGTTTTCAAGGAGCTTTTGCACCTAAGTCCCTGAGCACTGGCAAGTGTTTATTTTATTTTCACTCAATCATATTAGAGTGATCCAGAGGTATATTTGTGACAGAAGTTTTTCTTTTTTCATTTGTATATATAAAAAAAGAAAGAACAACTGTGTGAGCGTGAAGGTGCAGCTTTGGCTGCTCCTTGAGAAGCCATACCTTTACGCAGCCCAAACCTTCCTCAATTATGAGCACTTGGCTCCCATCTGAGTCCAGCAAGAACACTTGCTTCAGGGAGGAATTTAATCTTCATTGTAGTCTTAATACATATCGTTAGTCTGAATCCTGCCAGCTGGAGTCACCCCATTACGAAGGCCAGAGTTGAGAGGCTTTTGTGGGAATTTGTTCATAATGAGAGTGAAACCTGGTGTGGCAGTGAGGTTGTTCCCCATGATTCCCCATTCAGCAGTCTTGTAACTGGGTGGAATTTACTCCAACATTTATCTACAGCATTGCCCTTCCTTACCCAGGAAGTTCAGAGGCAGTCCAGCTACTTTCTGCACGCTCTATTGTGAGTGCTCCCTTTACAGTTGGAAGAGAAGTTAATTTCCAAGTTGGTTCCTCTGCTACTCCACCAGACTTTCAAGGGAGCCTTCCTTGATTTGGGGGTTCTCCCCTCCAAATCAGCCCCACTTTTTAATTTTGAAATCCACAGGATGAAATTTGATGATGATGATAATAATAATACTTATGTTATTTGTTAAATACTTAGTATGTGCAAGGCACTGTACTAAGGGCTGAAGTAGACAAGATCATCAAGTGGGACAGTCTCTGTTACACAAAGCTCTCACAGACTTAATCCCCATTTTACAGATGAGGTAACTGAGGCACAGGGAAGATAAGTGACTTGCCCAGAGTCACACAGCAGACAAGTGTCAGAGCAGGGATTAGAACCCAGATCCTTGGACTTTCAGGCTCATGCCCTTTCCACTGGGCATTGTTGCTTCATAGTCAATAGATGGAAATGTACCTACTGACTCAATTGCAGATGAATATGAAATCCTGGCAAAGATGGTCCTTGCTTTCACAGAACTTTCATTCATTCAATTGTATTTATTGAGTGCTCACTGTGCGCAGAACACTGTACTAAGCACTTGGGAAGTACAAATCGGCAACATATAGAGACGGTCTCTACCTAACAATGGGCTCACAGTCTGTACAAGTCCTCTGCTGAATTTGCACCATGATTTTGGGCAGAAGGAAAACCAATCTGAAGATTCAGAAGACAATAAGTAAAAGACAACTTGTTCCCCTGGCAAATTCTCAGGAAGTTGGAGGTTGAACAAAACTTAAACATGGTTACTCTAACTTCTGAAGAATAGATTTCATCTGTTTGGGATAGTTGAAGCAGCATGACGTAGAGGATAGAGCACGGGCCTGAAAGTCAGAAGTCATGGGTTCTAATCCCAGCTCCCCCACATGTCTGCTGTGTGATTTTGGGCAAGTCACTTAACTTCTCTGTGCCTCAGTTACCTCATCTGTAAAATGGGGATTGAAACTGTGAGCCCCATACAGTTGGACTGTATCCAACCCGATTTGCTTGTATTTACCTCAGAGCTTAGGACAGTACTTGGCACATAGTAGGTGCTTAACAAATACCACCATTATATCAGACAGGGAGAAGAGACTCCATAACCTTCAAAAGTCCCTTCCTACTCTATTGGCTAGAAATCTATTGGCTAGAATTACAAAACAGGAGGAAAATCCTCATTCTTGCAGTCTCTTGCTGCATGCAAGTTATTACTTTGGACCCCATTATTTTTTGTCACTTCAGAATGAACAGCAAGCCTTAAGTTACATATGTTCAGCAAACTTGATTGATAGATCATACAAAGGCATGAAAGATGCCAATAAAGCATTAAAGAGCAAAGTTATTTCAAATACCTGGACTCCTTAAATCTGGTAATAAGAATTCAGACTTATTCCCACGCATATACATACCATGTTTTCACTTGGGTTAAGATGTATGGAAAAATTGGAAATCCATGAAAAGTAGTGGGGTTCTGTTGGAAACAACGGCCTAGTTGTAATGGGCTGAATAAAACCCCTCACACCCTAAATCTAGAACCAAATGTATTGCCATTACTTCTTTCATAAGACTTTCTTCATGGAATGCTGCCTACAAAAGTCTGTCAGAGACAAATTTGTCCCACTCTAGTACATTCTACTGATAATGGACACACAAAAAAATCAGTTCTCTATTTTCAAAACATGACTAATGAATGTTTCTGTGTTTTCCATAGTTCTTAGTGAAAAGTTTGGTTTTTAAGATGTATGAACTGATGGTTAACTATATCCTGCCCCCTCACTCCCTGCCTTTAATTCACATCCTTCAATTCCCCACTCCCACCAACTCACTGCCATATGCACTGGCATTCAGCACATATTCAGTCATTCAATTGTATTTACTGAGCGTTTACTGTGTGCAAAGCACTGTACTAAGCACTTGGGAGAGTACAATATAATAACATACACATTCCTAACAAGCGCTTAATACAGTGCTCTGCACATAGTAAGCACTCAATAAATACGATTGATGATGATTCCTGCCAACATTGAGCTCACAATCTATTAGACTGCTATCAGTCACAGTGTATATCAAATGGTGTCTGTGTGTGTGTTGAGTTTGGCCTCGCACCACTCTCTCCTCTCAACTCCCCCTCAAATGGAAATGGTGGAGGTGGTGGAGGAGAGATGGGCATGAATTGGGTTGGGGAGGGGAAAAGAGAAAAGGGAATTCCCATGCAATATTCTGGCAGTGTCATAAGTGTGAAAATGCCTCTGGTGCTGAGCTGGAAATAAGGCCTGGGATGAAATGGTGAGAGAGAAGGGGAAATCAAGATGGAACCAAACTCTGTTGTCTCATTCTTCTCATCACCACTCTGACAGCCCATCTCTCATCAATCACCTCATCGCAGTGTCTGGGACACTAAGAAGAACTAACTCACTATGGCAAGAGTGCCCTTCAGGGACATACTGTCACATTATTCTCTATTTGCGAGCTTTGCTATTACATGATAGGCACTGGGAAGTTACAGTTTTTATCACAACTGAAAGAACCACACACCCACTTCGAGAGCATTGTTTGAACAATCTTTCCCCTATGCACAGGTTTATTGGCCTATTTCAAGACTCTGGGATATTTCCCACTATACAGTGTTCAGTTACTATTTCATCTTTAATTGATTTTCATGTTATATTAAAACACTACTACATGACAAAATTTTATCTGAACAATAAAAAACAAAGATAAGAGAACAGTTTGCTGTTCCAGTGATTCAGCGTTATTCTAATTTTCAGTATTGAGAGAAGATCAACAGCCACCACTCATTTGGGGCCCACTTAATTGCCCTTTAAAAAGGAATAATAATGGGGATTAAGATTTAATAGGAATTAAGACTGTCAACCCCATGTGGGACACGGATTGGGTCCACCCCTCTTAGCTTGTATCTACCCCAGTGCTTGTTACAGTGCCTGGCACATAGTAAGCACATAACAAATACCATAAAAAATAAATAAAATAACCCAGAGCAATGGATGGAGAAGAGAGGACTTCCCCAGTAAGGAATCTTGGCAGTCAATCTCGGTTTCCTACCTCTCCTGTAATATTAACACAAATAAAACCTCCTAAAGCCTTCTAAAAAGCCATTCAAAAGGCTACCTTCAAAAATCGCCTTTCCCCCAAGAGGCCCACCGTGATTAGCTCTCATATCTCCACCTTCTCCCGACACTTCAGTGCTCTACATCACTTCTGTACAAGGGGACTCACCCTTTAAGCATTTGAGGTACCCCCGCCCCCAGTAGCACTTTTGGACATTCCTTTAAATGCCAATGCTTCCCTCTACCTGTAATTGATTTTAGTGGTTCTCTCTGTAAGCTCCTTGAGGGTAGAGATCGCGTCTGCTAACTACTGTACTATCCCAAGTGCTCAGTACAAAGTAGGTGCTCCATCCACACTACTGATTAAGGCCTGCACGTCCAACTGAATCCCAGAATAGAGTGTCCAGAGATTCCTAGAAATATTAAAGGACAAGTGGTCAAGGTTTCAGGATTGCCTGCTAGTCTTGGAGTGGAGTGCAGCGTGGTGTAGTGCATAAAGCATGGAGCTGGGAGTCAGAAGGACTTGGGTTCTAAGACCGGCTCTGCCACTTGTCTGCTGTGTGACCTTGGGCAAGTCACTTAACTTCTCTGTCCTTCAGTCGCCTCATTTATACAATGGGGATTAAGATTGTGAGCTCATGTGGGATAGAGATTGTGTCCAACCTGATTACCTTGTATCTACCCCAGCGCTTAGAACAGTGCTTGACGCATAGTCAGTGCTTAAGAAATACCATAAGCATTATCATCAGGTTGGCAGCTGCCCTCTCCTGAACCTATACTGGCTTCATACCAGGGCAAATGAAAAATCTGGGAGCCGAGGGCTCTTTCTTCCTCCAAGACCTCAGTCACATTACGTTTCCTCTACCCTCTGTGGGTGTGCTGCAGGCCCCAAAACAACTAAGGAAGCCACCTGTGAAGTAGTTCTCAGAGACCTCTTCCTCAACAGCCGGCACTGCTTATCCAAGTTGCTGATGGAGAGATAGGTGTTTGTGACCTCTGATATCTTACTCCAAAACCAAATCCATCTTGTGCATAAGGCCTGCAAATAGCCCAGATTGCTGGAGAAGTAAGGTTCCAATCATTTCCAAACTGCATTGCCAAACAATTCAGATAGCTACAAAATGCTTTAGCAACATGAGTCTGTGGTTGCCAACATCCTTATACCTTGTAGATTTAGAGAAACCCTCAAGACCCTCCAAAATGCCCCCTTCTGCATTTACTTGATCCTTACTGAAAGAGAAAAGCAAAGGTAATTCCCCAAAACTCCCTTATAAAACATATTTCTTCCATTGGCATTATAGGTCTGCTAGTCTACTACCAGCCTGGACGTGTCAAAGGATCTAAAAGGAATTATTCTCTGCCTTCAACTTTGCTAAGGGGATGGGTCTGCTGTAATGCTGGCACCCTGAAGAAGCATGCACAAGAAGCAAGAAAAAGAGCCAAGGGTTGGGGCTGTTGGTTTCCTTAGGAACCAAACCACCTCAAGAGTTGATGATAATTATTCCAACCACATAGTGAAGAGCGATGCTACCAATGAATCACGTAAAGCCGTGCTGTTGGTTTAAATGTATGTGGCCCTTCACAACACCGAAAGCGAGGTCCAAAGGACCAGGCTCTTCTCCAGAGGAGGTGGCTCTTGAAAAAAGCCAATGGAAAATCCAATTAGCCTCAAATTGGAAGTCATTGTTAATGGTCATATAGACACACTGTGGCCGCTGAGCCGAATTAGGGGTCTGCAGTAACATCTGAACCTTTAGATTTCAATGAACACACCGAAGGAGAGGCTGCAGAGCTCCCAAGGTGGCATTTGTGGCAGAGCATCCTATCCAAATCACTCAGACCCTCCGAAATCATCTCAGGTGATTTCTGGTTTGCAGTTGAATGAATTAAACAAGGAACATGTTGACAAAAATCAATGGCTACAGAGGAAATCTCTTTCCCCATTTAAAATGGCAAAAATGGAAGTGCGTGAGTCCAAACAGGACCCTCCTAAGCCTCTCCATGAGAAAGCTCAGGCAGATAATCTTATTTATTATGATAAATATGATATATAGATAATTATAAAGGTAACAAGATGTCAGGCAAGAAGCCATGGGAGACTGGCAGGGGAGGAGAGGAAGGAGTAGAGGGGCCAAAGACACTTCAGCATGATCTCTGTGGAAGGCTGCAGTGGGTCTGCTCCAAAAAGGAGGCAGTCAATAGACTCGAGGTTAACAGGTTTTCTCAGGCCACCCTAGATGGTCTCCTCTCCTCCTCGAGTGCCAAAGCCCCGGAAAGATCTTCCACAAGAATTAGTGTTTCTCTCAGGCTACAACACAAAGGGCAACAAGTGGGCTTTGCCAGCTGAGCCCTGGAAATCTGCCACATACAATTTGCCTGGATCCTCTGAAAATGTCTGGCACTCACTGGCAGGATGCCCGTGCCTTCGAGCCAAACAGCAGTTCGGCTCAAAGGGTGCAAGATTTCGACATGAGCAAGCTGCTCACAGATCCAACCCTGCAATATTCATTAGCTCGCCTTTTAGAGATCTGCAGAAATAGAAAACACTTTCTTTGTGAGCAGGTGTTTCACAAATTGGTATGTGAGCAAAAATGAAGTCTTGTGAAAGAGCAGTCAAACTAAAAAAGCCTGAAAGTTTGATGGCCATAGTGAACCTTCACCAGGCATTCAACCAAATGGACTATTGATTTTATGTCACATCTCTCCAGAGGTTTTAGAAAGCTGACCAGAACTGGAGTATCTGAACAAGAATCCATTCAAACAAACCAGTTACAGCTTGGCTATTTCCTTACTTCCAAGAAGATTTGTGGTTCATGGCAATTTCTCTCATTATCCAGGCTAGCTCCAATCAGGAAACAGGAAGGGTAGTCTCAAGTACCTGTCGAAGCCATAAAGAGCTCCAGAAAGGCTCCCCTACTCTATGAAGTGTTACTTTACCTTTATTTATGGGTTCCAAATCCTGTGAATCTCCTAAAGTGACATAACAAAAGTAGAAAAATTTCAGAAACCTATTATGCGACTTGGAGGTGGATCTTTAACTCCATCTGTTAACTTTAACTTCAAGCTCAGTGTTGTCCCAGAATCCTGAAGTACACAACTCTCCACATTGCTTACTTCCAGATCCTGGAGGCAGGTGCCGAGGTTTGTGGCAGAAGAAGCAGGAGAGTGGCGCAAAATGGAAGCCTCCTAGACCCTGCAGTCCCCCAGATCTAGGATTTAAGGCTAAGAGGAGCAGGAAGGGAGAAAGGGAAGGAGGGCTGCTTTCACAACTGGTCTTCTTTCATCAGCAAACCTCCAGGACAAAGGCATCCTCCCAAGGCTTGGGGCAAGACTGTGGAGTGGTGGGGGGAGGGAATGTGAGGGAGAATTCATCCAGGAGACCCCAAACTGGAGGTACCTAAGGAAGTAAGCTCCCACACTGATGGTGGCCTCAGGGTGGTCTCCAGTACAGCTGCAAGCTCTAGGCTAGCAGCTAGCTAGTCAGTCAGTGTCCCCCTGCACAGTGGAATGATGTTGGGGTGGAGAGCGGGGAGGCTGGGGATGGGATAGGTGGTGGGGACTTTGGGAGGTGGTCAGGTCTCAGTTTTCCCATTTGTCAAACATGGATGAAAACGGCTGTTCCTGCAGGCCTCACAGGGGCATTTTGAGAGTGTTAGAAGCTGTGAAAGTTCTTGGAGATCTTCAGAAAAAATTCACATCATTATTTAACTGAGATGTCCAAATTGAGATATGGGTCAATGCGCTGCCGCTGCCAAGAAAACCACAATGCTCTCGAGTTGACCTGGTGACTGGTTAGGGAACACGATGACGTACACTAGTAGGCATTATTTCCCTTGCCAGAGCCTGGGCCATGTAACTCTCTTCACTTGAAGTTGGGGCCTGGACCATAGGCCCATTGACCCTGTGTGAAGCCGGTCTTTTGGAAATCAACAACATAAAATGAGAAGGAAATGAAGTATACATGGAGAGGAGGGCCTCACCAGGATCTCTTGGATAAGATTCAAGCAGACAAAATACCCAGTCCTGAAGGCTCTGAATTCCCTCCTAGCCACTAATCTCTCACTTGGCTGGCAGTGGGTCAACTGAGTGAACAAGTTTGGGTTTTTGCACATATCTGCATCATCCTTTTTCGAGATGGAGGCTTTGTTTTCTCATGAGGTTCGGGAAATATTTTAGTATGCCTTGAGATAGACATTCCATGCCCTCAATCAACTTTCCCATGCCATTCCCACATACTTATGACCTAATGGGAATTGCAGCTGCAGGGTCACGTTATGGCCCCTATCTATGGCAGGAAAGATCCTGGGTCTTGCCCCTCATATAACCCCATTGAGCCCGAGCAGCATCAGTTCCGGTAAATGAAGCCAGGCTCTCATCCTGATGAGGACTGGACAGAAATGCTGGAGTCTCGTGCTAATGAGGGCCTCAGGACAGAAGCAAAGGAAAAGAATAAAAACAAAACAGGAGGATTCAGCAACTTAAAATCTACAAACTGGCACACTGCAGCCTATTAAGCTGTTCAGGACATGCTTAGCAGGGCACCATCTGAAGGCCAACAGTCACCCGGGCCACACCTTACCTTGAGAAGGAAAGCTGTTCTTCAGCAGTACTCCTAACTGAACAGGGCACTTGCCAAGAGCCATCAAAATTATGCATTTACAACCACTTACAGTTTACAATACTGTTTGCTCTTACCTTTCTTTTGATGTCAGTGAACTGAGAAAACATTAACGACCAATAGAAAGACAACTCCAGTATGTAGTAGTAATGAAGGTCGGGTGTCAGTGGCTGGGAGTGGAAGATAAAAAGGAAAGGTTAATAGTTATTAGAGGGCCCAGTTCATTCTACAAACATTTCACAGCTTCAGCAGAGAGACAAAACCTCTGGCTGCCTGCTTTATGCTTAGAAAGTAACTCCAACTAGTGCCTCATTCTGTTTAACCAACAGGAACATGTAAAAGCCAATTTACATGCACTGAAATTCCTCAATAAGGGGGCACACACTGCTTGCCCACATCTCACTGGTGAGTGAAAAGGAAAATAGGCTACATTCAGTGAGAAAAATCTTCACGCCATTGGGTTGAACACCCCAAAACATGACTATAGAACCTTGGAGTTCAAGAAAACTAAATAATTTGTGATAATTAATTCATTGGTACTAATAGACTTTATTGTGTGCAGTTCACTATACTGCAAACTTAGGAGAGGCAACAGGAACACGAGACATTTCCTGCTGTGCTAGAGGTATTGACTATGCATGTATGGACAAGTAATGAGAATGGGCATGAATCCATTGATAAGAACTGGGGTACTGATAATTAGTTGGGGAATGTTTGCTGGAAGATGTGGGATTTTAGGAAGGTTTTGGAGCTGAGGAGGCCAAAGTTTGGGTTATACTGGGAAGAAGAGAGTTCATTCATTTACTTCATTCAATTTATTTATTAAGCGCTTACTGTGTGCAGAGCACTGTACTAAGCGCTTGGAAAGTACAATTAGCAACAAATAGAGACAAATAGAGACAATCCCTACCCAACAATGGACTCACAGTCTACAATGCGGGAGACAGACAACAAAAGAAAACAAGTAGACAAGTATCAACAGCATAACTAAATAGAGTTTCAGGCTCTGGAGACAATGGGAGATATGGATCACCAAAGGCCCCTGCTGCAGAAAAGAGTAAACATCACCTAGCCTGAATATAGCTATAAGCTCACTGTGGTCAGAGAATGTGTCTGTTACACTGTTGTATTGTACTATTTAGTGAGCACCTAATGTGCGCAGAGCATTGTATTAGGGGCTGCTTCAGTCCTCTAGACTATATGCTTCTTGTGGGCAGGGAACATGCCTACTGACTCCATTGTATTATATTCTCCCAACTGCTTAGTACAGTGCTCTGCACACAAATATGACTGATTGATTGGTCAAAGCCAGGTAAGATGAGACAAGGGTTCAATTAGAAGCTATATTCAGGCTAGGAGATGCTCACTCTACACCACAGCAGGGGCCACTGGAGATCCACATTTGTGAAGCTCAACAAAACAGGGTTACTTTTAAAGCTTTACTGCCAGAACTAAGAGGGAAGAGACACCATAATATATTAAGCAGATGAGTCTATTAACTTAAGTGCTGGCCTGGAGTCATCTGACTGCGAGCCCACTGTGGGCAGGGATTGTCTCTGTTGCGGAACTGTACTTTCCAAGCCTTTAGTACAGTACGCTGCACACAAGCGCTCAATAAATACGATTGACTGAATAAATGAATGAATTAGGACAATGATCAAATCCAGTACTGACTAGCTATAACCCATTTATATGTGAACTTCTCATTCCAGGTAACTGGAATCTAATTGAGCCCCTCTCCGCTCAGGAGGAGGCTGAGAGAATGGACTGGGTCATGTCTGAATGCTGCGGCTTCATCAGAAGCGATTATACTATGTGAATGCAAGCTACTACTGTATCACCGCTGTTACAGTATTAATATTAGAGTAGAAAAATGTACCTGCATATAGAAAATAGGGTATGTGAAGTGAAACAGAAATGGGAACAGCTATTCAATATTTTTATTAGTGCTACCTGCTACTGACCTGAAATACCCAGCACAACAAAAGAAACAAAATTATATCCCAAAACAAAAGAAATAAATTAGCATTTCTCCACCACCAAAGCTCTTAAAAGGTCTTAAATTTTAGGCAACTGTACAAATTCATTTTTAAGACTGGTGAACAATCTGATGGAGCGAGGAGTTAAAAGGTGCAAGAAATATTCAGAAAGAGCCTGCAATAAAGTGCTTTTAGAAGAAAGAAGAAGGCTGCCACCCGATCTGAGTTGGATAATTCTTCATTAAAGCTGAAAATCTCTACTACATTCAACAGAACAAATCCCCTCCTCCTGCAGGTCTCTTGTAAAAATTCAATCATATTTCAGTGGCTCATTTAACATTGTGATATCATGTTTTGAATTACTTTCTTCAAGATCAAATTATGACACAGGGATAAATTTCATATAACTTTTCCAGAGGTTCTGGACTGAATCCTAATTTCTAATAAGTCTGTAGGAAATCCTAGCCCATGATACAGCCATTTGTGACATGGCCACATTTTTAACTTCATCGTCTCCAAGGCTATTTGGTAGTTTTGCCTGCCGACATACAAAGCTGTGACTTTCACTTCAACACTTTAATAGTTACTGCTGCAGTTCAAGGCACAAGGAAGGGAAAAGATCTGGAGGGAAATGGACAAGGAGGGAAATGTCACAGGATTGCTAAAACGTCACAGGGATCACCAGCTTCAAGAAGAGGAGGGACAGAGCTGACTGCAGAGAAAATAGTGGACTCTCACTGTTCTCCATTGTTGGCAAGGTCTTGGCAGATCCATTGGCTGTACATGTGCACAGTCACTGGTCAAAATCTTTCCAACAGCAGTGCCATTTTCAAACCCAGAGGACAGCTTTTTACAAAAGTGATATTGGTGATATTCAGTAAGCACCTACTATGTGCCAAGCAATGGGCTAAGTGCTGAGGTAGATACAAGATAATCAGCAATATGTGGAAACATGTAGTAGAATATGCATATATGTAGCCTCACATTATATGCAGTAAAAGGAGAGAATACAGATCATTTTTAATTAGTCAATCATATTTTTCAAAGATGACCAATTTTTCCGTAAGAGGCTATGAACCTGTGGAGCTTCCTGCAGTGCTGTGCTGAATAATTCATGTTGGAGCAAACACAATATTAGGTTTCTTATCTGAAGAAAACAGTTAATCTTGATTTGCGTCCCAGAACATGGTGTTTAACTCCTGGACAATAATTCCAGCTGTTTTTATTGTATTGCTCCATGTCTAACAAAAATCCAATCACTGGAGAATCTGCACACTGTCACTGCATTGACTGGTAGCAACTAACTACCACAACCACAGACCATGAATCTGAGAGGGTTTGGAATCCGCCACTGAAATCGACATAATGATAGTGGAAGTTTGGGGTTGCACTATTCAACTGGAGGTATTTTTGAGGATCTTTGATTCATTTGAAATGCTATAAAAATCAAAAATTCAAAGAAGTTTCTTGAAACCTTGGATCCTAAATATAAAAAACAAACAGAAAAACAAAAATAAAAAACAACACTTCGGTTTCAGTTTCTGGATTTTCTTGCATGTTCTGTGTGTTGTTTCCAAGGAGAAGAACAACTTCAAATCACAATAGCCAAGACATTTAAAAGTGGTAAGATGATGATGATGGTATTTTGTTAAGCGTTTACTATGTGCAAAGCACTGCTCTAAGTGCTGGGGCGGATACAAGGTGATCAGGTTGTCCCGTCAGGGGTTCACAGTCATCATCCCCATTTTACAGATGAGGTAACTGAGGCTCCGGGAAGTTAAGTGACTTGCCCAAGGTCACACAGCAGACATGTGGCAGAACTGAGATTCGAACCCATGACCTGATTCCAAAGCCCGTGCTCTTTCCACTGAGCCATGCTGCTTCTCTAAGATGGCAGCTGAGGCCCAGAAATATAATTCCTCTGCAGTGAGCAATTAGATTTCAGTGTAATTTTGTTCTCAGTCAGACAGCTGTGAAATCCTCAGGGTGCTCTAACTATTGCTATTTATTTACATTCTTCACTAATCTGGATAAGCTACCTGCAGGAGATAGAAATGCTAAATGGAATTTCATTCAAAGTACAGCTCCATAGCCTTGAACCTACAAAAGGGGTATCTAATGTCAAGTCCTAACTGCAGTACTTTACTTCCCTAAGCTTGCAGGGATAGCGTGCCTGGGTCCCGTTAACTCTTCCTACTCCAATGTGGGTATTTACCTGGAAAGCAAGAAAAATAAAAGAATGCCAATCTTGGCTGATCAAGCCAAGTGGCAAGTGGTAATGGGCTCATTCTGGCAGCAGAATACTTAGCTGCATTTTTCTCTCTCTTGCAAAATATGCTCCGGATGAATTAGAAAAATCCTGGTTTTGATAGTTAAGTCTAAACTGATCTGTCCTTCAAACAAATGGAGTTTTTCTGAATTAATACAGAATCACAGATACTTCTACACACAGGGATCAGATAGCTTCCTTTTCTCGGGACTTGAGGATAATCACAATTAAAATGTAAGTTTTAACTGATTTAACATGTGCTTCACATAGTACTGAGCATTCCTGTCCATCTGCCCTTGAGGAAGGAATGTTTAGTTTATGAGTCCCTCCATCAATGGTATTAACTGAGTGCTTATTGTGTGCAGAGCACCGTATTAAGAGCTTGAGAGAGTACAATACAACGGAGTTGGTAGACCCGATCTTCTAGAGTCCTGTCCCTGTCTGCAAATTAATGAACTCAACTGGCCATACCAATTACTGTGCTAGACCCCTCCAGATGTGCTGTGAATAGAGATTCAGGTTGTCACCAAGTCTCCAACTTCCTCCATATGGAAAATACAGCCAATTGCACCTATCAACTCTAGACTGTAAGCTCCCTGTGGGCAGGGAACATGTCTACCAACTCTGTTGTATTGTGCTCTCTCAAGCACTTAGTACAGAGCTCTGCACACAGTACCGCTCAGACAGGAGCGCCCTATTCTGTTTTCCCTCCAGGTTTATTTCTTCTACTCCCTCTCCCTTCTGTGTCATCTACGCACCTGGATCTGTGACCATTGGGCTTTTGATATCTGCCCCATTCTCAACCCCTCTGCACTTATGTACATATATTTAAATTAGATATTATAAATCATTTATTTATATTAAAGTCCATCTTCCCCTCTAGTCTGTAAGTGCTTAATACCATTGACTGATTGCTTCTACTCCCTAGAAAGACTCGCGTTCATTAGCTTTTTCCTCTCTGTGCTAGTCAGTAGTGGGTGCCTGAGAGCAACATTGTGCAAAGAGGCCAAATGGATTGATGGATCTGTACTGAGTAAATTACTTGCAACAAATGAAGAACATAAGAAAAAAGGCAATACCACTCAATATATGCAACAGAGGATGTTTTTTGGAAGCTCTATTTATAAACAGCCTTTGAGAGAACACCATAATTGGATCTCGGAGTAATGATTCTTACCTGATATGGGTAATTGTACCAGCACTGCTTGGTATCCCAAAGCCATGGGGTCTGGAAAAGAAATAAAAGTGACGGTCAGACCCTTATTAGAGTCCTGGATCCAGGTTTGGGTTACCACATTTTTAAATGGACAGGGCAAAACAGGGCAAGACCCAGAGAATATCAACAAAACGATTAAGGGATAGAAAATAAGTCAAAAGAGGAAAGACTAAAAAGTCTGTTGTTTAGCCTGGAGTGGTTGCTTCTCAGGAGTGACTTCAAGCACATTAAGTCTAATTTTAGTTCTTGTGGTTCTCTGCTCTCCATATTTTTAACATAGAATCAAGAACCTCCAGGGGTTGCCCATTCATCTCCCCATCAAACAGAAACTCCTTTTCTTTACAATGGTATTTGATAAGCGCTTACTATGTGCCAGACACCATACTAAACCCTCGGAGACATACAAAATATTCAGGTTGGACACATTCCAGGTCCCACATAGGTCTCACCAGCTTTAACTTTTATTTTATGGATGAGGTAACTGAGGCACAGAGAAGTTAAGTGACTTGCCCAAAGTCACACAGCAGACACGTGGCAGAGCTGGGATTAGAACTCACATATGCTGACTCCAGTAGGCCACGTTGCTTCTCACCTTGTCAATGGCTTTAAAGCACTCGATCATCTTGTCCTCCCTATCTTACCTCACTGAATTCCTACTAGAACCCAACATACTCACTTCGGTCCTCTAACAACCTTCTCACTGTACCTCAACCTCATCTATCTCACTGCTCCCTTGCCCACATCCTACCTTTGGGTTGAACTCCTTCTTCATATCCAACAGACTCAGGCTCCCCACCTTCAAAGCCTTCTTTCAATCACATCTCCTCCAAGAGAACTTCCCCAATAAATCCTTCATTTCCCCTATTTCCTCTCCCTTTTGCATCACCCATGCACTTGGATTTGTACCCTTTATTCACACCACTCTCAGTCCCATAGCACTTAGGCACATATCTGTAATTTATTATTTATTTTAATATCTGTCTTCACCTTTTGACCGTAAGCTATTTGTGGGTAGGGAATGAGTCTCCCAACTCTGTTATACTGAACTCTTCCAAGTGCTTAGTACAGTGTTCTGCACACAGTAAGTGCTCAATAAATATGACCGTTTGATTGAAGGAGCAAATAGTAGCATACAGTTGTACTCAGGCCTTGTGTCTGTCGCCCCTTAGCAGTCATGTGGATATTAACAGCACTTTATTCTGTAATGAATACTAGCTGTGATAGCCATGGGCTCAGCAGGATAGATTTTTTTCTAATATTAATGTGTAGCCAAGAGCTTCTGGGGCTCCAGGTTATTCTAATGGATGGGGGAATCTGAGAAAGTTTGTTGTTGTTGCTGCTGCTGATTTTTAACACAATACGTGCTAAATGCTTACTATATGCCAGGCGTTGTACTAAGCACTGGGGAGATAATCAGGTTGGACATATTTGCTGAACCATATAGGGCACACTGTCTCATTTTACAGAAGAAGTAATCAAGGCACAGATAAGTTAAATGACTTTCCCAAGGTCACAGAGCAGGCAAATGGCTGAATCGAGCTGTGAACCCAGGACCTCTGATTCCCAGGCCAGTGCCATGCTGCTTTGAGGGGCTTGCTTACCCTTTCAACTGTAATTCCCTGCACTTATCCCACATTTAGCTTCTGTGAGAGGACATGATAAAGAAGAGCAGCAAAGAAACGATGGAAAGGACTTCCCACAAAAAGTGAATTTGCTAGCTCCAAAACAAAGGGAATATGGTACTTTCACTTCCATTCTTAATGGCGAACATCACCATCTAGACAGAGCAGAGAAAGTCCAGGCACTCTGGACGGGTAAAAAACTGTGAACCATGTATCAGCCAGCTTTTCCTGGTATAAAGGACTCTTCTAGAAAGGAAGCCTCCTCTTTGTGCACAGTGGAGTTTTGAGTACCTAGTTTTGCTTCTGTAGTGGGCTGGAAGTCATCCCAATCTCCAGAAAGCAAAATCTTTTCTCCTTTTCTCAGTGGGTCCTTGGCAATGCCTGGTCCACCAGCACATCAGGGTGCCATGCACTGCACTGCCTTGAATAAGGCTGGTACCAGAACACTCTTTTTCCTAGTGGATGTCACTTATGCCATTCATCTTTTGCCCCCAGACAGGTAAGCCCGGAGTCCTGAAAAAATTCATACTGTGGGAAATGCTTACGCATTAACTAGTCCTGTCAATTAACTATGCCTCTTTTGGGCGGTAACCCTTTCCGAATGATTTACCTTTTATTTTATTGTGCATCACCAGGCCTCAGCCCACCCTCAGCCCCAGAGCACCTAGGTCCATATCCACCCTTACCCTTAATTAATATTAATTTCTGCTTCCCTTTTAGAGTGCAAACTCCATGAGAGCAAGGAACGTATATACCAAGTCTAGTATATTCTACTCTCCCAAGCATTTACTGCAGTGCTCTGCACATATTAAGTACTTAAAAAATACAATTGATTATATTGTTTTTACCCCAGTGTTCAAGACCTAGCAGGCGCTCCATAAACATGATAATTAACTGACATGCCCCCCCTTGGAACCATTACAAGTACAAAGCTACTATGAAGACAATCTAGCAAGATCATGATTATCCTAAATTACATGTGTTTTTTATGGGAGTCACATCTGGAGGCTAACTGGGGTAACGTGTCTCCCTGGATACCACCAGGCTACTGCACCTGGCCTCACCTGAAGCTTTAAGGTGATTCTTCAACACCCCCGCAGGGATCTTGCAAATCTGTAAGTTTGGGAATGAGGGTGATCGTGGTGAGGTGCTGTGCGTTGGAGGACAGAATAAAATTTCTCTCCTTGTTTCAAGGGTAAAATGCATCTCACCATTCAGGGCAAACTGTACTTTCAAGAGACAGTCTAGAGGCATGAACCTGCATGGCAGAGGTTCAGCAACTCCCCTCAAGCGACAGAGCTGTGATGAGGGAAGTCCGTGGTGCCTGATGCTCCACCTTGCCCATTCATTCATTCAATCATATTTATTGAGAGCTTACCGTGTGCAGAGCATGGCACTAAGCACTTAGGAGAGTACACTGGAACAAAAAACAGACATGTTTCCTGCCCACAACGAGCTTAAGTTCACAGTTACCATCACCCTCAGTTTGGCCAGACCATGGATATGGAACGATGGCTTCAGGGTGAAATTATTCACTGAACAGAATGAACGCTCCAGAAGTTAGAGAGATAACAGGGCAACCCATTTATTAGAACCTTCCCCTCTTCCCCCGCCATCCCCTGCCCAAGGCCAGTAGAGACAATCCCTAAGCCACCCCAAGCTGAAGGGCTCAGCTCCTGCAGTGGCCTGCAGGAAAGGAGACGCATAATTCTTCTCGACACCATCAAACCCTTCCCTCTGCCTAACTTAACCCCCATAAACTGGAGCTTAAACTTAATTCCTCCCCAGGGAAATGGGAAACAGCCCGATCACAATTCTGTCCTGCAATACCTTTTCATCTACCCATAGCCTATCATCACCTCTTAGCCTTGTCCCAATGCTAATTTCTCTAGGTTGGGTGTGAACAGGAGAGAGAGGAGAGAGAGAGAGGGAGGGAGGGAGAGGGAGAGAGAGAGAATGAAAACATATGCCGATTCAATGAAGGAAGGGGCCATCAACCCAACCTCCCTTGGAATCTTAAATCACAACTTGAAATGGGCTTTTCCTTCACATGCAATACAACTGCTTCCAGACAAGCCACATGAGAACAAAAGCAATAAAGAGAAAACCCATAAACAACAATGCAACATGTACAGCATCTGCTTCTTCTCTCACTCACAAAAAATAAACTAGAGCCATGTAAATGAAAGGCCAAAAGGAGTTGGTGGTGATGCCATGTTGTGACCTGCATTCACTTTCCATTCATTTGCCCAAGATTTATATGGCTATTTATCATCCAGTTTTATGAAAGGCAAGAATAGAGAAGGCTCCTTAAATGTTGGTAAATCTGTTCTTTAACAGGTTTATTTCATTATCAGCTGTTCTGAAGAGATAGATTTTCATTGTGAACACAGCTAACAAAAATAGGAGCAGAGGTCTCATAATCTTATTTTACCATCTGGTGAATATGGATTTTTTTGTGGGTTTTTTTTTTTTAAATCTCTGCTTAAGAGGTTTTCTAGAAGTAATATTCAAAGGAGGTAGCTCTATCTTTCAACTTCCATACCACTTACTGGGACAGGGAACTGATTTCCAGACTCTCTGGGAAAGTATCCGTGGTCATTGCAGTTACCTTTCCCACAACATAGCTATTTGTTCTCAAAACACAGGTAAGGCGGGATGAACTAAGTGTCTGAATACACACAGACACACACCACACACACAAACTCACACACCTATAAACAGGCTGAATGTAATGCCATCCCCTTTGAAGACAAGGCTTCTATTCCCAAAGTTATAGCACAGATGTAATTCCAGGATTCTCAAGTGCAAATGAATGAAACAAGTGAGGCTAAAACAGAATGGACTCTGGAACACTATAGTAAAACTTACAAAATGGATAGCACTATTATAAAATGACCCTGAACTGAACCAGCCGTGATACACTCTAAATAATAAAAATGGTATTGAAAAATTGTTCAACACTTATGTACCAAGCTATGCTAAGAGCTGGGGTAGATAGAGCACAATTGGGTCAGAAAGACCCCATTCCAGATGGGGCTCACAGTCTAAGGGAGAGGGAGAACAGGAACTTAATCCCTATTTTTAGTTGAAGAAATAGGCACAGAAAAATTAAGTGACTTGCCCAAGGTCACACAGCAAGCAAGTGGCAGAGAAGGGATTAGCATCTAGGTCTCCTGACTCCCACTCTTATGCTAAGCCCATCAGGCCACACTGCTTCAACCAGAAAGCCTGCTGGTCAGTTGAAGATACCTTATTTGTTTTATGTAAGTTTTAAATTAAAATAATTAGGGGAAGTTTGTGAATATCAATGTCACTTTAGCACTAGCCCAGACTCTCTGAGCAGCTACTACTGACCCTCTCCCATGGCCGCCCATTTGCCACCTGCAGTAGTAAGAGGCCAGAGGTAGAGGAGAAAAAGAGTCGATGAGGTTTTACATTAGTAGAAATACCTTAGAATCAACAGTAGTTGGTTTCTGAAAGGTTTCTGCCCCAAGACATCACCATACCAACCTTCTCCAACCCAGTGGATTTCTCTCTTCAGCTTGGGGGTTCATCATTTATTAGTGAATTAGTGAATGCATTAGTGAATGCTTGTAAACACAGTGATGTTTAGGGTATAGTTTTTGCTTGTTGCAGTTTGAAGAAGCAGCATGGCCTAGTAGAAGGAGCACAGGTCTGGAATTCAGAGGACCTGGGTTCTAATCCCAGCTCCGTCACTTAGCTGCTGTGTGACCTTGGGCAAGTGACTTAGCTTCTCTGTAAAATTACTTTTCAATTACCTTACCTGTAAAATTGGGATTAAGATCATGAGACCATGTGGAACAAGGACTGTGCCTAACTGACTGTCTTGTATCTACCCCAGTGCTTAGTTCAGGACCTGGTACATAGTAAGCACTAACAAATAGCATTAAAAGAAATGAAACTCTCCTTAGAAGATTCTGTATTACAAAATTGAAGCCTAGTTGATAAGACCAGCAGTGCTGCCCAGAGTCCAAGGCTGAACTGTTCAAATCCTTCCAAGCCCAATAACTGCCCAAGCTGGAGTGGAAACCCTGGGACATTAGTAAGTACTTGGAGGATACAGTGTGTCTCCCTGGAACAAAATGGTCTGTACATATGGGTTAACTGTTCCAAAATGTAAAACAAGACTTTGAATGAGGGAGGCAGGGGAACAGGATCGGCGGAATTGGAAGAAGGGAGGGACTTGGGAGAGGGAGAGATGAAGGTGAGGGAACAAGTGAGGCAGAGATACAGAAAATGTGGCAGAAACAGAAAAGGCATATAAGTAAAAGAGCAAGAAGCAAAGGAGGAGAATGAAGTATAATGGGAAGAGAAAGAAAGGGAGAAAGAGGTAAAAGACAGGGTGAGAAGGAGAAAGAAAAAAAGAGAGTCTACTTCTCTGAGCCAGGGAACTAAAGAGAGAAGGAGAAATGAAGAGAGTTAAAGGTAGAGAGACATTTGAAAGAAAAACACAAAGTGTGTATGGGGGGCGGAGAAGGATTAGTGAAGAAGAGATCAAAAGAGTGAGGTGAGATGAGATTCCTTGTAGAGTGAAACATGCAGGTATCAAGCTGCAAAAAAGCTCAATGTTCAAAGGTACAAGGTTACTGAAACAGGACATTACAGCCTTTTAATTAGCCTCCTAAGGGGAAGTATTTGCACTACATTTACAAACAGTATAAACACTATTAATAATATATTCCTTTCCTGAAGTTATTTAAATAATTATAATGAACTTTCAGTTACAAATCTATCACATGAAATTACTGCCAACGCAGTAGTTCAGGCTGACAGTCACATTACATGAACCCTAAAAGTTCCAGGGTTTTTTGCATTTTAAAGATGAGCTAGGTCTCTAGATGAAACTGCTCCCTTTCTGAGGATTAAGGAATGAAAGAAAATTCCAAAAGGAGAGTTACAGCTACTTCCAAAATTTTGAAGCTTAAACTTAGTAGGCATCCCTAAAGAGTGTGATGTTGGCAAGTTTTTGGTACGCTTGCTTGGAAAAAGCATTAAAGATGATGTCAGCTGGCATCACCCTTATCGGGATGAAACCTGCTCCTTAAAGTACATTTAGTATATATAAATGAGCAAGGTTTCCTTCCAAGGACTCTGTATGACCTGAAATGAGAAAGACGGTCATGCATAACACCCAGAACATTACACTATTACCTTAAGAATGAGAAGGTTTTTCTTATTGTGTTTTCCCAGTATGCAATGGAATAATGATGTATTATATGCTTTTTCCAAAACAACTGAAGATAGTATTGTTGCTAATCTCTCCTGTGTTCGAACAGATCCAAAACAAATTATTTACATGAAATTGGGTGTCCAAAAGAGCACTGAAAGCCCTCTACTTCTTTTGCAATTTGCCCATCCATATTTTCCAGTCCAAAATTTCAAAGAGTTAAAGTTGCTCCCACAAACTTCCGAATGCTTAAATACTTAAAGAAAAAGAACAAGTTTAAACCTTCTCCTAGCTACTTTTGAGGCTCTCAGGAAAAACTAACCAGAATAGACATTGATGGGGTTAGACTCCCTTCACACTTGGCCAGGCAAAACAAACTTCTGGATGCCAGGACTCTGGGTAGAGTTTTCAGAAGCTATTGAGAATATCCTGATTATATAATATGAGGAGACCAGACTGGGGGCAGGCCAGACATCTTCTGGAAAATTGTAAAATGTACCACTTATCTCCATACCCCGCATCTCCTGAATCAATAATGACGATGGGAAATAAGGTGAGAACCGGTGAGACCGGTTCAGTTACCCAAGAATCTTTTGGAAAAAATGGATGGCACTACTTGCTGTGGGTACTCTGAAAAATGACCACAAATTTTGGGATTCCTGCCACTAGCAATTAAAATAAAAGAGATGGGGAATACAAAATATCTTCAACATAGTACCTTGGAAAATGGAGACAAATGCTGTAACTGAGGCTGTTAACACTGAAGTATTTCTCTGTGAATGCCTCACTAAGCTTAAACTAATATCAATCAGTGGCATTTACTGATTGATTACCACTTGCAGAGTACTGTTCTAAGCATTTGGGAGAGAATAATGAAATTAACAAACATGTTCCCTGTCCATATTTAAACCCTTAGCATTCATAGTAGCCAATACTAAAAGTGAAGTGTGAAAAGGAATAATCTCTTTCCAGAGAGTGTGTTTTGGGTAAGAGATATTTTGTCCCATTTTCCACTCATAAAGGAGTACTAACAAAAACCTTTCTTATGCTTATCAGTAAACACTATGTCTCCTTTTGTTCAAAGATTACGGCTACAAAGAGGAACATTTCAGACACTGGAAATAAAGAGTAAACTCTTCTCCTTCTCCATCCACTTCTGTTCCTCTCCAAAGATAAGTAGTGAAAGGATGAGTAATGCATAGCATGCAAGCCAAAATGACATGTGTTTCTCATATTGAGACTTGGGGTGAAGCAAGGGGACAAAAGTACCCACCACCCTCAGTGACACAATCCTTTGGCATTAGCAAAACAGCACAATTACAAAGATACTCACTGGACGAAGAGGAGACAAACCAAAGAAAGACTAAATCAAGTACTGTTTGAACATGGATGGACAACTAGTTGGCTTATAATTTTATGCCACTGCGTATGCCAACAGAAGAAGGACCATGGTGACCACACTGGTTTCTCTAAGTACTAATGAGCTCATCTGATAAATGAGTGTGGGAAGAGACGTGAACATGGAATCAGACAACGGTCCTTTCTGAAATCTTACCCCTCCATGTTAGAACTCCATGTTACTACTCTGCTGGTAGATTGACACCCCCCCCCCCCCCCATGCACGTAATATATGCATTTCACTGAAAGGATATGTTAAAAAAAAAAGACAATAAGAAATGTCATCATACTTTTGCCTCCGAATGTTGCTAACAACTACAGATACTATGTGCTATAAATACTTGGATCATTGCCACGGTTCATTTTAGGCTAAATACACCATTTACTGCGCTAGTACTGTCAGGATATGGGGCACCATATTTTGGAAAAGAACACTGACCTTGCATTACAATTCCATAGGACCTGGAATTCCTGCCTTTATCTCCTTATCCCAGAGGTTCTCCTCTTCCTTTCTCCAGCCCTGGCCATGGTGCTGAACTCAAGGGACACCAGGGAAAAGTGTGGTGGAAAACCCCCTTTTGGGTGACATTTCTAGGTATCGATAGCTAACTGGTGTGCATTTTTTCCTACGTTCAGAGCTAAAAGTGTACCTGGGATTAAGACCAAAAAAGCTCATCGTTTGTACCACTGGAATACCTAACATTTTAAATTATTTAACTACAAGGGCTATTCTATTTTTACAGTTTTAATGGCATTTGTTAAGCTCTTACAAAGTGCCAGGCACTCTACTAAGCACTGGAGTAGGGAGAAGATATTCAAGTTGGACAGAGTACATGACCCACAGGAGGCTAACAGGCAATCCTCATTTTACAGATGTGGCAACTAAGGTACAGAGAAGTTAACTGACTTGTCCAAAGTCACACAGCAGACAAGTGGTGGAGCCAGCATTAGAACCCAGATTCTTCTGACTCCCAGGTGCACGATCTATCCACTAGGCAATTCTGCTTCTCCTGAATATTGTTTATTCCCAAATACCTAGTGCAGTGATTCTTTACACTTCCACCTCTAAAATACATTAAATACATTTTAATCAGATTTTTCTTTGGGGAAAGGGCTTCATGTTTTTTTAAAAAAACAAAGATGGTAGAAATCAGTCTGAATTGGCAAAAGCCCTAAAATTTCACATCCTAGCTGAGTATTGCATAATTATACGTGCCTAAAATTATATAGACCATACAATGATACTATAGTCAATTTTATAGCTTAGTTTTTCCTCAGCCTCTTTAGGGCTATTTTTTAAAGAAGCTACAGAAAGCTCAGAATACATGAACACAACTTAACCAAATGATGTGACATCCTGATCAGCAAACTACACATCTCTAGATGAGCAGTATATCTTTATTATTTAATCTTCTACTTAGGGTATAGAGATTGTAGCTTCTCACTGTTGCTCAGCTAATTACAAAGAAATTGATCTTTAAGTTACTGAGTTTTGAATATCAGCATCTGATTTCAATCAAGCTTTACTTTCCTGTTTTCCCAGCTTATGCCCTTCCATAGATCACCAAGGATTCATTCAAGAGGCTTACTTCTTAATATTAAAAGCATTCAAAAGCTGGAAGGTTAAAACTGCTAGAACAGTGACAAGAAGGTTCATATAACAGGGAAGAAGTTAGAGGAATATAAGGTGAAAACTTTCAAAGTTTATTTACTACAAGATTATATCCACAGAAGCAAGGAAAATTAATAACATAAAATCAATCATAGAACTGATAATGACCCAGCCTCCCTTAATTAATTGGTATGTTCTTGAGAAGGTAATCTAAAATTATCAACTTAATTAGAAACAAAAAGAAAATACTTGATGCTGAGGGAAGAGACTGGTCCTGATCTTATATGTATGCTGCCTTTTTGAACTTTTTGATTGATGGGCTTCCCGCATTCTTAACCGTACAACTGAACAAAGACCCTGTAGAGAAATTTATGAGGATTTGCCCTTTCAACTATTTCTTGATTTTTTGTTCTGCTCCTAATAATATGATGATTATGATGATCGCATTTGTTAAGCGCTTACTATGTGCAGAGCACTGTTCTAAGAGCTGTATTAGATACAAGGTAATTAGATTATCCCACGTGGGGCTCACAGTCTTAATCCGCATTTACAGATGAGGCAACTGAGGCCCAGAAAAGTTAAGTGACTTGCCCAAAATCACACAGCTGACAAGTGACAGAGCCGGCATTAGAACCCATGACCTCTAACTCCCATGCCCATGCTTTTTCCACTACGCCATGCTGCTTCTCATCTCTCAGAGGATCCCAATTTTTCATCTGGCAGACTGTCCAGGTTTTCAGAAACATATGCTATTTCAGAGCTACCTGAACAAAGAAGTGGAAAAACAAGACTATTATTGGACTAGCAACTAGCAATGCTGAAAAGGTGTGTGAAGTCAGACTAAACCTGGTCCATCAGCCTCTAGGCTAAGGCATACACACAATTTTGGCAATTCAATAGCAGATGCAATGGCTCTGAAAATGTGAGTGAGATGAAACTCAGGTTGAAAGCGGCTATAATCTGATGAAATTTCATTTGTTCCACCAGAAAGAAATCCTCGTACACAGCAGAGGATGCAACCTCTTTTCTTTTTATTGAGAACTGTTTGAACCGGCTTATTAAACTAATTTACACAGTTTTGAAGCTTGAGCACGTAGAGTTGAGCGAGAAGTCAATGTTATTCTCAGTCTTCAAGTAGGTCCACAGTGACCTTCAGTCACTCATTTTAAAACTATTATATCGATTTAAGAGTTTAGGGAAATTCTCCAAATATTTGTTGATATAAACATCCTACGTAGGTAGTGTTTAACAGCATCATTCCTAGTGAAAATGTGTGTGTGTGCGCGCGCGCCCACACGCACACGTGAGAGTAGAGAGCAGATGAATACCTAATCCTGAAAATGTCCCTCATGAGTTAATCAATTAATCCACAATTTTTATTTGGTGCTTTACTATGTGCAGAGTAGTAGGTTGTCTTACACTATCGAGTCATCTCCAACCCATAGAGATGCCAAGGACACACCTCTCCCAGAACACCCCACTTCCATCTGCAATCATTCTGGTTGTGAATCCATAGTTTTCTTGGTAAAAATATGGAAGTGGTTTACCATTGCCTCCTTCCTCACAGTAAACTTAAGTCTCCGCCCTCTACTCTCTCCCATGCCGCTGCTGCTCAGCACAGGTGAGTTCTGACTTGCAGCAGATTGCCTTCCACTCGCTAGCCACTATCCAAGCTAAGAATGGAATGGATATGCCTCTGCTTGACTGTTCCTCCCATAGTCGAGACTGGTAAAGTACGGGAAACTCCAGGAGTGACCCTGAGAGAGGCAGAGTAGTAGGAGTAAAGGTACTTATGGATCAATCATTGGGTGCAATGCATTCAGTCATTCAATTGTATTTTTTGAGCACTTACTGTGTGCAAAGCACTGTACTAAGTGGTTTGGAAGTGCAACAGAAGCAAGGAGGCACATTACCTGCCCACAAAGAGCTTACATTCTAATGGGTGAAACAAACATAAAAATATTTATAGCACTGGACTGAATGCTTGGGAGAGTAAAATAGAAGGTACAATCTCTTTCTACGAAGCACTTGTAATCAAGTATTTCTCTATTTGTTAACTTGTAGTGCTTTTGGATGGTTCCAGAAACCTACGCAGGAGGTAATTAAGGAACTAGCTAAACATGGGAAGACAGGTAAATTTAGAAAGGATGCAACTAGCCCACAGGCTCTTGGGTGAAGCCAAGACCTGGTGAACAAAAATGCTGCATACAGCACAATATACATATGGGTAAGGAAGAATCTGGTACTGTGAGCTCAGCTGTTAACCAAGAAAAAGGAAAGAGCTAGAAAGCAACAAGAGAAAAAAGGTTTAGAAACTGCAGCCCTGTATTAGAGTTCACTTGGAATAAATTCCCAATTCAGTGACCTAAAGTAGGGGCAAATGAGTTCTGCAGAGAACCAGCTATATTCTGCTTACAGCAAATCCTCACAGACAATCATTATAGCATACATATCATACCGATGAATAGTTGTGTACTCAAATTCCAGGTCTCATCCTCACAAACAGAAGAGGTTAGGAACCTGGCCTTTCTAGTAATTTTCAAAAATGAAAATACCAGTTATGTTTGCTCAACTAATGGAAACAAAAAAAAGTTTTGAGGGGAAACCAAAAACCCTCCCTATCGCCCTCCCACTAAATTTTAAAAATTCAGACTCCCTTTCTAAAAATCCTAACTGTGGAATCAGATTATAAATGCTAAAAAGAGCCTGAAGAAATCCTGCAATCCAAGTTGAGCTCATGCAATGAAGGCTCCTTGCTGTGCTTAAACCATCCAGGACAGATGGCAGCCTTCTCTTTTAAAAGAGGGGGATGGAAGCACCACCGCCCATTGTTTAACCGCTTTACTTGATGTTTCTCCATGTCTAATTGAACTCCTACTCCAAGTTAAGCCCATTTTATCTTTCTGTGTACAGTTCACTTATTTGCAGTGATTTCTTTAGTCTCTATTTGCGGTTCCCATATATCATTCACAGAGACACTGACCCCAAAGAACTCCACAATTCAGAGAACCGAGGATCAAAAAAGTTGTCATGAATTTTTGGATAGAGCCTTGAACTCCTCATGGCAGGAGGGCTGAAATTGGTTTAGAGGGGACCTTTGGTCTACATGGCCCCGGGGTTTACCAGCACCATGCAAATATTGGGCAGGGGCTGGACAGACCCAGGCTGCTCTGAAGTCGTAACTACCCAGGGCAAAAAAAAAAAATTCCACACTTGGGTGGTTTCCTGAAATCCACCCAAAAGCGAGTCAAGGACACAGATGAACTCTAGTAGCCCCACAGTTCCAAAATCCCAGTAGGTGATGAGGGCTGCATCTCCACTCTCACAAGGTTTATAATCCAGTTTTTAGTTGACTATCAGCAAAGTGCTAGGTACTTTACAGAAAATGGGATTAGATAAGGTCCGAATTTCCTAATGCAAAAGGGTCTTTACGGCCTTCAAGATTGGCAGCACAGATCATTAATTTAATCACAGCAAGCACCATTTCAACACTGACCTACTTCCCACTTTGCAAGCAGCATTAGCAAAATTTCAGTTTGGTGCTGAAAAGGATATGATAATACCACATCCTATAGCTCGTTCTGAACAATGGAACCTTTGAATAACCACTGAAAAGATTCATTTCTTAAACATTCACCTTTACTACAAAAAAGATTAGATAATATGAGTAAAGCACTTGATTTACCAGGATGCATATATGTGCAAAACAAATGGCAAAATCCTAGAGGGCAGGTATCATCTCTTCTAATTTGAATGCATTCTCTCAAATGCTTAGTACAGAACTCTTGCATAGAAGATGTCAATAACTACTATTCACTGGCTGATTGAAACAAATCCAAGGAATAAGCATTCCTACTATGAAGAAAGTTTTATGCTCTTTGTAATGTCCTACAGGACCACTTATTCAACGTCTCACGCCCTTTATCTTCTACAATGGAACACTGCTAAGACAGTTCATCTATAATTAAATCAACTAATTACATATGCAAAGTCTCCATAATTTTGAGGCAGTCAGATGGGGAGGAATAGCACTTTTAGATAAATACAATTTTTAGGTTCAATGTCTGCTTTCATGAATAAAGTCTGAACATCTACTAGCCTTCAAAAATAGTTACTGGGACAGGTGCCAAGACCTTGGGCACTCCAATTCCCTGGGCCTCAGTTCCCTCATCTGTAAAATGGGGATTGAGTCTGTGAGCCCCACAGAGGACAGGGACTGTGTCCAACCTGATTTGCTTCTATCCACCCGAGCACTTAGCACAGTGCCTGGCACATAGTAAGTGCTTAAAAATACCACAATTATTATTATTATTATTATTATTATATTTTCATACAACCCAAACATTAATCATTTAGACCATATCAATGTTCCATCTGATATGTAAATAAAGAAATAAATAAAAATGGATAAATACATTAGCGGAATTGCATGTGCTTCACCCAGAAGAGGGAGAAAACAGTGCCCGGCACATAGTAAGTGTTTAACAAATACCACCTTAAAAAAAAGGGAGAAATTGCATTCAGGAGAGAAGGGATTTTGGGGGGATAAGATCACTCCAGGTCTAGGGGAGGGGAGGGAATCTGGAAGGGCATAGGAAGAGGAGAGCATCCAGGAAGAGAGAGGATTCTGGAAGAATATGGCACCCAGATGGAGGAACTGAGGCAGTGGGCACTTAAAGGGATGGGTGCTTTGGTAGGGGAGAGAGTGTTCACTTGCAAAGGAATTATGAGGAGAATTGACAGATCTGAGAAGAGAGGAAAAAGTGCAAGAGGAAAAGGAGATTTTAGGAAAGGGTACCTCACACAATTCCTAGAACTCCTGCCTGCCATTTTGGATTAATTCAAAATGGTAACTGCCAACTTGAATCTGTCTGAGGCAAAAAAACACATGAGTAGGAGGAAGAGCAGGTAAGTGGAGTGTGCCCTTTATGAGCTTGGTGGGACCTGAAGAGAGGCCCCATCAAGCTTCACCTTAGGGCTACTAAGGACCATTTCATTCCACTTCAACCTCATCTCCAGCAAGGAAGGTTGCACATTTCATACAATGGCAACCCCAGGGAGATGGTGATGTAATTAGAATTTTATGTATGCCAACAAGCAAATACTTAGGAAAGGTTAATAGCATATCTTGTACTAAGGTGTGCTAAATATCAGTATTAAAATTTTTTTTCTTTCTTGAATTGTGATTTTGGGGAACAGATGGCATAAGAAGCTTAAATTGAAAGTGCAGCCTATATAGCTCCTGTAAAAGTGGAGGAGCTGTTGAATTCATCATTTTCAACAAGGAATAAATTTCCTCTTGCTCTCTATCCAAGTGTCTGCCCAAAAATCATGAAAATTCTCCTTGAAATTACTAGATCTTTCAAAAACCACTCCAGAGAGATTTGAGTGAATGCATTCTATCCCAGAGATCTGGGCTGCTTGCATCTTTTCAGTCAGTGGTATTTATTGAGCGCTTATAGTGTGCAGAGCACTGGAGGAAGGGCTTTGGAGATTACAATAAAATAGAGGTGGTAGAAATGACTCCTGCCCAAAACGAGCTTACAGTCTAGAGGCAGAGACAGACACTATATGTTGCCTCTTGTTGATTTTTTTTTCCAATCTTTAATGAGACAAATTTTTGGAAGTCTAGACATTACAGGTTCACTCCAGTTATGAAAAAATACTTCACAAAATAAACTGTGACATAAGTTTAAAAATTTAGATACCTGAATTATAATTCAGAGGCTTAGTTACTACTGGGAACTCAATCATAACAATAGCTTGTTCTGAAGCTTTGCCAACTGCTTTATTAGAGAACAGAATAGTCAAACATGCAATGGATTATTTACAAGTAGCAATATCCCCGGGAAGCTAATCAATTTTCCTAAAACCTATGTTCTCCCTTCTACCTCCAAAATGTCAAAACTAAAATCCATCCTCTATGTTTTGCAATTTTCACAGAAAGATAGGAAAGCATCAAAACACCCCATACTAATTTCCCATTGAATGGGTAAAGATTTTTTGGAAAGGGGCAGTATAGCACTCTTGGCTTGCATGCCAATAGAAAACTGGGCATGATCACTCCAGGTTTCACTCTCTAGAGCCTCTAGTCTCTAGACTAGAAAGAGGGCATTTCTTACTAAGTCTCTTAAAGTGTTCAGTGTTCTTTTTTAAAACCATTTTTTCATTTGAAATCTTTGACATCTTTTCAGTCAGTGGTATTTATTGAGCGCTTATAGTATGCAGAGCACTGGAGGAAGGGCTTTGGAGATTACAATAAAATAAAGGTGGTAGAAATGACTCCTGCCCAAAGGAGCTTACAGTCTAGAGGCAGAGACAGACACTATATGTTGCCTCTTGTTGTTTTTTTCCAATCTTTAATGAGACAAAATTTTTTTACATATTTATTACTCTATTTATTTATTTACTTGTACATATCTATTCTATTTTGTTAGTATGTTTGGTTTTGTTCTCTGTTTCCCCCTTCTAGACTGTGAGCCCGCTGTTGGGTAGGGACTGTCTCTATGTGATGCCCACCTGTACTTCCCAAGCGCTTAGTACAGTGCTCTGCACCCAGTATGCGCTCAATAAATACGATTGATTTGACATGTGGGGTGAAAATTAAACCTGCTCTAACCTAGAGCCACAGTTTACTCCGATTCTTTCCTCTCTTCTCTCCCCCACCCCACAAATACTTGACTCACCAACT
This sequence comes from Tachyglossus aculeatus, assembly GCF_015852505.1. NCBI lineage: Eukaryota > Metazoa > Chordata > Mammalia > Monotremata > Tachyglossidae > Tachyglossus > Tachyglossus aculeatus. The sequence goes on along the minus strand of NC_052074.1, from coordinate 53,159,557 downwards.
GGATTTCTGTGTTGGAAGGAAACTTCCCCCTACCCCCCACACACTATTTTGAAAATCAGCACCTTCCCCTCGAGTATAAATGGAATGTTTTTAAGGGTTGGAATTGGCGTGCAGGGTAAAGGGTAGGATCTATTCTAGCCTGCTCTGGATCCAGCTGGATTTGATTTGCTGCCAGCCTGACAACCTGCAGCCCCGTGACACCAGTCTTTTGTAGTGACTGTTCTGCTCCAAGGTGAAATCTTCAAGAGGGCTAGACAGAGGACTGGGCTGGGAATCACACAGATCCACTGATTCTGCTGAGTGCCCTGTCTCTCTCCCAACAGCATCCTTACTCCACTGCTGAAGCCATGTGAGACAGCTTCTTTGTTGAGGATCACAGTGGCCAATGGTTTCAGGAGATATCCATGTCTGACCTGATTAACTTGTATTCACCCCTGTGCTTAGAACAGTTCTTAACACATAGTAAGCACTTAATAAATACCATTTTGAGACGAGAGAGAGAGAAAGAGAAAGAGGGAGAGAAAGAGAGAGATAAAGAGAAAGAAAAAGAACAGAAGGCCAAAGGTTTCCTTCCCTCTGTTTGGCAGGAGAGGCTGGGGCCTCTCAAACAAAAGGAAGACAATAGCAAACTCTTCGAAAAATATCGTGCACAATGTGATCCTTCTTTTTACAGTCTAAAACTGGGAGTAATGATTTTATCAGTGTGAAATGCAAAATGGGTATTACTGCCTCATCATGTGCTGTTAGTGGATCAGAATTATAGCCTGTCTATAAATGGAGTGTTTGGTATTTGGACAATTATTTATAATTAATAGGCATCACAGTTTTTAGCAGGTAATTTTACATGGCTAATTGAAGTAATTTCTTAATCTTCACTCCATTTAAAAAATATATAATTAGGGCCACAGATGACTGCAAATTAGTATTTCTCCCACTTATTCCTTACTTTAATAAGCAATTTTTGCTTGGATTTGAATTGTTTTCTCTTGTATAACACCTGCGTCTGCTTTGAATGGGGATCCTGAATTGCTGCTGACGTTCAAAAGCGACTTAAAATTGCCATGGCAGCATGCAAAACCTCCTGTTTCAGATTCAAACTCCCACAGGTCTATTTTCTAGTCTTAAAACTCACAAGACTTTAGTAAAAGCAGAAGGTGTGAGAGTCCATCATTATGAAGCGGTCCTTTGTATTCCAGGGTGATGCAATCGATGGCAGGGCCCTATCCACGTATGCAAGTGCCCGGATTGTCTTTGTCCAGAAACGCTCTGGGCATGTTACTCCCCTCCTCAAAAATCTCCAGTGGCTACCAATCAATCTGCGCATCAGGCAGAAACTCCTCACCCTCGGCTTCAAGGCTGTCCATCACCTCGCCCCCTCCTACCTCACCTCCCTTCTCTCCTTCTAAAGCCCACCTCGCACCCTCCACTCCTCTGCCGCTAATCTCCTCACCGTGCCTCATTCTCGCCTGTCCTGCCATCGACTCCCGGCCCACGTCCTCCCCCAGGCCTGGAATGCCCTCCCTCTGCCCACCTGCCAAGCTGGCGCTCTTCCTCCCTTCAAGGCCCTACTGAGAGCTCATCTCCTCCAGGAGGCCTTCCCAGACTGAGCCCCTTCCTTCCTTCCTCTCCCGCTTGTCCCCCTCTCCATCCCCCCCATCTTAACTCCTTCCCTTCCCCACAGCACCTGTATATATGTATATATATTTGTACATATTTATTACTGTATTGATTTTACTTGTACCTATCTATTCTATTTATTTTATTTTGTTAGTATGTTTGGTTTTGTTCTCTGTCTCCCCCTTCTAGACTGTGAGCCCACTGGTGGGTAGGGACTGTCTCTATATGTTGCCAGCTTGTACTTCCCAAGCGCTTAGTACAGTGCTCTGCACAAAGTAAGCACTCAATAAATATGATTGATTGACTGATTGAAGAGAACAATACATGGGCCAACAAACACTGCCATATTGTGAGCACTTAGCTGTAGATCCTTGTTGCATTACTGGGTTTCTCCCATACAGGGTCATAGCCTGAAAGAGCATAGAGCACAGAAAGAGCATAGAGCACAGAAAGAGCATAGAGCTGGGCTCTAATCTCAGGTCTGCCACTTGCCTGCTGTTTAAACTTGGACAAGTCACTTAACTTTTCTGTGCCTCAGTACCCTCATCTGCAAAACAGGAGTTCAATGCCTCAATAATAATTGTAGTATTTGTTACGCACTTACTATGTGCCAGGCACTGTACTAAGCACTGGGGTGAATATAAGCATATCGGGTTGGACACAGTACCTGTCCTGCATGGGGCTCACAGTCTTAATCCCCATTTTACAGATGAGGTAACAGGCCCAGAGAAGTGAAGTGACTTGTCCGAGGCCACACAGCAGACAAGTAGCAGAGCTGGGGTTAGAACCCGTGACCTTCTTACTCCCAGGCCCATGCTCTATCCACTATGCTATGCTGCTTCTCCCACTTCTGCCTTCTATTTTTACTGTGAGCCCTTATGATCTTGTATCTACCCCAGCACTTAGTATAGCGCTTGGCACATTGTAAGCACTTAAAATGAAGATTATCAATTATTTCAATCCGGGTTCTTGGCATTGTGTCCGCAATTTGTGAAGTTTTTGCTCAAAGATGGCAAAGCCTCTAGAGATTGCTGCATGTCAGGTAGGTCTGTCTACTGCAGTGACCGCCAATCAGTGATATTTATTGTGCACTATGGGCAGAATACTAAATGCTCAAACGTCTTTAACAGTCTACTGCTTTTTCACCTTGGTTGAGATTATACTTCACTGTGTCTTCATATTTCTTCAAACACATTTGTTTCAACTTACCACTCCCCCACATCAGCCTCCTCATAATCAGATACTGATGCCTGAAGTATAGCCTCCTAGAAGAATGTTTCGTGAAAATGATTTATCTATAAATTTCACTGTGCTCTTAATCAGAACCCTGCTATGGTCATTTGAGCACATTCTGCCTCCTGAAGATTTCTCTTTTCAATACATTTGTTTTGGTTTTTAAAAGCACATGATTGGTGTGGAAATGCACAGGTATGCACAAAATTCCATCTGGATTTCTTTCAAAATGAGTCAAAAAATCAATGGGTCATTTGTATTTCCTTGTAAATGCCAAAATGTCTGCTGAAAGAAAATGCTCAAAAGCTGGCTGCCTCATTATGGGACCGACGGTATCTGACCTGTTAACTAACTGAAAGGGGATTTGCTATTCTCTATTTTCTACAGTCTGGCATAGTAGGACTCAAAACTCATTTGTTCATTCAATCATATTTATTGGGCACTTACTGTGTGCAGAGCATTGTACTAAGTGCTTGGGAAGTACAAGTCGGCAACATACAGAGACGGTCCCTACCCAACAATGGAAGACTTGTGGAAATCAGAAATTCATTCCCAAGAAATCCTGTCCTTGGTTGTGACTGTGTCTGACTTGATCTTGCATCTACTCTAGTGCCTAGTAGTGTTTGGCACATAGTAAGTGCCTAAATACCACAATTATTGTTATGTCTCCAGATTGGGCTGAGAGGCTACCTGTTCGACAGCTGCTGCCCGCAGTTCTGGTAGCTACTGACTCCCCTCACACCAGGCAGCGCCGGCCTAGGCTCTGGGCTTAATCTAGCCCTCCTCAGCAGTGGTGAGGGAAGGGAGACAGTAGGGGATACAGTTGACCAAAATAGCCTGAAATACATTTGGTCAATCAGGCAAACCACCTGTCATCAGTAGTTTGGGGATCAGCTAGTGGAATGTGACTCCAAAGATGTTATGTTGGTACAAAAGCAGATTTGGGCTAAACCTAGAAATCTCTCAAGAAATAAAGCTGATCCTTCCAGACACAGATAATGAAACATCCAGATTCTCCACCCATTCAGGCTCTTTTACCATTGTCCATAATTTATTGATTCTTGTCTGTCTCACCCTCTCTACTGTAAGCTCGTGGTGGGGAGGGAGTATGTCTGTTATACTGTACTCTCCCAAGTGCTGAATACAGTGTTCTGCACACAGTAAGCCTCAATAAATACGATTGACTGACTATAAAGGACACATTTTTCGGTTTTCTCCTCAGTCATTAGTGTCATTTAACAACCAACTAACCAGGTAAGGTGGTATTTACAGCGGCTTGAAATTTCATTCCGAATATGTTCTAAACATCCTAACTAGCATAAATCAGATGTGGGTTCTTCAGAATTCCATGCCACAGTGGTCCGCACTAAAAATGGGATGTGATGAATATAAACCTTTTCCATATAGACAAGGGTCATAAAACACGAGTTATTTTCAAACAAAAACTTTCAAATGCTTATTTTTTTCCACACACACAAAAAAATACAAGGAACCATTTTACACTCAGGACACCGTGTCCCCTTATGGTTTCAATCAAAGGCACTTACAAAGCATATGAGTGACACTTGTTAATAGCTTTGGGAGGGTGGATTGTTCTCCATCAAATCCTGGAGTGCATACAAATACTCTTTCCAAAAATACCAGGCATTTGACAACCAACCCACCTCCGCTAAAATACTGATTCTCTGATAGCCACAAAAGTCACTGGAAAACTAGGACAATTTAATGACTTCAAGAAATGAAGCTATTTTGATGAACAGCCACTGATTTACTCTTCCTCCTAGTGTTGTATGAAGAGAGATGTAAGCAGTCTTCAAAGGAAAGCAGCATTTTCATTCATTCTTCCCCCACCCAACAGAGCAGCACTTGCTCCATGCTGCATTTGCAAGATGAGATGACCCAGTACACTTGTTACAACTGTTAGGCATCGTCAAGTTTAAAGAAATCAATAAAATTCAGTACATCAGTAATTCTTTGGGTTGGACACTTTTCTTCTGCTGGCCATGAAAAATAGAAGCTATATAATACAACTTGAAAAACTGATTAAAGAACAAAAGAAAATTGTGCTTCCAATCAGGAGAGGAAACATCGACCATTAAGAAGTACAACATGGCCCTTACCAGTTTTAAAGGATCAGAAATCTTAGTTAGCCTAACTGATCTAAGTCAAGAAACAGACCTCTGGAATCACTGACCAAATTTGAGAATGCTAGTGCCCATTCAAATCCCAAGAACTTAATTTATATCGCCATGTTAAAAATCTGTCAGGCCCTTTTGTATTATTTTTGTGTATGTTAACATTAAAATCCAATCAAACGAATACTGAAATAATTATGCAGGCCTATGTAGAGGGTCTAGCTTTCTGTTCTGTGCTTTTCATTTCTTTATAGGAGGCAGTAATGATATCCACTGGAAAAATACATTTCTGCCTTTCAAAGAATTGGACTCAAGCTTCCCCTGTGGCACATAGTGAAGGACACTAAAATCTAAAGCAACAGTAATAGTGGTATATTTAAAAACATCAGTATTTTAATCAATGGTCAGGCTTCCACTCTCATTTCTATTTCTACCATTCGGTCTTGTTGTACAGGGCACACTTTGTGTTTGATAGCATTGGCCAAGCAGCATTTCCATGCGTCTCTGCCCTTCCTACTGAAAGATGTTGTGCTGGCAGTAGGATGAGCCACATGTGCCAAATGTAGCTAAAAAGACCAGCAATCCTCCCTTAATTTGTTGTTGATGATGATGATGATATCCCATGCTAAAACTGTGCTTTGGCTTTTGGCAATACTCTCTGTTTACAGGGCCTGTTTTTTTGTTTTTTCTTTTGTGTGTGTGTGTGTGACTCTTCCTTTTAATTTCCTAGCTGTCCAGTTCCTTGGCCCAATAAATAAATATCCCAACACCAAACTCCTCTATATGATTGACCTGGAGGGCACCAGACACCCTGGTCAATAAGGAAGCATATCTATGAGTTCTCCCAGCACAGGGCCTGCAGGAGTTACAAAGGACAAGTAGAAAGAGAAAGAGACTGAGGAGAACTTAGGATCACTGAGGCAGGCCTAAGTCTGAAGACACTTTGGAACTTAGCTGATATGCCCACCTTCAAAATGAAGTTCTTCAATCTGTCTGCTCCATACAAACATGGTCCAGCTCTCTCTTTTTACAAAATAGGGAAAGATGCAATTGCTAACTTGGGCTAGGAAATTTTCCCTGGTTCCACAGCTATTAGAAGCAAGTCAGGTACTGGTTACGTACTTTTTAACCAGTGGTGCTAGTTCTGCTAGTAATATATTACCACCCCATAGGACACTTGGCTCAAATTATTTTGGGTACATCACTGGAATTTGATTATTAATGGGGTGAAGAAAGTGACAGCAATGTTCATGATGGCAGCCAAGTCCCATTTGAGGAGTGTGCTAACGCTAAGGCTGAAAAACAATGGGTTAGTCTAGGGGATTCATAGCTGAATGTAGTCGGAACATGGCTGATAGAAAAAACCTAGTTAATTGGACATCCAACCCCAAAAAGTTAGTGCTCCCAAGGCTTGGGAATGACGACAAAGATGAAGAAATTCAAACTGTCTTAATTTCCTTCTTGCTTCAGCACTGCTGGCTCTCCTGTTTCTCTCCCCACTTCCCCATAATTTAAGTTTAGGGAAGAGCAAAAGCAGTTTGAACATCAGAGAATATGTTAACCCATTCAAAAACCAAATTTGGTATACCTCTGAAAGACTTATTCTAGGGCAGGGCTTGTATCAACTTTACCACTTTTTTCCCCATTCCTGTCATTGATTCTCAGATTTTATTTGTAGTTTCTCTGAATAGGAGAAAATTTCCATTTTCTGCTCTCTGAACAAATCAGACCATCAATAGCCATTTGATATTTAGTTCATCACAGGCTACTGAAATGGTGAAATGAAATGCATTTACTTAATACTATTCCCTTCTCCAATGAGCTTACCAATGTCACAGTTATAAATTGAAAGGAATCACTAGGGAAATTAAATCTGGTCCTGACCCCTGTCACTTATAAACATTTTCATTTGGAAAACTCATTTATTCTTACCTTGATAGACCCAGTACAGGTTTAAGAGGGAATGGGAAGGTGTGGGACAAAATAATTCCAGAGACTGATGCTAATTTATTACTCTAAGCATTTATCAAGTTATTTATTTGAAGACTGTAAACATTTTGAAGCAGGTAACAAGACTTTTCCATTTTGGTGTATTCCCTCTAATTCTACCAAATACATTTTGATGATGATGTTGATAGGGATGACAAATATGGTGATGTGATGATGAGATTATCATTATCAGCGCCCATAGGTCAGCTGCTCAGCCTCTAACCACTAACTGTCTGTTGGAGGGAGACAACTTCATCACAAGTGCAAGTTACTATCTATAAAAAAGTAAAATCTGACCAATGAAGTTCAGATCCTGCTTCATAGCTTTTCCTTTAAATTTTATATCACTAAATGGCTGAACTATTTGATAAACTGATGTCTGAATGTTTAATGCAAGTCAAAAACAATCAAAATTTCAAACTCTTAGGAGTAGCATAAATTATGCTGGTTCTAACTGATCCACGCAGGGTGATTAGTTAAGTCAACCTTGCTTTGATATTTTGATTCCCTTTACAGATGAATGAATTGCCAGAAGAGCACAGCTGACAATGCTTATGTACCAGGGCATACTGGTACAATAGAGAATTTGGAACGTCGTACAGACTTGCTTTCAGTAGAAGAATTTGGTCTCCATGGTGGATCACAATAACAGTCTGGGACTATTTCTTTGATACATGTGGACCATAGAGAGGGAGAAGAGAAATGCTTGGATTCCCAGGGTTGCAAAACCAATCAGTAAACCGCAAAATAAATTAATGTAAACATGATCCAAAGTGATAAATAGTCAAATAGTATGTTATCTACAATCGGTTGCAACACACACACACACACACACACACACACACACACACACACACACAGAGAGAGAGAGAGAGAGACAGAGAGATCTCCAATGGATCCATATAGAAGCTGTAAACATGTTACACATTTCAGAAGCAAAATTTCTCCTTCAAAACAGAACACATCATCTCCCAACCTTGCACTGCAGGAGAGGTTTTTTGGTTTTTTTTTTTTTATCCGAGCACACCAATGTCATGGTAACCAGAATTGTTTCTTGTTGCAATCTGAAAGACAATTATCTATGTCAAATCTATCCAGGTGAAAAATTTTCCCCATCACAAAAATGGAGCCAATCCAAATTGTGCACCGTAGAGACCCTAACAGAATATAAAAAAAGACCCCTGTGGCTGTGTGATAGTTTGAAAACAGGCTTAAGTATCCTTGTCATTTCTATTTTTGTTCGGAAAGTCGCCCACCAGGAACAGGGAACAGAGTTTATCTTATTACATTGCTCATCTTTGGGGACTGAGGTCCTTTAAATGCTTCTTCTTTCATAATGACATTTTAATTTGTAAATGACATCCTTCCTTGGGTCTTTATATCTTCCAGGATGTTACAGCCCTTTATCCAGAAATCTAATCTTTAAAGAAACAGTGGTTATATCTGAGGGCAGGACTCTTCTGCACACAGTAAGTGCTCAATAAATACGATTGGTTAATTGATTGAAAGTGGTCATCAAAATCACAACATTATCCTTAGCACATGTTGGGTTCTTTTTGCCCCCATCAGGGTACTAGCTTGGAGGGAGGGAAAAAGAGAGGGAGAGAAGAGTCCAGATTTGCTGGCTGGGCTGGACCTAGGACTGAATCCTTTGCCCCTGGGATGAGGTCCACCTGGATAATGCCCCAACCTGTACGCCCAGCACTCCTGCAACCTTGAGGGAAGTTGTTACCACACTTGATACTGGCTTGGAAACCAAGGCAAAGCTTCCTCCTCTTTCATCATTCCCACCAAGGTTGTTTGAGTGGCTACAGTTTGTGGGGCAAACACTTGGGAGCCTATATTAAAAGCAAATAACAATGTCCCTGCTATTAAGGAGATAATCATCTGGTGTCAGGTGAGGATGACAGGCAGAAATTAGATATTGGGATCTCCCATTGAGATGATTATCTTTTAGAACTCTTTTGAGAGAGCAATATTGAATTTTAATCCTGTTAATTCTTTTTTTTTCAACTCTCTCACATCACATAAACACTGTGGGTAGCCCAAGTGACTTTTACATAGACTCAAACTCATCCATTCCCCAACCCTTCAATGTCTGAAATCCCTTGATGGACCCAGAGAGAGATTAAAGTCCATTTCAATAGTTGTTTGCTCTCTCTAGCCCTGGATGACAGATCTCTAGCATGTTAACACAAGGCACATATATATATGTGACAAGACACATAAAAAGATCTAATTCAAAACATTTTATCATCAGAATATATTTACATGGCTATTTATTTTATCATTTGACTATACTTGTGTTTTTTTCATTAAAAAATACATTATGATTGCTTGGATCAATACTTTGCATCTTGGGAACATATTAATGGACTTTACATTATTTCCCTTGGGAAGTTCATCTTTACTTAGCACTATGAAATGGAGACAAGAGGGGCAAACATACATACACTTGGCAAGAGTAGAAGTCAACCAATATAAACATTTGAAAAACCGAGCAAATAAACCAATAGCCTCAGGGAGGCTAATGAGTTGTGGGGGGGTGGGGATTAGTCTAGAAGCCTCAGTTGGAGAGGATGATTTTAGGTCTTTGGTGAACGGTAGGAGAGAGTATGCAATTTCACAGATATGAGGGGGAGGGGTTTCCAAGTGCACTAAGTGAAGATGGGACTGTCAAACATATGGGTAAGAAGTACAGTTGACATCTGACAGAGAAGCAGTGTGCCCTAGTGGAAGGAGCACAGGCCTGGAAGTAAGAGGATGACCTGGGTTCTATTTCCAGCTTAGCCACTAACCTACTGGGTGAGCTTAGGCAAGCCACTTAACTTCTTGGTATTTCAATTTCCTCACCTGTAAAATAAGGACAAGTATCTGTTCTCCTTCCCCCTGCTGCTATCCGGCTGCCGATTTAACTATTAGATCTATTGGACTTTTGCCCATTGCCCACTGTCTTGAGCGGTTCCCACTGGTATTAGGCAGAGGAGGAAAGCCAGCTGAACAGACTCATTCTCTCTCCTCCTAGCCCCACCCCAACACACACTCTGCTGCAACTGGAATAGTTTGGAGATGCAATAAACTTTGATCTTGGGGCCCCAAGGCTTCCAGGGTTCACCACTATTCTAAACTACCTGGTCCCTGACATCATATTGATAGACCTGATGGCAATGAGAATCAACCTACTGATCTATTACCATCAGGACAGGGGCTGATGTTTCCCAGGCTCTTTAAATGCCTATTTGCATATCGGGTCCTGAGTGCCTAGGTTAATTTACATAACTAATCAAATGCCTGGCACCTGTAAAATGTCCAGCCTATTTCAAGATGTGTGACTGCAGGGGGCCTCAGGACTCAAGGACAAAACATTTGTGAGGCTCTCAAAAAAAAAAGTAAATAACTTTATCAAGTAGCTGATTCTTAAAGCTCGATGTGACTATTCATACCGCATTGCATGCACCATAAAAATAGGCAACTGCATCTTGACCCAAAGGCTAAATTAATAATAAAGCAGAGAGCATGGATCACACCCAAAACCATCAAAATACTGACACATCAAATAACAAAAAAATTCTGTGATGCAATATTACCAGAGTCAGTAAGGACCAGAACAGTTGCAAAATACAAATAAGAAGAGTCAAATGGACCCACAGCCACTAAAGCTGTGTTCTGTGGGGACCACACTGATCCTTTTGTCACCATGTTTGATTTCATCATCAAAGGAAGGGGTACTCCAATTCTCAGGAACACAACTAGGTAAGTGCAGTGACATCAAAGATGGTGCTTTAACAAATTACAAGGCCACTTGGGAATTTAGTACCATACAGAGTATTATTAATTTGGAAAGCAATGTACTAAAGATGGTTTTCCGAACAAAGCACCTTCTTAGTAAAACACTATCAGAGTAATAACAAATGTACATATAAAAGCAGAAATTACAGAGATTTGCAAAATTCCATCCTTCAAGCTACATAATTTGGATCATTTTAAGTGAGGCTCATTTCAGCTCTTGGCAGCAAGAAAGTTTCACTTTCTAAGAGAATGGAGAAAAAGCAGATGCAAAATCCCATTTACAGTAGTGATTTTAATTCAAGTACACGTTATGAAAAAAATCCATCAAAATTTAGAATGAGAAGTGTATTACCAATATGGTTATATTAGTGTAGGCCATAAATGTAATTTTATTGAATAATATAAGCCATCACACAGCCACTAATGAAAACAAAAGGGGCAGATTTTTGTAGGCTAAGCTGGATTGATTTTATTATATTTGTGGCTGAAATTTACAGATCCAGCTAGTAAATTCAAAAGCACAGAGACTGAAAACTTCATTTCATATTTTTCCTTATGGGTACCTTATGTCTATGTTAACTTTCTTGACTTATTTTCAGATTTTGTGTACCTTGTGTAATGTTAACTAGAATTCCATCACTACAGTTATGGAAAAGAAAAATTCTTCTAGAGGTGGGGCAAAAATTGAAGGAAGTCATCTGTAAGCATTTAGAAGAAACGATCCATGTACGGTACTTCTTATTACAGTGCTTTCTGGAGAAAGTCCAAGGTATCTCATTAGCTCAACCAATTTATTAGAGCCAATAAAACAGCATTAAATAACTGTTTTATCGAGGCTTGCAGCTGAATAAAGTGGAGGGAACCTACAGAATGGAGGTTTCTGTGGCGGGGGAAGAGAACATTTGGTCAGGGAATGCAGGGTGGGGGAGAGAAGGCAGATTAAGACCTTGTGGGACTTCAGAATTTGTGTGGTTACAAATAGGACAACCTGTTAGTAGTAGTAGTAACAACAATAATAATAATAACTATGGAACTTGTTAAGCTCTTACTATGTGCCAAGCACTGTTCTAAGCATTAGGATAGATACAAGTTCATCAGGTTGGAGAGAGTCCCTGTCCCACATGGGGCTCACACTCTCAATCCCCATTTTACAGATGAGGTAACAGGCACAGAGAAGCCAAGTGACTTGTCCAAGGTCACAGAGCAGACATGTGGCAGAGCAGACATGTGGCAGAGCAGGATTAGAACTCAGGTCCTTCTGACTCCCAGGCCTGTGTGCTCTATCCACTAAGCCACACTGCTTCTCTGCTGTTTACATCCTGGGAGTCCCTCATTTGTCAACTACTGAGGTCATGGGAATCACTTTTTCAAAAATTGTTTCTTCCATTGACTTTATCCAGCTTTGGGTGACCTCCTTGCCTGATTGTGGGTGACCTGTTCTGGAACAATGGAAAACGTCCCAGGAAACTGAAAGCCCCACTTCTCAGAGGGTCTTTACTGAAATGTTTTGGGCCCCAAGCCCAGAAAAAGACACCCAGACCTTTTCTGAGCTAAGCGCCCAAAGCAATCTAAAGCATTCTGATCCTTTGCGCCTTAACAATTTGTAGTTATGAAATCCACATGCATCCAAATCAATGAAACATAATACGGTTTTCCCCACCCAGATGCTTTACAATAGCTAAAAATTTTGTTGGAGGTTAAACTACAAATTGGGAAGTCCATCTGGGGGCCGTGGGCATGCACACTGCGGTTCTGGCTTCACTCCAGTCTGCCTCTCAGCATGCCAACAGGATTTTCTGCTATTGACTGTGTGGATAGCCAGAGGTGACAGGCACCTACCTCTCTTTCTTTTTTTTTCCCCATGGTATTTGTTAAGCGCTTACTATGTGCCATGCACTCTAGTAAGCACTGGGGTAGATAGTAGATAATCGGGTTGGACACGGTCAATGTTCCACGGTGTTCAAAGTACAAATCCCAACTTTAGATGAGGTAACAGAGAAGATAAGTGACTTGTCCAAAGGCACAGACCAGAGAAGTGGCAGAGCCAGGATTAGAACCCAGGCCCGTGCTTTTCCACTACACTGTGCTGTTTCTCTTGTCCTCCCTGGGCTTCAGACTAGGAGTAAGTGGAGTCTCTAGCCTGGGAGCCCTGTGAGAGCATGTGAAACCCTATAGTTGCTGGGTCGGGGACCACAAAATACCAATAGGGACAAGAACTGGTCGACACTTTGTCTCTACTTCCAGCCTCTTTCCATCAACCTGCCTGCCCTTCCCATAGGTTATGGGGCAAAGCTAATGGCTTCAGCCGCTCAGGGCCAATCCCACAGGGGCAGTGGGATTCACATCCCAGGTGGAGACTCTCTCTCTTTCCCCTTTTAGAATTAAAATTCTCCCCCTTTTAGACTGTGAGCTCCCTGTTGGATAGGGACTGTCTCTATATGTTGCCAACTTGTACTTCCCAAGCACTTAGTACAGTGCTCTGCACACAGTAAGTGCTCAATAAATACGATTGATTGATTTATTTCCCCCATCATTTCCTCTCTCTTCTGTCCTGATGGCAAATGGAGTCCCAAAATTCCTTGGATTTTTAAAATACCCTGATACAATATTATCCGTAGAGCAAGATTTCGGCAAGTATCTTTAGAGATGATCAGCATCTGGTTTTTTAAAGACTAGACATTTTTTCCGCCATAATTGAGATTGGTGGTTTGTTTTCTAAGGAATAAACAGTGGCAAAAGTTAATTAATCAAACTTTATCATTATTTCTGTTCTGGATCAACCATGAGCTAAAAAGAAAATATATATATATATATATATATATATATATATATATAACTAAATGGACTATAAATGAAAGTTATTTCTTGCTTTAAGCTCCAAACATCAATGATTTATAAAACGTAAGTAGCATCACAGTACATTTATTATCTCCTCCGATTAGTTTTGAACAGCTATAGCCATACATAATTTTCTGTTATTGCAGATCACAGTGGTCTCTCAAGAAACCCTCTGGCATGGCATTATTTTGTGATTACTCTTCACTGTGATATTGACACTTGCTCTTCTGATCAATACAAAAATATGATCCCTGCATGGTACTGCCATGAAGGTGAAAGCTCCTTTGGCAAAAGTTGACTACTCAGAAGAATTTTACTGCCCAGGAAACAAAATTATATTAACTTACTGTATGGCCACCAAATACTTTCCACAATTATGCTCACTAAGGAGATAACTCATATCAAATTCTCAATTAACAGGATGTAAGACATCTAGGACAGGATGATAATTGGGGGAAAGACCACATATTGAAATTAAGCTTAGCCAACCCCTCCCTTCATCATCCATAATGCTAATACCTAAGTTTGCTTTGTCTTTGGAAAAAATCCTATTTTCAACCCTTCCCCTCACCACCCCCTCAAAGCCCAATTGTTGCTATGCAGTGTAATACTGATTTGAAAATTGTTCATTCATGTCATTCTAATCCTGATCCTGTAATCAACTGAAACTGTATTTGTATATGAACTGTGAGATTTGGTCTATAAAAGCAACCGGCCTGACCGTGTCCCAATATTAAGGAACAATTTGGTTGGCTTTAGGCAATTAAAAGTCTGGTATAATGCTATGTTTCCTGGGTGTGCTTGACAAAATTTTAACTGAAGGAGGAAGAGGAGGAAGAGGATGGTGGTGGTTCATTAATTTCTGCAGTAGGATGGAGAATAAATTGGATAAGTTGAATTCCAATGACTTGAAAGAGTTCATGTACTTTCTGAATGTTGAGCAATTTACCTGCCACTTTCTCCAAGAAGGATCCTTAAAGAGAGCTTGGGTCAGTCCACCTTCACAGATAGATAATTTCATTCAGAGAATCTATTCTGTTCTTAAAGATGTCCAGTGAGATCATACAACCTTCCTGATCTCTATCCTGTTCCCCCAAACCCCACTGTTGTCAAACCTCATTGACAGGAAATTCTCTTGTTTCTCACCAAAATCCCTAAAGTAGTACTTTAAGCCCATTTCTCCTTGTTCTCTCCCCAGCAAAAATAGAGGGGAGCTCTCGCTATAAAAAAATAACCCTTTCATGTGCCTAACCACTATTGAGATTCCCTAAATATTAATTTCCCCATGGTAAATAATCCTAGTTCTTTCTACCTCTTCTCCTAGGCTCTTTTTTCTGACTATTTACATCATCGATCAAGCAATGATATTTATCGAGCACTTGCTGTTGCAGAGCATTGTAATAGGCACTTAGGCCAGTAAAATACAACAGAATTGGTAGACACATTCATTCATTCATTCAATCATATTTATTGAGCACTTACTGTGTGCAGAGCACTGTACTAAGCGCTTGGGAAGTACAAGTTGGCAACATATGGAGACGGTCCTGAGAAACAAATATGGTTTCCACAGATATCAAAGAAGGGTTTATTTGTAAGAATAGAGCTATGCCCCATCTAGGGTGAAACAGTTCATTTGTTATGGTTTTTTTCTCCCCCAATAATGAACAGTCTGGAAGTAACTTAGATAGAATGTTAAAGCCAAGAGCATGCAGAAGTCTGTTTGCTAAGACAAGCCAGCATGCTTTTGTTCCTGAAATGTAAGAGTCCTCTGCCTTCCTTGAAACAGAATAGCTGACTCCCCAGATGTAAGCATAGCCAGCTCATTTTGCAAAATGAGCAACCTGCATTTCCTGATAGCCTGCTTCCCCTTTCAAAGATTGCACGGTTAGATACTTCAGGTTCTTTTCAGTAAATATTTGCATGGTGATGCAGTAACTGACAACCTGTAAATAAACCCGTGTTTCCCTGCAAAGATTCTTCCAACATCATAAAGACTTAGAATCTTACATTCCACATCACGGTACGCTCGAAAAAGAACAGTTAATGTTCAGATCCATTCTGACTGGGTAGATCAGTTACCCATCTGGACAACTGTCTCCGTTCTTGTATCAAGCATATAACATGTCCAATTAACACTAGAGAGAGCAAGTATAATGGCAAATCTTTCTCCAAAGGAACAGGCAGTTTGAGACTATTTCGATGTCTTTTATGCCACCTCTAAGGTGATGTAAAGTAATGCCACAGCCAAAATTTAATGTGGAAAATCTTTCCTCCCATTAACTCAATTTTTAAGCTCTGAGTTCCAAGAGTGACAGTTAACTGGAGACCAGTTTACTAAGTCAAACACCTGGTTCTAGTTCTGTAAAAAAGCATCTCTAATGAAAGGGGCCCAGAATAACGCTGAGGAAATGAGTTTCAAAAGTTTGCAGTCCCTGAAACTAAACCAGAAAAAAAAAACCAAAAAAACCCAAAACACAAAAATGAACCTTCCCAAATACCTTGCTAACATGAAATTAGACTCCCTCATCTAATCTTGGTTCAGAATGCTGAAGAGCTTGAATCCCAAACTCACTGAGAGTCAGGGCATCAGCATACCATTTCATTCTCTTTGGGGGATCCTGAAAGTCTAAACTGGTCAATCAAGGGGGGAAACTTCCAAAACAACACTGAGCCTTTTGTACAAGGAGGAACAGGAGTGACTCTTAGCAGATACTTCTCCCAAGATTTGGGATATGATGGCTGGGAAACTGGTCAGAAAGGCAATGAGACAGCACGAGTCTCGTAGACTGAAAGAAAAGTTTGCCCTTTCGGTCAGCCCCGTTCTAATACCCAGTGACTGGATGTGTGCCCTCGCCTTCCCACCCGGCGGCCCTTCCGTGCCACTTGGGCAGGGCTGCAAAGTCTTTGCCAATGAAACTCTGCCTCCTAGTGCCACCGCGGTGGTGAGCTTTGCCGGCTGAAAACGACGGGCAGAAGCACAGCAAAAGAGGAGGAAAAATCAACGCTAAGTCCGCACGCCTTCTCCAGCAACCTCCCCCCTCGAGGGTGGTGGGTGATGCCAGTGGGGTGAGGGAAACAGAGCTGAGCAGAACCCCAACCCCATCCAAACCCACCCCAAGCCCCAGGATGCAAGTTACCGGGGGAGTGAACGAGAGACCGACCTGCCTAAAAAAAGAAAAAGATTGATCCAAACCAGATTGAGAGTTGGCTCTCCTTACCACACTCAATGAAGGCCAGGAGATGGAGAATAAGATGAGTTGGAGAGGGAGGATCCAACCCCCTGGCCTTACCTCCTTCCCTTCCCCACAGCACCTGTATATATGTTTGTATCTATTTATTACTCTATTTATTTTACTTGTACATATCGATTCTATTTATTTTATTTTGTTCTCTCTCTCCCCCTTCTAGACTGTGAGCCCACTGTTGGATAGGGACTGTCTCTATATGTTGCCAACTTGTACTTCCCAAGCGCTTAGCACAGTGCTCTGCACACAGTAAGCACTCAATAAATATGAATGAATGTGGTGTATTTGGAAAGAAAGAGGGCTAGGGAGAATATCATCAATGGTATTTACTCAGTGCTTAATGTGTGCAGAGCATCGTACTAAGCACCTGGGAAAGCACAATACAGCCTGTAGACATGATCTCTGCCCCCCAGGCGCATGTGTGTGTATAAATGACTGTGAGCCCATTGTTGGGTAGGGATCGTCTCTACAGACTGCTGATTTGTACTTGCCAAATGCTTAGTACAGTGCTCAGCGTACAGTAAACGCTCAATAAATACCATTGAATGAATGAATAAATGGGTTTTGTAGGGGCGAGGGGAAAGAATAAGGGTCTGTGTTCGGGGGCGTGAGTGTGAGTTTGTATTTTGTGGGCATGTAAGTGTGTCTATGTGCGCACCCTCGTGGGAGATGGGGGAGAGGAGGAGGAAGGGGAGGAGGCCATCTTTTGGCTCCATCCTGAGCCCTTTTTGTATATGCCAATTTTTCCTATAATGAAGGAATGAATTACAACCCAGATGAACTCCATGCTAAAGAAAAGTCACGTTATGGTACATGTGCCTTGCCCAGGTCAGCACTCATGACACAACCATTACTATCTATCCAGGCAGACACACATGTGGGCAAATGGATGTTCCCAAATGTTTCTGACACGTTCTATCTAAAGGCCGTAATGAAAACACTTGTTTTAGGAGAGCGCCCTGTATCTCCGCTGTCCTACTGAAACATATTTGGCTTCAAGTGAGTGACTGGCTAATCAGTCCAGGAAAAATGGTGCCTCTTCTTTCTTTAAAAGCCCACAAGGGTGGAGACTTCAGAGCTTCCATGCAGTCAATTCCAGGGTTTCTCCTCTGCTAAACAGGAAGTTCTTTGTTTTTTCCCTCATGGTATTTGTTAAGTACTTATGTACTAGACACTGTACTAAGTACTGGGTTGATACAAGATAATCCAGTCGGACACAGTCCATATCCCACATGAGGCCTACAGTCTTAATCCCCCTTATACAGATGAGGTAACAAGGAACAGAGAAGTTAAGTGACTTGCCCAAAGTCATACAGCAGACAGGTGGCAGAGCCAGGATTATAATCCAGGGCCTCCGACTCCTAGGCCTGGGCTCTTTCCAGTTCAGTTCTTTCCACTACGTTAGTTCTTCTTCATCCTAACTCAAATCACTCCTTTAGTTTTAATTTAAGTCCATTTTCATTTGTTCAGCTCTCAGTGGATTTAGGCCAGCTTGTCACCACCCTCCCCATTAACCTTTTATGACAACTATTAAATGATCCCTTCCTTAGACTTCAGGGAAAGGGCACCAATATAAGCAACACCAGAGTAAACATCAGGACTTCCAAAGAGCAAAAACAGACATAAAACCATTTACCAAAAGGCCAAGTCCATATCAGCAGTCCCTCATATTTACAATTAACCCTCCACGGCTAGCAGCAGCACGGCTCCACTCAGACCAAGCTCTACTCAGATTGGAATGCTTACGGTACCAGGTTCTGTCAAGTAATTCTTGTTCCACCCGCCATCTCCGTGCAGGGCTGGGTTTTGCAAGAGGCAACATTTCACTTTCATATATGTATATGAAGAGTGATTTTCATTTCAGTTCTGAACTTTCTTTACATTTGATGTTAAACTGGAATTGAACTCATCTGCCTCTCCACCCAATGTTTCCCAAGCGTATGCAATTTTTTCACTTGTTGTTCAGGACAATGCTCAGTTGTGATGATCACAGAACATAAGAGCCCTTATCATCCAACTTCAGTGAAATGTTTTTGTAGCTAAAAATATTGCTTTCAGCATTGTCCCGGACAAACTATTTTTCTTTACGTTGCCAATGACAAGATCAAGGATTATATCTGATGCAGAGTGAACGGGAGGGCTATGAATTTTGACATACGGATCAATACTTCACAAACCCCATTATCACTTGTAGGGGCACTGTTACTATTTTGAATAAAGAGGGAAGATGAATACTAACGCAACCCAGTTTCCAAGCACAGCCACCCATCCAGAAACGCATACCTTAAGTTTGTCAGGGCATATTAATAAGGGGAAGAATCAGTGTTCCCGGGAGATTTTTGGCAGCCAGAGCTGAACCTCAGCATCGTGCAAAGTGTAGACTTTGGCCTGCAGGTACAATTTCTTCCATAGAAGCCAGAATATGCAAATGAAGAGTTATTTACATTTCAGTTCTGAACTTTCTGTACACTTGATGTATCTTCATTACCTGGACTGAAATGAGAAAACTAAGCTTTCTCCACTTCTACCCTCAAACAAATCCACCCTAGCCTCTCCCATACTGCAGATCTTTACACAATAGAGAACAGGGAAGTATCAAATTTCCCTTCTTTCCCTATGTCCCTCCTATCCCCATTTCCTCCACCCAGATCTGTGGCTGTGCACAAAAAGAATCCAAGTTGAAAAGTTTCCAAATTCCTGGGGGGAAAATTTTTAGCCACATAAAATTAAGCTATAGCAGTCCCTTAAAAACATGCTGAAGACTCAGTGCAGTTGAAATGTCTTTGGCAGCTTAAAGTTTTGAATAGTTATTTTGGGTAATGCCAAAAGTAAAATTATAGGTATTTCTCCGTCTATAGAAAATAATGAGCTGTTCCAACCACCTTGTTACTCAGCTTAGTTTTTCAGTGAACAGTGAGGTGATATAGACAGTTTGAGTGTAATATTGAAAAGGAGGGCAAGGAAAACAGTAATTTGGTTTTATAACAGCCTAGGTGAGTGACTTCATCATCCACCTTTACTCAGAAGACCATTTAATTTCATGCCATTCTGTAGGTGCTCAGGTTCCTTGGGACCCCAGGTTAGGTTCGTCATTCGTCAGAGGGAGATGAATCAAATGCAATCTCTGAGTAGGGCTTCTAAATAAGGAGTCTGCTCTAGGGGCAGATGAAACATCACTAGCTTTTTCCTAAATGACTAAACCTCAGACCTGGTGCCTTGGTCAGAACTTCACTGGTAACTAGTCTCCCCAAGCCGGTGTGCCACTCAAGGCATGGTGAATTTCTCCAGCAAGACTAGCATCTTCTGGTTTGTGGATTAAATAGTCTTTGAGATAAGAAGTTCTCTAGACTGTCCCTTATCAGTGTGAGTTTGATTCAGAAACAGGTCTTGAATTATATTCCTGAAGGACCTTGGAAGCTGCTTGGGTTGCTTGGGCTGACTGATATGACAACTATCACTACAGCCTCACCAACCAGATTCATATTTGGGGGGTATTCAGCTGATATCTCAAAGTTAATATATTCAAAACAAAACATCATCCCATCCAAACATTCTCTTCCCCAAAACTTTCCCATCACTGTTGACAACACAATCATCCTCCCAGACTCACAAACCCAGAACCTTGGCACGATCCTCCACTTGTCTCTCTCATTCAACTGCAAAGTCAATCAGCCACCAAATCCTGTTGGGTCTACCTCCAAATCATCTCTAGAATTTGTCCTTTCCTCTATCCAAACTGCTCCCATGCTGATCAAAGCACTTATTTTGGGAAGTGATCCTATAGGGACAGGTCACAGAAGGACTAGGGTAAGTGATGGCAGGAGAAATGCCCTCCCCACTGCCCACCCATTGTATTCAGAGGTTAGGATCCCAGAGAAGTGAGACTCCTACCCCTCAGTTAAGGAAACAACCCTGTGGACTGGCAGTAGATCTACCCTGGCATCCAAAGTTCTGGAGGAAGGATTTGGAGGTATAAGGTATAACCTGGAGTCCCTTGAGAGAAGCTGAAGGATCATGGATCAGAAGAACACAGGAAATAGGATGCTTCTAGGAAAGTAGATAGGGTCCTGAGAAAGGGGAACAGTGTTAGAGAAAATAGAAAGGGAAAGAGAGTGGGAATTCATTTCAATTAACTCTTTAATAGTATTTTCAATCCATCCATTGAAAACCCACTTAGAGCTCTAAAAACTGTGCCTGCTTCTCCAAGGGAAACAAGACTTGACTTCGAGGGGAGGGGGGCTGTTGGGGGGGGAGGAGTCTGGTTTGTGTTGCAGGGAGCTATACAGTTGCTAAACTGATGAAGTTGAAGGCTGGAAAATAAGAGACAAAGAAATGCTTCTGTGAAAGACCTGGTTCTGGTGGTCTCCAAATGGAAGGTGCCAATGACAGAGTCTCTGGTCAGAAATGATAAATGGACCCTGGTCCATTTCTTATATGCTGACCAGTGATGGGCCAGGGATGTGAGGTGACTACCAACTGTGTCATACTGTATGGTCGAGGAAGAGTAGGATACAGTAGGAGCTGCTGGATTTGGCAAGAAGGTGGTCATTGCTGACCTTTGAGAGGGCAGTTTCGGTGGAGTGTAGGGGACGGAAGCCAGATTGGAGGGTGTCGAGGAGAGAGTTGTCGTTGAGGAATTCGAGGCAGTGGGTGTAGACGACTCGTTCTAGGAGTTTGGAAAGGAAGGGTAGGAGGGAGATAGGGCGATAACTAGAAGGTGAGTTGGGGTCAAGAGAGGGCTTTTTTAAGATGGGGGAGATGTGGGCATGTTTGAAGACAGAGGGGAAGGAACCAGTGGAGAGTGAGCAGTTGAAGATGGATATTAAGGAGGGGACGAGGGAAGGAGCGAGAGATTTCATAAGATGAGAGGGAATGGGGTCTGAAGCACAGGTGGATGGAGTAGCACTTGCAAGGAGGGAGGAGATCTCATCTGAAGATACTGCTGGGAAGGATGGGAGAGTAGTGGAGAGGGACATGCCCTCTATGTGGGATATTGAATGTGTCCAACTGATTATCTTGTATCTACTCTGGTGCTTAGTATACTGCCTGGCACATAATAAACGCTTAACAAATGCCATAAGCATTATTATTCTCAGTGAGTGTGACTTGCAGCTGAACCAGCCTCATGACATGATCTAAACCATCCCAACTACATGTGTTGTGCAGGCCAGACTGGGGAATACGCTCTCAGGCCAGGAGGACCACTGATCACAAGGACACCAAGTGGAATATGTTTTCCCTGCCATGTGGCCATATTTGCTCTTCACGTAGTAAGTGCTCAAAAAATACCACTGATTGATTTGCTTTTTCCTTTTTTGAAATATTATGACACTTTTGGACCAGCATTTGCCACTACTACTTTCTGCAAAGCACAGTATAGGTACTGCCTTGTCCATTGATTAGAAAACCCATTTGCAGGGTTAGTCCCTTACAGTCAAACATGCCTGTGAACTCTGGCCAAATACAGAGCAAATGGAAAATAAGTATACATCCTTTCATGCTGTGGGAGATGACTGTGACTACTGTGGATGAATAAATCAGTGGAAAACTGGAAAAATTCCTTTAGGGAAAAAACTTTTCTCTACTGAAACTTGAAAATTAGTACTCATTATGTGTCTTGCACAAATGGGAGGAATGCACCTCAAAAATGTGAGATTTTGAAATACTGCTACATGATGGGTTTTTATCAAATATTTACAAGGTAATGTACCAGGTGAATATGTCAACTAGGATCTTTAAGATACTTTGAGGCATTTTTTGTTTACATTTGAGCATCTACATCAGACTTGTCATTTTCAATGACTTGAGCAGGAGTCTGGGTTTGAACAAACCATTGAAAATCAGCTCCCAAATTAACAGTCTATTAAAATTAATACATAAAGATAATCTCTTGATGCAACCACTTAAACTGTTGGCTTACAAAATAGCAGAATAAGGAACTGCAGTTAAAGGTTCCACTGCAACAATACAGAAATGTAAGTGTATCATACACATAAATTATGTCACCCAGAACACTGAATAGCCAGCAGGGGGAAAATTCAATCTACGATAAGAATCCGATTTTGCAACACCAGTTTCAATTGTCCCTGATTACCCTGAAAAAAAATTAATGCATCAAATGCCCTGTGACGATGGTAGTGATAAGAATGTCTGATTATAACTGGTTGATTTTCCAAAAAGTTTCTCATGTGTGCAGAGAAATAACCAAAAAATTTAAGGCATCAAAATACATTTATAAGGCTGGAGCACAACTCTGATAATGTCACTGGCTACAAACAGTCAAATGAAAAAGACATGTTGCCTAGCAACACCTACCTTTAGAACTGTTTTTGGGTAGCTGCCTTAAAGTTTATTATGGAGTACAAATTGCATAACTTTTGTAAATCAAATGTAACTGCACAAATTGCTTCTAGGTTGTGCTTTTATTGACTTAAAAAAGCACTGCCACATGCATAGAGGAAGTCATCAGATAAATCGTCAGTTATAAAAGCATTGGAAAGTAACTGAATGTTCCTACCTTCTTCAGGAACCGGACTCCATAGGTAAATACATAAAGGTAAAATGTAAATCTCCACCTGCAGAAGGTAAAATAAATCAACTCTATGATATCCGGTTTGCATATTTTTGGATGCACTATATATTGCGTGATTGTGAAACCAGCCATCTTGATCTGCTTGCTACTGTCAATGAACCAACTGCTCCTTGAGCAACATCAATTCTAGCTACGGCACACTTTATTAACATAGTTTCAACATTCAAATTTTTATTCAGAATACTTTGCTTTAATTAACATTGTTAGTCCCTCTTTCTAGCTATTGTTGTTTACTGGGTTCTTTAGCTTATTTATTGTTTCACCCCCATTCGGAGCCCAGCAACTTGAGGGTCAATCAGAAAGTTAGTCCTACACTTGGTTCCTGACAGGCTTTACTTGGGCATGAGAAATCACTCAGCTTGTCTGGCTGGAAAAGAGAAATGGTATTTTTGAGTTTGAAAGTATCAATATTATTAGAATCCAAAGGTTGGGGCTATACTAATTAAATTGGGCTTCTAAAACATAAGATGATTTAAACCAGAGCAGGTATTTTGGGAGCCTAGGTTAGAACGACTCTTTATCAGAGCACAACTGAAGAACACAGAGGCCCAAACCCTTTCCAAAGAGATTCTCCCCTCCCAGTACTTTGATTATTTCTCTTCTCTGCCCCTGAGATATGAGCAGGACAGCTTTCCCCAAATTTGTCCCAACCAACTGTGGAGCAAACCCCTCCCTGGCAGAGCACTGGGAAACCTGAGTTCTTCTAAGTGGCATTAATTTGCCCCTGTCAGAACCTGTGAGGGTTCCTGCAAAGAGCAGGTGTGCTCAGTTGTTTTCAGGAGTTGAAAACTAGTTACAAAAGGACAGAGGAAATTAAATAAACAGAAATAAGAACAATATGGTGGGACAGAAGCCTGTTAAGCCCACAAATGATAAGGTTTATTTTCAGAAAGCAGGAGACAATTTCATTGAAAAGGCCTGCAGGGCAATTTAGGGATTTGGGGAGAGCTATCCTGACAACTGCTGCATGGATAAGGTGCCTATGTGTGTTCCCTGGAGAGACCGATCTCATCCGCACCCACTAAGCATCCTTAAGGTTAGCACTAGTTCTCAAACACACTCAAATTGATGTCAAGCACTAACATTTAGATAAGCCCGCCACTGAAACCCTTCACCTGCTAATGCACAGCCCGGGAACCAAGATGAGGTTTAAGGAAAAAAGAATTATTCAGCAAATGTCCCATGAGCTACAGGAAGGTTCGTTTAATGTGCTATGGGCCGAGAAGGCTATTTCACTCAGCAGAGATTGAAAATCAAGCCATTCATCTTGAGTCCAGCTCAATCATCAGTTTACTGTGGGTGAGAATTTCTCATTTGAAGGAGGGACGTCTAGTTTCAAGACATGATTTCTTAGATGTGGTGCATTTTGTAAACAAATAGTTATGGAAAAGAAAAATAAATCTAAGGATTTTAGAAATCCAAGCACCAGAAGTAAATACATGTGAAAAATTTCTCATGTGGCATTTTATCAATTCACCTTTTATTCTGTCACTACTGAGGTAGCCAGTGGAGAAAGTGGGACAAAGAATAATCATAGTCTTTCAAAGGTAGGTTGATGCGTTAGTCATCCCAATAACAGTTTTTAGTGCATTTTTCCAAGGCCAGAGGTCATTAAAAAAATATCTCCAAGAACTTGCTGGCCCTTGGCAATAGAACTACTGCATTCTACAAATTACGGAAAGTTTATCATGCTATGAGGAGACATATAAAATTGTGAAAGGCATTCACAGTGTAATTCCAAAGTTATTCCCCATGCAATCCCAAAGCCTGAATATTTAGTCACAGTTCTGTGGCTCGGAGGTTTTCTTGCATCAGACCAAGATATTCTGTGTCTATGGCTTTTTTTTTAGGACTAGTTCTGCAATGACCACTGTAGACAAAAACACCCTACAGTCAGGAAAGCCCAGAAATCTTGCTTCTCTGTATTTAGGATTTCTCCCATTCCTTTGTAGATGGTTATTATTTTGAGGCAGTCACTCGGGATACTCATTATGTTCAAATTACATCTTTTGGCCAAAAGTCTGCATGAATAAGGGGGTAATGAGTTCCTTCAGTGATCACAAACAGCCAGGGCTGGAGGAAACCCTGACCGATCTTTCAGGCAGGACTACGTATAAACCACCTTAAACATAGCTGAATCTACACTTTTAAAGTCCTCCTTAGAAAGAAGAGATTTGAAATCCCTTCCTCAGTGACCAACTTTCTGGGCAAAAAAGCCCTCACTGTCAAAGTTCTTTGCCTCATCTACCCTAAATCTTTTGTGCTGCAGCTGAAGTCTTCTTCTGGGTCGCCATCTGAACTTGAACTGCTGGGCATTATTCTCTGAGAAACAACTTGCCTTTTCACATTTCATATTGTAGCAATGAGGAAAATGTATTGCTCAAGAGTGCCTGGAATGCAGCCATTCCCCTGCGCACACTTGGCACATTCATGCATAGGGTCTCTTGAGGTACTGATGGGCAAATTTCCAACACCAGGACTTAAAAGACCTAAATTCATGGGAATGTAAAACCAAGTATGTTTTTCTTTTTTTTTCCCCTTTTAAAATGGGGGAGTAATCTTGGCAACACCTAGAACTTGGAATTAATTTCTAAAATTACTCACAAAAAGGGGCAATCAAAGAAAAAGCAAAAACAAATCCATGTCTAGCTTAGTAACTGTGACTGCAAACTACATCAGGGGTGGTTTTTTTATTTAAAAAAAGGGCTCATTATCAGTCTCCCATCGCTTATACAGTAATGACATACATAAAAATACACATAACAAGCTATCACACTCAACAAGTATGTGCTTCAGTGACGTTAACCTGGTACTGGTGAGCTAAAGGTCAGAATATTCTGACTTGTCAAATCAGAAGCGGAGGAAATTCTGGAGCTGAAAGTCTTTTCCAGAAAACGCTGTGGCTGAAATCATCCTTAAGAGGGACAGAAAAGGGATCTAAAGCCATTTTAGCCTATATATGAGAATGCTGAGGGAGTGGGAAGAGAAAAGGGAGCTGAAACCACCACATATATTCAAAAATACAGTTAAGGAACTGTCAGGGAGAGTTCACTCTGTTTCCACTAAGAGTGAAACTGGAGAGAACTACTGCAAAGGGGATTCTATAATGACATTAGGAAGGTCTGACCAAGGAAGCTGTAGAATCCATCTTTGAAGACTTTTTTTTAAGAAGTCAACAGTGTTTACCTGATCCTAAGTGCAGCCCTGCCCCAAGAAAGGGGTATAGACCAGGTAGCTGATCTGCCTAATCTTTTATGCTGGAAATCAATCAAAGTCTCAAGAATACCAGACAGATACCAAGTCCACCATACCCCTGCTGCACTACAAGGGAAGATTATGTTCAGCCTCTTAGGTTGAGAGACTGGAGCATTTTGTCTACAGTAAATCTCCAAAAAAAAAAAACATCTAGCGCTAGTAAAATGACCTCCCACTGAATCTGGTTTATTGACCTTACATGGGTCCTGAAATAAGGCTCTTTAAAAATCCAGGCTTGTAAAGGTGCTATGAAAGGAGGAAAATGCAGCACCTGTGTCTCAAGTCAGGAGTGAACCTGGTACCTAGACACGGTGCTGGAGATGAGCAAAAGAGCAGATCAGCAGCATCTTGAGTTCGGCTGGGAAATCACTTTTGAGGAAAGCTCCCCAGCTTCAACTGGCCCGGGGGGTTATCTTTCTGGAGGTTTTGTGCCCAGGGGACAGAGGGAGAGAGAGATCACCCTTCAGATCCCACTTAGTACCAGTTATAGTAACAGTGTTTATTAAGCACTTACTGCGTGCAGAGCACTGTACTAAGCAGTGGGTGAGAATTCACAGGAGGTAATCAAGCATGACTCCTGACGCTCAAAGGTATTATAATCTAAGAAAATAAGGCAGGGGGAGGGGACTGGTGACAGAAACAAGGGAAAATGAAACAAAATAAAACCCTCAGATGATAATAATAATAATAATAATAATAAGTTATGGTATTTGTTAAACACTTACTATGTGCCAGGTACTGTACTAAGTCAACACTTTCAGCTTTCAAAGCTTTCACTTTCACTTGAAAAGACTTTCAGCTCTAGAATTTTCTCCACTTCTGATTTGACAAGTCAGACTATTCTGACCTTTATCTCACCAGTACCAGGTTAACGTCACTGAAGCACATACTTATTGAGTGTGATAGCTTGTACTAAGTCAAGTAAATTGGGCTTGACACAGTCCCTGTCCCATGGGGGGGGGGGGGGGGGGGGGGGGGGGTTCACAGTCTTAAGCCCCTGAGAAATGAAGTGACTTGCCCAAGGTCTTACAGCAGACAAGTGGCGAGACTAGGATTAGAACCCATGACCTAAAGCGTTCTACAGGGAAAATAAGAACCAAGTCAGTTTTCTGGCTCCAGGTCTGTGGTAAATGCACAGAGCAACTACATAGGAATTCAGGGATCCAAAACTTCTCACCACTCTCTTCAAAATGGCAGCATGGCCTATGGAAAGATAATGCGAGAAGGAGCGTGGCTCAGTGGAAACAGGACAGGCTTTGGAGTCAGAGGTCATGGGTTCAAACCCCAGCTCTGCCACTTGTCAGCTGTGTGACTTTGAGCTAGTCACTTTACTTCCCTGTGCCTCAGTTCCCTCATCTGTAAAATGGAGATTAAGACTGAGCCCCCTGTGGGACAACCTGATCACCTTGGAACTTCCCCAGCACTTAGAACAGTGCTTTGCACATAGTAAGTGCTTAGTAAACGCCATCATTATTATTATTATAATGGGGCTGGGAGTGTGGGGACCTGTGCTTGTAGCCCAGACTTGCTGTATAGTGTTAGGCAAGTTAATTTACCTCTCTGAGCCTAAATTCCTCATCTGTAAAATGGGGATGTGATACATTGCGAGCCCTCCATGAGGCAGAGTTTGTGTCTAATAGCCTTATATTTACTCCAGCACTCAGTACACAGTAAGTGTTTAATGAATGCTATAACACATCATTTTTTACTTTATCTGAAATTGTTCTTCTAATCCAAAGTTTTTAACTGTTGGTTAATAGTTCAATAGTTAAAAGCTGGTATTGGAAGGAGAATAATTTGTAAGCACAATAAATTCTGGATTGTCTGGGTTAAACATTGGCCAAAGCAAACTGGGAAAGCAGAAAGTCCAGATAATGGAAACACCTCCTTGGGGCCAATGAGTGGAGGAGGTTGTCGGGTTCAGCTGGGGGACTGCGACCGCACCTGAGCACAGAGGTTTCCAGTCTTTGTCGGGTGGCTCTCAGCACAAAGGTTGGAGATTTTTCAGCTTGGACAAACTGCAAATAGCAAACACAGTGCCACCCCAGAGCCAACAAACCACCAGTGGCTGCAAGGAGAGCCACACAGCAATAACGGGTCACTTCTTGGTCAGAGTGCAGAGCGTGCAGCCAGAACCAAAAAGCCACTGACCTTTGGTGGAGAGAACATGGGCCTGGAAATCACAAGACCCAGGGTCTGGTCCCAGCACTACCACTTGCCTACTGTGTGACTTTGGGCAAGTTACTATGCTTCTCTTTGCTTCAGTTTTCTCATCTGTAAGATGGGCAAACAATACTTGTTCTTCTTTCCTCAGACTGTGAGTCCCTAAAGGGACAGGGACTACATACAATCTGATTTTCTTGTCTCTCCCCCATGGCTTAGCACAATGTTTTGTTTTGTTGTCTGTCTCCCCCTTCTAGACTGTGAGCCCATTGTTGGGTAGGGACTGTCTCTATATGTTGCCGACTTGTACTTCCCAAGTGCTTAGTACAGTGCTCTGCACACAGTAAGTGCTCAATAAATAAGATTGAATGAATGAATGCTTGGTACATAGAAAGCACAATATCATTGATATTATCAATAGAACTGACACAGAAAATAATCAAAGCTGAAGCAAAGCATTCAAGAAAGGACTGTGGGAAGTAGAGTCTCACTGGATGGAGAAAGAAGCTAACCTGGATGCACCTACTAAACTTGATGCCTGACTAACTCATCTGTCTGCCAAGGGTAATGATGCATTCATTTTTCACTCCTGCCACTCAGCCATCCATATACAGTCAGAATCCAAAAAATAAGAGATGTCTTCTTTGCCAACCCTATAAGCCGATACCCTGCATGGAAACAAACCTGAAATTACCCTACTCACCTCATTTCTTATCAAATTTAGTAGAGAAGAGTAGAGCTGAGGTACATCCCTAAAACACCTGTTCCCCTTTAAGATCACATCTGATTCATAGTCTGACACTGCAAATTAGGTCAGAAAATTCAAACAGTCCAAATAGATAAACAGGACAGGGTTTAGATTTTCGATGCTGCAACTGTTTGCTTATGTAAATCTGCAATCGGCTTCCTCATCCCAGGGAAAAACACCACCTGACTTTTGTACACAGAATTGACGCTATTGACTAACAGAATGAACAAGACTTGTACCTGCTCAAAAAAGCACGCTCTCTCTCTCTCTCTCTTCCCACCACCAAACCCAGAATGAAATGGTCACAAATTCAAAAAATTTGGAGGGCTGTAGCTGCACACAAGAGAAAAATTCCTAAATGTATTCTGGTTATATTTCAGATTCATTGGTTTTGCTTTCCATTCTCAAACAAATCGTGCCTTGCTCAGCACCATCTAAGAAAGGTCCCTTTTCATTTCACCCAGAGGAGCTTTTTCTTTGACAACTTGTTTAAAAAGGTTGGCACACTTTGTGCTTTAGGAAAATTGAATGGTAGAGCCCTTCAGTACCCTGCAAGCCCTCCCCTCTTACCAGAGCTAACTTTGGGTGTTGGGTAGCACTTTTCTGATCCCCCTCTAGACTGTAAACTCATTGTGGGCAGGGAATGTGTCTTTTAATTGTCACATCGCATTCTTCCAAGTGCTTCGGGCAGTGCTCTGCAAATGCTAAGTGCTCGATAAATATGACTGACTGGCTGAATGATTGGCTGAGGACAGAGTCAACTTTTTTGTAGACACAGTTCCCTTTCTGATTTCCATGGGAACCATTCTGGGGATGGCCGGAAGGCCCTACACCCCATCGGCCCAAACCTCAGGGAGCTGGGAATCGACTTGGCCCCTTGGGGACTTGGGACTGGCAGTCTTCCTAGGCCAAGTCTGACCTTTCCCACAGAGATCAGGTGGGGCCTAACCACCAGCCATTCAGAGGTCAGCAGCCAGTCAGCAACCTGCCCATGGCGCCTTGTCAGTGGGAAGCTCAGACTGGATTGACCTCCAATGGCCATTTCCAACACTGCAGTCATCCTCTCTCCCTAGAGCTCCTCTTCTCCACCACAAATGGCTATGTCTATCATTGAAGATCAGTAGATGGCTGTGAAAGCAGACACATTTACACTATTAGACACTGTGCTTGTTAACCTTGCCCTCCCCTTTAACATGAGAGCAGGGACAGGGACTTTTCATTCATTCATTCAATCAATTGTATTTATTGAGCGCTTACTGTGTGCAGAGCACTGCACTAAGCGCTTAGGGAGTATAAATTGGCAACATATAGAGACGGTCCCTACTCAACAATGGGCTCACAGTCTAGAAGGGGGAAACAGACAACAAAACATGTGGACAGATGTCATCAGAATAAATAGAAGTAAAGCTAGATGCACATCATTAACAAACTAAATAGAATAGTAAATATGTACAAGTAAAATAAATAGAGTAATAAATCTGTACAAACATATATACAGGTGCTGTGGGGAGGGGAAGCAGGTAGGGCGGGGGCATGGGGATGGGGACAGGAAGGAGGGGGCTCAGTATGGGAAGGCCTCCAGGAGGAGGTGAGCTCTCAGAAGGGCTTTGAAGGGAGGAAGAGAGCTAGCTTGGCGGATGTGCAGAGGGAGGGCATTCTGGGCTAGGGGAAGGACATGGGCCTGGGGGCGACGGCGGGACAGGCGAGAACGAGGCACAGTGAGGAGGTTAGCGGTGGAGGAGTGGAGGGTGCGGGCAAGGCTGTAGAAGGAAAGAAGGGAGGTGAGGTAGGAGGGGGCGAAATGATGCAGAGCAAGTGCAGAGGCGTGTCTCGTTCTCGCATGTCCCGCCGTCGACCCCCGGCCCACGTCCTCCCCCTGGCCTGGAATACCCTCCCTCCACACATCTGCCAAGCTAGCTCTCTTCCTCCCTTCAAAGCCCTACTGAGAGCTCACCTCCTCCAGGAGGCCTTCCCAGACTGAGCCCCCTTCTTCCTCCCCACCTCCTCATCCCCCGCCTTACCTCCTTCCCCTCCCCACAGCACCTGTATATATGTATATATGTTTGTACATATTTATTACTCCATTTATTTATTTTACTTGTACATATTTATTCTATTTATTTTATTTTGTTAATATGTTTTGTTTTGTTGTCTGTCTCCCCCTTCTAGACTGTGAGCCCGCTGCTGGGTAGGGACCATCTCTATATATTGCAAACTTGTACTTCCCAAGCGCTTAGTACAGTGCTCTGCACACAGTAAGCGCTCAATAAATATGAATGAATGAATGAATGAATGAATGAATGAATGAATGATGGAGAGCCTTGAAGATGAGAGTGAGGAGTTTTTGCCTGGTGTGTAGGTTGACTGGTAGCCACTGGAGATTTTTGAGGAGGGGAGTAACATGCCCAGAGCGTTTCTGTACAAAGATGATCCGGGGAGCAGCGTGAAGTATAGACTGAAGTGGGGAGAGACAGGAGGATGGGAGATCAGAGAGGAGGCTGATGCAGTAATCCAGTCGGGATAGGATGAGAGATTGAACCAGCAAGGTAGCGGTTCACTTTTATGTGCTTTCGATCCACTGAGGCACCTAGTACAGTGCTAGGCAAACAAAAAGTGTTTTAAAATGCTCGAAAATAGTCTTGGAAAACTCCAATCCAGTTCCAGAGGCATAAAAACACTCTGAGCCCCTATGTGACTTTGAAACCACAAGCCTCTCTCGCATATGATTTCCAGAATTCTTCCCAAACAAACATCTGAAGGGGACAGTAGTAGCCACTATAGTACTTTAAAGCTGTTACCAGGGGCAAAGCATTGTACTAATTGCTGGTAAAGAGTATATAGGTGAAAATTAGACATGGTTCCTAGCCCTCAAGAGGCTCGTGATGTAAGTAAATAGTGAACAGGAATCCCATCCACCAAAATGAAACCACAAATCTGCATGAAAGAATTATGATACGACAAACCTTTTACCATAATGATTGTTATTTCTAAAATAAAAACCTACCCCAAAAAATAGGTTTGTTGGTCACACTTTCACAGACTGAATATGGTAATCGATCAAACAGTGGTATTTATTGTGCACTTACTACGTGCAATGCACTGTACTATGCCCTTGGGAAGGTACAACAGGGCAGGTAGATGTGATTGCCTACATGGGGCTTACAGTCCACAGGAGGGTTTACAGCCTGCTATCTAAGCTATGTGATAGGTGTTAATAAAAGATAAGGCAGCTACAAAAAGGAGCCACATTCAGATGGTTCAAATATTCCCCAAGCAAACATCTTAATTTAGAACATAGAACTTGAAGCTTCTTTTTTGAAAGAATACGTCTGAATTGAGCCTTGTGGTGTTCTTATGATGACTTATTTTTCCTTGTAAAAGCAAGCCTCTGCACTTGTTCTGCATGTGTTAACACCTAGCAAAGTCAATGGGTACTGGGCACAGAAGCAGAACTGCAAAAACCTTGTAAACACTGCAGAATGAATGTTTCTCCAGTGCTCCCCAGGCTTTTAGCCAAAATGTTTTCCTTCAGCGCTTAGTTTCTTTAGATTTAGGGCAGAGTATGTGCAATTGATGGATGGGCTGAAGTCTCAAATGCTTAACTTTTAGGCTGAAGCAGAGAATATTTTTAAAGCTACAGCATTTCTTTTTAGCCAACAGACTACTCCTCTAGCTTTCCTTGGGACACACTTATCATTGCCTTTGTATGATGGACATGCCAATCTGCCAGAAAGAGGCACAAGTATTCTAGGGTTTTAAACACAGCTTTGTAGCACAAATTCTAGTGTTATAGCATACATACTGTTGAAAAGACAAATGATAGCGATGAGAGGGTTTTTTTTTCGTTTTAATCAATAGAGGCTAAATCTTTTGACTGTGCCTACATAGTCATCTGGTGGTTTACCTGAGTCTAAGCCAACCTCTACCAGTAACTCGCTGTGTCACCCAAGTATGTCATTTCAAACCCAGAAAGAGGGATTAGCAAGTCCTTTCTTATGGCATTTTTTTTTCCTCAATCGTATTTTTTGAGCGCTTACTGTGTGCAGAGCACTGTACTAAGCGCTTGGGAAGTACAAGTTGGCAACATATAGAGACAGTCCCTACCCAACAGTGGGCTCACAGTCTAAACATTTGTTGCTATGTACTTAGCACCGGGGTAGATACAAGCCAATCAGGTTGGACAAAGTCTATGTCCCATATGTGACACAGTATTTACCCACGTTTTACAGATGAGAGAGCTGAGGCACAGAGAAGTGAAGTGCCTTCCTCAAGGTCACAGAGCAGACAAGTGATAGAGCCAGAATTACAACCTGGGTGGTTCTGACTCTCAGACTCACGCTCTCTTCCCTATGTCATTCTGCAAGATGCCAAAGGCTGACACATTAGTTTATGGGAGGCCACTCGGCTGCCCCATCTGCATTATTTTTTTGGTACCTGTTAAGTGCTTACTATGCTGTTCTAAGTGCTGGGGTAGATAGACGGTAATCAGATCCCACTTGGGGTTTACAGTCTTAATCCCCATTTTACAGATGAAGGAACTGAGGCACAGAGAAGTTAAGTGACTTTGCCCAAGATCACAAAGCAGACAAGTGGTGGAGCCAGTATTAGTACCCAGGTCTTTCTGACTCCCACGTCTGTGCTCTATTCACTAGGTCACGCTGCTTCCCAGCGTCTAAACGCTTTTAAGCACTTTGGAGTTGATGGTGCAGTTCACTTCCCACTTGAAAACAGCTTCGGTTGGGACAAAATGATACTGAAAGAAGGTAACCAACATTTCTGAAAATTCTAGATTTGTTGGCCAAAGGAAAACATGAAACCAGATTGGATCTGGGAAGATTCCATGGTTCTCTTCATCACTATCATCAACAGCAGGATTTACTGAGCACCTACTGTGCAGAACAATGTAATAAGCACTTAGGAAACATACAATTCAATGAAAGAGACAGACCCTGCCTTCAAGGAACTGATAACCTACTGGGAAGCCTTCTCTGATGTGTCTCTCCCTCTCTCTCCATTTCTTCCATCCTTGGTTTTCCTGTTTAAGCAGGGTTTCCCTATAGTAGTCTAGCTTCCTTGTTCTTGCCAGCAGACTTAAGGAGGTAAATGGCCCAGGGTGGGTGTTTTGTGCAGAGTTTTGAATTAATCCTTCCAGCTTTAGAATGAAGTGGAACCAAGTTACTGGGAGAGGGGCCCAGGGAGGCAGAACATCCCTTTGAACATAAGAACTGAATAATTCCTCTTCTTCTCTTGAATGCACCCTAACTGGCCAAACCACTCCCCACCTTTGCTCCTTCTACTTCCTCCTCCAAGGCTTTGCAAGGGTTTTCATACAAGGGTTCTCGTTACTCTCACCCACAAAACTCACACTATTCCCGTCTGCAAAATACAATCAAGATTTAACCTCGTCCATAAATAATTTCCTAACTAAATTGGGAAACTGGTTCAAATCCCCCATTCAGCCCCACACAGCCAAACTATGTGCATATAACCAACCAAGTGGGTGTCGTGAGTGTCCGATGCCTAATTTAGTAAAGTGCATGTGTGTGGTATAATACTGGTAAAAGTGCCCAATATGTGCCAAATGTTTATTTTGTGTGCACTCTCGAATGGCTTCTTCCCCACAGCTTTGAAACATGTTCATATCTCCCCTATACTAAAAAAAAAATTCCTCCCTTTACCGCACGGCTCCTTCCAGCTACTGCCCCATCTCCTTCTTACCATTCTTCTCCAAACTTCTTGAGTGAGTTGTCTACACCCACCCTCTCCAGTTCCTCTCCTCCAATTGACCCCCTCCAATCTGGCTTCCATCCTTTTCACTCCAGAGAAACTGCCCTCTCAAAAGGTCACAAATGATCTCCTTGACAAATCCAATGGCCTCTACTGCATCTAATTCCCCTCAACCCTTCAGCTGCCTTTGAAATTGTCGACCACCTCTTTCTCCGGGAAACATTATCCAACTTTGGCTTCACTGACCCTCTCAGCCTCACAGCACTAATGTACATAACCGTAATTTATTTATTTAAGGCCTGCCTTGCCCTCTAGACGATAAGATTGACGTGGGCAGGGAATGTGTCTACAAACTCTATTATATTGTACTTTTCCAAGCACTTAGTACAGTGCTCTGCTCAATGTAAGCACACACTCAATAAATATGATTGATTCTTCCCAACCTCCTTAGATTTAAATTTCAGAAACACAGGAATGGTCTTCTTCTTACTCCTATACAACTTAATATGGGGCATGGGGGTGGGGGTGCCTTGCCTCACTGGGTTCTTACGAGTTTCCGTTTTCAATATTTACTTTAACATATTCAAGTTTGAAGGAACTGGGATTTGTATACAAACATGATTTCTAGGATCACAAAGCGTGCTAATAGGATGTAGTTCACCAGAAAAGAGCCATTGGCAATAAGTTCTAAAAAATACAAGCTGCCTGAACAGAATAATCTACTGTTACCCAAACTGTTTCTTATAGCCTGAGGAACATATTTCTTGTGCATGTGGCAACTGGAAAACTGGAACCAAGGCTGCAATTTATACATTTTCAGGTCATTTGAAATCCTTACAGTCCTCCTTCCATGGGAAAAGGCATAAAAATGCATTGAATCACTGCAATGCCGCTCAGGCCTTCAGCTCCTCACACTTCCCTATTCCCAATGCAATTTTTTCCATTCTCTGCAAGTATTTATTCTTTCTACATTGACTCTCTATTCCATGGGATGCTGCATTAATTATGACTATCTCCAAAATTTTGATTTTCAGAGACCTGGATCTTTCAGCCAGCTTTCCCAATGTGTTAGAAATGGTCCCCAGTCATCTCATTTAAAAGCTCCTCTAACCAGGCAGAGTGTGAATCAAAGTGATCCCAATCATCACTTCTTTTTACCTTCACACAATCTGATTACTAATTCCTTGTTCCTGTGGCGAGCACATCCTGACTCATATGGGTCTTCCAGAAAACCCTCTGTCTTTCTTTCTATATCTTATATGGAGCACATGAATACTAGGATTTATAAAGAACTTAAAAGACAGATGAAACAGCCAATGGAAAAATGCCCATAACAAACAATTTTAAAAATGTAAGTGCCATTTTCCTTCAAACTGGGATTTATCATCCTCATTACTTTGGTTACCTGGGCCTCTAGTTTTGACTTCAGTTGAGTACTGTAATAAAGCCCAGTCATCAGGGAGTCAGTGCGTCTTGAATCTAACTCACTCTCTGCCCGTTTCTAGTTCCAGGGAGTTGGCGAGGGATAGAGGAGGACTATTTGTGATCGAAGGGTGCTCTAAACATGGAAAGGTTCTAAGGAATGGCCAGTTGCAAATCAGAGGCCAGGAGCCAGAGGATCCAACAGCAACATTTCCCCTTCCCTAGCCTGACCCAATCCCACTTTAAAGGACCCCTCTACAGGATGACCACTGAGGGTGCTTGGGAACACCACGCAAGGAGTTGTTTGTTACGCCACATACGCTGGAGGCTCAATGGGTAGCAAGACTGACATCACTAGTAACAGCATGTAGAGGTACAATGACTTCAAGTGATCCTAGAACATTTCTCCAGGGAGATTTCTGAGTCACCCACTTGCTCCAGACGTTTGCCTTCCCCATTTCCGGTCCAAGTGAACCTGGGGGCCCCATTTGAGCTGGGCACTCTGAAGCAGCAGCAGCAATGGTGAGAGACTCAGGGTAGAAAATAAAGAACCCAGCATAAAGCATTCCTTACTGCACGGAGTTAGACAAGCTGACAATTGTGCTGACAGTAATAAAACCACTTCCTGTCTCTGGCCAGGAATGCCCTCCCTCCTTATATCTGACAATTACCTTCCCCCACTTCAAACAAAGCCAAGAGGCCTTCCCTAGGCCCTTTTTTTCTTCTCCCACTCCCTTTTGTGTCCCCCGACTTGCTCCATTTATTCATCCCCCCTTCCAGCCCCTATACTAATAAGTATTTCTCTAATTTATTTATTCATATTAATGTCTGTCTCCCCCTTTAGACTGTAAACTCATTGTGGCAGGGAATACATCTGTTTATTGTTATATTGCACTCTCCCAAGAGCTTAGTACAGTCCTCTACTAAGCGCTCAGTAAATATGACTGACTGAAAAACTGGCCACTGTATTTGCCTACAAAAGGTCTCACATTACTTCCTGCACAACAATTAAAACTCCTAAAGATCCCAAAATCTTTATTTCCTATTCACCGGTCACAGGTTCAGAGAACATATGTAAATCTGTTTTTCTGATGTCATCCTGATAGCAATATTCACACCTTGTCCTAATAACAAGATTACAGTCCACAAACATACCTAAACAGATGATGGAGAAAGGGCTATGGGAAGAAGAGGAGGAGAAAGAGGAGGAGCAGAAGGACTAGAAAGAGGAGGAGAAGGAGAATAAGGTTCTGAGACAGTGCTTTGTCTCGCCTCATCGTCCGCCCCTACTTTTACTTTCTGCACTCAAACATTTCATCATGCCCAGGACTTTGTACTGAAACAGATCAGGCTAGCAACAGATGCTAGGAGATGATAAAATTTCCTGTCCCTGCTCTAAACAGTCTGGATACAGTAGGTCTGCTGATTTGGATTTCCAACTGCATTGTAATAGGTAAATAGGTCTCTGCATGAAAATGATGGCTCTTTAGACAGATTAGATGATTTGAAAAAGAAATACAACTGCACAGGCCTACATTCTATTAAAATATGCAAAACAGCAGGTAGCATAAATGGGGGAATCTTCACTACCTTTCTATTAACTTTTATAGTTTAAGATTTGGCTGATGTCTGATTTTCCCCCGGCTGCCGTTTTAAACAGTTATTTAATATTTAATGTTTCAGAATCATCTGAGAACTCTTCTACACTCAATCTGCATATTCCATACACAGCTCCTAAAAATGTTAAGAACAAAATTTAGTAGGGCAGAAAAATGAAAAGTACAGGTCCAAGTTTTCATGGTGATGCAAGGCCATAAATAATGCAAGGTGTCACATAATTAGTGTACCGAAGACACATACTCCCAGTTGTTCAGCCCTTCACTGCTGGAACATAGTCTGGTTATTCCAGTTAGGCTATAAGCTTCAAGGACATCACAAAGCACACAAACCAAAAGCATAACACTAATCCAGCAGCAAATAGAGTTTTACACCTGGAAGGAGGATCTGGGGAATTTCCTCTCTATTTTCTCCAAATTTCTCCTCATCCTCCTCCCTACCCTACTCTTTGTGTGCGGGAGGAGAGGTGGCACAGAGTTAATTGAGATTCAGTAAATGCTAGG
Source organism: Tachyglossus aculeatus (assembly GCF_015852505.1). Classification (NCBI taxonomy): domain Eukaryota; kingdom Metazoa; phylum Chordata; class Mammalia; order Monotremata; family Tachyglossidae; genus Tachyglossus; species Tachyglossus aculeatus. The sequence continues at coordinate 53,120,684 of NC_052074.1, read as the reverse complement.
CCCTGATCAACAATGCTAATACAACCAGCTGTGCACCTTAATATCCAGTAAATATATAAGCCACGGAAACACAGAGAAATATAGCCAAGGGTGGGAGAAGACAGGGAAGAAGGAGAAACACCAGAGGACTTTTCTACAGTTTAAAAATGGAGACTGTTTCACCTTTAAGGCTTATTTTTGAATCCTACTGGGGCAGCCAGGTTGGTGAGCAGTGTCCTCTCTCTGAACCACAATGACAATTTCTCAAACAAATCAACAGTATTTACTGCGCACTTACTGTATGTAGAGAATGGAACTAAGTGCTTGGGAAAGCATAACAACATAGAGTTAGCAGACACGTTCCCCACCCACAGAGAGCCTACAATTTAGAGAGACTAATAACAACACAGTAATCTCCACTGGGAACATGCCTCCTGAATAGGGTGGTGACCCTATTACCAGGTTGAGGGCTCATTCTTCCCCAGTCATTCATCAGGCACTGAAATTTTGTTACCATGCCAACCAAGTCATTAAGAAGAATCAAACTACAAAATTTATTGAGAGCTATGTGCAAAGATGAAATGATCATTATGCGGGGATTAGCCATTCCAAATTCCAGCTGCTCCTTGCATTCTTGTGATCCCAGCCTCACTCTGAGTGCTCACTCCTATCAAACCTCCAAACTCATTCCTGCCCTGACCTCATTCTCACCCCACCCCACCCTGGTCACCATCATTTTTTCATTGCACACAGTAAGTGTGCAATAAATACCACTGATTGACTGATTGCTGCCAGTGCTTCTGCTTTCCAGAGCCATCTGGGAGTGATCCTGGAGTGTGATTTGAGTCACCGTTCCATCCATTTTGTTTTTATATCCACTACTAGTTGATGCTCAAAGACAGCTTGGGTGAGTGGTGGCAAGCTAGTAGTACAGGACCATGATCCAAAATTCAAGGGTGCCCTTCCACCCCGCCCCGAACTCCCAGTTCCCCTCCTGCCCCTCGCAGCCTGGCAGAACCATCCAGAACACTTAGCTCCCCTAGCTTGCCACCACTCACCCAGGCTTTCTTTTATATCAACTGGGAGTGGATATAAAAGCAAAATAGGAGGAGGAGCAGTGCACTCCACTACCACTCCCAGACAGGTCTGGAGAACAAAAGCGCTGAAAGCAAATCCCTGATTTCCCTGATGGCCATCCCCTCTCCAGCCTCCACTTACCTTCTCCCCTTGCCCCACTTTCCCATCCCTACCCAGGCAATAGTTACCAGAGCACTGCTGCCCTACAGACTGGACCTAGCTATGAGGGCAGTTTTCTGAATTTCAGATAAATGTATGTCAGGCTATAAAGTCTCTCCAGTCTTACCGACTTTCCAGCATGAGGACAAAACTGGCCAGATGCATTCTACCTTTTTCCTTCTTAGGTTCCAACCAGCCACTCCTATAATTGTGATCTTGATAACTGCTTCAAAGAAAACCACAGCTCCATTTTTTGCCTCTTGGAAAAGGAAAAGTTGTTGTTGGGTAGAGGGATTATCAGGCAAAGAAAGTACAGACTATTGAACAAAAAATGGAGTAGCACAGTATTCTCTTTTTTAAAAAATCAATTGGCTCCATCTCCAACAAATCAACTCAAAGAAACAGCATACGGTGGTATCTCATCTGTCCCTTAAATAGTATTAGCACTCCAGGACTACTAAGTCTTTCAGTGTGACACTGCCCTGAAAATCATTTGGAGGAATTTTAAAAGCTATTTCCTCTAAAATTCCACATACATTAAGCTGTGGAACTTCTACGAGAGGTAGGAAGAAAAGTACAGAAAGAAGTCAATAAATAGTTTGGTGTATGCTTCTGGACCAAAATTACTGATAATTTTGCTCTAGCTGCTTTCTAGAGGATGTGTCAGGGTAAAAGGGAAATGTCATGACTAGTTAAAGCTGGTGGAATGAGGGCACTCACTTCTCTCCAAACTCTAGCTGAGAGTATCCCTTCCCCTTAAAATTACCCACTGCATTCTATCAGTCTGGTAGGAAAAAGAAAATGAAAATGATTAAAACAGAAACAGATGAAAACCAGTGATATGGCTACACACATGTATAGCTTTTAAAACTGAAGAATATAGATTTGAGGGAATTTCTGGGTATGTTGAAACATTCTGGGTCTGTACCACCATTTTTGAATATAAATTCCCAAATGAAAAAGTGCTGGTCTAATGTGAATTCCCTCTAACATCCAGTAAGGGCATGTAATTCATATCAAACAATACCAATCTAAGCTGTTGTCCATGACACCTTGTTTGGCTGAAGTCACAGTTTTGGACTAGACTCTACAGAAAAACAGAATAGTGTACTGTGGGCATCAGAAACCTTTCTATTGCTGTGCCAGAACAATGGGAGAAGGAAGGAAAAAAGAAAGAGTTGAGGGCATGTGTTGGGTGGCTTCCCAACTGTTTCCCTAACACCATTTAAAGCCAGGCAAGGAAAAAGCAATTGAGAGCCAGGAGAGGAGCTAGGAATAAGGGAAGGAATCAATCAGAGTCCTGGAGCAGCAAGGCAAATGTCAGCTTGGTGAACTGTGACCTTGCAGCACCATTACAAAGAACACAACTGGTCTTGTCAGTCACGCTAGCGGACATGGATAGGTTCTTAAAAGAAGCATAATCTTAAAAGGTGAAAGTCAACTACATATGTATGCAAGTGGAGACACATGCACGCGGCACCACAGGATTCTCTATCAACTACAAGATAGAGAATTGTCAACCTCTGGCTCCCTGCTAGAAGTCATCAGCCCTTCTCTACACAGAATACTGGATAATTATTCAGGAGATGGAGGTCTTGTTCCCAATTCTTCCAGTGATTCACTGTCTATGTTATTCAAGGCCCTAACCCTTTATAATATGTTTTCCTTCACTATAAAATACAAACAATCTCTGTTTCTGTCCACTTCAAAGGAATGAGGGAACTGTTACGTTCATGTTGCAAACTCTCTGCACTCAGCAGGTAACAGGCCTAAACAAATACAAGAGATTAAGATTAGATTAGGCTTCTAAATTATGAAGGAAGATACAAAGGCAATGAGTGCCATAGTTTGAACATTCCTGTCAGTCAAAAGCCTGGAACACGACTGTGACGTCAACCACCCAGACAACTGTCTTTTTCATCAAGCATTTCTTTCTATCTGAATATGGAGTCAGAATTGTGTTTAACAATGTTTTGATAGACACCTAAGCAAATATAGCTTTTAATAGCTGTTAGCTGCACACAGTTCACAGTTTTCAGGTTTTGACAGGGGCTGGGCTGAAGAGAAGTCTCTTGGCATAGTCAAGACGAGATCTAAATTAACTATTCATCGTGTAAATCTTTAACATTTCCCAATCCTGTCTCCCCTGGAAAACTGAATGTATCAACAATGGAGACAGTTATATTTTGACATTATTATCATTAATATTATCATGGTATGTGTTTAGCATTTACTACGTGTCAAATGCTGTTCTAAGTGATGGGGTCAGTATCGGTTAATCAGGCCACACAAAGTCCAAGGCCCACTTGGGGCTCAAAATCTAGGTAGGGGGGGAACAGACACTGAGTTACCATTTTACAGTTGAGGAACCTGACATAGCCAGAATTAGAACCTAAAGCCCTCAAAGCCTTACAAAAAATCACAACTCCTTCTTTGACTCAACTCTCACTGTTTCTTTTCCCACCCTCTTCTGCACTGCCCTTGCACTTGGATTTACACCTCTTTATTCATCCCGCCCTCAGCTCCACATCGCTTATGCACAGATTCATAATTTTATAATAATAATAATAATAATAATAATAATAATAATAATAATGGTGGTATTTGTTAAATGCTTAATATGTGCCAAGCACTGTTCTAAGCGCTGGGGTAGATACAAGGTAATCAGGTTTTCCCACATGGGGCTCACAGACAATCCCCATTTTACAGATGAGGGAACTGAGGCACAGAGAAGTGAAGTGACTTGCCCAAGGTCACACAGCAGACAAGTGGTGGAATCGGAATTAGAACCCACGACCTCTGACTCCCAAGCCTGGGCTCTTTCCACTGAGGCACTCTGCTTCTCTAAAAAGCACTCACAATCTCCCTGTCGGGGAATTGAACCCCAGTCTCCCATGTGACAGGCAGGGATAGTGACCACTGTACTAATGAGGAGCTGCTGATTTATATATATTTATATAAATTATGCCTGTCTCCCCCTCTACACTGTAAGCTCCTTGTGGGCAGGAACTTGTCTACCAACTCTATTAAACTGACTATACTCTCCAATGCACTTAGTACATAGTGTTCTACACACAATAAGTGTCAATGAATATGAATGATTGATTGACTCCTAGGCCCAAGCTCTTTCCACTGGACCACCTGCTCCTCTTTTCTCTAATTCAACACAATTTTCCTGGATGGGATATATGTGGATTGAGAAAGATGACAGAATACCCAAATAGAGTTTATGTTGCCATACATTAGACTCTTCAATCAACAGTGTCAATTACAAACACGAAGGGCACAGTGCTTGGCACAAAGTGCTTAACGAACACCAAATACCATCATTATTATCTCCAACACATCTGCACATATTTATATATGGGCGTGAGTAGTCACACACACATACATATATTTCAAATAACCTCTCACACTCAATAGCTATGGACTCAGTCGCTGAATCTGTTCCTGGAAATGATCTAACGCATTTGTAAATCATGCTTACTTCTGTCCTATTCAGATTTTGTTCTGGCTAGAAATTATTAAGACTTAGATTTATTGGTCACTTTTGGTTCACATCCAGAGTAGGTTGGCGGCATGAATGAGTCTTTGTGATCTAAAAGCAGGGTAATGTTTCCGCATGAATTGAGTTGACACATGCAGACCAATTCTGAGGGTAAAAGTATCTGCATCACGTAAACCACATCGAACATCTGAATTCCCAATGGCAGCCTTGGCAAAGTCCAGGTATTCAATGATCGATCGGGAAGCCTGAACTACACTAACGAGTCAAGTCACGGTGGAAGCACATAGCAGGGCCATATGCAGCTGCACTGACAGATGTGTCAGTGCTGTGGAAAGCATATTTTCAGAGAAATCTGGCACCTTACCCGACCATTAAATTCACTTATAAAATCAAGGTGCTATTTATCTAAATCATTGCTTGGTGGTTGTTTTTTTAAATTGCTCCAGAATACTGCCTCCAAACAACTTCTCAATTATCATCTGTGCACTTAATACTCTTCAAAAGTATTTGAGTGCTTACGAAGTGCTTGGGAGAATACAACAACGTTGGTAGATAGTATCCCTGCCCACAACAAGCTTCATATTCCACATTTAGAATGATCATGTATGACAACCACTGGCAAAATATGGACATAGTATGCCCACTTGCTAAAAACAGAGAAATAAGAAATGAATGCTATGAGTTCCTCAGGGTGACACAGAGTACAGGTAGCTCCTGGCTCTCAGGTGCAGATTTTAGTACTATTCCACACTGTGGACATGTTTCAATACAACAATTGATTCTACTGAGGAAATATTTCTACCAGAAAAAAAAGAGAAAAAATCACTCAGAAACAGCACTGTCTATATAAAATACACGTCTGTATGTACAAACACCAGTCCCCTGTGCCTCTGAACACACACTCTAGGTTAAACACGTGCAGTTGGGGAAGCGTCCAGCACTTTCAGCTGAGTTACTAAAACATCTAAAAGCCCTGCCCCTGATGTTAAGTCCAATCACTGCACATAAAGTTACTTACTCCCTGTCCCTGCTCCCTTTGCCCCACTTCCTTTCTAACTTGGTTCCACCCATTCACTCTCTCCCACTCCTCCACCCCCATGCCCTTAACCCTAGTAAGCACACGCAACATCAGCTCATGTCCCTTTCTCCCTTTTACCCTGCCTTCCTATCAGAGCTCCAGCTGTGGGAACAGGAACGGGGTCCCCTGGGAAGATGAGGGCGACGAGATGTTACAGTAGGGGTAGCTGCCAGTGCCTTTCCTTCATCTTCCCTAGCTGTTATGTTTGGTTGTACCTGGGGCAGGGAGAAGGTGAGAAGGTGAAGGAAAAGGGGAAGGATGACATGGTTGCGCTCAAGGCTGTAAGTGTTGCTATAACTGAAATTAAACAAACAAAAATACTAGAGTGTGGAGTGGAGGGAGGCTGGAAACCTGCTGAGAACAGAACAGAGGAAGGGATGAGGAGGCAGGAGTTTACAATATAATCTCTTATTTACCTGAGGGGCCTGTCACTTCAGGTCTGTTCTCAACATTAGCTACCCGATCTTTTCTACGTCAAGCAGGAACTCCTGACTACCGGAAGGATCATGTCTAATTCCCACTGGTGTATTCTTTTCCAACACTTAGTACAGTGCTCTGCACATAATAAGCACTTACTGAATCCTATCATTACTACTACTGACTTTAAGGCCATTCCTCTTCTGCTTACTAAACGCTGGCTGAAATATTTGCTCCTCTCAAGATAACTAACCTACTCACTGTGCCTCATTCTTGACTCCACCACCTGGGACCTCTTTCTCACTCCTTTTCCCTTGCCTGGAACTCCTTCCTATCTTCACGTCAGGCCCATGACAAACCTTTCATCATCTTCAGAATTACTGTAAAACCACACCTTCAGGTGGCCTTCCTCAGTTAATCTAATCTCACCACATTACATACCCCTAGCTGACACTACATTACTTCTGTGTCATCAACTATACATCTCTCTCTCTCTCTCTCTCTCTATATATATATATATATATCTGTATGTATATATATATACACATCTCTCTCTCTATATATATATACATACATATATATTTGTATAGTTGATGACATATAATATATATATTTTAGACTGCTAGCTTGTTGTGGGCAGGGAGCTTGTCTTCCAACTGTTATACTGTACTCTTCCAAGTGTTCAGCACTTTACTCTGCACACAGTAAGCACTCAAATACAATTGACTGATATACTCACAACCTCCCATAGCACTTAAATTTACTCCTAATATAACCCTTTTCCTTTAATCTTTATTTACTTAGGGTATCGCTCCTCCCCCAGTTTGTAAAACCTTTGAAGGCAGGGGTCTTTGTATACTAACTCTCCCATGTTGAGGCTAGAAGTAGTAATTGGTGGGGTTGAGGGGAAGCTGGGCAGGATTGGGGACAGAAGCGGGTATATAAACATTAATGCAAGATTCAACTTTCATAAATTTTTGGTGTCAAGGAGAGAGGGAGAGAGAAATTGAGGAAGAAAGGAAGAGAGGAAGCTCCTATGAAGAAGGAAGCAGAGAAGGAGGGGCAGTGAAAGAGAGGGAGAAAGATTTCTAAATTACAGAATCACCACCTTCAACTAATTACATTTCTGGATGAGAAGTTGAAAACGAGGGAGGATTACATGCGATTTATGACCCTTCAGACCACATCACCATACACCCACTGAATGAATCATTCCCCTACCATGTGGGATTTAAATACATGGCTCAGAAAGGCTGGCAACATGTGATGTGCACTTTGCAACTCAAGTGTAGGGCCCACAGCAGGAGATGCTCATGACTCACAGAATGTTAAACAACATTTCCCTTGGCTGGAGGCACTGGGTTGCTGATTCTCATTTTTAAACTTGAATGAATTTTAAACATGGTTTAGAGCGAGCCTCTCTAGGAAAGGATAACTACCTAGGAAGAGTACAGTGGGAGAAGGAATACGTCCTTAGTGGTATTTAAAAGGCAATGAATTAATTATGAGACTGCCGCATCTCTTTCCAGCCTTGGTTCTTCATACTGTGGCCCATGAAACATTCAAGAGGTGTTTGTCTTTTGCAGCTTCATTCCCCGCAATGCCTCCCGCTGTCACCTTCACCTTCTTGGTTTCCCTCTCTCCTCCACCAACATCTGCCAACTCTTCTCGCTTCCTGTCCCTCTTCAACCAGATCTGCCCCATCCACAGAGAGCTTCAGGACAAGTGCCCCATTAGAGCTGGATTCTGCCAAGCAACCAGAGCAACCAGATGCCAGGGGAGAGTGTGTACAGACACCTGATAACCTCCTCCCCACCCACTAGGGCACAAGTACCGACTCTGTAGAATCCCACACAGGAGGACTGATGGGGGTCTTCTAGGGGATAGGACCCAGGGATGCCTGGAGTCCCACTGCAGAGGTGGAGGAGGTGCAGTGCCCATCCAGGAAAAAGCAGAGTATTTACCCTTTCTCCACCTCTCCCCTTATCTGATATGCACTACAACACATTAGTGGCCCTGGGTCCTCCAAGATGCTAGGTCCCGCATGGCCTGTCCCTGCCATCCCATTTCTCCCAATCTCACCACACCCCTAAAACATCTTTCTTCCTCCCCTATCTTCCTCTCCTATCACCTTTCTCTCTTTGCCAAATTTCCTTACTCTACCCTCGCTATCTCTCATTCCCTGATACCTAGTTTCCCCCCTGCTATCTTACTTTACTGCTTCTCTCCTTTGCCCTGCTACTACGTCACTATGCCTTCAATGACAATTTACTTCTTTGTGGGTCACAGGGAGCATTTTCTAGACAGACAAAAAACAGTACATTATTAAGATAGATTTCCACTGAATATGTTCTGAAATGTGGCTGAAACTGGGCTGAACAGTGGCAGCTTCTAAAATACTTGCTCCTTTTTGCTCTCACATCTTCAGGAAATTATACTACAGGTTCAACAAGTGAAAATGTCAATCAATTCAATTTACCTATTCTCACAAAAGGGGCCCAGGACCACAAATCATCAGTCTACATCTGCCTAGACATAAAATTTTTAGTCTTGCTTTTCATCTCAGCTCACTGTTGGGTAATAACACATTCACATTTTTGAAATATGAAATGTTGAATTTTTTTGAATGGCTGAATTTTGGATTGCCGAACTGATGATCTCCTTCACACTCTGAGTTCCTTGAAGGCCAAGAATTTTATCTTTTTTCCACCTTTGTAATTTCCTAGTGTTTAATGCTGGGCTTGGCTACACTAAATGATTGTTGTGATGAGAATGAGAATCGATGGGGATAATGATGAGGAAGAGAATAAGGATGAGAATGAGGAAGAGGAGGAGAATAATAATGAAGATGATGATGTAGTCTTTTACTGAGAATAATAGCCAAGCCTTAGTCCTGTGGCTTTAGAACCTGGAATCTTGCACAGGAATAGATCATAATGCTACTGGCTTCTGAAGTATCCACCCCTACTCCTCCTCTCATTACTGCTGGGGCAAAGAGTATGTCAAGCAAGTAGGTAGGAAGGTAGAGCACCATATGGTGAAGTAAATGTAATTTTTTTTTACATTCATAAATTACATACAGCCCAAGTGAATAATAATTATGGCATTTATTGAGCACCCGCTACATGTTAAATGCTAGAGTAGATACAAGGTTAGGAGATCAGATGTACATCCTGTCTAAGATTGGGTTCATAGTCTACCTTATCCCCATTTTACAGATGAGAAAATTGAGGCCCAGAAAGGGTGACGTCCCAAATCACAGTAGGTGAATGGCACAGCTGGACTCCTAATCTAAGGGTCTTTCCACTAGGCATGCTAAGCAAACCTGGCATTCTGTTTTCCATAAAAGGCAAGTAATTCTAGTCTTGCCCTACAAGAAATTACCGTTTTCATTTTCCTTTGAACAATTTATGGTAACTTACAAACATAAATCAACAAAAACTGAAATGAGAAATTTCTGGTTAGGTATTTCTCCCTATCCCCTAAACTCTGAATTCCCAAGATTCCTCAAATCTTTTCAAATTTAGGAATAAAGAAGTAATGACTGTATAACAAGCTTTTATCTTATCGACGCCAGCAATTTTACACATCAGTGTAAGCCACAGCCTATCTCTTCAAAATAATTTTAAACCAGTATCACAATAGCTAGACCTCGGGGAAAGCTTATTTAATTTCCATAAAATAAAGCAATGATGATAACCACTCAAACCGCAAGAGAAGTAAATCTAGTTAATTTACTACAACATTTCCTAATGTGCAATGATAATATTAAATGATAGTCAATGCCTTTCTGGTAACCACTAGAGATTAAATTTAAATTTATTAACAGTTTTTAATAGTGTGTCACCTGTGGTAGAAAAAGATTTGGAAAATTAGCTTCTAAATAATTTTCTCTAAGGAAAAGTATGAGCTGGAGAAACTTCATAGGAGGAAAAGGGAATGTGACCACAGCAAGTTACAATTATCTACTGTGACTTTTTAACTGATTTTACAATTGAGAGGGGATTCCAACTTTAATTTACACAATCAAAAAATTTTGAGGAAAAAGGAATTTTACAGCTGAGATAAGCAGACAAGATCTGACCCCTTAATACTCTCTCTTCCTGGACTGAAACCCTCCCCAATGGAGTAATACTATCTATTGAGGGCTTTCTGGGAGCACAGCACTGTACTAAGGGCTGTACAGTACTCCAAGAGCTAAGGGGTTTGATTATTTCTTCCCGGTGAGTGTTTTCACTACACATTTTGGAAAGAATGCCGATGGCGAAACAGAGAACATTGTTGAGACAACCTGTGTCCATTTGGATGCAACATGACACTAAGAAACTGCCACACTCAGGTGCCATTCAAGACAAAAACGTGAGTGTTCTGTCCATGCGAGGTTTGTCAGGAATATATCCCACACATTATCAGAGAAAAATGTACAGTGGGAACAGTGAAGATGGTAGTTGATGAGAAACACAGATCAACACCTTTCTCCTGAACAAGTGGCACTGAAATCATTTACTTTGTTTGGAGCTATACAAATTGGGCCAATCAATTTTCCTTGGGAGAAAACTTTCATGCAGCAATCGGACTGAATTGTTGGACTTGGATTAGGTCTCAAAAATCCCACCTTTCAAGTCATATTTTCTAGCCTAGTAAAAGACCAACTAGGAAACAGAATAGAGGCCAGGTGCTCTCAGGGGCTCCCAGTTCCATCTGATCTATGAACCTGCCAGTCTCACCTTGTAGCCCGCCCCAGCGCTTAGAACAGTGCTTTGCACATAGTAAGCACTTAACAAATGCCACCATTATTATTATTATTATTATTATGTGACTTTGCCAATGCCACAGAGCAGTCCAGGTCTAGATTCAGGATTAAAATCTGGGTCCCCTGACTTCCAATTCAAATCACTTTCCACTACGTCTCGCTGCTTCAAATCCTGTTGCAAGATTCCACTAACCACATACCAAGTACCAGCAATTGCAATGTTGCAACATTAAGCAACAACTAATCACTTTCCAAGGTGCAGTCCAGAAAAAATGACCCTGAAATTTATAATCCAAGCAATTAAATATATTTATCATAACAAGTATGATGGGAACTTACTCCACGTACCCACTGCACATCCATAAATCAAAACCAAAAATCTGTATTCATAGAGGGAAATAAAAACCTAGTAAAGCTAAAGTTGATGGCTTGGTATTATAATAACACTATAGATAAAGGGACATTAAAAGCGGAAGTCCGCAGAACACAATAAAAGACTTCTTTATGAAGTTTAGTTCAAATACTGACACCTGGAGTAATTAGATTCTTGTTTCCCCAAGTGATGCCCCAGACAGGTTTCAGAAGGAAAAAAAAAGTCACAAATTTCTTGGATGTGCCTGAGATATTTGAATGGGCATTTTTTAAAAAACCTAATGACTTCAATTAGCCCATCAAGTTAATCAGGCTGGATACAGTCCCTGTCCTACAAAGGGTTCACAGAATAAATCCCCATTTTACAGATGAGGTAACTGAGGCACAGAAAAGTAAAGTGACTTGACCAAGGTCACACAGCAGATGAGTAGAAGAGCCAGGATTAGAACCCAGGTCCTTCTGATTCCCAGGTCCATGCTCTATCCATTAGGCCATGCTGCTTCTCTTAAAAAAAAAAAAATATCACAAATTTCTTGGATGTGCCTGAGATATTTGAATGTGCATTTTTTTAAAAAACCTAACAATTTCAATTAGCCTATATTGGTGGTTGACAAATGTTCACAGAGAGCTCATTCTAGTAGTCTATTGAACTCATCACTTTCTCTGGATTTCTGAAGTCACTTGTTTAGTTCTGCCGTCTAATGTGAGAATTGTTTGAGGATGCCAATTGGAATTGTTTATTAGCATTTGGGAAAACCCAAATAATATCACTAAAGGGTGCTAAAACCAACGCAGATGGTTGAGTTTGACACTTACTGATGATTTATCTCATTTTGGCCAAATAGGAAGCCCAGAAATTATCCCACTACTCCTGATAATAATAATGATAAAACAACTCCAACTTGTATAGCACTTTATATTTCACAGGGCACCTTCATATCATTGATTTCATTTTCCCCATCACATCACCCCTGTGTGGCATGGAAAGGCAGGTATTACCCCCATTTTACAGTTGAAGACATTAAAGCACAGGTGGGTTAAGCAAATTCCTAGAACCACCTGTCTTAGCAAAGTCTCCTTTAGAGCTAGGACAACAATTCTGACTTGCAGATCCAGACTTTCCACTACACCAGTGGTCTTGCAACAGATCTTACTGTAAAAGCAAACAGGACACTGATATATACCTCCAGCCACTTCCCTATTTTCTTGTGCACAAAAGTGCAGTTTAGTTTGGCTTTTACCCAAGGAGCTGAATTTCCTAATTGGTTGGGAAGAGGAATTTAACAACCCATGACCTGGAAGCCAGTGATATGAGTCTTGCTTCTGCACTCACTGCAGCACAGTCCAGTGCTTTGCTCTAGGTAAGCTTTGAATAAATATCCAAAATGATGACGACAACAACCAACTCTTCAAGTTCTGCCAAAGTCACTTTAATCACACAGCTCAAATGATCTCCCTAAAGTGTTTCCAGGTTTCTGTGAGCCAAATGGAGAAGAGGTTTCACCCACTAACCCAAAGCTACCTACCACGAGCAGCATGCTCAGTCCCCAAAGGGAACTGAGTGCTATTGCCACTATCAGCACTTCAGTTTGAGGCAAAGAAAACTTTAATAAACCAGATCTTAAAGAGACAAGGTCCATAAATGTACATTTCCTTTCCTCAGCAGTTTCTAACTACTGCATTTATATGTTCCATTTATCACCAGTTTCAAGATCACAAAAATGTTATAGTAGTAAATATGTTCCAAAAAATCAGTCTCTGTGAAATGCAGTAACTCCCAAATGCAGCAAAAATGACAAATTTGTTCTTGTGTAATATGTAAAAATCTTTATGAATCTCCCAGAAGTCATCCACTTTTTACATTTCATAAAACAAAAGATATGGCTAATCCAGGTTTTTGCCAGAGAGAATGGCGTGAGAAATCTTACAGAAACAAGTTGGGGAAAGGGGATCAGATTTCTCCCAGGGCAAAGCAATTTTTTTTTGAAGGGGTAGTTTCTAAGGGGCTGTGTCTGAAAGAGAGGGAAGGATATGGAACGTACAGGGGAGAAGGGGAAAAAAAGAGTTATGGAAAAGAGAAAAGGAGAAGGAAAGAGAAAGAGGAGGGGGAGAGGGAGAGAAAAGAAAGGCAAGAGAAAAGGAACATGGGGAGATGGAGAAAACAAGGGAAAGTAGAGGAAGAGAGGGAAAAATGGGGAGGACACAGACTTTCTCCTTCCTCTTCTGACATTCCTGGCCATCACCCTGCTACCAGGCCCCAGCAGTTCTATGGAGATTGGGGGGCCAGAAGGACTCTGCAACCAGCCCCCAACATCACTAATCCCTGGTTACACAACTTGTCTGCTGTGTGACATTGGGCATGTCACTTCACTTCTCTTTGCCTTATCTCATCTGTAAAATGGGGATTAAGACTGTGAACCCCATATGAGACAGGAACTGTGTCCAACTCGATTTGCTTGTACCCTCTTCAGTGCTTACTTCAGTGCCTGGCACATAGTAAGCACTTAGCAAATGCCATCATCATTGTTATTATTATCATTACATTATTATTATGACTAAATAGCAACAAGCAGGAGTAGTAGCTAGTTAATAAGAGCAGCTGAGGCTGGCAGAAAATGCAGCCAACAGGTCACATTAGAACTGGCCCTTCTGGGACACTGATAGAGTTACCTACAAGCTACCAACAAGGCTGAATAATTTATTTCTGGAAGCTTCCAAGGACAAACCGGAAAGGCTACCTGAAGCACAGCAGTGGCAGGAGTTCCTGCTACCACCACTGAAGAAGAGGAGGTGAGAGGCTGCAGGACAGAATCCTAAAACCCTGAAGAAAGTGACCAGCTTGCTTAGAGCACAATAGGTGAAAAGATAAGCCAGGGAAAATGTAAAGCTCACATCGATAATATCTGTCCAGACTTGCTTATATTTTCTTTAAAGAGAAAAAAAAATACCCAGGAAGATAGAATTCTATGTTCTAAGTTCCCAAGTGCATAGGACTGGATTATGCACAAATAAACTGCCCAATCATTACTGGTGGTGGTGATGATGATAAACACTCTCTTTTCTTCTTCTTTAGGCCCAATATTGTGGGATCACCCTTCAGGAAGAATATCCCTTCATCTCCATAATAATAATAATTGTGGTACTTGTTAAGTGATTACTATGTGCCAAGACCATATTAAGCACTGGGATAGATACATAGATACAGACAGTATACGGCTAGAGGTTTGCCTACAAAGGGAGAGACTGTGTGGCACCTGAATTTATAAAGGCCATTCTGAATGAAAATATGTAGAAATGTTCACAGGGCAGAACACTTTACTGGGAAACTGGCAGTAGTTAGCAAAAAACGGAAGTCAGTTGGCCTCTTCTGCCTTTGAAAGTTAAATATATTTTAAATATGGGCCCCAAAGTTGGCCCAGAAAAAATGGCAGATAGCATGGCTTGAAGCCGCAAGTTCCTTGATAGTGCCTATGAGACTGTGGCCATATGAGGCCTGGGGAAAAGACACAAGACAACCTGGCCACAAAGTTCCCCAATCCTACTTCAAGAGAGGTTAGTTACTAAGTTAGCCAAGATATTCACTCAGCATTTTGAGACAAGCACCACGCTGAGCACTGGGGTCAATGCAAGATAATCATCTCTGTGCCAGTCCCTGTCCTGTTAGGTTTTGTCTCAGACCCTGAGGTGGCTTTGGAAGAATCCTGTCCCCATTACCTTCTGGAGCTGCAGAAAGATCCACAAGCACAGCTCCTGTGGCTTTAAGCAGGCCAGGAAACCCCAACTTCCGCTTACACAACAAAGAAAAGCAGGGCACAACCCACACTCTTGAGGCTGGTCCATGCTTACGCCAGCTTAAGTCCAGACCTGACTTAGTTTGAGCTGAGTGAATGGGGACCTATATTAATCTGAACCCTTGTTTGGCCTATTGGGATCCAGCCTCTCCCAACTGTGGGGGTCAGAAGGGGAAGTAAGACAGTAAAAGGGTCATGCTTCATATATGTATGGAGCAAGGCACATTGTACAGTCTTTCTTGTGGAGCTTGCCTATAAGAGACCACAGGGTCTTCAGAAGGCCTGCCATTTTCTCTCCCTTGCACAGCATTACCAAACTGGCTGGATACTGCTGTCCCTTAGCCTGTAGGAGACCTAAGAAAAGGGGAAGCTTGGGGTCAATGAGCCCTGCCTAAGCCCAACTCAAGTCTGGCAGAAATCAGGGCCTGTCCTGCCCACTCTGAAACAATTGAGACTTTTTGCCGAAGTCTTCACATCCTTCATATCCACGGATCATCCCTCAGGCACTGGGTATTTAATCAAGGCAGGCTGCAGAAGTGGAGTGGTACTAATGTTTCTTTTGGGAATATAACAAGAGCTTACTGAAAGCTAAGACTCTCTCACCAACCTAAGAGTGCCTGTTAAATCTATGGCACCAGGTCCCACCTCTGTTAGGAACAGAGTGAGTCGTCAATAAATAATGACAAAGACAAAGAAGAAGAAGAATGACCCAAAGTATTGTTCTGTCTCTTTGGGTAGAAGAATTTATGAGCAGGCAAGCAGTGGTCTACAGTTTAAACTCTAAGAACTATAATAATAATAATAATAATAATAATAATAATAATAATAATGGCATTTATTAAGTGCTTACTATGTGCAAAGCACTGTTCTAAGAGCTGGAGAGGTTACAAGTTGATCAAGTTGTCCCACATGGGGCTCACAGTCTTAATCCCAATTTTACAGATGAGGTAACTGAGGCACAGAGAAGTTAAGTGACTTGCCCGAAGTCACACAGCTGACAATTGGCAGAGCCGGAATTTGAACCCATGACCTCTGACTCCAAAGCCCGTGCTCTTTCCATTGAGCCACACTGCTTCTCCTGACTTGGGTTTAAAAGAATCAGCATGGCTAGTGGTTAAAGCACTGGCCTGGGAATCAGAGGACCTGGGTTCCAATCCCAGCTCCACCACTTGTCTGCTGTGTGAGCCTGGGCAAGTCACTTAATTTCTCTGTGCCTCAGTTACCTCATCTGTAAAATGGGGATTAAGACTGTGAGTTCCATGTGGGACAGGGACTGTGTCCAACCTGATTAGTTCATAGCTAAACAAATACCTGGTACATAGTAAGTACTTAACAAATACAATTAAAAAACTAATATCATATACTTCTCAGTTGGAGATTGGGTTGCAGCCTTTAGTTGAGACTACATTGCCTAAAATTCTATCTTGATACACTTGAACTCTGAATCATCAAGCGCTTAGTACAGCGCTCTGCACGCGGTAAGCATTTAATAAATACAGCAATGAATTACAGCAAAGAAAGTGCTTAGACAGGAGTGTTTCAAAGTCTTTTCACATTATTTTAAAAAGACAGATTGGCAGTGAAGTACAGAACAATAAGTGGGCTACACGATGTCTTCAGTATAGGGAAACTAAAAGCTCAAATTCCAACTTTTCCCCCAGACCTTGACCATCTTTATGATTCCAGACAAGTCATCTCTACCCAATTTCCTTACCCATAAATATAGCATTAGCTTACTTCATGGAAAGGTTGTGAAGATCAGTGATTAGGTAATTTCTGAACTACCTATACTAATAAGAATGGAAAAATTGGAGCACTGCTGGCAATTAAGAGACTAGAATTTTCAATGAAGATTCCTGAGCCTAACCATAGCTCCTAGTTGAAGGGGCCTTCAGTGTTCAGAGAGCTTCCCAATTAACTACTTCCACCCACAGAGCTCAAACACACCTGGGATTTGCCCATATCCTTTCAATTAGAGGCTGAAATTGTCTTTTACATTTTGGAATCGTTGGCTTCCCTTTCACAGCAAGTTGGTTGGTGATGGAGTCTCTAAATTCTGATCTGAGACGAGATCTCCAGCCAGCAGAAAACTAAATACTTCAGGTATGCTGCCAGACCCTCTGAAAGCTGACCAGGAAAATGAAAGATGCAAGTCAAACCAATTCCATGAAAGCAATCAACAAAACCTCCTCACTCTTGACAATCTAAAATAGGTTTCTCTTGTTAGAACCAGGAAGGAGCAAGTGTCAAGAACTGGGGGAAGAAACACTGGAAGAAAAGAATGAAGCATTCCCTCTTCCAGAAGCTTTCCAAAGGAGTGCAGCATCCTCCAAACTCCCTCTCTGACCTCCCCAGGGAAATACCATTTCCCTGATATGAGGATGAGACTGCCTTTCAGTCTTTCCGTTTCAGTTTTGACAGTCTGTTCTGTCAGTTCTGACATTTCCCCAACTAGGCTCCAGTCAATCAATCAATCAATCATATTTATTGAGCGCTTACTGTGTGCAGAGCACTGTACTAAGCGGTTGGGAAGTACAAGTTGGCAACATATAGAGACAGTCCCTACCCAACAGTGGGCTCACAGTCTAAAAGGGGGAGATGGAGAACAAAAACAAACATACTAACATAATAAAATAAATAGAATAGATATGTACAAGTAAAATAGAGTAATAAATATGTACAAACATATATACAGGTGTATATATACAGTCACTTCAAGCATCCCCCACATGCTGAGACAGGATAGCCCCTCCCCAACTGCTTGCCTTAGAGCAACACGTCATTGGCTTGGAAGAGTCAATTCCAATTTGTTTTGTTCCACTTTATTCAATAGAAGGACAAGGTGATAAGCTACCAGGATTTCCCAGTCCTGTCCTCTTCAAGAACCTCAGGAAAGTGTACCAGCCTCCTTTTGGACTAAGCTGCCAATAAAGTTGGCTGCTGATTCTCCATCATCCCCACCAGAAAAGAGGCTGATATAACAGCACATGTTCTACCTCCGCCAGTCCAGGGCATGTTGTAAGCACGTATTATGTATATATCCTAACTACTACAGGAAAGTGCTTTATACACACTAAGCACTTAATATATGCCACTGATTGGCTATTATTGCAGTATAAAACAGATAATGAGTAGTCTCTGAATCACAACAGTCATTTGATATGCCACAGACTAGATACAACAGTCCAACATCAGCCTTGCTATGTAATTCTGATATCTCACCTCTCTTCTCCTCTTCAATTCCTCTACATTATACTCCTCCCTGGAGACAGGGGGCTACCCGCCTTATAATGGAATCCCAAGACAATCTATGGCCCCACATTGTTGCTATCATTATTATTATTATTATTAATAATAAAATTTGTTATGTGTTTACTAATGTCTCAAGCACTGTGCTAAATGTTGGGGTAGATACACTACAATTAAATCACACAAAATTTTGGAGAAAAGGCAGAGTAGATTCTAATTTCTTTACTGTCTCTAAATGGTACTACAGCCTGTTTAAGAAACTGAGTTTGTTTCACAAAAAGAAAATATGGGACTTAGAGCTTTGCTCCAAAATGTCAACAGTTGTATGAGTGGGGGTGGAGGGAAGAGGGAGAGGAGTAGAAAGAACAAAGAAGAAAGAGGAAATCTATGGAAAATTGCATGAATAAAATCCTGCAAAGCATTCATTTAGGGGGTTAATGATCTTCAAGCACCAGTCTTCTAACACAGTCATTATAGACATTTAAATATGAAAAGGGCTTCCCCCCACCCCCAGGACAGCCTCTGCCACTCAGTATCCCCATTTAGGCTATTGAAATAGAAAAAACACACTAATGGAGAACATCAATAGCCTTGTTTCCAAGAGATCTCAGGGCACTGGCCAGCTACTACTGAGCCCATTTTACTACATTTCCCTCTGAAATTGTCTGCATGTACTTTCTTGCTTTTCTAAATTCCTCAGTTTTTCTCTCCCCACCCCCTTGAGAATGTAGTAGCTCTCTTTCTGTTGCCAAAGTGATGTAAGTACTTCAGGAAGAATGTGCATCCAATCTGACAAGCCAGAAAGTGATTGACGCAAGGCGGGAAGAAAGGAAGAAAAAAATAACGCACCGTGTCAACGCTTCAGCACATTTCTCCATGAACAGCTTCTTCTCCTAAGTCCATTTGCATTAAATTGGTATGCCAGAAATTGGACATGCCAGTTCCTGGCCAGGTGGCTGCTTGATGCTTACAAACACTTGTTGGCATATATATTGCATATACTCCAAAACCCCTGAAGGATGAAATGTAGTTTTCCTGAAGAAATTTCTTGTGAGGCAGGAAGCAGGGAAGCTAACACTTTGGCTTTAGGACCAACTTCTAACCCATAGTCAGTATTGGGCACTAATCCAACTGCTAGTAATTCTCTGATGTCCCTTAGATTAATAATGAATCAGCCACTAGTAAGTACTAACTATTCATGGTTCATTTTCACTCTACTTTCTACTCACTCCCCAACCAGACATTGAGGGTATTTTTACACTCTAACAATTTCAACCACCTCCTCCAACTCTCCAGCCTTGCTCCACCTTCCACCTGGATTTCTATCATTTTTAAATATGACCTGCTCCCTAATACGAGTCTTCCCACTGACATGACGCTCCCAGGGATGGCTGCATCGTTAAGTGTGCCCTTCAGCAGACTGAGTGTGCAATAGGTTATGTTTCCCTGGCCCTTGAGTCAGTGTATCCTGCCTCAAAATTCTCAACTTCAATATCTCTGAGATGGTTCTTTAAAAAAATTTTGCAAAAAGCCCCAAAGGATCCTAACATCTTTCCAATGATTCCAATTAGCATGCCGCTAACCTCCTCACCGTGCCTCGTTCTCGCCTATCCCGCCGTCGACCCCCGGCCCACGTCATCCCTCTGGCCTAGAATGCCCTCCCTCCCCACATCCGCCAAGCTAGCTCTCTTCCTCCCTTCAAGGCCCTACTGAGAGCTCACCTCCTCCAGGGGGCCTTCCCAGACTGAGCCCCCTCTTTCCTCTCCCCCTCCTTCCCCTTTCCATCCCCCCCGCCTTGCCTCCTTCCCTTCCCCACAGCACCTGTATATAGTATATGTTTGTATGTATTTATTACTCTATTCATTTATTTATTTTACTTGTACATATCTATTCATTTTATTTTGTTAATATGTTTTGTTTTGTTCTCTGTCTCCCCCTTCTAGACTGTGAGCCCACTGTTGGGTAGGGACTGTCTCTGTATGTTGCCAACTTGTACTTCCCAAGCACTTAGTACAGTGCTCTGCACACAGTAAGCGCTCAATACATATGATTGATTGATTGATTGACCTTTTAGAATTCCTCCCTGGGTCTCAAGGCCCTTCCCTTACCAATTTCTGCCTTTGACTCGTTTTCCCTTAAAATGAATTTTCGATTAGAGATTTTAATTGCAGAATCCCATTTTCATGCAGGGCTGGCTGCCTGATCCAAAAAGAAGGGCTCCCATCTAACCCGTGTTGAACCAGACAACACTGGTTTAAAATGCCTGGTGCCAGGAGTACTAAAACAAGGACATCAGCAAATGGAGGCTCTTGGAGGATGGACCATTGATTTAAAGACCAAACTAGATAGCTATCACCCGCTAGGAACTGCCTGAAGTCACAGTACTTTTTTCATGCTTTCTAAACTAATGCCTAAAGACATTTGAGAATGATTTGGTTTGGGAGGGGTGGCTCTTTTAGTCCACTGCCTCCCAAGCAGGATGCTTTCCATCCACCCCAGAAAGATAACTGAATAACTGATTCTTAAAAAACTAGAGGATCTATAACCTCCCTTGGTTATGAACCCTCTGTTCTCATAACAGTTTCAGTCAGGAAGTTCTTCCTAACATCTAATTTAAATAGTTCCTGTTGAAATTTAAGCTCCACATGTTTAAGTGAGAAACGGTCTTTTATTCTACTGTGCTCTCAAAGACATAAGAAAAGAAATTACTGGATCAGACCAATATATCATCTTTGTTAGAGTCAGGTGAATTTGCTTTCTCTTGACTTCTACTCTCGAAGTTAAGAATATCCGAGCCAGCATCTGAAACTTTTCTCTCAGGAACCCATCATGCACAAGTAGATACTAACCCCATTTTATCAAAGATTGGCTAAAGAACTGATATGTTTCCACAGCATAAATTGCAAGTTTGGTTTCCCAAACTTTTCAAACTGCTCTTCCAGTCTTTTTACTCTATCTAGCCTCTGGCTTTTTTTCTTCACTTTTTATTTTCGGAGAGGATGCTATGGTTTGCAGATAGTTATTACTTTTTAAGAGCATAAAATGAAAGAGAATTCCTGACAGGGAAAAGAAGACCATCTTAAAAATGCCCCCTCAAGACAACAGTCAGGGCCCCAAAGGAAGAGAATTGCTCCTTACATGCTCTCACAGAATCTTGTAAGGATGCTGGGCTTCTCCTGGTTCCGCCTTTGTCGAAACCAACGCTGGATGCTGCGAATGTCCCAGTCTAGCTGCTTTGAGAGCCCTTCCAGTCTTTTCTCATCCGGATGCTAGAAAACAAAGCACAGCAGGATTAGGAGAGTAGTTCTCCTGCAGAAGATAAAGGGGCACCTTGAAGTATGCTTTGGCCTACTGGTTGCATTGTTTTCCATGATGCTCAGGGAAATGCTCTAGGCTGCCGTTTCTTGTGTGTGTGCAGGGAATATTTCTTCCCAACTCTGTTTTTTTGTACTCCCTAAGCACTTAGTACAGTGCACTGCACATAATAAGCCCTCAACAAATACCACCCACTGATTCTTCAGCAAGATGAAAATGGCCCTCGGGAAAGCTCCTGAGCTATTACCTAGGAGATGTGCTAATGAATAATTAAGCTGGGTAGGAGGGATTTGGGTGAGGGGCCAGGCAGCAGGGGATGGAAAAAAGCAGCAAAGCGCCTGAGTGAAGAAAATGGATGCTTCCCAAGTGGGCAAATGTGGTCCAATGAGACCCAAAAGCTCTGCTCTCCAAAAACCATTTGAAAAATCAAGGTCACAGGGTAACCCAGCTCAACTGCACTTCTGGAGGGGAGGAGTCTCACGGCAGTTCAATATGAGAGGGGAAGATTCTCTCGATTCTTCCGCCTCCCACAGTCAGCCATCTTTTCTACACAATGCTTGGTTACAAACTTATGACAACAGTGGAAGGCAGAGTACAAATAATAGAAATGCTCAGATAACCTGAAAACCAGGCCCGTGGTTCCTGGTCCCTGCCAAGATCAGAGGAACCTGCACCTGGAGGAGAGAAAACCAGAAATCTTCTGGGGAAGGAATTTGACTGTTAATATTTGATTTTCCTAAGTGCCACAGTTGTATGGAAACATTTCCCTATGGAGCAGGGCACTATTTTTGCTAAGGAAGATGCAATGCTCATCTAAACATCAGCTGAAACCATATGTTCCAGCCTAGCAAATTCATCCAGGGATTTGGAGAGGCAATGGAAGGAGGATAAGGGGAAAAAAGAGAAATGATTCAGAAGCAGCATGGCCTAATGAACAGAGCAAGGGCTTCGGAGTCAGAGGACCTGAGTTCTAATCCCCGCTGCGCTACTGTCTGCTGTGTGACCTTGGGCAAGTTGCTTAACTTGCCTGTGCCTCAGTCACCTTATCTGTAAAATGGGGATTAAAATGTGAGCCCCACATAGGATATGGACTGCATCCAACCCGCTTAGCTTGTATTCACCCCAGCGCTTGGTACAGTATCTGGCATAAAGTAAGAACTTAACAAATACTATTAAAAAAAAAAGACAGGAGGAAGATTGATGATGATGGTATTTGTTAAGTGCTTACTATGTGCAAAAGCACTGTTCTAGGAGGGGCATTTCTTTCCTTATTTCTCTGAGGGATTATATTTCTTTCTCTCCTTTAATGGAAGTTCCAACTGATTTCCTCCTTAGCATTTATCCGCAAAAGTAATGGTAAGAACAGTGATAATATGATTAATGCAGATTCACCTAGCAATTTTCTCTCAGGGCCCCAAAGAAAAGGGCAACCATGGATCTATGATCTGAGCATGAAATCCTGAGTGAAAGATGTGTAGAGAGAAGAAGATGACACAGAGGCAGTTTTTCCCTTTCCTTCTTCCTACCGAAAAGCAACCCTCCCCCCTGCCACCCTCCCTGACCCACCCAAACCCTGAGAAGCCAGGCTTCTTTATTTATTTTTGCCACTGCACCAGAACAATAAATATCCCAGAGTGGTTCCTATCATCATCTTCATCATCAGTAATTACTGAATGCTTTCTTGTGAGCAGAGGACTGTACTTCACAGCTCGAGAGAATACAATGCAAAAGAGTTGGTAGACATGTTCCCTGTCCACACGAGCAATCACGGAGCCTCTCTAAGGTTTCCAGACCTGTTTCTTTCCCCTCACATTCCCACCACATCTGGCCTGTTTGTTTTTTATATTACAAAACTGGACATGTTAATACTTCAAGGACAGCTTACTGAAATATCTAAAACATGAGACTTGTTTTTAAAATGAACGGTTGACAACTTCAAAGGAAGTCACCTTGGCAACTATGAGCAACGTGATCAGTAAAGTTATTTGGAGCAGGTACACTCTAGAGCAGCAAAACTGGTGGTGACACTTGTTCATTACCTTACTCTAGAAATTACTCTAGTAACTGCCACAAACACAAGGCCAGAAATAAAAATGCCCTTTGCATTATCTTTCTAGGGGTAAAAGTGTGCAGAAAATACATTTTTAGCCATTTGGAATAGAATATTGTCAATGCACATATAAAACCTCCTACAAAGTAAATTCAATGTGTGGTGACCACATTTTAAAATAAGTCTGATTCTCTTTTGACACATCTGGGTTTTTTTTCCGAAAGATTTATGTTGTGGGCCCATCTGATTCGCTGTTTAAAATGCAGGTTGAGCAGTAGCTTTCTACTCTATAAACCTTGAAGACTATAAGGGTTGATTGCTCAGCTATAAAGACATCCTTTAGGCAGACAATTTGCATGCAAAAACCTGTTTAAGATAAGAAAATAGATTTCCTTTAATTCATGCTTTTCTTCCTTGTTAAAGATTTTAGATGTCTGAAATTATAGTCCTCCAGAAAAACAGCCTTTGAAAAACTAAGAAGTTGGCAAGCCCTCTCATTAATATGATAGGTCTTCTGCTACAGAAAAAAATGGCTTTAACATCTGCCTAAGAGGTACAAAATTATCAGCTGATACAAATACCAACTAGCGACTATCAATAGGCAATGCAATAGTCAAGTCAGAAAATTAAGAAAAAAATAAAATAAGGGATTGTGAACTCGAAATCACTTGCAGATGATGGCTTTTTTTATATACTGATCACGTGAATCAGCTT
The DNA here is from genome assembly GCF_015852505.1 of Tachyglossus aculeatus. Classification (NCBI taxonomy): domain Eukaryota; kingdom Metazoa; phylum Chordata; class Mammalia; order Monotremata; family Tachyglossidae; genus Tachyglossus; species Tachyglossus aculeatus. The sequence goes on along the minus strand of NC_052074.1, from coordinate 53,096,222 downwards.
CTTGTGAATGGCTCTCATGAAGACACCTGCATTAGGGCAATAGTTTCCAAGCAATGGCATATGCCATGAGAATTTCAGAGCAGAGCAGAGCAGTTCCTTCAGGTAAGTTTGCTCAGTTAAATCAAAATGGCTACCTTATGCTGCAGGAGCATCATTCTCTGAGTAACTCCATCTAATACTGACTCTGGGCAGGAATGGAAAGCAATGCTGCAACTGACTCCTCAAAGGATCAACAGACCTTCCAATCAACTCTCTAATGAAAGTGGGATAGGTTTTATTCCCTCGCCTATTCCCCCCCACCCCGACATTATTTCTGGTATGTAGTTTCTTCTTCTTTTGTCCCCTTGTTCAGGTTTCTACAACCTTACTACATTCACTCTTCATCAGCCCTAGTCTTGTGTTTGTTTTTCTGTTCTTTTTCCATTTTCACTCCGGTGGCCTCATCTACTCAAGGCTTCAAAGTTGCTTTGATTGAAACAGTGGGTTAATGAGAAAATATCCAGAAGATATGGAAAGAGCTTTCAAGTCATTTGAAAATATTTTTTTGAGAAATAACTGCTTGAGTTCAACCACATGCTTCTAGATTAATTCCTAGGATGCCTTCCAACCCCCTTGCACAGTGCTTGTCAGTTCACTTGCTTGAAAGGACATCATTAATAACCACACTCCAAACTTTCCAAACCTGGGTATTCCTGCAGGAAATTCCAAACTTTTTCACATATAAAACTGTCATTTCAGAGGGAGTAAGTCTACCTAGGGCTTTCCTGTGCCTTTTAGTATTGCAGGAAATAGGAAGATAAATGTATCAGGAAAGGTAGGGAGTGTTTTTTAAGGAAGAAAGCACAAGTTATGACCTTGAACTGCATTTTCAGATAGCCCGGGAGCACTAACATTTAATGTTTATTCAACTTTCTATGGCAAGCATTAAACCACTGAAGGGCAGAGTTTATTGACACAACCTTGGTGTATTTTAGGCTGTGCATCTTCAATGGTGTCATAACAGCAGGGAGGATGACTATATTACCTTTGTAATGGCAGTAAAGACCTTTTCCAGAATGGCATTGGGCTGGGCTTTCTGTGGTCCATTGGCCTGGATATTAAGGCCTAAGGCACAAGGTTTGGCTATAAACCTGAAAAAAAGAGAGAGCAAAGCCATCAGCTGTTATCTTTTTTATGTATCCATTATCAACGCAGATTATTCACTAAATCAGTGGTATTTATTGAATTTAGTGTGTGCAGAGCACTGTACTATTCCATCCCACTCCAATTCATCTCCATGGACTCTGGGCATGAAGGGCTTGACCAACAGATGAAATCGAGGCACAGAAAGTAGGTTGGTTTGAGATAGTTTTACATAAATTAGAATTAAGATATCCCTCTCCCTTTCTTCACTTTTCCTCCAGTACTTTACACACAGCCAAGATAAAGAAGAGCAAAGGAAAAGAATGCATGCACTCCTATATTAAGAATTAATAATATGAAAAGTAGCATGGCATAGTGGATAGAGCATGGCACTGGAAGTCAGAAGGTCATAGGGTCTAATCCCAGCTCTGTCACTTGTCTGCTGTGTGGCCTTGGGCAAGTCACTTCACTTCTCTGTGCCTCGGTTACCTCATTGTAAAATGGGAATTGAGACTATGAGCCCCACATGGGTCAGGGACTGCGTCCGATTCAATTTGCTTGTATCCACCCCAGCGCCTGGCACATAGTAAGTGCTTAGCAAATTCTATTGTTGTTATTATTAATAACAATAATAATAATCATGGTATTTGCTAAGCACTTACTATATCCCAACACACAATCATCAGGTCCTAAAAGAGGCTCATGAGGAAGATCAGGTGGTGAATCCTTATTTTGCAGACAAGGGAGTTGAGACGTTAAGTGACTTGCCCAAGGTTACACAGCAGACAAACGGTGCAGCTGGGATTAGAACTCACATTCTCTGACTCCTAGGCCCATGGTCTTTCCACAAGGCATTAAATTTGGCTTAGAAAAGAATGAAGTGTTCAGTTCCCAGCCTTAAAACCTGCTTCAATTAAAATAATAGGTTAATGAGTAAACATTTAAAAACCTATAGGACAGAAAATACTATCATTTGTAAATGTTTTTGAGAAACAACTGATTGAGTTATTTGTAGATTTATTCTTAGAATGCCTTCAAACCCCCTTGCAGTGTTTGTCAGTTCACTTCTTAAAAGGAGATCATTAATACCCAGTCCACAAGATCATGGATAAATCAGAGATAAAGGCACTTGATTATAATCCACACAATTGAGGAATTCTGGACAGATAAACAATTTTCCTTAGAGAGAGAAAACAAAATGCATGGCATACAAAACCCCATCATGCCTGTTCAATGAAGCAAATGAAAACTAAGCAGAAAATATAAAGCATTAAGACAACTGGATGCATCACTGTAGCAATCAAAAAATGAACATAAATTGCTGCCTATATAAATGTGTACACATACACACCCCTCCGCCCCTTTAGTAATTTGTTTTCACTCCCAATGTCCCGAGACCCAAGGGGTTAAAAATACATGGCAGCAACATAGACGCAAGAGTTTAAGCCCAATTTCCATCAATATCTTATTGCTATGAGTCATGACAGCCCCATAAATCTGTTCCTCAGGATAGTACCAAAGCGAGACATCTGGCCATCAGCAATGTACTGTATGTACTACAACCACGGTTCTAGGTGAGAATCTCTGACTTGAACTATAAATCCTGATCGATCCAAGCAGCTTCCAAGCTTGCAGCTTCTTGTGTATAATAGAGAAATGCCTCGTCTCTTTGACAGATCTGTCCTTGCCATAGCAGCGCGAATGCTCTTTGACCCGTCATCACTCCATTTTGTTACCCCCACTGTCTCTACTACTGAATGACAGATAGTCATAACTTGTCTTTAATCTTTAAAGAGGCTGTTTACAGTTTCTGTATATCCAATCTAAGAAAATTTGTGCAACAGATGTAAACCCGTTAGATTGTAAGCCTATAATACCTATTAGAATGTAAGCTCTTTGAAGTCAGGGATTCTGTCTTTTGCTTCTGGTCCTTTGCTCAATCAATCAATGGTATTTATTGAGTGCTTACTGTGTGCAGAAGCAACACAGAATTGGTAGGCACATTCCTTGCTCACATGGAGTTTACAGTCTAGAGCAGAAGGAAGACATTAATATAAAGAAATCAATTGCTGGCAGGCAACTCCCACATGGTTCCTCCAAGTGCTCTGTTAACCTAGTCGGTGACCAAGCCCTGGGCCGTGGGTGAGGGGCAGGAATGACACTGACTATGGTCTTACAGTCTCAAAAAAGAGAGGGTAGTATGCTTCCTTCACTGGCCCCCAAAGAATCAAAATAAGAATAGCGTGCATTGGTAGAGGGCTTCCATTTTTCCAGAATGCTTTGCAATCAATAATCTGTCCAGAGGGAAGTACAGCAAGGATCTTATCCTCACTGTACAGGAGAGGAAACTGAGGTCCAGAGAGCCAGTGACTTGCCCATAATTACCCACTAGGCCAGGGGCAGAGCCAGGACTCAAATCCAGGTCTCCTAATTCTCACCCCTGCGATCTTTCCAGTAGCCCATACTGCCTTCCACTGGGCTTCTGGTTCAGGACAGGCATCCTGGAATCCACCTTGTTTGGAATGCAGTGGGGAGCAGGGGCAGGTCTGAGGGAAAGAGCAGAAGAGGGGCCCACAGGGAGCATTGGAGATCTTCTTCCTCCTAAGCCTGACTTAGGAACACTTCTCCAGTGGGGCCCTGCTTTTAACCAAAAACCCCACCTTGCTCATGATCCAATCCCTTATAACCTGCTGGGTTCTGCAGCTCAGAACATATGAAAGCCCAAAGGGCTGAGCAAAAGAGACAAAGGGAAACCAGGGCAGACACAATAAATACGATCAATTAATTGGCTGATCTGTTATCCTGATAAGCAGGATAAGCTCTTCTCCAGGCCTTCACATCATGAATTCAAGACAGGAAAGAGAAGTGGGAACATATCCTGAGAACCAGAGTAGTTGGGAGGTAACCACGGTCAGGAGATTGTCAAGCGATTCTCTGGGATCAGAACGAGTTTGCCCAAGTTAAGGGGAGTTGGCCCATAATGGGAAAAACACAGGGCAATTGGTATGCTGCTGCAATCTACCTGGGCTACTGCTTCTTGTGATCTTTAGCTGCCATCCTGAGGAAGGGGACAGTTACACTTTAAAAACTCAAATGGAAACCAAGTAGAGTTGAAAGTACTTCAGTTCAGTGTCCTGCTGACACTTAAAAGTGTAACTGTCCCATGTCAGTGCCTGACACAGATTCAACACAGAACTGGAAGCTGTTTCAGCAGTGCCAGTCCCTAGAAATTCACTCCCTAGTGCCACAGCAGCAGCAGGCAGGGCATTGTTACTCTTCCTGCCTGTGTGGTATTGCTCCCTTAGCTTACAAAGAGCTTGACTGAGGTGGATCTTCTTGGAGGCAGGGAATGTTTCTACAAACTCTGTTATATTATAATCTCAAGTGCACAGTACAGGGCTCTGCCCAAAGTGCTAAAAAACATAGCAGTTTGATTGACTGATTGGATCAGGTACAGAGAGGAGCCACCAAGTAAATCAGGGGGATGGAGAGGTGTCTATAGGAGGACAGACTGAAAAGATCAGGACTCTCGTGTCCATAAAGAAAAAAGCAAAGACAAGGACATGTCTGAAGTTTACAGAATCAGCAAGGGTGTGGACAAAGTAAGCATAGAGTTGTTTGTTAAACCCACACTGGACAATAGCAGTGTAGCCAAGTGTGGGCTTGGAAGTGGGCTTGAGCATGGGCTTGGAAGTCAGAGGACCTGGATTCTAATACCAGCTCTGCCACTTGTCTGCTGAATGACCTTGGGCAAGTCATTTCACTTCTCTGTGCCTCAGTTACCTCATCTGTAAAAGTAGAGATTAAGACTGTGAGCTCAATGTGGGACAGGGAATGTGACCAACCTGATTAGCCTGTACTTGCCCCAGTGCTTAGTATAGTCCTGGAACATAGTAAGCACTTAACAAATACATTAAAGAAACCCAAAAACAAATAATAAGAGAATAATCTCATAAAATGGATAATAGGTAAGCACACAGAATTTGTTTCTGCAGGATTTCTGGCTGCTAAAACACTTCAGAGACGCAGTCTTACTATGGGAATTATGGATTCAGCAAGAAAGGTTAGGGATGTTGTATGTATATCTCCAAACAAGAGAATGGGTGTCAAGGAGGGTAACCATCACCATGTTTCTCCAAGCAACCTGTTGTACTTTTGGATACAGAATAGTTTTGATAACTGTTTTTAATTTTCCCAAAATAAACTCTAGCTAATTAGTGGAACCAGATGATCCTTAGCAACACTTTAAAAGGAATACAAAGAAAATTTGCAGTGAAATTTCTAGCTCATATTTTCACTTGGTGAGCACAGCAAGTTACAAGGCAACTAACATTTAGGGGGACTAAAGTTACAGTGGCTAGCTCAGTAATGAGATGGTTTGTTTGCAGACTGATTCAAAAATGAAACCACTTCATAAAGATGAAGTTAAAATCCATCCCCTGAAAGATTAACAAAACAATGGATAAGAGGAAGAATGTTGCTAAAACAAAATGTTTACTTTTAGAGCTTTGATGATTCTCTCTTCAAAACTCAAGTGCCACCCTTTAATAATCAAATTTTTAAAAATCATCTCATCACCAAATTTTGACTGTGCCCTCACATGTTAGTCACAACTTGCATTCATAAAGAATTAAATGAAGGCTTTAAGATTAGAGTCATAGTTCAAGCAGGTTTTAATAATGAATAATAATTGTGGCATTTCTTCAGTGCTTACTATGTACCACGCACTGGGGTAAACAGGTCCATATGGGGCTCTCGGTCTATGTAGGAGGGAGAACAGGTACTGAATCCCCAGTTTGCAGATGAGGAAACTGAAGCAAAGAGAAGTTAAGTGACTTGCCCAAAGTCACACTGCAGACAAGTGGCAGAGCTGGGTTTAGAAACTAGGTCCTCTGATACCCAAGCTCATGCCTTTTTCAACTAGGTCACTATGCTTCTCAAGTTTTGCTGGTGATCCCAAATCATGAGTATCTACGAATCTGCTGCTGCTGGAGTTTCGGCATGGCTCTTGGGACCCTCGAGTGATTCATTACCCTGTTTGTCCTGAGAACATGGCAAAATTTAGCTGACTGGCAGTGTAATCATGTTGACGATGGTATTTAAGAAGCAATTATTATGTGCCAAACACTGTTCTAAACGCTGAGGTAGATACAAGGTCATCAGGTTGTCAGGTTGTGGGGCTCACAGTCTTAAACCCCATTTTTCAGATGAGGTAACTGAGGCACAGAGAATTTAAGTAACTTGCCCAAAGTCACACAGCTGACTAGTGGCAGAGCCAAAATTAGAACCCACGACCCCGACTCGCAAGCCCATGCTCTTTCCACTAAGCCACGCTGCTTCGCTAGCCATGCTGTTCTATCTCCTTACCATGTAGTGGGGAGGGAGAGGTGTTCTGTTGCTTTTTTCCTTTCTGGCTGAGAGATTCCCTCCATCTTTGGCTGTCCCCAGTTCTTTAATGACCTGTTGGTTAGCCCCTGAGCTGTTACACAGCTCAAAAAAATCAAATTAAGAGAATGTTTATCAAAGGTTCACATCCTCTAGCTCTCAAGGCTGCCCTCCTTGGCTAACAGTAACATTCTAGGAAGGACACAAAATATAGTTAGAAAAGATTCAGAGAAGGACCATCAATATGTAGGGTAGCTTCCAGATGAAGTCAGCTTGAAAAGATTAGGACTCTTCAGTCTGAAGAAGCTGAGAAAAGATAGGACTGAAGTCCATCAAATTTTGAATGGCATGGACAGTGCCCATAAGGAATTTTTCACTAAATGTCACCATACCAAGACGATAGGACCCCTTTGAAGCATGAAGGTGACTAGTTCAAAATAACCTAAAGAAAACATTTCTCCACCAGGCAAGTAGTAATCAGCCGAAAAGGTAAGGAGGAAGTGATGCAGGCTGAATTTTTCACTAAATTGGATAAATTCAAGGGTAAGAGGCATAATTGGTTGTTAATTAATTGTATTCATCAAGTGTCTACTAAGTGTGAAACACCCCCCCCCCCCGACCCCCACCCCAGCTCCTTAGCACAATATAGTATAATACAACAGAGTTGGTAGACATGTTCACAGATCATAATGAAAAACTCAATATGTCCAAGACTGAACTCCTTATCTTCCCTCCCAAACTCTGACTCTCCCTGACTTTCCTGTCACTGTAGATGGCATCACCATCCTTCCCGTCTCACAAGCCCGCAACCTTGGTGTCATCCTCAACTCTGCTCTCTCCTTCACCCCACACATCCAATCCGTCACCAAAACCTGCCGGTCTCACCTCCACAACATCGCCAAGATCCACCCTTTCCTCTCCATTCAAACCGCTACCTTGATGGTTCAATCTCTCATCCTATCCCGACTGGATTACTGCATCAGCCTCCTCTCTGATCTCCCATCCTCCTGTCTCTCCCCACTTCAGTCTATACTTCACTCTGCTGCCCGGATCATCTTTGTACAGAAACGCTCTGGGCATGTTATTCCCCTCCTCAAAAGTCTCCAGTGGCTGCCTGTCAACCTACGAATCAAGCAAAAATTCCTCACTCTTGTCTTCAAGGCTCTCCATCACTTCGCCCCCTCCTACTTCACCTCCCTTCTCTCCTTCTACAGCCCAGCCCGCATACTCGGCTCCTCTGCAGCTAACCTTCTCGCCGTACCTCGTTCTCACCTGTCCTGCCGTCGACCCCTGGCCCACGTCCTTCCCCTGGCCTGGAATGCCCTCCCTCCACACATCCACCAAGCTAGCTCTCTTCCTCCCTTCAAAGCCCTACTGAGAGCTCACCTCCTCCAGGAGGCCTTCCCACACTGAGCCACCTTTTTCCTCTCCTCCTCCACATCCCCCCGGCCCTACCTCCTTCCCCTTCCCACAGCACTTGTATATTTGTACAGATTTATTACTCTATTTTACTTGTACATATTTACTATTCTATTTATTTTGTTAATGATGTACATATAGCTTTAATTCTGGTTGTTCTGACGATTTTGACACCTGTCTACATATTTTGTTTTGTTGTCTGTCTCCCCCTTCTAGACTGTGAGCCCATTGTTGGGTAGGGACCATCTCTATATGTTGCCAACTTGTACTTCCCAAGTGCTTAGTACAGTGCTCTGCACACAGTAAGTGCTCAATAAATGATTGAATGAATGAATGAATGACACTGTTCCTCCAAGTATCATTTGGTGACAGTCAGAAACAGAATACAGGGTTGGATGGCAAACTGGTCTGGCTCAGTATGTTATTTCTCTGGCCCTTAACAAGGCCTTTCCCAATAGGCCCCCACTATGTGCACATAAGAGAGAATGGACTCTTCAGTGGTGGAATTCAGCCATATCCATAACAGAACTCTAGTCTAGGGCTTGAAAGAAACCAGGTGGGATGGAATTTTGGCATCAATATAGAAAACTAAACTAAATCACTGGTAATGCTTCTCTTCGGAGACACTAGTGTATGTAGAAAGGCCTGTAAAACTTCTGTATACTAGGAAACCTCACTACAAGGCTGGTTTAACTGTTATCTTCTGGACTGTGAGCCTGTCTTCTAAACTGTGAGCCCGTTGCTGGGTACAGATTGTCTCGATCTGTTGCCGAATTGTACTTTCCAAGCGCTTAGTACAGGGTTCCGCATACAGTAAGTGCTCAATAAATCACTGAATTAATGAATTTAAGGAGGAATTGCTGCAAACCCATTCTATGGAAAATCCAAGACATGGATTGGTAGTACTACTTCTTCCAGCTTCAAGCTGACGAGTCAGAGACCATGTTTTGAAAATAGCTGCTGTAATGCACAAACAGAAAAAGAGAGGGACTATAGCTGCCAAAGTGAATTACAAATAGCAAATCAGTTCCATCTGGACATTGTGGAGCACACAGCTAAATTTCTCTCTCAAGCGCCAAAAGGAGCCACATCTCGTGTCACACAAATACTAAGCAAATGGTCATCTACACAGCCAAAGTGAAGAGACAGCTGTGAAACAACCAGGCACACTCAGGATCATCCTAGGGGACAATCTCAACCACTCAAGCAGAATTCTTAGCCTGAACTCATTACATAGGTCGCTGGTCATAGAATATTTCCCAAGTTTCTTTTGTCTGGGCAGACATACCTTGAAACAGCCTGGGCCCAAAGAGTCAGTCCTCAGGGGGTACCAATAGGCATCCATTCTTTCTTTCCTTACCTTCAGCTTTCAAGCACTTAATCACCTTGCCCCCTCCCACCTCACCTTGTTACTCTCCCACTACAACCCAGCATGCACACTTTGCTCCCCTAAAACTAACTTACTCACTGTATTTGATCTTGTCTGTTTCGTCACCAACCTCTTGCCCACATCCTGCCTCTGGCCTAGAATGCCCTCCCTCTTCACACCTAACAAACAATTACCCTCCCCTCTTCAAAGCCTTATTGAAGACACATCTCCTCCAAGAGGCCTTCCCTGACAAAGTCCTCATTTCCTCTTCATTCATTCAATCCTACTTTTTGAGCAATACTGTGTGTAACGCACTATACGAAGCACTTGGAAAGTACAATTCAGCAACTCCTCCCTCTCCCATCTGCATCACCCTCACACTTAGATTTACTCCTTTTATTCACCCCTTCCTTAGGCCCCTGCATTATGTACATATCAGTAATTTATTTATGTCTATCTCCCCCTCTACACTGTAAGTTTGTTGTGGGCAGAGAATGTGTCTGTTATACTGTACTCTCCCAAATGCTTAATACACTGCTCTGCACACAGTACGTGTTCAATAAATATGACTGATTGATTGACTGAAATACCTTATTCTTAGGAGTACTCAGTAAACTAGGTCTATTGAGGAAATGGGGTGTAGGTGTCTGAATTCAGCTGCAGACAGATACACCTGTAGACATGGCCTACATAGGGGAGGAGCAGAGGGACAAAGCCAGTTCAGTTAGGAAGGGGCAGACAGAAATAAGGTCAATGAAAATTCTGCAGGCTACTGACTATTTTTAAAGAACCAGGTTTCCTGAACCTAGCATAGGCCAACCCAGATGCTCACCTTTCTGACCAATAACCTTTGAGAAATGAACACAAACAATGAGAGAGAGAGAGGGGGGGGGGGGGAGGGGATGGCAAAAATGTCCTACATCCTGGGAGAAAATCCAAGTGTAAATGCCAAAATGACATTTTTAAAAAACACATCCTTTTTGATTTTCCTAAGTACTAGCCAAAAATCTAACAAGTGATGAGTCTAGCAAAGATAGCAATGTGAAAGTCAATCAGTACTCGAGATTATTCTACCAAACTCTTCAGGCAAAAGAACCCATTATGAATCAAGGCAGAGGAAAAAAAAAAAAAAGAATGTGGTGGGTGGAATAAAAATGAAAAGAAACGAGATAACCTTTCCCCTCCTTGTCAGGTACAAAAAGGAATGCAATCGCAGCTGACTACAGCATCAAGAGATATGAAACCAGGTAAACATGTGAGTTGTTAAAATTATTTCAAGATTTCCTTTTACATGGGCTTTCACAATCTTAGTTTTTTCTTTCAGTAGGATCTCCTACTTGATTAGGAATGTCACAGCTATTTTTCTGCCCTACTCAACTAAGGACAGAGGTAATGCTTCTCACATAATTTACTGCATTAGAACGGTGCAACACAGAATGTAAAATAAAAAGATGCAGCAGAGATCAGTAGATGTTAGCCAGGTCTCTGAGCAATTACGGGTGATCTTCCATATTTCTATTTTTATATCTGCATAAAGAAATAATAGCTATTCCTTACATTGAAGAATTGCTTATGTAAAGTATTCTGATTTCCCTTAAAGATATGTTTACTATGTCACAAAAACTGGAAAAAAGTGCTTGTTCCAAGTAGAATTTTCCTCAATGCTCCCCAGTTTGTAGAAATGGAGAGGTGTCAGTTTCACGGGAAGTACTCATGAAAGACATGGAGGTAACCTTGAGTCACTGAGTTATGAGGAATTACTAATGGTCAATTTCTTTAGTCCCTTGCCTCTAGACTGGACTGTATCCGAAACAGTTGCCTATCTTGTCTTAGTGCTTAAAAGCTCATCTATCTAACCACACAGTTCCTCCTGAGGTCTATTATCTTCTGGTAATTCCAACTCATTTCTTTTTTTCCCCAGAGTTATGTGGGCCTGGAATTGCATCCAACCTTTCTTGTATCTATCCTAGCACTTAGTACAGGGCACATAGTAAATGCTTAACAAGCACCACAAGTATTATTTTTACTACTACAGAAACAGAGGACGCATTCCCTGCCAACAAGGAGCATGCCATTTAACAGAGAAGTCAAAAAGAAATAGTGAAATCAGAACAAATATTTGGATGTTCACCTAAATACCCATAGACACACAAGTGGTGAAGGTGGGAGTACATATTTTGAGGCTAGAGGTGAATGTTGGCCTATACACCTCTAGGAATTTTGCAGTAATGGAAGACAATCTAGCTTTGGTGATATTTGAAGTACAGGAAGAGGTGATCATCATCATCATCAATCGTATTTATTGAGCGCTTACTGTGTGCAGAGCACTGTACTAAGTGCTTGGGAAGTACAAATTGGCAACATATAGAGACAGTCCCTACCCAACAGTGGGCTCACAGTCTAAAAGGGGGAGACAGAGAACAAAACCAAACATACTAACAAAATAAAATAAATAGGATAGATATGTACAAGTAAAATAAATAAATAAATAGGGTAATAAATATGTACAAACATATATACATATATACAGGTGCTGTGGGGAAGGGAAGGAGGTAAGATGGGGGGGATGGAGAGGGGGACGAGGGGGAGAGGAAGGAAGGGGCTCAGTCTGGGGCTCAGACTCATGTATAATAATGTGATCTGTGCAGAAAACTAACAGTTTCTATTGGCTGGCAAGGGCTTAAATAGCAAGCCTACCTACACATGCTATCACAGTACCCATTCAGTCAGGCTCTCTCTGCCTGTCTCTTATGCATTATGATTGTCTTTCACCTCTCCTGAATAGATCAATCAGTGGTATTTGAATGCTTAGTGTGTGCAGAGCATTTGAGATGGTAGTGCTTGAAATTGTACAGCTGAAGTAAAAAGTCATGGTCCTTGCCCTCAAGAGGCTTGCTTCCCTAGCTGACTGTAATAAATCCAAACCTTCTAGAAGAGTGTCCTGCAACCATGAAATAAGTATTTTATGGGGCTGGCAATGTTCTATGAAGTTCTGAAAGACTGACATACTCTCTTGATGAGGGGTTTACATACTGACACAGGACATTTCTCATCCATATTAATTGCTCTAGCCCCTACTGACTTAGGACAACTAATCCTCAAAAGTTACATCATTAAAAGGCAGCATTAACTAGAAATCTTGGCAGTGAGGCTCATAATCCTGTGATACAGACATTCATTAGAGGCAGTCAAATCTATATTTAACAAATAACACCATAGACCCCATCAAATGAGGGAAAGACAAGGTACAGAGTGTCTTTCACATAAAGGTCTTACCATGTATTAAACCATAAAATGGTCAACTAAATGGAGTTTAGGCCTGTCACATGAGCGATCAGTCAGGATGGACCTTTTTTGTTAATGCCTAAAAAAGGTATCAGGACCACAGAGCCCCTGCTTGAGCTCCCTTCATTCACAGGTAACTTTTGTCATCCAGCAAGAGGCCCCCTGATTTCTACGGGACCACCTGTGGTTGATGGAGCAGCCCCAACTTCGTTGTGCCTTCTTCCCCTTCATTGTAACAACCTATCCATCAATGGTATTTGATGAGTGTTCTCTACGCAGAGCTCTGAACTAAGCCTTCGAGACAGTATAATAGGTGTAAGAGGCATGTTCCCACCTTAAAGGGTTTACAACTGCGGCTGCATCCACATCTGCAGTCTAAAAATGGCCAGAGGAAAGGCAGCAACTTTGGGCTTGAGTTCCTCCTGAGCTTCCTCTGCCCAGGGGCCCACCAGATTTAAAACTGAGCCTGTCAGGCCTGTGAGCCTTCAGGTAAACACATGGTAGGAACCAACAAACTGGAAAGAAACAGGATCAATGGATCTTCTCATAGTGAAGGCCTTGCTTGCTGTTCTACCCATTTGGGGCCATTCTAAAACAGAAACCATGTTCCCATGGAAATGAAGCCATGAATGCATGCTTACTGTGTGCAGAGCAAGCAATCAGTTAATAGTATTTATTGAGTGATCACTATGTGCAGAGCACTGTACTAAGAGCTTGGGAGAATACAACACAAAAGAGCTGGTAGATATGTTCCCTGCCCAAAATGAATTTAGAGTCTAGAGGTCCTATGATCCCATTATACTATCTCACTGCAGTATGCCAACAGGGTCTGCTTTATGATTCACAGGCACAAATCAATGCATTGCAGGAAATGGATGGACCCCCGTCACTCTCCATCTCACTCTTTTTCCCCTGAGGATTTCTGATTTTCTCAAATTTTCCCATCAGAGAAATTGCCCTGGGAGCTATTCTAGACCTCTCCCGTGGGGTTAGCAGGTGCTCTAAGGTGAAACGTCTTTGTCTTTAGAAAGGAGGCACCTGTTCTAGGACTGCCAATTTATTTTAAAGGCCTATAGCCCACCTGAATCTGCCCTCTTTTGCAAAACCGCCAAAAAAATCGAGTACTCAAAATAACAATGACTAGAACCCAAAGTAAAATAATGACTTCATATGAAGAAGAGAGGCTTCAGGATTCAATCGACTGATGGTACTGAGCTTGGGAAAGTGGACTTTAAAAAAAATGGTAATTGTTAAGCACTTCCCATGTGTCCAGCATTGTACTAAGCCTTGGGGTAAATTCAAGCTAGTAAGATTGCACACAGTCACATGGAGTTCACAGTCTGCCCCATCTTAACCCCCATTTTACAGATGAGGTAACTGATACACAGAGAAATTGCTCCTTGTTCAATTCACTGTCTTTTCCAGCAAATGGATCTAAGAGTTACAACTCTTTATCATAAATTCATACGTTGCACAACCCGCCGTTCTTTAAAGGATCATACAGCATTTCTTTTATCCTCAATGAACTAGTGACATGGTAAAGGGAAAAAGCATTTTCAGTAGAAATCAAGGCAAAGAGAATGTAGTAATATACGTCCAAATCAAAACAGTTAACCTGAGAGGGCCAGTTTCAAACCCAGAGCTCCAGTTTCCCACACCAGGTCATTTCTCCAGCACTCAAAATACACAAACTCTGAAAATCTAGTTCAGCTTCCTGGCATGTCAAGACAATTACTTCCATACTGCTCAAAAACAAATCCTTTTCCACAGTCCTGAAAAACTATTTTCCTAGAGTGGCCTATCAAATGTTTAACTTTTGGAATATTCTTCAAAATACTTTTATTAAAAAAAAATAATCAATCGTGGCCTGCATAAAATCATGAACATAACAGACAAAATGAAATAGGTTTGTGCCTATAAAGATGGATGGATCCAGGGAACAGAGCATCTTCTCTGTGGAAGCTTCATTTTTTACTTGAAAAGGCTTCTTCAAAGAAATGACAAAATCATATCTCCATTAGCAGCCAATAAACTCAATGCTGCTCCTTATGGCCTGAAAATTTCTGAAGGCTACTCAATTTTTAATTTAGACCTATGTCTAGTTGGAAACAAGTGATCTTTCTACTCCTTGACCTTGAAAACTCTCCAGGGTAGTCTCAAGCAGTGGGATGAATTCTTTTCAATTTGTATTCATTTTACATGATTTCCTCTGATCTCTCCACCCTGTTTTTGCAACAAGCACATGGATACATACTCCCTGAACAGGCTGCATTTCTCTCTTCCTCTCCCACACACACACACACACACACACACACACACACACACACACACACACACACACACACACACAGAGCCATCTTGGTTTGAAAACTTTATTGCTGTTATCACTTCACATTTGTTAATGTCACTTTGGGATCACTGTCTGCATTCTGTGTACATTGCGGATTTAATGCATTGCTTGGGACTGCTGTCCAGATACCACCAATCACACCTACAGGGCCATTAAACAGAACATAAGCAGAAGTACTTTAAAGAGATAAAGCAGAGCTAATGTACAGAGCCCTATCAAACTGAAGTGTGCAAAAGAAACACCTGTGGTGTAGAAAGCACTTTCTAATTTACGTGGAGTATTTTCATCCAAAGAACAAGTTCGTACTACTGATGTGAACAAAAGTGAACTATGCTTCTGAACACTAGAATACACTCGAGATTTTTTCCCCAGTCCTAATCTATTTCCCTCCAAAGGGCATAACACTATCAGGGAATGGTAATTAGAATGTATTAGGGCATTAGAATGCCACCCAATATTTTGTTAAATGTGATGTCTGCCAACAAGCAAATGAACATCATCTATCAGGACTCCATTACGAAGCAGACAGAATTTCAAATGATTTAGGGGTATTTTTTTTTGGCATGTCAAATAATTTAATTTCAGGAGTTCCCATTTGGAAATATCTGATTGTTTTGGAAACCAAAGAGGGAAGTTCTTCTTGGAAAGAGAGCCTAATAAAAGCAATGGCTTTAAAATGCTTATGAATTCTATAGATTTTTGCTCATGAATTACTGAATGCACTATCCATCACAAGGTTATTCACTTACAATAACAAAAATCAGTTTCAAGCAATTCAGTGGAAATTTTTACCACTATGATTTAATACTAACATATTTCATTCAATCAATCTTATTTATTGAGGGTTCACTCTGTGCAGAGCACTGGACTAAGCAACTGGGAAAGTACAATGCAGCAGAATTATCAGACATGTTCCCTGTCCATTCCCAGTCCATATTATTTCAAGGTTTGTTTCTGAAAAGGATACATTTTTTTAAAAATCTCAATTTTGCAAATTCTTCATATTCAAAAATCCAGTGGGAATGCGCCTGAAGTTTTCAATTTTAAGTACAAATAAATTGACCGTTAGCACAGTTTATTCTGTATCCAGTCAGCAGACAAAAACCTTCTTAAAAATTACACTAAGTCTGTAGGACCAGGTCCTATCTATTCA
Source organism: Tachyglossus aculeatus (assembly GCF_015852505.1). NCBI lineage: Eukaryota > Metazoa > Chordata > Mammalia > Monotremata > Tachyglossidae > Tachyglossus > Tachyglossus aculeatus. Next base: position 53,080,139 of record NC_052074.1, on the reverse strand, counting down.
TGAGGAGGACATTTGCAACTTGGTACACACTGGTAGTGTTGATAATATGAATGCAATTTTCAATCCTAGCTAAAAGGGTGTCCCTTTGCAGGCACACTGCCAGGATGACTCTACACACACCTGACTGGTTTGCCCAATGAAATATCCTCTGACAGATGAAGTTTCAACTACAATTTTAAGGAAATCTAGTTAAGGACCCAAATGCAGAATGAATGACCACAAGCAACTGGTCTGGACTTAGTGAATAAAACTTGAACCGTGATATAAGGCAACATGACACCATCTTTTAAGCCTGGCACCCCAAAGCTGTCTTTGAAGCCAGACTGGATGAATCGATCTGCCCCATTTATACAAAATGCTCCCCTCAATTGTTAATTACATTTGATAGACTGACTGGGAAAAGTGCATCCTTCCTTCACAGCAGTGATGATCCACCTTGGGATAAATTCTGAGGCATTTTCACTACTCACATGGGACTGAATGAGCGCTCGATGTCAGCTTCTCTTCTGTATAATGGAAGTCCATGAGGCTGATGATCCACCATTTCGAGAGCTGATAAACTTCTTGAAGGTGATGCTGATACCTGAGCTCCATAGTAAAATGGAGCAGTGTGAATTGTAGCCAAAAGTGTCAGATGTATCTTTTGAGCTGACAGGGTCCCCTCACAGCTTTCCTGCATTCCCCCAGAAGGAAATGGGCTAGAATATCAGACACATTCTCTGAATTGAATGCCCAGCACCCATATTGGGAATAGATAAAATATTTGAATTTACTCTCAGTCATAATATATGTTAAGACATTTAGCCTTTACTGTTCATTATTATTATCTAAGTGATTTGAAAGTATGATTACTGCCATATCATGGTTAGGGTTTTTAATTTTTCCCTGCAAATACAGTGTTAAATGAAACGGTGCTGAACAAACTAGTTTCCCATAGGAAGCACTACAAAATACATTACTGCCTTCCTGAAATCCAAAATAATTAATTAAAAACAGTGATAAAAGCCTAAAAGTTACATAATCAAATGGCAAGAAAGATAGGTACCAATAACGAAAGATAAATTCCCTTTTGAATTAATTGAATTTTGAGTTGCCTCATCTGTAGGGTGAGGATGGAATATCTGTATTCCTTAGCTACTAAACTGGAAGTCCTGTGTGGGATGGAGTCTTTTATCTACCCGAGATCTTAGCACAAAATAATTAATTACATGACATCATAAAAATAACAACGGCATCTTCAGAATCCCCTCAACCTTCACCCCAGAGTTTCAGGGCAAGAAAAGGAGGAGGAGGCCCAATCCAACCCCCGAAGATGCCCAGATTCAGAGGGAAATGGCTGAGCTGAGGGAGACCGCTCAGTTGGCAGGAGGATGCGATCAGAGTTCAAGAACGAAGGGGACTGGCCATAGAAGAGCAGGGAGGAAGGATTCAAGCATGTCAGCCTTCACCAAAGAAGAGGGGAACAGGAAATGTGAGAGTCCTGCCTCTGGCCTGGAATGGCCTCCCTCAACATCTGACAGTCATTTTCCCCACCATCAAAATTTCAGTAAAAGCAGATTTCCTCCAAGAGGTCTTTGCGACTAAGCTCACCTTTCCTCTTCTTCCACTTGGATATGCACCCTTTATTTGCCCCTCCCTCAGCCCCCACAGCACTTATGTATAGAAGTGGTCTAGGCTGTAAGCTCCTTATGTGAGGGAATGTGTCCACTAATTCTGCTGTGCTGTACTCTCCCAAGTGCTAAGTACAGTGCTCTGCACACAGTAAGTACTCAATACCATTAAATGGTTGATGACATTTTTAATATTCTTAATATTCAAAGTGTCATCTTTCACAACAAATTCAGCAAAAGAGCAGCTTGTGCTAACATATTAAAAATCTGTCTGTCTATGCTAAATAGATGCCATCACAATCCTATTTTGCAATGGGTTTCAATAGCTATTCTAGTCAGTCCAAATACTCAAAAGTAGGGCAAGCAAAGTACTTTAGCCAAGACAGACTTTACAATGTTACTTCTGCATAATATCAGCACTAAAATTCAATTGTGCTATCATGAAAAGAGTGCTTGAGAGCATTACGTGGGAGGAATGGCTTTACATTTAATCTAGGATCATTCATAAATATCATAGACTGTCTGGGGTATAGTTTGATGACTTGAGGGTGTCATTTTGTTTTGGGGTATGAAGTGGGTCGACTTTCATTTTTCCACATGTCAAGCACTTAGTAAGTACGTTGCTTTGCATACAGTGAACACTCGATAAATACCAATGATTGAAGCCAAATTAATCCCATAAATACATAAGCTAAAAGGTAACACAGATGCCAATCTGAAGCTGCAGAGCCAATGGTTTCTCCAATAGAATAAATATATGAATATTCCTAAGGTCACTCAACCTTCTAACACTTACATACAAGCTGAATGGAAAGTTACTACAACTGCATGACTATTTACTGCTTCAAGATTCGTCTCTCTCCTTGCCTGTTGCTGACAATGGATTTCAGTCTCTTCTTCCCCTCCTTGTCATTTTATAATACTAATAGTAATGATTATTATCATCAGTAGTATATTTAAGTGTTTCTTATGTCCCAGGCACTGTACTAGTTCTGGGGTAGATACAAGCTAATTGGGTTGGACACAGTCCCTGTCCCACATGGGGCTCACAGTCAATCTCCATTTTATAGATGAAGTAACCGAGGCACAGAGATGTTAGGTAACTTGCCCACAGCAGACAAATGGCATAGTGGGCATTAGAACCCAGGTCATTCTGACTCCCAAGCCCAGGCTCTATTCACAAGCCAGACTGCGTCTCTTGTACTTGCTTCTTGCACTCTCCCATGCCCTTAGTAGAATGTTGTGCATACAGTAAATGTTTGATATATATCACTGATTGACTGACCAACCAACCGAAACAAGGCATCAATCAGATGACACTATGCTTAAGTATGTTTTTGTCTCACCCTGTGTTCCCCTTGCTTGGGTCCACCAGCATTCACGCCCTACTGTCTATATTGCACTATAAAACCTTTGGAAGGGCTCTGCTCAAAACTCAGATAACACCTCCCCCAACACTTTGTTTTCCTATCACATGAGCATTTCCTCCCAGAGGTCTCTCTTCCATCTCAAGAAAAGCATGAAAAAAGGAAACTCAGACTTGCATCCTTCCTTCTACTGCCTCTCACCCCTGACCCTGCCTCTGAATCCCCCATATTCTTCTACTTAGGAAAGTGTTGTGGCCTACTGGATAGAGCAAAGGGGCTAGGAGCCAGCCAGCATTGTCAGCCAACTTCAGCACTTAGTACAGTGCTTAAAATAATTATTATTATTGATAGTAATTACTACTATTATTATTACAGAGGGGAACCATCACCTCCATAATCCCTAGAATGTGAGCCCATTGTTGGATAGGGATCATCTCTATATGTTGCTGATTTGTACTTCCCAAGTGCTTAGTACAGTGCTCTGCACACAGCAAGCGCTCAGTAAATATGACTGAATGAATGAATAATGTATTTTCAGGCTCAGGGTTCTCTACCCTCTGATAGGTCCACTGTCCTGTTATATTCTTCTCTCCCCACCAAATTTTTCAACCAAGTCACCACCCTCCCCAAATCCACAGCATTGTCCTATCAAATCCAAACTTTCCTAAGGATCCACTACCCTCCAGAACTGACTCATATACTGTTCCCTCATTAATAAAGCTGTTCTTTGGCCCCCTTCTTTCATTTCAGTTCTTGATGTCAGAAGAGCAATACATATTAAAACACCACCTCCACCTGCAGAATCCCAAATGGCAACAGTGAAATGAACCTTACAGGGACACCCTCATCTATGAATCATATTTCAAGAAACAGTCAAATACCTGGGAAGACCAATAACTGGCAGCTCAGTCAAGGCTCACCCAGGTTTTGTTTTTGGTTTTTTTTTTTAGATTTTACTGCTCTTCACTGTCTGGCTCCTCTATTTTGCAGAGACTCCACCACACCCTGCAAGTCAACGGGAGCTTCAATGGAGAGCAAGCCTTATCCTCAGGCTCTAGATGGTAGGAAGATGTAGGAGAAAGAGAGAAAATAGGTTGGGATCTGAAAGTGGTATTTTCAGCCTCCTTAACCTCAAACTCACATGTGGCTGATATCTAATGTTCTGAATCCCCTTCTCTTTCCTCCCTCTAGAAGGTAAGCTTGACATGTACTTATCTACAATTCTATTTATTGATATTGATGCCTGTTTACTTGTTTTGATGTCTGTCTCCCTGCTTCTAGACAGTAAACCTGGTTTGGGCAGGAATTATCTCTCTTTATTGCTGAACTGTACTTTCCAAGCACTTAGTACAGTGCTCTATGCACAGTAAGCACTTAAATACAAATTGAATGAACAAATGAATATGGGCAGGGAACATGTCTACTAATTCTGTTGTACTGTACTCTCCCAAGCGCTTAGTACAGTGCTCTGCAAATAGTAAGCCCTCAAATACCATTGATTGATTACCACCTCCCTGCGGCCTACTCTCAAGCTTACCTCATTAGCCCTGACCGTTCTTCTCTGAAAGTACCCATTTCTTCTGGTCTCCAGGACACATATACTAATTCTACTGTAATCTCCCAAGCACTTAGTACACTGCTCAGCACACAGTAGCCACTCAATAAATACTACTGACTGATTGATGCGTGATTGTTAGGTCAGTTAGGGAAGACTAAGAAAAGCTGACCTGTCTTTGTAACATCTATATAGTATAATAATAATAATAATAATATAGTCATATTTGTTAAACGCTTACTACATGCCAAGCATTGTATTAAGCACTGGGGTGGATACAAGCCAACCGGGTTGGACACAGTCCCTGTCCCACGTGGGGCTCAGAGTCTCAATCCCCATTTCACGTGTGCAGTAACTGAGGCACAGTTAAGTGAAGCGACTTGCCCAAGGTCACAGAGCAGACAGGTGGTGGAGCTGGAATGAGAACCTATGACCTTCTGGACCCTATGACCTTCTGGACTCCCAGTCTATGGGTGGCAGCGTGGTCTAGTGGAAAGAACTCAGGCAATCCAGATTCTAGTCCCAGCTTTGCTTCTGGATTGCTGTGCATCCTTGGGCAAATCACAACCTAAGTCTCAATTTCTCCATCCGTAAAATGGGTATAAGAAAACTGGTGAGACCCGTGGGGGACAGGGATTATGTCCCATCTGATAATCTTGAATCCACCCCAGTGTATAGCACATTGTAATTGCTTAATAAATGTCATAATTACACACATAGATCAGTCCTCCTTTCCTCCCTACTCCCCTCCCACTGAAGGGGCTAAGGATGCTGCTACCCTACCTGCACAGAGGTAATGAGAAGCACAGTGGTATTAGAAAGGGAAGCAGAATTCTGGGCTGAGTGGCCATTGGTCCTACTCATTGATAGCACCACTTATGTCCTTATGAGCTCAGCTTTTAACAGATGGCCCAAAGGCCTATGGTTTTTGTTTGCATTACTCCATCCCTGTTGGACAAATCGCCATACTGGATCTTGACATTTTACGGTGGTTAGGCCCTTTGAGCCCCAAGGAGAGTGTTGGAATGATCAAGCTTTTAATATCCTCCTGTAACGATGCAAAATTTCAGCCAAAATAAACACCAAGGTTTTGAATGTCCTCCAAATGTCTCTGGCAGTAGGCGAGACAGACCACTGGAAACAGACTTGGCCCATTGTTCTGAATTTCAAGATGGGGCTGAAGCTGTCAGCATACACATCTGTTGAATTCCAGGGTACTAGCTCTGCTTGGAGACAGACGAGTAGACCTGCATGAAGTCTTTATTTCCTTTTACTCTTTTTGCTGTCAACAGTCTGACTTCTCCAATGGCTGTTGCTTCCCCAGAAAAGCAAACGGGGGTACGATCCCAAAAAGCTAAAGAAATATGTCAGCCGCAGGGCAAACCATTTGTTCACAAAAATGCCCTCATTTCAGGAATCTCTTGGCAGAACTGTGGCTTTTAAAAATAGAAATTCAGTTTCACAGTAAGTTGGAAACTACCTAGAACGGCTGGGGGGCTTCTGCTTGCTCCTGCAGCAGAAATTATTTCCCTTCAAACTACTTGTTCAGCTGTCAGTTCCACACAGACAATTACTTTTCTCTCTGAGAGGGGAGCTTGGAAGCTATAGCCTCCAGATGCAAAATTGTGGAGTAGCAGGGAGATGGAGGGCCCTGTTTTCCACCCAGAGTCTATATGAAGTAATGACCCTTGGAGATAGCTGGGCATAGACTGTGCAAGTAAGAATGACATTCTGGGCCAGTTCAATGGTGAAAGAGGTGAGGGTACAAGAAGACACTTTCTAAGTGCAAATTGAAAATTTGTATCAACAGGAAAACGTACTCCTTGAGCTTGATTATGATGCAGTCACTTAACCCAGAGCAAATACTTGTTAAAATGTTAAATATTTAGAATCATTCCCAACTCTGACTACTTTTTGAATTGAACAGGCAGAATCAATTTACATTTTCATTCCACAAGCATCCATGTGTGAAATGTGCGGCCCAACATGAACTCTTCACTAAAACAGATGGATGAATTCATTTATATAATGTATTCATGCTATACTGCACTCTCCCAAGTGCTTAGTACAGTGTCCTGCACAAAGTAATTGCTCAATAAATACAATTGATTGACTTATTATACAATTAATTTGAAGTGTCACTTAGATGGGAGGCCTGGAGACCAAAAAGGGATCTCCAATTTTCTATAAATCAATTCCACCTAAGGTCTTTAAAGGGCTTCTTTGGCTCTCACTCAAGACAATAAAGGGATACCTTTTTAAACGAATTATTGAAGGCCAGAGGTTCCAAGCCAACAGCACTCATGTATTATCTTGAGCAAATATACATACATACTAAATATTCCATTATTTCATCTTGATACATCTCTTTCTGTCTGCATTATTTTTGCTCTGTCTCTTGCTCCCACAACTGGCAAAAAAAATTAAGCCTGACTCTCTTTCCCAATGGATTGCAAACCCTAGAAAGAAGGAACCGCAGCTCATTATGGTGTGCTGTCCCAATCAATCATTTTAATTGAGTGCTTACTATGTGCAAAGCACTGTACTAAGTGCTTGGGAGAATACAATATAACAGAGTTGGTAGATATGATCCCTGTGCAATGTGAGCCTACAGGTGTTTAGTACAGTGGTGTTGAGAAGCGGTGTGGCTTAGTGAGAAGCAGTGTGACAGTGGAAAGAGCACGGGCTTGGGAGTCAGAGGTCATGAGTTCTAATCCCAACTCTGCCAACTGTCAGCTGTGTGACTTTGGGCAAGTCACTTAGCTTCTCTGTGACTCAGTTACCTCATGCGTAAAATGGGATTAAGACTGTGAGCCCCACGTGGAGCAACCTGATTACCATGGCTCGAGGGAAAGAGCACAGGCTTTGGAGTCAGAGGTCATGGGTTCAAATCCCAACTCCGCCAACTGTCAGCTGTGTGACTCTGGGCAAGGCACTTAACTTCTCTGTGCCTCAGTTACCTCATCTGTAAAATGGGGATTAAAACTGTGAGCCCCCCATGGGACAACCTGATCACCTTGTAACCTCCCCAGTGCTTAGAACAGTGTTTGCACACAGTAAGCGTTTAACAAATACCATCATTATTATTACTACCTTCCATCTACCCCAATGTTTAGGGCAGTGCGTGGCACATAATAAGCGCTTAACAAATACCATTATTATTACAGTGTTCTGCATTCTGTAGGGGCTCGATCACACGGCTTTCCAGCCTCAGAAGCACACACACCATCCAAGTGAAGGGCTGAAAAACATCTCTTCTCTCAATCTTCCCACCTACTCTATTTTTGTTGCTGAATTTCATTGTCCTCTTCCTGCAACTTTCTGGTCAATCAGCAGATAGGCGTCCCTCCTTTTAATCCTCTCATTCCTTCCCAGACGCCTACTCTTTCCTATCTCTTTGCATCCCAAACAAAGCCAGAGCCAATTCAGCAGACCTCTGTGGCACCATTAACTGTGCTAGATCACATTCCGCTTCCACTGAGTGGGGATTCCTCTCTCTCTTCCTCATTTGTGTGGATCTTGTCTGCCTGCTAATTTCACAATATGACCCTTATGGAAAAGGATTGGGTTGAATTCTATGTCCTTGACAATTCTTAGCACAACTAAACGGCCCACATTCTTAATATTTATTGCACAACCCAACTGTTAGAAAAAGAAAACACGTCAAAAAAAAACCACAAAAACACTGAGTTGAACTTTTCTAACCCAACCGTGCTAAGGATGCAACTTAATAGTTTCTTTTTTAAAAAAGTTCACTCTAGTAGCTTTGCCAGCAAATATCTTTCCTGCTAATGAGCCATTTGTTTTCTTAAGTACTAATACACTTTGCTAATACGGAAATAAATGTTCACCTGAGAGCCCATGAAAAATTAAGGGAGTAAACTTTAAAACGACAAGAAAATGCTTGCTTTATTAGAAACACCCAGAAGCCAGACTAGGCCTTCAGTGAGACTTTAGTGCTACAACAGAGCTTTAGATAAATATTTTAGAAAGAAAAAAAAAATCATACTTACATCTCCAATCCCTGCAGGCAGATGAAATGGTAACATTGTGGGCAGGGAATGTATTTACCAACTGCTGTATTGTACTCTCCCAAATGCTTAGTACAGTGCTCTGCACACAGTAAGTACTCAGTGTGGCTCAGTGGAAAGAGCATGGGCTTTGGAGTCAGAGGTCAAGGGTTTAAATCCCGGCTCTGCCAATTGTCAGCTGTGTGACTTTGGGCAAGTCACTTAACTTCTCTGTGCCTCAGTTAACTCATCTGTAAAGTGTGGGTTAAGACTATGAGCCCCCTGTGGGACAACCTGATCACCTTGTAACCTCCCCAGCACTTAGAACAGTGATTTGCACATAGTAAGCGCTTAATAAATGCCATCATTATTAGTATTACTCAAATAATACTTCTGAATGGTTTTTATGACCTTATAAAATATTTGTGCTACCATGTAAGAGTGAAAATCAGTTGCAGTTGTGAATGCATGGATAGGAGGGGGAGAGATAGTAGTTGTGGCCAGGGAATGTATCTGTTTATTGTTATATGTACTCTCCCATGCACATAGTAGTGTGCTCTGCACAGTAAGTGCTCAATAAATATGAATGAATGAATGATTGAGAGGCAAGGGAAGAGAGGAAGTGGAGAGGTAGAGGGATGTTCTACTGATAGAACAAATTCCTTCTTTGACTCCAAAAACCTGGAGGGGCATGAAAAAAAGATCATTAAAAGAAACAATGTGCAACTGTCCTGAAGGTCACTGGAGAAAAAAGCTGCTTCAAACTGAAGGAGTATGGTTTCAAGGGAGAGTGCTGGTACGTTAAAAAACAGTTTGTAAATCTGTTGCCCCTTAAAAACTTAAAAATATTTCCTCACTCATTGGAATCTTAGCATATGCTGCTTCACATTGGCTTGAAAAAGCATACTTCAAGTAACAAGTGGAAAGACGGGATCCAGTTTATTCAAAATCATGAAACAAGACCGGTGCAGAGAGGCCACAATAGGACAACCTGGGATATCTCAGTGAAAATACTAGGGTTCACCCTAATCAGCATTTGGATTTTTCTAACAAGAATGTCTGTCTTTGCTGGGAGGCAATGTGGTAGGTCCTGAGACTCTCCCAAACTCTACACCCCAACTTATTCTTGCACATCATGCTTCTCAGAAAATGTTTTTTCCTAAGATGACAATAATAATATTAATAATAATGGCATTTATTAAGCACTTACAGTAACACATTCGAAAAATGTGAAAAACTTTAGTTGGGGATATGTGCAGATCGACAAAATCTTCACTACTGATAATGAGATTCTAACATGATTATCATGATGTCAGTTCCATTTTGAATTGAAAATAAAAGCTGTATTGAAGTCAGATCAGTATTAGTACAGTGAGTCGAGTTGAGTGCATTTCAAGAAAATGGGCTCGGATCCGGTCCAGTCCAGGTGTCTGACCCATGCATCTCTAATGTGCAGAGGTTTATGAAAGTTAAATGATGCTAGGAACTGTTCTGAGCAGTAACTCACACTACTACCCCTCTGGGGCAGAGTGTGCTGAATTCTGGGAATATTTTAAAAGGCCCCTTTGGCAGCCATGGGATCCTAGTTACTGTATCTATTGTGTGTGTAGCGGTCACTTTGTAATCACTAGGTTAGACCATATGGAAATGCTTTGTGATGAACTGCTACTGTTTTGTTCCATATCAATTACAAATCAGCAATATGAAAACAAAAACCTCTCTTGTTCCCAGAAAAATCATGAAACTCAGCTGCCTCAACAAAAGCCTTTGGGTCAGTCTCCAAGGCAGTAAGTGAATGAAAATGTACTGCCGCAGTGCCCAAGAACAGTTAACAAAATCAATCCCTCTTCTTGCTCCTGCTGAATTAAATCTGGACTGCAGACCCACTCTTTTTCACATTAGACAATAATTACAATGAATTCACAGAGCCATAAAGAAAACTATGGCCTTGAATGCATTTAACTGAAGAGGTGGCCTGGAAGCTGAATTTATTATTTGCTGAATTCTCATACAGAGGACTTTGCCTGTTACTGCAGGATGGGTAAGAATCACTCTCTCTGTGAGCCAAATGAGTTACCTATTCCCTAACAGCTGTTGCAATTCTGTGACCACAAATGCAAACAAGGTCAAGAAATATGAATGCTTTCAGTTCTGCTAATGCCTGTTTTTGCTGAAGGTTTTGGCTAGAATGCCGGGTGGGGGGGAATTAGGGAATGTTTGACAACGAGAGCCTGTTTGGTGAGAGCTTCCTGCAGGATGAGAAGTCTGGCCTATGCTTGTACATTTTGAGGGTTTGGGTGAGCACTATAGTGAGAGGTTTTTTTTTTTTTTTTAATAGGGAGAAAATAGCTTGTTATTAGAGAACTAGGTATGGCTGAAAAGCATCTTTTAAAACAGACACAGAGGGAAATTTCTATCAATTAATAATATTCCTTAAGTGCCTACTGTATACACGGCACTATTCTAAGCACTTGGGAAAATACAGTAGAACAAGAAAAAAAATTAACATTTTGTTTTGTTCCTTTTGAAATTATCTTTGTAGCACTGATGCAAGAGTTCTCTAATGGTCCCCATTTAATTGTTTCCAGCAGAAAAAATGGAAATTCTATCATTTTGTTTTCTTAATTATTTCTGATATTTTGGTTTAGTTGAAGTAGCATGTTTTACTAATTTCCAGGTGAGATTTTATGTTACTGTGATTCAGTTTGAGTATTTATATTGGAACACAAAGAAAAATCAGTCAGTACTCTTGAGAAGCAGAATTGCCTAGAGGACAGAAATTGAGTCTGGGAATCAGAAGGACCTGGGTTCTAATCCTGATTTCACCATTTGTCTGCTGTGTGACCTTGGGCAACTCACTTAACTTTGCTGTGCTCATTACCTTATCTGTAAAATGGGGATTAAAACTGTGAGCCCCATGTGGGATATGGACTGTGTCCAACCTGATTAGCTTGTATCTACCCCAGAGCTCAGTACAGCGTCTGGCACATAGTAAGTGCTTAAATACCATATTCAGAAAAAGGATGTTCCAGGCCTGATGAGATGAACTCGGATATTGGGTATTTTGTCTTAAATCAGTCAATGGTATTTACTGAGCATTTGCTGTGTGCAAGGCACTGTATTAAGTGTTGGGAAAGGACAATACAGAGTTGGTAGACACACTCCCTGCCCACTAGTTAGGCTGAACCTGTCCTCTCTCTTTCCTGGGATGGAATACTTTCTGAATCTAAGAAATGTCTGGAATTAGTTCAGGCTAAAAATGATTATATTCAAAGCTTTGCAAGTCCGAGCTATGCCACCTTTTCCCTTCCTTGACCAATAGCTCTGCCCAGCAGTAGCAGCAGCAGGCTATGTATATGTTCTGTGATGAGTAAGTCAAGATCTACAATATCAATTGATCTGGATAACTATCCAGTTATTTTTGGAGAAAGTGAGTCACTTGGGGTTGAGAAATCTTGGAAAATAGAAGCCGAATTATATTTTAGGGATCTGAATCACCCAGATAATTGCTGCTGTAAACTCAGCCTTAGTTATTCCATGTTAAGATTTTCAAAAGTTATATGGCTCTTATCCATGAAGAAAAGTGTTTCCTTTATTTCTAGCTTCCCTGCCCAGAGAGAAGGAAGCAGTTCTTTCACAGTTAAATAATGGTAAGATTTAATTAGCACTTCTAAAAGTAGCTTCTAATTATAAAGTTCATCTGAAGAGTGACTTTGTTAATAGCTGTCTAGTCCCACTGGGTTTACCAAATGCCTTTGAACAAAAAATGGCTGCCTTATAGCCTACAGTGAACACCCAAAGAAATGTCCAGGAAAGAATACTATCATCAAAACATTCTGGGGCTTTGGTCAAACAAAGCCTGCTACCAAACAATCCATCAATGTTATTTACCTGAGCACTTACTCTGTGCGGAGTCCTGTATTAAGTCTAAAACCCAGCCCCACAGCATTTAAATGTTATTACTAATAATAATGGTATTTGTTAAGTGCTATGTGCCAAGTACTGTACATAGCACTGTACATATCTGTATTTAATTGACATTAATGACTGTCTCCCCCTATAAGCTCATTGTAGCTAGGGACTGTGCCTTTTTATTGTTATACTATACTCTCCCAAGCGCTTAGTACAGTGCTCTGCACATACTAAGTGCTCACTAAATATGACTGAATGAGTAAATTCATACACCTGCCAAATAGTCCTTTGAAGTTAATCTCTCTTTCTCCCCAGACTCATTACTCTCTGCTTTCCAACAAGCCATTACCTTCTATCTCCCCCAGCGCTTAGAACAGTGCTTGGCACATAGTAAGCACTTAAATACTATTATTATTATTATTATTATTATTATTATCCCCATGTGGAAAAAGCCATCCCTCAGCCTCATCAGTTATCACTCCATCTCCTCTGAGGCATTGTTCACTTCATTTTTCCCATGTAGAGCTCCCACACTTTTCAACTTCGCCAAAATACTGGCACCTCCCCAACTTTAAAGTCCTCCTAAAAAGTCAACCTGACTAAACCCCCATCTTCTGGGTCACAGCACTTCATCAGCTCTTCAACAATTGTGTGCAAATAGTTTTTTTAAGTTACCTATTAAATTGCTTAGGTTTGTTTTTTCAATTGTTTCTATACTCACCTACCTATTGTATATTTGGCATTTTCTAGACTTTGGTCTATCCTAAGCTCCTCTGCACCCTTACAGCACCACTCTGGTCCAAATCCTTGATCTCCTAGATGGATTACTGCAATGGACTCTTACCACTCTCCCTGCTTCCAACTCTCTCCATTCTTCAACTATCTGATATTCAACAGCCTACACCATCTTTCTAAACACCATCATTATCACCCTCCTGAAAAAACCTCCAATAACCGTGCCCTTCTCTCCATCTAAAACAGAAACTCTTGATCACTGGCTTCAACCTCTCCGCTAACTTTTTTTCATTCCTTTCCACTCTTTTCTCACTACACTGTAGCTCTTCCAAACTGTCTAGGATCTCACACCGCCAACTCACTGTTCACACCTTTTGTGTCTGATGTGATTATCCTGTCCCTGCCTCAATGTTTTGCACATAGTCAGCACTCAACAAATACCATAATTGTAATTATCATCATTATTATTATCATCATCTTTTCCCCTGCCTGAAGCTCCTTCCCTGGCCAAATCCACCAACCATGTTCTTCTCCATCTTCTACAGTAAACGTTTGGATGGATTAATCAAGTACTAAAATATTAACCCAAGAAAGTGAAGGAAAACAGGTGCTATATCTTATTATACTGCAACAGAGCCAATATAACAGACCAAATCCAGGCCAAAGGACCAGAAATTCTGTTGCTCGATAAACTTAGAAAAATAATGGAGCTCATGAATATTTCTATTCCACCAAGCACAGCTATTCCAAAAATAAAAGCCTAAAAGGTAAAGAAGCAGTGAATCCGATAAAAGAGCTGGAACAAAAGTGAAGAAGTAGGAAGCAGTACAGCCAATTTCTCTCAGCTCCTGGGGTGGTTCTCAATGCACTTGTTGAACAATTTAAAAGAACTGGGTCGCTGACTAGAGATCAGAAACTGCTACTACTGAATACCTATCACGTAACAGATTTTATCTTAACTATAGGTAATTACAATTTAGAACAGTGCTTGGCACAAACAAAGCACTTAACAAGTACCATAATAATAATAAGCAAAATAGCCAATTGCTATTACTAGTCAGAGAGTTCTTACTAGTCAGTGGTATCAGCCGAGAAAGGCTGCCACTTCAGTCTCATGTCTCTGCCAGACAGGACAGAACTGTTGTCATTGTATGTAATAGAGTTTGCAAGGGCAATCACTTTGCTGCCAAGGCAGCGCTAACTTGGTAGTGGGGATTAGGGAAGGGGGGAGCTGGGGGGAATGGGAACTGGGAATCTCAGGTAAGTAGATGTGGTGGATGCAGGAAAACCAAAGAACTCCAGACGGGAGGAGCCCTGACACTCGGGTATGGACTAAAATCAAGAGTCATTTCAACCCCTAGGTAAGAAATCAGAGGATGCTGGATGGCTGTGTAAAAATATCATTTAAATAAAATTCATGAGTAGGAAGGCCGCTAAATGGCAACAATATCTTCTCTGAAGAATTGATAGTGTCTGAAACCGAGGGCCTCCAGGTACGCATTCATTCATTCAATCATATTTATTGAGCGCTTACTGTGTGCAGAGCAGGTACCACTTGGTGTTACCTGGGTTAACAGCTCATGGCCGTAGTGAGCTTAACTGAGAGCTGGAGGGGCTCTTAGCCATACAGCAGTATTCTTTATAATCAGTGGACGTGTCTGGGCTTGGAAGCATCTCTGACTGGCATCCGAAACCCCAGGGAGGTTCTGGGGACCCAATGGATCACTCCAGAAAGGGGAAAAGATAAGACAGAGTTTGAATGAAGAAAGTTCCTCCAATTGAATCAAGGAGGATGGAGAGACAGAAGGACCTATCCTCGCCACAGGCAGTACAAATGGTCATGGGGATGTTTGGGGAGGCTGGTCAATTTAGGATCGCCCTCAGTTTCAATGGGCAATTGGCTCTGAGCAGGTTCTGGAGGCCCCCCCTAAGCAGAATAACGTGTGGTCCACCAAAGGTCAATACTGAGCCAGCACCATGGAAACATCTTGACTAGAACAAATATGGCAATGGTCCCATAGTCCAGTGCAGTAGAAAAGCACAGTGACCCAGGAGCCCAGAGACAGGAATACGATGTAGGGAGGCAGCAAGACATCTCCGTGACAAATACAGAGACATCAAAACAGCCAGAAGCTCTCCTAGAAGCACGGTGAGTTGGACAAGAGCAGTGGGTAAATAAGTAGATGACAATGCACGCTAGACGGTCTATTGCAATAAATAGCATCAGGCAAACTCTGGGCATTTAAAAAGAGCTCAGCTGGAGCTTCCTTTGCAGTGGTTAAAAGACAACCTTTGGAGAACACAAGTCCCCATTAAGGAGAGGTTCCCAATCCCAGAGAGATTTAGCTGCTAGCTACTAGCAAGGGAGCAGGCCAACCCTGGAGAATCTGTTTCCTAGGAGAGACTGCCTCACCATGACAGAGGCCAAACTGCAAGCAGGAGTTGCCTCTGGAATATGAGCTGTTTGTGGGTCAGCTGTGTTTTGTTGGATTTCTTTTTAAGCCAAATCATCAGAAGGCAGAGTCAATCCCACCACCCTTCTGAACATGCCTTTGCATGGAAACGTCCCCGGCTCATTGAACCAGAGCAACCAAATGAAGACTGACAGACCTATTCTACTGGGGAAAAGAGACACAATTTTTAATATTCTCTGCTGTCCTAGCCTCCGTCCTTTTTTATATGTCATGATCCTCTTCTCTCATCAGGAGGGAAGGGCCATGGTGGTTACAACAGCAAATTGATAATGGGAAGTCATGAGCTTCATTCTCAGGGCTGTTACCAACTAGTAACTGACAATGTAGATCATGATAGCTGCTTGAACTGGAGCAAGTCACTTAGCTCTTTTATTGCTTCTCATCTTCTATTTCTCCAACTGTGGAGCTCTCACCTTGCTCCCTCCCTCCCAAGATTAACACGACCTGGGTTTGGTGTTGGGCTACATGCATCTTGAGGGGAAAAAAAAAAAGGAGGGGAAAAGACTAAAAAATTTACAAATTGTTTCTATATTGAAACCACATTTACTGACAGGCCATAAGTTGTCTTTGTAGCAGGGCTTTCATGTCTACTCACAAAAGTCACGCTTACTGCTGTAATTTATAAGCTCTGAGGTCCCCAAATCCTTGGAGGGCAGAAATTAAATAAAAGCAAATCAGTGACTCTTAAAGGAGGCAGCCAAAATCCCACGAGCAGCTGCTAATCCTACTCGAGGCTTTGTGAAGCAAGGAAATTGAAGTAGCAAGAGTTCAGGGGATACCTGAGGGAGTCTCCACTATGGTAGACGGTGGGGGCTGGGAGACCAGACTGAAAGAGGAGCACTAAATATTTTGTTGTGTTTTTATTTTTTTAATCCACTTTACCATCAGATGCTGCTTTCTTTACTGAAGCCAGCCAACATCTCCAAATCAATGTTTGAGAAGTGTGGTGGGAGTTCTAGTTCCAGAAAGAGGTCTGGTGAAAAACATAATTGCCAAGAAAACTTTATCACAAGAGACGTTCCATAAATTTTAACTATCCATGCAGGCCAGGTGGGTCCCACCAACCAGCAAGCCATGTAACCTTGAAGACATACCTAAGGGAACACCCTCCAACACTGCCCACCACATTCTTCCTAATCTAGACCGTAAGCATCTGCAAACCCAGGTTGAGGCTAACTTCCGCTAGACCAACAGCTTCTTCAAACCTGGTTTAGGGGTCAGCATTTGCTAATGCAGGTTAGGCTTAACCACTATCTACCACGGCCACCACCTGAAATCTTTTCTTCTTGAGAAATCCAGGTTTTGCCGATGAAGGAAACATGGTTCTGCCTCCTTCAAAGAAACCTCAAACTTGTTTCTTTCATGGAGTTTTTTCCCCAGAGATTTCCCTATTCACAGTGTGGGGATACATAAGTATGGTTCAAGCCAACCACAGTCAATCTTTCCCACTCTTATAGCAGCCTTCTCTGGGAACTACTGAGCTTGTACTTGTTTAATAGTTTTGCTTTCCCCAATGAAGAGAATCCCGATAGTTTGGGATAGTAAAATTCTGCTTGACCAAAACTTCCAGTGGGTTCTAAGCCAACCCATGGGTGGAGGCAGGAATGGGATGAAAAGGAATGCTTTCTTTTAGCATGGGTTTTAAAGCACTCAATCAGCATGTTCTCTCCTGCTTTACCTCATTACAGCCCAGCCTGCACCTCTAACACCATCCTACTCATTGTACCACAATTTTGTAGAATGCTAATCAAGAAACCTTAGTGGGTGGCTGGAGGGTGAAGGAGGTCTTTGGCACACTGAGCTTCTCAAGCTGCTCCCTAACAGCATTAGCGACAACTCATGTGGAAGTGATACTGTTTAATGCAAAGCTGGAGTCTTAATCGACTTCAGAATGTTTCTTGGAGATCTTACATTTAACCCTTTACCTTGTGATCACCATCTGCTATCTTTAAAAAAACTTTTCTTCTCTTTTCTGTATTATTTAGTACTTAAGGAATAACTTGAAACACACTGTTTGCAAACAAAGCCAAGGTCCTCACCTCAGACGCATATAAATGGAATTTTAGAAAAGGACATAATGCAGCTTTGATAATAATGCAGTATAATTAAATCAATAGTGGCAGGCAAAACAAATGGAAGTAAGCTTTCGAACTGCAACTGGGCCACTCAATATGTGGCTACTTAAAAAAAAAATTACAATGGACCAATACAGATTTATAAGAATAACACTATTTTAGTAGTTGGGATACATACAGGTGTCTATTGGTGGAAGTTTTTTGCAGGGAAAAATAATCCCAATTTGGGATCATGTATGTTCCTAATATTGCACATCATAGATTAGAATTAATAATCAGGAATATTCAACAATTTCTTAGGGGAAAACCTCATATCTATAAATCTTTCTTATGGGACTGAATTTTGTCATCAGAGAGTGTGCTTTATTATCATAAATTATAGTCTATATTTGGGTAAAGAAATTTTAAACCCATTTGAATAATTTGAATTGGTATTAAGGAATCTGATCTCAGCTATTTGCAGAATGTCACAGTTTCATTATACAGCGCTAATAACCTTTGAAATTTTAAAAGTAAACTTCAATTAAGATATTGACATTTAGAGGTAGGACATGAACTTGTATTTGTTATGATGATTTTGACACCTGTCTACATGTTTTGTTTTGTTGTCTGTCTTCCCCTTCTAGACTGTGAGCCCGTTGTTGGGTAGGGACCGACTCTATATGTTGCCAACTTGTACTTCCCAAGCACTTAATACAGTGCTCTGCACACAGTAAGCACTCAATAAATATGATTGAATGAATGAATGAATATTAGTGCATATATAAACTCACTTGAGGCCATGCCTTTCAGGAATTTTCTCCTGTGGAATGTGGCCACTCACCTTCAGTAAGGCAAAATAAAAAACCAAGGGTAGGTTCTTGTGTCATCAATCAATGCTCTTTTTAAGATATGCATAATCAGAGTCCTGGCTCTCAGCCAAATCTCCATTTCAGGAAGAGGGGGAAAAGGGAGCGGAGAGCAGGCTGGGGAAGGGCTCAATAACTGGCAGGGGCTTCCAGAGCCTTCTGTGACCAGCAGTCTGAAGCCTGCAGCCTGCACACTGCTGTAGCCCTCGGACCTAAAGCGAGGCAGAGACTGGGGAAGTTTACCCAGTTGGTCCAACAGAGTCCCTTCCAAGCTGCATGGAGACCTCAGCTGCATGCTCTCCCCTCCCAATCAATCATATGCAGAGAGTTATTAAGGAGGTTCATTCAGTTGGTAATCCTTAATGGAAACTAATCTGTGTGCTACATGGCCATCATAATCAAAACAATAAAAAATCCACTAAAGCTGGATTCTCTCTCTCTCTCTCTCTCTCTCTCTCTCTCTCTCTCACACACACACACACACACACACACACACACACACACACTTACAATTCTTCCTATTTTATAAATCCTGCAGTATAGGTTTTTATAATTTCTCTGTAGTTATAACCCTGCTGAAGTTCTGGGCCTCAGAGGAGTGAAATCTCTTTAAAATGAAAATTAAGGATAGGCTAATCTACAGAAGTTTCCCTTTTGTTTCCACTTTCAACCATCATCCTGGCTAAATTTCAGGAACCCCACCCCAAGGTTTCCACTGCCCAAGAATAGGTGTTTCTTTTCCCATGTAATATCTCCATTCTCCCATTCTTTTTCTTACTACTACTGAAAATGTGCACCTAGAAAAAGCCAAACGACAACATGGGAATGATAAACTGTGACAATATTATCTCCAAACCAGCTCTATCCACTGTCTCTTCTGTCCTTCTAAATTTTTATTTCTACCACACTGTAGGGTTCACGACAGCAGCTAACTGACTGAACATCAATGTGTCGCTCCTAATCAGGCTCACCCACCAAAAGCCCCAACGAGGGGTCAAACAGCCCAGGTTTCTATCCCGACTTATTTTTGAAAATCCTCTCTACCTCCATTTGACAAAAATTCCCAAAGGAGAAAAAAATGTTTTGAGTCCACCGGTACAGTGAAACCTGAAAACAGCAGTGGTACCAAACTGTAAGATCGGCAGTGCAATGACAGTTCCAAAGGGTCAACCCTTCCCCCTGCCCTGAGAATTTGGGGGGGTGGGGGGGGCAGAAAGGAGGTAAGTGGTAAGTTTACAAAGAACCAGCTGTCAATGTCAACTCAAACTCTCCATCCCATACTCTGTGGAAGCATCAAAGGAACACAAAAGTAAATACAAACTTGAAAAGCCAAGTTTAATGAGCCCCCAATTGCTTTCATGGGCATGAGAAGAACAATGTAATGCCAAACAGGCCTGGGTGGCAGAACTGTATGGGTTTCAACCACTAAAAAGTCAGAAGATATTCAAAGGAACAGCACCCCCAGGGCTTGCTTAAACAATCCCCAGATTGGTGTGGAATTTTTTTTACACCAAGTGAACTTTCTTCCACACAGACAGGCTTGACAATGCAGACAGGCTAGACCACCTGACTGAACAGCTGGGGAATCAAAACGACACAGAAATTAAACATTTAACCTACATGGTCCTTGGAAGCTCAGCACTGCTCTGAACATACAAGAACCATGTTTTCTGGCACTCACCCTGCGGGCACGGTGGGAAGTGGGCAAGGAGCCTGACGAAAAGGGAGCACCTGTACCAGACTTCTTCGAGATGGTAAATCCCCTTTATTCCCATTCTGAGTCCCTTCCCCCAGTCATCCCCAGAGGCCCTGCCCCAGTACTGCCTAAGGAACTAGAGATCTCAGGCATCACCTACCGTCCTCTTATACTTCTGGACTGACTACACTCACCCCACTCCAAGCCACATGGAATGCTGATGGAAGAACAGGAAGCAGTAAAGTTTTGTGTCTATGATTGTGAGGTAACTGATTTGCCGATCTTAATGGTGAGCTTCACTTTTCTTTAGGAGTGAGGGAAAATACCGTGAAATACTGAGAGTACCAGGAATACCCAGGAGAGGTGTCAAGAGGGGATAGTTTGAGAACCATGATTTGGGAGGCTCTACACTCTTGAAAAAGGTTCAAAATCTAAAAGCAAAAAACAGGCCCACCTCTGAACACTTTTTGGTTTTAAAAGACTTACCTTGCAAAGCTGCTGAATACAAACTCTCCCCTGAGACCCTATCAATAACAGGTTGAGCATTTCAGCAGTCAAGAAGAATGGCATCCCGCCCGGCAAGTAAGCCAATTTATTATATGGAGGTACAAAAGTACACATCATCTAATAGCTGGACTACCACCCCCACACAGAGTTCTGCAAGCATCTTATGTCTTTGAAAGAATTCAATTACAAGCAGGATTTTTTCTATCATTCTTTCAATAATAATAATGGTATCTGTTTGACCATGGTCTCATTTATCCTTAAATTCAGTCGCAGAAAAAAATCTTGAGCTCTAACACCCATCTCTAATGTTGTTCGATTTTTTAAGTTTGTCACCTAACCCATTCTCAGGCTTATGACTGGGCATGGGAAAGATTTCATTACCCTCAATTTATAGATAAGAAAACTGGGTAGAGACCAGTTAAGTGACTTGCCAATATCACAAAGCAAGGCAGTTATGGAGAACAAATGTAAAGATGTCCTGGTTCCAATCATTCTTTAATGAATAAGATGGGATGCCCAAATTCTTCCATAAATTATAACAAGGCCTTTTAGTTATCTTTCTGTTCCTTTATAAGGGGTAAGACAAACTATCAGAGCCACTGTTAAATGAAAAGACTGATAAAATACTGCATTTGAGTGCTGTCCCCAAATACATGAAGGCCATGACTCTAAAAGCACACTTCGAATATCAGGCATCTCCAGAGTGCTGCGACCTCTGTAGAGAACCTTCAGCTCTCTTTCCACTTCTTCCCTCTTTCCTAATTCCATTTTGCCGTCCATGATAAATCAATAGTATTTACTCAGTGGTTTCTGTGTGCAGAGCACTATATTAAGTGCATGCACTATAGTGCACTATAAGTGCACTATATTAAGTGGTAAAATATAACGGAGTTGGTCGACACAATTCCTGCCCACGGGGAGCTTACAGTTGGTATTACATTCTACAGTCCCTGCAGACTGATGCTTCTCTTCAGTCCTTTTAAAACTTTTAGTTCTGATTGGAGGCTAATGGTCAGTCAGCCACATTTTGAGTTGGCATATTACAGAAGCCACCTACCATTTGTTACTAATGATAATAATAATATAATAATAATAATAATAATAGTGGTATTTAAGCACTTACTATGTGCCAAGCACTGGGGCAGATACAAGATAATCAGGTCCCACATTCATTCATATGTATTAAGCACTTACTGTGTGCAGAGCACTGTTCCAAGCGCTTGGGAAAGTACAATAATAAACAGTGAAATTCCCTGCCCACTCTGAGCTCACAGTCTACAGGGAAAAAACAGACATCGATAAAAAAAAAACCAAAAAACAGAATTACAGATATGTACGTAAGTGCTGTGGGGCTGGTGGAGGCAGGAGGAGAGCAAAGGGAGCAAGTCAGGGTGACGCAAAAGGGAATGGGAGATGAGGAAAAGTGGGGCTTAGTCTGGGAAGGCCTCTTGGATGAGATGTGCCTTCATTAAGGTTTTGACACGGGGAAGGGAGTAACTGTCGGATTTGAGGAGGGAGGGCATTCCAGGCCAGAGGCAGGACACGTGCCAGGGGTTGGCGGTGAGACAGGTGAGACTGGGGCACATTGAGAAGGTTAGCACTAGAGGAGTGAAGTATTCATTCAATCACATTTATTGAGTGCTTACGGTGTGCAGAGCACTGTACTAAGCGCTTGGGAAGTACAAGTTGGCAACATTTACCCAACAGCGGGCTCACAGTATGCAGGCATATGAGCTCGCAGTCTAAATACGAGGGAGAAGAGGTACTGAACCCCTATTTTTACTTAATTAATGATGGCATTTGTTAAGCACTTACTATGTGCCAAGCACTGTTCTAAGCGCTGGAGTAGATACAAGGTAGTCAGGTTGTCCCACGTGGGGCTCACAGTCTTCATCTCCATTTTATAGATGAGGTAACTGAGGCACAGAGAAGATAAGTGGCTTGTCCAAGGTCACACAGCAGACAAGCGGCAGTGCTGGGATTAGGACCCATATCCTCTGACTCCAAAGCCCAAGCTCTTGCCACTAAGCCACGCTGCTTCATTTTTTGCAGGTGAAGGAACTGAGACACAGAGAAATTAAATTCATTCATTCAATCGTATTTATTGAGCACTTAACTGTGTGCAGAGCACTGGACTAGCGCTTGGGAAGCACAAGTTGGCAACATATAGAGACAGTCCCTACCCAACAGCGGGCTCACAGTCTAGAAAGGGGAGACAGACAACAAAACAAAACATGTGGACAGATGTCGAGTCGTCAGAACAAATAGAAACAAAGCTATATGCACATCATTAAAATAAATAGAATAGTAAATATGTAAAAGTAGAATAGAGTAATAAATATGTACAAACATATACAGGTGCTGTGGGAAGGGGAAGGAGGTAGGGCGGGGGGGATGGGGAGAAGAAGAGGAAAAAGGGGGCTCAGTCTGGGAAGGCCTCTTGGAGGAGGTGAGCTCTCATTAGGGCTTTGAAGGGAGGAAGAGAGCTGGCTTGGCGGATATGCGGAGAGAGAGCATTCCAGGCCATCGGAAGGACATGGGCTGGAAGTCAACGGCGCGACAGGCGAGAACGAGATATAGTGAGGAGGTTAGTGGCAGAGGAGCGGAGGGTGCGGGTTGGGTTGTAGAAGGAGAGAAGGGAGGTGAGGTAGGAGGGGGCGAGGTGATGGAGAGCCCTGAAGCCAAGAGTGAGGAGTTGCTTGATGTGTAGGTTGACTGGCAGCCACTGGAGATTTTTGAGGAGGGGAGTAACATTAAATGATTTGCCCAAGGTCACACAGCAGACAAGGGACAGAGACAGGATTAGAAGCCAGGTCCTTTGACCCCCCCCGGTCCCTGCTCTTTCCATTAGGCTAGGCTCCTTCTTTGTTGAGCTATGATGGATTTTACAATGGATTAAAACTACAAAGCACAACCTTAGAAAGGGAAATTTTATTACCAGCTACCCAAAAAATGATCAGCAATAATTGTTGGGGGGTTATTCCTGGTTAAAGTTTAGCTTGAGCAACAAAGATAATCCAAATAACTTTAGTTAAATATTGATCAAATGTACATGGGCTAAAAGTACACAGCTCAACCTATACATAGTTCCTGAAATAAAGGCAAAAACAAAGGGCTTAGTGGCCTGCCATACTCAACAACACTCCTTTGCTTGCTTGTGCCGCTAAATTAATCAAAAATAATTCAAGTCACCAGTTACATAAATGAAAAACAGAACCTCCTCTCTGAACAAATCTTTCAAGCATGTACGCCTCATTATAAACCTCTGATGCTCGCTTGGCTGATTAATTCTCCCGCATACATTACTGTGCAGCTAACATATCATCTACCAGAAAGTCAAGGCTTTACATCCACAGAAGCAAAACCTATATGCACAATCCACCTACAAATTTCCTTGGAAGGAGACTTTCTTGGGTTAAATGAAGGCTTGCCTGGGCCAGCACGAGGAGATGATTGTTGTTTTGTACTCTCCCAAGCACTTAGTACAGTGCTCTGCCCACAGTAAGCGCTCAATACAACTGAATCAATGAATGTGCTCTCAGTATTCTGTGTGTACAATAGTTCTCATTAATGCTACTAAAAATGCCTAAAACAGAGCATGTACTCCCATGATAATACTCTCTACACCCACTAAGCATTTAGACCCATCTTCAATCCCAACCTCCTGATTTAGCATTTTATCAATTACATTTTAATACCAAGGAAGCCAATGGGAATTATTCTGAGTATATTAATTTGCCTCAATTAAATCAGCATCTACCTAAGGAAGGGAACTTCAATTTGTAATGAATGCCTGACAAATGCCATCTCTCAAGATTCTCCAATATTGTTATTTACAAATTCATTTTAGATCTTTATCTAAGATGTTGACTTCAAATTAATTTTGGTTGGTTCTGCCCCAGGAATAGGTTAGGGAAATCTTGAAATCTCCTATTATGCCTGTAAGATTTCCATCTACAGGCATAATAAAAGGTAAGATTTTCTTTCCTTTAAAAAAAAAAAGTGGGGGCTTTAATAACTACAAACTTCATGAACTTCAGCCTAGGCTTAAACTGCCATTCTAAATTGTAGCTAGGTTACAATTCCAGCCTAACTACCCTGGCTCTATCTTTCTAAATCTGAATCCCACTTCTCAGAAAGGGTGACCCCCAGGGGCCCCACTTACTCCTCCATGATAAACCGAGAAACCAAGTCAACTTCATGAATTCTAGCCAACACTTCAGGCTTGGCCTCAGTTGGTTTTCCCACTTTCTCCTCACATCACTTTCCAGATATTTTCAACGTCTCTTTCACTAAGGAATCAAATGTTTTGCCCACATCTGAAAGGGAAGTTGTCTCTCTGCAGATTGTGACAAATGGCTCAGGGAACTGGAGCTTTACATACAAACAAAAAAAGGATCTAAGAGTCCAAGACAGTCCTCAGAGAGAGAAGCTGATGAGGGTGGGAACTGCACATGGGTACTAGAGGCCAGAAGCTGGCTCAATATGTCATTTCTGAGGTGTCTGAGACAGCTCAGAACAGCAGGGAAGAGGAGGCTGTGATTTAAACAATTCAAGGGAAGACCATTTCATCTGTCCTTAAAATGACGCTGAAACAGTACACCTACCCCAAACCAACAAGAGCTGGGCTAATCTTAGCTGGCCATCATCCTGCACATTTCTCAGACACCCAGACGCTTTCCCAATGACTCCTCTCACTGCCCATCATTCTGACCATAACACTTCCCATCTCAAAATCTTCAGGTTTCCCTATTGCTCTGCCAAGTCTGATCCCATCAACCTCCTGTCCGTATTACTCCATTTGGCAAACGTACTCCGTTGCCTCCCTCTGTCTTGCTCAAGGCCTTGCACTTAAAGGAATGCTTTTCATTTAGGAAAACACCGGGAGGGTTGGGCTGGAAAGGATGCTGAGACACAAGAGAGTGTTTGTGCCTCCTACTCTAACCTGAGCTTGTTTCCCCTTTTTCCTACTAACCTGGTGGAAGAACCTATCAGTCTTTCTTGAGTCACTAACTTATTTGGAATTCTGCTTCACTCTCTGAAGAGTTCCTGTATTTCCAATGTCAAATGCCATTTCTCAAAGAGCATTCTGAATTACCTGCACGACCTCGCTAACCAATATATTTCTTTTAAATCAAAAGCTGAATTGAGCAAATAGGGCAAGTTAGAGAGAGGATGGGGCAGGGTTTGGGGGTTGGGGAGAGGGAGGGGGATGCAGTGGAAGGAGGGGACCAACTGTTCCCTTGGATTTTTTCTCAGCCTATCCATGTTTTAAAAAGCCATAACCAAACAACAAGGGAAGAACTGCCACCAACCTCTCCCCAGGGGCTAGAGGACAGATGGACTGTTTCTGCTCTTCTGCTGAATACACAGTTCATTCAATCCTATGTATTAAGCACTTACTGTGTGCAGAGCACTGAGATTCTTCCTGGGTGGTGGGGGGAAAAGGAATAACATTTTAAAATGGGATATCTCTAAAACTGTTCTAAATTAGAACACAGTGCTAAGAAGGACGTTTGACTGAACACAAATTTGAAGCCCTGTATTCTTAAACATGTTTAATTACCCTTACCAAAATGGATGTGAGCTGTATTCTAACAGGGAAATCAGACCAACTGATCTTATCAGACACTGAATCTAGCAGCATACTCTATCGTGGAAGTCGGGTCTTGTGGTGTAACTGAAAGGAATCCTTCAGCCTTGCTGCTCGAGAAAAAGAGGAGTAAAAACCAAGTTAAAATGAAAAGATCAAGCATCCCTGAAATTAATATATAATATAGAAATAACCAGGTGGGTGAAACGGCATCCATTTGAGGAAAGACTGAAGAGATAAAGACTTCTCTGTCACAAAGAAGGATAAGAAGGGGTACAACTGAAGTCAGCTAAATCATAAAGAATGTGTCCAGAGCAAATACAGAACTGCCGCTTGCAAAATCTGCTAACACCAGGATTAGGGAGGCCCCACTGACATTTAAAGAAAGTAAGGGCAACACAAACAAAAGGTAACTTCTTTGAACTAGGAGTGATGATTCAAGACTTTAGGTGGTAAGTCCCCCTCTAAACTGTAAGCTCATGAGCAAGGAACATGCCTGCTACTTCTGTTTTATTGTACTCTCCCAAGTGCTTAGTAGTGTGCTCTGCACATAGTAAGCACTAAATAAATGCCATTTATTGATTGATGAAGTGTAGAGGTGTACAAAGCAATGACCAACAGATTCAAGAATGACCCAGACAAATTCATGCACAATAGCTCTGTGATGGGAAACTAGGGGGAAAGCTAGGGATGACAGATGACATATCCATCTCTAACCACAAGGAAGCAATGTGGCCTAATGGAAGGAGTGCAGGCCTGGGTTCTAATCCTGACCCTGCCACTTGACTGCAGTGATACCTACGGCACATCACGTAATGCCTCTGTGCCTCAGTTTTCTTATCTGTAAAATGGGGATTCAATATCTGTTTCCCTCCCATTTAGACTGAGTCCCAGATAAGACAGGTACTGTATCCAACCTGATAATCTTGTATCTACCCCAGTGCTTAGTACAGCGTTTGGCACATAGCAAATACCATTATTATTATAAGAAGGTAATCACCATAGAGTAATGAAGAGCTATAAGGACATTTTTTAATGTGGTTATTTTCTATGGCACTTTGTATTTTAAGAAACCTCCCCCTTCCCACATCTTCTTTCCATATCTACCTTGCCTCCACTCTAATGAAGATCCTGTTACCACAGAATGTTTCCTGCCTTTGCCCAAAAAGATGTGCAGAGTGATGAGGCAATTCGCAATTCATAATCTGTTAACAGTTGACCTTGGATTACTTGTAAATACTGTGCCTTCCAATGGAGAAGTGGGTGATGAAACTCCATACTAAAAGCCCACAATAAATTTCACACTCTTTCTCTTGGCTGCATCCCAACCCCCGAAAGCAAGTGAACCTTGAACTTTTCTTCTTGAAGGATGTTTTAGAGTCCTCCATTTGGAAGGAACCATGAGAGGTTATTTGGGGCAGCCCCTGCTGTCCTCTTCCTCTTGTCTTCTCATCCCCCTGTCCTGCACTGTTTCTGGGCCTGGAACTCCCACCCTCCCCACACCTGACAGACCCAGCTTTCCCCACATTCAGTGCCCTCCTAAAATCCAACTGACTTCAACAAACTTTTCCCAGTTAGTTTCCAATGCTCTGATTTGCCCAAATCCAACACTTATTTATCCCCATCTCAAGCACTTTTGTATATCTGCCATTCAAATGTATATTCCACTGCTTACTTTTATTACTCTGTAAATATCAGTGAGTGCATCTCCCCCATTAGGGGGTAAGCTTCTTGTGGACAGGGAATGTGCCACTTCTCTGACATGCACTTAATACAACACATTGCAGCCCATGAGCACTCAATAAAAAAACTGCTACTACTACTTATGACCAGTCAAATTCCTCTGTAACAGTTGAAATCCATTTTCTTCTTGCTCTGTCCTTATGTATACTTGAAGATAGTTAAGTCCCAGCTCTTAGCCTTCTCTTCTCTAGGCTAAATACCCTCCTTTTAACCTTTCCTCAAGGGAGTGGCTATCACTCAGATAGATCATTGGCCCATTCAGCAAGGATTCTCTCTCTGATAGGGACAACAGTTTGCTAGGAAGAACTGTGAAATGGTCACCCTCCTTGACATCCAGCCTCATGGTTAAGTAGAGACCATCTAATATCCCTAACCCTTTTTTTAAAGGTATTTGTTAAGCACTTACTCTGTGCCAGGCACTGAACTAAGAGCTGGGGTAGAAACAACTAATCAGGTTGGACACAGTCCATGTTCTACGTGGGGTTTACAGTTTTAATCCACATTTTACAGATGAGTTAACTGAGGCAAAGAGAAGTCAAGTGACATGCCCTTGGTCACACAGCAGACAAGTGGCAGAGCCGGAATTAGAACCCAGGTCCTCTGACTCACAGGCCGTGCTTTTTCCATTAGGCCATGCTGACTTTCCGTCTAGTACCCAATGTGGAGAGTCCTTGGCCTTATATTGTATCCTTTTTGAACCTACTGATATTTTCTGCCTAGACAGCTTCCTCTGGAACAAATAATGTGAGTATCTCACTCATCCATGTATGAACTGGATGAAGGAACATAGAGATATGCTGTTCTAAAGCCACAGACCAAGTCCCATGTCCCAGCCAACAGACTAGCAAGATGTAATGTTAGCTACAAAGGGCCTAGGCAAGAGAGAGTTAGATGGCTCAGTGCAAACCCTTACTACTACCAAAGAATCAATCAATCAATCGTATTTATTGAGCACTTACTGTGTGCAGAGCACTGTACTAAGCGCTTGGGAAGTACAAGTTGGCAACACATAGAGACAGTCCCTACCCAACAGTGGGCTCACAGGCTAGAAGAACAAATCAAATGCATAGTCCTACTGATGATGAAACAGCATAGTGGAAGGTCATATGTTCTAATCCCGGCTCTACCACTTGTCTGCTCTGTGACCTTGGGCAAGTCACTTCACAGTTACCTCATCTATAAAATGGGGATCAAGACTGTGAGTCCCATGTGGGACAGATTTGCCTCTATCCACCCCAGCACTTAGTACAGTGGCTGGTGCACAGTAAGCACTTAACAAATACCATTATTATTATTACTATGGTGGGATACACCTCCTATCTTATGCTCAAAAAAATCCTAAAAATCCAGCAATTCAGAAAGGAGTGGCTGTCTTCAAACAGAAGCTTAGTTAGGTTTGTGAGACAAGGAGACATAAGCAATGCACCCCCCTCAAAAAAAGGCAAACAAAAACCAAAAAACAGTGCCAAACACTGCAGGCATCCAGAAAGAGATTTAAAAAAGGGGTCTAAGTGGAAGTATTCGCTTCAGCAGTTTGTGTTCTAAAATGGAGATCTGAGGCTGGATCCCAGAAACCTGGGACCAATCCTGCTAGATGCTACCAAGCTGCAGTCAGGAGACCTGGCTTCTAACCCCAGAGCACAGTAAATGCATTAGAACTAATGACTCACATTTGGATAAAATACTTAATGTCATCGGATTTCAGTTTCCCCACCCGTAAAAATGGAGATATTCCTCATCCTTTCCCCACAGGAATGCTGTGGCGATAAGTGGGGGAATAGGAAAACTATTTTGGAGTCAGATGGTAAATGCACCATCTTATTTGATATGTCATTCAGTATTGTAGAATAAGGATTTATTCCTGGAGGAATACTCCTCCCAGCATGTATCCTTGTTTTGAGTCTAAAAGAGCAAATGCTTTTCTCAGAGTGTCTCACCTGACAGGATCCAGTGCTTTGGGAGTTTGAAGCTTTTCTTGGCTTTTCCTATTCCACTGGCTCTCCATCGACCCCCGGCCCACGTCATCCCCCTGGCCTGGAATGCCCTCC
Source organism: Tachyglossus aculeatus (assembly GCF_015852505.1). NCBI lineage: Eukaryota > Metazoa > Chordata > Mammalia > Monotremata > Tachyglossidae > Tachyglossus > Tachyglossus aculeatus. Next base: position 53,049,966 of record NC_052074.1, on the reverse strand, counting down.
CTCCCCACATCCGCCAAGCTAGCTCTCTTCCTCCCTTCAAGGCCCTACTGAGAGCTCACTTCCTCCAGGAGGCCTTCCCAGACTGAGCCCCCTCCTTCCTGTCCCCCTCCTCCCCCTCACCTTACCTACGTCCCTTCCCCACAGCACCTGTATATGTGTATATGTTTGTACATATTTATTACTCTATTTTACTTGTACATATCTATTCTATTTATTTTATTTTGTTAATATGTTTTGTTCTTTGTCTCCGCCTTCTAGACTGTGAGCCCACTGTTGGGTAGGGACCGTCTCTATATGTCGCCAACTTGTACTTTCCAAGCGCTTAGTACAGTGCTCTGCACACAGTAAGCGCTCAATAAATACAATTGATTGATCAACACACTGTTCCTCCATGCACCTTATGGAGCCACTGCTGGAGGCAGGATTGGGCTGACTCAGAATGCCACTGCTCATGGTTTTATGGTTTATGTTTTCTCTCTCTAAAGTAGAATGTGAAATTTGGAAAAATCATGAGACTAAAGAGACGGTCACTTACATATTGTCTGGGGAGTGAGTATAACACATACTGTTCAAGTTTCGGGAAGAATAATTGGCCAGTTTGTGGCAGAGGTACAATGGATTCATAAGACACCATTAAGTGAGATACTAAGATGAACCCCAAAATGAAAGCCAATTTGTTTGCTAATTCTAGCCTCAGGTGTGCTTCTATTAAAATAAATTACTCCTGAAAGCACCCCATATATTTACTCTATAGCTGCAAAATGGATTAATGATGAGAAAAGCATCGGTACCCTGACCACAACAAACGTTTAGTCTAGAGGGGGAGATAGACATTAATATGAATAAATCAGTAATTTATAATATATAATTTAAAGGTATGTACATAAGTGCTGTACGGCTGAGGGTGGGGTGAATATCAAGTGTCCAAAGATCACAGTTAGAAGTGCCTAGACAACACAGAAGGGAGAGAGAGCCAGGGGTAAGAGGGCTTAATCAGGGAAGGCCTCAAATCGAGGAAGGATTAAATGTTAGGAGTTTGCTGATGCAAGCTCAGCATGCTCGGGAAGTCCATACTCTCTGCCTTGTGCTGAACCGCCTTTTGGAAGATACTTTAATAATGATAGTGGTGATTAAATAAACAATAGTTATGGCACCCATCAACTGCTTACTATGTGCAAACAATGTGCTTAGCACTGGGGTATACATCTCAGTTCTGCCACTTGGCTGCTGTGACCTGGGGTATGTCACAACTTCTCTAGGCCTTAGTTTCCTGATCTGTAAAATGGGGACAAAAAACTTGCTCTCCCTCCTGCTTAGCTCTGCAAATGGTACTGAATGTTTTCCCAGGCAACCTTTGCTAAAGGACAATTTTATAAATCGAAGCAAATACACCTTACATGAATGGCCAGTTAGTGAGGACAGAATTCTACAGAATCTATGGCACTTTCAGTGAATGAGATCATTTGCCTTTCAAAATCTGCTATTCAGAAATCTGAGAAATTTGGGGTACTAATATTAATAACATAGGAAGATTACATCTATATGACTTCCTCTTCTCTCACTTACATGCATGCAATTTACACCTATTGCAGAATGCATAAATAAAATCCAAAGGTTTTATCATTAAGCCATTTTGCCTCCAGTACACTGCTTCCACATTTAAAAAAAAATTGAAAGAATATCTGTCATAAATTGAATTCATTCCCCAATTAAGGATAATATTCAGAAGAACTCAAGTATGTCAATGTCTAAGAGTTACAATAACACACTTCTGAAGAAATATGCTCATAAAAATATTAAGACTTGCCATTTAACATATTCATAGGCAGTATTAGAAATCCGAAATGGAACACTATCCATAGGATAATTTCTATTTACTTTAGCTTCTCACACTGAAGTGATATTTGCATGTGTTTTTTTAAGAGGAGAAGGATAAGTAGGGGATGGAGAACAATAGAAGGACTTTAAGTCCAGAAGAGATTCTAAATCCTTTCCTTTTTAGTGAATATAATATGTGGAATAATCATAAATAATAACAGTGGTATTTGCTAAGTTCTAACTATATTCCAAGCACTGTACTATGTTTTGGGGTAAATACTATATATAATTAGATTGGACACAGTCCATGTCCCACATAGGGCTCACAGACTAGGGGGAAAGAAAATGGGTATTTAGTACCCATTTTACAACTGAAGAAAACTGAAGCACAGGTAAATTAAGTGACTCACCCAGGATTATACAATAGGCAAGTGGCCCTCACTTGGATCTGTACCTTTTAATCACTTGATATCCACTCCACCCTCAGTCCCACAGCTCATGTATTTTCATGTCGGTCATCCCCTCAAGACACATGTGGGCAGAGGTTGCACCTATCAACTCTGTTGTTTCGTACTCTCCCAAGCACTTAGAGAAGCAGCATGGACTAGTGGATATAGCACGGTCCTGGGAGACAAAAGGACCCGGGACCTAATCCCTGCTCTTAGTACAGTGCTCTGCACACAGTAAGCGCTCAATAAATACGATTGAATGAATGCTCTGCCGCTTGTCTGCTCTGTGACCTTGGACAGGTTCATTCATTCATTCAATTCATTCAATCGTACATATTGAGCACTTACTGTGTGCAGAGCACTGTACTAAGCACTTGGGAAGTACAAGTTGGCAACATATAGAGATGGTCCCTACCCAACAGTGGGCTCACAGTCTAGAAGACTGTCACTTAACTTCTCTGTGCCTTAGTTCCCTCACCCATAAAATGGACACGGTGAGCCCCATGTGCAACAAGGACCATGTCCAACCCAATTTGCCTATATCCACCTTGGTGCTAAGTACAGTGCCTTGCACACAGTAAGCGACTAACAAATACCACAATTATTATTACTACTACAGCGCTCTACATGTGGTAAGCACTCAATAAATACCACTGATAGACTGACTGATGATAGATTGACTGATTGGCAGAACCAGGATTAAGGACCCAGATTTCCTAACTCTCAGGGCAGTGCTCTATCCATTAGGCAATGCTGCTGTTCTGGGGCAAATGGGGGAACCAATTAGGTTAGTTTATTTGCCCCTAATAAAATACTTTCACCTTGTCCTCTGAACCAGGTTGTCATAGCCATTATCAATGGCTAGTGCTGACTTTTCTTCATTTACAAGGTTATAAAATCCAGAAGAATCCTTACCCTCAAAGTTTAATTCTTGTGTAACAAGCTAAGAGTAAAATATTTTGCAGAAAGTAAAGGCAAACAAAACCATCCACAAAAGCACAAAGAATCCTTTACCATAGGGAGATGTGCAGGAAGATGCATTTCCATATAGACTCTGGATAGATTCAAGGTGATAAGTACATAATGGATTTTTAGAAGGAGAAGTTAGGGAGAATTAAAATAAAAATAATAATAATAATGGTACTTGCTAAGCACCTATGCGCCAAGCACTGTTTTAAGCACTGGGTAAATGCAAGGTAATCAGGTTGAACACAGCCCCTGTTCCACATGGGGCTCACACTCTTATCCCCATTTTATAGATGAGGTATCTGAGGCACAGAGAAGTGAAGTGACTTACCCAAGGTCACACAGAAGACATGTGACAGAGTCAGGATTATAAATTTGGGTCCTTCTATGCCCAGGCCCATGCTCTATTCACTAAACCACACTGCTTCTCTAAGGATTCTTAACCATGTCAAGAAGTGCAAGGGTCAAACTTTCTCCAAGTATCCAAGCACTTAGGGTAGTGCATTTGTCAGTAGGTGCTCCATAAATATTACTATTACAACTACTACTTCTACCATCTTTGAGTCACAGTTGGAGACAGAATACTTGGTTGGATGGACAAACAATCTGACATTGTAGCATTACTTCTGTTAATTTCTTGCATGCCTGTTCCTTCACAACAAATAACTGCAAGAAGGCTTTCAAACCCAGCACCTGTAAATCCATTTCTGCTTCTTTTCCATTACTGCTTTATCAATGTTAATTACATTAATCATGTTAATTAATAGCACCATCACCAAGGGAGTACAGCAGAGGAGCAGACCAACTGGGTTAGAAAGATATTTTAGGCAGGCCTAACTTTGGCTGTCAGCAGCTTCAATGCACATTTGCAGAGAAGGTCCTTTTTCACCTCAATGAAATTAATAATAGGCACACAAACAGGAGCAGATGAAAGTAATTTGACAGTCTAAAGCACAGAATCAATTCAGAAGATGTGTTTTCATCATTTTCTTCCTCCTCCATTTAAAAGCCAAACCTGCAACAAATGTCATTGTTGGCAGTAATGCAAGTGGCTCCCATTCAATTCCTGAAAATTACTAGTTTTTATTTAGATGGCAATTTACTTAAGAATTATATTTAAATGCTGCAGAACCAAAGAAGCCTCTGTTGCTGAAAACAGGTGCAAAACCTAAGCAACAAATACCCTTAAATGTGCTAATTTGGTCATCTGTGGTGACTAATCATATTCACCTCTTTTTCATCCCAGGCAACAAGGGAGAGTTCGCAAATTTGTGCTGTAGATGAAATTTCATTAAGATGAAAGCATGTCTGAGACTGATAAAATTCAGCCAATTTCATGAATGTTCAAGTCTTGCTAAGTTTAACCGCAACCTCTTTAGACTAACTAGATCCCTGTTCCTATAACTCACTCCATCCTCTCATTTTAGGAAGGTACCTACAGTTCAGAAAACAATGAAGGAAGATTAACTGATATGGAACTTCTTTTCCTGATCGCCTCTCAGAGTGGAAACCAAAAAAATAGCTGGCTCACCTAAACTTGGAGTTACCCTGAAAAGCAAGAATCATGCCTAGTGCCACAACCTCAAATAGGCTAAATCTTGTTTGTAGATGAAGCCCTTTCCAGTCTTCAATGCGGGAGCTACATTTCGGAGGAGAAGAAATAAGTAGAAGTGAGAAGGAGAATGAGAAAGAGCCTTGTACTGCTAGGCAAGAGAAGGAATCAAGCTCCAAGAGGGAAAATGGTCAAGTTGAAGAGCAGCATAATATTTGGAATGTTCTGAGAAGCTGCTAAGAATAATATTGGGGTCTAAAGGCTAACTGAAAACTCAGGACACAGACTTTGTTTGCTTCACACAACAGCCTCCCATTGTAGTGGACTATGAGCATGCTAGACTCTCCCTTTTCAGCAAAAGGCCATCTTATGATGCTCAGATTTCTCTCCATTCACATTTGGAAACTCACCACTGGTGCCCGTGAATTTTAGTCTGGTGATTAACTGGGTTCCACAAAGCAACTGGACCACAAAGCAAGACCTCCTCCTTGAGGTTGGGGTAGATAGAGTTTCTCTACAGCTTTTGGCATAACCCTTTCAAGGAGGCCCACAAGCAACATGGAAGTCCCAGGCACTCCTGGCCGGCTCACTCCCACCTCACACCTTGGGGCCTTCGGCTTTCAGCTGTTCCTGTGGCTTTGTGCCGGTAAGCTGTGGGACACCTAGGAAAGTCTCCCAGCTGAGGGCCATAATCCCTCCCAGGTAACAGGGAAGGGCACAGAGTTGAGGGCCATAGCTCAGTGTTCTTCACCGCAGTTCCCTGCCAGGCAGGAGCTTCTCATTCCCTCTCCACACCAGAGATTTAAGCGCCCTGCAGGCATCCATCCCCTTCCACAGGTAGACGTCAGCTTAGACAAGCTGTGCTGGACTGTGGAGAGCAGGGAAGTCCCAGCCTCTATGGAACAATAGACTCTGGGCCTACCGAAGGGCCAATTACTCTCAGTTTACCTATACTGATGAAAATATTAACCAGTCCTTGAGTTGAACATAATGTGGACAAATAAATGCACTTCTGTTCTTCCTAGCTCCTAGTCCCTGGAGCATGGTTAACTGTACTAGTGGAGATAACCACAAAGTCACAAGTGGACCACCATCACCCCTCTCACCCCCAGACCCTTGCCACCACACCAAAATGGGCCTACCCAGAAACAAAAGGTTCAATTTTTTTTTTGTAAATCATAGAAAAGTCAAACAACACATGGTCAAGCATCAACAAGTATGTTCTAGGAATAGACAAGTACAATCAACAACAAAATCAATGACTTTAGAGCTAGGCCAAGGTTTAGGATCAGACAACAAGAACTTGGCATATAAGGCAAAGATTAGATTTAGGTCTCAATGTTGACTTGGATAGACTCCTGATTGATCAGTTTAACATTTGAAAATTTGATTTGTCACTGCTTAAACCTCTGCCTGCTTGATTGTTATTGACTTTGCTTTTTTATGGTATTACACACTTATTTACTATATGCCAACCACTGTACAGTAGCAGTACTTGTATATACTAAGTGCTTAATGGGTGCCAAGCATTGTGCTAAGCACTGGAAGGAATTAAAACATAGGAGGGAATTAAACACAGGCCAGGAGGATACAAAGACTCTTTTCTCCCCTGAAATGAGTTTAACAAGTTATTTTGCCCAGTGGCAGAACATGACCACAGCTGTGTGGTTCAAGGGATGTCTAGTATGAAATGCTAGTCCTTGTGTTCCTGTTACTTTGCAACATGAAGCAGTCAAGTAAAATCATGTGCAAATGTCCTCTTCATCTGCTTAAAACAGTCATGGACATTAAAAATCCTCCTGAATATGAATGTGGATTCATTAAGGCCAAGAAGAGATGGAAGCCAATCTGTTCTCTCTCAGCCCATTAATCAACGACAGCATGGAGTCCTGCACAGGAACTATCAGCAGTCTGAGCTACTTGTCAGCTTGTCACTCTAGACCTTATCCTACCAGCCTGGTTTGCGGAAATAGATATGCTCCGGAATCTGTGTGCTCTGTTCCCATGGATAATACAGGAACACAAAATTCGCATTCCCACAAGGGACCATGCTCTCTGTCGGCCTGCAGTTTCTAGTTTATTGCTCCCAATCTGTTTAGATCAGTAGGTCCAAATGAGCCCTCAAGAAGAAAACTCAGGTCGAATGTCTTTTTGATCCAGATCCCAGATATCTGAAGTGCTGCTAGGGTTTGATTGTTTTGTCCTTTTTCCAGAATAGACCACCAAGGAGGGAGGATTGCCATGTCTATAGCAATACTCATAGGTTACAGAAGAATAGCGATAAAGGGGCCTATTTCCATCACATTTTAACAAAGGCGAATTCAGAGGCTGAAGCAAACTGCTTGCAGTTAAATTGCATTTAACCCACGGGCCCCACATGGGACAGAGTGGTGGGCTGAACTGGGAGCTTGGGAACTTTGCTACTTTCCTTTGTTCTGCCATTGATGTCTTTTGACTAAGTTTGAGTTCTCCCATTTTCCCTCCCTCTCCCCTTTATCTCCACCCCCAACCCTTTGCAGCAGTCCACAGCCTAAATCTCAGCTCTCTCATGCAGCATTCAGACCCAGGACATCTAGGTCGGGGAAGTAATCACTGCAATAACAAACCTATGACTTGCAGCAATAGGAAAGGCAGAAACTGAAGGGGTTTGACCATATGACTGGGGGGCCTAGACATCTTACAGGATGCAAAGAAGAAAGCTGGCCAGAAGGTTGCCGGGGGCAGGGGGGCTGGGGGAAGACTGCCTGACTCTGACCTGAGCACCCTGCTGACTGAACAAGGAAAGTATAATTCCAGGAGCTCTGTCAGCCATTGCAGAAATGGGACACCCAGAGAGTCCAGCCACTGTCTCATTCAGTGCCCAGGAATCCAGCCACACCATGGAAAATTGACCTTCTTCAAGGATTTCTGAGCATTAAGGAAATGGTGGACCCAATCCTGCTAGATGGATGGGCCAGTCCCTTGGAATTATTTGAATTTGGAGGTTGTATTCTATTCCTGTCCTAGTCTTCATCATCACTGCTAGAGTGAATGGCAATTTAATAAATTGCCCTCCCAACCTCTAGAGTCTGAATGGATTTGGACACCACCTAATTTTACCCTAATTTATACCCAGGAAGTAGCTCAACATTTTCACCTCAAAAGCAAACTCCAGGTTTTGCTTAAGAAACTGAGGGTGAAGATGAAAATCAGCTAAAAATCAGGACTCCAACAACTGGAATACTTTTGGCTAATTTCTCTGGTAATCCTTATCCTTCATCTTTGTCCAAACTGCAGTTCTGAGATACTTATTTAGATGAATGGTATGTCATTCATCCAATTAGTCTGCTTATTATGACCAATTTAAATAACTAAGCTTCACATTTTAAAGGGAATTATGCAATTTCATTAGTGCTAAACTTGTGTAAAGGTAATGAAAAGGCCTGTTTCCAGGCTTATTGGGTCCATAGTTCAAATCAGTTTATCCTGTCACACTAAATAATGTGGCAGTCTGCAATACTCTTGCACATTTCCCCATAACCTGTCTTCTGGCCAATCATGCCAGCTTCTGGCAAAGGGGCATTCAGCAATTTCATCTCAATCTCACCATCATTTAATGTGCTAACCATGTACACTTAACTGTGATTAATCTCTGCTCTCATTATTATTAAATGAGAAAACTCACAAATTGCATTGAAATCAATCAATTGTATTTGAGTGCTTACTGTGTGCAGAGCACTGTACTAAGCACTTGGGAGAGTACAATAAAACAGAGTTGGTAAACAGAGTCCCTGCCCTCAAGCTCCCTGCTTGACTACTTAGAAATCCTTCACCAGGTGTTACATTTGCAAGCCATTAAGTGAAACCAGGAAGGGTCAGATTCTAGAAATGAAGGGGCTTTTTCCACCTGACTTGAGATGATCACTATGTGCCTCTCTCGCTCCAGCTGCTGGTACCACAGGTCATGTCAGTACGGAGAGATTGTGAGGACTAGAACGAACTCTACCTTTACTTATTCCTGACCAAAGCCAAAGTCTACAAAGTTTAGTAGCTCAGAGAGTCAATTCAATGACAGCAACATGTTGCTCACCAGGCTGACTGTTCCTGGCCCCACATTCCCTCAACCAGATTCTCAGTGTCACACTTCCTGCACAGGTTTCCTCAGAAGGGGATCTGTTCTGTGGATTCTGTTTCAGTGGAGACTGGAAACACTGGAGCTTTTCTAATCTTAATTGCCATTTTTGTTGGTACAATTGATACTTTCAGCTGAAACAAAATAACTCACAAAGAAACTGGAAACAAAGTAACAAGAGCATTGGGAAATACAAGTGTCTAACAAAAACATTTATGCTAGAGTGCTTCTGTTGAAATCCCCAATTTTGAGAAGGGAAGAGGCCAATTCCTAACACATCCCACTTGCCTTGAGAATGGAAGAGCTGCCTTCCCCATCTAACTCTCTTTCTCCATGAACAGCATGCCAAGCTGCTTTCACGCTGATCCTCTCTCTTCCCTTCTCAGGTGGCACGGATGCTGCCTTTCAGCCAATTTCCCCCTGTTCCTTCCTCTTGGAGTGGGAACAGTGGTCTTTATCAACCTACCCCCATCCCTTGGCCCCACTGTATCACCTTCTCTTAAGGTGACTGGAGGGCTTCAGAGCCTGCAAGAGTCAACCCACAGCTTTGCTTGAAGGAGTGGAAGGGTGGAAAGATAGGAGGAATGGAGGGCCGATGTCAGTCAGGGGCCATTCCAAGTTGACAATTATGAAGGCCTACTGGTGCTGTGACACATTCAAGACAATATAACCGACAGGTTCCGAAGGTAAACAGTAACACCACAACCTCAAGTCCCGCTATTGTTGCTGTAGTTTGCTCCTCATAAACTCCACCTTCCCTTCTACTATAAATTGGCCATCATCCACTGTCAGAAACTAGCCATTCTGATGTCAAGCAATAGATGCCTGTTTACAGTAACTCATTTTTCCAGCTGAATAGAAAATTACAAAATGCCAACTGAAGTCACACTAATACAGTAAACCAAACCAATAAAGCAAATACAGAGCTTAGCTAAACCTCCTTTTCCCCCCCTTCAACTTCCTTTTTAAAAAATGTATCCTGCTGTGCCTGCATACTGCAGGACATATGGCAGAGTACATCAAATTATGCCCTGGCCACAAATGCCTCCAATGTTGACAGACTGTACCAGTGAATATATTAAAAAGATGAATATTCTGGAATGGGAATGGGGCCAAGTCAGTTTCTTGACATTGCTCAAATTTGCTCTTTGTTACTTTCTTTAGATGGGGAACTAAGCCTCATATCTAAACCTCATCTGGCACATGTATGATGACTATCACTAATGATGTATACTAACTTTCAACAAAAACTGATGCCAAGAATGAGTAACCTAGCATTTCTAGGCAAAACAATATCACAAAGTATGTAAAGCAGCATAACGATACACCAACTGGCTGTGCACATTACACTATTGGTGATTAATTAAATAGGCAGCTTCACAAACCAAAGTTCAAACTCCAAATGGACTCAGGCTCATGCTAAACACAATGCTTCTAAGCTGGAGAAACAACTTTGGTTTCCACAGATATCAAAGAAGGGTTTATTTGTAAGAATAGAGCTACGCCCCATCTAGGGTGAAACAGTTCATTTGTTGGGGTTTTTTTTCTCCCCCAATAATGAACAGTCTGGAATTAACTTAGATAGAATGTTAAAGCCAAGAGTATGCAGAAGTCTCTTAGCTGTGTCAAGCCACCAGGATTTTGTTCCTGAAATGTACGAGTCCTCTGTCTTCCTTGAAACAGAATAGCTGACTCCCCAGATGTAAGAATAGCCAGCTCATTTTGGAAAATGAGCAACCTGCATTTCCTGATAAGCCTGCTTCCTCATTCAAAGATTGCACGGTTAGATATGACTTCAGGTTCTTTTCAGTAAATATTTGCATTCTATTGCAATGACTGACAACCTGTAAATGAACCCGACAACCTGTAAATGAACCCGTAGTTCCCCTGCAAAAATTCTTTCAACATCAGAAAGACCTAGAATCTTACATCTCAGATCACAGTATACTTCGAAAAAAAAGAGTTAACGTTCAGATCCATTCTGATTGGGTAGATCAGTTACCCATCTGAACAACTGTCTGTTCTTGTATCAAGCATATAACATGTCCAATTAAAACAGAGAGAGCAAGTATAATGGCAAATCATTCTCCAAAGGAACAGGCAGTTGAGACTATTTCGATGTCTTTTATGCCACAGCCAAAATTTAATGTTGAAAATCTTTCCTCCCATTAACCCAATTTTTTAAGCTCTGAGTTCCAGGAGTGACAGTTGATTGCAGACCAGTTTACTAAGTCAAACACCTGGTTGTAGTTATGTGAATAAGCGTCTCTAATGAAAGGGGCCCAGAATAACGCTGAGGAAATGAGTTTCAAAAGTGTGCAGTCTCTGACACTCTACCAGACAAAAAAAAAAAAAAAAAAAACCCAAAAAACAACCTTCCCAAATACCTTGCTAACATGAAATTAGACTCCCTCGTCTAATCTTGGTTCAGAATGATGAATAGCTTGAAACACAAACTCACTGAGAGTCAGGGTATCAGCATACCATTTCATTCTCTTTGGGGGGTCCAAAGAGAATGAAATAGGTCATTCAAGGCAGGGGGGAAGCTTCCAAAAAATCATTGAGCCTATTGTACAGGGAGGAACAGGAGTGACTCGTAGCAGATACTTCTTCCGAGATTTGGTATATGATGGCTGGGAAACTGGTCAGAAAGGCAATGAGACAGCACGAGTCTCGCAGACAGAAAGAAAAGTTTGCCCTTTCGGTCAGCCCCGTTCTAATACCCAGGTGACTGGATGTGTGCCCTCGCCATCCCACCCTGTGGCCCTTCTGTGCCACTCGGGCAGGATTGCGAAGTCTTTGCCAATGAAACTCTGCCTCCTAGTGCCACCGCGGTGGCGAGCTTTGCCGGCTGAAAACGACGGGCAGAAGCACAGCAAAAGAGGAGGAAAAATCAAAGCTAAGTCCTCACGCCTTCTCCAGCAACCTCTCCTCGTGGGTGGTGGGTGATGGCAGTGGAGTGGGTGAAACAGAGCTGAGCAGAACCCCAACCCCATCCAAACTCACCCCAGGATGCAAGTTACCGGGGGAGTGAACGAGACACCGACCTGCCTAAAAAAAGAAAAAGATTGACCCTAACCAGGTTGAGTTGGCTCTCCTTGCCACACACAATGAAGGCCAGGAGATGGAGAATAAGATGAGTTGGAGAGGGAGGATCCAAAGGTGGGGAGCGATGCGGTGTATTTGGAGAGAAAGGGGGCTAGGGAGAATATCATCATTTACTCAGTGCTTAATGTGTGCAGAGCGTTGTACTAAGAGCCTGGGAGAGCACAATACAGCCTGCAGACATGATCTCTGCCCCCCCAGGCGCGACTGTGAGCCCACTGTTGGGTAGGGACGGTATCGGTATGTTGCTGATTTGTACTTGCCATCTCTTAGTACACTGCTCTGCGTACAGTAAATGCTCAATAAATACGATTGAATGAATAAATGGGCTTTGTAGGGGCGAGGGGAAAGAGTAAAGGTCTGTGTTCAGGAAGCAGCGTGGCTCAGTGGAGAGAGCCCGGGCTTTGGAGTCAGAGGTCATGGGTTCAAATGCCGACTCCGCTGTCAGCTGTGTGACTCTGGGCAAGCCACTTCACTTCTCTGGGCCTCAGTTACCTCATCTGTAAAATGGGGATTAAAACTGTGAGCCCCCCGTGGGACAACCTGACCCCCATCTAGACTGTGAGCACGCTGTTGGGTAGGGACCGTCTCTACATGTCGCCAACTTGTACTTCCCAAGCGCTTAGTACAGTGCTCTGCACACAATAAGTGCTCAATAAATACAATTGAATGATTGAATCACCTTGTAACCTCCCCAGCGCTTAGAACAGTGCTTTGCACATAGTAAGCGCTTAACAAATACCATCATTATTATTATTATTATTATTCGGGGGCGTGGATGTGAGTTTGTATTGTGCGTGGCTCAGTGGAAAGAGCCCGCCCGGGCTTTGGAGTCATAGTTCATGGGTTCAAATCCCTGCTCCGCCACTTGTCAGCTGTGTGACATTGGGCAAGTCACTTAACTTCTCTGTGCCTCAGTTACCTCATCTGTAAAATGGGGATGAAGACTGTGAGCCCCCTGTGGGACAACCTGATCACCTTGTAGCCTCCCCAGCGCTTAAAACAGTGCTTTGCACATAGTAAGCGCTTAATAAATGCCATCATTATTATAGCATGGCTCAGTGGAAAGAGCTCGGACTTTGGAGTCAAAGGTCAGGGGTTCAAATCCCAGCTCTGCCAATTGTCAGCTGTGTGACTTTGGGCAAGTCACTTAACTTCTCTGTGCCTCAGTTACCTCATCTGTAAAATGGGGATGAAGACTGTGAGCCCCCCGTGGGACAATCTGATCACCCTGTCACCTCCCCAGCGCTTAGAACAGTGCTTTGCACCTAGTAAGTGCTTAATAAATGCCATCATTATTATTATTATTATTATTATGTATATATACATACCTGTATATATGTATATACATATTTATTACTCTATTTATTTATTTATTTGTACATATCTATTATTTATTTTATTTTGTTAGTATGTTTGGTTTTGTTCTCTGTCTCCCCCTTTTAGACTGTGAGCCCACTGTTGGGTAGGGGCTGCCTCTATATGTTGCCAACTTGTGAGCCCACTGTTGGGTAGGGACCGTCTCTCTATGTTGCCAACTTGTACTTCCCAAGCGCTTAGTACAGTGTTCTGCACACAGTAAACGCTCGGTACATTCGATTGCTTGATTGAACTTCCCAAGCGCTTAGTGCAGTGCCCTGCACACAGTGAGCGCTCAATAAATCCGATTGATTGACTATTATTGTGTGTCCATGCGCGCGCCCTCGTGGGGGGTGGGGGAGAGGAGGAGGAAGAAGAGGAGGAGGAGGAGGAGGAGGGTGCCCCTTACCTCTCAAAGCCCAGCCGGGTCATGAAGATGCAGAAGGACAGGGGGAAGGCGAGGTACAGATCCTCGGCCTGGGGGAAGGTGGCTTCTTCTGTGTTCTTCAGATCCGCCCAGGTGACATTGTGGGGGAGCCAGAACCTCTCGTTCCAGAACCAGGCTAGTATCCCTGCCATCTTGCTTTGTCCCGACCCGTCCTGCAGCTCTTCCTACCGCCGAGCTGGTGGCGGGAGCACGAGGATGCGCGTTTGGGAGGCCCGGACTTTGCTGCTGTTGCTGCTGCTGCAAGCGGCGCCGCTTGCAACAGCTCGCTCGGCGCCCCCGCTCCCGCTGCCTCCCGCCGCGCTGGGGAAAAGGGGCGGCCTCGCCCGTCACATGGCAGCCGGGCTCGGCGCCCCGATTGGCTCCTCCCGGCGTCCAGCCCGCTCCCCCTGGCCCCTTGGGAGACGCCCCCGGAGGCCCGGCCCGCGCTCCAGCCGGGGCTGCAACCTGCGGCCCACCCCGGGCCCCTGTGCGTGCTCGCACATGCTCAGTGCGCCGGAAAGCCGACTCCGCTTTTCCGGCTTCATGCATTCAATCGTATTTATTGAGCGCTTAATGAGCGCGGAGCACTGTGCTAAGCGCTTGGGAAGTCCAAGTTGGCAACACTACACTAGTATGTTTGGTTTTGCTCTCTGTCTTCCCCTTCTAGACTGTGAGCCCACTGTTGGGTAGGGGCTGTCTCTAGATGTTGCCAACTTGGGCTTCCCAAGCGCTTAGTACAGGGCTCTGCATACAGTCAGCGCTCAATAAATACGATTGATTGATTGATTGATAACATAGACGGCCCCTACCCAACAGCAGGGTTTTCGGGCCCTGTCCCGCAAAGGTGGCCGCGTTGCAACGAGGAGTGAAAGGGTAGCCGCCCCTTAGCTGCAGCCTCGTTCCCCCCCCCCGTCCCGTCGTCAACCCCTCCCCGGCCCACGTCCTTAATAATAATAATAATAATAGCATCTGTTAAGCGCTTCCTATGTGCAAACCACCGTTCTAAGCGTTGGGGGATACAAGGTTGCCCCACGTGGGGCTCACAGTCTTCATCCCCATTTTACAGATGAGGTAACTGGGGCTCCGAGAAGTTGTGACTTCAAGGTCACACAGCAGGCGTGGCGGAATGGAATTCGAACCCATGACCTCTGACTCCAAAGCCCGTGTTCTTTCCCCTGAGCCACGCTGCTTCTCTACAGCATCCTTCCCTGGCCTGGAATGCCCTCCCTCCACACATCTGCCAAACTAGCTCTCTTCAAAGCCCTACTGAGAGCTCACCTCCTCCAGGCGGCCTTCCCAGACTGAGCCCCCTTTTTTCTCTCCTCCCCATCCCCCCCTCTGCCCTACCTCCTTCCCCTCCCCACAGCGCTTGTATCTGTACAGATTTATTACTCCATTTATTTTACTTGTACATATTAACTATTCCATATATTTGTTAATGATGTGCATATAGCTGTAATTCTATTTGTTCTGTCTATTTTGACACCTGTCTACATGTTTTGTTTTGTTGTCTGTCTCCCCCTTCTAGACCGTGAGCCCACTGTTAGGTAGGGACCGTCTCTATATGTTGCCAACTTGTATTTCCCAAGCACTTAGTACAGTGCTCTGCACACAGTAAGCGCTCAATAAATACGATTGAATGAATGAATGAATGCTGGTAGGGGGCAGCCCCTGCTCCCCAACCTTACTTGGCAGTGGAGGCGAGGGCAGTTGGAGGGTGAGGAGCAGGGCTTAGCACTCAGTAGACCTTTCTCACGGACCCCCAGACTTCCCCAAGCCCGTACTTGGGGGAGACAGACAATGTTCCACAAAGGCCCTTCTGTGTCAGGGCAGCCAAGGGGAGCGAGGAGGATGGAAAACCAACCAACATCCCCACCCAGAGGTAGGATTTATTAAGTGTCCGCTGGTCTGGAGTTCTTTGTGTTATTGTTCCCTGTTTATCCCCTTTCCCTCCTCCTAACTCACATTGTGGTCCATTAAGACAAGGGGATGAGGGACCAATGGAATGCAGAGGATGATCATCATTGATTCCCCCAACCACCAGAACACAGAGATTTGAGGTCAACATGGGATGGGCAGCTGGGAGTGGGGGTGGGGTATGTAAATCCTTTTCAAATGATATGTTAATTCATCTCTCAGGTACTGTATTAGGTGCTTGGGTGAGTACAGTATAATCGAGTTGGTAGACACAGTCCCTGCCCACAACAAGCTCATAGTCTAGAGGACAAGTCTCTGTAATAAAAATATTAATAATAATGATGATGATGGCGTTTATTAAGCGCTTACTATGTGCAAAGCACTGTTCTAAGCACTGGGGAGGTTACAAGGTGATCAGGTTGTCCCACGGGGGGCTCACAGTCTTCATCCCCATTTTACAAATGAGGTAACTGAGGCACAGAGAAGTTGTGACTTGCCCAAAGTCACACAGCTGACAATTGGCAGAGCCGGGATTTGAACCCATGACCTCTGACTCCAAAGCTCATGCTCTTTCCACTGAGCTACGCTGCTTCTCTGATATAGTGTGGGGGTTCCTCATAAATCCCAAGGACCATAGTGGGACAATTGTCCATTCATCCCCCTTACCAGTAACTTCTTATGGGTAAGTGGAAATCAGTTCCCAGACAGAGATCTAGTGACATATGGGCCAGACACATTGCACATCATAGGCTGATGCACAATTATCCTCCCCTTTGTCTGATCACCCATTACTTTCAATTATCAGAATCATCTATTTCAATTTGTTTCAAATGCTATTAAATTCAAATACTGTCAATGATACAGCATGTTAAATCCGCCGGACAGTTTTTTGCCATGAGAACCCTACTAAATTTCATCTATTTCATCTCTTAGAGCTTTTGAAATGTCTCTGTGATGCAAAAGATTAATGTGTCTGTTAACCAGAAGGCTGGTGGTTTGAGCCCCCCTCCCCCACCCTCAGGGATTTCAGGTGTTTATCCTCTACATCATGAGCTACTTATGGGCAGGAAATGTGCCCACCAATTCTATAGTAGTTCTCCCCTAAGTGTCTAGTACAGTATTTAGTACACAATAAGCACTCAAATACCACTGACTGATATCAGTTTGGGAGGTTCACAGCTTCACCCAGAGCATCAAATCTCCACTTTAGGGTTCATGTCACCTCATTCGAATTATATCCGAAAGACAGTAGTGCATTATAGAACTGGAATGGACCTTGAAATGTCATCAGTTCCATCCCCCTTCCTGTGAGCTAGAATTGGGGTTAGGACCTCACAAACCATTCCATATGGATTAGAATAGGTTTTCTTTTTTAAGGAACTTCAAAAAAGGAAAATCCACACTTGGTGAATTTTCACTCTCAGGATATTGTTCCTCCAATCTGCTGAAGTTTGGGATCATTCCTTCTTGCCTTCCTGAGTGGATAAGAACAGCTAGCCCCCATTCTTTTGCCTACTTAATAACCATAACACAATTACCCCTCACTTTTTCTTTCCTTAATAATGGATGGATGTACATTTTCATCATCTCATTCCCATAAACATTCATAGAACATAAGGACACAGTCTAGGGATACACAACATGTAGGCTCAGGACAGAAGTGGATAGGAGCCAAAATGGCTTTTATGGTTCAGGATGTTGCAAGTAACTCCCAGGGCCAAAAATGGATTGTCAGTCGTAGACCTCTGAGTGTTCTCCTAATACGGTTACAGCTATTTCAGGTTGACATCTCCGATCTGGATGGGGCTTTAATGAAAACAAAGCTATCTTATAGAAGTCCTCAGCTGCCCAACATGCCAGAGGGTGAGGGCTTAAATCTCATCTTCCCTTCCCCACCCTCCAACCAACTACCTCACTTCTTCCACAATAGACATCACTTGAAATGCTTTCCTGACAATCATGACAACCCTCACTTAGGCATGGGATTCCCAGCTGAACAAAATCACTGGTTCATTTTGTTGTCTTCTCTTGAACAATCAAAATCTATTTAAATGTTAATTTTTTTCATTGCCATGTTCTTTAACCTACTAATGTTGCAGCAGAGTCTAATTAAAATCTTAACCATGCCTGCTTTGCTGGGAAGCTACCCAGGAGGAGTGAGAAGCAGCCAGTGGCTGTGACTACAGGATGTATTCTCTGAAGACTAAATTCTGCCTGGCTACTGGAAGCAGCTCCCGACTAAATGATATGCACGTGTAAAATGGAAGATATTTGCTCTAATTTAGGAAATGGAGCATTTGTTTGTTAATCCTGGGTTTAATTCCAACTCAAAAGTGATATACTGTGAAATGGTAAAAGGAAACTGAGGACATCTACATAATTTAAACTGTAGTTTTTTTAGGCTGTAAGCTTTTGTTGTATGCAGAGAACTTCCCACCTCACTTTGGCTAGCCCCATCTCGTCCCATTAATCCCTGCCAAGACATTAAACCATATTAAAACGTATCTTCATTTTCACACTAATTAGATTCACCCAATACTTACTACTGTCCAAGACAGGTCCATGTTACCGTCCACCTTGGGCACTCACACCATGGAGCTGTAGACAGTTGATAAAACCATTATATGATCAAAATGACTCATCTGCTTTGGGTGGGGGGAGGCATGCCCTGCCACACTGAAATATTAGGTCATTAGCCCCTCTCAGATCCTGATAGTACCCCCGTGTTCATTTGAGTGTGTATAGAGAGTTTTTAATTGCCAAATCTCTATCCCCAATTTACCACTCTGTTAGGTTTATCATGGGCCAGGAATGTGTCATTTCACTAGTCTATACTTTGCAATAACCTAGTACAGTGCACTCATTAAGTGGCTGCTCAGTTAAATACAACTACTACCACCATTCTCACCACCTAAATATATGTGCTTCCTAGCCATCTCTCTGTGCAGCACTAATGGAACTTGGAAATTGGTGCCAGGGGAAGGTTTGATCAACCTCCCCCTAACCCCACCTATGTCTTTATGGAAGAAGTATGGGCAATTAAGGACAATTACTGAAGGAGACATCTGTGCACTTATTCTCTCTCTTAAATAATCTCAGCCACCAAACCACTGAGTTTGACTTCCCAGGTACCTGGAATGATTCCAGTGTTCTACTTCTAGGTTCACTCTAGAATCCAAACCCATTACTCTTAGCTAGGCTGATGTAACCGTGGGACTGGAGACTGCATGCAGTTCACCATCATGGAAGCCTCTGAACCCCCTCCCTCTGCTTCTGAGGGTCCCCCGGCCCCTACCCTCTGCTCCTGGTGCCCTAGTTCAATTCAAGCAATGGTGGTGCTGCTCACCAGGGCTAGGAGACAGGGCTAGGAACTCACCAGGGCTACATAAGGCTGAACAAGAATCAGAGAGGGATTTGGCCCCAAAGGTGATTATCTGCTCCTCCAACTTCCCTAGAGGTAAGTGTCAGGTTGGAGGGAAGCTTTGGATAAATAACCCTGTAGTGAGAATCAGCCATTAGGAGCCCAGGGGGTAAATGAGGAGCAGAGAGTCAGTCCTCACCTTCACTCCTGGCTGGGAGATAATTTCCCAAAATAGGTAGGGTCAACAGCTTGACCTAGTTAGTCCAGGTAAGAAGTTACTGCTCTTATTGTCAGTCTAAATGACACCCCCCCCCCCCCCCCCCGCAACTTTCTGCATGTAGGAACTAGTAGAAAAGGAGGGGAGTTTACATGGTTTAGAAATGGTTGGGGAAATCCCCACTGTTAGTTGGCTGATGAAGCAGGACTAGTAAGAAACATGGATTTTGCCAACCATTTTCAGCTGCTGTTTATAAGATTTTGTTAGCTATTGGTAACCTTCAGTCATCTTGTTCTAAACCAAACAAGAAACTAATTTCCTTCCTGCTGCATTTGTCTTCCAAACCCATTTTTATCATTTTTGTTGCTCTTCTCTGAATTCTCTGCACAATAGCTGTGATTTACTGTGTGTTCTTTAAAGTCTTTTGAAAATGAATGGTCATTTAAAAGCAAAATGTATAAAACAAACAAAAGTCATTGTCTCCTCCCTTGATGGGTATAGGCAGCACTATCCTCAACAAGGATCTCGTACACCCAACAGCTGCTACCCAGAGCCTTTTCCAACCTCTGATTGGCTGGAGAATCTCACACAACTTCTTGTATAGGGGTTAGCCATATCCATGTGATTGTTGCCAGCAGCTTCCAGAGACCATTACAAATAGCTCAAGCAAACTACAAAGAAGAGGGCATTGGGTTTGATGATATTTTTAGGAGCAGCAGAGGTGAAAAAACCCAGCTTAGCGCCAACTTTTTTTTTATGGCATTTGTTAAGTGCTTACTATGTGCAAAGCACTGTTCTAAGCATTGAAGGGCCTACAAGAGAGATTGTATGGTCAGTGTTTGGGACTTGGAGTGTGGCCTCATCTGAACAGGATAATAATGGTATTTAAGTGCTTCCTATGTGCCAAGCACTGTAATGAACACTGGGGTACAAACAAAATAATCAGGTCAGACATAGTCCTTGTCCCACAAGGAGCTTATAGTCTAAGTAAAAGGGAGAATTGAATCCCCATTTTTTACATATGTGGAAACTAAAGCACAGAGAAGTTAAGTAACTTGCCCAAGGTTGCATAGTAGGAAAATGGCAAAGTCAGGCTTAGAAACCAGGTCCTCTGTCTTCCAGATCCATGGTCTTTCTATTAGGCCATGCTGTTTCTCTTTGCTAGATTACTACTCCTGGAGAGAAGGAATTACGCCTTCTCTTTTGTATGCTCCCAAGAACTCAGTACAGTGCTCTGCAAATAGTGCTCAAGAAATTCTGTTGTTGCTGATGAAGATTAGAGTAGCTGAGAGACCTGAGATGTATGTTCTAAGGGGCTCAGACATTTAGTCCAGGGAAATCTAAGGGAACATTCTGCTCCGTCCAGGAAGCAGTTGAGAGTACAGGACCTTTTGAACCATATGTTTTTGAGTGCCTTTTGATTGGGGTCGGAGCCATTAAGGCACATGGGTGTTTGGCTGTGGCCATTTTGGTTTGGTCCAGTAGTTACTAACTCAGTGAGACAGAGCACTCCTCTCTCACTGTGCTCATTTCCTGGGCTACCTTAAGGAGTAGGCAGTGAGCAAAGGTCATGACTGATTTTTAATCTGATGAAAAAAAGCACTAAATGATTTTTTTTTTTCATTTTTACAACTGAAATTTATGTACAGTTAATGCTTCCAGGAAAAGCAACCCCTCCTGAAAGTGACTTTCTCTTTGCAGTTAGTCCACATCACCCAACTTTGACAAGAAAGGGCATCCAATTAGATAGATGGCCCAGTCTGACATATCAATTTCCTAGCAGCCATTCCTGCATGTTAATTATTGCATCTTCGTACTTGGAACAAGCACACAGCAAAATTTTCATCCAACATTATTTGAAATTATTTGAGCTCATTAGTAATTGAATAAAAATCTGGGTGTTTTATGTGAAAATAAAAGTTAAGTGGGTCTACATAAGAGTAGCATAACCTAAATATTCTGAAGATTAAGTGCATTTAATTGAAATGGAAATCAATAATGTGTGAAAATACCTCTGGCTATCCTAATTGCCTATGCTGTAGTGAATGATTTGAATTGTTAGACGATGATGTCACAGCTGAAGTGGTGTGCCTTAAAACCCTTTGCTAACCGGAGAATTGCAGGGAAGGAAGCACAAGCAAAATTACAAATCCTATAGTGCAGATGGGCTGGTTTCATTAACTATTGGGAAATTCTGAGAGAATTTCAACCAGTAGTGGGAAGATTCCTCATTTCAGTAAGTGGAATGGACTTGTCCTTAATTTTCCTTGGTGAAGAAGCTGCAGTTACTTTTGCAGTTCTTACATGCTTGCAGTCTGAGACCCAGTGTGAAGAAGGTTTACATGGTGAGATACTTCTCTCTACTTAAGCTATAACTAGGGTTCAAAGGAAGCTAGGATGAGCTAATTTGGACTTCTTTTATTCTAAAACTTTCCCAACCACCTACCCAGAAGCAAACCCTGAAGGTTGCCATGTAGCCAAGCACTTGGTGAGTGTCTTCTGGTAATCTGGTAATCAAGCTTTGCATTTGCAGCTTTAACCCTGAGTGGCCATTAAAACATTCTTTAAGTCTCAGCTTTTGTATCTTATGTGCTATTTTTCCCAGTTATAGTATTGATTAAATCATGACTTTGGCCAGTATTCTGTTTGGAAATCTGTTTTGGCCTTGATTGTTTGGATCCTGGTTGGGATTTCTAGTCCCACACTTCCCTTGGATTGGTCTGAGTACAAGATGGTTGACTTTTGTCTTAGTTTGGTGTTATTCAGCTAAACAGACTCAATTTTTCGCATCTAATAAGAATAACATTATTTGTATGTCCAGCCTGGGATGGTGGTACTTGAGCTGTAGTCTGAAGAGCATTAAATTCCTTCAAAATTTAAAAATATGATGAGTACCCATGACTATTTTTTTTCAGACTCCAAGAATCTGTATAGGTATGGGCTATTAGAGAATATAAGTACTCTGAATGCACTAGCTGTAAATTTTCCAGAAGGCTTCTTAACAGTTGCCACAGAATTATGATTAAAAACCAGATGCCCTTGAGCTTACTAAATGCTTATGAATGATTTGTCTTAAAAATATCATTGCAATCCTCATTTGCATTGCAAAACTGAATTCAGCTGCAAGTCTAGAAAGAAGTTTTAGAGGCTTTGTCATGGCACGTTGCCATGAGGTTATTTTTCCCTGCTGGGTAACGAAACAAACGTGCTAATTAATGGTGCTTAATAGTCCTCAAAATTAATTCTTTGTTACCTGTAGTATTTTAATTATTCCCCTGTGAAAATTAGAACTATGCCTTGGGCCTTTAAATAGCTTTGAGGTGACTTGTTGATGTGTGAGTCCCGACTACCTTGAAAGTACTTCCTGCGGTACCGTGAAGCTATTCCGACTTTATGGACAGAGATCCTCCATGTCCCCAGAACTGATGGTTTTTGAGGCGGCTTTACAAAGCGATCATTCCCTTTCTCAAATCTGTTAAGGCTCAATTTTGTTATTGGTCGTGAAGAGAGTTGAGGTGTAGCTGAGGTGTAGGGGGAGAAGAGAGTGAATAAATAGGAATGGGAGAACTGAATGAGTGTCTTAAAACTGATTATGCTTGATGTCGGGACAAATAGGTAATCACTGAAGGATTTTGAGGAATAGGGAGATGTGTGCAGAATGGGAATGATGCTTTAGAAAAATCGTTTAGGCAGCAAAGTGAAGTATGGACTGGAGAGGGCAGAGATTGATTGGAGACTGGGACGCTGATGCAGTAATCAAATCAGGATATGACAAATGCTTGGACCAGTGTCATGGTCATTTGAATGGAGAGGAGGGGATGGATTTTGAAAATGTTGTGGAGAAAAATCTCATAAGATTTGGTGACAGACTGGGAGGAGTGGTGGAGTCAATGTTAATGCCACGTTTGTGAGTTTGAGAGAGTTGTGTGGTCAACTGATGGTGGAAGAGAGGATTTGGGAGGGAAGATGAGAAGTTAAGTTTTGGAAATAACTGAGCTAGAGGTGCCCGCCTGATTAACTTGTGTCTATCCCAGTACTTAGTACCGTGCCCAGCTTTTTTTACCATGTAAAAAAGCAATTAGAAAAAAAAAACAAAAACAGGACATCCATGTATACATGTCCTGGAGGCAGGAAGAAATGTAAGGATGCAGCAAAGAAGAGATATCCAGAATAGCAAGGTAGATTTGGAAGTAATTCACATAGAGGTGGTAGTTAAAGCCATCAGAGTAGATGAGCTCCCCAAGGAAGTGTGTGAGGTGCAAAGAGAACAATTTCAAATGAGCCCACCAGGTTCCACTGCCTCTTCCCATCGCAGGGCAACCGCCACTCCATGTTGGAGGCCACATCCTCCAACCTGGGCTGGGAAGAAGGCCCTGGCGGTCGAGAGCTCAGATACACAGACATCTCAAACCAACCCTGCCATCTCCAGCCTTCTTTCCTCAGCCTCCCAGTCCTCTCTCAGGCTTCACCACATCCCATTGTCTTCCAAACTCTACCTTCATTCCCTCCCTTCGTGGGCCCTAAGTAGAAACTCTGAAGGATGGTATCTGGGTTATCCCAGCTGGAAAAATTTCAAAGATGTCTTCTTGGGGAAGCAGTATTTTGAACGCAACAATCTCTGTTATTATTACCCCCATCACCACCATCATAATGACAAAATTGCCTCTTTTGGAACAAAGGACTCAGATCAACCAAGACTCAAGGAGGTTAAATTGAAAAAGGGGCCAGGCACTTCAAAAGAATGCTGGAAAAGCACACAACAAAGGCAGTCAATTTGTGGGTGCCCTGGGGACTGGATTGCTGTTCTTTTCACACTGATTTTTTCAGCCACAGCCACACCAAAAAAAGATTGCTACTAGTAGCAACATCTAGACATATATGCCAATGCTTATATAGATTGAGAGAGAGAGAGAGAGAAATAGAGAAAATATATGGTATACAAATCTAATTTTATATATAAAATAAGCAGACCTGTACTTTTACAGGTGTGATTGAAGTAATGGGGGTCAAGAGAGAAACAGAAATAAGGGAAACCAGCAGGGGATTTTGAGAAAGCAGCCGAACCCCCAGGGATATGTCTTATATGGAGAAACACACACACACACACACAAACACACACACACACACACACCCCACCCCCCGCTGAAATATTTACCAACAAAGACAGGGCCAGCTCTACATCGTAGGCTACCCTGAGGCAGTGAAAAATTGGCCCCTCGCTCTTATTCTGTATGAAATCATCGTGCTTTGCTGTGTGTGTATTATTTTCCATATGGTATCAGTATGTTACACTCGTGTGTTTCTCCCGAGGGACTTCTAACCTCACCCCTTGCTCCACAGTCATTTTGTTCTCTTCCCAGATCTCTGTTTCACACTATTACGATTTGGGCTAGGTGCTTTCAAGCTTAATAATAATAATGATGGTATTTGGAAAGCACTTACTATGTGCCAAACACTGTTCTGAGCACTGGGGTAGATACAAGGTAATCAGGTTGTCCCACGTGGGGCTCACAGTCGTAATCCCTGTTTTACAGATGAGGTAACTGAGGCACAGAGAAGTTAAGTGACTTGTCCAAAGTCACACAGCTGTTAAGCGGCCTTAACTGCCATCCCTATGATAATGGTGATGATAATAATAGTAATGATAATAATTGTGGTATTTTAACAAATACCAAATATTTTAACAATGCTCACAGTGGGCCAAGCACTGTACTAAGTGCTGGGGTAGATACAAGATATTCATGTCAGACATAACCCCTGCCTCCGTCAAGGTTCACAGTCTAAGTAGGAGGGAGAATAGGTATTGAATCTCCATTTTACAGATGAGGAAACTGGGACACTGAAAAGTTAAGTGACTTGCCCGGGGTTACACAACAGATAAGTGACAGAGCTGGGATTAGAGCCCAGGTCCTCAGATTTCTAGGCCTATCCTCTTTCCACTAGGCTGCACTGATGATGAGCTTTGATGCAAGGGGATGTCTCGCTTGCTTACCATCCAAAGTCGCCCCTGAACAAAGGCAGCCTCAGTTCAGAGAGCAATCGTGGAGCACTTGTGGCGAGGGGAGAACGGGGAATGCTACTAATACCATTGCTGTCTGCTAGGCTGATGCTCAGACCTTCAGCCAGAAAGAGCTGTAAAATGGGGATTAAGACTGTGGGACATGGACTGTGTCCAACCTGATTAGTTTGTATCTACTCCGGTGCTTAGTTCAGTGCCTAGCACACAGTAAGCGCTTAACAAATGCCATTAAAAAAATAAGGGAGCTAGCATGGAAAGTCTGTTGCACAGCAGCAGGCTGGCAGCTCCAATAATGAGAAGAGGTAAGTGAAAATGTGTCTCCCACTCTGTCCTCACCATCAGCTGGTAGACTTCTTTCTCCAAGCCACTAAGGTGGCAAACATCTCTGTGAGTGAGAATAGGAGTTTGTGAGAGAGAGAGAGAGAGAGAGTCAGAGAATGAATGAATGAATGGATATATAGCAGCCCCATGATGACTGTAAAGGAGTAGGAAGCCTGTTGGCTAATCCCTTTTTCCTGGGATTTATTTTGGACATTAAGGCTGGGGACTCCAGTGAGGGCAGTGGAGGTGGTAAGCAAGAATCTTCCAAGAAAACCTCTGGAGTTGTGAGGCAAACTGTGATGTTTTCAAATACCATCCTTAAAGAGGTTGGCCTCACAATCATCCCCACACAATAAAAGCAACATGGCCTAATGGATAAAGCGCAGGCCTAGGAACAAGAGGATTTGGGTTCTAATTCCGGCTCTGCCACTTGTCTGCTGTGTGATGTTGGGAAAGTCACTTAACTTCTGTGTGCCTCAGTTATCTCATCTGTAAAATGGGCATTAAGACTGTGAGCCCCATATGGAACATGAACTGAATTCTATATGATAATGCTGTATCTACCCAGGCATTTAGTACAGTGTCTGGCACATAAGTGCTTAATAAATACCAATAGAAAAAAAAAATTCATGTGGCCTGACATGGTGAGACCCAAAGTCAAGCAGTCAATCAGTGCTATTTATTGAGTGCTTAGAGTGTATAAAGAACTGAACTAAGCACTTAGCACTTGGTTGATATTCACTCCAAGTCCAGGAAAGATTGTGGTGTGCATGGTATGGCCAGCTACAGTTAAACAAAATTTAGTTAATTTTGGGGGAAGGGCCAGAAGAGGAAAATAAAGAAACTGCCATCCCACCAAAGACTTGGATACGAAACAACTCATGCGATAATCAAGTAAACTTTTGTCACAAAGACTCAAGTTATGAGAGAGCAATAAAACCTGAAAAAAGTGGAAGATAATAATTGTAGTATTTATTAAACATTTCTTACATGCCTAGAACTGTATTAAGTGCTGGGGTAAATACAAGATAATCAGGTTGGATACAATCCCTGTCCCACAAGATCATCAGTGAAGAGAGATGCGAAGTGGTAGTCCAGATACTAATTTGTCCTCTGGCCTGCCGCAGCCCTGGCTAGCATAACCAGGCTTCAAGAGCTGGCCTAGTTCTCTGTCCTGCCCTGAGCCTCTAAATCCAAGAAACTGGAGAAGGAGTTGTGGGGTCCCCCTGATTGACACTCTAGGAGACAAGTTGATACAATACCCAGCAGCTCAGCACTTGGACCATCTGAACAGCAGCATCAAACTCAGGAGTTGCTAAAGAAGATACGGAGGGAAAGGAAAAGACCAAGTGCAGGAGAAGAGAGGAGTCAATAATAATATTTTTTAAGTGCTTACAATGTATCAAGCACTGTTCAAAGCACTGGGGTAGATATAAGCTAATCAGGTCAGACACAGTTCCTGTCCCTCATGGGGCTCACATGGGGAGAATTATTTAAT
Organism: Tachyglossus aculeatus; assembly: GCF_015852505.1. Taxonomy (NCBI): domain Eukaryota; kingdom Metazoa; phylum Chordata; class Mammalia; order Monotremata; family Tachyglossidae; genus Tachyglossus; species Tachyglossus aculeatus. The sequence continues at coordinate 53,022,846 of NC_052074.1, read as the reverse complement.
TCCCATTTTACAGATGAGGCACAGAGAAGTGAAGTGACTTGCCCCAGGTCGCACAACATTGGAGTTGGGATTAGAATCCAGGTCCTCTGACTCCCAGTCCCATGCTCTTTCCACTAGGCCATGCTGCTTCTCAAGTGAAAGGAAGAAAAAGTAGAAGGCAGAGATTGGGGGGAAAAAGCCCAGAAGCATATCCCTCATCTCCCCACCACCAACCCTTGCATACAGTGGAAGTTCTCCATTTAAACATTCACATTTTGGAAAAATCAATGAGAAGTGAGTGACCTTCAGAATTTCCTCTCCGAAGTGTTTAATACAATGCTCTGCACACAGTAAATGCTCAATAAATATCATTGGTTAATTTCCTACCAACTCCCAGAGGGAGGGCTTTCGTAGGTAACAGTGATTTCCAACACACCAGCCCAGATGCCTAGGCAGTTTCTCTGCCTATACACTGTATAAAGTGGAATGGACCACATATGACTTGTCTTTGTTAAGGACCTTTGGTTGTCATTTCATCTAGATTTCATTCATCAGTATGCCGCCCTGAGACTCTCTAGTGGAAGTTGGACGGAGCATCAAGCATCACCCAGCGCAACTCACCAGAGATGACCCACCACCTCTCTTCTCAACCCCCCAGGCTTTGCCCAGTACGTGAGCTGCAATCTTAGTGAAATTAATTTAACGGAAAATTACTTTTTAGTAAACGTTATGTCTTTTTTAAACCTAATTAATCTAATTCAACCATGTATAATTTATCACTTTATTTATGGATACTTTTTAATTAAACCCCACCATAGTTTTTGATGCACTGAGAGACAGGCAGCTGGGGGGTTTCTTGAGCTTTCACAGTGGTCTGGGAAGACCCAGTTCTCGCCACTCAGGCTGAGGAGCCTATGGCGACCTGAAGCCAGCCTCCTTCGTCCCACATGCTACTGTGCTGCTCTCTCCACGTCACCGCCTCTCCAGAAACCCCTCGAGCCTGAGCAGGGGTCCCTTTCTGGAGGTAGCATGGCCCTGAGGCTGGTGGAGCTAGCAGGCTGGGGACTGGGACAGAGCAGTGGTCTCTGGGGCCTGTGGGATGCAGGGAAGGCCCTGCTTGCCAACCCAGGTCAGGTTCCTCTTGGGAAGCAGCACTTCCCTACTGGGTGCCCCTGGTCCCACTGCTTGGCAGAAAAACAGGTTGGTGGCGACACTAAGCTGAGAGCTAGCCCCACCTGGAATTTCAAGGGGTCCCCAGGGCGAAGCAGGTCTGCCTTGGGAACCCCTGGACCACTCGGCGGGGAGAATGATGAAGAAGCGGAACAGCTTGCCAGAGCAATGCAAGTGCAGCCAGCGCTATTAAGACATGTAATAATAATAATAATGGCATTTATTAAGTACTTACTATGTGCAAAGCACTGTTCTAAGTGCTGGGGAGGATACAAAGTGATCAGGTTGTCCCGTTGGGGGCTCACAGTCTTAATCCCCATTTTCCAGATGAGATAACTGAGGCACAGAGAAGTGAAGTGAGTTGCCCAAAGTCACACAGCTGACAATTGGCGGAGCTGGGATTTGAACCCATGACCTCTGACTCCAAAGCCCGTGCTTGTTCCACTGAGCCACACTGCTTCTCTAGTCTCCTGGCTCCCTCTGACCTCTGGCAATAATAATAATATCAATCAATCAATCAATCGTATTTATTGAATTCTTACTGTGTGCAGAGCGCTTGGGAAGTACAAATTGGCAACATATAGAGACAGTCCCTACCCAACAGTGGGCTCACAGTCTAAAAATTAATACTAATACTAATTAATACTAATAAGCACTTACTGTGTTTTGAGTACTGGGCTAAGCACTGGGATGGATATAAATAGATCAAACGTGGTCTCTGTCCCATCGAGGGCTCACGGCCCCCTAAAAGACAGGGACTGCATCTGACCTGATTAATTTGTTTCTACTCCTGCGCTTAGAACAGTACTTGATAAATAGTAAGCACATAACAATACCATAATTATTAGTAGCGGGGAAGGAGAGCAGGTGTAAAATCTCCATTTTACAGATTGGGAAATGGAGGCACAGAGAAGTGCCTGAGGTCACACTGCCGACAAGTGGTGGAGCTGGTATTAGAATCCAGATCTTCCTGTCTCCCAGTCCCGCCTCCTCTCCACAAGGCCCCACTGCTTCTCCAGAGCAATGAACCTGACTCTGCTATGCAGAGGACTGGGGGCCCCTAAAGCTTGGGGCCCAAGGCACTTGCCCTGGTTTACCCTTAACTAGAGGTGTCAAGTACTCTGCTCCCCAGCACACCCAATGTTACGTCCCCAGGTGACACTCCCAGTGAACTCATGAAAATGCAAGCTCCTCAGATTTTCCTGTTGACCACTTTCAGAAATTGCTCTTCTATTTTGGTTTTTGACTTCCACTATTCAGCTTTCTTTCCTTCCTTGTAATGTGTAGACGTTGGGAGAATATGCTGGGTTTGTGCAACTGTTAGACTCAGGGGAGCAAGACCCCCAGCAGCCCAGTGGTCTTATAATTCAAGTGAGAAAAATGAGGGGGAAGGGAATTTAGGAGATAATTAAACAGAGCCCACAAGGCCAAGCTGAGCAGTGACTCACTGTTCTAAGTGCTGGGGAGGTTACCAGGTGATTAGGTTGTCCCATGGGGGGCTCACAGTCTTAACCCGCATTTTACAGATGAGGTAACTGAGGCACAGAGAAGTTAAGTGACTTGCCCAAAGTCACACAGCTAACAATTGGCAGAGCTGGGATTTGAACCCCTAACCCCTGACTCCAAAGCCCGTGCTGTTTTCCACTGAGCCAGGCTGCTTCTCTACTCCACACTCAGTGACCCCATGAGTCCAGCAGTCCCCATACCGAGGGACATGTCCTTGACTGAGGTCAGTGGGAGAGCACGAGAGGAGCCACATCAAGCCCACTCCCCTCCTACCTCCTCATCTTCGTTAGTCATTACAGTGAACCGAGGCTGGCACACCCCGCCCCCAGTGGTTTCTTAAATGACTGGGGCATTCACCCTCCAAAGACCACCCCCAACTTTCTGGTTTAATATCGGGTTCCTGGATGTATTAATGCTTTCCTGGGACTAAGACTCTCATAAAGGCTTCTATAACAACAGCCTTTACGGGGGCTTGGGGAAGTATTGAGCCCTCTCTGTTTCATTAATGTAATTGCTTCCCGAGGCTACGCACTATCAATCCTCATCTCCTGGGTCTCACTCTAGAACAGGTAGAATCTGTCCATCTGAAAATCATCCTGGAGTTTCCACTGAAAATAAAGATACCCCATGAAAAATACCTAGTTGTGCACTAATCCTATAAACAGCCATTTTCCACCCCTATTCCATGATGGGACTGTCTTCAGCCAAGAGTGTGTTATGAAACATTACAGGATGGTCATAAGGAATCGAACAGAATGGGGTTTATCAGTTGCCAAAGTCCTATATTGCTGTATTTCATTTCAGCAATAAACAGTGTATCTATTAAGTTTGAACCCTGGGTGATTCATGCCTTGAGGCTAGCAAGAGTGTGTAGAAAAGGTGACAGGAGTTAGAGAGAGCCTCAAAACTGGAGTCATTTGTGGGGCAATGTGCAATTTATCACTTGGGTTGAATTATGTGGGCTGGGAGCTGCTTGCTGAACTAACATTCAGTGGTGCTGATTGACTAGGAAGAGACAGAAAGACCAGGTTTTCACAGACAAACCAAGAGAAAGAACAAGAGGTCAAAGGAGGCCTATATCATTCATTCATTCATTCATTCATTCATTCATTCAATAGTATTTATTGAGTGCACACTGTGTGCAAAGCACTGTACTAAGTGCTTGGAAAGTATAATTCAGCAATAAAGAGAGACAATCTGGGCTTACAGTCTAGAAGGGGAGAGACAGACATCAAAACAAGTAAACAGATGTCAATATAAATAAACAGAATTATAGATATATACACATCAAAACAAGTAAACAGGCATCAATATAAATACATTCCCAGTCCTGTGCTTTATCCACTGCACCATGCGACTTCTTGACTGACTTTTTTCCAACTTCACCACCAACTTCATCTTCTGAGGTTGACTGAAATAACTTTTGTGAAAAACTGGACCTTTGAGATGCCAGACTCATGCATCTTTCCCTTCTCTTTCAGTAACTGTGGGAGATCGGGAGGTGTGTGATGGGGAAATTTGGGACCTAAAGTCCCAGAATCATGTAGGACCTAAACTGAGTGTGTTCTGAGCATGCTCCAGCCTCGATCAATCAATCATATTTATTGAGCGCTTACTGTGTGCAGAGCACTGTACTAAGCGCTTGGGAAGTACAAGTTGGCAACATATAGAGACAGTCCCTACCCAACAGTGGGCTCACAGTCTAAAAGGGGGAGACAGAGAACAAAACCAAACATACTAACAAAATAAAATAAATAGAATAGATATGTACAAGGAAGCCTGAGCACTTAAAGCCATCAAGAGCAGCTGGGGTTGATGCCAAGGATAGTTTGCTGTCGTCACATTCCAAGATATTTAAGTCCTTTATTCATTATTTTACAACCTACAAAAAGTCTGTAGCTAAACTGGAACATTTGGTCAGCCTAGGTTTGCCCCGGGCAGATTTGGGCCCAAACCGGAATTTTCTACCAAAAAAATTATCTTAAAATCCAGCCTGCCCTATGCTGATAAAATGTGACCAAGTTAGTAATTTGAAAAATGAACCATAGATAATAGACATGGAAGCCTTTGAAAAGGTAAAAAGAGGAATAGAAATGCAGGGATGAAAAGCCCAGGTCACCCAACCACCTCTGAAAATAATAGAAAAATAGCGACCTATGTGTATAGTATCGTTAATTCCCCATGGTGTTTTGTAAATCTAGACCACTTCCTACCAGATAAAATAAACTGCACTTGGTAGTTAATTATATTTTTTAGGTGAGATATCTTGTTATTTAGTCCAGTAAGGTATCACCTATGTTATCATTTCCCAAACGATGCCCCAGTGATCTTTGCATCTAGGGGGACCTCCCAACAAAGTTCTCAATTTACCCCCAGGAGTACTTCACTTAGCTAGCAGAATCTAGACTGATCTACTTTGTGTACATCATTTTTCAGAGGTCTCAGGATGCTTTTTTTAGCACTGAGAAGAGATCTACAATTGCAACAACTAGAAATTAGCAACTCAAATGACTTTTGAGACATTTGGGTACCATCGCCTTTAAGAATAGAGCATTTTTTTAAAATGATAGACTGGGAAAAAGAAATGCAGACAACTGCTGGCTGTCAGGGTCGCAAGGCAAAATTTCAAGGCCTAAGAAGGTGTTTCTACTTAGTAATCTGCTGAGCTAAAAAGATGATAGTAACAATGAGAAGCCCTGTGGCCTCTTGAATAGAGCACAGGCCTGGGAATCAGAAGGACCTGGGTTCTAGTCCTGGCTCCAACATTTGTCTGCTGTGTGACCTTGGGCAAGTCACTTCATTTCTCGGGACCTCGTTATCTCAGTTGTAAAATGGGGATTAAGACTGTGAGTCCCACGTGGGACATGACCTGTGTCCAACCTGATTACCTTGTTTCTACGCCAGCTCTTAGGACAGTGCCTGACATATAGTATGAACTTAACAAGTACCATAAAAAAATAATAGCAGTAGTTGTTATGTGCTGACTATGTGTCAAAAACTGTTAAGTGCTGGCGTATATACAATACAATCAGATCAGAAATCAAAATTCAATTCTAATTTAAATGAATATTGGGCTTGAAGATAACAATGGGATAATAATAATAATTGTGGTATTTGTTAAGTGCTTACTATGTGCCAGGCACTGTACTCAGCGCTGGGGTGGATACAAGCAAATTGGGTTGCAACAGTCCCTGTCCCATGTGGGGTTGCACAATCTCAATCCCCATTTTGCAAGTTAGGTAACTGAGGCTCAGAGAAGTGAAGTAATTTGTCCGAGGTCACACAGCACAAGTGGTGGAGCCAGGATTAGAACCCATGACCTTCTGACTCCCAGTGGTCTTTCTACTATACTATGCTGCTTCTCCAATAGAAGGAACAGAAGAATAGAATAGAAGGATTAGAAGGAACCGCACAATGAATTATTTTTCTCCAGAAAAATTCTCATTGAAATTCGGTATGAGAAGTGCAGACTCATCTCCACTTATATTATCATTCAGTAGACGATCTAAAACAGATGAGTAAGCTTCTGGGCTTTGCTGGCAGGACAGAAAGTTCATCCTGAGAGCTGAGAGGATGTGCTGGTTGAGAAAGGCAATTTGTCCAGAGAGATTTGTAGTGTTTTAGATCAGGCTGCTTTCACAGTTAGTATTGCTTCCCTTCAAAGTTTCTTTTGGGAGAATTAGAATGTTAATACACAAAAGTAAATTGCAATATTACTCATCTCCTCCTCTTGGTCAACTTCATATTAGCCACTTAGACTCGAATCCTAGTAAATTTAGGCTGATATGGATTTTCCTTCATTTTTTTATGGATTGGAGTTTTTGGTACCGTGAAAGATTTGTCGCTTTGTTTTATTCTTGTTTTACTTATATTTTGTCATCATCAGCTCCACTCCACATAGTTTATCTATTACACGATGATGTTTTCCTGAAACATGTTTTTTTCTCAAATTTACCAGGAATCAAGATTCATTTAGCTTGTTCACAATTTGCATCACCTTGGATTACCCCTTAGTAAATATCAGGGCACGAAGCCCTTCTTGAAAATGTTCATCAGATGTTTCAAGTCTCTTTCCATGTAAAAAAAAAAAAAGTGATACTATCTTGATTTAGCATTCTCCTTACTAAAATCATTAACATATGATTGAGACAGATCAAAACTCCCCTGTTGAAGTTGTGTAAGACCTCCCCATCTAGACTGTAAGCTCACTGTGGCCAGAGAGCATGTCTATCAACTCTGTTACATTCTATTCTCCCAAGTGCTTAGTACAGTGCTCTGCACACAGTAAGGGCTCAATAAATATGATTGATTGATTGAGGCAGAGCCAGCAGAGGGTTGGAGAGAAACAGCACCATTCCATAAAACCTTCTCTCCCGTCCATGAGGCTCTTAGTTAAGGCCGCAGAAGAATGAGTCAAAAGTTATGTTACTCACTTGTGTTAAACTGACGGACCTCCATGGCCTCTGAGCTCTTCAGCTTCACCACCTCAAAAATGGGGATAATCCCTGTTTTCCAATGCTGCCTTGGAATGGTGTGAGAACGGATTCGATCATCAAAAGGGAAAAAAAAACTCTGCTCTTGAGAAGCGAAGTGCTAGCACTCATTTAGTCGTATTTATTGAGCACTTACTGTGTGCGGAGCACTGTACTAAGCGCTTGGAAAGTACAATTCAGCAACAGATAGAGACAATCCTTACCCAACAACGGGCTCACAGCCTAGGAGGGGGAGACAGATAACAAAACAAAATAGACAGCATCAATAGCATCAAAATAGATCAATAGAATTATATATATATACACAAGGATGATGGTGGCTGGGTATTGGGTGAGGAAGATGTGGGGACAGGACAAATCCAGTGGCTCCCATGTCACTAGATTCTATGATAGGAGTGATAGTGTTGATTAAATACATCTGAAGTGCAGAGTACAGTATTAAGCACTGCCAGTGGCCTCAAGGCAGGATTTAAGTCTAGAACATATGGTGAAACCAAAAGGCATGGCAGTCAATGTGGCAAGGGAGTCATTGTTGCTGAGCATGAGAGCACAAAGTTCAATTCATTCTCACTAGCAACCTAGAAGGCATTGTTAACATTGCAGTTCAATTTTGATTACACTCATCATCCTTATCATAAGCATTTATTAAGTGTCTCTTAATAACAGAACATTGTATTAGGTCCTTAAAGAATCCTCCTAAATAATGAGACCTGTTCCCTGCCCCAAGGAAACAAAGATACCATGGACAAGAAAGTAGAAATAAAGGTAAGTGCAAGTGGATAGATAAAAAATACACCGATAAATACATAAGATGATACATGATGAGATATTTGAGAGAATGTTTCCCTAGGATTAGTCCTTGTGGGCAGGGATCCTATCTTTTTTTATTGTACTCACCTAAATATTTAGTACAGTGCTCTGTATACAGAAGGTGCTCAGAGAAGCAGTATGGCCTAATGAATAAAACACATGCTTGGAAGTCAGAATGACCTGGATTCTAATCCTGGCTTCGCCACTTTTCTGCTGTGTGACTTTGGACAAGTAACTCACTTCTCTGTTCCTCAGTTGCCTCATCTATAAAATGGAGATTAAGACTGTGATCCCCAGATGGGACATGGACTATGTCCAACCTGATGAGGTTAAATCTGCCTTAGGGCTTAGTTCAGTGCCTGGCATATAGTAAGCACTTATTTAATACCATAAAAAATAAAAAGCATTGCTTATTTGATGTTAGTCTGGAAATGCCTCATGAAAGAGATGGATCTTCAGGAGACCTCTTGAGAAGGGGAGGGATGTAGAAGGGAAAGAGAGAAGGGAAGCAGTGTGGCCTTGTGGAAAGAGCATGGACCTATGAGTCTGATAACTTGGGTTCTAATTCCAGCTCCACCAAGGACCCGTTGTGTCACCTTGAGCAAGTCACTTAACTTCTCTGTACCTCAGTTCCCTCTTCTGTAAAATAGGGATTCAGAACCTGTTTTCCCTCCTACTTTGGCTTTGAGCCCCATGTGAAACTTTATTATCTTATAGCTACTCCAGGACTTACTACAGTGCTTGACACATAGAAAGCACTTAACAAATACCACAATTATTATTATTAGTAGTAGAGTTAGGATGAGGCAGGAGTGAGAATCACCTGGGTATAATCAATACATATTGAGTACATCTCCTTTCTAGCTATTCCCATCATGTGCCCCTGTAGTGATGTTTTTTCTTTATGTTCTTCTTCAGTGAGTGGCCTAGTGTCATTTCCCATTTCCCTCCAGATCTCTGTACAGTTTTGTCCTATTTATCTTGTTCCTTGCTGTTTTCCTATGAATTGATATAGTTTGTTCTTGAGGATAGTGAGCTGGTAAGGTCAGAATGGTGAATTGATGTTGCTGTTGTGTTTTATACTGTCACATGCTTGTCTTCAACTTCAAATTACAGTGATGCCAAAATGGTTCTGATTTTTAAATAAAAATTCTTATACAAAGGGATGATAACTGACAGGGATTTGACGAGGAATTTTACTTCAGTCCAGGCAGTAAATGTGAGCGAGGCTTGGCCCTGAACCGAGTCTGTTAGTGTCCCTGTTTATTGTATTTTGATATGTCACATTCCAATAATCACTTCTTCATCAAAGCTCTGTGTTTTGGCAGAGTTTTTCCCCCTCCAGTCCCTGCCCTTAAGATTTTTATGATCAATGGTTATTCCCTCTGTATCAGGAGGCCCAGGCTGTAATTCACCAGGACCAAGTTGGAAATCTGAAGGCAAAGAGGGACTTTTACAAGGCAAGCATAACAGAAAGCTGTGCAAATCAGGGCGGGAAAAAGAGCACACTTTCAAAGTTAGGAAGAACTTAATGAGCCTGAAATTGGGAGTGTGCACGTTTTTTTTTAAGGTGAGGAAACTCTATGGCAAAAGTCTAGTAATTGCAGAAAAAGTGTTTCACCGTGTTATACGATGTGCAGTCTTTGATGAGAGCTGTGTGGGTTCAAAATGACCAAGAGGGCTTGTTGAAGGTTGTCAAGAGAACTGCAGGGAAGGAAAGGAGAAATTACCTTTCCCACGAAGCAAAGGGGCTGCCTTGTGACCTTTTGCACTGCAGTAATGTGTGTTCTGGACCAAGCCAAGTCCTTCCTGACTTCTTTCAGTAGTGTCACAGAAAGATTTCTTTCATTTTCTCCTGACATTGATCAAGTGAGCAGCCCTTTTAACTCTGGTTCCAATGGGTAAGCCCATAGCCTATAATTAAGTGGATGGAAAGGAGGCCAGGGAGTTGATGATAAACTGTGGGTTCTTCTGATGTAAAGCTTAGTTTATGGTTTTGAAATCTTAGTGTTTACTTTCTTGCCTTCTTTTAAATTGTCTTTTAATTTAAAATATTATTTGTTAGCATCCATGAGTAAGTAGAGTTTTATAGAACTTCAAAATACTCAGGTTGAATTTCCTTATAGATCCTGGCCAGATTCCACATGCCTGGTTTAGGGAGGAACTATTATTAATGCCTCTTATTCCAAGTATTGTTACCAGGGGGTTCCTAACAGGGAGGATGCCCATGGGGCCCTTATTGAGGAGGTCCAGTTTGCATCACATTGTAAAATGAGAATCTGGCAAGATGCCTCAAGGAAATTGAATATGATCCATCTGTCTTTCCCCTTTCTGTTTGGTTTGCTAGGAAATCTAAGAAGAGGAAGGTAAAAACTCTGGCCGGGAATGCTGCAGAAAGGCATTTGGGATCTCCTAACGCGTTGGTGGAGGATCATCAGGAAGAGCCGAGGTGAATGTGGATGGGGCCAATGTGCATTTTGTGAGTCCAAGATCATTGTTCTGACTCTTGACAGCTGGGTGAATTTTCAGTGTGTCCTCATAATGTTTACGGAGGCTATCAGTGGCCATTCTGCTAATGATGCTGATTGAAATTATGCATCACACCAATCTGTCTTAATCTTCAAAACCTTCAAATGGAAGGAGAACAAACTGAGGAGAAGATATTTGGGGGGTGTGGGAATAAGTCACTTCTTCAAGAGGGAAATCCTCAGAATCCTGAGGTTTCCACTCACATTTTTTAGTGGTATTTATGTGCTTACTATGTGCAAGGCACTGTACTAAGTGCTGGGGTAGATACAAGCTAATCAGGTTGGACATAGTCCATATCCCACATGGAGCTCACAGCTTTAATCCACATTTTATAGATGAGGTAACTATTTCCAATCGGTGTTCAGTAGGTAGCAAAGCAACCCAGGGCTGTAAAGAAAGTCTGATGATTTCTGGTGTTTGACCAAACGTCATTTGGTTTGCTAAATAGAAGCTTTGAATACCGCATTCTATAAGCAGGGAAATTTAAGGAAGATCCCAGGTAGGAAGAGCAATGAGGCAGAAAGTAGCAGCTAGGAAAATACACTACCAGGGTTCATTTTCAGGACCTTTTAATGCCCTCCTCACGGCTCTTCACTTTCGCCCTCTTTCTCTCTCCCAAACCATCCACTGTTGGTTATTTTTCCGTTCAGCAAGGGTACATTCTGGATCATTTGCTGTGAGGTCATCAACAAATTCTACATGGTTAGGGCAAGGAAAAGAGTATCTGTGAAGGTGGAAGAAGGAGCTGGGAGAATATGTATTTTATTTTCCCAGGATCAGGTTTAACCAGATCCATAGGAATGCATTGACATCAGCCATGGCTAGTACTTTTGAATGTATTTATATCAATCCCCAGCACTGTCTCGTATACATTTATTAAATTATACATTCAATTAGTTATCTTGACTACTCTATTCATAAATTTTTTTTATCTATTTTCACAGTTAAAGAGTAAGCTCTCTGCAGCCATGAAGCATGTCACTTCTTTTGTATTTCCCGAGGATATTGCACAAAGTGGGTCCTCACTGATGCCAAAATGACAGCATCGGGACATCTTTCCCCATCCATCACCCTCCCAGTCTCATTTACCTAAATTCTTTCATCTAAGAATCCTCCCCTTCCTTGGGCAACACTTGCTGCTTCTGGTTTTGTCTTTCTCAGTCCCAGCTGAGGCCAAAGTGCTTCAAGTAGCCCAAAGTTCCCCTAAACTAGGCTGACAATTCCTCCTGTTTCACCATCTCCCAGCAGGGCCACAGTGCCTGAAATTGCTTGTTTAGTACTTTTTGGATTATACACAATATGCAATTATTCATTTAAGCTGCCCTTGTACTAGCTGTGTTGCCTAGTGGAAAGAGTACAGGCCTGGGGGTCAGAGGACCTGGGTTCTAATCCCAAATCTGCCACAGCCTTCTCTGTGAACTTAGGCAAGCCACTTCTCTTTGCCTCAGTTACCTCTTCCTCAGAATGGGGATTAAATACCTGTTCTTCCTCCTAATTAGGCTGTGAACCCCATGTGAAACAGAGACTGTGTCCAAACTGATTATCTTGTATCTTCTCCAGCATTTAATTTAGTACATGGCACATAACCAGTCAGTCAATCGTATTTATTGAACGCTTGGGAGAATACACTAGCAAGTGCATGATATATACCACAATTATCATTTGTTATCATTATTATTAGTATGGAAAATTGAGAGTTGACCATATTTGGAAGAACCTTAACAAACACAAGATAAAAAGCAGCTATCTGTCCTGGAAAACTCAACCAGTTGAGTGGATTTCAGGGAATCATTTGAAATTTTAAAAGATTTATAAAATTTGACCAAAAACTATTTTCTCTGATTAACATATATGAAATACAGTCTCCCATTGTTTGTTATGAGGCAGCTGCTGCACCGTTGGGAAGTTATGGCTTTGGTACTGGAAATGGAAGCTGCCGGCTGGGGCCTGGGAGTACAGAGCCTGTTTCCAGAAAGACTGAAATGTTGACTTCTCTCCTGGCGTAGCTTTTGTTTTGGTACTTACCAGTTTTTCATTCTATTCAACTTTAGAGTGAGTTTATTTTGACCCAGAAGAACAGCCATTGCCTTGGGCATGATGGAGAAATTCGTTAGTTCTAACACCATGGTTTAAGTGGTTGAATGATGAATCTGCTGTCTTATGGGCAGTGTGTGATTTTCCATTTGATCAGAAATGGTTTGTGCAGCCCTGTCCAGGACAACTCTGGCCGTTGGCTGTAATCCCAGCTCTACCACTTGTCTGCTGTATAACCTTGGGCAAGACATCCTCTGTGTCTGTTACCTCATCTGTAAAATGGGGGTTAAGACTGTGAAACCCATGTAGAACATGGACTGTGTCCAACCTGATTTGCTTGTATCTACCTCAGTGCTTAGTACAGTATCTGGTACATAGTGAGCACTTAACAAATACCATAAAAAAGTGAGAAAGCCTAACCTTCCAGAACATTAATGAAACCGTGTAATTATTTACACTGAGAATGGTACATCTAGGGTAAATATCAAGTACCCTTTAAGTACTTGATATTCACTCCCCCTTCAGCCCCACAGCACTTATGTACTTGTCTGTAATTTATTTTAATCTTTGTTTCCCACTCTAGGTCGTAAACTCCTGGTGGACAGGGAGCATGTCTATCAACTTTGTTGCATTGTACTCTCCCAAGCCCTGCACACAATAAATGTTCAGTGAATTCCACTGTTTGATTTATTTGCAACCCCATGCTTCAGTTTTTTATTCATTTTCCTATTAAGAAGCTTGTTTTCATTTTTTTAGTTACCATACAAGTGTAAAAATCCCTCATGGCTTCAGTGTGTGGGCAATTCAGAAAGCCAGTTTTTAAAAATGGCTTGTTTGTGGAAGATGAGTGAATTTACCTAGCTCCATGGCAGTACATGGGAGGAATGAATCTGCAGTATCATGCATCACCTCTCCTTTACGCCAAACCTAGCTTTTCCATTCTCTTCACGTCATGTTAGGGACTAGAAGCCTCTTGAGAGGTTATTACAAAAATGTGTCAAAGATACCATTCATTTAAACATTTAAACATAATTCCTAGGAACTATTTGCTATCATAAAGGGGCTGTTCACTTTTTGAGGTAAATGCTGCTGCAATTGCTCTACTTAATTCCAATTCAGCATTTACCCAAGTAGGTCTTACTCTAATAATTTACAAAATTTTAGTTGTGCAAAATTGGGCCCAGGCCAAATGGTTAATGGCTTCTCATTGATTTCTAGCCCAGAAGCTGTTTTTTTGTGAATCTGTAAATTCATTGTCCCTGGAATGAATTGGTTTCAAACTGCTTTTGAATTTTAATCAGTAGGAATGGAATTATTTTCCTTCATTTTGAAACCATCTCTGGATCCCTTGGGGCTGGGATCCTTTTGTTCAAATAGCATCCAAGCCTTCATATTCTAGAATCCATGGTGTTTGGCTGAAGGAGAGAAAGGAGCCCCAGAATGAAAAAAAACACACATAAAATAACAATTAAAATATTTAAATATAACTCTGAGAATGAGTAGAGTGAAGAATGGAACTGTAAAACAACCCAACCAGAAAAAGACAGATTACCAACAGTTTGTCAACTCTTTCTAAAAGCAGTGATAGCATCAATTTTTTCATTTTTCCTAGCCCTCCACGAATCAATAGTCGTTAATCAAGCATGTAGCTCCTTTCAGGTGCTCTTTTGTTACACAGGAATATTAATTAAGTCTTTGTGTAATATCCAGTCACTAATTACTATTTATTTCCTTTGGTTCTTGTCTCAGCATCTTTCTGCAGTGCTGCATTTCTCTGGCTCAGCAAGCTTCCCCCCTCTGCCTGGCAGCCTTCTTCAGCTCCTTTGTCTCACATGAACCCTTTTCCCAGGGTAGCTTGTTCATCAGTATATGCAGCCCCGAGAAACAGCATGAACAATATCTGGACGACCCTGGAATTCGGCTACCAAATTTCCCCCATTTAATGGTTTTCTCACAGATATGCTGCCAAATTTTCTGTTTCCTGGGAAACCTCATGAAAGCATTTCACTTTGACTGAAACACCTTGCCATGAATAATAACACTCCTGATAGGTCTGCTCAGTGTATGAAAATGATGATTTTACATAGGGAATGGTGTAATCAAGACAGGAATAAAATTAAACTAGGCAAAATTATCTGCATCTTCAGAATTTTCCTCCAATCCTGTTAGTGGAAACAGCTGAGAAAACATGCTTCCTCGAAGAGGCAAAGTGCCCCCGATTTGTGATAATTACCTCTGATGGACTTGAACAGCAACAAAGGAACTTCTTTTGCTCTCCTCCATTTTGGGAGTGGACTCATTATTGTTACTGCTAATTGCATTTCTGACACCCCTCTTGCAGTGAGATTAAAAGCAGTCTTTTAGGCCCCCTGTTTTTCCCCCTGCTCCTCAAGACTGTTGGCTCCCTGTTGGCAGGGAACATGTCAACTCTTTTAATAATAATTAATAATAATTGTGGTACTCATTAGGTGCTTACTATGTGCCAGGCACTGTACTAAGTGCTGGGTTGGATGCAAGGTAATTGGGTTGGACACAGTCACTGTCCCACTTGGGCCTCACAGCCTTTATCTCTGTTTTACAGATGAGGTGACTGAGGCACAGAGAAATGAAGTGACTAATAATAATAATGATGGTATTTGTTAAGTGCTTACTATCTGCCAAGCACTGTTCTAAGCACTGGGGTAGATACAGGGTAATCAGGTTATCCCACGTGGGGCTCACACTTTTAATTCCCATTTTACAAATGAGGTAACTGAGGCACAGAGAAGTTAAGTGGCTCGCCTAAGGTCAGAGAGCAGACAAGTGGCGGAGCTGGGATTAGAACCCATGTCCTCTGACTCACAAGCCCAGTGGCAGAGCTCAGGTCCTTTTGACTTCCAAGCCCAGTGGCAGAGTCCAGGTCCTTTTGACTCCTAAGCCCGTGCTCTATCCATTAGGCCATGTTGCTTCCCGTTGTACTCTCCCAAGAGACTAATACAGTGCTCTGCACATAGTAAATGCCCAATAAATATGACTGTTTGACTGTTAGATTGATTGATGAGCATAAAGTTCTAGGCCTGAAGCAGAGAGCCCAGTTGAGAAATTAGGCAGGTTAGCCTGATGCCTCTGTGACCCATTTTCATGTGATTCAGTGAACTCAAGGTATATGAGGGACACCAGATAGCCGTGATTGAGGCTGGTAACATCAATGAAGAAACCATCTGCTTCATTCAGGCCCTGAAGTGCCCCTCTTTGTGAGCCCGCTGTTGGGTAGGGACCGTCTCTATATGTTGCCAACTTGTACTTCCCAAGTGCTTAGTACAGTGCTCTGCACACAATAAGCGCTCAATAAATACGATTGAATGAATGAATGAATGAATGAATGTTGCAAGAAGACCTACTTATTTTGCCAGTAATTACTGCAGTCCCCACCACTTTGTGCTGCCCATGTTTAATTCAACCTGAATATCCCAAATGGCCCTGGGATCTGCCTTTTGTGTTTTTGTTTTTTTTAAAAAGCAGAATATGAACAATCCAAAGCCAAGCTAGATCAGATTGTTCTCCAGGTCTTTCAATCCAAAGAAATGTGGGCTCAAATCCGGTTTGATTTCTAAATAAGGTTATGTTACAAAGTGGTAGTGGGGACTTAGTGGATATCTTTCTTTGTCTCTGAATCATCACTCTACAGTACCTTTGAATTTGGAAGTGGGAGGAAGGCATACCATCAAGGTGACCCAACAGAAGAGAGATGAGGAAGACTCTTTTGGTCACTAGGGTGTAGAGTTCATATAGTGGGGAGAGAAACTTTCTTCCGAGCACCTCGACCACTTTGCCACAGTCCATGGCAAATCATGATACTTTCCTTTGAACAGGAGGGAAGGCAACAAGAGGTCAATACCACAGCCAGAGGAAACAGGCAGAGGTGAATCACTTAAAGGAAAACAGGATGGGAGGGACCAAGGTCAGAAACAGGAGCAAAAGTCTGGAAAGGAGAGGAAGACACCTCTTGTCCTCAAGTTGAGCAGTCTCTCCCAGTATCAGTATGACTGGTTCAGAAACCTGTAATGTCAGCTGTGGTAGAAAAGTTGGGGGCGCTGAGGTCTTATTGATATACAGGGTCAGGGAGATGGTTCCAAGCTGGGGAGAACAGCTTGAGCGAGAGGATGGAGGAGGAGAGTCGAGAATGGGGTACAGCAAGAAGCTTGGCTTGGGAGAAATAAAGACGGTGATTTGGGGAATAGCGGATAAAGAGCGCAGTTAGGTGAAGCAGGGCCAGATGGTGAAAAGCCTTGAAGTCAATGGCAAGGAGGTTTCCTTTGATGAGGGGAGACACAGGAAGCCAGTGGAGAGTTTTGAAGAAAGGAGAGATATAGACTGAATGATATTTCAGGAAGATAATCCACGTAGAAGCATGTAGTATGGATTGGATGGGGCAGATGAACAAAGCTGAAAGACCAGAGAGGAGGCTAATGCAGTTTGGGTAGGGAAGAAGGGGCAGGTCCAGGAGATGGTGGGATGAACAGACCTACCAAGTTCTGGGGTTAGCACTAACACTAGCAGATCCTCAATTTATTTTGCTCTTCTCTTTTCTTGTCTGCACCTGCAGTTCAGTGTGGAAAAAGTGGAATATGAAGGACTTTTGCCTCACTAGGTCAGTGGACACTACCGGTTTCTGCCAGGCAGTAGCTGAGCACAGGGAAAACGGACAATGGCTGTAGTGGGAAAGGTGATGGGTAAGGTTCCCACAGAGACCAGGGGTGTTAAGTGGATAGGCAGCTCTCCTCTGATTGGATGACAACCAAACAAAGGTCAGAGCTGCTCTAACCAGCTGTGGGAGGGAATTCTTAGAAAGGGAGCTGTCAGATCTCTTTCACTCCCTTAAAAAGCAGGTGGCTGCTCCTTGTAAATGTGCTTAGTCTGCCTTCTCTATGGTGTCTTTGCAGAGTATCTAAATTGTATTCTCGTAGCGAGTGTGGGTCTCAGGGACAAAGTTGGGGAGAAGCTTAAGCAGAATCGGAGAACTGTAAGTGCTCTAAACTGCTTCTGTGTTGTGTAAGAACAAGATCTAGGTATTTTGCATGATTCTTTTCTTTCTACACTAAACCTGCCACGCTTCCTGTAGTCAATCAATCAATGGCATTTATTGAGCACCTACTGTGTGTAGAGCACTGTACTAAGTGGGCAAGTGCAGTACAATAGAGTTGGTAGACATGATCCCTGTCATCAAGGAGCTTATAGTCTAGTGAGGAGCTCACAATATTTATAAATCCTCGCCTCCATTTCTTAACTCTGCAGCCAGAGCCTACACCAAAAAGCAATCTTAATGATTGTTCTCTTATATTCAAGTCTTCAGATATGCCCCATAGTCATCTAATGTCATTAATTGTGCCCCCTAAGCCTGTGGCATTATGAATTTTAAGTGCTCTGAAAAGCTTTTTGATTTCCCATAATCAAACCTACTAAGCGATCGTTGCGTTAAAAATTTAGTTGTATTGACTCAAACATAAAGCTGAGGAAAGCTGGCGGGCTTTAATCTTGCTGTTCCTGTGCCCAGCTGATAGATGGCTTTGGCCAGGGGAAAACAAAAGAAAATAAGTCAAAATCTCATTCATTCCTCCTTGCACATTTGTAACTCTTCCTTTTCTCCTCAAATCCTTTGAAATGTTAATGTTACCAACTCTGTGAGGAGTGAAGAGGGAATCATTTGAGTTTTAAATGATGAAAAAATGTAGAGACAAAGAAATGCCATCAGTTTTTAAGTCCTCTGGGCAAGGTTCCTGTCTGTCTGTTCAAATCACTACTTGGCAGGGTGGAACTTCTTAGAGTTCTGTCTTCTGAATTGCCTTTGCTGGCAGTTCTTTAAAGCAATAAAAAAACACAGAAGTGATGAAATTCAGCTCTGGTGCTGTCCTTGGGAGACATACGAAAGGTTTTAGAAGGAGGAGGAGTGGGCTAGCTCATTGGCTGTGGGCGGGAAATGAATAGGTGCCACAGTTTATTTATGAAGCTGTCCAGATGTTGCAGAGTGTGCAGCTTTGGAAAGAGAGACTGAATGTGACTCCTTCTGTGGAGGGGAAATCAGGCTGTTGGGAAGCTGTGGTGGGCACCCTCTGCCTAGTTATAGCAGGGAGGGTGGGTGAACATCATCGCTTCTGTCTCCACGACCACCAAGCTGGACAGAACTGCTCTGTGCCACCAAACTTCACTGTGGATGTGGGGCCCTGTTAAGAGATAGGGCTGGATACGGGCTGGGGGAGGAGTTAGCCAGCAGGACACTCATGTGTCCTCTGAGAGGTCAGCTAACCTCCTTGGCCCATGGCACTGGGCTCTCCCAGCATGCTTTTTTGCCTTGGCTTGATCACTGCCCCATCAAGCTCTTCATCCCCATTTTACAGATGAGATAACTGAGGCCCAGAGAAGTGAAGCGACTTGCCCAAGGTCACACAGCTGACAATTGGCGGAGCTGCCCTAGAGCATGGCTTGGATGGGGGGAATGAGGAAGGAGATGAAAGCCCCTTCCTAATAATGATCACTGTGGAATTTGTGAAGAGCTTACATTGTGCCAAGCACTGTACGAAGCACTGGGGTAGATTCCAGGTAATCTGATTGGACTCGGATCTTGCCCCACATAGGGCTCACAGTCTAAGAGGAAGAACAGGTATTGAATCTCCATTTTGAAGATCAGGAAACAGAGGCCAAGAGGAGTTAAGAACCCAGGTCCTCTGACCCCTGGCCTGTGCCCTTTTCCATTAGGTCATGCTGCTTCTCTAGTACCAGCAAGGGTGAAGTTGAGAATTTGTAGTGAAAACTTAGAAAACAATCACATTTACATTTTAGTCAGTGCTTGGCAGTAAATTTTGACTTTAAGATAAGAGGTACCACCAATTTGGAAAAATACACTAACTTCCAGCACTCACTGACATTAACAGATTCAGCCGGGGTGTTCACATTTAAAAGGAAATGTCTCTCTAGTAACAGTCATTTACTGTCCCATTTTGTTGTTCATCAGGATTCTTCTCAGAGTAGAGAGAACTGTTGCTGAAACTTCATTTGGCCCTGGCCAATTCTCCCCTACTCTGGATTGGAGTAAAGTCACCTGTTAAAAGGGGATTAAACCAGGATCAAACAGTTTTTCATTAGATTGTAATAGTAATAAAAATAACAGTGGTCTTTGTTAAGCACTAACTGTGTGGGAAGCATTGTGCTAAGTGCTGGGGTA
Source organism: Tachyglossus aculeatus (assembly GCF_015852505.1). Lineage (NCBI taxonomy): Eukaryota > Metazoa > Chordata > Mammalia > Monotremata > Tachyglossidae > Tachyglossus > Tachyglossus aculeatus. The sequence goes on along the minus strand of NC_052074.1, from coordinate 53,003,127 downwards.
GATACAATACAACAAGGTAAAACAGGGTCTGTGTACCACATGCAGCTCACAGCCTAAGGGGAGGGATAAATAATAGGTACTTAACCCCCCCCCTTTTATAATTGAGGAAACTGAGGCACAGAGAAGTTAAGTCACTTCCCCAAGGTCACACAGCAGGCAAGTGGCGGAGCCAGGATTAAAGTCTATGTCTCCTGACTCCCAGCCCCATGCTCCTTCCACAGGGCCACATGGCTTCTCTGCTCCTAGATTGTCAGCAGCAGGTGAACTGTCTGTGTTCAGGAGCTCCACTGAGAGTTGAAGATTAGGAGCTATTCATCCATCGCTAAGGGAGGGAGAGAGAGCCTTTAGAAACATGTTCCAGCAATGCCAGCTTGGCATGTGTGAACCACATACTGAGGGGTGCCAAGGTTTCATTGGCGGGGTTAACCACCCACACACTACTTAATCACTGAATATCAAGAAGACAAGTTACCGATTTTGACTATAAGCAGAGAGAAACATTTACATTCCAAAGTGGAGCAGGAATTTGTTTTCCAAGTCCTCCCTTGCTGACGGGTCACTGCCCCATGACGTTGGATCTGGCCTCTGCCACTGCCTTCTGGGGAACCTCTCTGGATTATTGGACAGTTCCTGCACCAGCTGTCTGGGGCTCACGCTCATCCCTGCCACTGATCGGTTTTCACAGGAAAAGGTGGTGAGCATATTAGTGAGGCCTACAACCACAGAGGCTTGGGAAAAATCAAACCCAACTTCCCAGCTGCTACTGGGAGTAAAGCAGATCCAGCCGCATGACTTCAGCTCTCCTGTACTCTGCTTTTCTCCCCCAGCCATCACTGTCTTTTTGCAGGGGCCAAGCAAAGATAAAATTAAAAGGAGCTAGCCCATGCTGGCCTTAGCTTGGTCCTGCTCAGATCCCACCCAAGTTTAGGACTAGAAAAATCTTTGAATGCAAGAAGCAAGCGGGCTTCACCAACTGGGTTTGGAGTGTAGGAGAGGGACACACTTAACTGGGGGATTAAGTGGAAATACAATCAGCCACTGGACTGGTAGCTGAGCATGTGGCCGTTGCCTGCCAACTACCATCCTCACCCAACCGTCCGCTGGTTTCAGGCCAGGGCCATCCCTGCTGAAGGCCACGTCATCCCAGCTTGTCTCCCAGGCCTGGAATTTGCTTGTTACTCCTTGGAAATGTGCTGCACAGAGCGGAAATGTGCTACTGTTGGCAATAAAGTAAATTGGATCCCAGGGCCTCCAAAGGGACCCCTCAATATTTCAAGCCACTGATGGACCTGGTGATTGGCATATGTATATTTATATATTGGCATGTTCTATAATACATAATAAGCCAGCGAGACTGAGAGTTTATTGATCTTCCGTGTGTCTCCACTTCTCCCTGAGAGGAAATGTTTGAGAAGTTGTGATGAAATGAACATGGCTCTGCTGTTTCTTTCAACTACACAATTCCATGATGCATTTATTTTTAATAGAAAATCGACTCTTTTCACTGGCATTAGTACTTATTGGCATTCTCTAACAGCATGATGATTGCTCAGATCAAACCGGAGGTACAAAGCCTATTGAAGTAATTTGTTAGTTGTTTTTTGTTACTCCAGTAATAACGTGTTTGCTCCAGTTCTCATCCCCCTCCAGTTGCCCTTGGTAACTGGTGTATTTTTCTGGTGACTCTGGAAAGAAGGGAGAGTGGAATTCAGGAACAGGAACAGATTTGTGAAGTGCTGATAAGGGGGAGGGAGGGGCTGGGATGGTGGATGTGAGCCACTTGCCCAGCCTGGAAAGTGAAGTGAGGCTCCAGGACCCCACGGATGGGAGGGGCTTTGGATAAGAAGAGAGTTGAAGGAATTCAAAATACAGTGGGTTTCATCGTGAAGCCAAACATAAGGAAAATGATTACATAGCAGACTCTGGGGGCACACGAACTGTTTGTGATTACTCTATAACAAATGATGCAAAAGATAGGCCTAAAAGTCATACATTAACATATCGATGTCTAATGTTCAGGCATGGACAGTGGTGGTGAAACCAATTGGCCCCCCTCCCTTACTGTAAATCCTAATCTTACTCATAACCCTAGCCCTAACCCTCACTTTAATGGGGATTTTCCTGATTGAGGTTGTTGATGAGCCAACCTGGATTTTTTTGCCATGTGACTTTGGACAAGTCACTTCACTTTTCTGGACCTCAGCTTCCTCATCTGTAAAATGAGGATTTAATACCTGTTCTTTCACCTACCAAGACTATGAGCCCCATGTGGAACAGGAACTGCATTCTACCTAATTATCTTATATCTACCCTGATGCTTGGCACATAGTAAGCACTGAATAAATACACAATTACTATTATCAATATAACGATGATGTGTGATTTGTCAGTGACTGGACTTTAGGCACATAAATTTAGGCCGTTTGTGTCTCTCCTGTCAATTCAGCCCACTTCCTCCACTCTGTAGGAATGAGCCTTAGTATGAAAGTGTTCTCTCTGGGTGAAAGATTATAAAGACATGAGTGGCTCTCTCTCCCAAGAACATGATGACCAGGCAGTTCCCCACAAACAATCCAACCCCAGTTGTAGTCCCTGCCCCGTGGGGGCCTGGATCTTAGTTGATCAAATCAAGCTGTGGTCTAGGAGGGCTGAGTCTGAAAAGCTTCTGGCCTCACAGCTATCTTTAGTAATAATGATAATCGTGGTATTTGTTAAGCGCTTACTATGAGCTATGCACTGTACTAAGCACTTGGGGTAGATACAAGCTAATCAAGTTGGATGCAATCTCCATCCTCCATGGGGCTCACAGTCTAAGGGAAAGGGAGAACAGTCATAATTCCCATTTTACAGATGAGGAAACTGAGGCACAGAGAAGTTAAGTGACTTGTCAAAGTCACACAGCAGGTAAGTGGTGGAGTCAGGACAAGAACCCAGGTCCTCTGACTTCCAGATCTTTATGCACTCTACTAGGAGATGCTGCTTGCTTCTCTTCTGCCACCCACGTGTAGGGCTACCGTCTTGGGTGGCTGGAAATTGGAGTTTCTTTGTGAAAAATCATCACACGTGTGTAGCAGTATATCAGCCACCACCCAACAGCCCTTTTCCCAAAACACCTCCAGGGATGCTGGAGGACACCTACCAAAGCTCCATCCTGATTGGGTCTAATTTGGACTGACTCAACCGGCCCTTGTGCCAGATTCTGTTGAACCCAGTCCAACGTCTGTCAAGTGCCTCTCTATGGTGGTCTTGAAATGAATTGGTGATCTTTTGTGATGATGGAGGCAAATCAATCCATCAGTGGTATTTTTTGAGCACCTACAGGGTACAAAGCACTGAACTAGATGCTTGGGAAAGTTCAACTGAAGGAAAATGCATGTTCCCTGCCCACAAAGAGCAAACAGTTAAATGGGGAAAGAGACCATCTTAACAACTCCCCAGGATAGCCCTTCTAGGATGTAGGATGGTTGGGCCTTCCCCAAAATGAAGGAACACCTGGGATGTTCATCCTCAAAGAGGAAGCCCAGGTTCCCCTAGATCTGCATGGGAGAAAGGGCTTCCAGAGGCCATGAGGGCCGCCTGAGAACAGAAGCAGCAGGCATCCCTGCCTGTTCCCACCAAGTAAGCCATGTTTCCTGGCAGCCTGGGGCCTATCCCAGGGGTGACATGGCAAGTAACCAGCAACCTTTTGACACGCTTTCATCTCTCTTTAGTAGTGCCCTTCTTCCAGAGATTTGCATGTTGTGAATTAATGCCAAAGGGGGTGGGAAACCTTCCCAGTTTGAAAACAGCCTGTGACCCCGAGTCAATGATGGCTTTAGCCAAGACGGATCCTGGCCAGCTGGGCTTTCCGTGGAAATTTCAGTCTGGCACCAGGTGGTACCCAAGACGCAGTGCTCTGCAGGGAGCACAGTGGAGGTATATGTGGGGGCACTAGTGGTGCACTTCATTGTGAAAGCGATGTGGGCAATACTGGGGTGGCCCTCTGGGCCAAAAGGCTGTTGAATAACCACTTCAATAGCTCTGAGAAGGCGCATGTGAGGAGACTAGGAATAAGCTATGGGTCTGGAGAGGCAGGAGCCTGGGGTTAATACAATGCCAATTCTAAATGGACTCAATTTTAACTTTTCATCTTAACCTGTTCTTTGGCAAAGAGATAGTCCTCATCAGCCTCCATTCATGCTAATAGAAAGTGAGTGTTATGGAAGGAGCCCCTTAGCCGGGCAAGCCAGAGGGTATTATAATCCCCACATATCCAGTACATTGTCGGTGTAACAGAGATTTACACTTTTGGACCCAGCACTTTCCTGGATTATCTCATTCACAGCTATGATACCTCCGCTTTCAACTATTATTAATCTAGAGAAATATAAACATGAGCTGTGGATTATATTTTTAATTTTGAAATGCTCAACTGCCAGTTTTTTGGCTCAGTTAAATTTTTCTTTTGACCTAGACTTGTGAAATGGTTCTAATTTGCATAGTTTTTTTCTATAATAGTTATCTTGCTTCTAAAGCTGACTGAGCAATCACCTTTTGTACTAATGTCAGCCTGAATGTCTGAAAGTTTTAATGTTAATTTTCTTGTAATAATAATGAATAGTAATAATTAATAATAATAGTGGCATTTGATTGGAGCTTACTGTGTGAAAAGCACTGTACTAAGCTGTGGGGTAGATTCAAGATAATCAGGTCAGACACAGTCCATCTCCCACACAGGGCTCACAGTCTAACGGGAAGGAGGAAAGTTAATGAATCCCCATTTTACAGATGAGGAAACTGAGGCACAGAGAAGTTAAGTGACTTACCCAAGGTTCCACAGCAGGCAACTGGCAAAGCCAGGGTTAGAGGTCAGAGCTTAGAGGTTGGAGTCAGAGGTCGTCGGTTCAAATCCCGGCTCCGCCACTTGTCAGCTGTGTGATTTTGGGCAGGTCACTTCACTTCTCTGGGCCTCTGTTCCTCATCTGTAAAATGGGGATGAAGACTGTGAGCCCCATGTGGGACAACCTGATCATCTTGTAAACTCCCCAGCGCTTAGAACAGTGCTTTACACATAGTAAGTGCTTAATAAATGCCATTATTATTATTATTATCACAGCCACAGTAATTTAGCGCACTCCCCCCATTTTCAGAAGAATGGGTGTGGCTATGGGGTGTGGCTGAATGAGAGCTCGTAATTGACTTCTTTTTCCTAAGGACAATTCCAGGTTTTGGGGGGTTTTTTTAAATGTTAATTGTTAAGTGCTTACTATGTGCCAGGCACTCGACTAAGCAGTCTACTAATCAATCAGTGGTATTTATTGAGCGCTTACTATGTGCAGGCACTGTACTAAGTGCTTGGGAGAGTACAAAAGCTAATCAGGGTTTTTTTTTTGTTTGTTTATTTTATATGGTATTAGTTAAGCACTTATTATGTGCCAGGCACTGTTCTACGTGCTGGGGTTGATACAAGCTAATCAGGTTGGGCACAGTCAGTGTCCTGCAAGGGGCTAACAGTCTTAATCCCCATTGTACAGATGAGGTAAGTGAGGCAGAGAGAAGGTAAATGACTTGCTAGAGGTCATACAACAGACAAGTGGCAGAGCTGGAATTAGAACCCAGGTCCTTCTGACTCCCAGGCCGAAGCTCTACCTTCAAGGCAATACTGCTTCGAAGAACAGTGTTCTGCTTTTCTACTGCGTTCTCCCCCAACTCCTCATGTTGGCCCTGGCCTGTAAAAACCATTCATCCCAGAAGCCCACTTAGAACCGTGAAGGTTTTCAGTCACTGTAAACAGAAGGACAAGACTGCCATTTCTTGCACTATTGACAGTGAGGGAGAATTGCTGAGCCAATTCAGGCAAAGCCTAGGAATATTTTGAAACTGATTCTGAGTTTTCTAGGGGGAAAAAATGGCATATTTTGCAACTTTTTAAATTGAGTGATCCGTGCACTTAAGTTTGCGAGGCCCGCCCCCTACTGGAATAATTAAATATTGCAACTCAGCTTTTCCATTTTCTCCGGCTTGATTTATTAGGGGCGAACGCCACCTTCCCTCAATTGTCATACTCCGTATTTTTAAAATAGAAAATATGTACTGAAGCATTCTACCTTTACTTGTACCAGGATAACATTTTTTCACTTTATAATAGTTTGCAAAAAGTGTTTTCTTTTGTTAGCTTTGAACCTAACGTCTTCAAGCTTCAATGGGTGCCTTTGGTCCTGTTGTGGGATTTGGTGAACAAGGGTTCAGTATTTGACCTATCAATAACCCTCATGATTTAGTGAACGTTAATCATATCCCATCTCAGTTTTCATCTCAGTTGACTGAAGAGTCCTAATCTACCCAGTCTATCCATGGAAACTTGATCATCTCGGTACCAAAATCTTCATCTTCTTTCTCTGGCTTTTATAATAATAATAATAATAATAATAATAATAATGGCATTTATTAAGTGCTTACTATGTGCAAAGCACTGTTCTAAGCGCTGGGGAGGTTACAAGGATCAGGTTGTCCCATGGGGGGCTCACAGTCTTAATCCCTATTTTACAGATGAGGTAACTGAGGCACAGAGAAGTTAAGTGTCTTGCCCAAAGTCACACAGCTGACAATTGGCAGAGCCGGGATTTGAACCTGTGACCTCTGACTCCAAAGCCCATGTTCTTTCCACTGATGGCCTTGGGAGTTGCAGCAACCAGACTTGGATGCAGGTCATGGGTTTGAATCCCGGCTCCGCCACATGTCTGCTGTTTGACCTTGGGCAAGTCACTTAACTTCTCTGAGCCTCAGTGACCTCATCTGTAAAATGGGGATTAAAACTGTGAGCCCCATGTGGGACAACCTCATCGTCTTGTATCCCCCGCAGTGCTTCGAACAGTGCTTTGCACATAGTAAGCGCTTAACAAATGCCATTATTATTATTACTATTATTCCACGTGTGGTCATACCATAATAATAATTGTGGTATTTCTTAAGCACTTACTATGTGCCAAGCATTTTACTAAGCTCAGGGCTATATACAAGGTAATCAGCTCCCATGTGGGGATCACAGTCTAAGTAGAAAGGAAAGTAGATATCGAATCTGCATTTTACAGATGAGAAACCTGAGGTGTAGAAGAGTTAAGTGACTTGCCCAAGGCCACACAGAAGGCAAGTAGAGGACCTGAGATTAGAACCCAGGTCCTCTGACTCCCAGGCTCATGCTCTTTCCACTATGCCATGCTGCTTTTCTACCACGCTACCATGATCTAGTACTGACAGCATTCCCTTTTTTTGTTTTGTATCGCCTTCATGTTGACACCCAGCATTCTGCTGATCTTTTAGGCTGCCCAATATTGTAGCCGCCAAACCAACCCTGATCCCTTCTCTCCAAATCCTTTGGGCAGGGACCATGTCTGGATTATATTAAACTCACTGTGGGTCATCATCATCTTCATCATTAATGGTATTTACTAAGCAGTTACTGTGTGCAGAGCACTGTACAAAGTGCTTGGGAGAGTACAATACAACAGAGTTGGTTTCCTGCCCACTAAGGAGGAGAGTGGTGGGGGGAGAAAGGGAGGAGAGAGAGAGAGAGAAGAAAGAGAGAGATAGGAGTTTATTTTAAGCATCAGCCAGTCCTCCCTTGGCCCCTCGTATTTATAAGAGCAAAAATAAACATATGGCAACAGTAAGAGTAGAGGGAATAAATAGAAAATTTATGTGTAGGTCCTTGTGGCTTTTCCTTCTTCTTCTGTTTATAGTCATTTCATTTTCTTGTGTTTTCTTCTGTCCTTACATTCACCAGGTAATAGAGGGGAGGAAGTGGTTGCTTTGCAGTCAGGCAAAAACTCCTCACTGTCGGCTTCAAGGCTCTCCATCACCTTGCCCCCTCCTACCTCACCTCCTTCTTTCCTTCTACAGTCCAGCCTGCACCCTCCACTCCTCTGCCGCTAACCTCCTACTGTGCCTTGTTCTCACCTGTCCCGCCGTCGACCCCCGGCCCACATCCTCCCCCGGCCTGGAATGCCCTCCCTCTGCAGATCCGCCAAGCTAGCTCTCTTCTTCCCTTCAAAGCCCTACTGAGAGCTCACCTCCTCCAGGAGGCCTTCCCAGACTGAGTCCCCTCCTTCCTCTCCCACTCCTCTCCCTCCTCATCCCCTGCCTTACCTCCTTCCCCTCCCCACAGCACCTGTGTATATGTATATATGTTTGTACATATTTATTACTCTATTTTAGTTGTATGTATTTATTCTATTTATTTCATTTTGTTAATATGTTTTGTTTTGTTGTCTGTCTCCCCCTTCTAGACTGTGAGCCCACTGTTGGGTAGGGACCGTCTCTATATGTTGCCAACTTGTACTTCCCAAGTGCTTAGTACAGTGCTCTGCACACAGTAAGCACTCAATAAATATGATTGAATGAATATGAGCTGAAGGAAAGGGGCAGTTTTAGGTTTTTCCAAGATGGCATTCTGTAATACCTGGTTTAGATTACAAAACCAGTTTATTCTTTATCTTTCTTTCAGCACAACATCTGTGCTGAAGATGCGTCCTGTCTAAAAGTGATCCATCAGGAAGGCCACTGAAGCATATTCTTACAGTGAGACAGCTAGGTCCTGGCTTTGAGTTAGGCACCTTTGAAAGCTTAATTACCTCACCACCAAAGCACTGTGTGAACAATTGCTATTTTAGCCCTCTCAGTGTGTCTTCAGAGTGGTCTGAATGCAGTTTCCAAAGGTGCCTAACTGAAAATCAAGGCACCTTTTACTCAGCAATATTTTCTGGATACAGCCCTCCCTCTCCACCCAACAAAAATGGCTGGAACACAGGTCCAGTGACTACAAACATGTCCTTGTGGACTCTTTTCTTCCAGCGTCTCCTCAATCCACCCCATGGCTAGCTGCAAAAACCCTCCCTCTCAAGCCTTCATCTCATCTTGACAGTCTCCTAAAGTGGATTCCTGATGCTGCTTACACCAAATTAAAATTCCTGACTGCAGGCTTCAGGACTTCTCACCCACCTCCCCTGCCCTCTCCCCCATCCCCTAGCCTTGCTTAACTCCTTTCATACTCCATTGCCTGCTGCTTGAATTCTCTACCAGACCCCAGTCCAGCCACAAGGACCTGCTAACTGCCTTTTCCTGAAGGAATCTCCCACCTTGGAACTGTTGGACCCTCCGGCTCTGCTCCTGGAATGTTCCCCTCAATCATCTTCCCCAAACCAAAACCTCACCTTCTGTCAAATTGCTACTGAAACTCACCTCCTGACTCTAGTCATTATTGTGACAGTAACTCCAAAATGCTTATTTATAGTCTGGAAAAGCACCCACTTAAATTTCAGTTGACAAGTGTCTGCAGTCAGGTTTGACATGACTCCCAGCTACTCCAGATGTTGTTTCCTTTTTCTTTATTTTTCTTTTTAACTTTTAAATCCTCTATTCGGGATTTCTTTAGCTATTAGTCCAATTACATTTGAATGGTTCTGATGAAAATTCTCCAGCCTTTTTTCATTTCTGCTGGGCCAGTTGGATTTTCTTATTGAATTTATGGTCTTGCTTTGAAACTTCAGAGCTGGATTTCCTAGCACACACTTGACTAGGGTGAAAACTAGGAGCATATGAATCTTGAAAGAGTGGTTTCATCAGAAAAGAGCCTCCAAATTACTAAAAGACATGAAATTTCCATGCTGAGTGTTTCTTAAAGGGAATAGGTGCTGAGGAGGAAGGTATCTAGCAAATTAAAGGAGGGAAATAGCTCCTGATCAGGTTTTCTTCCTGTTTCCACTGGATCTTTTGTTTTCTAATTTTGTCAGCTATTAATAGCCAATTTATTGATTGTATAATAAAAATGATCAAGTAGCAGAGGCAACAAACAAATCAATGACTTTATATTACTTCAGTACCAGCTGTAGGAAAACCTAGTAATAAGTGGGGCAGGAGTAACTATATTAATAACAAAACTTAAAGGACAGGAAGGACCCAACCATATTTAAATGCTGAATCATGGGTAGATTGTACTTCCTTTAAAAATAAAACAAAGCAAATCACAACTCTTATTCCAAAAAACAGGCTCCTCCTAAGAAAACAACATGCTACCTAAAAAGATCCATTCTTCACTGAACTCAGGAGCTGCTTAAGTCTCAACTGTGACAGTTGGTTTATTTTAAGAAGTTTTATTTCTTTTTTGACCCAAATTCAGTAAATTGTTGATTAATTCTGCTTAAGGAGCATGAGATATTTGAGGATATGTTTAAGGTACAGTATTTCCATAATACATACAAACCTCCTATTTTTCACTTTGAATGTGTTGGATTATAAACTCCTCGAGGGCAGGTATTGTACCTACTCCACTCTCCCAAGTGTCTGTAATGGTGCTCACCTCAGAAAGTGTTCAATATATCCTATTAATAATAATAATGGCATTTATTAAGCGCTTACTATGTGCAAAGCACTGTTCTAAGCGCTGGGGAGGTTACAAGGTGATCAGGTTGTCCCACGGGGGGCTCACAGTCTTAATACCCATTTTCCAAATGAAGTAAATGAGGCACAGAGAAGTTAAGTGACTTGCCCAAAGTCACACAGCTGACAATTGGCAGAGCGGAATTTGAACCCATGACCTCTGACTCCAAAACCCGTGCTTTTTCCACTGAGCCACACTGCTTCTCTGATTGATTTAAATCCTATTGATTTAAAAACACCAAACTAATAGTTTCTGCAGTTCTTCACTATGGTGATTGACCATTCTATGCTTCATGTTATAGAAATTTAGTTATAAGAAGCATCAGTATTACTGTTCTTTGTATGGAAACTTCAAACTCATGAACTTTGGGGTTTAGAACATGCCATTATAAGGAATGAAAAAACCTTTCAGCAATATGTTTTCATATCTAATTGAATGCTTCCTCATTTTAAAATAGAATTAAGGACACAGAGTTGATTCAAGAGGGGCTTTGCACCCCCTTTAGAAACAAACACCATTGACCCAAACTTGGAAGAAAGCCAATGCTTCTCCCTACCAGACCACCCTCTGGTACAATGTTATGCAGCCTACAGGTGCTCAAAAGATATTAATTGAGAATAATGATGATAGCTAGATGCTCTAGGCAGAGAGCCAACTGTGATACATTAATCCTGAACTAAAGGTGTTCAGTGTGAAATGGTGTTAAAGTCAATTAACCAGCAGTCACATCCTCAGATAAATTCTTATTTCAGGAAATGAATAAATAGCAGCTGTAGCAACAGATGGGGCCAGAGAGGAGAGGAGACCGAGAAAGGTCTCTCTTGCCATCCACCAGAGGGAAAGGGTTTGGTCCAAAAATGTAAGTGTCGCTGGTCTCTCGTTTCCTATGGGGCGATGTGATGTCTAGAAGCCTGTCCTTTTGATTCATTATATTTTGATGTATATAACCCTAAAGTCACTTCATCCTACTTACCATTATTTAAAAGCTATAAACAGTACAATTATGTGAAGAAAATATCCCCCAAATTGTACTACCCTCAGTGAAACATTTTAGGCATAAAGTGGGAAGAAATAGAGTAATATTTGCAAAACACTCAACAAGCTCTTTAAAAGTACTGGATTGATTGAGTGCATAGCTGAGTCATTCTGATGGGTAGAATGCTTAAAAAAAGTACCAAGAATTTGATAAGTTGACTAATTAAAAATTGAGAGGGAATTAATGAAATGCTGAATTATTCTGCATAACTTATAGTATTAGATTAAATGAAGGTGAAAAGAGATTAATTTGGAATGCTTTGGTATGTTATTAGGCGTTTAGGAGTTTAAGTTATTGGGTAGAGAATATTGAGTGCATTATTCTCAGGCAAGCGATCCTGAAAAGGAAAAGGTAGAATGAGAAGAGTGAAAATTCTGGGGGATTTAACATTTGGTAAGCGTGATCTTTCCCATTTACATTTTAATTTCGTTTGATAGAATTCTTCCCAATTCCTTAAATAGCTGTCAACACCCTAGGGTGAATTGCCTCATATAGTTTTAATAGGGCTCCCAGACTCTCTTACCTCCAGCCCATACCAATCCCTGAGAGTTTCTAGTCAGGGCCAAAGAGGCTTTAAAATGGTGACTGTCTGGCCTTCCAGCTCTTTGAAGTCTGTACTCTTTCTGTCCTCATTTCCCCCTCTAAAATCTCTGCCCCCTTTCCATCCTCACATTCCACACAAAAAGTTGCACCTTAGGAATCCTACTTTGGGATCTTGCTAACGGTGCTGTTTCAAACTCAAATTCCATAGCTGTGTTGATGTCTTCACCAGGATTAAACTATTGGAGTGCTTCTGGGCATTTATGTGGGGATTTGGGAATGGTTTATTGCCATTTTGGTTTCCAAATGTTTGTTTCTGCCATATTTAGGGGAGTTTGCAAACAAAAGCCTGCTGACTGGTAATTGGGGTCAGAACCCTGGCTGTGTTTGCTTCAGCACTGAGGATACAAGTAATAGAGAGGGGAATATAGCAATCAGAGCTAAATAATGCATTTTGGACCACTTCCCTCAATGAGAGCCAGTCTGAGACTGTGGATCATGATGCAAACAATAATTGCTTTAAAGACAAATGACCTTCTCCCACAGTAGGCTAAAAGACATGCCAATTTAATGTTAAAATTTGCTATCAATATTTCTTTGCATGCTTATGGTAGAAATATTTCTTTTCTGAAGGAAATTTTATAGCCAACCAGGGGAGAAAAATATATTGTTTCCTCTAAGGTAATATGCTTTTGGCCTTGACTCTACCACAGGGGTTTTGTTCCAACAGAATCCACTGGGTTTCACTCATGAATTTTTACCATAAAAGACATTAACTTTTAAGAAATGTAGCCCAGCTTTGGTAATCAGGTTTGGATAGGATGTTAGCATCCTCTGCTAGTTCCTATTTATTCTTTTTTCTTTCTTCTACCTGGGACAAGTGATGATCCTTTTGCTTCTGTGAGCTTGTTTTGAACTCTCTTTTGGAAACATTTCTGCTAACTCTATTGTACTTTCCCAAAAGCTTAGTTCAGTGCTTGGTAAGCACTTAGTTCAGTGCACATAACTGCTCAATAAATACCATTGATGGATTGACATGGCAAAGGACATTGTACATAACAGGGTAGAGTTGGCAGTGTGTTACTATTCTTTCCAGGGAAAAATTCATTCTTTTGGAGTTGATATGAAAAAGGACATTGCACATAACAGAACAGAGTTGACAATATGATACTATTCTTTCCAGGGAGAAATTCATCCATGACTCTGTGGAAATGGGATTACCAAGTTATTCTGTGTAAACAAGGCTAGTGTTCCTTCAGTTTTTATTCATCCTTTCATATCCCTAACTGTGACTTTAACTGTATCAGCTGTATGGATTAGAATAATAATAGCAGTATTTATTAAGTACTTACTATGTGCTAAGCACTGGGGTAAATATTGGTCAATTAGATAAAACTTAGTCTTGTCCCACAAGAGCTCACAGTCTAAGGGGGAAGGAGAACAAGTATTTAATCCCCATTTTGCAGATAAGGAAACTGAGGCACAGAGAAGCACTCACACACACAACAGGGAAGTAGCAGGTGAGGGATTAGAACCCAGGTGTTCTGACTCCCAATCCTGTGATCTTTCCACCATGCATTCATTCAGTCATATTTATTAAGTGCTTACTCTGTGCAGAGCATTGTACTAAGCACTTGAGAAAGTACAATACAACAATAAAGAGTGACAATCCCTGCCCACAACGAGCTCATGCAAACTAATAATGATCCTTTTTTTCCCCTCTAACGTTAGGGAATTTAAAATTTTTCTCCTTTGTCCATTCAAACAACATCAACTCATTTCCTTTTCTTGCCTACCATTCTTGTGAACACCAACAGGGATGACAAATCATCTTTTTAAAAAGCCTGGGGAAATGGTCAGTTAGGAAATTGCTAAAAATTTCATGGTCTGGGAGTCTCAGCTGGAAAATAACATCCATTTTACTCAGTCCTGTAGTCTGAGAATTGTGGATCCTGATTATTCTGGAAGACGTTCAGGTGAATTTTTTTTTAAATGATTAATGCGTAGCAAAGGGGATTTGCTGCCACCTAGTAACTGAGTGAATTGAGTGAGTCTTGATCTGGCTCATATCTTGAAAAAGGCTCTCAAACAAACCAGCTGATTTGTCTATTATAATACCTCTGAGTAACAGAAGTTGGGCCAATTAACTTCACTGGGAGTTCAACAGGCAAGATGTCTTGCCGAGAGAAGCAGCATGGCCTAGCGGATAGAGCATGGGCCTGGGGGTCAGAAGGTCATGGGTTCTAACTCTGCCTCTGCCACTTGTTTGCTGTGTGACCTTGGGCAAGTCATTTAACTTCTCTGGGCCTCAGTTACCTCATCTTAGTAAGTGCTTAACAAATGCCTTTATTATTAGGTGTCCCTTATCCAGAAGTTGCTTATCCTGGAAAAGTGGGATTAAGAGAACTCTAGTGAGAGTAGAGAAGCAGCGTGGCTCAGCGGAAAGAGTCCGGGCTTTGGAGTCAGAGGTCATGGGTTCGAATTCCGGCTCCGCCACTTTTCTGCTGTGTGACTTTGGGCAAGTCACTTCACTTCTCTGAGCCTCAGTTCCCTCATCTGTAAAATGGGGATGAAGACTGTGGGCCCACGTGGGACAACCTGATCATCTTGTATTCCCCCCCAGCGCTTAGAACAATGCTGCACACATTGTAAGCGCTTAATGACATTATTATTATTATTATTCTTAGTGGTTGGAGAAGGAAGTGACCTAACTGAGTTGGGATTAGCTAGCAAGAACTCACTAGAAAAAGTCAGGGTCAGGCAGAGTCTGAGGAAATACTATTCGCTGGAAGTGCTGAACATTGCTAGGGTAAATGCTATCAGGATTGGGGTGGTCAACACTTAGCTAAAACACAGGCTTATTCATACTTTGGAGACAGTGGATTTGACAGGTATTTTGGTCCCACACCAGCTGCTGAAGTGTTCCTATGACAGCATCAGCACTGAGCCAATGCCACTGAGCCTGTACCACCTGGTGAGAGGGTGGGCCCTGCAGTTTTGGCACCAAAGCAGCCTCACCTGAGGAGACTTGTTGTCCCCTTGAAGGCTGGTGAAAGTTTAGGAGTGGTGCTACTGGAAGAGGGTTAGAACTGCTTCTCGGGTCAGTAATTCAGCACCCTAGATGACCAATAACCCCAGGGTGTTCCTACGTGTAGCCAAAGACCTGGAGGATTACTGGCATTATGTGTCTGAGGTATGACCTGAGACATCAAGGGGATGCCTTAATAATCTCTCTAGGGTCCAGCAAACCATCTGTTTTTTATGTTGGTGAGTGGACACAATGCCCTTGTTTTCTGGTGGAGCTCAAAATGAATGCTAGAAGACTCCCTAAGGTCAAAAGACCTGACCTTCCAGCCAGGCAGGGTCATAGTATAAAGGGTCAGGTGTATTAAGAATGCAGTTAGATATTTCAACTTTTGCTTTCAGAATACCACTTCCTATCTGTGCTCATACATTTTTTATATTCAGGAGGCTAAGCTAAGTCCAAGAGGTTAAGATTGGAAATGATTTCTCAGTATTTTAAAACTGGGAGTGGATTTGTACCCTGTGAGTGCTACTCTGGAGGAGGTAAGAAATGTTGCAAGTTGGAGGTAAGGAATGTCACAAGTTATGGAGGTGCCAGTGACAGCTAATTATAGTCTGACTGACCTACAATAGCTCTGAAATTCCTGAACTTGCTCTATCATTGGCAGGGGGAGAAGAATTTACTGCTTTGAGTGTATCTAATTTAGAGGCTCACTTTCAATCTGCATGAAACCACTGTTTGGCTAAAGAGTTCAAAATTTATTCCAAGAGACGAAAACTTGGCAAGAGGTTATTAAGATAATGCTGATGCCCAAAGCTTGGTATCTTTAAGATGAAAATTTTTAATTTCCACGAGTACTTTTCAAAAATCTACCATGAGAAATAGGACTAGATATGCTAGTAGGTGCCATGCCTGAGTTTCCAGCTGTGGGGTCTGAGTGATTCATTCATTCAATAGGAGTTATTAAGCACTTACTGTGTGTAGATCACTGTACTAAGCGCTTGGGAGAGTTATTTTCATATCTCTGGCTCTTGGAGCAGACTCTCTCATCCTAGGTGCTTATCAAGGCCTGAGACCTGCAGAGCAGGTCTCAAAAGAGCAGAGAATATGGGAAGATTATAGCTGCTTTCTAGGCCAGTATCCAGCACTCTAAATGATCAACCACTGCTGAGTGTCCCTATCAGTAATCCAGAATGCTAGATTTTTTTTTAGTGGTATCTGTTAAGTGTTTACTATGTGCCAAGCACTGTACAGATATAAGATAATCATGGTGGACACAGTCCATGTCCCAAATGTGACTCATAGTCTTAATCCCCATTTTACAGATGAGGAAACTGAGGTACAGAGAAGTGAAGTGACTTTCCTAAGGTCATGCAGCAGACAAATGGCAGAGCCAGAATTAAAACCCAGGTCTTTCTGACTCCCAGGACTGTGCTCTGTATGTTGCTCACTTGTACTTCCCAAGCACTTAGTACAGTGCTCTGGACACAGTAAGCGCTCAATAAATATGATTGAATGAATGAATGAATGCTCTATCCAACTAGGTCATGCTGCTTTGATTTTCAACCACTGCTGGGTGTCTCTTTGTCCAGTCAAAGACTTAGAGGCTTACTGGTGTTACCTTATGGGTTTGGAGTGTGACCAGAGACAGTGAATGAATGCCTCAATGATCCTTCTAAGAACCATCCAATAAACCTTCTGTGTTTTGTGCTTGTGAGTGGATATGTCCACTGTACCAATATCAATGTGTCTCTGATTTCCATAATTTGGTTTTGCATCCATTTAGCTCTTTGGAGCCTGACTGACTCCCAAGCCCCTCCCCTTTTCACTCACACTTGAACAGAGAACTCATCACCTAAAACTATGCCCTACTTTAGTTCAAAGGCACGCAGTGTTTTGAACTGCCAGGCCCTGGCAGTTCTGACATCCACCTTCAAAGAAAACAGCAGCTACACTCCCCAAGGGAGATGTCCAGTGCTTAGAACAGTGCTCTGCACAAAGTAAGCATTTAATAAATGCCATCATTATTATTATGAGTGCCTCTTCTTTACTTCAAAATTTCCATGTAAGAAGGGTCTATGAAGACAGAAGCGTACTAGCCTGTGGAGATGATTATGCCTAACCAAGATCCTGCCTGCTGCAATTCAGTCCCATTTTCTCTAGGTATGTCTTTGGAAGAGATGGAGTACGTTCCCTCTACAACATCCCTCATACTTGGAGATCACCATCTTAGTTTTTCCATTATCAAATGAAATAATTCCAAAACAATTGGGCTTCTTCATAGGTCTGAGTGCCTGACTTTTAGATTATATATATATATAGATAGATAGATAGCTATATATGTAGATATCTATATATATATATATATATATATATATATATATCTTGGGCGCCTAAAGCTGTATATCTCCTGATGTAATTAACCCCAATTCCTTTGACTTTTCCTCTGAGAAATGGCACTGCCTTCCTCTGTATTGTCTAAACTGAAAACAGACACATAGAAAATGTAAAATGGCACAAACCCTACCTCCTTAACATTGTTACAATTTGAGACTGGTTTGTTTGGGGTTAACCTGAGTGAACAGGCAACGATCCAACTCTAGCCAAACTGTCCAGGACCTTCAGAGATAACTGGGTTTTCTCCCTCAAGTTTCTTCTCCATCCTCCCCTACACAGATTCTTGAACAAATAGGCCTCATTACCTGACCCACAATGCTTGAGTCGTGGTATGGCTCCACTGCTTGGTTCACTTTGAAAGGTTTTAGATGCCAAGTGCTGAAGTCACCTGAATAAATGATTTGTGTCCTTGGGCCATGCAGGCCTTTCATGCAGTTTTGCCTTTGCAGATATGTCTGATTAACCCCTGTATAGATGGAGCAGGTCAACTCAAGAGGCTCTCTGCTACTGGGATTGGCTGTAAGATTAGTTCCTGCTGTATGTAGTCAGTACTTGAATGTTCTTTTTTTATGGGGAGGGGAGGGTGTGAGAAAAGGACAGAGCTAGAGAGGGAGAGATGACAGATACAGTTCTATAGGGCAGACACTTAAAAATAACCATAACCCCCACTAGTTTGTATGGTCCTTGGGGGGCAGAGATCATGTTTGCTAATTTTATTGTGCTCTCCTAAGCACTTAGTAAAGTGCTTTGCACAGAGTAAATACTCAATACTATCGATTGATTGATAAATGACATGGAAGCTTGTCTTGACTGTGTATGTAAGGGATTCCTGCAATCTACAATGGTTTATCCATCCTTAGCCATATTAAGTAGTTATAAAAACTCATCTTATGGCTGTAATTCATTTAAAGACAAAACTCCCTTTTCATATGAACATACCTTGAGATTCTTGCTTGGCTTTTTTTTAAAAAGTGGTTTCTCTGGTCACTTAGGATGATAACATCAAAGCCAAGCTGCTCTTTCAAAAAAGTCCTTTTGACCTGTAAGTTGAATAAATTAGCACTCTTGAATGCC
This sequence comes from Tachyglossus aculeatus, assembly GCF_015852505.1. NCBI lineage: Eukaryota > Metazoa > Chordata > Mammalia > Monotremata > Tachyglossidae > Tachyglossus > Tachyglossus aculeatus. The sequence continues at coordinate 52,984,641 of NC_052074.1, read as the reverse complement.
AACTCATTTCCTTAATGAAATAACTAGTTTTATGTCAGGATACCAAAAAGTAATATTTTTTCATTAGACCCATTTTTAGCAAAATGACAATCTCATGGAGTGTAAAGGTCCTCTTAAAAGTAAAGCTAAGTCCAAGGTAGACAAGGCCATCTGTCCCTGGCAACCAGAGGAAGCAGTGAACACAACTGACCTTTAAGGTTTTGACATAAGAAACGTTCACACTTACTCAATTTTACTGTGGTTGAAAATGTTAGCAAGACAAAGAAACATGAAACTACAGAAGTGTGTATTTTGTTCAGTTTTTACAAACCAAGCATGTACACTTTTCTCCTTCAATCACAAAAAAGTCTAATAATCATCATCATCATCATCATCATTATTATTATTATTATTATGGTATTTAACCAGCTATTTTATAAGTGCTGGGGTAAATACAAGATAATTAGGTTGGATATAGCCCCAGTCCCACTTGAGGCTCATAATCTAAGTAGGAGGGAAGATAGTTATTGAATTACCATATTACAGATGAGGAAACTGAGGCACAGAGCAGCTAAGTGATATGCCCAAGGTCACTCAGCAAGCAAGTGGAGGAACTAGGATTAGAACCAGTCTTCTGGCTCCCAGGCCTGTGCTCTTTCCACTAGGCTATGCTGCTTCTACAGAAATGAACAAATATTTGTGACAGCCTGTCTGTTAGATAGCGTAGGATCTTTAACAACATTTTACAGCACAGTAATTAAAGTCATAATGCCTATTGCTATTGTATATGAGCCCAGCAAAGAGACCCAGTTAATATATATAAAAATAAAAAAAAATGAGTTAGGAGACCAGGGTTCTAATCCCAGCTCAGCCTCTTGCATGCTGTGTGACCTTGGGCAAGGCACTTGACTTTTCTGTGATTGTTTCCTCATCTGAAATTGAGAATTAAATATAATAATAATTATTATTATTATAAGGGCATTTATTAAGTGCTTACTATGTGCAAAGCACTGTTCTAAGTGCTGGGGAGGTTACAAGGTGATCAGGTTGTCCCACGGAGGGCTCACAGTCTTCATCCCCATTTTCCAGATGAGGTAACTGAGGCACAGAGAAGTTAAGTGACTTGCCCAAGGTCACACAGCTGACAGTTGGCGGAGCTGGGATTTGAATCCATGACCTCTGACTCCAAAGCCCGTGCTCTTTCCACTGAGCCACGCTGCTTCTCTAGCCACGCTGCTTCTCTATCTATTCTTCCTCCCCCTTTAAACTCTGAGCACCATGAGGGACAGGGATTGCACCTGATCTAATTATATTTTATCTATCCCAGCACGTAGCACTGTGCTAGACACATTAAACAAATGTGTTATTGTTATTATTACAGAATAAAGGAATTGTACACTTATTTTACCACAAATTTTGTACCAGTGTCTTTCCCAATACAGTTATTTTTACACCTGGCTCACAAATAATTTCCTGAATGCCTTCTCACCCCCAGCATATACACTTAGTGAGGGGTGAACTGTAAACAATCCATTTTATAGAAATATAAGCATATTTTATTCAGAGCAGACAGGATCAAATAGGGAAGATCAGGGTTGGTCTAACTTGGTAGCACAAGATGCCGAAAACTCCCCTTTTGGTGTGTGTTTGGGTCCTTCCAGAAGCAAGACTTCAGTGAGTTGATGACCATCTGAAACCCTTTTAGGGGAAAGAGATGGGGTTAGGAGCAGATCATCTGGTTAACCCCCAGACTTGGACTACATCCTCCCAACAGATATGGCAAATCCTTGGGAAGGCTGAACTGCACTTCCAGGGACAAGGTTTCTTGAGATTGGATGTACATCTAAAGGTTGTAATTAGAGAGAAGCAAAAAGTACAGCTCTCTTTCCAGCATCCAGAAATGCTTCCTCTTTTTTTCTTCTGCTCAGCTAAGTTGCCCTAAGCAGCCCCACAGTGACCTGCAGAAACATCCAGTTCTCGGGAACCATTGCCAGGACATTAGCCAATTGCTAATTTTTCTATTCCACTAGGTTATCTTCAGCCACAAATGCACTGACTAGAGCCTGTTTGAAAGAGACCTCTGAGCAAATCCCTAGATGATTTTTATAGTACGATCACCTAATACACAATTCTCTGTGCTTATTAGCATAATCCCCAAGACGATGCCAAATCAGATGTTGGCAAATAAAAATTTTAATGAAATGGAAACTCTAATCCTTAACAAAGGTCAGGCACAGGAAACATCATGACATTAACTACGTCTCTTCTAAAATTCCGGGAAATGTGAGGAAAAACATGAAGTGAATATCTGTAACATTTAGCTAGTGGATGCATTTGGGAAACCTAACTGAAAGGTTTTTTTATTTTATAGGCTTTAGTGACAGCTCAGATGAAGTCTAAGAAAAAAGAAAATAAAATGGAAGGTTTTAGTTTCATTTATTACAGAACAACAGTTGGAAGACACCAGTGCTCACATGGATGTGCCATAGACTTGTTCACATGTTGGACCTCTATGGAGAAAAAATATCCCTGACTATGCATTTAGGTCCAACTCCAATCACCCAAGAGGGGAAAGGTTTGCCTTTGCAAGGACTCTGGGGTTGAGCCTTAAACCAATAACAAAAGCAGACTATACAGTTAAATGATTGTTTCATTCTAATGAAATCCTCTTGTTGGCCAAGTAGAAAGGGGAACTTTTTTTGGGGAAAAACAAAACAAAAACTAATCACAACCATGTGTGGATCGATAAAGAGCGGGTGGGAAGACTTTGATTCTGAATTCATGACACTATCTAGTTAATGCAGACTTTAGTTTGAGAATGTAGCTGTCAAGAAAAGTTCCAAAAACAAAACAAATTTTTGAACAAATCGCTTTATCTTGCAAATACAGCTGGACAAAGATAAATCCCCTCCTGTGGTGGCAATTTAAAGAAAACATGCATCTTAAAGAATTGTGTTCCTTTTAGGGAGCTAGGAGAAATCTTGACCTTCAACTGATATTTATCTCGTGGGCAGAGAACATGTCCACCAACTCTGTTGCACTGTACTCTCCAAACACTTAGTAGGGTACCACTGATTGATATTTATTACTTAAAAAACAATTGCAGTGTTAACAGTTTTTTTCTCTAGAGAAGCAGCATAGTCTAGAAGATAGAACAAGAACCTGGAAGTCAGAAAGACCTGAGTTCTAATCGTGGCTCTGCCATTTGACTGCTGTGTGACCTGGGGCAAGTCACTTAACTGCTCTGTGACTCAGGTACCCTCATCTGTAAAATGGGGATTAAGACTGTGACAGAGGACATGGACTATGTCCAACCTGATTACCTTATATGTAACCCCAGTGCTTAGTACAGTGACTGGCACATAGTAAGTGCTTAACAAATACCATAAAAACAAAAATATTCTTATACATAACAATATTAAGACTTCTCCCACTGTATAATTTTTTTAAAATTTTATATCCATCATGGTAATAGGCAAAAACGTTTGTTTAAAAGTCAGAATTTGAAAAAAAAACCCATTACCATTCCTTTCAAATACGAATGTATTTGGTTGAAAAGTTAATGCTAGTTTAAGTTGAGAAATCAGAAAAGAGGTCAATTTTGGAGCTGAACTGATGACTTCAGTAATCGTTATTATTTGGTTTGAAAATTCAAGTCATTTTGTTCTTACCACCTTACACATAAAGCTTCTGAGGTACATTTAACAAAATACCCTGAAATGTAGCCTCTACATGAGGCCTAGAATGACTTGACAGTAATCATGCTGCCCATCCACTAGGAATTCAAGGAGGAAAATTTTGCTGAAAGTCATGCTTTTGTTTACATAAAGTTCACAATCCTAAGAATTCCATTTTCCCAGATGTTGGGGAGAGGGAGGAGTTGTGAATGTAAACCTTTATGTTGCAGCTGACTTAAAATCTTCTTATGCGTATCTGAGGAAAGCCTCTGTTTTTTGAAACCTAGTCATTGATTCCAGTTACTTTTCATAGAGAGACACACATCTACTTTACACAAACTGCAGATCTCAATTTGATTTAAATACCCAAGGAAACATTCCTTACTTGAGTACAGCAAACACTATTTGTGCCAGAATCATAGGGATGGGAGGTTTTCACATCTCCAGCCTCCCATTATTTATGTCAAGTGAGAATCATCATTTCATTACTGCAAAAAAATGTTCACACTTGGTAGAATGGTTATTTTCAGCTTAACTGTGACTATTCACAGTGGTTTGGGCTGCATGGACCTAGTGTATGTTTTTAGAGGATGTTATTGCTTGGAATATCCATTTCTGTTCTGATTGTGCATGAAGTAAACCTAACTCTAAGCCCCAAATGTTTATGAGGAGAGTAGTTGGAGGCAGGGAACAACTGCGGCATCACGTGCTGGTCATTTCGACCTAGAGCATCATTGGATAGCAGCCTGCCTGATGGACAGAGAATATTTATGGCTCTTCCAGCCCTATTCCCCACCTTGTTCCACCACTACCCCTACCACTGTATCCAGAACCCTCATGGCAGTTTCCAGAGTCCAAGCTGACTGGCAATGGAGTCAGAGAGCCAATGGAGAAAATACCCAACCTGGAGATGCATGTGGGTGTGTTATGTGGGGCACCCAGCATAATATAGTGAGATAAACACCATTTTACAGAAGTAAACCGAGTTCACCAAACCCTAAAGTGTTTCTCTGCTGGGGGCGGGGGCATCCCTTCCCTCCCTTCTTCTCCCTGCAACTTGTGCTAAAAACTTTCCGTGGCCCTCTGAACATGGATGCCTCTTCTGAGTCACAGGGTTTGCCCCAGAAGTTGAGGTGAAGGAAGGCTGGGGGGTGAAAATAAGAACACTGGGCTAAAGGCATCCAGTGCCATAACTGTACTAGACAGGGGTCAGATCATTTGAAACGCAGACTATCCCGTGTAATGGACAACTGGCCACCCTACCCAAGTAGTGACTGTCTGCCATCCAGACACCAGGCTCAATCAGAACACACTTTCACAACCATGAATCCTCATTTCACGGCCTCACAAAAATGTATTTTAGCAAATCTGGAAATGCTACATTGAAAAGAACTGGCTCAAGCAAGGCTGAAAATATCTGCTCAGTAAAGAAATATGGTTTTTTTTTGTCAAGTAAACATTTCTTATGCCTTTTACAGATCTGGCTTATAAAAATAGGAGAAAGATGTTTTTGAAGAATTTTTCAAGAAGAATGAGAAACTTAACCAATGAATTTCACAAAACCACCTTAAGAACAGATCAGTGAAGCAGAGGGTAATCACACTTATTTGTGAATTATGCAGGGAATTGCAGGTGTGGAGCCTTGGCATTTGAAGAACATTGGAAAACTTCCAATAGTCAATAAATAATGGACTCTTAGTGTACTCTCCCAAGTGCTTAGTAATAATAATAATAATTATGGCATTTGTTAAGCGCTTACTATTCCAGGCACTATACTAAGTGCTGGGGTAGATACAGTCCCTGTCCCACTTGGGGCTCACAGTCATAATCCCCATTTTACAGATGAGGAAACTGAGGCCCAGAGAAGTAAAATGGCCTGTCAAAAGTCATGCAGCAGATGTGGCGGAGCCGGGATTAGAACTCATAACCTTCTGACTCCTGGGCCCGTGCTCTATCCACTGTGCCATGCTTCTTAGTACAGTGCTCTGCATACAGTAAGCACTCAATAAATATGGTGCATTGATTCCTGGTTGGCAGCTTATGGAAGGTTTTCAACAACCTAGATTCCTTATACATTACTATAGTCTTTACTTGTTCAATTCAATTGGTTTTCATTTTGATATATTTGTACAACTTGCTGCTCCCACTATTTGTAAGTACTTTTTGTCTTTCTGTCTCCATTAGAATATACATTCCTTGAGAATTGGGAATGGGTATTTCACCTCTGTTGTAATCTCTTCCAAGTGCTTAATATGGTGCTTAGCACTCAGTTGCTTAAGAGAGCAGCATGGCCTAGCAGATGGAGCAGAAGACTGGAAGTCAGAAGGAATTGGCTTCTAATCTTAGCTCCGGCCACTTATGATGATGATGATGATGATGACATTTATTAAGCGCTTACTATGTGTAAAGCAGTGTTCTAAGTGCTGGGGAGGTTACAAGGTGACCAGGTTGTCCCACGGGGGGCTCACAGTCTTAAACCCCATTTTACAGATGAGGTAACTGAGGCATAGAGAAGTCAAGTAACTTGCCCTAAGTCACACAGCGGCAATTGGCGGAGCTTGGATTTGAACCCATGACCTCTGACTCCAAATCCCTTGCTCTTTCCACTGAGCCATGCTGCTTATCTGTGGCATGACCTTAGGCAAGTCACTTCACTTCTCTGTGCCTGTTACCTCATCTGCAAAACTGTGAGCCCATGTGGGACATGGACTGTGTCCAACCTGATTAGCTTGAATCTACCCCAGCACTTAGTACAGTGTCGGAAGCATAGTAAGCATTTAACAAATACCATAAAAAGGTGTTTATTAAAGACCACTGATTAGACTGTGAGCCCGTTGTTGGGTAGGGACCATCTCTATATGTTGACGATTTGTACTTCCCAAGCGTTTAGTACAATGCTCTGCACACGGTAAGCGCTCAATAAATACGATTGAATGAATTAATGAATTAAATGTAATTTGACTCAGCACAGAGAATCAGAGGGCTGAAATTTTAGGAAGGTCTTCCTTAAGTGATTAAGAAGAGAGAAGAATTATTACTTTGTTTTCCCTGTTCTCCCTAAATATCATTCAGAGCCTTACAATGTAAAAGATGTAGTAATTTACATATTTAAAATATATTTTTGCTGTAAAATATGAAAGGAATATTTTTGTTCACCAGACTTGTCCTCAGACTGCTTAAAGTACAGTGCTTTGCACTCAGGCAGTTAAATATTATTATTATTATATTAAGCATTATTAATTCATTCAATCGTAGTTATTGAGCACTTACTGTGTGCAAAGTACTGTACTAAGTGCTTGGGAGAGTACAATATTACTCACAGCTCAGTCTAGAGGGGGAGACAGACATTAATATAAATAGATAAATAAATGACAGATACATACAATGTGTCAAGCATTGTTCTAAACTCTGGGGTAGATATAAGATAATCAAGTAGGACTCGGTACTTGACCCACATAGGGTCACATTCATTCCATCGTATTTATTGAGCACTTACTGTGTGCAGAGCACTGTACTAAGCGCTTGGGAAGTACAAGTCGGCAACGTATAGAGACGGCCCCTACCCCACAACGGGCTCACAGTCTAGAAGGGGGAGACAGACAACAAAACAAAACATTTAGACACAGTCTAAGTGATGTTGATAAGGCCAATAAGCTATCTCTAAAGTTGGGTCAGAGGATAGAAATTGAACATAAGGATTGCCTGATTTTATAAAGCAGGTAGTGGAGTCAGGGAGCTCATTCCAGGGAACAGTATTATCCTGAAATAGCCTGAGGAAAAGGGATGGAAGTATCGTCTGGGCCTGAAAAGCAGTTATTATGGCAAATCTCGACAAGTACAGTATATCATTTCTCTGTGGTGAACTTTTCAACTCGAATCAGTCTAAATTTAGCTTTTTAATCTTATTTTTGGGCCAGAACGCTACCTCTTTTACCAGTAATCATCGCTACCTCTTGCTGCCAGTGATTACAACAGAAACGGTGGCGTATCCCAGGACATAGCCACCATTTTCCCATAGGTGTTGGACTGCACTGAATAGGTAATTAAAAATTACACTGTAGATCATGCCCTGTTCTTCCCCAACTTGGTAAACCAGGGACTCCTGCAGCCCCCACTCAAGTATTGTGCCAGTACTGCTTCCAGCAGGAAGAGGCAGGAAAATTGTAGAGGATCTCAGCTAAGACTCTGATGGTCAGATTTTTGTGTCCTGGCCCTGCCTCCTTGCCCCATTGGGTTTGATTTGACCATGTTCCCTCTCGCTGTTCTCCATCAGCTCAGCTCCAAAGTCCTCCCAACAGCACCTCACTCCCTACTTCCTCATCCCACCAACGGAGCACAGAATTGGGGCAGAAAAAAAGGGAATCTCTGCCCCTTCCATTCCTGCCCTATATGTGCTGCCTCCGAGACCCTGGAAAATGTTAGAGGATCCCAGCTAAGACTCTGATGGTCAGACTTTTGTGCCCTGGCCTGAAAGTTACTGATTGGGAAGTGGTGCAGGGGAAGAAGGGGTGGGGAGGGAACCATTTCTCCTGCAGCAATTGGACATAACATCTGGAGGGGCTTATGGATTCTGGACTACATCAGCAATTAGCACAGGATGTATTTCCAGATTTTAAGTATCATATATGCATATTCATTTATGGTCAGTTTTCTGATAATTCTGGGGTTTTGTGTATAAAAGATCCCATATTAAAAGAAACTCATGCTATGATACTCATGCTTTGGCGAAAACCATGCATCGGTCAAAACCATATCCCATTGCTTTCTACCCAGATAGATGGGCTTTGATAGAAGACAAATTTATGTCTGCCTGTCTACCCCACTAGATTGTAAATTCCTTGTAGGGGAATGAATATTTTTGCTTCTGGTGGGCACTCCCAAGCACTTAGTATAGTTTTCTGCATTCAGGTTCTTGATCAATGCCATTTATTGATTAAAAAAGCATCTCCTGCAGGACGCTTTTCCTGATTACTCATCTTACTGCTGCTCATGTCATCCCATCAGACACCCTAAACACCTCTGTGACTATTAGTTCAGTTATTTGACTTATTCATTTTTTTTTTTTACTTTTGTGTTACCAATGAAAGCTGGATTATTTTCTTATTCCTACTGCGTGTATACAATCTTCCTTATCCCATTATATTGTAGGGTGCTGAAAGGCAGGAACCATGTTCATAATTGAGGAGAGAAAAATATGGATAAAGAAATTAATGTTTTTTGACATGAAAAGTCCAAAAAAAAAATATCTACAACTATCATGCTTATTGGGTGCCCATAGAGTACAGCCCTGGATTAGGCACTACTCGTGTTGTTCAGACTAACATTTTAAAGATTGATTTGGGTGGCATTTGTATCTTAGCAGTTACTGCCTGTCTAGACAAGATCTGAAAAATAAAACTTAATCTTGAAGGGCTTTGTGACCCAATGAACAAGGAAAGTCCAGGAACAAAAATGAAAATTCAGGATCTCTAAGACAAGCTGGGAGATGTTGTTTGGAAGCAGGACAGATGGAAACAATCATAGAAGATTGCATCAGAGAAAGGTCAGTGTCATATAGAAGAGCCATAAATTCTATAGAAGAGTCAGCTTTTAGAAACATGTGTTTATAATTGTTCTGAGTGCTTCTAGTAATCATTTTATAACAGTTCATATTACAGCATTAGTCTGGCTCACAAATCCTCTGGCCTGAAATTCTTTCCCCCTTCATATCTGACAGACCACCACTCTCCCCATCTTCAAAGCCCTACTAAAATCACATCTCCTTCAAGAAGCCTTCCCTGACTAAGCCCTCCCTTCCTCTATTTGTCCTCCCTTCTGTATCGTCGATGTGCTTGGATCTGTTTCCCATAAGCTCTTTGATATTCACTCATCCCCATGCTCTGCAGCACTTATGTACATAACCATCTGCAATTAATTTTAATGTCTGTATCCCCCGTAGTCTGTAAGCTCCTTGTGGGCAGGGATCATGGCTACGTACGCTACTCTACTGTATTGCACTCTCCCTAGTGCTTACAGAAAGTATATTAGAACCAGGCTCAACTTATTTTTTGCTCAAACTCTGAAATCAATGAAAGAGGTCTTGGCAAAAATCAGGGATCCAGGAGGGCTATTAACCATTTACCATTCCAGCTCATTGTCATTTATTAATTCCAGTCATGAAAAGTAGTGCAGACATGCCATTATGAGAGACTTTGTTTCTGTATAGATGCATGGCTGAAAATTGTTTCAAATATGTTTAATTCAAAATGCAAATATCACAAAAGAATGAGAAAGGCTTCCAAGCCTCAGTTGGGTTTTCCTGGAACCCACGAAAGAAAACACAATAGTCTTTCATCAAGATCCCAGGTATATTTTTTTAGGTATAACTGTGCTTTTGGACTCGCCTTCATTATCCAGGGAAGTGTCAGATAAGGCTCAGTGGCTTATTTCAAATCAAGACGAGCTTTTAATATTGTTGCATTTCTAGAAGAGACCTTGCTTTTGGTTTTTGGATATGCCTTCAGTAATGTCTCCTCTACTTAGGCATTTAGGAATTTGGGTGAGTACTTCAATGAATCATCAGTGTGCACTTGAAAATATTCAAGGTTTTCCTAAAGTGGCAAATGGTTTGGGGCATTCTCCTCATGAGCTAAATTGAATCTGTCATAACATCATAGAGTTGGAAGGAACTGGAAAACTATTGTGGCTGAGTGTGGCTGCTTCCAGGCTGGTAAATGACCAGGTCATCAGGGCAGATGCTGTCTCTATTCTTTTCTTTGAGTTTTTCTGGGGTGAAGACTCCACAGTCTCCTACAGGTTTGTCACCCTGATAGTCAAGAACAACCCCAAAAGTTCCCCACATACAGATAGAGCAAAATGGTCTTCATCCCATTATAAACATCATTCCTAAAATTTCAGTTCAAACATTCTGTTGTGATGGAGACAAAGCTGCTCCCTGTGTTGAACAAGAAGGATCTTATTAGAGAGGATATAACAATGGAGTGCTATCAGTCAGCAGTATTTATTGAACATTTACTGTGGGAAGAGCACTGTACTAGGAGGTGCTTGGGAGAATACAAAAAGATGTAGAAGACTCAATCTCAGTGAGTTTACAGTCTGACCGATTATTAGAAAGATCAGTGAGAAACTGGGTGGAACAACTGGAGAATAGCATGCCTGCTTCTGCTGTACTGTGATCTGATCAGACTTATTTTAAGAGTTTGGGGTCTAATTTTGATCATTGCAGTTTATTTTTTTTTTAAAGAAAGAGAAGACAAAGAAAATCCAGGGAAGAATATCTGGAATGAGCTCACTAACTGCTCTATAAAACCGGGAAACCCTTATATACAATTTCTGTCCCGCTGACCTCACTTCAAAGGTAATTTATTGGCCTTTATTATCATCCCTGCCCAAGGTCACACAGCAGACAAGTGGCAGAATCAGGATTAGAACCCACGTCCTCTGACTCCCAAGCCTGTGCTCTGTCCACTAAGCCACGCTGCTTCTCTAGTAAGTGCTTAACACAAACCACAGTTGTGATTATTAGTGTTATTATTCATGCGGCTAGAAGATCTCAGTTTTGGGCTCCTCTCACCTCAGAGTCCACAGGCTCAGCCACAGTGACCTTCACAACTTCACCTCCTCCAGGAGGCCTTCCCAGACTGAGCCCCCTTATTCCTCTCCTCCTCCCCATCCCTCCACCCTACCTCCTTCCCCTCTCCACAGCACCTGTATATGTTTGTACTGATTTATTACTCTATTTATTTTACTTGTACATATTTACTATTCTATTTATCTTAATGATGTGCATCTAGCTTTATTTCAATTTATTCTGATGACTTGACACCTGTCCACATGTTTTGTTGTCTGTCTCCCCCTTCTAGACTGTGAGCCCATTGTTGGGTAGGGACCATCTCCATACGTTGCCAACTTGTACTTCCCAAGCACTTAGTACAGTGCTATGCACACAGTAAGTGCTCAATCAATGCAATTGAATGAATGAATCCCTATGAGCCTAATGAGGGACAGGGACTGTATCCACCCTGATTATCTTGGATCCTCCCTTCAAGGCACTACTGAGAGCTCACCTCCTCCAGGAGGCCTTCCCAGACTGAGCCCCTTCCTTCCTCTCCCCCTCGTCCCCCTCTAAATCCCATCTTCACAGCACCTATATATATGTATATATGTTTGTACATGTTTATTACTCTATTTATTTTAGTTGTACCTATCTATTCTATTTTATTTTGTTAGTATGTTTGGTTTTGTTCTCTGTCTCCCCCTTTTAGACTGTGAGCCCACTGTTGGGTAGGGACTGTCTCTGTTGCCAACTTGTACTTCCCAAGCGCGTAGTACAGTGCTCTGCACACAGTAAGCGCTCAATAAATATGATTGATTGATTGATCTGCCCCAGCAATTAGTACAGTATAAGGCACAGAGTATGTGCTTAATAAATATTATTATCATCATCTGCCCCTTCCTTCCCCACTCAAGCAATCACCATGTGGTTCAAGTTATTGCTTACTTGTCTTTCCCCACTTCAATCCCCTAGTCTAATTGTGCTGCTTCTGTAATCATCCTCCTGAAATATTGCTCAGAACACTTTCCTCCACTCTAATCCTTCTCCCTTTGCAACTATTCTCTTTCCCCATAACTCCCCAGCTGACACCGTTTGCTCCTCCAGAGCTCTCCTTCCCTAAAGTCATTCCACTCTTGACTCTCCTGCCTTTCTGACCCCTTGCGCTCCTCTTCTCCTCTCTCCCTATTTACCAGTATGCAGCCCTCCCACAGAGTTAGATGACTTGCCCAGAGAAGTTAAACTCAACAGATACTGTCCCTGTCCCACATTGGGCTCATAGTCTAAGTAGAAGGGAGCATGGATAGTTAATCCTCCATTTAACAGATAAGGAAATGGAGACACAGAGAAGTGACTGGTCCAAGGTCACACAGTAAGCCAGTGGTGGAGCTGGGATTAGCCCAGGTCTCCTGATTTACAGCCTGTGCTCTTTCCACCAGGCCTTGCTCCTTTTGCTTATAATGAATATATATCATATACTTAATATATGCCAGTTTCCCCAGCTGAGAAATGGGAGATAATATCTGTCCCATCTACTTCACAGTGACATTAACAGATAAAAATGTGACTGAAATTTGTTTTGAGTTCTTGGGAGAGAAAAGATGCTACAGAAACCCAAGGTAGTATTAAATTCAAATGGCACTCAGATTAAGAAGATAAACCACGCCAGTTCTGGACTTTGACTAGAAACCAAAAGATAGCTTTAACCATGAAAGACAGAGCAGGCGTCTCTAAGGGCCAAAACCCAGGTTACCCTAGACTTTACCAGAAAACCTGGCATGTGAGCCTGCGTGGGACTATCATGATGATGAAGATGGTATTTGTTAAGTGCTTACTATGTGCAAAGCACTGTTCTAAGTGCTGGGGGGATACAAGGCTATCAGGTTGTCCCACGTGGGGCTCACAATCTTAATCCCCATTTTACAGATGAGGGAACTGAGGCCCAGAGAAGTTAAGTGACTTGCCCAAAGTCACACACCTGACAATTGGCGGAGCCGGGATTTGAACCCATAACCTCTGACTCCCAAGCCCGTGCTCTTTCCACTGAGCCACAGTGCTTCTCTGATGCATCTTCTATGATGTGCATTTTTTCAAAGACACTGAAGTTTTTCTCCCTGCGGGTCTATGGCATATTTTCCATCTTCATCTCCCAGTGCCCACCAAAGAAAGTATTAGGTCTGACCTCCTGATGAGATGCCACCTAAATAAAGCTGTAAATCCAGGTCGCTGAGAAAGCTGCGGTGAATTTCAAAGGAGGGTAGGATATCAGTAGTGATAGTTGCTTCTGAGTTTATGGCTTGCTTTATTTTCAAGAGCAGGTGGAGAACTTGGCTATTTCCCACTATTTCTATGCAGTGATTATTTCTGCAGTTCCTTAGACATTCCACCCCTGATGCTTTTTCAGGGAACTATGGGCAGAGGCACTCTTTCAAAATGATAGTTTATGCAGGGTTGGGGCTTCAAGATTTGAGTGTTGTGGTGTTATGCTTATCAGAACTTCCTCTACTTTTGTATTTTTCTATCGAAGTGAATGCATTTGTATGCTGAAGTGAAAACTGTATCTGAGTTTTCTCCCTCCCCCTGCTTTATTTAATAATGTAACAATTAATTATGGAACTTAAGTGCTTACTATGTGTCAAACACTGTATTAAGTGCTGAGGTAGATTCAGGATAATCAGGTTAGACAGATTTTCATCTACCTGGGGCTCACAGTCTAAGTAGGAGGGAGTAGGATTTATTCCTGATTTTACAGATGAGGAAACTGAGGCTCCACAGTAAGCAAGTGGCAGGGTAGCATAGTGGATAGAGCACGGGCCTGGGAGTTACAAGGCCCTGGGTTCTGATCCCAGCTCTGCCACATGTCTACTGTGTGTCCTTGGGTAAGTCACTTAACTTCTCCGGGCCTCAGTTACCTCATCCGTAAAATGGGGATTAAGAGTGTGAGCCCCATGTGGGACAGGGACTGGGTCTAACCTGATTAACTTGTATCTACCTCAGTGCTTAGATCAGTGCTTGGCACATAGTAAGTGCTAAACAAATGCCATAATAATAATTATTATTATTATAGGGCCTCTGATTCCCAGACCAAAATTTTTCCACTGTAAGAGTAATGGTATTTAAGCACTTACTGTGTGCCAGGCACTGTACTAAGCACTGGGGTGGATACAAGCAAATCAGTTGGACAAAATCCTGTCCCACGTGGGACTCACATGTCTCAATCTCCATTTTGCAGGTGAGGTAACTGAGGCCCAGAGAAGTGAAGCAACTTGCCCAAAGGTTACAAAGCAGACAAGTGGCAGAGGCAGGATTAGAACCCATGACCTTCTCTCATACTATCAGCTAGTTTCTTGATGCAAATGTGTTATTTTGGGGGTTTCTGGTCAGCACAAAACACACCGTGGGTATTTTTTAAATGCGGTACAGTCTGAGTGTTTAATGCTATTTCAAACCAAGATTCCTCTTACTAACTGAAAGGCAAGGTCTCTTAATATTCATACCCAACAACTGAAAAACTAAGTTCTTGGCGTAAATTTTATTTTTGCCAGTATGCTAGACCCCAGAGCAAGGAGGCCTATGTGTGCTTTTCAGTCTGAGCCCTGTGCCTCCGAGGGTTAGTCAATCTTGTCACTTTCAGGAGTTTGGAAAGAAGGTGGCCAAAGGCTTTCCTACACATTCCTTACAGTGACCTCACGGCACCTTACATCACAACCCGAAATCAGCCCGGCTAGGAACAAACAACCAGGTCTGTGAACGGGCTTCGAGCTAATGTGAGCCCACTGTTGGGTAGGGCCTGTCTCTATATGTTGCCAACTTGTACTTCTCAAGCGCTTAGTACTGTGCTCTGCACACAGTAAGCGCTCAATAAATACGATTGATTGATTGACTAATGAATCAGGTTTCTCTTAGCGAGAAAAGGCAGCACGGTTAGATTAAGCGAGGTGGGGAAAGGGCTATTGTCCCGGAAAGTTACAACTCGGGTTATTTTTTAACAGGGTTGCCATAAAAAGGTGCCTTAACGGGGATTTCGTTCTCGACCATCTTAATGAGCTTTTTCTCTCCCTCGGCGGGCGGGTCAGGGCTCCCTTCTCCCCGACCTGCCTGCCGGGCCGGGTTTTTTTTGGGGGGGAACCCGACAATCCCAGGGTTGGGGATTCAGGATGAGGCCGTTTCCTCGCCAACCTGAGCCGCCGGGAGGAGGCGCAGGAAGAGATGGAGAGGTCTGCCGCCTGTCTGGGGTGACAAAACACACACCCACCCCTTAATCTTCTTCCTTGGGTAGCAGGAGTCCCCGGCGGCCCGAGGGAACCCGGGGCTTAAGTCGTTTTTATTGCAAATGAGGCTCCTGTCCGACTGCGGGCCTGAGCTGTGAGCCCACTGTTGGGTAGGGGCTGTCTCTCTATGTTGCCAGTTTGTACTTCCCAAGCGCTTAGTACAGTGCTCTGCACATAGTAAGCGCTCAATAAATACGATTGATGATGATGATGAGCTGTGTCTGCTAGCAGCAGCAGCAGCCACCTCCCTCCTCCTTGCCTCCTCCTCCATCTCCTCCCCTGCTTCGCGGTCCCCTCCCCTTGTGGCCGGCCCAGGCAAGCAGGGGAGGGAGGGAGGGAGGGGGGGAGCGGGCGAGGGTGAAAGGTGTCGGTTGGCTGGGGAAGGGAAGTTTGCAAAAAAGGTCGGTCGCAGGGCCCGGGGGGCTTTGGCAGAGCGGCGGCGACGGCAGCAGCAGCATCATGGCGGAGCAGAGCGACTCTCCCGTGCACGTCCAGCCCCAGCAACAGCCCCAGCAACAGCAGCAGCAGCAACAGCAGCAGCCGGCGGCGGCGGCCCCGGCTGCAGCCGCATCCCAGGCCATCAGCTGGCCCATCTGCAGGGAGGCGTACGAGCTGCAGGAGGTCATCGGTCAGTGCGGCCGGGGCTCGCCCTGCCCCGAGGGGCTGCATGCCGGGGGAGGGGGGATGCACAATTCGGGGTTGGCGGGGGGGGGGGTGCCCCGGGAATGCGGCTGCGGCAGTGACTCGCCCTGCAGATTAGCCGCACGCTGCAAACTTTTATCAGCCGGGCCGTTTTTCGCAGCCGCCGCCCCCCCCGGGCCGTGCTTGCACCGGGAGCCGGAGCTCCGTGCAGACTGGGCCCCCCTCCCCCGCGTGCAGCAGAGCTTGCAATCGGGGGTGGGGAGGGGGGGACGAGGCGTTGTCCTTGCGGGCTTCCCCCCTCCGCTCAAGTTGATCCGTGCCTGGCATTTCCCGCCGTCAGGGGCGAGAGGGACTTGCATCCGCGCCCTCCTTTTTGCAAAAAAGAGGGAAAGCACCCCCTGCGCCGCCTCCACCTCCCTTCCTTCCCTTCTTTCCTTCTGGCAGGGAAAGCGCCTTTGCATTCCCTTCCCCCGGTCGTAAGGAGAGGAGCGACCTCGTGTCCGGCCTGGGCATGGCCCCCCCCCCCGGGTGGCATCGGCCGCCCACCGAGGATGCTCCGAGTGGTCCAGGCTCCGCGGCCGCCGTTTCGGTGGCATTTCTTGAGGAGCAGCGTGGCTCAGTGGAAAGAGCCCGGGCTTTGGAGTCAGAGGTCAAGGGTTCCAATCCCGGCCCTGCCAATTGTCAGCCGTGTGACTTTGGGCAAGACTCTATATGTTGCCAACTTGTACTTCCCAAGCGCTTAGTGCAGTGCTCTGCACATAGTAAGCGCTCAATAAATACGATTGACGATGATGATGACAACTTCTCTGGGCCTCAGTAACCTCATCTGGAAAATGGGAATGAAGACTGTGGGACAACCTGATCACCTTGTAACCTCCTCAGCGCTTAGAACAGTGCTTTGCACATAGTAAGCGCTTAATAAATGCCATTATTATTATTTCTTGCATCGAGACCCCCCCCCCACCCTCCCACCCGCAAAAGTTTAACACCCGTGGCCGTGCCCGTTGGCTTTGGGCAGGTCCCCGCGAGTCAACCTTTGACACGTTCCTATTGTACAATCCCGCCCCATTGGGGTTTGGTTTCTTCAACGCGTGGCAATACCATTGTGCCCAAGGAGTCAATCAATCAATCAATCGTATTTATTGAGCGCTTACTGTGTGCAGAGCACTGGACTAAGCGCTTGGGAAGTACAAGTTGGCAACATATAGAGACAGTCCCTACCCAACCGTGGGCTCACAGTCTAAAAGATAATGGCATGTGTTAAGTGCTTACTATGTGCAAAGCACTGTTCTAAACACTGGGGGGATACAAGGTGATCAGGCTGTCCCGCGTGGGGTTCACAGTCATCATCCCCATTTTACAGATGAGGTAACTGAGGCTCCGAGAAGTTAAGTGACTTGCCCAAGGTCACACAGCATACATGTGACGGAGCTGGGATTCGAACCCATGACCTCTGACTCCAAAGCCCGTGCTCTTTCCACTGAGCAACGCTGCTTCTCAATCAATCGTATATATGTTGCCAACTTGTACTTCCCGAGCGCTTAGTACAGTGCTCTGCACACAGTAAGCGCTCAATACGATTGATTGAGCGCTTACTGTGTGCAGAGCACTGTACTAAGCGCTTGGGAAGTACAAGTCAGCGACATATAGAGACAGTCCCTACCCAACGTTATGGACCCCCTGGCTACCCAGTTTGTAGCAGCGGTAGAGGTGCCACTTTAACGAAACATTGCTTTAAATAAATAGTAAAAAACCCTAAAAATACATTTCAGTTAAAGTGTGTTTCCGCAACTGCCTCCTCCAATTAGTAAGAGGCCTCTCCCGACTAAGCATACATTTCCCCTGCTTGTCTCTCTTGCACTTGAATTTTTTTCCCCTTTTTTCACCCCATCCATTCTCTCCATCCCCCCATCTTACCTCCTTCCCTTCCCCACAGCACGTTTATATATGTTTGTACATATTTATTACTCTATTTATTTATTTATTTTACTTGTACATATCTATTCTATTTATTTTATTTTGTTAGTATGTTTGGTTTTGTTCTCTGTCTCCCCCCTTTAGACTGTGAGCCCACTGTTGGGTAGGGACTGTCTCTATATGTTGCCAACTTGTACTTCCCAAGCGCTTAGTACAGTGCTCTGCGTACAGTAAGCGCTCAATAAATACGATTGATTGATTCACCCCAGCCCCAGCCTCCCAGCATTTATGTACCCATCTGTGTAGTGTCTGTCTTCCCCTCGAGACTGTGGGCAGGGAACATGTCTACCAACTCTGTTATATTGTATTTTCCCAAGAGCTCTGCCCAGTAAGTGTTCAATATCTTCAGCTGATTGATTCTTTTCTATGGCTCTAAAATAATTTGGGGGGATGTTACTAATCCCTCATTTGCCAATGAGTGAATCTGTACCATTTTTTTAAAGATGAAGTGTTTACTTTTTCAGTGCATTCTGACAGACTTTTTATTTTTTTAATCTTGACTAGAACTTTGCAATTCCTCAAAATTATTCTTCCTGAAATGAGAAATACTGCAAAGTAGGTGTAGGGAAAATAACTTAATGATATGCCCTGGGGGTCTGGAGCGCAAGGGAATACCCAGATTAAGACCTTTTGGTCAAAGACTTTGGGAAGATGAGTTCCCTGAAGAAATGGGAAGAGTGAAAGGTGTCAGAATGAAACGTGTTAGAACGGGTGGTAGTTAATGACCAGAATTTGTTTTAAATCGAGGACTTTTTAACTGGCAGGGTATGAGGTATTCTTTTGAGCAGTGCCATTACTTTTTCCCTTGGCTTTATGTGCATGTTGGGAGGAGGATTGTAAAAACTCATTCTCAATTTATAAAGCTTATTTTGTTATTACACAAACTGCCTCATGAAATTATTTTCAATATTCATTAGCATTGACTCTTCCATTTGAAGTGATGTCCAAACTCGTGCATTTCCAGGCAAAATTATAGCTTGTTACTGCCCAGTTTTTTTACGCTCTGTTTAGGAGATGAGGGTTGGTCATGTCCATTCGTGGAAAACTTCTCAATTTCCTTAAGAAACTTTAGACCGAAGATATAATAATAATAATAACAATAATAATGGCATTTATTAAGCGCTTACTATGTGCAAAGCACTGTTCTAAGCGCCGAAGATAGTTTATAACTTTGCATAATCCGTGATTCTTTTCATATCCATGGAGAAACACATTTCATGGGCCAGGTGAATAATTTGTTTTTAATTTGCAGAGGTTCCAATTAGAAGCATATTTAAGGGTCACGTGGCAGCCATGTTGCTGACAAGTAAATTAAAGTAATTTGTGAAACTGGGTTTTATAGGGGTCTAATATTTATGGGGAATTGTCCATTTCCTCCTTATTTTAATGTTGGTTGAGTAATTAAGCATGAGTTTGGCGTTTAAGCTCCTTTGCCTAAACATGACACATTGGAATTAGTTGTCTAAACACTTTACCAGTTCCAACATGAATGCTGGTTTACAGACTCTGCCCTCAAGCCACCCTACGTGCAGCAGGTGTTTCATAGTTGTACGGCACTATAGCAAAATTGATCACGGCCAGCAGGAGGTGATGGAATAGATAGGGTGGAAAGAGGACCATAACTATAGTTGCTATGGGAATTTTGTGTGGCATTGAGAATTTTTTTTTTTTAATCCTGGACAGCTAGGCTTTCAAAGTGGTTAATATTTTAGTAAAGCAGATTTTGCATAAGTGAGATCACTGCAGATTTTTTTAAAGTGAAAAATAAGCATATGATTTTGCTAGTTTAAAAATAACCTGTTCTCTGTCAATCCTGAAATTATTATATTCCATAGGTCAAGGTTCAGATGTTGAAAAGTTTACATGAGGAGCTGGGGTTCTGTAGTATGCGGCATCAAATGTTTTTTCTCTAGTTCCTTATTCCTAGTTATCCAATCTTAAAAGTGCCCAATTTGTTGATGATTCTCAGTTCCTGCTCAAATCACTGGATCATAGGAAAATTCCCTGTCTCCCTTTGCTTGGTCTAGTAAAAAGAAGAGTTTAATGAGTCTTCAACTTTGCATTTTTAAAATTTTTCATTTTCTTAAATAGACTCTTTTCTTTGTTTCTAGAATGAAGTTACTGTTCATCATAAAAGTTTTGGTAGAGGGTATGGGGATGCTGTAGTTTACCCACTTCTGACATAGTTATATTCATAGCATTACTCAGTTATTAAAATTACTGCAGCCAAGAAGTGGTCATCACCTTTGCTGACTTTCTCTTAAATACCAAGAGGACTGTCCCAGAACTCTTATTAACTTGAGTGATCTACTGGTACAGTCCATGGCCCACACGGGGCTCACAGTATTAATCCCCATTTTATAGGTGAGGTAACTGAGGCACAAAAGTTACATGATTTGTCCAAGGTCCCACAGCAGACAAGTGGTGGTGCTGGGATTAGAACACAGGTACTTCTGAATCCCAGGCCAGTGTTCTTTCCATGAGGCCATGTTGTTTCTCTGCTTTCCAGATCCTGGTTCCTATTTTGTCTTTGTGACCACCCAACAATGATTCAGGGAAAAAAACAAAACACCTTGTTGCTACCAAGTAGATCCTTGATAGTAAGTGTGCTTGTTTCCCACAATTTAAGCGGATGGTTTATTGTCTCCCTTTGTGGGTATCTATACCTTCCTTGACATTTGTGACAGGGATGTGGCTCCAACCGCAAGCCCTCCTACATCCAACTTGTCTCCAGTTCATCCCCATAATGATGTCAGGGCTTGAAGTAAGGCTCTTAGATTCACTGCATTCCATCAAAGGGAAGCAGCATGGAAAGAGCATGGGCTTGGGAGTCAGAGGACCGGGGTTCTAATCACTGCTCCACCATTTACCTGCTCTGTGTCCTTGGGCAGGTCCCTTAACTTCTCCCTGTCTCAGTTGCAAAATGGGGAGTCAACAGCTGGTCTCCCTCTTACTCAGACTGTGAGCCCCATGTGGGACTTGATTATCTTGTATCTGCTCCAGAACTTAGTATAATGCTTGGATTATAGTCAGCACCTAACAGATACCACCGCAGTTATTATTGAGCACTTAACGTGCAAAGCACTGTACTAAGCACACAGTAAGCGCTCAATAAATACGATTGAATGAATGAGAAAGTACAATATGGAAGAGTTGGTAGATTCTTTAAGGAAACTTGAGGCTTGGAATGGGATATGGAGTGTAAGGGGGATTGGATTCTTAATCACCCTCCCAATCACCTCATTAAGCAAACCGGATTGAATGTTGTCAGGTGAATCCACTTTTCTCTTTATCCCAAATGATGACTCATGGCAATGAATGTAAAATTGACCAGTTGTAATCTGATTTTGCATTGTGCCAGGCTCTGAGGAGTAGAATACTTTCATAAATAAAATCTAATTTTTCCTGGGACTTGTGGGAAGGTAGCTGGAAAGTAAGCAATATCTCCATATTTTGAAATATAGAGATATTAAAGGCTTCCCTCATTTTACCCACCAAGACAGAAACTCAGCTATGAGGTATAGGTCTAACAGTTTCTAAGCCAGTGAATCTTATAATTTCTTTATAAAAAAGTCTCTTTTTCTGAAATGTGTGCTTTCATTCCGCATTTTGGCTAGGATGCTATTTTAAGGGACTAGGGAGACGTTCTTTTTTCTTTTTTGTTTTTTAATGGTATTTGTTATGTGCTTACTATGCCCCAGGCACTGTACTAAGCCCTGGGGGTAGATAAGTTGCATTTTTTTCCTAGCACAACATTTTGGTGTCCCCTGACAGAGGTGTACTTAGGAGAAGCAGCGTGGCCTTAGTGGAAAGAGCATGGGCGTAGGAGTCAGAGGACATGGGTTCTAATCCTGGATCCATGACATACCTTCTGTGTGACCTTGGGCAAGTCACTTGTCTTCTTTGTGCCCAGTTCCCTCATCTGCAGAATGAAGAGTTAATACCTGTTCTCCCTCCTGCTTAGATTGTGAGCCCCTTGCGGGATGTAATTATTTTGTACTATTACTTAATACAGTGCTTGGCACAGAGTAGGTGCTTAAGAAATACCACAATTATTATACAAAATAATCAGGTTGGACCCAGTCCGTGTCTCACATAGAGCTCACAGTCTTAATCCCCATTTTACAGATGAGGTAACTGAGGCACAGAAAAGTTAAGTGACTTGCCCGAGGTCACACAACAGACAAGTGGAAGAGTTAGGATTAGAACCCAGGTCCTCTAACTCCCTGGCCTGTGCTCTTTCCATTAGGCCTTAATGTTCCTCATAGTTGTGGTATTTAAGTGTTTACTCTGTTCCAAGCACTGGGGTAAATACAAAATAATCAGGTTCCACGTGGAGCTCAAGTATGAGGGAGCACAGGTATTAAATCCCCATTTTGCAGATGAAACTGAAGGGCCAAGAAGCTAAGTGACTTGCCCAAGGTCACACAGCAGACAAGTGATTGAGCTGGGATTAGAACCCAGGACTGCTGATTCCCAGGCTCTTGTGCTTTCCACTATACCACACTCCTTTCCACAGTGTACCTCTTTTTAGGGTCCAGTACAGTGGTGTGTTAGAAAAAAATAGTTTTGCATCGCATTGATCAGGCATGGTGTTGTGACTACTGTAGTTCAGGTTTTCATTTGGAAACAGAACCCCATCATTATAGAAGGACTAATCAAACTTATTGCACACTTGTTGCAAAGCACTGTAATATGCACTTGAGAGAGTACACAATTGCTAGACAAGATTCCCTGACCTCAAGGAATATACAGTCTAAAGAATAGTTTACAATCTAGCATAGTTTCATTATGGAAATAGAATTATTGATTTTGTAGGAAAGGACTGAGAGAATTGATTAAAGGTCACTCTTATTATTTACTGCTCTGTTTTGTTTTATTTGAAAAATGAAACTTGTATAAGAACAGCCTTTTAAATGTTCAGACAGTCGATCAGTCATATTTACTGAACACTATGTGCAGAGAATTATCCTAAGTGCTTGGGAGAGTACAATATAACAGAATCAGCCTTCCCGGCCCTTAAGGAGCTTAAAGTCCTTCAAATAATGAAAGTGAATAAAGTATCCACAGCTGAAAAAAATATTGCTCACAATAGATCAGCAACCTCCTGGATTCAATTACTTATTCCTGTGATATCCTTTTTAAATTGTTGACTTGACCTCACTTTCAGTATGTTCCATTTGTGCAAAACTTCTGAAGACTTGAATGTAACTTATTTTTGTAATCAGTGATAGCATATATAATTTTGCCTAATATATTTTTGTTCTTTATTTCACAATGCATGTAGCTTTAGCAGTGGAAAATTACCAGCAAACAGTTGGTATTTGTGGTTTATGTGATACTTGTCAAACTTTTCATCTGTTATGTTTTCTCTTTATTACGTTTCTTCACACTGTATTTTTATTACTGGTAGACAAAGAAAGAGGGAGGTTCTTGAACTCCTCTGCTTTGGAGAACAGTGAACAATATTTGCAATTCAGGGTGTTGCTGATTTATAGCCCAGAGAAGCTCTGGATCATTTATAATCTCGTTGCTTCCACCACCCCCCTTGAAGTTACGGAATGATTTTCTGACAGTATGGTTTAGCCTGGAGTGGAGTGAATGTTCTTTTAACACCCCCAGATTGTAGTGTAAATTGCCCCAAAGGTGGGGCCTATTCACGTCCAGCTGGAATCACTTGAGCTCTCTACTTTGAATAAAAGATTGGTTCAAGTAGACTGCTAAACCAGATCTTTACTCTTTTGCCTTTGTTCAGCCTAAATCATACACAGACTCAAAAGGCAGATTTCTGAAGTCAGAGCTTGGCCAGAGAATGGAAGGGTTGAAGTGAATGTAAGAGGGGAGATCTGGGGAAGCCAAGGACCTGTATCAGAATTCCTCTTCTTTTTCTCATACCAGGTGACTGAAGATACAATCAAAATAATAATAATAATAATAATGGTGGTATTTAAGTGCTTACTATGTGTCATACATTCTAAGTGCTGGGGTAGGTACAAAGTAATCAGATCCCACATGGGGCTCAATCTAAATAGGAGGGAGAACAGCTACTGAATTCCCATTTTGCAGATGAGGGAACTGAGGCACAGTAAACTGCCTTGCTCAAGGTCATACAGCAGGCAAGTGGTGGAGTGGGATTGGAACCCAGGTCTTCTGATTCCCAGGCCTGTGCTTTTTCCACTAGGCCATGCTGCTTCTCTAGTAGTTGTTCTCCACATCCCCAGGCTACTCTTAGGTTTTGCCGAGCTGGATAAGAGAGAAGACCTACGGAGCCCTAGACAGATAAAACTGTTTCTCGGTTTGACTGCTCTGACAGTTGCTAGAGGCACATCCTGCAGGTGAGTATTCAAGGAGTGTCTGTTCATCACTGCAGTTTTCTTAACTGTGGAGGCTGCCATGTTGGCAGGAAGTGGTGCTGACTAAAACAAATTGACTCTGCACTTCATTCAGAGAAGAGAGCAGGGGGATTTGCTTTCAGGTGAAATCATCCATCAGAAAGAAGGAGACTTTTCCCTTTGAAGAGGAGGGTTTTTTAATTTTTATTTTTCTTCATTTGATCTCTTGGGTTTCTGCCCTTGGTTTTGGTAGTATTAATAATGGTGCTTGTTTAGGGCATATCAGTTTAAAATGCTTTGCAGAAAGTGAGGTCATTTAGCCTCACAGAGTAACAGTAAGCTAGAGTAGTGGCAACAATTACCTCCTTCCTGCTTTGGATGTTGGGAAATGCAGGAAGAGAGACTTAAGGGTTTTGCCTGGGGTCAGAGGTATCAAGGTGAGGCCTGAGTCAAGGTGTCCAGACCCTTTTCCCTTCTTCTTAGATCACATAAAATCCGCCCCCACCTTTACTTTGATTCATCACCTCATTTGTCCCCACAAATTCATACTTCTAATTCTCATTAATTTAATTAATTTAGCCCCAGTGGAGTGTCCCATTAGCTGTGGCCAGGATTTTAGTAACTGGGAGTGGGGATCCTAGAGGAACAGACCAGTGGTTTGAGAAGGAAGTTTGACTGCATAAGCTTGCTTTACAAGCATCGGATAGCATCAAAATGAAGACATTGAACTGGATTGAAATGAAGGTTTGGGATGTGGTTTTTCTAAACTTGATTTGAAGATGTTACAACTTCCCTTGATAATCTGCAGTGTTTTCTGTGAAAGTTATTTTTTTGTTAAAAATGGAAGTCTGTTTAATGATGCACAGAATTATAACATTCTATAACAAAATTGCATTTAACGGTTTCCCTTTGGTCTTGGGCAGCTCGCTTTTGTAACTTAACCTACTTTTCAGCCAGTCTTCAGTCTCTAAATCATATAAATGAAATTATTCAAAGTTGGTACCTGAAATTTCCTTATAAGTAGTGGTTCCTTCCGTTCCAAAAAAGAGATCCTTGAAGTGAGTGGGAATTTCTCTTCCATGATCCAGCACTGGTCTATTTGACTAGACTGTAGATGCCTTGATTAGAGAGGGGTCACAGGGAGCATGTGAACTTGGGGAACCATGGAGAATTTGGAGTCTCAAGGGGTATTTTAGAGTGCGTCAGTTTAAGTTGGTAATTGTGAACACTTTGAGGGCCTCTGTAAGTTTATGGTTGTAGATTCCAAATATGTCCTAATTAGTCAAACGCTGAATTAAGGATGTATCCTAATTTGGGCTTCAGAAATCCTTTTGAGTTGAGAATGTAGGGGAAATGCTGAGAATGTGGAGGGAACGACTCTGATTCTGTTGAATTGATTGCTTTTAATTGTGTGTTTTTGTGATCCTGCCACTTCAGGAAGATCAGCCTTTGCAAGCAGGGGAGGACCTGACACTCCTTTTTTGTCTCTGCCTTCTTTAAATAAACTCTGGGAAAGCTGCTTGCCAGCTAATGGCATTCAGCGCAGCTCTCTGAGGAGCCCTGGTGGAAAGGTTTTAATCATTAGTATTGTCCACTTGATATTTCCCCAGGTAAGGTATTACTTTTTTGTGGCATTGGTGGGGTTAATGTTTCCAACCTTCTATGCCCACAGAAGGCCAGCTGGAGTTCATCTGCAGACTTTCTGCCAAAAAAACTACTATGACTAATAAGTCATTGATTATGCTTACTGTATGACTGACAGGTCTTTATTTTGAAACTGATTACATCTGAATGGCCAGGGTCTTCTCAGGGCACCTAAGTGTGGAAGTTTGGGCTCATTTCTTGTGTAGAGATATTTGTAATCGGGGATAGGGGGAGGTTGCCCTTTGGGATTTGGGAGGGGAAGCAATAAATCAATTGTACTTATTGAGTGCTTCCTATGTGCAGAGCACTCTTGGGAGGGAGAATACAATATAATAGAGTTGGTATACACATTCCCTGCCCAGAATGAGTTTACTGTCTAGAGGGGAAAGCAGCCATTAATATAAATAAATTGTGGATATGTACATAAGTGCTGTGGAGCTGAGAAAGGGGTGAATAAAGGGTGCAAATCCAAGTGCACAGAAGGGACTGGGAGAAGAGAAAATGAAGGCCTAGCTGGGGAAGGCCTCTTGGTGGAGATGTGCCTTCAATAAGACTTTGAGCGGGGAGGAGGGGCAGTAATTGCTATTGGGTATGAAGATGGAGGACATTCCAGGCCAGAGGCAGGACATGGGCCAGAGTCGGTGGCAAGACAGACAAGCAGGGAGAGAGTAAAGGCAGGGAGGGGATATTTTGGTGGCTTACCTAGCCGGCAGTTCCACATCACCCTGTGTTTAGCCTGATCTCAGTCTGTCACCCATTCTCCCTATTGCCTTTTTCCTGTACTGAGCCTCTTGGACTCTCCCATGTGCTTGTACAGTGCTCTGCAGACAGTATGCATGGAATCAAGCGCTTAGTACAGTGCTTTGCACACAAGTGCTCAGTAAATATGATTGAATGAGTAAATGCCATTGATTATTTGCCATCCCAAAGAGCCTCACCCTGATTGGACATGTTAGATATGCTCTACTGTACAGAGACAGGGGAAAGAGCTCAGGCCTAGGAATCAGAGGACCTGGGCTGTAATCCCGGCTCTGCTACTTACCTGCTGTGACCATGGCCAAGTCACTCAACTTCTCTGAGCTTAAGTTTCCTCACCTGTAAAATGGGGATTCAGTACCCACTCTTCTGCCTACCTAGACTGTGAACTCCATATGGGACAGGGACTGTGTTCAAACTGAATATCTTGTATGATGATGATGGTATTTACCTATTCCAATGGAGTAGAGTGCTTAAATGCCATCATTATTATTATAACACATGGTAAGCACTTAACAGATACCATTATTATTATTAGTTCATGTTGGACTAATTGTTGGATGCTTGTCTGCCTTGATTTTTTTTCTGCCTTATTGTCATCTCTCAAGGAGGAACTTTGCTCCTATTGATTTTCATGTAGCATCTAACACTTGGGGCCCTTACTAAATGCCTTTGACAGGGGTGAATGGCCCTTGTTCAACTTTTCATAGAAACTGGCCCTCACCCAATCCCATTCTACAACCATATTTGTTGAGCAGTTTTTACTGTGGACCGTACTAAGCACTTGGGAGACTTGGTAGACAAGTTCCCTGCCCACAACAAGCTTAAAGTCTAGAGGTGATGCTTGAGGATGAACCCAAAGAGCATCTTCTAACAGGACAGCTCCCACATAGTGGGGGAAAAATGAGAAGAAGGTAGATGAGGCAGTAGTGAGAAGGAGGAGGATAAAAAACAGAACTAATGTTGATAGCTGACTCAATGCATTTTTTTATTTATTGTGAAGAAAAGTAAATGCAGGCCTTCCTGAGAGAATGATTCCCATACAGGTATATTTGTGACACCTTGTCCCTAAATGGCTCCTTTCGTAGGAGGTGCTACTCAAAATTACATTAACTTCTTTTTATGGTAATAGGGGACAAGTTGGTAGGCAAGTGTGGCATCTAGAGCTAGTGAAATGGGCAGAGCAGAAGGTGCTTATTGAGCCCATATACCTGGCCATGCCAAATCTGTTTGACTCTGCTTCCAGACTGTTGTTCACCTCTTGTAAAACTGGTACCCAAAGTACATATACTTGGGATCCTTGTGATGAGTAGCCCTGAAACTTGAAGATGGTTTAAGCCCAATTAAACTTTTGAATGAAAATGTAATTGCTCTATAATTGTTTACTAATGGCTTGAATTAATGGTAGCCCCCACCTTCCCTTACTCCCAGCCTCATGCATTGCATCTCAGCTTGGCAGAACCTGGTTATTTAGACTGCTGTGGTCTTTGTATATTTTCCCTGATGGGTCAAGAGCATCACTAGGCCCTGGGCTAGGTGTGGGTAGGCAGGCCATTCCAATCTGACAAACTCCGGACATGTAATAATTTCATTTTAGTGGGTCCTGTATTTGAAATAGCTGGTTCATGTGTTTGGGGAAACACAGATCCTTTGTTATGCCATGAAAACAGACAACCCTTATGACGTGGTGGGTGGTTGAGATGTAGGGCTTTTATACCACCCATTGCACGTGCTGTCTCTATTTTGGGAGCATGTTTGTTTCTTTTGTGAATCCCATGATTACTAAACACAGAATAAAGAAAGGGGAGGCAGAATTTTCAAATTCCCAAAACATTACATTTGAATAAAAACATTTGTAAAATCACTTGAGGAAACTAAAGGGACATGGCTTGTGGCCATAAGGGATTTAATCGTCTCTGTCAGCTCTGGTAAAAGCTCTACCACTCGAGGCATTCACTTCAATCAGTTTCATGGTAAATGTCTAAACCCAGGTGTAGTCTACTATCTTCCCAGATCATCCCCCTCTTCTCCCAAGGGCCCAAAGATCCTCAGAATAACCGCCTTTGGGAGAGGGAGCTGCTGCAGAATTTGTGTTGGAAAGGGATATGTTCCTGAGGTTCCCAGTTAGTAGGATTTATCGAGTGCTTAGTCTGTGCAAAACAGTGTATCAAGCATTTGGGGGTGTACAATAGAATTATTGGGTAGGGACCATCTCTATATGTTGCTGACTTGTACTTCCCAAGTGCTTAGTACAGTGCTCTGCACACAGTAAGCGCTCAGTAAATACGATTGAATGAATTAGGAGACATAATTCTGGCCCTCAAGAAGCTTACAGCCTAGTGGAAGAGACCAATACCAAAATAAATGACAAGTAGGAGGAGGCAGCAGAGTTTAAAGCTATGGATATAAATGCTACCAGAAGGGACTGGGGAAGGAGTTTGGGTTCATTCATTCAGTCATATTTATTGAGTGCTTACTGTGTGCAGAGCACTGTACTAAGCGCTCGTGAAGTACATTCGGCAACAAATAGAGACAATCCCTACCCAACAAGGGGCTCACAGTCTAGAAGAAAATGCTGCCACCCTCTGGATCAAGCACTTTTCCTATCTAGGTTAGGCTACTGGATCATCTTCCTCACTTGTCTTCCTGCCTCCCTCCTCTCCCCTTTTTCGGTCCATGTTCCGAACTGTGGCCTGACTCCTTTTCCTGAAATGTTGCTCAGCACATTGTCTCTCCACTCCCTGGAAGCTTATCTCCCTTTTCATCAAACAGAAGCTCCTTGCTGTTCGCTGTGGAGCTCTTCACCAGCTCTGTATGTAGTACGTATCAGCTGGGTTCACCTACTGCTCCCCAGCTTGCAATTTTTTTCTCTCAAGCTCACCTAACTGTATCCCGCTTGTGTTTCACCCTCCTCTAACCCCTTACTAACACTGTTTACCTCAGCCCTTTCCACCTCCTAAACACTCATATCCTCCAACAAAACCTCTGTTAGCAAACCAACAGCCACCTCCAGTAATAGT
This sequence comes from Tachyglossus aculeatus, assembly GCF_015852505.1. Lineage (NCBI taxonomy): Eukaryota > Metazoa > Chordata > Mammalia > Monotremata > Tachyglossidae > Tachyglossus > Tachyglossus aculeatus. The sequence continues at coordinate 52,954,791 of NC_052074.1, read as the reverse complement.
TTATTTTGATATTCTTTGTAAATATCCCTCTCCATCATTAGAGTCTAAGCTTCTCGGGGGCAGAGAATTTGTCTTGTCCCTCTGCTGTACTATCCCTTGCACTTAATCCACTGCACTCAGTGGATTTACAGTAAATACCATAACCATTCCCACTATTGGTTTGCCAAGCCTAATTAGGGCATGGATTGTAGCCTACTAATGAGGGATATTTATTTCATTTGAGAATCCTAACTGGGTTGCTGGATTCCAACAACCTCAAACTCATTTTTCCAATATTCTTCTCAAGAAATTGGGTGCCAGAAGGGAGCATTGAAGTGAGGACTCTGGTCCCAGTTATGTTCATGATGTGCCCTTTTCTTCTCTCATTTTGATCAGCCCCTTGCTTTTTTTTTTTGAATCCAGAACAGTTTTGCACTTTACCTTGAGTATTTTTGGATATAAAAGTTGCAGCTAGTCCACTTTGTTGGTATAAAAAGCAGGTAAAACTTTAGAGCTTCATCTACAGTAGCTTTTCATAACTGTTTTCTAAGAGCATTAAATATGCCCTTAGTGAAATTTATAACCTTCTCTCCCATCCCCCTTAAAAGAGCTTATAAAGGCTGCATTGTGCCTCATGCATTTGAATAAACATAAGCCTTAAAGCATACGCTTGACCTTCCTGCCCACAGAGAGAACAGATAAAAGTGATATCTGAGCAGCCATTTTCCACTCACTGATATTTTTTAGCCTCTAGAAGTTTATCGTAACTTGGAAAAGTGAAATAGTTTTCTGCTGGCCAGGGGCTTACAACTTTAATCTTCATTCAAAGGTTTCTCAGAAATCATGGTGATGGCAACACTGGGGAGGCACCTGGTCCCCAACATTGCATTCTGCACTTGATATGTCATAAATAATAACCAATGATGCTGACCAACGATTAATTACACTAATAGCCAAGGAAGACTACAAATGAGGTCATCTCTGTCCACCACCTAGGAACTTATTTATACCCATCCTCATCATTTTGTTCACTTATCCAAGTCTACCAATGCTGTTCATCTGGATTCTTGTAGTTGTAAATATCTTTATGATTCCCTTGCTACAGTGTAAGCTGCTTGTGGACATTGGGTATGTTATTTCTTCTTTATTGCATCCTTCTCAATACATCTCAATTGGGCTTGCTCAATAAATACTACTACTACTACTATTACTACTCCCACAACTGTTACTACTACCACTTTGTGGGACTGTGGTGCTCAGGAGAACCTTGATCCTAGTGCAGAGTAGGTTCCAGGTTATGAATAGGGTCATAGTCCCTTGAATATAGCATTCAGATGAGGCTGCTGGAGAAGCCAACTTTACTGTTGCTATTCAGTCCAGATCCCATAGCCCTGAAGGCAGGTGAGGAGACTTCCAGTCAAAGGAATAGAACAATAATAGGATTGAAGATTTATTTTGTGTTCTTTATCATTCTCTGTAAAGACAAGAAGTTCCCAATATGGGTCAAGTGCAGAGCACTATACAATGCCAGCATTATCAACACCAGTCTCCTTCCACCCTTCTAAAGAGTTTATAATTTAATGGGGCAGCCAGGCAAAAAGAAATTAAATTCATACCATAAGAAGAGGCGTAGAAGCATAGATTGAATGGGTAGGAACAAAAGTAAGCCCTTGTCACCAACATCCCTGCCTCCAGTCTCTCCCCTCTTCAGTCCATACTTCACTCTGTTGCCTAGATCATTTTTTTTTTTTTTTTTTTTACAAAATGTTGTTCTTTACAAATGTTTCCACTCTTGAAAACCTCCACTGGTTACCCTCTCCTCTCCATATCAAGCAGAAACTCCTGACCATTGGCTTTAAAGCACTCATCAACTCTCTCCCTCCTACTTATCCACTTTCTTCTCCTACCCACCCCAGCTCATTCCTCTCAAGTTAACCTCACTGTGCCTTGGTCTCCTCTCTCCAGCCATTGACTTCTAGCTCACACTCCCCCACCCCTCCCCACCTAGAATACCCTCCTCCTTCACATTTAACAGTCCACAGATCTCATCTTAAAAGCCCTTCTGAATCAGTCTCCTCTTTTCACTTTAGGGGCCCTCAACTGCAGCCTCAGCACTTGGTGAGTGGGTAGAGGCTGTAGAATTTATGTACTTATCTTACATACTTATTTACATCCTCCTATCATCCCCTGCTAGAGTGTAAATTCCCTGAGGACCCAGGTCTTGTCTACGCATGCTATTGTACTCTCCCAGGTGCTCAGTTCAGTGCTTTGCACAGAGCAGATGCTCAATAAGTACTATTAATTAATGTTAATTCAGATCCTTGTCTTTATATTTAAAGGTATATATGAAAACAAAATACCATAAAAATGTTAGAAATATGTATATTCCTTTTGCACTGCAACTTGACATTTAACCATATGTTCAAGTATGTTTTTCCCAAGAATCTGACTTAAATTTATTCTTTTTCCTAGTCTTATCATGTGCAAAAATACCTCCTGTTTAGGATACAAAAAAGTTTGCCCAGTAAGTTATATCAGTGTGCTTGGTTATCAGTAAAAATTGTATTCTTTCAAAAATATTCAGAAACCATCGATTATTTTAATCAATGATATCAGTTCTACAGCTGGTTTCAGTGTAGTCTAGGAGGCAGTTGAATGAGAAGAGAAACAGTCTAGATGCGTTTATTTTTCATGTCTGTGATGGGTAAGCCTGTCTCTCTCTGGCAATAGAACTTCATTGCTCTAACTTCTCTGCATCGTTGGGATAAGGTTCAGAGAAGGTGGTGTGGTCTGATGGAAACAGCATGGGAGTCAGGGGACGTGGGCCTCAGGTCTGCAGCTGTCCTTCTCTATGACCTCAGTTAAATCACTCAACCTCTCTGGTCCTCAGTTTCCTCATCTGGGCACTGCAGAGAATAATGCTCTCTGACTCTGTCTCACAGTGATGTAAGAAGAAGATGAGATCCCTCATGTGGCAGTGCTGTGGGGAAAAAAGAGAACTTCACAAGTTCAATGTTATTATTTGGCTCACTTTATTTTAACAGAAAGGCTTGTAAGGGAATTGTTCTCTGCTTGGGGCCTTGATATCTGGGATACTTGCTCTCATTCCTAATAGCTCTTGTCCTAGAACTTAGAGGAGTCCAGGTAGGCTAGTTGTGTGCACGTGGCCAGGGGTCTTCAATAAAATACCAGTAAGAATTCATGGGAATTAGAGCCAGCGGCCAGGAAAAGATTAAAAAAAAAATGATGGTATTTGTTAAGTATGTGCCAAGCACTGTTCTAAGCACTGGGGTAGATACAAGGTAATCAGTTTCTCCCTCATGGGGCTCACAGTCTTAATCCCCTTTTTACAGATGAGGTAACTGAGGCACAGATAAATTAAGTGACTAGCCCAAAGTCACGCTCAACCACAGTGTAGAAGCAGCTACAGCCATCCCACCTCAAGGAAATGTTGTGTTAGGGAGGCAGCATGGCCTCAAGAAAAGAGCATGGAACTGGGGCCTGGTTCTGGCTCTGTCACTTGCTGTGTGGCCATGGATAAGTCACTTAACTTCTCTGTGCCAAAGTTTCTTTATCTGTAAAATAATAATAAAATTATGATACTTGTAATGCGCTTAACTATGTGCCAAGCACTGTTATTGCCAAGCACTGTTATAAGCGTTGGGGTAGATACAAGTCGATCAGGTTGGACACAGTCCTTGTCCCACATGGGGTTCACACTCTTAATCTCCATTTTGCAGATGAGGTAATTGAGGCCCAGAGAAATTAAGTGACTTGCCCAAGGTCACACAGCAGACATGTGACAGAGCTGAGATTAAAACTCAGGTCTTTTTGACTCTTCGGCCTGTGCTCTGTCCACCCTGAGGATTCTGTACCTGTTCTGCCCTTGCCTTGGCCTGTGAGACACATGTGGGATCTGATTGTCTTGCATCTACCCCAGTTCTTAGCACACGGCTGGGCACATAGTAACTGCTCAATAAGCACCTTTATCATTATTTTACCAGTTGGCAAAGCACAACCTTATGTCATTGGTGCTGTGCTGGGTATTTCTGGAATGAATCCTATAAACTCTGTACCCTTCCTGGCTATTTCCAGAAATGCTTGGGGCAAAGAAATCTCTCCCTCTCCAAGTCCGAGGAGGTGAACTGGCCCTCTCATGGCCTTTGCTCCAGTTCTCTTCCCTGCCAGCTACTCCCTGGTCTTCTTGTTTGTCTTCTCATTCAACTGCCTACTAGACTACACTGAAACCAGCTGTAGAACTGATATCATCCAGTGTTACCATGAAAAGCATATCACTGTCTCGTGTTTGTTTATCCCTTTTCTAGGGTGAAATACTCTTTACTTGGCCCAGTTTCTAAACAAATAACAGAATAGGCTCTCTGTTGTATGATAGGTTAAAGGTCCCTGGAGGGACATCTTTTTTCATGTTTTTCCAGAAATTTCTTATCCGGTGGTTTGGGCGACTGGAAGAAACCATTTTATCAAGTTGAAACATGAGCCAAATTATGGTGGCTCCAAAGTTATCTTAGATCTGTTTGCTCCTTGATGATGCTGGTGGGAAAAGTTTCTGACCCCCAAGCCTTCATTCAGTTGCTGGTAGTTTACAGCTATGGAGAGGAAAGAATGCCAAGAATTCCCCAGGGAACATTTGTGTGGGCTGTTAGACTGTTTTGTGTTCTTGTGTTGTGTCACTTGGAAGGTATCTCTTTCCTGTTTTTTTCTCCCCCTCACTTCTTCTCCCCACACTGGCAGATTATGGTTTATATTGTATATTTTGGTGGAGATTTTGAATATTGAATGGTAAAACCTTCTAAGTCCAGGTCTTGCTGAAAAACTCCAACCTAGCTCGTCTCACGACTAGAGTCTTGCCCTTAAATGTTGACATAGTTTCACTTCAAAGCATTTGAAATGAAACTCTTAATTTCAAATTTGGCCTTTCAAACTCCTCTTTATCTGGAGTACCGCCTTATTGCTTTGGAATTTTAGCTCGGAGAAAGAGAGACAAAAAAGAACATTTGCCTTGAGCAATTGCAACAAAACAAGGCACCCTTTATCACAGACTACTTAGTTGTGTGTCTCTAGTTTCTTTTTTAACTTAAAATAAAAAGTTATCCCAGTACACGTGCCCTTGTATTTCCTTCAAGTCCATACAGGGCTATTTACATTGGTGGGGGAGAGAATACTTGTAAATATCGCATAGTTGAGTATGTGCGTAGCACTAGTAAATTCTTAACTTCAGCTTTTTCTTTGGTTCACATCTTGTAAACTGACTGTCCCGACTACAGAATGGCCAAAAGTTAGGTAGAAAATGTCCTCTGTCAGCAAAGTTTTCAAATCCAGGTAGTGATTAATGCTCAGTTGCCATTCAGTTCATTCATTCATTCAGTTTGTATTTACTGAGTGCTTACTGTGTGCAAAGGACTGTACTAAGTACTTGCGAGAGTACAATAAAACAATAAAGAGACACATTCCCTGCCCACAAAGATATTACTGTCTAGAGTACTGTATGGAATCCATTCCCTAGGGTGGTGGAGCGGAATTTATTAGGTGCTGCAAGAATATGCTTCCTGCTTCCCCTTCAATCTCCTTTTGACTTCAGTACCATCTCTAATGGGGCCTGAGTATTTTCATAATCAGATCCTGCCAATGGTTTTGATTCTGCTGAATTGTTAGGAATTGACAGAGTGATTTTCCTCCAAGGGTGGGAATCAGAATGTTGTGTTACTTCTCTGAAAAATAAGGAAGGCAGTGTGGATTATATTAACTTTATGATTTGAAGTATTTACAGGTCAGATTTGCCCGTTCATATCTAGGTCTGTGATGGCAGCAGATACATTGTATTTAAATAGAAATGGAGCCTTTATTTGCTTTCCTTATAAAACAGCTCATCTTTTTGAGTCAAGGTCAGTCCAGACAGAAACTGATCATAAACCCCTTGAGCTTTATACACCTTCATGATTACAGAGACTAGTTTTTCAGCTTCATTTATGCAACATGAAGTTGTGCTTTGTTCTAGGGAGATTAACGATTAGTGTAGACACAATATCCAGGACATAAAATGTGAAGTATGCCAACTTGGAATCTGAATTGGATATCACACAAGTCAGTGCATTTACAAGAACAAACTGCAGTGCTATGAAATGTGGAAGATTTTGGTTACAAACCAAAGCACCGTGGCTTAGTGGATAGAGCACAGGCCTGAGAGTCAGAAGGACCCTGATTCTAATCCCCAGATCACTTATGACTTGTCTGTTGTATGTGACCTTGGGCAAATAATTTAACTTCACTGTGCCTCAGTTACGTCATCTGTAAAATGGAGATTAAGACTGTGAGCCCCATGTTGGGTATAGGCTGTGTCCAACCTGATTAGTTTGCATGTACCCCAGCTTTCAGTACATTCATTCAGTCAGTCATTTTTATTGAGCGCTTACTGTGTGCAGAGCATTGTACTAAGTGCTTGGGAAGTACAAGTTGGCAACATATAGAGATGGTCCCTACCCAGCAACGGGCTCACAGTCTAGAAGGGGGAGACAGACAACAAAACAAAACATATTAACATATAGTACAGTGCCTGGCACATAGTAAATATGTAATAGATACCATTAAAAAAAATCAAGATAGCATCCCGAAAATGGAGACAAATGAAATTGTTAGGATGTGTTACATATAATTCCTTTACCCTATTGGGGTTGAGGGATAACAGCTGGGGTTCTTTTCAGAAGAAGAAGAAGAAGCTGGGGTTCTTTTCAGAAGAAACTTTCTAGTGACCAGCTATTTCCCTAAGAACCTGTTAGCATGCTTATATGAAAATCATTCAGTTTTGGAGAGATACAAGAGAAGAAAAGATTTTCTGGGTTGACCAGAATTACTACTATTCTAGGGAAATAAGTTAAAAATATCCACGGTTTTATCATAGGCAACCGAAGGTTGTGGATTGGGAGCAGTGAAATTTTCAGTGGAAGTTAAATCATGAATTTGAAGAGGAAAACATGTTTTAATTATGGATTCTTTAATATTCCCCTTCAGAGGGAAGTATATTATATTTTGAGAGCCAGACAGCCATTGGGTGGGGGGTGAGGGGATTCCTCACCTACCTCCTGGATTGTAAACTATTTGGCAGGGGTCACCAAGTGCTTAGCTCAGTGTTCTACACAGAGTAAACACTCGATAAAAAATATTGATGGGATAACTGCTTAATTGGCAGTACCAATTGACCAGAGGGATGGGTTTCTCCTCTCACACTTGGGTCTTTTTGGTGTAGGGCCTTGTGTCTTAGGTCTTTAGAGGAGAATGTCAGATGGTTTGAGTGACAGAACTGTATTGGCTTCCTTTATCCTGTTTTTCTGCTTTTGTCTGCAGGGTTTGTTTTTTTTTTTTGCTTTCTTAATTTTGGTTCATAAATTGGCTTTGTACTTTATTATTTAAGCATGGCTTGCTTCCTTTCCCATGGAATGTGCATAATAGCATGCTAGCACCCCATGAATCCTTCAAAGCTAGGGGCATGGAGGGTGTGAATTTCCTTGTGTAATTTAGGAAGGATGAAAATGCTTTTGTTAACAAACATCAGTGCCCCAACACTTCACTGAAATGGTGTGGTGTGGATAAGCCCACTTAATTACAGTACATAACCAACTTAATTGCCATAGAAAACATCTGTGTGCTGTGCAGCTATGATGAGCCAAGAGAGTTGTATACATCATATACTGTATGCATGCTCTGTGCACTAGGTAAGAACAGCTGTAGTTACAGGCTGAGGTGGGCTGGGGGGAGGTGAGTGTAATGATTATAATACCACCATGATGCTTCCTTTCACTCAAGGAGCTGCTGAAAACTTTGCAAAATCCCAAGTGTAAGTGTAACAGAAAATTGAAAAACTGAAAAATAATTGATTTAAGGAGGATGAAAAGGGTGTCATTTTGTTAAGCGAGAGACTCCACTCTCTGTGGGAAGATGGAATTGTTCTGAAACACTACCTGGTTAATGTGCTTAAAGAACTTCTCCTGGGTGAAATAACATCCATTGCCTTTTAAAGAAAAAGTTGAAGATGATGTCAGCGTGTACCCATTCAAATTAGGAGATTGAGTCATCCAGTCCTATTTAATTGCTCATTTAATATAAGGCCATGATGTTAGTGGGGCATATAGAAAAGGTACTTTGTTCCTCCAGGTAAAATTACTGGGCTTCCAATGCTACTTTAGAGGAGGTGTGCTGACATAACCCACCAAACTCCTCTGTTACTGCGATTTGGACTTTTTCAGGGGTGTTTGTTGACTATTTTGCGGCTAATTTTAAAGAAGGTAGGTGCTGTGCAGAAAACTGGTCAAATTCTCCCAGCCTTTGTCCAGTTAGTAGGACTAGTATTAAGCACTTACCTTGTGCAGAGCACTGCCCTAGGAGCAGAGCAGAAAAGTTGTCTCTCCTATCCCTTATCCCCTCTACTTAGTAAAAGGATTGAGACCCTATGACTCATGGTCAGTTAATTACAACTAGTTTGGAAGTTCAATATCAATCAATCAATCAATGATATTTATTGAGCTCTTACTATGTGCGGAGCACTGTTCTGAGCGCTTAGGAGAATACAATACAAGAGAATAAGCAATCAGTTAATGATATTTATTGAGCTCTTACTGTGTATAGAGCACTCTTTACTAAGTGCTTGGGAAAGTACAAAGAAATGGAGACCTTGTGGAAAGGGCACGGGCTTGGGAGCCAGAAGGACCTGGGTTCAAATTCCGGCTAGGCCACTTGTCTGCTGTGTGATCTTGGGCAAGTTATTTAACTTTTTTGTGCCTCAGTTAACTTATCAGTAAAATGGGAATTTAGACTGAGCTCCACACGTGGGACATGGACTGTGTCCAACCGGATTAACTTGTATTTGCCCCAACACTTAGTCCAGTACCTGGCACATAATGCTTAACAAATGGCATTAAAAAAAATAGGAAGACACGATCCCTGCACGGGCATAGTGCATCAGAACAAAACATCGCCAGCCCCTTTTTTCAGTTTAGTCATTAGTTCATGTGTGCCTGACAGTCCCTGAGCTTCTGCAGTGACCATCAACATAAATACGATTGAAAGAATAATCAGTTCTGTAGTGTCGGAGCTATGTTCCTAAAGAATCTCTCCTCCTCAAATCGATGCCATAGAATGCATACCATGAGTTTCTGCCCTGAGAATTTGCAAAATTATTTCTTCCGACACTGTAGCATGCCCTCCCCGGACAGGTGCACTGTAGCAGAAGAATATGTTCTACCTAAAATGAGTAATGAAGACCCGGTAGTATTTTGGATTGACAATGATATAATAATAAGAATTGTGATATTTGCTAAGTGCTTACAGTGTGCCAAAAACTGTACTAAGCACTGGTTCTAAAAGGGGAGGGAGAACAGGTATTTAATTCCCATTGTACAGGTGAGGAAACTGAAGCCCAGCAGACAAATGGCAGAGTTGGATTTAGAATCCAGATCTTCTGACACCCAGGCCCTTGCTCTTTCCCCTAGGCCATGCTGCTTCTCCTATAAGATTTGAATGAAGAACAGTGTGTGAAGCTTTGGATAGGGCCGACTAGGGAAAACTAGTCCTGTTCGTGGGAAATGGCTAAACATCTTCTCCTTCCCCTAAAGAGTGCAGGATGATAAGGAGGAAGGCAGACAAGAGCCAGATTCTCCCGGCACCCAGCTAGTTCAGTATTCCAAGTCTCAGGATGTTGTGGGAATCTAAACTGGGCAAACTTCATGCCAGAATGGAGGCAGGAGCATCAAATTTGGATGTGCCCTTGCCTCTAATCACTTTGTACCTTTTCTCCTGCTTCCTGCTATTTCTCACTTTGTAAGAATGTTCCCCACTCATTTTCTCCAGGCCAAGCACACCTTGGTGCTTTGAGAGGTTGGTAGCTTTTCCCTCCCATTGCCCAGTTTTGCATAAGCAGCCTGGGGCACACTGTTCTATGTGTGGTGAGGAATTTGCTTCTTCCCCTCCACCCCCCTCTATTTGCCATCTGTTGATGGGTGCGGCTGCCCCATTCCAGGAGTAGGGGGTGGGGGTGTGGACTCCACTTCTGCAGCCAAGCCTCTGGGACACCAGGTCTCCTTTTAGAGTATAAATACCCAGGGTGGGGCCCTGGGCTCTTGCTGGTTCTAATCGCTACATGGCTTGCTGCAAGTACCTCGTAGTGTTGTTTTTTGTAAACAAACAATTTTTCCTTCTAGTAAATTAATAATTTGAAGAACAAAGAAATCCATTTCAAGTAATTGCATTGTGCAAGTACTTATTTCCCAGGCACCTCCAAGGGTGTGTTTGCATTTCTGTTATTCTTGAAAATTTCTGAGCCATATTATCCCTTCTCAAACTGGGGCTGAGGTGGTGACATCAGGTGGTTTGGCAATAAAGGATAATCTGTATGGGATTTGGAAGTGACTGTTTCTGTTTGTGGGTTTTCTATGGTGGAGTTTAAATAGGAATCTAGCATTTATCACAATAGAGCTGTATAAGAAATTATTAATGCTGCACTGGTTAGCTTCACCCAGACATTTCCCTGTGCAATTTATAATGTACTCCTGGCCTTGTAATAAAAATGCATGAAAAGTTTATTTAAATTCTTATTACCAGAATTCCAGAACCTGACCACTAAAAGGTATTTTGGGTCCTTCAGGGCCCCAAAGACCACTAGTGGCCGGCAGGAGGGTCCTATTAATGACCGTGGGGAAGGGGCCGCCTTGTAAATCGGGGCCCCATTCTTGTCTGTGGGGCTGTTGGCGCCCCGAGGTAGCTGTGGACTTTAGGATTGTCTGTTCATCCCTCTCAGCCTCGGGGGTGCCTTCTGCCAGACCAACTTGCAGTGATGGAGTCTCCTGATGCAAATGAAGGCAGAAGGGCCTTGGACCTGAGAATTCTGGACCTACATGAAAGAAAAGGCTGTAGTGCTGGTGGCTTGGGCAGTGCCACCTGCACCCTCTTACTCCCATCAGTCACTGTCCCTTTGGGGCAAGGAATGCAGTGAATGAGTAAATGGGCAATGATTCGTGAAGGACACACAAAGGGAAACAGCCTGGCCTAGTAGAAAGTGCATGGACCTGGGATTCAAAGGACATGGGTCTTAATCCCAGCTCCTCCAATTACCTGTTGTATGACTGGGCAAGCTACTTCAACTTTCCTGTGCCTCTGTTTTGTCCTCGGTAAACTGTGAGCCCCACTTGGGACAAGGACTGTGTCTCATCTGACTGTATCTACTCCAGTGCTTCGTACCCAGCGCTTAGAACAGTGCCTTGCATATAGTAAGCACTTAACAAATACTATCATTATTATTATTACAGTGGTTGGCATATCGTTAAGTGCTGCACAAATACCACCACAAGGTTTGTCTTGGGGTAGACTCAAGTGGCTGTAGTACCATAACCCAGCAGGTTATGGGCCTGGGAGTTAGAAGGTCATTGAGTTCTATTCCTGGTTCTGCCACTTGTCTGCTGTCACCTTGGGCAAGTCACTTCACTTCTCTGTGCCTCATTTACCTTATCTGTAAAATGGGGATTGAGATGGGGAGCCCCACATGCAACAGGGACTGTGTCCAACCTGATCTGCTTGTATCCACCCCAGTGCTTAGTACAGTGCCTGGCTCATAGTAAGTGTGTAACAAATACCATAATTATTGTTGTTAAATGGATACCTAGATAGACCTGTGGCCTTGGCTGCCCACACTGGCCAGTTGATTTCCAGAATTCCTGCTAGGCCTGGCTAATTTGAAACACCCAAGGCCATCTTTCCCTTAGAAACCTTCACCACTGGGAGCACTGCCCTAGTGGGCATTCACTTATAGCCAGGACTAAAACCTTGGGCAAGTCATATAGCTTCTCTGTGTGTCAGTTTCTTCATCTGTGAAATGGAAATTAAATTTTGGTTCTTCACAATCCCCCTTAGATTGTGGCCCCCATATGAGATGGACTTAATCTGATCAGGGACTGCATCCAATCTGTTTATCATGTGTCTTCCCCAAGCTAGAATATTAGTGCTTGGCACCCAGTAAGTTCTTAACAAATTCCTGGTCTCCTGATTCTTAGATCCTTGCTCTTTCCCTTGGACTGGCAGCAGGACTAATTATCTCTAGTGGGGCACTTAGTCCACCCAAATTAATCAACCCACTCTTTAAGAATCCCACTTCTGTGTTCAGCACTTCTAGAGATCCAAGTTGATACTTTTGACAATCCTGATAAATCCCTGGGAATGCAGGTGTGGCTGTGACTGTTTCCTCATTGGTAGGACTTTGTCCCTAGGCTTTCTGAAAGATTCAAAAGTTCAAATATCTCAAACTTTTGCACCTCTGGGACCCTTGAGTCACTCCAACGACTTTGTTTCCTGGCCAAGTTATTTGTCTATTTAAATGGTCAACCCTCAGTGAGATCCTCTGTTCTGTCACGCTATTTATAACTGAGACCTCGCTGTGATAGTTAAGAATTATAGAAATGGAAGAAATTAATTTGGTTTATGAGTGGGACAGGAAGTCAAAAACTCTAGGTCTCAGTTTCCATTGCTTCTTTCATAGCCTGAAGTTAGCATTCCGCTTTTCTTCTTCAATAGGGTCTCACTGGCAAAATGAGGATCATTTAATTTCCTTGCTTTGCAGAAGTGGGAGGAGAAGTAAAATCATTTTGGACAGGGAATGTGTCTACTGACTTTGTTGTATTGTACTCTCCCAAGCACTTAGTACAGGGCTCTACACACAGTAAGCACTTAATATGGTTGGTTGAGAAGTGATTGATGGACATAGAGCATTCTGTAGCCCCAAACAACTCACGGTCTCAAAACGCTATTCGTATTTCCTGGTGCTACACTGGTAATGTGCCATTTATTGCCTAACGTTGCCAACAGGGGTTGATCCCTGAAATCAATAAATATCTTGAGTTGACATGTTATATCGGTCATTTTGTGTTCTGGCATGCTGTCTCTAAGTTTGGGCTTGGGTTATTTATCTTTGAACTCTGCTTTTAAGGCCGGCAGGGCGAAGGCGGAGGGGAGAGAATATAATGTGAAGGGCCTACAGCACCCAGTCGTTTCATTCCACCCCACAAGTGGGTACTCGAAGAAAACTTGAGGTAGGGATCCTGGATCCATCAGAGGCTGACTCACTGCCAAGTCAGAGTCCTCCCCGGGCGATCAAAGGACAGCTCCGTTCATGAGGTCATCCATGGTTATAAGGTGCGGTGGTTGACTAAGCCAAGTTTTGATAGGTGACTGAAAAGCATAAAACTTTTCTTTAAAGAATGGATTCCAGTAATCCCCTACTCTTCCCTCAGAAGGCATTCTTTTCAGGTGGGCTTTCTCAGTCCAGTTGTAAGGTTTGTCATGACAATAGGAAACTTCTGGGAAAGGGCTTTTGGCCCCTGTTCCACCCAGGGTGAGGATCCCCAGAGCTTGCAAGCCCTGAAAGGTGCCTGGGTGTGTGGGAGAAACAGGCCGGTGTCAGAACACTCCTGCATGTCAAGATATATCAGGGCAACAGGTTAGGAGGTGCACAGTAGTCCCAGAAGTTTACCTGATCTCTCCAACTGCAGTTGGAGAGAGAGCCGCCTCGTTCCCTCCCCCTGGAATTCCCTCCGATGCTGATGATTGATGAGCTCCATGCCCAGTCCCTACCAGGCTGTGGAGCCTGAAGGAAAGGGAACTGCAGCTCTCCTCACCCCCACTCCCACCCTCCAGCTTCCAGCTGGGCCCAGAAGTAAGGCTGGGGGCGGTGCTACCTAGAACTTCCCACCCACACAGGGAATCAGGGATCAGGGCTCTAATCCTGGCTCCACCACCTGCCTGCTGTGTAACCTTTTCTAAGCCTCAGTTTCCTCTCCTGTCCTCTGTGTTACTAAACCATGAGCCCTAGGTGGAATGGGGACTGTGTCCAACCTGATTATCTTGTATGTATCTCAGTGTTTAGTACAGTGCCTGCTCAGCAAATACCGTAATGATTAGAATATTATTCCCTTCACCCAGGCTTCCACCTTGTGTGTCCCCTCTACATACCCTAAGAGTCAGAGGCACTGTGGTTCCTGAGACAACCATGTGTGCATTTTTCTTCCCGATCCTCCAGTTAACTTAGACTGTGAGCCCGTTGTTGTGTAGAGACTGTCTCTATATGTTGCCGATTTGTACTTCCCAAGCACTTAGTATGGTGCTCTGCACACAGCAAGCGTTTAATAAATACGATTGAATGAATGAATAACCTTAGACTAGGGAACTTTTTCCCATCTGGCAGGAGCTATATAAATGTGGCTTCTCCTGTTGGTGTTCACCTCTTCCGCTGTTTTCCTTGCTTGTCTTTACATTTTGCCGCTGATTTCTTGCTGTTACCCTTGACCCCTTCTTGAACCCATTCTTTGATTCTGTGCAGTGTTGGGTGGGGATGGGGAACGATGACAGGATAGGGAAATCCTTTTATTCTACTAACTGTTTGTTTCCTGCCCATCCTCCAATTTAGAGTTTCCCCTATTAAACTTTTACTTTATTGAGTTTATGAATGACCCTCTTTGTAACATTTATTGGAATGTTCTGTGGGAAGGCTGCTATGCAAAAATTAATTGCATTACATAACTGGCCATCACAGGTCAATGAATTGTCCTCTCTAGTTGGTCATCTGAGGCGAGAGGACCATCAGAAATGGCCAATGGGATGATCTGAGGAGCTGTTTCAGAATGCTCCATGTTCTAGGGACCCATCCACTATGATAGGGGACCTATCTGGATTCCTCACCTCCTCCCTGAATCCGGGGATGCCATGAACAGGTGCTCCCTATCTAAAGTCGGGAGGGACCAAAGAGTTCCCGGCTTCTCAGGTCAGGGCTTGAAACACTAGCCTGTGGAGCTTGAGTGGAGCATACGGCAAGTCCCCTGAGAGCCTCTCCTCTACCCGAGTCCTCCTGTTCTCTATGTGACTGTGAAGAGAGAGGCATCTCATCTCAAATTCTGACTTGGAGGGGAGCCTGCCACATCTCCCTTATTGCTTAAAGATGTTAATCTTTGTGTTTGCTTCCATAATATTCTTGCCTTGAATTTTCACAGCCATACTTCTTCCCAATGCAGAAGATGATATTCGCCCAAGGTTCTTACCCGTGTCTCAGTTTCTTTAACAGTACCACCTTTGGATTACCCACCAACCTAGAATAAAATCCCCTAAAGGACAAAGGAAAGGTCTGCTTTGGGGAGTTTTTTTCCTCTTTTTAATCTTGTTGGCTTTCTGTTTGGCTTTTATCTGGGGTTGCCCTCCATGCCCATCGGTCCTGAAACCCCCATTGCTTAGTTGCCCAGATGGTACTTCCAAGTGGGCATACTCTTCGCTCCCCACCCATGCTCTGTGGGGCTGGCATTGAAGGCAGGCCTCGGGAGCTCCACGAAGGAAGACCTTTGATCTCCCTCCCTTGCTGTTGGTGGTTGGGGCTGGGATGGTTTGTGACAGGTGAGGTGCTTTCACCCACTTCTGGAAAGGTTCTGCCATCCTCACCCCGCAACAAACCTCCATGTACTGAGCTCACTTGACCTTTTTGTTGAACTGCAGGGAGCCCACAGGGCTCAGACGCACTGTCTTAGAGTCTCTCCTGGGAAGATGATAATAATAATAATAATTATGCTATT
This sequence comes from Tachyglossus aculeatus, assembly GCF_015852505.1. Lineage (NCBI taxonomy): Eukaryota > Metazoa > Chordata > Mammalia > Monotremata > Tachyglossidae > Tachyglossus > Tachyglossus aculeatus. The sequence goes on along the minus strand of NC_052074.1, from coordinate 52,939,204 downwards.
TGTTAAGCACTTAATATTTGCAAAACACTGTTCTAAGTGCTAAGGTAGATAAAAGGTAGTCAGGTTGGAAACAGTCCCTGTCCCACATGGAGCTCACAGTCTTAATCCCCATTTTACTGATGAGGTAACTGAGGCACAGAGAAGTGACTTGCCCAAGGTCACACATTAGGCAAGTGGCGGAGCCGGAATTAGAACCCACATTCTCTGACTCCCAAGCCTGCGCTCTTGCCACTAGACCAAGCTGCTTCTCAAGATGTGGAAAGGTTGCTGTCTCAGCTCTCCCTGACATCTCTTCAGGTCACAGAGCCCATTTCCTGATCCTGAGAGGCTGTAAGCTCCTTCGGTTAGACTGTAAGCTTCTTGAGGTAAGGAAGCATGTCCTCCTACTATTTTGTACTCTCCTCAGTGCTGACTACATTGCTCTGAAGAAAGTGCTAAATTGATTGGTTCATAAACTGGCCATTAGGTTCCTCACTCCGGAGCTGGAGTTTTAGGTCATGCTGAGGGTGCTTACTTTTCCTACCATGACACTGGTCTGTGTCAGGAATCTTCATTATCAGCCCCCTCTGCCCTACTTCCGGCATGTCGACTCGGCCGATCGGTAAACTCAACACACTTCCCCACTGTCACGGTTCTGTTGGTGACGTCTAGTCTCCCACCTAATTCCCCAAAGCAGCAGTGGGGTCCTGCATTTGGGTCCACACTGCCCTGAGGTTGTATTGCAGTGATAATTTTGCCTTGGAGAGGTGTAATTTTTTGAGTGATTGGAATCTGCAACCTGCCAAATGTTGGGGTCCCTGGATGGGACCTTTCTAGTGGAAAGAATTATAATTTCAGAAGAGAATTTTTATTTTGTGAGGTAATAGACATTTCATAACCATTGTCCAGCTCTTCAATCAGTCAATGGTATGTATTGAATGTTTACTATGGGCAGTGTACTAAGCGCATGGGAGACCCACATTCTCTACCCACAATGAAATTAGAGTCTAGAAACTGTCCCCTTTTGCCTTACTCCACTTCTGTCTCCCTCCCTCCTCTCACTTTGAAGTGGTCTCCTACCTCTTCTCAACCCCACCATTCAGGACTGTTTCTCTTGCTTATCCCTGCTTCCAGCAGTGGCTGGAAGGAGTGATGCAGCCTGCTGGGAAAAGCAGCTTGGCATAGTAGATAGAGCATGGGCCTGAGAGTCAGAATGTCATGGGTTCTAATCCTGACTCTGCCACTTGTCTGCTGTGTGACCTTGGGCAAGCCACTTCACCTCTCCGTGCCTTTATCTCCTTGGCAAAATGGGGGTTGAGAGTATGAGCCCCACATGGGACAGGGACCGTGTCCAGCTCGATTTGCTTGTATCCACCCCAGCACTTAGTACTGTGCCTGGCACCTAGTAAGCACCTAACAAATACTGTCACCATTATTATTAGTATTATTGGGACCATCCAGGTGTGCAGATCTAAGACCTGTGGGCCCCTCCAGAGTGCAAATGATTGCCCCTGGTGAAGCTGTGGTTTCTGGAGTAAATGCTTTTCATTCTTATCACTGACTGTAAGGAAGATTAAGTGCCACCGACCATTAGAAAAGTAAAAACAACCACATGAAGAGCCCTCGCCCTGCAGAGGATCTAGTTTTTCCAGCATTTGATGAATGTCCACATTTACAATCATTATCATCATGCAAAAAGCATTTATCTAATGCCAACAGGGTATGGTGAGTGCCACCCCTGTGGGACATAGTATGTGGTCTCCACCCACCAGCTGCTGGCAATCTATAACTTGTCGTATGTGGCAGGAAGTGTATTCTTGGGGCTTAATCTCTGTGCAACGTCAAGTATTATGTCATACTAATAAAGAGTCTTTATTAAGCACCTTGTCAAGTATTATGTCATACTTGACAAGGTGCTTAATAAAGACTCTTTATTTTTCTGAATGCTAAATGTCCTTGAGAGGGGGAAAAGTTTTCCACCCCTGTCTTGGTTTGTTGCTGTTGATAAATGCCATGAACCCTAATGCAGGAAAACTCAAAATGACCTTGGCTCTGATTATCTCAGCACCAGGACCACCCATCTGATATGGTTTCTTTTGGGGCTAGTCCTTGCTTGAGGTAAGGGGCTGGGCTTGATGACCTTTCAAGGTCATTTCCCTTTCCAGGGTTTCGACTGAGCACTGAATAAGAATGCTGTCCTGCTGAGAGTGGGGAGGAAATATTTTCTCAAGAACATCTAATTTCATCCCTTCCTTATACAAGCATTTGTACTGAACAAATGCGTATGCCTCGTCTGTTGAAAAAAGCTCCAGATACCCATTCACTGTCTTTTAACTTCAAGACCACATTCCTTTCAGGGGAGTGATTACTCAAGCTGTGCTCTTATGCTTGCTTCTGCATAAACTGTCCTCTCTCTCTCTCTCTCTTTCTCTCCCTCTCCCTCTCCCTCTCCCCCCCGCCCCCACTGAGTAGATACTTCTCAGAGGTACCTCTATGGGATACAGGAGGGTTTCAGCATTTCTTGCTTGGGGTAATGGGTAATTAGTTACCTGTGCATAAATTTAATTGCGTGGGTAGCTTTTTACAAGGACCTCTCACACTCAAAATCACTTCTGGCACTTCTGCCTTAGCTATGATAGAGCACAGTACAGTTTTTAAAGAACCAACAAGGAGGGTTGTATTTAAGAATAATTAATATCACTCCCTGCAGAGAGTGAGGATGCTGTAGACCGCTGCCCAGAGAAATTGCTTGGGCTTTTTTGCCTAGCGAAAAGAACTTGGGACTGGGAGTCAGAAGATTTGGGTTCTAGTCCTGGCTCCACCACTTGTCTGCTGTGGGAGCTGGGACTAGAACCCAGGTCCTTTGACTTCCAGGCCTGTGTTGTTTTAAATAGGCAAAAAAGACCAAACAATTTCCCTGGAAAGTGTTCACTTAACTTCTCTGGGCTTCAGTTTCCTCATCTGTAAAATGGGGATTAAATACCCATTCTCCCGCCTCCTAAAGACTATAGCCTTAATGTACTCTCCCAAGCATTTAGTACAGTGCTCTGCACCTACTAAGCCCTCAACAGATATCATCAGTAGATTAATTAATGACTGGCCTTTGGGACAGGAGACTGTGGAAGGGTTTTAAGAACTGGTGCTGGAACCAGCCAGTCTGGCTCTGCCTGTCCTCCCTCCACTTCCCGGTAGGCCTGAGAATGAGGTGGGGGGAAGGCCGAGTTGCTGATGGTAATCAGGGGTTGCTGGAAGGAAGCAGAGGTAATGGGGATTATCTTGGAGGTGACCTGATCCCCTCTTCACAAATATGCGGTCCAATTCAGTGTGCCAGTTGCACCAGCTTCATACGGGGCCTGACTAGACCTTCATCATTTATTTATTTATTTTACTTGTACATATCTATTCTATTTATTTTACTTTGTTAGTATGTTTGGTTTTGTTCTCTGTCTCCCCCTTTTAGACTGTGAGCCCACTGTTGGGCAGGGACTGTCTCTATTTGTTGCCAACTTGTACTTCCCAAGCGCTTAGTACAGTGCTCTGCACACAGTAAGTGCTCAATAAATATGATTGATTGATTGATTCATCCTGTTCCTAGAGAAGCAGCATGGCAGAGTGGATAGATCATGGGCCTGGGAGTCAGAAGGGCATGAGTTCTAATCCTGACTCCGCCACTTGACTACTGTGTGAGCTTGGGCAAGTCACTTCACTTCTCTGTGCCTCAGTTACCTCATCTTTTAGATTGTGAGCCCACTGTTGGGTAGGGACTGTCTCTATATGTTGCCAACTTGTACTTCCCAAGCGGTTAGTACAGTGCTCTGCACACAGTAAGCACTCAATAAATATGATTGATTGATTGATCTATAAAATGGGATTGAGACTGTGAGCCCCACATGGGACAGGGTGTGTCCAACCTGATTTGCTTGTATCCACCCCAGTACTTAGTATAGGGCCTGGCACATAATAAGTACTTACAAATACCACAATTATTATTACAGGCTAATCTAAAGACACAGCCGGATTGCATGTTGAGCCCACAGCCATAGAGGAAGAGTGAGGCATTTTCCATTTAGAACCATGACCCTTAAAGGACAGGGTAAATTAATTCTCATTCTCATTCTCTCTCTCTCTCTCTCTCTCTCTCTCTCTCTCTCTCCCTCCCTCTCTCTCTCCCTCCCCCTCCCCCCCCCCACTCCCCACCCCTTCTCCCTCTCTCCCCCTCTCCCCCCAGCCCAGTCATCTCCTCCCACCCCTTAGTGGTCTTTGTAAAAATGCAGATATGGGATAGAAAGGGGGAGAAAAGATCAAATTAACATTATCATAATGAAAAAATTGCACATAGTGTCTGCAGGGCATTTCTGGGGATTTTTCAGAGGACAGAGAAGTCATGGTCGTACCTTCCAGGAGATAACAGTCTAATGCTGTGTTGGAAGCTGACCCCATGGATAAAAGGCACTAGTTGCCAGAGGGTCCTTCATAGTGTCCAGAGCCTGGCCAGTAGGCCCAGAGCCTTCAGGCTGGGTCAAGTTGGGGAGTTGGGGGAGGGAAGCAACTAATAATAATAATAATTGTGATGTTTAAGTGCATACTATGTGCCAGGCACTGTACTAAGCACTGGAATGGTTACACTGCCCCCAGCGCTCTGACAGATGGACCCTGTGAGGCCTCCCCAAGGTCCTTGAGGAGCTCCGTTACAGGTCCCACGCAACAGCCTTCCCCTGGGAACCATTCCAGCCTAGGCAGGGGCTCCTGCTTGGAGCGGGCTGACCTGGGTCGGAGGAGGTGGCTGGGGAGTTGTGTGGTGGGGAAGTGGCAGGCTCTGCTTCCTGGCAGAGACACTGAGCTCAGCTCTGGCATCCCCGGAGTAGTAATTATCCTAATAGTATTTGGGTGCACACTGACTGAGTGAAGGGCTTGGGAATGTGCCGTGCAGAGAAGTGATGCATGCCCTGCTCACAAGGAGCTTGTGCTCTAATAGGGGAGGCAGGCATAGAAATATATTCAGTTAGAGAAATTAGACTAAATAATTGATTCAAATGAACACACACAAGTGGTGAAGATGGGCAGAAATCAATACTCAAGTGTTAGAACCAGGGGGACTATGTGATAGATTTTCAGGGGAAAGAGTTCCAAGCCAGGGACATGAGCGAAGGGATGGAGTAGGAGAGTTGAGAGTGAGGTACATCCAGAAGGTGATTTTAGGAGGAAAGGAGAGAGAGGTGGGCAGTCCTGGGTGAAGGGAAAAGATGGTGGACAGCCTTGAAGCCAATCAGGAGTTTTTCCTTAATGCAGAAGTTGATGGGAAGCCAATGGAGGTTTTCACCCATGTGCTTGGATTTATACCCTTTATCACCCCACAGGAACTATGTTTATACCTGTAGTTATTTTGATATTTGTCCCCCCCCAGATTGTAAGCTTCTTGTAGGCTGGGAACATGTCTACCAACTCTGTTACATTGTACTCTCCCAAGAGCTTTGTACAGTGCCCTGCACACAGTAAGCATTCAAGAAGTACCATTGATTGCTTGCCAACTTGTACTTCCCAAGCACTTAGTCCAGTGCTCTGCACACTGTAAGCGCTCAATAAATACGAATGAATGAATGAACTAAGCTTAGTAAATATGATTCAGAGTGGGGAGATGTGTGCTGAGTGAAACCAAGAAAATGATTTGTGTTGCAATGTGAACTGTAATTTGTAAGGAAGAGAGGCTGGAGGTAGGGAGACTGGTGAGGAGGCTGAAACAATAGTCCGGCTGCTGTCTGACCTGAGCACATACCCTAGTCATATTTATTGAGCACGTACTGTGTGTAGAGCACTGTATTAAGTGCTTGGGCAAGTACACTAGAACAATAAATGAGCACATTCCCTGCCCACAGTGAGTTTACAGTCTAGAGGGGGAGGTTGATGTTTGAGTGGAGAGGGGAGGCGGGAGATGTTATGCAGAAATGTGGGAATTAAGTCAGCAAGAAGGCAAGGATGACATCAAGGTTGCAGACTTCTGTGACAGGAAGGAGGATGGTGGTACTATGGATAAGAGATGGAAAAATCAGAGCCACTGGTGGTCCACGAGCCAGAGTTGAATCAGTTCTATTGTTTATCTAATGTGTTTATGATCGGGAGAATAAGCTAGAATTTAGTTGATGTGATCTATGCCCTCAAGGAGCTTACAGTCCAGTAGGGGAGGTCTATACTAAAATAAATTATAGATAGGTTGAAGAGCAGAGATTAAATATGTGCCTAAAGAACATGGGGAGGTGTGAGTACTCAAGGGGTTATTTGGTGTTGACGTGGCATTTGGGATGAAGGTGGGATAGCTAAGGAGTTCACTGTCACTAGCATCCTGCAGATTGCTGGAGTGGAGTTTCCAGGTCCGGTAGGTTGGTTAGGAGAAAGGATGTGGTGGCAGTTTGTGAAATCCCTGCACTCTGGCGGGCATACAGTGTCTCTACCCAGTCCTGCCCCAAGCTCCAGCTGGCTCTGCCCTCAGGAGGGGCCCAGGGGAGGCACAGTGGAGTTTGAGAACAATGGATTTAGCTTGTCTCCTATTCAGATAATGAACTGATGAACTCTGCCTGAATAAATTCCCCTGGAGCAAGAATGAAACTTGCCTATCTTAAGTGTTCTAAGTATCTGATGGCCTTGTGGTAATCTGTAAATAAAGAATTAACACTGCTTCCTTTTTAAGTCCCAGGTGTAAACAAGAGGAAATACTCCAGTTGCAATATTTGCCCTTTAATGTGTGGCTGGAAAGTTGAGTAACACTGCCATGTTTAGCAATTGAGAAGAAAAGGCTCAAGTAGGAGAGTTGATAAAGGGGTATTTTGATTTTTTTCAAGCTGGTTGTAGGTACAGTTGGGCTGCCTAGACTTGTAGTCACCAGTGTTTAGGGAGCATGAAGTAGATTTCCAGCTGGGGACACCAGGATTTGTGCAGTCTTCAACTCAGGGCTTTAAATATACAAGGTGAGGACAGAGATGATCGCCCACGATTTCTGGTTTGTTTGGGAAACTCATATTTCCTTAGAAAATGGGCACAGGACCTGTGCTGCTTCTTTTCATTGAAGACAAAAACCTGACATGAGCAGACACATATGGTGAAAGAGCAGAAGAGGGAGCATTAGAAAGTTGTACTGTGAAGAAACTTCTCTTCCTTTAAAAAACAAATAATGATGATATTTTCCTATCCATAAAACCTTTGTCAAACCCAGGTTTCAGGTCAAGTCTGCTTTCCTTGGGTTTAGGTGACCAGGTCAGTGATGCTTAACTGAAGAATATTATTTTGGGAGCTGTGATGCATACTGGGTAATAGCAGGGTTGTACAGGCAGAAAATATTAATAGTTTAAAAAGGGACTGGGTGAGTCTGAGACTACAGTCCACAGTGGTGTAGTTACTAGAGGGAAAAGGTAAGGTCTCTGGAAAGCCTCATTTCTAACTGAGAGATTCAACTGCAAGGGCAGTGATTGCAATCTTTTCATTCATTCATTCATTCAATTGTATTTGAGTGCTTACTGTGTGCAGGGCACTGTACTAAGCGCTTGGAAAGTACAATTTGGCAACAGATAGAGACAGTCTTACCCAACAGTGGGCCCACAGTGTAGAAGGGGGAGAAAGACAGCAAAACAAAACAACTAGACAGGCATCAATAGCATCAAAATAGATAAATAGAATTACAGATATATATACATCATTAATAAAATGAAATAATAAATATGTACAAATATACACAAGTGCTGTGGGGTGGGGAAGGGGCTAGAACAAAGGGAGGGAGTAGGGGCGATGGGGAAGGGAGAAGGAGCAATCAATCAATCAATCAATCGTATTTATTGAGCGCTTACTATGTGCAGAGCACTGTACTAAGCGCTTGGGAAGTACAAATTGGCATCACATAGAGACAGTCCCTACGCAACAGTGGGCTCACAGTCTAAAAGCGGAGGAAAAGGAAGGCCTGGGAAGGCCTCCTGGAGGAGGTGAGCTCTAAGGGCTTTGAAGGGGGGAGGAAAACTAGTTTGGCAGATGTGAGAAGGGAGGGCATTCCAGGCCAGAGGTAGGATGTGGGCCAGGGGTCGACGGCGGGACAGGCGAGAACAAGGCACAGGGAGGAGGTTAGCAGCAGAGGAGCCGAGTGTGGGGGCTGGGCTGTAGAAGGAGAAAAGGGAAGTGAGGTAGAAGGGGGCAAGGTGATGAGAGCTTTGAAGCCAATAGTGAGGAGTTTTTGCTTCATGCAAAGGTTGATTGGCAACCACTGGAGATTTTTGAGGAGGGGGGTGACATGCCCAGAGTGTTTCTGTAGAAAGATAATCTGGGCAGCAGAGTGAAGAATAGGCTGAAGTGGGGAGAGACAGGAGCTACAGCATGAGTTCTAAAGAAAGGCTGATGCAGTAACCCAGTCGGGATATGATGAGAGATTGTACCAACAAGTTAGCGGTTTGGATGGAGAATCTTCCTCCAGAGAATATTGGGCTACCTGGACCATCCCCACTTGGGGGATAATAATAATAATAGTATTTGTTAAGCACCTATTAGGTGCCAGGCACTGTACTAAGCGCTGGAGTGGATACAGGCAAATTGAGCTGGACACAGTACCTGTCCCACCTAGGACTCACAGTCTTAATCCCCATTTTACAGATGAGGTAACTTAGGCACAGATAAGTTAAGTGACTTGCCCAAGGTCACATAGCAGACAGGTGGCAGGAGCAGGGATTCAAACCCAGGTCCTCTGACTCCCAGGCCTGTGCTCTTTCCACTAGGCCACACTTCTCGATTGTTAAGGGGAATGTGTCTGTTTATTGTTGTGGTGTACTTTCCCAAGTGCCTAGTACAGTGCTGTGCACATAGTAAGCACTTAAATGCGATTGACTGAAACTTAAGGGCAGGTTCTTCTCCTTTTCCATCCACAACCCTGCTTTTATTCCTGCTGCTGCTTCTATCTTGAGATATATCCTAATTGCTTTAGGTTCTTTGGGAATAGGCCAAACCATTCTGGATCCTGGCCTTTATTGGTTCACTTGAGACTAACCCAAGTCTGTGCGGAGCTTTGCTGGTGGGCAAATGGGCCTTGAAGTGGCCTTTTAAAGTTCTCTGACCCATTTCTACAGGCTTTTTTGGGGCCCATTTCATTGCCTTGATTGGGTTGCCCTCACTCTATTTCATTCATTCAATCAATCATATTTATTGAGTGCTTAATGTGTGCAGAGCACTGTACTAAGCACTTGGGAGGGTACAATATAACAATAAGTAGACACATTCACTGCCCACAGTGAGCTTACACCAAAGGCTCAGAGGAATTGGTCCTCTTCCTCTTCAAAAGGTTTTCACTTCCAGGTTAGGAGACTTTTCCTCTTGTGCCTGCAGATTGTGAGGACCTTTCTTAGCTCATCTATTCATCTAGAGTAGCGTGGCATCCCCCGTCCCTTGGCGGTTTTCAAGTTAAAGCCCTTCCCTTACCCACCAACTCCACAAAAGTTTGCCCTTCTGGATCTTCAAGGACAAAAGCTGCAAATAAAGTATGAAAATGCCATGCTGGATTAAACAGGGTGGAGATATTTGTATATATGTCCACCCTGTTCAGTATATATACATATATATATAGAGAGAGAGAGAGAGAGATCGTGTATGTATGTGTTTTGGGGTTGAGGGGTTCACTCAAGAGACACACGGCATTTTTAAAGCTTTCAGGGTTAAAGCTTTTAATTCTTGACTCAAAATTTAGTTAACTTCCATGTGGGGATTATCCACCCTAGGGGGTCATAAAGCCAGGAAGAATTAAAAATAAAAAGATGACCTACAGTGCCCTACTTTCTCATATTTGACTATTTGACTGGAGAAACTAAGGAAAACTTAAAAAGCAGAGACTGAGCAGGATAGGGTTATTTTTTTTTTGAAGGACTTGTTAATCAGCCTTTCATCATAGTGATCTTACCTTTATATTTTTCAAATCAAATATGGTATTACGTGTCAGTGTCATTTCTTATTATGTGATAGTGACTTTAAATGCAATGAAAATAGTACCCAAAGCGGTAGTCAGTAAAACATATATTTTAAGATTGATACTAAAAATTTTTCTTCTCTTCCTTCAAGATCATGTGACTGACCTACTAAAATTTTACTTCACAAAGAACTCGTAGAGACTTCAGTTTATCACACTTTGCTCTCCATCTGTGACATTCATTTTCCATATTTTGATAGATACAGCATGAGTTCTAAAGAAAGTTGAAAATGATCTATTGACTGTTAGATTTGGATGGAAGGGTGATTTTCCACCTTTAAAAATGCCACTGTAATGTAAGTTAATGTAGTTTTGGAAATCACGAGGCACCCAGAAGTATTGCAGAGGTGGTGGCTTGGACCAAATTTCAGGAACTGATATAGTTACTGGAAAACAAACAGTTAGCTTTAAATTCATTTCCGTGAGATTCTGGGAGTATTCGTGTTTGCTTTATTACGCATACAAAAAAGATTCTGAGTGCATTTCAGTGTGTAGGTTCATTTAATGTATCCCAGGGAGTAGCATTTCATTCAGTGAACGTACTGTAGGAGTACTGTGTACCGTGCACAAAATGGACACTGAAAACTTTTGAGAAGTGGTAAGAAGGTTTGAGTCCTGTTTTCTTTTGACTTTAAAGTTTGCCAGACTGCTAGAGCCAAGATGACCTGTTAGGAGATGATGATTGATGAAGGGCTGTCGACTTGTTACAGTTAGAATGAACTGAAGTTGTAGAGGAATTTGTTCTCTGGGGTACTTAATCATTGTCCTGTTCTTACAGATATAATTCTTCTTGTATCCTGAGATTTCTAGCATGTTTGCTTGTCTAATCTCGCCATCCATCACTGTTGCTGCATTTGGGGAATCTTGTCGAGTCTAGAGCTCAATGATTTTGGGGCCCTAAGGCCCCTCATCGTTCGGGTAAGATCCTTGCAGTACTCACCAGATGGTTTGAGATCTCAAGATCCTTAAGGGTCTTAAGCCACACTCAGCACAGCAATTCAGTGAGAAACAGGTCCCTATCCTAATGCTTCTAGAACCCAGAAGTATTCATTGGAATATGTAAAAAGGGAGTTTTATACCTGACAAGCATGAACGGGACACATCCTTTCACAATGAACTTCCAGTCTCGTATTGATTTATCAGATGGATGTGCTTACAGTAGTAGTAGTAGTAGCAGCAGTATTTTTTGGGCTTCCATTTTGTGCAGTGTTCTGTCCTGGGCCCTTAGAAGTACAGAATAATAAAGTGAGTTTACACAAGGACCATATAGGGTATGTGTAGTTCAAGTATTTCAGTTCCATTGTCAAATCCCAAGTATGTCAATGCCATTTAAGGTAAAGGGAAAGGGTAGACAACATTCAAGAGAACTCTGACAAATATAATCAGAATACCATCATCCTCTTGCAACAGACTTGTGAACCAGATCCAAAGACCTGAAGCAGGTGTCTTTGCAAAGCTGATTCATAAGGGAGTGTATTACTCCCCTTCCCTTTGACACTGGTGCTTTCTTGTGCCACATTTCCTGGGGGCAATCAATTTTTGATTCCCAGTAACAGATTTTCCAGTTTGAGGATTACCCTTATTCTTTCCTTCTGGTTCTTTCAGGACCTACAGGGCTGGCACATCCCTTGAGAAGCCATATAATCTCTCTCCATCTCCAGGCAGAATTATTCCTAAACGGTTAGGCAAACCCAGTCTCTAGTCAGGCATTAGTGAAGTTAGTTTTCTTTACTGTGCTGTGGGGTCAGTGAATGTAAGAAAACAAACACTAAATTCCTTGTAGAAAAGGGAGGCAGTCTAAGAAGATAAGATAAAGAGCAGTTGTTGAAAGAGTTCTGGAATTTGTTCTGTTAGGTTGTAGTCAATTTTGATTTGGCTTTATTTGCCCTTAGAACTGAGTGCTGTTTTATCTGTATCTTTTAGTTGGCTGTTGTAAAATGACTGTTGAGCTACATACTACAAAGAAATACAAATGCATCTGTAAAGAGACCAAATTGAGACCAAATTTGCATGTTTGTAGATGACCACTACACACTGTTGTGATATTGGCTGTTGAGTGTGATTGGAAAAGACAGATGGATAGTGAGAGAAAGGCAGACAGAGAAGCAGCGTGGGTCAGTGGAAAGAGCACGGGCTTTGGAGTCAGAGGTCATGGGTTCAAATCCCAGCTCCGCCAATTGTCAGCTGTGTGACTTTGGGCAAATCACTTAACTTCTCTGTGCCTCAGTTACCTCATCTGTAAAATGGGGATTAAGACTGTGAGCCCCCCGTGGGACTACCTGATCACCTTGTAACCTCCCCAGTGCTTAGAACAGTGCTTTGCACATAGTAAGCGCTTAATAAATGCCATTATTATTATTATTATTATTATTATATAGAGATAGGGCAGGCAGAGCTAGAAGTTTTCACAGATTCTCATTACATACTGCTGATGTATGCTAAGTGCTAAGTACAGTAGTCTGTGTTCAGTACTCTGCACACAGTAAGTGCTCAATAAATTCTATTGATGAAGAGAAAGACAAGCAGAGGTGGAAAATAATAATAATAATAATAATAATGGCATTTATTAAGCACTTACTATGTGCAAAGCACTATTCTAAGCACTGGGTAGGTTACAAGCTGATCAGGTTGTCCCACAGGGGGCTCACAGTCTTAATCCCCATTTTACAGATGAGGGAACCAAGGCCCAGAGAAGTTAAGTGACTTGCCCAAAGTCACACAGCTGACAAGTGGCAGAGCCAGGATTTGAACCCATGAATTCTGACTCCAAAACCCGTGCCCTTTCCACTGAGCCACGCTGCTTCCAAAGGGAGCAAAGGGAAAAGGGAGAGAAAAGATGGGGGATGAACAGGGGAAGATGGGGAGAGGGAAAATTCAAGTGCTGTTAATACTTTAGAGGTTTCTAAAAGTCTTTTATCATTATCCTAATTTTAGAAAGGCACAACCCCTAAAATGTAGTGGGCAAATATACAACCACCACAGCTATATTTTATTTGAGAAGCCCTCACAAAATCAGACAATCTGGGTCTCATTTCAGTGATTTTGCCTAGGTATTTTAAACTATTTGTTGGAAGATGAAATACTGTTCTCAGCCCTTAATGGGGAGGGTGCAGTTGAATTGAGTGTCCCCTTTACTCAGTGCTAGGGTGGACAATGACCTGAGGTCATTAGCCAGCACCTCCCTGCTTGCTGATTGGGTTGCTAATTGGTTAGTTGGGAAGTGGGGTGGGGGAGGAAGGAGGAAATGGAGCAGAGGAGGGCTCCGTGAGATTGATCCCGCTGGGATTAGGTTAAAGAGAGACAAATTCTTGGGCAGACCAGCTCCAGAGCCAGGGGGTATTTCTTCTAGGAAAAGGAGGAAAACTCTCCAAATCTTACCATCTGAGTGCACTTTCCTTCCTGTACTTCTTTCCTAGCTGCCAACAGTGTGGCACAGAGGTTAACAAAATGTGACAGCTTTTTCCAGATATTTGACAGAATGCCTCCTTGCAGAGGTGTGGCCATTTATAAATATGCTGTGCCTCCGTTAGACTGCATGGAGGGTCTTGTGAAAGGGCTTCTCCTGCAAGAAGAAATACCGTTTTACTGTTCAGACACAGACTTCTTTCTGTTAGTTGTATTTCACCCACACCTATATGTCAGGCAGAGGATTTTCACTGACAGTTATGTTCTGTCCCTTTAGCATGGACAGCATGTCCCAAATATTTAAATGGAAATTCTTGGAAGACTTTTCTGTAGTTTCCATAGTTTCCATAGTTTATTTTATGACCAATTGCTAGAGGTAAAAATTCAAACTCATCTGGGAGCGTAGTTGGATATAATGTAAACATTGTAAGACTTGCCTTCAGATGTTAACTCTCTATAGGGCTCATTTTCAAGGACCATTAAAACTGTGTCTGGTGCGGATAATAAGATTAAAATTTTTTCCCAGGTAATAAATATTTTTATCATTTTAGCAGCAGCATAAAACAAAGAATGAACTTTTATTTTTCTGCTTCTTTTCTTGTCATTTTAGGGGTCCTGTCATGGGTCACATTTATGGCAAGCAGGTTATTGTAGAAGAGGTTGTTGGGTATGAGCATAATCATCACTCACGTGATGTCACCTCCAGCTGACCATACATTCCAGTTCATTTGGGACAATCTGAGAAACTTTTAGGCTGTTATAGGTGATTTCGTTAAAAAGTACAAATTAGTAGTATTTGTTGAGCACTTGGCCCATTGCAGAGGATTGTACTAAGCATTGTGCAGAGTTGGTAGGCATGTTCCTTGCCTACAGTAAGCGTACAGCCTAGAATAACAAGTGTTTTCAGCATTGGGATTATCTTTGGTTAAAGTATTGAGCCTGTTTTGCTCCAGCACTCAGATACTTTTGTCTGGGTTTCCACATATGTGGAATGTCAAGTTTCATAGCGTTCTAGGATTTGGAGTAAAAATGTTCAACAGCTGGGGGAATTTAACCCCACATATCCACTTGCCTGCCTGCTTTTCCCAAAAGAAGGGGGAAGCATGAAAGTTAGGGGTCTGATTCCAGTGTCATAGTTTTCAACTTACTCACTGTAACTTATAATTCTAAATCAGTGAACAAAGAACGGGAGTTCTTATGGATTTTTTTTTCAAAAGGAATGGGAAAGAGTTCTATCAGCATTTTATTAAGGGCTTAGTACAGTGCTTTGCATACAGTAAGCGCTCAATAAATATGATCTAATGAATTTGGCTCATTAGGGAAACAAGCCCAAATAGGGAATTGTTAGAATAACATCTCAATGTGTGAAAATAGAAAAAAGAAGCCAGGGGTTTCATTTAAACACTTTGGGCTGTACTGCTGTTGAAGTTGGATTATGGTGGGTAGCTATATATAGGGTTTTTAGGGGTTTTTGAAGATTTTTGGGGGTTAGAAAAATCTGTTTTTGTCCTGAACCCTCAGTGCTGAATGGTAATCTTAAATTAGTAGCAATTGTACCACTGAGCTTAAACAAGAAGTTGGGGGCCGTCTACCACTTACTCTGTTTCCAAGACCTTCCTGTTGTCAGTGTGTCTGTTTAAAAGGAACTGAGCATTTCAGATATTTTCCTGTTCTGCTAAAGGGGTGATGGCCCAGGGTGTGCAGCAGCCCCAGACTCCAGCGGTCAATGGGATCACTCACGGCTTCAAGGCTGTCCATCACCTCACCCCCTCCTACCTCACCTCCCTTCTCTCCTTCTACTGCCCAGCCCGCACACTCCGCTCCTCTGCCGCTAACCTCCTCACCGTACCTCGTTCTCGCCTGTCCTGCCGTCGACCCCTGGGGCCCACGTCCTTCCCCTGGCCTGGAATGCCCTCCCTCCACACATCCACCAAGCTAGCTCTCTTCCTCTCTTCGAAGCCCTACTGAGAGCTCACCTCCTCCAGGAGGCCTTCCCAGACTGAGCCCCCTTTTTCCTCTCCTCCTCCCCATCCCCCCCACCCTACCTCCTTCCCCTCCCCACAGCACTTGTATATATTTGTACAGATTTATTACTCTGTTTATTTTATTTGTATGTATTTACTATTCTATTTATTTTGTTAATGTGCATATAGCTTTAACTCTATGTGTTCCGATGATTTTGACACCTGTCTACATGTTTTGTTTTGTTGTTTGTCTCCCTCTTCTAGACTGTGAGCCTGTTGTTGGGTAGGGACCATCTCTATATGTTGCCGACTTGTACTTCCCAAGCACTTAGTACAGTGCTCTGCACACAGTAAGCACTTAATAAATACGATTGAATGAATGAATGACTGACTCCTGGCTCATTCAGGAGGCAGATACAGAGGAGCAGTCCATGTTAAAATAATAATGACACACACCAAGCACTGTCTTAAGCCCTGAGGTTGATAAGGAAAATCTGATTGGACACAGTCCTTGTCCTCTGTGGGGCTCATAGTAGAAGATGAAGAGAGAATGGGTATCTTATCCCCATTTTTCAAATAAGGAAACCAAGGAACAGAGAAGTTAAGTGATTGGCCCAAAGTCACACAGCAAGCCAGTAGTGGAGCTGGGACTAGGACCTGGGTCTGCTAGCTCCCAGTCCTGTGCTGTTTCCGTAGGCCACATGTCTTGTGTTTGGGATAGGGAAGGACTGATTTTTAGACCTACCACAGTGAATTGAACAAAGTGCTAGAGGCAGATCCCCTTCTCTAAGTGGCTAGAGTCAGTGCTAATAGTGCCTTGTAGGATATAGGAGGATTCCATGACTTAAAAAAAAATTTCCAACCCATTGCCTCATTTTCTTTGTATGGCCATGGCCAGCATGACATGACATTTTATGTTTCCATGGCTGTTTCTGAATCTGTCAGGCACTTCCCTGCTTCAAACACTGATATATGATTTATGAGGGAACAGATCAAAGTTTATGGAAATATCCCTTGAACTGGAAAGAGAAAAACCTCAAGTGAGCTGTTAGAAAGCTCTCAGTTGACCTGTTGGTCCCCAGGAGGGCCTGGCCACCTCAGTCAGGCCAGAGAATATGTCAAATGGAGAGAAATAGGTATCTCATTCATTTCAGGCCCTCTTTCTCCAGATCCTCAAATCCTGCTAAATTTAGCCAGTACTGTATACACATTGAATGAGGAATATCAGTTCTCTGTAACCCAAGGAAGAAGTTGTCATATATGTGAAGATGCTTGCCTCCTTTTACAGCCCAGAGTATAAACTCATTATATGAACTGCAGTTCAGATGAGGTATTTAACCCCTCGGAAGTCATTGGCACCAAGGAATTTAACACTGTCATCTGACCTTAAGCTCTTCCTGTTATCACTATTTTTAGCCATGTTGGGTGAGGGGAAGGAATGCCTAAAATATAATCGGTAGGGAAGAATCCGGAGGACAGCTGGAGACTGGGGAGTACATGCAAATGAATCATTTTTCTAGTTGTGTCAATGAGGATTCTGAAAACCTCACAAGAAAATGTGATTTCCGGGCAGGTACCTCTCCTTTTCTACTGTTTTGCTTCCTAATCTTGGTTCTGAACATTGTCACAAATGATTAAATGCAGGAGAAACAGGAAAACAGTTCTGAAATGTGACTTGGATGTTTTTTAATGAGCATGTAAAAGCTTTTCATGTGATCAACCTCCCCTAAGTGGTCACCCAGTGAAGATTAAAATCAATTTTACTGGTTTATTGCAGTCTAGGATGCATCCTTTTTAAAAGGAAGAGTTCTCCCCTCTTACTCCTACCTTCCAGTATAGTTCTTTGTTTAAAGATGAGCCTAATGGACTTCCTTACTAGGTAAAGAGCCCTGAAAGACTTTTGATCTGGCACAGGCAATCCATCAATAGTATTTCCCAAATCAATCAGTGGGAAGCAGAGTTGCCTAGTGGAAGGAGCATGGACTTGTGAGTCTAAGTATTGGGTTCTACTCCCTGTTCTTCCACTTGCCTGCCAAGTGATAGTGTTCACTTAACTTCTCTGTACATCAATTTCTTTATCTGGAAGGTGGAGATTTAAATAATAATAATAATAATAATAATAATAATAATGGTATTTGTTAAGTGCTTACTATATGCAGAGCACTGTTCTAAGTGCTGGGGCAGGATACAAGGTGATCAAGTTGTCCCACGTGGGGCTCACAGTCTTAATCTCCATTTTACAGATGAGGTAACTGAGGCTCAGAGAAGTTAAGTGACTTGCCCAAGGTCACACAGCAGACATGTGGCAGAGTTGGGATTCGAACCCAT
The DNA here is from genome assembly GCF_015852505.1 of Tachyglossus aculeatus. Taxonomy (NCBI): domain Eukaryota; kingdom Metazoa; phylum Chordata; class Mammalia; order Monotremata; family Tachyglossidae; genus Tachyglossus; species Tachyglossus aculeatus. The sequence continues at coordinate 52,921,546 of NC_052074.1, read as the reverse complement.
GACCTCTGACTCCAAAGCCCATGCTCTTTCCACTGAACCACGCTGTACCCACCTCCTCTTAGACTGTGAGCCCCATGTGGGATAGGGCAATCTGTTTATCTTTTATCTACCCAAATTATTAATACAATCAATCCTAGGAATATAACATTTAACAAATACTACAATTATTATTAAGGTGTTTATTGAGCACTTACTGTGTGCCGAGCACTGTACTAAGTACAATATAGTTCATAGACATGATGCCTGCTCTCAAGAAATTTATAATCTAGTGTCTACTCATTGCTGTACTCAGTGCAGAGAACTGTACTCAGTGCTTGGGAGAGTACCATATAATTAGTAGACATTATCTCTGCCCCTGAGGAGTTTACAGTATAGTGGGATATTCATTTAAATTACAGATAATAGATAATCAGTCAATAGTATTTATTGGGCACTTACTGCATGCAGAGCACTGTACTGGACTTGCCTGGGCGAATATAATAGAAGACATGATGTCTGCCCATATGGAGCCTATAATGTAGTGGGGGAATCAGTTATCAAAATAAATTGTAGATGTGGAAGTGGCCGAGTATAAAGTGAGAAGTGCTGTGGAACTGCTGGTGGAGTGAGTATCAACGTGCTTAAGGGGATACACTTCCAACTGCTTAGGCAATTCAGAAAGGAGGGTGAGTAGGGGAAATGAGAGCTTAGTCAGGGAAGATCTCTTGGAGGAGATGTGATTTTAGTAGGGATTTGAAGATAGGGAGAATGGTGGTTTTCTGGAAGGGTGGATGACCAAAAAGGGGATATGAAGTATACAAAGGTACCTCAGTTACCTCATCTATAAAATGGGGATTAAGACTGAGAGCCTTATGTGGGACAGAGACTGTGTCCAACCCGATTCTCTTACCCCTGTGCTTAGTACAGTGCCTGGCACATAGTAAGTACTTAACAAATAGCATTAAAAAGGGCAGTGGTGGGGAGGATTTTCCATTTGCAAGATTTTGCAAACTGTTGCTGTTCTTCAAATATATTTCAAAGATTTTTGAAGAGCTTTGTTAGATATGCAGTTCAGGTAGTTTTTCCAACAAAAACTGTCAGAACATTGTTCAATTTAGTCAGTTCAGTTGAAGGTTTCCTCACTTTTATCTTGGTAAAGACACAAGGTAGCTTATCTCGCCTTCATTATTTTTTTTTCCGGTTGCATTTCCTTTACTTTTTATCTTCCTCATTTTTATCCTTACATTCTGTTTTGTTGCTGTTGTTTCAGAGTGTTGAAGCAATTGTATTTCATCAAAATTACCTACATTTTAACGTTTAACATGTTTTTTTTTAAATTTTAAAAGCCCTTAGAAGCCAAGGCACATTTCTCCTTTACTGCTGCTAGATTTTTCTGTGTCCCTTTTGCTATTTCGCCACCCCCATTTTTGATTCTGGGGTTTTTGTTGAACGAATCCATTAATTGATATAATTCTAGCCATTCTCCCCTCTCAGGGTTGCACCTGGAGAGTTTCCAGTATTCTACCACTCTTGACTGTGGGAGGGAGAGTCAAGCAGAGGCATATCCATTCCATTCCTAGCTTGGGCAGTGGCTAGCGAGTGGAAAGCAATCTGCTACAAGTCAAAATTTACCTGTGCTGGACAGCAGTGGTATGGGAGAGAGTCAAGGTTAGAGACTCAAGCTTACTACACGGAAGGAGGCAATGATAACCCATTCCGTATTTTTACCAAGGAAACTGTATGAATACGGTACTAAAACGATTGCAGGTGGAGGTGGGGTGTTCTGGGAGAGATTGTGTCCTTGGACTCGCTACGGGTCTGAGGCGACTCGACAGCATAAGACTAGCCATTCTGGTTGTCATCCAGCTAAGCCCCAAATCATCCTTGATGGCTGCAGAGTTCTAAAAATGATGATTATCTCTGTGTACGTGGGTGTGTGTGTCTGTTCGTCTCTGTGTCCTGGGACGAGGAGGTAAAGGATAGATTGCAAGGTTTTTTGGATGTGGTGTCTTGGCTGCATTTCTTGGTTGTGCCTCCCCCCACCCCACCAAACAAAATGTAAAAATTTTCCTGGAGTGTTTTCTGTGTGGGCTTTGGGTGTTATCACTTAGCAGTATCAGCTGCATCAACAGAAATAGCATTTGTTAAATGCCAGCTTTGTGCTGAGCTATGTACTAAGTGATGAAAAGCGATTTTTTAGCATCAGCCCCATGAGCGGTGCTGTCCTAGTGCTGTACCAAGCAAGATGAGCAGATATGGTCACTGTGTTTACAGCCTGAGAGACAGTGTAGACTCAGTCTTTCACTGTGACATCAATTTGACTAATTTCAGTGTCTAAGCAGAATATAATTTTAAGACTGTGAGCCCCATGTGGGACAGGAACTGTGTCCAACCTGATTATCTTGTATCTATCCCAGCACTTAGTACTGTGCTTGGCACATAGTAAGTAATTAGAATTACCATGATAATCAACTAAATGGCACAGGCAGGAGCTATACTTCCTTCTAGGTATTTGTTTCGGCCTGCAAAGTGCAGACTTTATTTTCTTGTGTAATAGCCCCCACCACATAATTCCCTTCCCTTTCCCAGTTTTTGAGGAAGAGCTAAGATTATTTTTTGTGAGCAGTGATGGCACTACATGCAGAGGAAGGGTCACAGATCCAGGTGTATAGGTTTCCTTTCTGTATGCCAGAGAGAGAGAGAGAGAGAGAGAGGGAGAGAGCGAGTGAGCGAGCGAGCATTCTTGTGGGCTGTTCCCATAATTCATTGAGTGCCTGTTGTATGCAATAGTCTATGAGACATTGCCATAGAATTGGGTGCCCTTTTACCTTTCTTTTCTTTCTCTCCTCCTTTCCTCCTTTTTTTTCTTCTTTTTCCTCCCACTCTCCTTATTGCTGAACTTAATTCCTTGGGTAATAGCCCTTCCCTTCCCTGTTTCTTATCTGAAGAAATTATGCAAAAGTGGGGCAATTATGCGATTAAATTCAGTGTACTTAATGTAGAAAGAAGATTATAGGTTCTAGGTTACCTGGATTCATGCAGTCTGGCCTGGATTTACTGTAAAGGTTCTGGGCTTCTCCGGGGACAAAGAGGAGGCACAGAGTTCTAGCGGCAACTGCTCAGTGCTGGCTCTGATAGCTTCGAGGGAGGAAAGAAGTGGAATAGTGGATTGGACTTGTTGGGAAGGTAGGATAGGGAAAAAGAAGAGGGGGAAGGGGAACAGGGTTAAGGAGGAAAGGGGAAGCAAAAGCAGGTGGTAAGGGGAAAATGACAGATAGAATAGAGAGTGAAAAGCAAAATGGAGGAGGCCTGTGTAAGGAAGAGAAAGAATAGAAAATAGGAAGAATGGGGAAGGGCAAAAAGTTATGTAAGAACAGAGAAATGTAGGGGAACATTGACAGGAGAAAGAAAAGGTTAGTGCATTGGGGAAAGGAGGAGAGGTGGGAGAAGAGAGTAGGAGGGAAACCGGCCAGGGAAGAGGAGGGAAGGAACATAAACAGGAACCAGGAGACCCCAAAGGACCTGAGCGACCCAGTAGCCTCCCGGAGACCAAAAAAGTAGAAAAAGGGGACGTAAAGGGCATTGTGGAGGGGAGAGAGGTAGCCACCTGTACGATGAAGATAGCAGGAGCAAAGGGGTGGGCAGAGAAGGGGCCAAATCTTTAACTGTCTGCCAATTCTTAACTTGCAGCCCTTATCCCCCAAATAGTTAACCTGAAAACAAAGATTGGGTGTAATGCTAGCTGTTGAAAGCAAGTGGGGCTGGGATTCAAGTGTGAGTCAGTAATTTCAGTCTTTTGAGAGCAAATTCTATTTACTGGAACCACATATGACCTAAGCCCTGAACCTACAGCTGCCTAGCTAATTCTGCTGTCCAGAACTCTGAGGGCACCAGAAATGCACCCCAGGAGCGACCAAGAAGAAGGCAACCTCTCTTAGCTCTCAGCTTTGCATTCCGCTTGAAGAGGTTACAGCCTTCAAATAGGGATCACTCCCGGGGGCAGCAACTGCTTGGGATGCTGTGTGCTGTGCTCCTCTAAAGCACTCCCCTCTGAAGCACCCCAAGGAGATATTGAAGGGTGGTAATTAGTTAAGCTAGGTACTGAGTACAGTGCACTATACTAAAGCACTCGGGATGGATTAAGGGTAGAAATCACTTGGACCCTGGCTCCGGGCAACCTCCTTTAGCCCTTTGCCCACCATAGCCCACCTCTGGGTGCCATCTCCCATTGGCTGTCTGCAAGGCAGGGGGCACATTCTTCTCCCTCATCCCCTTCACTTTGGTCCATGTCGGCATCTCTAAAGGAACATGAGAGGTCGTCCTCTTTTGGGGTATAGAATTGAGCTCATTATGGCTATTGAAGGATATGAACAAAAAGCTATTCTCATTTGATGATAGCGCTACAACTTTTTTAAATGTTTAAAAAAATCTTAACTTTTCATTATACTGTTCAGAAGACTTTTTAAGAAGAGAGTGTCATCAAAAGAATTCCACTTTTGATATTATGGAATTGCACAGCTCTGAATAATGTATTTCTGGAGTTCTCAAATAAGGAAGATTGAGAAATAAAAATACCATTATCTATTCGATTTAATTCTTGTTCAGTTGGAAGCCAGTATTACCTTTTAAGTCTTATCTGTATAAAAAACAAACTTGGTCAGGCTTCATAGTTTAGTATGAATATGCTATTGGTACTGCGTTTCTCCGAACTAGTCAGTCATAAAAATCCTGTTTTTTCTGTAACTTTAATAATAAGTATTTTCCCCTTCTTTCAGCAAAAGGTTTTACTAATGATATTCACCCTCTGCAAAGCCCAATGGGAAAGATAAATAATAACTGTGGTATTTAAGTGCTTACTATGTCAAGCACTGTTCTAAACTCTGGGGACAGTTCAAGGTAACCAGGTCAGATACAGCCCTGTCCCACACAGGGCTTGCAGTCTAAATAGGAGAGATCACTTGCTCCTCCACTAGGTTGTAAAATCCTTGCGGGCAGGAGTTGTGTCCACTAACTCCCTTGTAATCTTCCACGTGCTAAATGTGATCTCTGCACAGATTACATGCTGAATCAATACTATAGTGTGTTTAATTAAGGGTAGATAATGTATTCCCCATTATCCAGAAGGGGAGATTGAGTCACAGAGAGATTTAAGTGACGTGCTCAAGGTCAACAGCTAGACAGGGTCCAAGTTATTGACCACGGCCACACAGCGCTTTGAATATACAGGCTGGGATGGTAATATGAATGCTAAAGATGGAAACAAAGCTACTTGAAAGTTATGTGATGACATACTCCGACATTCCTCCCTTCCTGCCCCCATAGAACCACCTCTCCTTAAATAATCCAGGTGGTGTGCCTTGTATGGATATTTCCTGCTGTAAATAAGATTAATGATCACATTCAGTCAGGTAAGTCTACATCAGATAAGCATTTATCTTTTTACAGCCCTTCAGCTAGTGTAGGCATTACACATTGAGCACCCTTGGCTTCTGGATCGAAGTTATCAGCCAATGACAACTTCGATTGTTTCTCATTATTCCCCTTACTGGATCTGGACTCTTCAACCCAGTGACAGACGTAGTTGTCTGTGGGAATCTAGCAGATGTAGAGTAGGTATTTTGCTATTGTTCCTTTAGATGTAGCTTGAAGTTTTGGGTGTGTTTAATTATATTCATTTGAATTTGATCCCACACACTGTTCTCTATCTCACTCTCAAAATCAGAGCCCCGGGCCTCTCTTTGTTTTTCTGTGGTATTATCAGATAGTTCTTGATAAATTACACACAAGTACTGCCTTGTGGTCCACTGTTCATTGGCAAGCTCTGTGACCTCCAAACGTTCGGACAAGTCTAGTTTTCTTAGGTAAAATGGCTACTCAGGTCAGTGGTGTAATTTGTCTAGTTTGCTAGAGGCTATCTTCCCCGCCCCACCTCCCTTGTACCCTCTCCCTTCTTATCCACCACCTATCCTGCTTCAGATCTGAGTCAATCCCAAAGTTCAACAAAAGTATGAGGGATAAAACTTCCCTGCTTGAATCAAATGCTTTACGGTTTCAAGCAGTAAAGCTTTGTCCCGTAAACTGACTCAGAGCTTAAAGTGGAGGGGATGGGCTTAGCTAGGGGGTTACTTTGAGTCAATGAGCTGTCAGCGTAGCTTAGTGGAAGGAGCCTGGGCTTTGGAGTCAGAGGTCAGGGGTTCAAATCCCGGCTCCGCCAATTGTCAGCTGTGTGACTTTGGGCGAGTCACTTAACTCTCTGTGCCTCAGTTACCTCATCTGTAAAATGGGGATTAAGACTGAGCCCCCCCCATGGGACAACCTGATCACCTTGTAACTTCCCCAGCACTTAGAACAGTGCTTTGCACAAAGCAAAGGAAGAATTGTCCACAAGCACTCGTAAAAGGAGGAGAAAAGTTGGATGTAAATTGGGAATAAAGACATCCCCCACCCACCACACATCACAGGAGTATGATTGGCAATTCATTCATTCATTCAATCATATTTATTGAGCACTTACTGTGTGCAGAGCACTGTACTAAGCGCTTGGGAAGTACAAGTTGGCAACATAATAACACTGGCAATGACTATAGGCCCCAAGGCAGGAGAGAAGATTCAGGGTACATAACAGAAATCAAGGTGAATGTGAGCTAGCATTAAGGAACTCTTATTTAAATAGAAGAGCAGGGTACTAGGATCACACCAACAGTAGAAGGTCATGGAAGAGTGAGGAAGTAGCCCTGTTTTACTTGGCATTGGTCACAGCCTCATGAAGGACCTGTTAATGTTTGACCTCTTAATTTCATGAGAAATGTGGAGAAATTGGAGATAGGTTCAGCAGGCCAATTAATGACCAGCAAAATCTTTTGCCAACGGTAAATGACAGAACCCTTTCAAAACCTGCTATGGAAAGTCATCTTTGGAAACCTAGCTCAGAGGGTTTAGACAGGAGTGGTCTGCGAAGAAAGAGCAATATCACATTTAAGTGCTTAATTTTTGCAACATTAAAACTGGATATTGCTATTAAGTGGTCATGTAAGGATTAGGTTTGTCAATAAGGAGAGCAGGAGAAAAAAAAAGAGGAGAGGGGAGAAAGTTCAGAAACTAAGAAGGCACTTGAGACTTGTGTCTTTTTTTATTGCACTCTCCCAAGTGCTGCATACAATAGGCTCTCAATGTTTTAAGCCTCCCCACCGTTTAGGTTGTCCCAGTTCTAACCGTGCCCTGGAAGTCCTAATGATTGCCTATGCACACCTGCTTTGCCGTCTTACTTTTTTTTATTCCTCTTTCTTTGTTTTCCAAACAGTCCTAATGAATGAGCTTCCCCCACCTGCTTTTCCTCCACTGCCTCGTGGCCTTCTTAATGAGTTAAGTCCCCGCACCTGTTTTGCACCCTTCTGTGTTGCTGCCTCTCCCGGCACCTGGCTCTCACTGCTTACAGTCTTTGTAGTGTGAGAAAGTCTTTTCTTTTCTCCTCAAAAATCGGGGTGAAGCAGTTATGCGGTGGAGGTGATTATGTAAGTACAGGGTATTTTAAATTCCATTTGAATGGCCAAGGAAGTCACTTGAAGTATGAAGCAGGTTGGGAAACCTCAGAGTAGAAACCTGGAATATGTTTCTCTCTGTGTAACTGTAGGACTGCGGTGAGCCAGACATTTCTAGGAGATTCTAGTTCAAGACTTCATAATTGCAGTTGAAGTCAACCAGGGAAATTTCCACAGGTGGATTTTACTTCTCTAGGTTTCAACTGTAGTGGGAAAGTTTTCTGTATCTTCCTCACTTTTTAAACTGTTGACTGGTTTGGAGTGCTTGGAGGTATTAGCACTAGTTCCTAAAGAAATCTTATGTCCCCCTCAATCTCCTTTGAGGTTTTAGAGGGGCATTTTGCAGTTTGGAGCAGATTATTTTGTGGCGTTTAAATCCAAAGTTAAATTGCTGTGGGTAACTGGAAATGGCAGGCGGAACTTTGAGTTGTCACAGTTGCCCCGTGAACTCACCCTAATGGTCATTCTCTGAGAGAGGCAATTGTAAGCAGTAGTAAAAACCTCCTTAGATAACTTGATTGAATACCCATGTTAGCTATATGTGCCAGAGTGTAAGACACTCCCAACCACGAAGTATTAAAAAACTCAACATATTAAAACAGATTTCCCTGGTTTTTGTTGTTGCACCTCCCCTCACACCAGCTTCCTTTCTCCCAAAATTACTTTTTTGTACTGGAAAGTCTTCTTTAAAGTTTGCATAAAATGAGTCCCTCAAGTGATTTTCCAATATAATTTTGGGGATTGTGTTAGAATATTATAAAATACAGTATTTTAAGGTCCTTTTACTTCCTATTGAATGACTAGGATATAACTGCCATGAGCTCTTTTTTATTTGTTGCTACCATTATTAGTTTCTACAAATTCTGTAATTTACTTGATTTAATGGGAATTGTTGGATAAGGAAACTCTGGTGCATAGACTTAACCTGGAAAATCAAACTCAGTAACACATTAAAACATTGTTGGTAACCTCTGGTCATAAGGTATTGCCTGAGCTTCTGTCTTCAGATGTGGAAATGCTCCTGATTGTTCTTCAGTCAACTGCTACCTGATTCCATATTCACGAAGCCTTGTCATTAAAGCTTATTTGAAATTAACAATTTGGGTTCATTTCAGGACAGGCCAGTTGGAAGTCATAAGATATTAGTCAAAGAAAATAAATATTATCATAAAGATCCCTAACTTGAGATCTCCTAGTAGAGGGTTTCTTCTACGTCTCTTTTTCCTTAAATTTCTCAATCTTGAGTTTAGGGAGTTTCCATTTCTATGTGATTATACCCTGTATTTATTTTAACCTAATCAGTCTGGAATTTTAGGTGGAAAGCATCACCCAAGCAAGCATGTTTAAGCGGACTATATGGATAGGAAACTCATCCTAGCATTTTTAGCACTCACTTTCAATTCTGTGTATCTCAGATTGTTCTCAGGGAATAGTGTTGGTCCTGAGGTGTATGGAATGGGCTCCTTGAAGGATATGCATTTGCCTGTGTGTCTAAGATAATGATTAGAAGTAATTTGAAACTGTGTGCACACACTTGCACATAAGTACTGGGTACTACTAATAATTACACATTATCAACATTTTTATTTAACACACTTGAAAGTTGTGCTCTCAGGATGTCAGTGCTGGAGTAGTGATAATTCTTTCCTCCCTGGAAAATAAGATGGGAGGAAATATGCTTGAGGAGTGATGTGGTCTGGTGAGACTTCTGCAATATTGTCTGAAAGTTTCAAAGTAGCCCAAAATATAAGGTGTTGGTATTGTATGAAGAAAAGGAAAAATTGTTAAGTTTCCAAGGCCAGACTGAACCCTTTTAGGATTGTGACTATCACTTGTTCTTTGGGTGTGGCTCTCCGGAGCCTTCTTTTCTTCATTATTTTCATATCTTATGTTAATAGCTGGGAAAATAGAAGGAAAATTGTAGACTCTCCCTTCCCGTAAGAAGCTCACCCTCTAAATGCAGGGGAAAAGAGGAGACCATGCGTACCTCTAGAAAAAAATACAAAACTCAAAAATTCTAATTAAACATTATAATCCAAGAATCCATAAGGAATTTCAGAATCGTTTGAACAGTTAAAGCAGCCTTTCTTGGGTAAATTACCTGACCAGGCCTTCAAAATGTTCAAATTGTTTATTAATATTCTAAGACTTAAAGGCTTCGCTTCACTGCTCTCTTTGCTTTACAGAGGTGTTTTTTTTTTTTTCTCCTCTCCCTGATGGTCAGGAGAGTAGAAAGGGCAGGGACTCAGGCCTCACTTTGAGACTTTGATGGCCAAAGAGAGCCTAGGCTTGTGTCCTTGAAAACTGAGGCTGAAGCACAGGAGTACCTGGGATTTAAATCCTTGAAGCCTCCCCCTCTTCTCCTCTTCCCCCCACTCTCCCTAATCCTTTAGTCCCCAGCTCCCACTTTTTCTGTGGTTCTGAGGGACCTAGGGTCAGATGCCTGTCATAGGTAAGTAATGTTCCCTGATCTGTTTTGCACTGCTCGGGTCCCTCTGGTATTTAATCAGTGTCAAATCAAGTGTCAGTTTTTTATGTTAAAAAGGTGAGAGGGTGATACCAATGTGATGTATTTGCAGTTGCATGGCTAAAACTATTCCGTTTGGGAGGGTTAAGATGCTTATTTTTAAAAGTGCTAGCAAAGGTCAAAGGGTAACTGGTCAGAAGCCTATCTGATGACCTGTACCTTCTCTGCAAATTCTCTTTCAGGCAGCGGTGCTACTGCAGTGGTCCAGGCTGCCCTATGCAAACCCAGGCAAGAACGAGTAGCAATAAAAAGAATCAACTTAGAAAAATGCCAGACCAGTATGGATGAGCTATTGGTAAGTAAAGATAAAGGGCAAACAGGAAAACATTAGTAATAATACTTATTAAACACTAATTATGGGCATTGCACTGTACTAAACACTGCTAGCATACCTTGTTTTTTTAATGGTATTTGTTAAAAGCTTACTATGTGCTAGGCACTGTGCCAGATATTGTACCGAGCGCTGCAGTAGATACAAACTAATCCTGTTGGGCTCAGCCCACATCCCACAAGGGGCTCACAGTTTAATCCCCGCTTTACTGATGAGGTAACCGAGGCGCAGAGAAGTTAGGTGATTTGCCGAAGGTTACACAGCATACAGGTGGGGAGCTGGGATTAGATCCCAGGTCCATCGGACTCCCAGGCGTGTCTTTATCCACCAGACTATGCTGTTTCTCTTGCGTAAGAGAGGCAGGTCAATTAGGAGTAACTGGTTCATGTTAAAAGATTGATTCCATTTAGAAAACAGACTTCATCAGTGCCACAGTGAGTTACTGGATCTTGATCAGTACAGAAAACACTGTTTTAGCTATGTGCAAAATGTCTCCCATGTATATTTTGTAAATGCATATTGGTGTTAATTTGAAATAATCTGCCCTGTCGTGAGAATAATCTTCTCTGTCATGAGCCCACCACTAAGAAGACTACAAGTCCCCACAGAGTTAAAATCAACACATCAGATTTAGGAATGTTCAAAAATCCCCAGTTTCCTGCAGCAAACTGCTTGTTGAGCTCTCTTGTAAGAAAATAGAAAAATAGACATCATCATTGACAGTCTTTGGTGGTTTTGGTTTTTTAATATTTTTTAAATTTATGGTCTGAATCTTGGGAAAGCAGTGAGCCCAATTAATGGTATTGATTGGGTGCTTATTGTGTGCTGAGCACTGTATTAAGCACTGGGGAATGTACTGTATAATAGAGTTGGTAAACATATATATGCCCTGAGAGAGTGTACAGTCTAGTTGCAGAGATGGATATCAATCATTTGTAGTTGAGTGCTTACTGTGTTCAGAGTACAGTACTAAACACTTGAAAGAGTACAGTGTAACAAAATTGATAGAAGCAATCATTTTTGAAGTAAAAATTGGTAATATGGGATGTTTGTGTCCCCTGTCATGTGCCTTTGGGCCCAGGGGCTGAGCCTGAAAGAGTGGGAAGGTCATGCTCTCTCTCCTGGGCCCAACTCCAGCTGGCCAGACCATTGAGTTATTTACATCATCCCCCTTCCCTCTTTTCATGCCCCTCCTCCCCATCCTAACCATATGTAACTCAAGAGCCTCATTTAAACAACTAGGGCCCTTCAGTATATGATAGTAATATGCTATTTGTTAAGCACTTACTATGTGTCAGGCACTGTACTAAGCACCGGGGTGGATACAGGCAAATCTGATTGGACACATTCCCTGTCCCATGTGGGGTGTACAGTCTCAGTCCCCATTTTACAGATGAGGTAACTGAGGCACAGAGAAGTGAAGTGATTTGCCCAGAGTCCCACAGCAGACAAGTGGCAGAGCAAGGATTAGAACCCATGACCTTCCGACTCTCAGGTCCATGCTCTTTGGGTAACATAGGTTAGGTGTTAACGTTTGATCTTGGTCTTAGTTGTCTATCAGTCATTTATTGAGCGCTTACTAAGTGCATAACACTTAACTAAGCTCTTGGGAGGGTACAGTATTACAGAGTTCATTCAATCGTATATTGAGTGCTTACTGTGTGCAGAGCACTGTACTAAGCGCTTAGGTTAGGTTTTTAGACTGTGAGCCCACTGTTGGGTAGGGACTGTCTCTATATGTTGCCAACTTGTACTTCCCAAGCGCTTAGTACAGTGCTCTGCACACAGTAAGCGCTCAATAAATACGATTGATTGATTGATTAGGTTGATAGATTCCCTGCCCACAGCAAACTTATGGCCTAGAGGGGGAGACTGTATAAACTTTCTCTAAACCAATCAAGTTGGCAATAGATTATTGGTGATCCTGCAAGTTAGGAAGGATATCGAAGTTTAATTTTTGTAATTGAAGATGTTTTTCTCTCTGCCAGTTTTTTTTTCTTTGCTCATCATTTACATGGAGAACACTGGAGAACTCTGAAATTGAGGAGTTAACTGGTCACCAAAACAGTAATCCCAGAGCAAATATTAGTTCAGTGGCTCCAAACAAGTTAGAAAGCATAATGTCATTTGGCTCCCAATGAAGAAGCCTTTTGTTATGTTCCACAGTGGGAATGAAATGTCATTAACAAGAGCTTTTTGTCTGTGCCCAGAATATAGCTTTTATTTAAGGTTTAATTACAGTACACCATGGTATAAATTAAGTTCAAGGATAAAGCTGTAGTTTTCCAGATCAGATTGGTTTTATAATTTAAACTAGGCAACATAGTGCAGGGGTTTATGAGGGCATAGCTGCAAATCACAAATCACTACCCAGATTAAAACCAGGGGTTCCTGCAGTCCGGTGTTAATGATTTGGCCTGAACACATTTTAAGCCTCTCATCTTGGAAGGTTGAAACATTCACTTAACCTCTGGTCACTTACCCACATTATACTGACTCTTATGTCTTTTCTGCTGGTCAACAACAGAATGGTCAGTGGCGAAGCAGGACAGAAGGTGTCCCTTTGAATTCCATTAAGTTTCTAAAATCACTTTTGCCTAGAGCTGCCCAGAGGTAGCCAGCTGTTGAGTGAATAGTCTTTTTTTAATGAATCATATTTATTGAGCATTTGCCTTGTGCAGATCACTGTACTAAGTGCTTCTGAGAGTTCAGCACATCACAGACACATTCCCTGCCCATCACAAGCTTATAGCCTAGAGGGGGGCTAATAGTCTAAAGGGGAGTTTGTCACAGATATCACTTTTTAAGAATTTCCTTGAGTTCATTTTTCTGCTGAAATAGTGTGTTTATTTGGTTTAAAAAAGGAAAGTGGCCTTGGGGCACTGGAGCTGGTGATCTATAGTAAGTGGAAGTTGGCTAAATTCCTCTAATGGATGACCAAAAGCTGTTTGGTGGGATTTTCTCCTTCCTATGACATGTTACATTGCCCTTCCATTTAAGGATTGCTGTTCCCCTGCCCCCTAAATACTTGGAAGTTAGTGTTCCCCTGTCTGCATGATAGGGGTCCCTGTTAATAGTTTGGGGTCAGAGGACATTGGAGCTTCTGTAGCCACTACGTAGCTGTTTAGAGGACTCCCTGTTCTTGTGTGCTTCCTTCTTCTCTACCTCTCCACCCCTCCTACCGTTGATAGCCTGTCTCCTTTTAGTATCTTGGACTGAGGTCTGCAGTGGCAGAGGGGACAGGCCCTGAGGAAGGCAGCCTAGCTGTAACCCCTGCCAACATTCTGCTCCCCAGGCTAGAAAGCATAACAGAAAGTGCCACTGAAGCATTGGAAAAGCTTCCGTATCCCCCAGGCATGTGATGTGTGCCGTGGCATGGTGCTGGGCTTCAGGAGGCACCATCTCCTACCCAGTGATACCAAATGGGTACCAGACGTTCAGCAAATAGTGGTGTTTGCCTGGGTTTCCCGATAAGAAATGAGACTTCAGCAGGGATTCTCCCGGTTTTGTTCAGTGACATTTTAGGGGTGTATGAGTGTAGATGTCACATGGAGTGATTAGAACAGAAAGTATGAATATTCTGCAGTATTATTTCAAGGAATATGTTTGAAATGAACTAGTGATGGGATCTAAATGGAGAAAAGCCAAAATCACAGATGGTATTCAATCCTGTTAAGGTTAACCACATATAGAATAAACCTTACGAGTCTTCTACAAGTCCTGTTATGGTCCTCTAGACTGTAAGCTCCTGTGGACAGAGAAAGGGTCTATCAACTCTGTTGTAATATAACTCTCCAAAGGGCTTAGTGTAAGGGAAGCAGCATGGCCTAGTAGGGAAGCAGAGTGGTCTAATGGAAAGAGCCTGGGCCTGAAAGAGGACGTGGATTCTATTCCCAGCTCTGCCACACGTCTACAGTGTGACCTTGGGCAAGTCACTTAACTTCTCTGTGCCTCAGTTACCTCATCTCTAAAATGGGAATTAAGACTGTGAGCCCCATGTGGGACGGAGACTGTGTCCAACCTGATTACCTTGCATCTACCCCTACACTCAAAACAACGCTTGGCTTAGAGTAAGCCCGTAACAAATACCACAATTATTATTATTGCTCTGCACACAGTAAAGCACTCAATAAGTACCACCAATTAGATTAAGTGTTTTCCTATCCATATCTTTAAAGGGTGTGTTTGTTTACAGTTTAGTAGGCTTTGAAGGTGGAAAGTTTTTTCACAAATGCTATTAATGTTCCCTATGGCAAAGATGGTACAGTAATTTTAACTTGTAAATTCAGCTGTTGCCTGCAGCTTCATTATTTTCTCAAGTTCACATGTTGACAATGTTTGGACATCCAGTATCTTAATAATCCTTTAATTCAGTGTGTGGGTATTCTATATAGGATTAAATCATAGGCTTTTCTTTTCCAGGTCAGTGCCTACATCATTTTGCAAACTCTGTCATGTGTTAACTGGTTGTAACTAGAAGCCATTGTTCTTACAGGGAACAATGGTCACTGGAGTCACTAATGCCTTAGGCTGTGTCAGGGGAAACAACCTCTTATATTGCTGCACTTAACCTTTTGCAAGCCAGTAAAACATCAGCCCAAATTGCTGGAAGAGTTATCACCCACTTCCTTTCTTTTATTAATACCTCACAGGAAATTAGTTAAGCAGTAAAGTAGTCTCTAGACTGTAAACTAGTCTGTAGTCCTCTAAATCATTAAGGGAAGGGATCACATTTACCAATATGTATTGCGATCTCTTGCAAACGCTTAGTTCAGTGCTCTGCACACAGTAAGTGCTCAATAAATACAAATAATTAATCTCTTATAAAGGAGGTATTCTGAATTGATAGACATAATGAGGCTCACTGAAGGCAGTCAGTGGTATTTGTTGAGCACTTACAGTGTACCCAGCATGTACTAAGTGCTTGGGAGAGTACAATACAACAGAGTCGGTAGGTGTGTTCCCTGCCCATAAGGAGCTTACAGTCTAAGGGAAAATGAGATAGTGTTAGCCATGTTGAAATATACTTTAAAATGGATTATTCCGAATTTACGCATGATGGTTTTTTAAATTTATTATGACCTTTGGAATGAAGAAGAGACATTTTTACTTTAGTATTCCAAAGGGTCTCACATGAGGGGAAAGACACACTTTGGTTCTCAATCAAGTTAGTGTTACATTTTTCTGCAATTTTTATTTTTATTTCAGTTCTTTTCAGAGGGCTAAATCTTTCAAACCCAAGCAGATTAGTTAATTAGAGCTTTGAAATTAGTCACCTAAAATTAAAGTCTGTCAAAAGTACTTGAATTGCTCTCATGGGGTGCCTGTAGAAAAAAAATAATGTTGCAAACTTTTGAGACCTTTTCATTCATTCAGTAACATGTATTAAGCACTTACTGTGTGCGGAGCACTGTACTAAGCACTTGGGAAAGTACAATACAACAATAAGCAGTGACATTGCCTGCCCACAACCAGCTCACAGTTTTAGTCCAAGAATGGAGAGAGAAAAGAAGGATTAGGTAGATGGTAATCAAGATGCTAAACATGAGGAGGCACTGCCATACATTATTGTTCTTTGTAGACAGGGAGCTAGGGGTTTAAGAAAGGGTTGGGAAGGTGGCAGATTGATTAGATTTGGAGAGGCAAGCATAAAAGCATATAACTTGCTCTAACTCTTCAGTCACAATAAACAGAAACTGTGGTGTTAACGTTAAAGAAGGAATAAAAGGAGGAAAAATCTTTTCTTATACGTGATATGTATGCAGTTAACTTTTGAGAACTGCGTTTTTCTATGTGCTGTTTTCACTTCCCATTTCCTCTGTGGTTTAGCTTTAACTGGGATGAATAAAATGGTCCAAGGAAAGCAAAGTGGCATAGTACAAGGAGCATGGGCCTGGGAATCAGAGGACCTTAATTCTAATCCTGGGTTCTGCCACTTGCCTACTGTGTGACCTTGGGCAAGTCACTTAACTTCTCTGACCCTCAGTTATCTCACCTGTAAAATGAGGATTAAGAGTGATGACAGCCCCATGTGGGACACGGACTGGGTCCAGCCCTCTGTCTTCCTCCATGCTTAGTACAGTGCCTGGCACGTAGTAAGTGCCTAACATACTAATGATATTTGTGTCTAGATATGTGTCTATCTTCAAAGTGGTTAACTCTAACAGCTATTGACCCATTTTAAGGGTATTTTTCATCATGTGCATTGCAGGAGATGTCCAAGGCAATGTTCACCCTTGTGACCAGGGCTTGGAGAAGTTGATTTTGATTCCTTTTCCCTTGGTTGTACAATATAATGTCAAAGCTAATGGGAGTTGGACGCAGTGAGGAACAAGTCAATTATCTTGCTCTCAGGTACATACTACAGTGCTCCACACACAGCAAGCATTCGATAAATTCTGTCTGATGATGAGATCATAGAACGGAGGCTTTCATGCCAAGGGAGCTTCTTGTCCTCTTTCCAAAGAAATGACAGGGAATTGATCCTATTGAATAATCCTATTATTAAGTATGGCAGACTGGTCTGTGTGCATGGGTTTGGAACAGATGTCGTTCAAAAAGTTTTTGTCCCGTGGTGCCTTGGGGCTGAGGCATGATGGGGACAGAGGCCTTCTGAGCTCTAGGGGGAGGATTAGGTGTGCCTATGACTTCTGGCCCTTGGTGTTGTTGCTTTGATATTAGATGCTGGAGGAGTGTGCCAAGCTGTCACCTCACCAAAAAGGAGACGGACATTATCTTTACTGTTGTAAAGAGCAGATATTTTAATCGCAAGGCAGCTATGTTGAGTAAGGAATCCCGGGGTGTGATTCAGCTTAATTGCTGCCCTAATCACATTTGGCTTTGGACACTGTTTCTATTCCAGTGTGCAGAAGTCAGATTTAGCCTAGATGATCATCCAAAGAATCCATTGCTGATATAGTTGCCTAAAACACAAAGGTGTTGAAAAGCTACTGTTCAAAAGGCCGCTTAGTGACCACTTAATGTAGACAGTCATTATGACCGTCCTCCGTATTTCCCTCTGCCGGAAAGAAGAGTAGTGTATCTAAAAAGCAAGTGCATCTAAATGCTGGAAAAATTTGTAACTACAATGCTTGCTTGTAGCTTAATATGCTAAAGGAGAGAAGAGTCAGAGCAGACAGTTCAATTTTTCAGTGTGATGGATTCTCTTTTACTATTAGCTTCTATTTTAAAATCACTTTTTCAAGGACCTCTTGGTAAAATCAGGTGCTTGCTGCTGAAGAACCTATGCACTGGCCCGGGAAATATGTAGTTTTGTGAAGATATTTTAGGGTACTCTACTTTTGTGTCTGTGATTTAAAGATTAGTTTAAAAGCTACCTTTTCTCCTAACAAGCCCCTTCTATTTTTTTTTTATTTTTGCTCCAAATCCCAGTTACCCCATGCTTCTAAGTTGCTTTGTAAGACAGATTGACCTTTTCTGCGTTTACCTTTCCATTTTTCCCATGCAATTTAGGACAGTTGCCAGACTTTTCCTAGAGGATGCCATTTTGGAGAATGAAATTGCAATCATATTCTTGGCATAGTGAGTCTTTGAGACATCTGGTTGATCATGGTTGAGTTATCTCACTGCTGTTACCTGTCACAAGCCCTTCTTAGCACCCGCTTGTCCTAGTTAATTTTTGCATCTGCTGTATCCTGTAGAGTCACAGTTGCGATTCCCATAGTTCCTCTTCCTCTCTCTTACTTCTTGTCCTCCTTCCCCCTCTCTTTATTCCAGCCCACCCCATCACCTCTCTGTTTCTTCCAGCCCCCCCATCACCCCTCTGTTCCTTCCTGCCCCCACCCCCTCTAGACTGTGAGCCCATTGATGGGTAGGGACCATCTCTATATGTTGATGATTTGTACTTTTCAAGCTTAGTACAGTGCTCTCCACACAATAAGCGCCCAATAAATTGAATGAATGAAAGAGGTTTAATTTTGCTTTAGAAAAGGAGGCCTCAGTTCCTTTTCCTAGGGTCAGGGTGCCTCTGACATCTGTTCTCAGTGCTCCAAATCTCTTAACTGGATTTCTCCTGTGGGAACAGTTTAGTAATGCTTCTAAAATTATGAGACCAGTGTTTAAGTGGGAATTCTTTTACTTCATTGCAATTTTGAAAATCTTAAATTTTTTTAAAAATATTTGCTTTTAAAATTTTCCCAAGGCCTTGTAGAGGCATTTTTCATTCAGGGGTTTGCTAGTGAAAGTTTACCTCTTAATAAAGGCCTACAGTAAAAGTGAAGAGCATGTTCATATTTCGAAAGTTCCCCCCTTAAGGAAGAACATACGGTGCATTAGGTGTCTGTTTGACAGGCACTTTTAAATGGTCTTCTAAATGCTCCCCTTTGTGTTTTGTGGTAGAGAATTAGGAACTTGGAAAATGCATTCACTTGCTGAATGTCTAATGGATTACTTTTTCAGTGGGTTTTTACATGATGTCATCCTGTCTCATTTTGGTTACCAGAGTGGGTAGGATTTACTCTTCTGTGACTGGGCACCAGTGTTGCCATTAAATAATATTATAAAGGGCAAGGAAGTTGGATTGTTGCAACAGGGCAAAGGGGTGTTACTAGGTGGAAGCTTCATTGCTTTAGTTGGCACTTCTGTCCCTCACACAACAACCCATTGTAGCTGACCGGATCTGAATTCCCAAAAGGGAGCGTGATTCTACATGTCATCAAACCCTTTGGCAGAGAATAAGCAAATGAAAATGGTTGTCTATGAGACTGTTAACTCCATGAGGGACAGAAACTGTGTCCAACCTGATTATCTTATATCTCTTCCAGTGCTTAGTATAGTGCTTGAGGCATAGTAAGCTTTTAACAAATACTATTATCATTATCAGGGTCTGTCCCGTTCTCCCCCCCACCCCCAGCACACACAAATTTGTACCTTG
Organism: Tachyglossus aculeatus; assembly: GCF_015852505.1. Classification (NCBI taxonomy): domain Eukaryota; kingdom Metazoa; phylum Chordata; class Mammalia; order Monotremata; family Tachyglossidae; genus Tachyglossus; species Tachyglossus aculeatus. The sequence goes on along the minus strand of NC_052074.1, from coordinate 52,902,278 downwards.
CTTCATAATGTTTGTTTTAGCCAGGGGACTTTTCCTCATTCATTCAGTGGATCAGATTCTCATTCATTATCATAGTCTACATTGTCCCAAGCAGAAGTATTGCTCTGCTATTGTGGGTGGTGAAAGGAAACATTTGAAATCAGTCAGTCAATCATATTTATTGAGCACTTACTGTATGCAGAGCACTGTACTAAGTGCTTGAGTGAGTACAATATAATAGACATATCCCCTGCCCACAGTGAGGTTATAGCCTAAATGCTTAACTAAGAGGCTGCTGTGTTAGATGTTGAACAAAGCAAGTTGGTGTAAACCAATATGTACAGAAAAAGGACTTTCAAAAGTAAATGAACAATTTACTGAGAAACAATGCTAATAAAGAGCTCAAGGCATATGTAATAAATTAAAGCTTTACTATTCATGGCACATACAAAATTGGGACTGATGTTATCTTACTATGACTTAGTTCATAAGCCTTAGTGAATGTGAGCCAAGGAAAAATACTTTTCGTTTTATCTAGGTAGAATTAGAGACTAGATTTGGGTGAAGTGACAGTATTCTTTTTGAGATCACCCTGGCTCTAATTAGATCACCCTGTTTGAATGTGGCATTTTAACCATTGAATAGTTGTTGCCAGTGTTTTGCTTTGAATTCAGAAGCCTGAGATTGGCAAGCCTATGTGTTTCCAGTTACCTGGTCTGGCTGATTTTTAAGAGAAAGGAGCCCCAGGCCTGGGAACTATAAGCAGGGGGCTGGCGTGAGGGGCAGAGGTCAGAGGGGGCCAGAGGTGGACAAGGGGCAGTAGGAAGCTCTAACTTGAAATAGAATCCACCACCCATTTGTAAAAATGGCAGCCTACAGTTACCCTACTCTCACTGTCGATACTGACGGAATAATAATAATAATTGTGGTATTTATTATGCACCTACTGTGTGCCAGGCACTGTTGCTCTTTGGTAGATGATTGAATTTTGGGGGTTCTGTCACCGAAAACCCTAACAGAACCAAAAGGAAACTGCGTGAAATTCAGACTAAAATTCCATTAATAAATTGGGTGTGGCTATTCATGAACTCCCTGAAAAGAGCATCCCCTCCTCCTCCTTTCCCCCAGATCTTGATCTTAGGTAGCTGAGAATGAAGGGCTCCGAAGCAAGTGGTTTGGTGTCAGTGGATTTCTTTCTGAAGGGAAGATAAGCATTATAGAAGTTTATTGGTGTTAGAACTTTGTGTGAAATTTTCCATGGGGTAGGATGGTGATTGTCATCTGCGTTCATTTATGGTTAGTAATTGGAAAAGGTAAATTGGGACTATTACACCCCATTTTTGAGCTGTTATACTGTATATGGGGCTGGACTCACTCGAGTCACTTCAATAACCAGTAGCAGTGTGTCTCTGAAGCAGGAATGTGTTCTGGGCCGTGTGCCATTCCTCTTTTAAAAGTGTCTACTGTGTCAAAACCCAACACCGGAAACAGATAAAGACTGGACCTCAGGTTTCAGATCTTATTTAAAGAAGTTGAATGGAATTGAGAGGGGTTGAGTTTGGAGGAGCTGGAATTATTTAAATATGGAAGGCTTGAATTTTTTTCAAAACCACAGTCAGACCAGAAACTCATCCTTGTTGAAAATATTCATGCATCTTATAGCTATAAATATTGTAGTAGTCATCCTGGGCCACACTGGACAACTGTGTCATGGAGTAGCAGTAATGTGGAAATCCAGTGGTGTGTTTTCCAACTTTGTTCCTCAAAATGACACCCAGTTTTCATTTATCCTCACAATCTTTGTGAAGCAGGAATCACTATCCCTCCTTTGGGCTTGGGGAAATAGAGGCAGTGAGAATTCAGTGTCTGCAGATTCAGGCCCTCAGCCTAGGCCCCCTGGTGCCTCTGTTCACTTTGTGTTGTCTAGATGTTAAGTTGGTCACTTCTCTGAGTATGACTTTCGTCATCTGAATAATGGAGATTAAGTACCTGTTCTCCCTTCTCCTTGCTACAAGTTCCATGTGGAATAGGAACTGTGTTCTGATTGTACCATATCTGCCTCAGCACTTTCCACAAGTGCTTGGCACATGATTATTACCTAACATACCACTATTATCATTAGTAGTAGTCACTTACTGAACACTTTCTGTATGTAGAGCACTGTACTAAGTGCTTGGGAGAGTACACTATTGCAAGGGTTGGGAGACACGATCCCTGCCCACAATGAGCTTATAGTCTGAGTCTATTATTACAATTATTTTGTTTTTCATAGAAATTAAAGTGGAAATTTCCATGGGCAGCTTATTATGCTCCCAAGTCCTGAAGCAGCTTGGTATGGGGAAGCAGTGTGGTGTAGTGAATATAGCAAGGGCTTAGAAGTCAGAAGGTCATGGGTTCTAATCCTGCCCCACTACTTATCTGCTGTGTGGCCTTGGGCAAATGACTTCACTTCTCTGTGCCTCAGTTATCTATAAACTGGGGAGACTGAGCTTCACTTGGGACAAGGACTGTGTCAAACCCAATTTGTACCCACTCCAGCGCTCAGTACAGTGCCTAGCATATAGTAAGCACTTAACAAATACCACAATTATTATTATTATTGTTAGTGGGTGTTCAGTGAAGACCATAACTACTACTACCAGAAGAGATTTTCTTTGTCCAGCCTGGCTAGTTCTGCCTCTGTCTTGGGATTCAGTGTCTAGGTTTGCTCCAGGAAAATGGGAAATGGACTTGGGCAGAACCAGAGGAGGTTCTGTGCCTTGCTTCAGGGTGGCACTGCTGCCTGAGTGTGACATTTCTTGTTGTTCCAGTTGCCCACCAGAACAGCCTGACCTGTGAAAGCTGTGTGGTACTTGTGTGGTATGGCTCCTCCTGCCACAGTAATAGCACTCTGGTCTGCCTCCATTCACTTGCACCATCCTGAAAAGGCCATAGAAGTAGCGTTTGGGGAGTTGAAGGTGTGTCTGAATCTAAGTGCCTAGTACAGTGCTCTGCACATAGTAAGTGCTCAATAAATAAATACTGTCGATGATGATGATGAACCCAGCAGGAACCTTAACCAGATTTGGGATTGTGCCAGTCTGGCCGAGCCCTTTAGGGTTCCTGGCACAGTTCAGGATTCAGATGCTGATGAAGCGGATGGGGGCATGAAGTAAGTGAAGAGGGCTGGTGAGGGGGTGATATAGGAAAAGATGTTATACTAAAAGCATTTTATCTCTCCAGTACTCTCCAGGTCAAGTCTAAGGCCATGGAAGGACATGTCAATATGATCTGACCTGAGAATGTAATGCGAGCTTCTTTGGCATATTGTCACTTTCCTACAGTTACATTAATTAGCACACTGCTTTCAGGCATGCCTTGAGGGTGAAAGATATCTGCTCAGTCAGTCAGTGTGGCATCTATTGAGTGCTTACTGTGTTCAGAGCACTGTACTAAGCACTTAGTACAATAGAGTTGGTAGACACAATCCCTACCCACAAGGAGTTTACAGTTTAGAGGGGAAGAAATGCATGAAAATAAACTACAGGTAGGGAAAATTGGAGGGAATAAATGCTGTGGGTGAATATCAAGTGCTTAATGGATACACATCTGAGGGCATAGGTGACACAGGCAGGGAAGGCCTCTTGGAGGAGATGTGATTTTAGGATGGCTTGGAAGGTGGGGAGAGCATTGGTTTGTTGGATATAAAGGATAAGAGAGTTCCAAGCCAGGGCTCTAACCAAATGTCTTCTCTTTGGGGTTTTTTTTTTTCTTTAAATACCAATGGCCCCATCTAGCAGATGCCATAAAATGTCATTATCTTGGCTAAATAAATAAATAAATAAATAAATGGTCATCTTGCCAGATTGATATTGTATTTTGTTTTCCTTGTAGAAAGAAATCCAAGCTATGAGTCAATGCAGCCATCCCAATGTGGTGACCTATTACACCTCGTTTGTGGTAAAGGATGAGCTTTGGCTGGTTATGAAGTTACTCAGTGGAGGTAAGTCACTACACTTGTGGGTCTGTGGTGAGTGGATCGTGCTGTGTCCAGAGCAATTAAGTTGTCTATTTGTGCCACACAATACTGATGGTGTGGTTCGAATGCAGCCATTGAACTGCAATGGGAAGGAGTCAGCCAATCATCAGCTTGTATTGCTCACCCTCCATTTTATCCCCACGCAGGGCAGGCACGAATGGCAGTGTTGAAAGGAGGTGCCAAGGCAGAACAAAGCATGGAAAACTTGCCTACTGTGTGACTTTGGGCCTGTCACTTAACATCTCAGTACCTCAGTTTCCTCATCTGAAAAATGGGGATTAAATACCTCTTATCCCCATCCCTTAGATTGTGAGTCCCAGGTTTGGACAGGGGCTGTGTCCGATCTGATTATCTTGTATCCACCCCAGTGCTTGGCACATATGAAGCGCTTAACAAATGCTATGATTGTTATCATGTTATTATCATTATTAACTAGTAGAGCTGGAGCCCAGGAGCATTAATTTGGATGGGTTACCTGGAGGAGGGGAGTTAAACAGGACTGGGAGGAAGGGAAGGATGTGGATTGGTGGAGGATCCACTCCCTCACTTTCTTTCTATAGTTCGCTCCCCCACAACAGGGCCCTTCTTCAGGAAATGAGTCCTGGTTCAAGAACCAAGGTTTCGTGGCTAAGCTGGCCCTCGGAGCTAAACTGGGCAGCCAGGTTTACAGGCTTGGCCTTTCCCATCTGAAAGCCTGGCTTCCAAGCCCTGACCATAATGTGGGGAGCTGTCCCGGTTAAATAAAGAAAGGAATAAAGAAGTGAAAAGTCACTGCATTGACTTGGATCTGGCAAAGTCAAGAACAGAAATAACAGTTCACTGGAGGACTGCTTTGTGGCAGGGCTCTGGGGGGAGTCTTGGATCTCTCTGTACCAGGCCCTAGCCAAGACCATTAGTCATTGTTTCCTTGAGTGCCCATTCTGTGAGCTAATTAAAAAACAAAGCAGGAAGAGGAGCCTTGCCAGCCCTGTGCCCCGGGATTGGCTGTTGCAGTGTTCCTCGTTTGTGCTGTGGGCCGCTGCTGCCTTGTCAGTGCTGTGATCTTGTCTCAGTCTCTCCCTCATCTTTCCACTATTCCCTCTCAAGGCAACTGGGAGAAACCCCAGGTGGCATCATATTTACACATCTAAAATCTAGTTCCTTTAACTCAGAAAATAAGTTTTTTAAAAAAATTTTTGTTGTTGTTTTTTAATACTGTGCCATGGGTCACTATCCTGGAACTCTTCTCTGGTCTTGTTCATATTCCCCATGTTTGACCCAGTGTATCCTCCCTCCAGTCATTGCTCTTTGGCATAAGGACGGTTAAACAAGTGTCCACAAGTCATGCTGGTATTGTGGACAAAATGGAAACATTCATCATTCCCTCATAGCAAGAAAGGAAATGCATTTGCAGGCTTGGTTTCCCACCGGAAAAAAAAAAAATCCTTGTGCAGTTTGGCTTTGGTAATCCTAATTGATCAGGAAGCCTAAGGGGGCACCATGCACATGAACTTGATTTTTCTGATGGGGTGAAAACCCTAAGGAAATTGAAATTATGTCCTCTATTTCCATTATATCTCTTAAGGTGGGTGGCTGGAATGATGTAATAACATCTGATGGGGAGACTATATCCTCAATTAATGACTGTTGAGGGCCAGAAGCTAGACTCCAGACCATAATCATGCCATGTGTTAACTCTTCAGAAATGCTGAGCCCTAAGCTAATTGGCTATTATTAATGGCCTAGAGCTACTGAATATCAATTATTATATGTTGAAATGTGAATCGCACATTGCCATGGACATTCGTTCTATTTATGGTAATTCCAAATGTTTCCTGATAGCAAGATCAGGATTTTATCAGGCATTTTCTTATGGTCTGACTGCTAGTTAGCCAAAGGAATCACCTCCTTTTCAGCAGAAGAATCATATGGCTGTGGGCATCTCTTATCCATGATCCTGGATCCTATTTTTGAGTGCTGATAAGTGGCTGAGGCCCTAGATACCCCCACTTCTTCTTGAGCCTCTCTGTTGCCCAGCCCACTGTATCCTGGAGACTGTTCTGCTAAGGAAACCTGCTAGTTGCAGACAAGAAGGAGAAAGAAAGAGTCTGGTGCTGAGGTTCCCCAAGCTCCCTGCCTGTTTGCATTTGTCCACCAGTAGATCAACACAGAGGAGAGCAAAGCCTTCTTAATAATGATGATGATAATTGCAATTGTGCTAATAGTTAAGTGCTTGCTATGTGCAAACGCTGTACTAAGTTCCAGGGTAGATACAAGATAGTCGGATCAGACCCATCCCTGTCGTATGTGGAACTTAGTGTCTAAGGAAGAGGAAGAACAGAAAATCCCCATTTTATGGATGAGGAAACTGAGACACTAAGAGTTGAGCAGAGCTGGACTTGCAACCTCTTGTTTGCCTGCCCAATTTGCTGTAATAATGGCAAAGCCACAAACACAAGTACTGTGTCACACAATCCTTAGGGTACATACAGGAATGCTTTTGTCATCAACGAAGCAGCTTTTGTTTGAGTTGGACGTGGCTAAATTTTGAACTAGGAGAACAGTGCTCTTATGATCCACCAAGCGTTGGTGAAATTGCATCTGAAGGTCTTCTAATGCTTGTCGACTTAGGATCCATGCTGGATATCATAAAGTATATCGTCAACCGAGGCGAACACAAGAGTGGAGTCCTGGAAGAATCCATAATAGCAACAATTCTTAAAGAAGTTTTGGAAGGCTTGGATTATCTTCACAGAAACGGACAGATTCACAGGTAAGATTTCTGAAGACATTTGTAATTTAGACATCTGTATGAAAAGCTAATTGGCTGCTTTGGAAGGTTGTCAGAGGAAAGTGTAACTTAGGTAATTTACTGATTTGGTTTTCCAAGATCAGTTTCCTGGATTAAGATAAGTAAAAGTTGAACCAGCAAGATACTTTAGAGAACTGTTTTTTACCATGTGAACTGATGATTAAGGGCTATGGATGTCCTTTGAAAAAAAAAATTGATTTCTGAGATGGTAATGAACTTTTTTTGATGGTATTTGTTCAGCGCTTACAATGTGCCAGGCACTGGACTAAGTGCCAGTGCAGATACACACAGCCTTGGAAAGCTTTGCTTTGGGAATTTCTCAGAATGGTCTTAATACTTATGCAGCTACTTTGTTGTAAAAAAAAAAAAAAAAGCCTAAACATTTTGGACTAGACACAGATTTAAGCCCCAAATTCCAAAATAATATAATGAAAGAAGAAAAAGCAGCTTTTAGTCACTTAAAATAACAGCAGATTTGTGGCTTGTAGTGCTGATTATTCTCAACTCACACCTTTCTTGGCCTACAAGACCCACCATAGGCCTGCACAAGATATTCTTAGTTAACCGTCCCGGATCTGCTTGAAACTTCCATCTAGAGTGGAAAAAGGGTGGGACACATCTCATTTCCTGGTCATGGCTCTTAATACTTTGTGACACATTATGGCATCTCTGAAGTGGGCTTTCCAGCTCCATTGCCCTAGTGATTCCAGGTTGCTGCATTTCTTTGGCGGTGCTTCTTGATTTAGTGGACCCTTGTGGAAGCTCGAGTCCAATGGATATTTGCCGGTCACAGATGTTTGAGGCTTTTCCCCCCTATAAAACTGTAAATGACTTTGTACTTGTTACAGCAGGACACTATCTAGCACTGTTTTCAGCCACTGAGCCATACCAGAGGGAGTAAACTCCCATTTAGTCACATGCACATTTTCGGTCTGGGAAGGGAGTAATATTTGTTTTGGATTCATAAGTCCACTCTGTTTAAACTGAATCCAATAAAATACTCCTCTAATGGAGGAGAGAGATATTATTTGATAAACTGCTGTGTGTGAATGTGAAGTGTGATAGCAGTATAATGCAGTATTTTTCAGGAGGCTTTGATGAGGTTTGAGGAGTTTTCAAAGCAAAAAATTTGGGGACCTCACCAGGACATAAAACCAATTTGAAGCCCAAGATTTTTACGTAGAGAGTGTTTCAAATTGTTTACTTCTGAATAAGAGGAAAATATAAGTCAATGGAAAAGGGATTTGATTAATGCTGTTGTAAAATCAAGGATCTAATTGCTGGGAATTTTAACCATCTAGTTAATGCTGTAGTATGAAACATCTGTTCCTGGGGAAAAAAAGAGCCCTGGTTACCAGATGTTTTTCACTTTGCATTTTAACCAAAAATCACATATTGGTATTTGCAAAGATAATTTTGAGGTCCTCCTTTCATAGGTGGTCTATTTTTCAGGTTTCCTGGAGAGGAATGTATATAATGAAATATATTTTCTGTGGAAATAACTCTTCTGGTTTGTTCCTGCTAGGGATTTGAAGGCTGGTAATATTCTTTTGGGTGAAGATGGTTCAGTACAAATAGCAGGTAAAGATTTTGATCCTAAAATTTCCAGTTTCTTCTTTACAACTTATTCTCTTGTTGCTTTGCTGAAATCTTTTAGGGGAATAATACCCCTCAGTGAATGTTACCTGAAAGATTCCATTCCTGATCCACAGTGTGGACATCTTGCCCGATGTTTGGGAAAGTGCCAATTTGTGATAACTTTGCTGTGAATCAGAGCCAGTGGAGGAGGAGCACACCTCTCACTTGGGCAGGTGTGGAGACCCCATGGAGCAGTGGGAGTCTGCTCAGGGCGTCTGTGGGACAGGAAGCCCACTCTCATCCCTGAGCCCACGGGTAAGTAGGGTAGCAGCTTCCGTCCAAAGCAGGCCCCCAGTAATGTTGGTATTTGTTTAGAGTCTAGTATGCGCAATGTGCTGAGGTAGATAGAACAGAATCAGTTGGACACAGTCCCTTTCACAAATGGAGCTCACAATCTAAAGGGAAGGGAGAATAATAATAATTATTAATAGTAACAATAATAATAATAATTATGGTATTTGTTAAGCCTTTACTGTTTTAAGTGCTGGGTAGATACAAGATAATCGAGTTGAACACAGTCCATGTCCCACATAGGGCTAACAGTCTTAATCCCCGTTTTACAGATGAGGGAACTGAGGCACAGAGAAGTTAAGTGATTTACCCAAGGTCACCCAGCAGACAAGTGGCGGAGCTGGGATTAGAACTCATGTCCTTCTGAGTCTCAGTCCCATGGTTTTATCCACTGGCCCATGCTACATCTCTAACAGATAACTGTATTAAGCACTCAGTGCTCTATACACAGTAGTGCTCAATAAATATCATTGGTTGATTGATACTTTATCCCCATTTTACAGATGAGAAAATGGAGGCACAGAGATTTCACAGCAGGCAAGCAGCAGGGCCGGGGTTAGAACCTGGTTCTCCTGACTCCCAGTCTAATGCCCTTTCCATTAGGCCACGCTGCCTCCAAGTGGTATGGGCATCATTTGGAGGCAGGCACAGAGTAGCCATTTTACAGCGGATTGATGTTGGTATATAAATCACCAAGTCTCTGGATGCTATTATTTTTACATATCTTTAAAATGCAAAGAGCAGCCTCAGGGGGCCAGCATACATGGTCTTGTTATCCTCTTTTAGGGAGCTAGCAGAGAAGCAGTGTGGACTGGTGGAAAGTGCACCGGTCTTGGAGTCAGGGGACCTGGGTTGCAATCCTGGCTCCAATTGCCTGCTGTGTGACCTTGGGCAAGTCACTTCTTTGTATCTCAGTTTCCTCAACTCTAAAATGGATTAAATAACGGTTCCCCCTTCCCCTTTGACTGCGAACCTCCTATGGTACAAGGACTATCTCTACCTGATTATCTCATACTACACCAGTGCATAATACAGTGCTTGGGACATAGTAAGCACTCAACAAAGACCATCACCATGAAGAGCCTGCAGGAGGGCTGACCTTTTCTTAGTCTACCAGAATAAGGAAAGCTTCCAAACCAGGTGGAACATCTCAGAGTGGCCTGTAAAATCCCTGGAGCTTCCCTGATCTGAGGAGTACTTGTCTTTTCTTTCTGGGGTTCCCCTAGGCTACATCACCCTGCTTCTGAGTCATGGATGTCAGGTAGTTGTTAGGAAAGCAGTAAGTGAAGAGAGCCCGGCTTTGAATCTTTCCATTGATGGTTAGCTCCCTCCTACAGTTACCCAAGAAATGAGGGAGAAAGCACATTTTTTTGGCATGATCCGTGTGATACCTGGAATTTTATAGGACTTTAATCTTCGAAACCAGTGACTTCGAAACCTAATGTCCTTGGGAGGAAGGGAGGGCCAGGAGGCATTTTCTCTGTTTTGCAATTGGAGAAATGGAGCAATAGAAAGGTTAAGTGACTTTGCCTAGGGTCTGCCAGCAGATCAGTGGAAGTGTTGGTATTGGAACCCAGGTCTCCTGTCTCCTAATCAAGCTTTTTTTCCATGACACCTCCTGGGTTTGAGAAGCACAGAACCATGAGGAGCTTGGGTTTAATCTTTGACAGTTGTCTGTGTGCCAGAAAGGTAGAGGACTGACAACTGAAGGTACAAGAAGGAAAATGAGGAACAAGCCTTCCAGTATGAGATTTCCCCGCTTCCCCGCCCACACCAAGAAAACTACTGCTGTGCTGCTGCTTTTACTAGGAAATTGAGTTTCACCTGGGGAGTTTGTGAAGAATATGGTTCTGGGGGAATTGAAGTATAAAATAATCAAGTATATTACTTAGGAAATTGGAAAAGTTACCTTGCTGTGAAGGTATCATTTCCACAATGAGAATGGAGGAAAAAAGATGTTTCCATTTTTATAAAGGTGTATGCTCCACAGGGCAGAGTAACAAATGGTATTTTTGCAGTAAGAACGTGCCAATTCCCTGTCCCCCATCTTGGACCATTATTCTTTTCTGTGGCCTCTTTTTTTTTAAGTGGTAATTGTTAAGCGCTTGTGTACCAACTCTGTTATATTGTATTCTCCCAAGGGCTTAGTACAGTGCTCTACACACAGTAATGCTCAGTAAATAGCATCGATTCATTGATGAGATAATTGAATGTGGGGATAGTCACTCCTGTGATATGTCAGAAGGAAAGATCGCATTAGATGGAAAAGAATGGATTGGGTGGGTCTGGATCACTAACATCCGTAGTTGTGCAAACAGAAATAATCAGAGCTGTAATTAGATTGCTTGCATCTGTGCATATATTTGGTCACCATCTGGCCTAGAGAACAAGTTCCACTCCTTTCTCTTTTCCCTACTTCCAGTCCCTGTCTGCTGAAGTGTACAACACTTCACACTTAGCTGGGGGCTGCTGTCCTCTGGATGGATGTAGTCAAAGACAACCCTGCTGACAGCCTCTCTTGCACAAGAATATAGTTGAGCACATTTTCTAGCCTGGTACTCTGTTGGTGAGCATCGCTTCCATTACTTGTCCAGCTCGGACTGCCCAGAGCCCTGCTATCTGCTCAGCTGTCAACTCATAGGATTTTAAGTTGGGTGTTGAGTGGGAAAGGAGAGCCTCCTGTCTGAAGGGCAGATGATTGTTGCAAAACCAAAAAATTTAGGCAAAATGCATCCCCTTATGATTCTTTTTGTGTCCAAACTCCGGTCACTTTGATTCATCTTATTCTCTGATAAATTTCAGGAGAGAGAAACGGAGAAGGTGGTGGCTTGGAGGCCTGCAGGCAATGAGTTTACAGGAGCTGAACCTGTAAAGACCTGGGCTTGGGGGAGGACAATGATACTGATATTCCTCTTTCCACAAGTTGTAAGCTTCTGTTTCAGGCTCCCTGGCACTCCGAGTGCACAAGGGCCAAGTTTGCTCTGTGGGCTGAATGTTAGCCTGTGGTGGAAGTAGCATGGCCAATGGAAAGGTCACGGGCCTCAGAGTCAGGGAACCTGGGTTCTAATCTCGGCTCTGCCTCCTTTCTGCTGTGTGACCTTGGGCAAGTGACTTAACCTCTCTGTGCCTCATTACCTCCTCTGTAAAGTGGGGGTTAAGACTGTGAGTCCTATGTGGGACGGGGACTGCGTCCAACCTGATTATCTTGTATCACTTTAGCATTTAGTATAGTGTCTGGCATACAGTAAGTGCTTCACAAATAGCAGAAAAAAAAAGCTGAATTGTGTGTCCCGTTCTTCCCCAACGCCACCACCACCAATATCATTTCTCAATCCTTTTTAGCGTCAGTGTCTACTTTAAACTTTATGAACTCTTCCTGTTTGCAGCTCCTACCATGGAAGCCAGGAACAACCTGTTTTTATATTGTGATAGTTTTGCTAAAAGACCCAAAGAGCAGTAAATAAAATGCAAATACAGTGACAGATGTTATAAAATATAGTACTCAGTATTTAACTGCAGAAAAATAGCCTGCATGCAAAGAAACCAGTCTTCCTGTGCTCATCACTCAGAAGAATTGTGCAGCATCACACTCTTTCCTTGTCTCTCATCCACTGGGTGTGCATGGAAACCCCAACCAGCCCCATAATCACAATTAGCAATTCCTTCTGTGAAGTGTGTACAGGCTTCAGCAGCAATAGAATTGCTCACACCATCTTGGGTGGGGGGAGAGAAACAAAGAGAGAAGATGACACAGAGCACCATGAAGAAATGTTTGCCCCTAAGGGCCATTAGGACTTCACAGTCAAGAGAAATAAATGTACTTCCTTCTTCAAAATCTGCCAGTAGGAATGAGGGTGGCAAAATAAAATTACAGGAAACAAAGAATTGGCCCCCACGAGAACCTAGGGGAAAGATGTACAGAAATTAATGCTCTCTGACTCCTCCAAGAAAAGCCTTGCTTTAGACACAACTGTTTGAAGAATGATTCATAGTCATTCCTTTTCTTTATTTTTCCTATATAACTCAAATAGGCTTTTTAAGAGAGCTTTGGGAAATAAATCCATGGCACTGAAGTTATTTAACTAGGTTTGCCTCTCTCTGTAAGTCTTTGTAGTTAAATAGTGATATTAAATGCCAGGTTTGACAGCATCGTGTTGCGTAAGGTTTGCTTGTGGCACTTCTCCGTGGCTCAGTGCCAGAGTGTTGTCTTAATGCTAGCGACGTCCTGTTAGTTGGGAGGCCTGCAGAGGTGGTTTCATAACTCTAGAATACTGTGGCTTTCCAGATCATGAGGGAGAAGTTGCGGGGCAATATGAACAGTCCCACAGTGAGGGAAGAGAAGGAGTGGATCATGATGTGGTTTCTGAGAAGATGAGGGAAAGAGCTAGAAGTTGAAAATACAATGAAGCCTATAACTCCACAAGCAGACTGGGAGCAGGAGCATTAAGGGGAAAGTTAGATGAAAAACAATGAAAGAGAAATCTGCCCAGTTCAGTTAAAGATCCAGAAGTCTTTGAAGACAGGTTTTGGAGTTACTGCTCTAGAGAGGAGAGTCCCTAGCACCTACGGCTTGAGAGGGGAGGGATGATTGTCACGGAGGGCCATAGAAGAAGGCATCAAGTTGGAGTTGCAGGAGCGAGACATGTTTCAGTGGTATTTATTGAGCACTTACTGTATGTGAAGACACCTGCGAGGGGCACTATTTAGCCAATTGTATTTATGCAAGTATATTTAAAGGGCCAAAAATGCTGTAGAGGTGAATGTTTCTTTCAGACTTTGGGTCTCTCTCAGCTAGTGGACAAGGAAGTGGAAAAATGGTTTGGGTGCTATGGTCTAGGTAAACTAGACCCTGGACTTTAAGCTCGGTGTGGGCAGGGAATGTATCTTTTAACTCTGTTTTATTGTACTCTCCCAAGTGCTAAGTATAGTGCTCTGAACACAGTAAGCTCTCAATAAACGTGATTGATTATTGGGATTGGAAGAAACTGGGTTGCTCACCTGCAAGATGAGATTAACATTTTAAAGACACAAATGCCTCCCCAGCTCCTCCAGTGGCCTGCTTAAAATTGTATTTATTCCTTCTGCCTTAAATTGAATTACTTGTACTTGTTCACAGAAGCCCACGAAGACATTAACAGTCAATTATTTTTGTTTTTCTGGTAGAACTCAGCACATAATTCTGGGAAACTGGGGTTAGAATACTTCCTGGTTTTTAAAAATACATAAGTAAATGTCATTACTTAAGCAGAGGACAATGCTGTTCCTGGGATACAGCTATTTCTGTAGAGTAGTGAACTGCTTCTGTAAACTCTTAAACAGAATGTGAAGTGTGTGGTTAAATCCCCACAAACAGTCTGTGTTTCCCATCCTCAAACAGCCTCTGGCAACAGTTTAACCAGTGAGTTCAGGAAGATCTGATGTGAGAAGAACCACTGTGAGGGCAGCATTAGAACAGGGAAGCAGTGTGGCTTAGTGGAAAGGGTATGGGCCTCGGAGTCAGGGGACCTAGATTCTAATTCTGGCTCCACCACTTGCCTGCCATATGGCCTTAGGTGAATCATTTAACTTGTCTGGGCCTTAGTTACTTCATCTGCAAGATGGCTATTAAATCCTCCTCCCTCCATGAGGCCCAAGTGGGACAGGGACTGTTTCCAACCTGATTATCTTGTATCTGCCCTACTGCTTAGAACAGTGCCTGGCACATAGTAAGTGCCTAACAAGTAACATTTTTTTTTTAAATCCTTCGATGGAATTTTCTTCAAGCCCTTTGCCATGTGAAGGGGTTTGTTTGGCTGCGAAAGAGAGAGGGAACTTGAGGGAGGGTTGGAAACGGAGAAAGAGACAGGAGCAGGTTTAACCCCTTTCCATTTTGGTGTGTGGGGGAGAATTTGGGAGTGTAACTTGTGGGAGAGAAGGAAGAGAAGATAAAGTAGGAAAGGAGAAAGAGGAGGGAAGAAGAGGAAGCCAAAGGTTCTTAGTCTTGAGTTTCCTGTTCAATCGTATTTGTTCCTCCATTGCTGCCTTTAGATCTTTCCTGGGTGTTGGGCTGGGGAGAGAGGGAGTGGATGATTTTAGTCTGTGGGAGCCTGGCCACATCAGGTTAAAATGCCGCCAGTTCTCACATTGCTGTTCCAGATTCCCACAGGGAGAGACCACCTGCCTCCTGAGGTCCCCTAGAGGCATCATGGTATGTGGAACTCCATTGGATGGCACAGCCTACTGGCCGTGACCACTGTAGAAACTGCCTGGTGCCATGACCATGACTCTTTCCCCATGTGGCCTGGCCCCATTGCCTCCTCAAGCTGCTTGGGCTGGGGTGGGGTGGACAAGTGGCCCCTCCTCACAGGATCCTAGTGCAGTTGCAGGTGCCCAGCCCAGCCCCGATAAGAACCAGAGGAGGAGCAGCAGCAGCACCCAGTGCCACCACCTGTGTCACGTTCATCCAGCCTGGTGAGGGCCTCAGCCCCCCTTCCTGGTGCACCTTGTCATCAGAGACCCTCAGCTCCTCTCTGGCTCCAGAAAGCCGAGAATGTGAACCTGATTACATTAGCCCCACCATGTCAAGTCCCTGGGGGCCATGGCCCCCTCGGAGTGGGCACCTGTAGAGAGGAGTTGGGGAGGGGAGAAGAAGGGGAGAGTTGTCCCACTGGGGAAGAGTCAGGTGTTGGCCTTGTTCTCTCAGAGCCCCAAGGTGGAGTTCTTGAGGTATGTTATAGAGGATACTGTTGGGACTGATTGGCCAATTACATTTGTGGTGGAAGGAAGAATAAGACAATCAGGTCTTTGTGTTCTGCATCAGTTGCTTTCTGTTTCTTGTGTTGATTTCCTTCTCTTGGGACTAAGAACCAAACCTACCTCCCAGTGGTGTTTGGGGACATTTTTGGCCATTTACTCAGATCAGCAGTCAAATCACCAAACTATGTATAACATTCTCACTGGGAGAATTTGCCCATGTTTAGACCCTGGAGAAATATTACAGAAACTTTTCATCATATTCTGTTTATATTTTGAAGTCTCTTTAGCCACGACTGGCCCTCTTCAATGTTTCATATAAATAATTAAGCTTGTTTTTTTCAGGTTCCTGCAGGAAGCACAACTGGACTAAATATATTTACTTTCTTCTTTATGGTATCATTTCCTAAGAGGGTCAGGATGTTTCCTTCTCTGCTCATCAAGGTTTCCAATAAAGATGCCAGGGAGAGTCAGGGTGGGCCAGATTGGTTCTTACTGGGACCATTCGATCGATCAGTCAATCATTTGTATATATTGAGTGCTTACTGTGTGCAGAGCTCTGTACTAAGCACTTGGGAGAGTACAATATTACACAGTGGTAGAAATGTTCCCTGCCCACAGAGAGCTTGCAGTCTAGAGGAGGAGCTACAGGATTTTGTTAAAAGATTAGTCAAGTCTCCTTCCATCTTGTCTAATGCCGTTGATTCGTCAAGTCCCCACTCTATGCAGAGCTTTGTATTGAGCACATGGAGAGTACAGGTGAGTTGGAAATCATGATCCCTGCCCTCATGGAGAACAGAGACCCATCCTCCTGGCTGTACAGCATTGTTTTTCACTCAGAGTTGGAAAGAGGAACAGCAGGGTGCTGTCTCTGACACTGGGCCCAATGGAAGTCTGTGTCTGTCAGGCGCAGCTGACAAAGAGAAAGGCAGATGTTTAGCCTTTCTTCTTTCAGTGACTGCTGCTTTGTGGGGGAAGTGGTAAGATTGGGGGTTCTGCTGTCTTGTACAGGTTTACAAAGTTGGGTTTTATTATAAGGTGCTGGCAAAGGTAAGGCTGCCAATGAAAGGGCAGCGGCAAGAAAAAGGGAAGGGTAAATTCAAGCTGTGTCACAGGAGGCCCTTGTCCAATGCCACCCACGTTTCAGAAGAGTGTCCGGTTTGGGAGCATTTTTGAACCACAAGTAGTATGCAGAGCACTGCACAAAGCTTTGGGGGAGTCTTTAAATGAGGTAAAAGAGGACTTGGGGTCCTGTGGTTTAAGCAAAATGTGGAGGTGCTTTCCCTGAAACCACTCTCGACATTTCCCCTGTTGTCGTGTTAGAAGAGACTGGAATTAATTGCTTTAGGTGGGTTTAAATGTCTACATTAGGAAGAATCCTGGACTTGAGTTGGGTGGAGATTTTGGAATATATACCCAGTAGATGTTGGAATCTTGAATTTTTTTCCTTCCTTGGAGATCTTTTAAGAATAGGTCTTATGTATAGCTACTTTTTTTTATGTATGTGTATACCCATTTGGGATGGTTTAACTGAACTTCTTTGGAAGACATGTAGTTTGGCTGGTGGGAGGAAACCCACAGCAGAGTAAGTTGAATGGAATCTGGTTGTCATCAAAAATGTTTATTTTTTTTCTTTAAAAATCCCACAAAACTAGAGCTCGGGTTATACTTGTAGTATTCGCTGTGCATTTTAGTAGAAACAGAAGAGCTGGAGATGTGTTTTATCTAAATGTGGAACCTGGGAAAAGTTAAAAAGTGTCCTAAACATTAGTTGCTTTTTGATGTTTATAGATTGTTGTTGTTGCAAAGGTACAAGTTTAGCAGGTATTGAAATGCATCTGTATATGACAGATGGGAATCAAGAGCTGTACAAATGAAGGTTTTTGACTCTTCAGGATTTAAATTGGCTTGGTTAATAGATCCCTCAAGGTGATGAAGTAGAAAAAGTGTGTTTGGGTAATAAGGTCTTTGAGCTTTCTGATCAGTGGAGAAGAGCTATCCTTCTCCTTTAGGTACCTAATTAGCATCCTAGTCCTCAGTCCTCCAGTGCAGGAAGGTCCTTTATAGGTGCAGCTTCCTTTTCCTGTGGATATGTTGTATTTAGTGCTCAGCCTTAGAGCTTCCATAGGCTCCGACTCTGCCTGCAGTGTTGTCCAGACCACCCCTTTCTGCTGATCTTTGGTGGTGCTGAGAACCTGCGAGGTGTGGATCTCCGCCTCCTTCCTTTCCCTCTCTCCCTCCCAAAGTCTGTGGCATCTGGGCAGGGAGAGTGCTCTCAAGTGCAGCCATTTCCCTTTTGGGTGTCTCTGGATTTTATATGCTTGCTGCCCCCTCCCAAAATCCACTGGGCATGGTGGGAAGGCTTCCAAATTACAGAGGTGGGCTGGGTTAATGCTGGTTGCAAAATGCTGGTTTAAAACCTCAGGCAATGAATGAGTAGCATAATAAGCATCTTCTTAGAGGCCATGTGTCCATCAGTGGTATTTATTGAACACTTAATTTGTGCAGAGCACTGGACCAAGCTCTTGGGACAGTTGGTAGACATGATCCCTACCCTCTGGGAGCTTACAGTCTAGTGGGAAGCTTTTATGTTTATTTTAACAGTGTCATAAATATTTTTATGTTTGTCTTCCACATTAGAGTATAAGCTCCTCGTGGGAAAGCACTCAAGTGGGCACTCTATAAATTCTTGTTCTGCTGCCACTTGTATTAATTGTATTTATTAAGTGCTTACTGTCTGCAGAGCACTGTGCTAAGCCATGGGAAATTAGGCAAAAGTGGAAATGGTACTACCCCAGAGCTTAGTGTAGTGCCTGGCAAATATAATTAAAAAAACAAAATTAGATGCGATCCTGGCCCTCAAGGGCTGCACAGTCTATGAATGTATGGGGGAAGACACATAAGCAGTGATGAAATAATGACACACTAAAGCAACAAATGAGGGAAGGAAAAATACACAAAATAAAACCAGAAGTCAGTAGGGTGGCACCACCACTGAATCTGATGGTGATTGTGGGGAATGTGGTTGCCATTCCTTGCCTCAGGCTTGCAGAAAGAGAAGTGGAGACAATGCCAAGCATCTAGCAGGGGTTTTATGCAGCTTCCCCAAGACTCCTGGCAGGCCTGGTGTCTTGGAGGAATTCCAAACTGTTTCCAGTGGGCTGGCAAGGGCACTCTGCCTTCTGGCTGGGCATAATAATAATAATAATAAATTGTGGCATTTGTCAAACACTTACTATGTGCCAAACACTGTACTCTGAAGTAGATGCAAGATAATAAGGTTGGACACAGTCCCTGTCCCTCATTGGACTATCAGTCCAGGTTAGGAGGGAGAACAAGTCAGCTGCTCTTTAGTGAGCACAGTTGGAGCAGGAAACTCCCTAAAAACTTGCCTGCCTTAGTGGCAAGGGAGAAGGCGATTGCAAGGAAGCCCACCTGTGAGTGCTGTGAGTCACCATGTGGGTGCATCTCTATAACCCTTCCCCCTGAACTTCCATTTACTACCCAGGAATCAGAACTTCCAGAGACTTGAAAATACCTGAAAGTGGAACAGATAAACTGTTAAAAAGGAACTTTCAAAACATGAAAAGTACATACCGGCTTGGGGTGGTTTGGAGATTTTTTGCCTCAAGCCAACCTAGTCAACCGTTTAGGGTTTCCTCCCAGTTCTTGCACAACCAGGTTAGGTAAGGGAGTTATTTTGTACAAACTGAATCAAATTTGCAAAGGTAACATAGTCTTGAAGTACTTAGGTCCCCACTGAGTGCATAGGATTGAACTAGATCCTTGCATAATTGAATGTCATCTTTCCTAGGGCTGTATTGAAACCTTCAGTGGGGTCAGTCCCTTCTCCTGGGTGCACAGTTCACTTACTGTAAAATGTAGGAGGCTCATCGTCATCATTGTCAAGAGTTAATTTAAGGACCCACCTAATAACAATTTAACTGTGGTGTTTAAGTGCTTCTATTAATCAGCAGTATTTAATGAGTGCTTACTGTGATGGGGAGGATGCAGAATAATTAGATTGAACACAGTCCCTCTCTCACTTGGGGCTCACAATCTTAGGGGGAGGGAGAACAGGTAATGTCATCCTTATTTTACAGATTAAGAACCTCAGGCAAAAATATGTTTTGGTGACTTGGCCAAGGTCACATAGCAGGCAAATAGTAGTAATAAAAGTATTTGTTAAGTGCTTACTATGTGCCAGGCACTGTACTAAGCGTTGGGGTAGATATAGGCAAATAGGGTTGGACACAGTCACTGTACTGTGTGGAGCTCATAATCTTAACCCCCATTTTACAGATGAGATAACTGAGGCACAGAGAAGTGAAGTGATTTGCCCAAGGTCACACTTGCCAAGGCAAGTGGTAGAGCTGGAATTAGAACTCGGGTCTCTTGACTCATTGTCCTATGCAGTTTCCACTTGGCCATGCCACATGTGTTCAAGGTTGTGTTCTGTGACGAACAAACCAGTTTGACTTGAAGCTTGGAGTCTAAATGCCGTGAAATTTGGCGAGGGTGGCCCACATCCCCAAATTACCAGATGGCCCCCCAGAGATGGAGAGACTGCAAGCATCTCATTCCTCTGGCATGGATGTGGTGAGGGAGCAGTAATTTCCATGCCCCATTCACTTCTTTCCTTCAGGGCTTCAGGAATCCCAGCCATTCCAATGTTGCTCCTGCTAACTGTGCCTCTTTGCGGGCTATCCAGGAGTGACATGGGGACTCTGGGCTGCAGGATGGCAAAGGCTGGAATGTTGTTCTCAGACTGAGTCAGACACATGGGCAAGGACGTTTGAGAATGCACCACTCCGAGAAAAGGAGTGGCGTCACAGGGATAGAAGAGGAAGTGAAACTTGAGGGAGAGCTGAGGTTTGAGGTTGTGTGGAGAGTGCCCAGTCACTTCAACATCAGAATTTTGTACCAGTGGTGAAGGAACCAATAGAATGGTTTGAGGTGGGTGTATGATGTGGTCAGTGCAGAAGCATCTCAACAGCAGTGGTTTAAATGAAGTGAGGCTGGAGAGATTGATGTGTCAGAGCATGGCTTGGGTTTTGGCATTTGATAAAGAGGAATTAACTTTTGTGGGGAATTCTGAAAACAATCTATGCTAAGTGGCACAGCAAAGGGAGCTGAAAGAAGATTAGTGGTATTAAAGAAAGTGAAATTATGAATGCAAAGAAAATACCAACCACAGGAATAGTAGATGCTCCAAATCAGCAGAAGCAGCAATACTGTGACACCTAGGAGTGTGAAGAGAACAGGTGAAAATTTTGCTTTGTTATTCAGGGATATGTGAATCCTTCATTTTTTTTATATTAATCAGCAAAGGGGAGAGGGAAGAGTCATTCAGAGGACGAGGGAAACACCAGCTTATGATCAAAGCTACCACGGAGAAAAATAATGGCTAGAAAGAGGGACAGAATCAGTCAATTAATCAAATCAATGGTATTTATAGAGCACCTATTGTGTGCAAAACACTGCACTAGGCACTTCCTATATTTCAAGCACTGTTCTAGGCACCGAAGTAGATATATTAATCTGGCCAAAAACAGTCTCTATACCACTACCACATAGGGCTTACAGTCTGAGTAGGAGGGAGAACAGATATTGAATCCCCATTTTGGAGTGAGGAAACTGAGGCACAGAGAAGTTGTGACCCAAGCCCACGCAGTAGGCAAGTAGTTGAGCCAGGATTAGAACCCAGATCTTCAGACAATCTAGACCTGTGGTGCTTACACTTGGGAGAGTACATTACAATAGAGTTGGTAGACAGGATCCTTGTCCCCAAGGAGTTGGCAGTCTAGTGGGCTTATGGACTAGCAGAATTAAAATGAGAGGATTTGTTTTAACAAGGTAGCAGGAGGACATAGCAAAGTTAGCTGGCCAGACAGAAATGAGGCAGAGTTGAGAATGGCGAGACTAAAGATAACTGAAACTGAAGGAAGAAGCCCTCGAAGGGAACTGTGGATGGACTCAAATCAGGTCACCTGAAGAACATCTGAAGGTGCGGATCCACTAAGATCATGTTAGAGAAAGATAGCATTGGAACTGTCCTGGGGCAGAATAGTAATCCTGGGTACTTGAAGATAACTTCTATGTAGAGATATACCTGGGGCTTGGATTGAATGAGACAAAAAATGTCTTGTGGAAGAAATCGACAGCAGCTCAAGAGTAATGGTAATGAGTTGGAGCAAGTACTGGAGAGAGAGGGAGAAGGAGGAGGGAAAGAGGGGGAGTGAGAGAATACAGTTATTTAGAGAGCAAAAACTGGAATGCACTATGAACTGATAGTCAAGAAGCCAGAGTAAAACTCACATTTTAGGTCCTGAACAAATAACCTTATTTAAACCTCTCCAGTCTTCCTGACAGTTTACTTTCAATCTTCCCAAGTGTAGTGGGTTGCATTTTCCTTTTATGATTTTTCCTTGTCATGAGGCAAGTCATTCTCATCTCCTTACCTGTTAGTCCACCCTGTCACCAACCACAGTTTCTCTCAGCTCATTGTTGGAAACTATTCCTTAGCCTATGAAGCTTTCCGAAGAAGATCAGTCCTTTAAGGTTACTGTTGCTTTGGTGTAATTAAAAAACAACCCCCCCCCTCCAAAAAAAAAGAATGATACCAAAAACTATATTTGTCAGAAATCAGGTTTAACTCTTAATCTCTATAAGCCATAGGAACTGTCTTTGTCAAATACTCCCCATGTTGTTCAAAGATAATGATTATTCAAAGAGAGAAACATCTGTCTTATGAAAAGCTGAAGATTTAGGATAGAAATTTGAGAAGCAGTGTGGGCTAGTGGAGAGAGCAAGAGCCTGGGAGTTGGAGGATGTGGGTTCTAATCCAGACTCCATCACTTGGCTGCTGTGTGACCTTGGGCAAGTCACTTAACTTCTCTTTGCCTCAGTTATCTCATCTGTAAAATGGAGAGTAAGATTGTGAGCCTCATTTGGGACATGCACTATGTCTAACCTGATTTTCCTGTATCTACCCCAGTGCTTAGTTCAGTGCCTGGCACATAGTAAACGATTAATAAATACCTTAAAAAATAAAAAAAAAGATAAGCCAAAGAAGAGATAATGAAGAGGAGGAGTAGAGATGAGTCAACCTAGCTCAGATGCATGTACTCTCTGGGTGCCCCATAGATCTTTGTTAGTGGTGATGGAGATAAAGTGGATTGGAAGGATAATGGATGAGAATGACACCTCTCTGAAGTATTCCCATATGTTTTTGGCAGTGCATCTTTAGTTTGGGCAGCAACTTGGAATCATACCAAATGATGCAGGATTGTTTATAGAGATATGAATGTCATTTAGGATTAAGCAGAGAATATTCAACTCATTTTTCCTCTCTTAAACTGTATCTGATCTCCACTCAGCAGAGTGTTTAGTATCTGTAGAATATTAGCTTCAGTGCCCTCTTAACATTTTCATTTCTTCAAAGGCAGAGAATTAAAATTATTGGAGAGACAGTTTAGCCCACTGGGTTAGAAACTCAGGACGTGATAATTCTTATCCCAGTTCCTTCTTACTTTACTTCCTTTGCTACCTTTGGCAAGTCACTTCTCCACGTCTTCTGAAATGAGGTTGGTGTGGGCAGAGATCGTGTCTGTTAATTGTTATATTCTCCCAAGTGTTTAGTATAGTGCTTTGCACACAGTAAGCACTCAATAAATATGATTGAATTGAATGTTGTACCCAGTTTAATAGGTGCAGAAACAAAAATGCCCAGTGTATGCTGGTGGTGATGAGGATAATCTCCCAAGTACTGTGTACAGTGATCTGCACATAGTAAGCCCTCAACATATACCACTGATAGTGATAACCGTCTCATATGCCTCACAGGTCATTGTGAGGAGTAATGACTGAATCACCAATCGTATTTATTGAGCACTTACTGTGTGCAGAGCACTGTACTAAGCGCTTAATGAATGAATGAATGAAAAAATATTAAAATAGATAGCAAGCAAAGTTTGCTGAATACTTAAATATCAAATGATAAAAATACTGAATCAAATTCTAAAAATTAACAGCAAATGTTAACGTTAGATTTTAAAGGGAATTGGCACTCAGGCTGCTTGGATCACAAGGAATTTATTTTGTTAAAAAAATAAATTTTTGGAGCCACTTCCTTTTTGATATTTCTTTGGCATCAACTGCAGCATGAGTTTTTAAGGTCTAAAAATAGATAAACCACTTAGGTGTCATGAGAGAACCTGTGTGTTTGACTCTTCTCCAAGTGAACATATTGTCAGGATGGAGGTTATTGCTAATTACACAAACTAGGACTGTGTGGCTTGGAATATTAGAAGAAGCTTTTTCCTAGGGTTGTGAAAAGCTGGATTGTGTTAGTTACCAGAAGAATTCATCAGCTTAGTACAGTGCTCTGCACACAGTAAGCACTCAGTAAACATGATTGAATGAATGAATCAGCTGCATGCACTGAGACCTCACTGTGCTGAACCCTGAAGAAGGTAGAGGAGAAATTAAAGTTGTGGTCCTTGTCCTCAAGTAGTTTACAGTTTTGTAGGGGAGGCAAGTGGACACCATTTGTCAATTATACAACAGTTAAAAGTGAGGGAGTTAGACTGATGACACAGAAGTATGCAAATAAGTAATAATATACAAGTGAGTGCCAAGGTAATTAGTAGGATGATGTATTCAGGAGGTTTCCTTCCCTGGATATATTAAAAAAAATTGGAATAACGACTATGCTGACCTGTCATGGTTTTGATGTAGTCCCACCCATAGCCTGGAGGATGGCCCAGATAGTAATAATTAACAATTGTGCAATTAAGTGCTTACTATGTCCTTATTGCTGGGATATTGACAAGAAAAACAGCTTGCACTCAGTAGATGGCCTGCTTGGGGTGCTCAGTCTAAGAGGGAGAGAGGATGCCTTCTAAAGGTTCTCATTCAGCCACATGAATCTCTGTTGTCATGGTTTCTGAACAGTATGCATCCCAGTAGCAGAGATGAGTCCCTGGGCCAGCTGAGAAGATGGGGGCTTCTTTTCACCAAATAACTCCCCCTTTCTACAGCAGCCATTGGCATCTCCTGGCGAAAATGCCAGAGAGTGACACACTAGTGCCGGGCTGTTTGGCACAGCATGTCAGCCTCTGACATCTGCTTGGCCGATGCCACTGGCTCCAGGTTTCTATTGTGCTTTTACCCTCCTATTTCCCCACTGTTCCTGCATCACTTCTGCTGCCCTGGCTTCCCCACTGATTCCCCATGGAGCTCTATCCTCCACTGGGCTGTTAGGAGCACAGCCAGTGTTTTTGTTCCTATAAAACAGACTAGATATAAGTAGCAGAGCCCACACTCTAGTGAATAATCTTCCTCTTTTGTCAATATCCATTTTTGTATACGACTACACGTATGAACTGAGCATATCCTTAGATAGCTATTAGGATAGGTTGTTTCTGTCACCAACATCTCTCTTTCTTCGATGGTAACTTTTAAGACTAACCATCTGTTTTTTAATCTGTTTTGGAATTGATATTTTTAGATGGATCAGGAAAACAAACTTATTTACTCCTCCCACAGAATTTACATACCTATCCATAATTTATTTTAATGTCTGTCTCCCTCTCTAGATTGTAAAGCCCTTAAGGGCAGGAAATATGTCTACCAATTCTGTTGTTTGATTATCTCCCAAGCATTTAGTACAGTGCTCTGCCCACAGTAAGTGCTCAATAATTACCATTGATCAATTGAATTTCATATGAATTATAAAGATGTGTTGAAAGTATGTCCACCACAAATACAATTTTAAATCTTATTCTACACTCTGTGTTAGCTGACTAAAGTTTCTACCATAAATTGACAGTACTATTAAAAAAAAATCCAGATGAATGGTCAAAATGACCAAATGCAGCCTTATCCTTGGTTATAGACAGAACTCAGGTTACAACCACTCTCCAATCTAAGCACCTAGGTGATTCAACCTGTATGGCTGATTCTTTACCCCTATATGGATCTAAGTGGTCCAAGTGTTCTCATCTAGCAGAGTAGGCAAGTAAATCTCTTGTGGCTTTGAAGAGACTTCTGAGAGCAGGTAATCAAAAAAGTTGTTGAACTGAGGAGGTGTCTTAATTTTTAAATGAGTGGTGCAGATATCAGTGAGTTAATTGCATCTCATTCAGAAGAATCATTATCCAATGAGGCCCTCATTGAACTTTGACAATTCAGAGCATTATTGCAAAATGCCCAAAGAGATGCAAGAGCAGTTATGTATGCAGGAGCAGTTATATTTTTTCCACTACTAGCTAAACTCTTGCAATTAAAAGGTCTTGTTCAATTTTAAAGGCAACAGATGACCTTAAAAGAAGAAGACTTACTCATGGAGAGGAATTCAAAGGGGTTCTGAAGAAGTTAGCGTGGTACAACGTGATTTAGAGACATAAAGGTTGCTGTTCAGCCTAAATTGGAAAATTCCACAAACTCAAAAGTACATGACTTTTCTGTTGTTGATGCCTGCACTGCCATCTCATCCACCCAAAGAGCCATATTTGTCTTTGTCTCCTTTCACAAATGAATCCCAGATGTGTTTTAGATATTGTGGACTAATGTTTAGCTCTTCAAACCCGAATCACTTGTATCTAGGATTGTTGCCTCCCTCTGTGCTCGTTGCATTTAATTGAACAGGGTTTATGAATTTATTATGATGTTTGGTTAAGCTGTTAAGAAATCGTTGTATGGATAACATGTTTCTCATTATTTAAATTCAAGGAAACATTTCTGAATAAAGATCTTGACAAAGAGATGTTATCCACACAAGGCTTTGCATTTTGCAATGTTCTAGAGGGTGTGGTCTTGTAAATAATTTGTCTAATTGAGTAATTTATAAACACAGATCTGTTCCTAAACCCTTTGATATGTGTCAGGGCTGCTGTGACAGTGTCCATTTGCTCAGTCTCCCAAAAATGTGTCAGAGACTGCTTTTCTCATTTGAGTATAGCATTTTTTTCTGAATTTTTTTTGAATCTGATGTTTTTCTTTTAGATTTTGGTGTAAGCGCATTCTTAGCCACAGGAGGTGATGTTACCCGTAATAAAGTGAGAAAAACATTTGTTGGCACTCCTTGTTGGATGGCACCTGAAGTCATGGAACAGGTAAACTTCACGGTTCATGTAATGTTGGGGTAGGTGTTTCTAATATGGGAATTGGAATACTGAGCAAAGTGTTTTGTAGGGTAAAGTATGATTTAAGTAGTATGTGATTTTTAAAATGTTTGTTTCTTGTCCCTACCATAGGTGAGAGGTTATGACTTCAAGGCTGATATGTGGAGTTTTGGAATAACGGCCATTGAATTAGCAACAGGAGCTGCACCTTACCACAAATATCCTCCCATGAAAGTAATTACTCTTAGAAATATCTCATTTGAATTTTGATTCCAAGAAATCTGTTCCTAATTTTTGTCCACTTAGTGGCTTCATATTTACTTTTAGTCCTTTTTGGATGAAATTAATGATGAAGTGCAATCAAGTCAAATGTCTTCTGATTTATTTTTTGTGCAAGCTAGACAGCTGCTACTAGTGACTAAAGTGTTGCCTTTGCCAGAATTGGGGATTTACATTCTGAGCACAGAGCCGGCTAAAGAATGAGATCAAGTTGATTGATTATGCTTGACAGGTATGACAAATGCAGGCCATTATTCTCCTGGACGGAAACATAGAAAAAACTGAAATCAGATTGTGGTTATATTAGCCGGACAGGTGAGGTTCACAAAATCTTCAGGTCTATTAAAAATCTCACTGGCCCAACAACCTTTCTCCAACTGTCTGTAGGATTCACAGGGTCGTAGAGGTGAGAAATGTGGGTCTGGCATTAAATCATTGCCCGCTCATGCTGGTGATTCAGCAAACATCACTTGTGACTTCTGGGGAAGCTAGATGAGAGGAAAGGCCCGAGCTTCCAGAGGTTTGTGTAGCTTGAAGGTGAGGTGGTGAGTGGAATTTTGAGAGGCTCTGTCTTCCCTTCAGCCTTCCCTCCCCATCTCTGCCTTCTCAGTTTCTTCTAGCCCCTCCCTAGCCCTACAAACCTGGAAGCTGAGATGCGTGGCTCAGCTTCCTCTGCTTATATTGATGCCATTCCACAAACTCCTGAAAGTGGGTGGGAAGAGGTGTGAGAACCTTCCATCAGATATAAGCAGGGGAAGTTTGCCTCAAGAAATGAAGCATATTCTGGGGTCACATTTTCTGTTTTGATGGAAGTATTCACCTTCCCTCAGATAGGGACTGTTACAAAGGTTATAATTTGTCATTCATCTTTGCTTTGGAAGATATCACCAAGTGTTTTAAAACACATTCCCATTCATAAAATGCCGACATTACGGCATCCAAAACAAGCGCTATTGTTTTGGGAGCACTCTTTCCTTGCAGTGTTTTACATTTCCTTTTGTCCTTTCTTTTCCTCTTCTTCCTTCCTTTTTCCCCAGCATTTTCCTTTTGAACACAAATCCAAACCAATTCCTGGATTACTGTTTGTTCAGTTTTCTCCTGTTTATTAAACCGAGCAAACAATAAACTTTATTTCTTTATTAAACATCCCATTCATTGGTTTGAAAGAGTTGGAAAGGAGTGCTGGTATGTATAACATTTGCATAAATTAATGCTGATTTGTGCATTCATAGGCTCATTTCATAAAAACTATTTGCTTGTAGTTTTGATTTTCCACACAAATATTTTGGATCTCCTTTAGGTGGTTATTTCTTCTGTCTTACCCCTTGAATTTGTTCCCTGAGCAAGTTGGGGTCAGAATTTTTTTTTTTAACCTGTCAGATTTTGAGTGTGCATTCTGGTTTTTCTGCAACAGCAGCATAGTCTTTTGGCCCAATTATGTGATTCACTAACTTGATTCCAATCCTGGCTCTAATTCTGCCTTGCTGCTTTAGTTCTGGTAGCATTTAACCCTTCTGTTTTCCCCAGTCTACAAACAAGGAAGTGGTGTTGCTTTCTGGAATGTTGTGGGGTTAGTTTTTAGTGTATGTCATGTGCTGCAGAAGTACTGATGTTCTTTATGACCAGTGTGGGCTATTAGGAAATATGTTACCACTATATTTGTCAGTAGTTCACCTTGATCCTGTCCCTATGGCAGGTTGTCTAGTGGCTTTTTTTAGAGCTTATTCACTGTTCTTTTTTTCCTTACCTTCCAGTTGTTCCTCAAACCCTTCAGTACTCAGAAAAAAAAATGCATTTTCTTTAACCAGTTAATTGATTGATCCCACATCTGCTTTGTAAACAGTATATTTAGGAAAACCATTGGCCCATCCTTTCTTATACTGTTTCAACACTGTCCCCATGATTGTAGAATAGAAGCTAAAGGAGCAGATCAGGTGAATGCCTTCACCCTGAGTATATTGTAAGGTGTTCTTTAAATTTTTCAATGAGATATCTTCTCTTTTATGTAAGCATCTATATTAATCAACAGAGAATAGTGCATTTTTTGCAAGTACATTGCCCGCTTAGCTGTCCATAATGCTGCTACTAATAACACCATGCTGAATTTGTTCTAGTCATTGTAGTATTTAAATCCGTTATAGAATTACTATTGTTATGGTATTTGTTAAGCATTTAGTATGTGTCAAGCACTGTTTAAACACTGAGGTAGATGCAGGTTAATCAGGTCAAAATAAGTAAGGTTGGAGAGTTCTGTGGCATTGAAGTAAGCAGAATGTGAGTAGAATGTGAACTTTTGGAGAGAAAAGACAGTGGAAATTTTTAGTGTTGGATATTGTGAAAATTAACACAGAAGAAAAGTCCCATTTTGGATGATCAGAACATTAAAGTTAAAACCCTTTATGTTGCTTTGGCACTTTTCCTGCACTGAGATGGTCTTCTTATCTCTTTTTTGGTAGGTGTTAATGTTGACCTTGCAAAATGATCCTCCTACTTTAGAAACAGGTGTAGAAGACAAAGAAATGATGAAAAAGTATGGCAAATCCTTCCGCAAGCTACTTTCACTTTGTCTTCAGAAAGACCCTTCCAAGAGGTATGTCATTTTTTTTGAAGTCGAGCAGAATACTTTTTCCTTCAGTTTTCCATAGTGATTAATTGGATGGGTTGGGGATGTGGACACCACGGACCTGGGAGAATCATAGGCATCCTCAGTGGGAAGTGGTAGCGGGCAGGGAGAAGGGAGAAACCAGGTTGGGTTGGGGAGTGGGGCAAGAGAAACATGTTTTCTGTAGCAGCTGCACCCAGGGTGATGAGGTCAGATGGGAGGAACAGCAAGATCTTGTGGGGTAGACAATGAGAGAGCTTTTTTGTAAGCAGGATTTACTGTGGTTGCAGAGATGCTCTGTCAGGAAAAAGAGAGGGACAGAAAATTTGCAGTGCTGCATTCCACAATGGTTTCAAAATCCAGAGCTGTGTAGGTTATGCTGTCTACTCACTATTTCCATAACCTACCAGCTCTAGGCTAAACCAGGTGTGGCTGTTGAATTTTACATGAGCTCCTTTCTAAACTCCAGAACAACTTGTTTGTGAAACAAGATCAGCTGTAGGGAAAATTAAAGAAGTCTTACATTAGAAAGAGTAATTGTATCAGAAGTAAAGGGTGCTGAGCAAACTTTAAATCACTATTCTCTCCTCTATTTTTGTGTCTTTGAAGCGCCTTATTGGTGGCAGAGTTATCATTTCTATGTTCATCACCTTCATAAGGCAGTTGATGATGTGATTCAAACTACTTTCACGTCATACTCCCCCAGTGCCTGTATCTGAGGTTCTTTGTAAACCCATTGTAGGCTTTTGCTGGTGTAATGTTCACAGGGTGTCTGGTTATATATAATCCATAAGTATGGTAGGATCTTTGAGGTGACACCTTAATTGCATGTAGCCACTCTCTCATATGCTATAGGCTAAGTCCATTTCCTCTGCAGTAGTCCTACTTACCGTTGAGCACTGTTGATTAGATTACCCTTCCTTTCTCTAGACTGAATTATTCCATCATCATCAGTGATATTTATTGAGTGCTTACCATGTGCAGAGCACTGTGCTAAGTGCTTGAGAGAGTACACTACAAAGGAGTTGGCATACGTTCCCTGCTCACAATAAGCTTACAGTCCAGCATTGTCACAGATGTTAATATAGATAAATAATATTCCAGTTATTTTAAGCTTATTACTTAGTCCCTGTTTTGTAACTCTTAATCTTTTAATAATGCTCATTTTAGTTTGAGCCCCCCAAGGGACAATGTCTAATTCCCAATGGTTTATTATTTCCCAGTGCTTAGTACAGTGTTCTGAAAAAAGTGCTTAATGTGAGGGCTAACTCTGTGGTATTGTACTCAGATGCGTATCAATCAATCAATCAATCGCATTTATTGAGCGCTTACTATGTGCAGAGCACTGTACTAAGCGCTTGGGAAGTACAAATTGGCAACACATAGAGACAGTCCCTACCCAACAGTGGGCTCACAGTCTAAAAGGGGGAGACAGAGAACAGAACCAAACATACCAACAAAATTAAATAGGATAGAAATGTACAAGTAAAATAAATAAATAAATAGAGTAATAAATATGTACAACCATATATACATATATACAGGTGCTGTGGGGAAGGGAAGGAGGTAAGATGGGGGGATGGAGAGGGGGACGAGGGGGAGAGGAAGGAAGGGGCTCAGTCTGGGAAGGCCTCCTGGAGGAGGTGAGCTCTCAGCAGGGCCTTGAAGGGAGGAAGAGAGCTAGCTTGGCGGAGGGGCAGAGGGAGGGCATTCCAGGCCCAGGGGATGACGTGGGCCGGGGGTCGATGGCGGGACAGGCGAGAACGAGGTACAGTGAGGAGATTAGCGGCAGAGGAGCGGAGGGTGCGGGCTGGGCAGTAGAAGGAGAGAAGGGAGGTGAGGTAGGAGGGGGCGAGGTGATGGAGAGCCTTGAAGCCCAGGGTGAGGAGTTTCTGCCTGATGCGCAGATTGATTGGTAGCCACTGGAGATTTTTGAGGAGGGGAGTAATATGCCCAGAGCGTTTCTGGACAAAGATAATCCGGGCAGCAGCATGAAGTATGGATTGAAGTGGAGAGAGACATGAGGATGGGAGATCAGAGAGAAGGCTGGTGCAGTAGTCCAGACGGGATAGGATGAGAGCTTGAATGAGCAGGGTAGCAGTTTGGATGGAGAGGAAAGGGCGGATCTTGGCAATGTTGCGGAGCTGAAACCGGCAGGTTTTGGTGACGGCTTGGATGTGAGGGGTGAATGAGAGAGCGGAGTCGAGGATGACACCAAGGTTGCGGGCTTGTGAGACAGGAAGGATGGTAGTGCCGTCAACAGAGATGGGAAAGTCAGGGAGAGGACAAGGTTTGGGAGGGAAGACAAGGAATGCTTTGCTTCCTTATGTGCAAATGCAATGCTTTGCACATAAGCACTCAGCAACTGCCATTAATTGATTAATAAATGCCATTATTCCTACCACCATTAAGCACTTACTATGTGCCAAGTGCAATGCTAAGGAATATGCAAGATAATCAGATAAGATGCAGTCTCTGTTTTGTGTGTGTGTGTGTGTGTGTGTGTGTGTGTGTGTGAGAGAGAGAGAGAGAGAGAGAGAGAGAGAGAGAGAGAGAGAGACCACGAGATGTCAAGTATTTTATCCCCATTTTGCCGATGAGGAAACTGAGACTAGGTTAGTGACTGGCTCAAGGTCACATAGTGGGCAAGTGACCTGGGACTAGAACACAGGTCACCTGACACCCCATCCTGGGCTCTTTTGATCAAGTCATGCTTTTCTTTCATACTTGCACAAAGTCACTTGTTTGGTATTAAAATGTTCTGCTTAGGACTTGACTCTAGAGAAACTTTGTTGTATTAAATTTAAGTGCATCAGGGCATGTCTTGGCCTTTCTTGAAAAATTAGTGGTGCCCTAATAGAGTCAGGTAGAAGAAGTGACCACATGTTTAAAAGAAGAAACAGCAGTAAAATACCATATTTACTCGAAAGTTGCTTCTGTATAATTCCGCCTTTCCCCGATTTTTGGGGGAAGAAAAGATCATTTTCATAAGTAGCGGTAGCAGCCTGCCTTGAGGTAGAAAGCAGATTTATGTCAGAATGTACAAATGCTGCAGACATAGGCTCCTACCACGGAGGGAGTTTCTTCTTCCTACCCTGGCAGAGTGGCCTAGTGGAAAGAGCACAGTTCTGGGAGTCAGAGGACCTGGATTCTAATCCTGCTCTATCACTAGTCTGCTGTATGACCCTGGGCAAGTCACTTAATGTCTTTTTGCCTCAGTTCCCTCATCTGCAAGGGACCTGGTGATTTTGTATCTACCCCATGCTTAGTACTGTGCTTGGCACATAGAAAACACTTAATATCACAATTAGTATTATTATTATTATTTTCTGAAATATGCCATGGTGAGAAGAAAAGTAGGTGGCATTAATTTATTGACTTCTGAGTGCAGCACTTGGGAGGCAGCAAGGAAGACATTCAACCTGAAATGCCTTCTCATCTTTCTCTTCCTTCTCCCTTTCTTTCCTCCACTTCTCCTCCTCTTTTTCTTCTTGTTTTCTTTCCTCCTCCCCCTTATTACTAGACTGAGTTGTAATATGACTTGTATACTAGCTCCTCCCCTGTTTTGGGGTTTCAAAACCTTTCCAAAAATGTGGGGCAATTTTGTGAGTAGAGACAGTATATAAAAAGAATAACCAACATAGATAAGGTCAAATTGTGCAAATTTTAAGAAGTCTTAAAATCATATACAGTCTACTGGATTCATACATAGATGTTAAAAATTGTTCTGTCTTGCTGGATTTGGAGATGGGAATCTTTGAGTTGTCAGCATAGCCTAGTGAAAAGAGCACGGGACTGGGAGTCATATCCTAGGACCTGGGTTCTAATCCCAGTTCTGCCACATATCTGCTGTGTGACCTTGGCCAAGTCACTCAACTTCTCTCTGCCTCAATTACCCCATCTGTAAAATGCAGATTAAATCCTATTCCCTCCTGCTTAGACTGTGAGCGCCATGTGAGAGAAGGACTGTGTCCAACCTGATTAACTTGTATCTACCTCAGCGCTTAAACAGCAATTTTAGTTGCTCTAGATTTATGAGAACACTGTGACTTCATTGCTTTAGAGTATTAAAAATTGAGTTGTCATTCAAAACTGGATATTTTGTTATAACTTTTTCTTTAAGAAAAGGTTTTATTTAGATATCAGTGGAAAACTACTTTGGGTCCTGTAAGAAATTGATTTTATAGCCTGTTCAACTGAAAGGCTTGACTCTTGGACATGAAGTTTGCATGGAATGCATTTCACAAACCTGGGAATCTAAATATCAAAAAATTGGCATTTTCATTTTTATTCACTCAGATATTCAGACCAGATTCTGTTAAGTGGGTCTGTCTCTCACTGTCTCTCTCCCTCCCATCACTCCCTCACTTCCCTCCCACAGTTACCACACAGAAATAATAGCAGCTGCCTGAGTGGGTTTTATCTAAATCACCAGGCTATTTTTGTATAAAGTCAGGATAAGTATACATATGTCAGAGTTGATGACTGGCTATTTTGTGGTCAGCTTAACAAAAGTGTAAATTTCTGCAAGTGACCTCTTGTCTAAATATGTAAAACGAAAACTCCAACTTAATTAGTCCATTCACATGTTTCCAACCTCCCACTGTCAAAACAGCCCAATGGACCTAAAAGAGAAACCTAAGATTAATGCATACAAAAAAGAAACTGCGTTTGCTATTTAGCAGTAAGATCCTTCTAATTTTTTACATTCGATTGAAGCAGCCACTAGACACATTAGCAGATCATTAACTGTGATTTTCTTCCAAGATCTGAGTCTCAAAACCTTCTAAACTTGGCTTAATCCTGATTTTCACACACATCAAAGACTATTAATTTCTCTCCTTTTCTGTCTCTGAATTGGCATTTCTGGTGCTTTTTTCCCTTCTCTTCCTTTTTCTCTGGGGAAATAGCCAATGTATAATAATTAGCATTTGTGGCATTTGTTAATTGTAGAATTTAAGCACTAATTTGCCCAGTATTCTACCAAGTATTGTACTAAGTGGTCATGATATCTGTGGTTGATGCAAGATAAGCAGGTTAGACATAGTCCCTGTCCTATATGGTGATCACAGTCTAAGAAGGAGGGAGACCAGTTATTTAATGCCCATTTATGGATGAGGAAAATGAGGCACAAAGCAAGTAGGTGACTTACCCGAGGTTACACAGCCAGCAAGCAGGAGGCCCTTTCTACTAGGCCATGCTGCTTCTCTGAAACATCCTTAACTTCTTCAGAAGCATCGTATGTTGTGTTTCATATGTTGTGTTTGTGCACATTCACTCATAATGTGTCCCCAGTCATGTCCATTTGATAGTGTTGAGCTGTATAAAAGAAAGTGACATCATTTTTGAGATCTGGGATCTGCTTTAGCCTAAGGATAAATTCAAAATTTCGGACATGATGAGTAAGGGGTGGCTCACAGACTTGTCCAGGCCAAGGTAACAAGATTTTCAGGAACTCAAGGGAATGGGGCAGGGGAATGGTTACGGAAGGGGAGCTAGAGGGTGGGGCTGAAGAGGCAAGAAATTTGGAATAACAGAGCCATAGAAGTAGGAAACAGACGGAAAATGCAGAGAGAGAAAAAGAAAGAAGAATAATAGGAAAAAGAAAAAGACACAGAAGATAGAGAAAGATTGAGATTGGGCAAGGTGGAAGGTGTTGCCGGGAAGCAGGATAGGGGGCACATAAACCTATCTTAAAGTCTCTTGTTTCTCTTACCTGTAATTTATTTTAGTGTCTGTCTCCCCAACTAGATTTTAAGAATCTTGAGGGGAGGGATCATGTATTCTAATTCTCTTGTAGTCTCTCAATCACGTAATACAATGATTTGCACAGAATAAGTGTCCAGTAAATACTATTGATTAAAAAGGGTGGAAGCAGGGAGGGAGACACATCGACAAAGGCATGGAACACGGGCACAAAGAAGCTGGGAAGTGCACAGACACACAGACGAAAGTTTCAACCACAGTTGAAGGATTCTCCCCAGCCCTTCTGTCCCAAAGTAAGACCTTGATGGGTCTCGCCTTTGGTGAGACTGAAACCCCTCCCCTCAAAACAAGACCATCTCACCAGTTGTGGGATTTCCAGTCCGTCCAGTCTGACTGTCTATATCTGGTTAATTACTGAAATCATTTGGTGGGATTAATGGGGTGGGTTATTCCAAAAACTGCAATAACACAAATATCACTGCCCACTGATAAGTCTGGTACTAAAATTCTATGCCATAGATGAAATCTTTGGGTAAAATAGTATTCTCACTAGGGCCTGAGAACCTTTAATGCCATGGCAAAGGTTTTGGTACTTTCACAGTAATTCCACTTGGTTTTTCTTTGGTTTGGTCTGTCTTCCCTAATCCTGCCATACCCTTCTTAGAGAGCATAGTTCAAGGAGCCTGAGTGAATGAACATGGATAGAAGGAAGAAATCATGACAAGGTTAAGTTTAACAGGAATATTTATAATTAAAACTTCCCTGAAAATTACATTGTAGTCAAAGCAGAAATTAACGTATTTCATACTGCGTAGAAATTACTTTTGGGGAAGTCTTGGCAGAGTTCACTCACCCCAAAGTATCTCCTCATTGCAGCAGATTTCACATTTAGTTATTCAGTTGGGGCTCATGCCACAGCTCGCTGCAGCAGCTTTCTTAATAAATGAAGGGATTTAGCTTCCAGCCCTGTCAGCCTGACTCTTTCACAAACACTGAATGCAATTAAAGAAATAATCAAAAGACTGTGAATTGATTATGTT
Organism: Tachyglossus aculeatus; assembly: GCF_015852505.1. NCBI lineage: Eukaryota > Metazoa > Chordata > Mammalia > Monotremata > Tachyglossidae > Tachyglossus > Tachyglossus aculeatus. The sequence goes on along the minus strand of NC_052074.1, from coordinate 52,866,076 downwards.
CCAAGCCTTTAGCATGAAGGAATTTATAGCAGGGTTTGAAATAGAGGTGTGATGAGAAGCAATAAAAAAAAAATTCATCTTGGATCCTGGTTTAATTAGTTCAGCAAAAATTTTGCTGTTCCTAAGCTGCCATTTTAAACTACTCTGAAATTGAATTGTTTCATTACAGAACTGTATTTACTGAGCGGTCATTGTTACAGCTCTAATTTATTATTGATCTTTCAGACCCACAGCTGCAGAACTTTTAAAATGCAAATTCTTCCAGAAAGCCAAGGTAAAGTTCTTATAACCCTTCAAGTGAATTGACTTTTTTGGATATTACCATGAATTTTTAAGCGTCTTTATTATTTTTAATTGACGAAATGCTTGTTTTGCAGAATAGAGAATTTTTGATTGAGAAGCTGCTTACTAGAACACCAGATATAGCACAAAGAGCAAAAAAGGTAAGGTTTTTCTGACCGGTATTCTCTTTGGAAAAGTTAATTTTGTTAGAGAAATGTGATTTGATTCCTGTAGAAATAAAGAAAAGGAATGGATTCTTCAGCTTGCTTTTCTTCCTTCTGCCTTTCTCCCTCCTCTCCTTCTCAGTTACTCTCTCTTCCACTTTTTGAATCCATCTTAATTATGCAACTTGGTGTGGTACATTTAAGGGATGAGATGTCAATGTATCTACTGTCATTAGTACTCTAAACATGTATTTGGAATAATAAAATTCTGTGACATGTATATGCACCCACATATGTGTGCGCACGCACACACACACACACACACACACACGTTTGACACTTAGGGGATTTTACTTCTATTTCCTTTATAAAAAGTGAAGGATTTCCTTAGGGAGTGCTTACTATTTGCAGAGCACTGTTCTTGGGAGAGTACAGTACAAGAGAATTAGCAGACATGTTCCCTGCCCGTAGTGAGCTATATTGCTGTGTTCTGGAGTCCAATAACCTCAAATAAACAAGACTGCAGGAACATTGCCATGAGGGTCAACAGGTGGCTGTGATATTTAGCATTCACATTTGTGACATTTGCAAATGCTGTGAAAGAGCAATAGTTCTGAAGAAACAATAATCTTAGTATATAGTGTGTGTGAATCATAAAAACAAAATCTAGCAAATTAGAAATTCAAACAAATTAAAAAAAAAACTGTCCCTCCCCAGTTACATTTTTTTTTTGAAACCTGAAAATTAATATCTCACAGTAGAGGTTTATTTCAAGGCAGTTTTTACTCCTTTGTTATCAGTTTGGGGAAAAAGGAGCTTGAAACTTATGAATAAAATAAGGCATTTTGGTTTCGTTTATGGGTTTCCGTTGTCACTATCAGCCACTACTATGAAATTGTAAAGAGGTGAGGTAGAGCAAGCCAGTTTTTAAGTGGAAGACAGAAAGCAAGGAATTAAAAGGTTTCGTTTTCATGGTTTCTAGATGTTTGACCATTTTTGCCTATTAAAGATCTCCTTGCTTTCCTGCATTATTTTGCTGCTGCATGCTAGAGAGATGACATAAGTAATCATAAGGACCTTCATTTAGAAAATGCCGTAACCATTTTAGCAGAGATCAATTTGATTATTCTGTGCTTGAGTGTGTTCAAGGTAATTGGGCTTCTACTGAGAAGTCAAAATAGTCAGATATTTGATCATTGGATATCCTTATATTGAAAATATTGATCTTTTTTAGGATTTGAAGTCATTATGAATTTTGGTAATCAGTAAATGATGGTTTGGCACTGTCTTAGTGGTATGGGTGGGCTCCTGTAGCGTTATGTGGGGGCAATGATAGCTATTCAGAAGCAGAAGCAATAGTAGCCTGGCCCAGTGGCAAGAACATGGGCTTGGGAGTCAGAGAACATTGATTCTAATCCCAGCTCTGCCACTTGTCTGCTGTGTGACCTTGGGCAAGTCACTTAACTTCTGTGCCTGTTACCTCATCTGTAAAAATGGGGATTAAGGATGTTGGCGATTAAGACATGTGGGCCAGGCACTGTGTCAAACCTGATTACCATGTGTCTATTCCAGTGCTTAGAACTGTGCTAGGTATGGTGTAAGCACTTATCAAATACCATAATTATTATTAGTATTATTACTATTCCAAAAGGGCCCAAATTTTTTGATGATTCAGTAGCATTTATGAAATTCCTGCAGTGTAAGAGCTCTGCACTAAGTGCTTGAGAGAGTACACTAGAGTTAGTAGTTGCCCTCAAGGGGCTTATATTTCAATGAGGCAAATGGACACTGAAATCATTTACAGGAAGACACCATTGTGTATACCAATCCAATGCAGCAAACCATAAGTACCACTGAGTAAAAATTCATCTGGATTTTAAAGCAGTGATCCAGTTTATTTGTTTTTTCTTGAAGAGCTTTGTTCTGTGGTTAAAGATTTAATGTTAAAGCACGGTCCATTTTTCTGTTGCAGTTTTCATATGCTGTGTGAATCAGAAGCAAACTTAGGGTTCCCAACTGCTGCTTTCCAATAACATTTAAGCAAAAATTATAAAGAATTTCAAATATTGGGGTTTTTCTGAGATTCTCATCAAGCATTTTACAGTCAGTCAGTATTTTCTAACTTTTTGTTTGCATTTTTAAAAAGGCCTTAAATGATCTAATCTTTCTGACTCAGGAAAGATCCAGACTTGCCTGGGTTTGCCACTAGTTCCAACTATATGTAATTAGTAATTATGTAATTAGCTTGCCACACTGTCCAGCTCCTGGCTCACTTTCCTCTGTAGTAGATTTTTGTCCTTGGTCTCCTGAGGTCTTTCTTCTCTCTGGGCCTCTTATTTTCTTGCTTTATATCCCAATAGAACAGTTGTTCAAGGGCATATATATTAATCAATCAATCACTTGTATTTATTGAGCCTTTACAGTGTGCAGAGAACTATACTAAGTGCTTGGGAGAATACAATAGAGTTGGCTAATCGATATCAGAGGCAGTTGCACCACAGCCATTCCTAGAGAATGGGTGAAAAAGGTTTTTTGAAGGGTGAATGTGATAATTAATTACTTTGAGGCTTTAAAGGACTCACAGTACAGATAAAATACCTATAAAAACAATTTTGGGGTGTTCACTTTATAGCCTCTGTGCCCATCATAGGGCTGTGAAAATCAGATCTAGTTAGGAAGTAAGGTTGGCGATCCAGGTGCTGTTCGTCTGTCTCCGTCAAAGAAATCAATTTTGGTCCTAAAACCTGTCCTCAGGATTGAACTTTAAAGCTTGAACTCCAGTCCAGCATTGAAAATAACCATCAGTTCAATTATCCATGGCCTAACAGAACCAGGCAATGGGTTCAGAGCTCTGCTTAACCATTTAAAAATATGATGCCGAACTGGAATGCTAGAGGCACCCAGTAACCTACCTAATTCCCTTAGGTGAATGGCCTTCAGGATGTTGGGGTGTGGTGCAGGCCATAATGTGACCAAGTAAGTGAGGAGTGGCTACCCCTCTACTCCCCCCACACACCAATTCCCTTTCTCTCCGTGGGCGGGGGCCTGGTCACTCCAGCCTTCCCATCATCATCAGTGGTATTTATTGGGTGTCTGCTGTAATGTGCAGCACACTATACAAAATGCTTGGAAGGATACAATACAGCAGAGTAGGTAGACAAGTTCCCTGCCCACAACAAGCTTATCACATCTCTCCCAAGAGCCCTTCCCTGACTGAGCTCCCATTTCCCTTACTCTCTCTCCCTCCTGCCTTGTCTATGCACTTGATATTTACCCCACCCTCAGCCCCACAGAACTCATGTTTGTATCTATAATTTATTTTAATGTTTGTGTCCTACTGTAGACTACAAACTCCTTGTTAGCAGAAAAAATGTCTACCACCTTTGTTGTATTGTACTCTCCCAAGCACATAATATAGTACTCTGTACATAGTAAGCGCTCAGTAAGTACCACTGATTGATAGGTGTCACTACTATGTGTTCCTTATGGGGATAGGTCTCTTCATTATTCTGTACTGACCAAGGGCACGCAAAATGCTACTGTTACTACTTAGAACAGTGCTTTGCACATAGTAAGTGCTTAATAAATGCCATTATTATTATTATTACTACTTCCAGCACTAGCTGAGATAGTCTTTTATCTGGATTCTTCCTTCTATGGCCTTTGGGTTTATTTTTCAGAAACGGCCTAAAGCCAGTTTTTCTTTCTACATATAGATATAGCACAAAGATGCTTGTGTTCATTCATGTGAATCAGTTGGTGGCATTTATTGACTGTGTACTGTGTGCAGAGCACTGAACTAAGCGCTTGGGAGAATACAAAACAGAGTTGGTAGACACATCCCTGCCCACAAAGAGCTTACAGTCTAGAAGGAGAGATAGGGAAAGGTGGAGAGTAATCACCTGATTACTGATCACCTGATCAGTCTAAATTGGAGAGATGTTGGCAGTATAGTTTTCCTTCCAAATTGTAGAATATAAGTTCATGATGTGTTTATGTAAAGGCCAAATGAAAAGGGTGTGGGTATGCAGTGTATTTAAAAGATGAACACCAATTTTATGACCACCTCTTTGGAACAGCAAAATTAGTTTTTAAATGTTTTAGAGATTTGTTTATACTGGAAATGATTTTGAATCTTCTGTAAAGTTTGGAGAAGTGAAACAATTGTTGAAGAGAAATGTTTTTCCCAAGAAGGAATAGGGAATTGCAGTAGCTATGACTTGAGAGGTTCCAAAACCATTTTTTGTGGTATTTTGTGTGTTTAATATTGAAGTGCCTTCCTTGTCTTTATGACTATTTTAGGGCACCTGACTGTTGGTGACCTAGTGGGTTACATTTTCCTAGTGCCTGGATATTACTGAGTGGGTAGGTGTTGAATGGTGGAAGAGAGGGGATTATGCTGCTTTGGGTATAACAACAATCAGATGGTTGGAAATTGTGGCCTCTGAAGCCATCTCGGTTGTGGGCAGACTGTTTTTACCAACTCCATTGTGTTGTTCTCTCCTAATGGTGTAGTACTCTGCTATACCATTTAAATAAATAAATCTCAATAAATCCCGTTGATTGATTAAAGAGCATACTAAGTATGTGTCAAACACTCTTGGCACAAGATTTTACAGGACCATCAGATTGGACACCTTCCCTGACCCATGTAGGGCTCAGGTTCTGAGAGGTAGAGATGGCAACTATCTTTAGCTACCAGAAGCCACAAGTCCTAAAGCAAGCTTTGCCTGCTTTTTTTGAGAGGCAAGGAAAAATTTGCTCCACTAGTAGCTTAAAATGTGAGCTGTACTTTGTCATCATCTTAAAGGAATAGTTTTACACTGCAGCTGAAGTAAAGATGAGGTGGAGAGCCTGAAAATGCATATGCTGACTTGTATATGCTTGGCACCCAAAGCTCATGGGACATCTTATTTTGGAAAGTTCTCATGGTCCTGTCCAAATCCTGCATAAAATGACTCTTCAGAGGCTAGGCAGGCATTATAATGAGGCTGAATTGTTAAGCTACTTTCCTGTAATAGACACAGAGTTCTTCAAAAAAAGAGCACTGGGACCAACAAAGAATCTATTCTTAATGGTACACTTAGAAGATGCTTAGCATATCAAAGCCAGCAGTACAATGACCAAGCCCGTAGAGTGGAAAGCATCCCAGTAGTGAAAGTGAAATAATAAGTTACCACAATGTTGCTTTCATAGACTAAATTCTGCATGTTTGACTGTGGGCCTCTGCCTGGCTCTTTCAAGACTGAGGGAAACAAATTAATACCATTTTAACTACAATTGTTACTGCTTCTGAAGAACGGCCTAGCCAAATTTCCATTTCTTCAGCTTTCCACCCCCAGTCGATCTGAGGTTAGAAAAATTAAAGACACTTTCTTTGGCCTAAGCATATGACTTAGGTGATAACATGGAAGAGAAAGAACAGAGGTTGAGAGCCTCTTGGGCTGCATCACTGATTGGCTGAACTCCTCTAAAGGCTCCTGTTAACTCACTCATTTCCTTCCAGAAGGGTCCAATTCCGAAGAAAAGGTCTTTAAGGATTCTAAAAGGAAGGGATTAGAGTACTAGAATAGGTTTCCTTCTCCCTCATCCTCCTTTCCCCTCTCAGGGTCACACCTGGAGAGTTTCCAATACTCTCCCAGTCTCGAATACTCTCCCAATCTCAACTATGGGAGGGAGAATCAGGCAGAGGCATATCCATTTCATTCCTAGCTTGGGCAGCAAGTAGAAGGCAATCTGCTGTAAGTCAAAACTCACCTGTGCTGGGCCACAGCGGCATGGGAGAGAATCAAGGGTGAAGACTCAAATATACTGCGCAGAAGGAGGCAGTGGTAAACCACTTCTATATTTTTAACCAAGAAAACTCTATATGATTACACTACCAGGACGATTGCAGATGGAGGGTGGGGGGCGTTCTGGGAGAAATATGTCCATGGTTTGCTATGAGTCGAAGACTACTCGACAGCATAAGACAAGATAGCCTCCTTTGGTCACAGATCTGCCTCTTGTGAAGAGCTGAATATTAACACTCCCAGTCCAGTTTTGGTATTCTTCAATTGATCAGTTGTATTTATTGAGCATTTACTGTGTGCAGAGCACAGTGCCAACACTTGTGAGGGGTTTCTTGTAGGATTTTTGTAAGTATGTGCAAAACAGTCAAGCTCTGGAAATTTAAAATAATCAATTTGAAGTTTGTTTCATTGTGCAAATTGGCCACTTGGTAGTGACTGTAATTTTAATTACCTGGTACAGTAAAATAATTTATCTTTTGAGTTGTAGTACCTCATCAGTTGTAACCCTTGTGAATTAGTAAGTGTGATAGTTGAATCTTTCTCTCCTTTTTGATGAGTAATGGAACTTTAGCTTATGTCTCTCCATCTCTTTTACCTGATTATAGTCTAGAATTATATGGGGTTTAAGATGGATTTTTCCCATGATGGTTCTCAGCCTGATTTTCTGAAACTTCAGTGTTAGCAATTTGCCTTACTACTATGAATTCACTGTGCTGAGATTAGAAGTGGATATAGTAAAAGGAGTTAATCTTTAAAAAAAAATTCCTGTAGTCTCCTGCTCACCTAGAGTGTTTTTCAACAAAAGTAACACTCAGAATCAGTTGGTAGATGATTTCCTTCTTGACTTTCTGCCATCCTTAATGGTATGTAGGTCCATTTCCCATGTGATTTGTTTTTTCAGGGGGACTACTAGTTTGGTCATTGCTATCTTCAGTTCTTTCACTCAGTTTCCTCCTTAGAGCTTAAATACACTAGAACGGCTGCTCCCGCAAATGAAACTTGGAACTGGGTCACTACTGAGCATTGGAAACCCCTCTTCTGGAACCGAGAAGCATCACCTAGTAGGAGTCAGGAAGCCTGATTTTGAATCCCGGTTCTGCAACTTACCTGATGTGTGACCATGGGCAAGTCACTTAACTTCTCTGGGCCTCAGTTTCCTCATCTGTAAAATGAGGATTCAGTACCTATTCTCCCTTTCTCTTCAATTGTGAGCCCCACGTGGAACAGGTATAATCTGCTTGCATCTATCCCAGGACTTAGCTTAGTGTTAACCACTATTATAAGTAATAATAATAATATTACTACTACTGAGAATTTGGGGATGCTGTTGTCTTTAATTTTAATGTGAGATGAGTGGCCATGCTCCTGCCCATGGGAGCTGTTAGATTAGTGCATTCTGCTGGGGAAGGGACCCCACTCCCCATGAAGGAACAATATGGTTAGTGTTGACTGCACACAGTAGGCGTTTAGTAGGTGTTCAGTAGGTGTACAAATTAGCCCTGATTCCTGCCCTCCCAGGAGTTCACAGTTTAAGAATAATAAAAATAATTATGGTACTTAAGTGCTTACTATGTACCAGTCACAGTTCTAAGCCCTGGAGTAGATTCAAGTTAGATTAGACACAGTCCCTGTCCCACAAAAGGCTTACACTCATTTTACAGATGAGATAGCTGAGGCCCAGAGAAGTGAAGTGACTTGCCCAAGGTCACCCAGCAGATATGTGGTAGAGCTGGGATTAGAACCATGACCTCCCAGGCCCTTGCTCTATCCACTAAGCCACGCTGCTTCTGAGAGGACTGGCAACAGACACTGAAGGAATGATAAAACAATAAAGCCACAAAAAAGAACAAAGAGAAATGCAAACCCGCCCCCCCCCCCCCCCCCCCCGCCCCCCGCCCCCACTTCCCCAAACTATCAAAATGAGCTTGTGGCAGGAGGAGCAGAGTTTCGGACTTCTCACTGCTTCAAGTCACGACTTCTGCTGCAGTAACAGCGGAAGCAGGGTGGTCTAGTGGAAAGTGCACAGACCTAGGAGTCCAAGAACCTGGTTTTAATCCCAGCTCTGCCACTTTTCTGCTGGGTGACCTTGGGCAAGTCATTTAGCCTCTCTGTGCCTCCGTTGCCTCATCTGTATAAAGGGGATTAAGACTGCGAGCCCCATGTGGGACGTGGACTGTGTTGTCCAACCTGATTACCTTGTATCTGCTGCAGAGCTTAGTACAGTACCTTGCGCATACATACATACAAACAAAAAAAACCAGCTGCACCATGGCCTTCTCAGTGTTCTAAATTTTGTAGGCTCCTCATTTTGTCCTGCTTCTATTCTTCCCCTTCCCCTCTCCCTGCTCCTGGTCCTAGCAGGGCTGTGGGAGTGTGCCCACCTGTTGGAGGTGGTAAGCTTGATTTTAAAGTATTCCTGGTTCCCGAATTGCGAGTGTAAGGATTTGGGGTGTATGAGGAAAAGTGGATTTCGAGGAAAAGTCCATTTGGCAACTGCCCTTCCCTCTGAGATTCAAAGGTGACTGCAGCTGGTTTCCTCAGGGGTGAAGCTCAAGACCCATCTCTGAAGCAGGAACTACCAGACAGCAGCTGGTTGACCAAATTACAGGTGCCTGGTTGGTTTGTTGTTTTACCATCTGCCCAGGGGAATAGGGACTCCTTTTCTAAACTGGAAAAATAAATACCTAAGGGCAGACTTGCTTGTTTCTGCCTGGCAGTTAAATGAGCTGAATGAATCTTCCTTCCAGTGGTCAGTAGGACCCTAGAAGTTCTCTGGGCTAATAATTTTTTTAAAGTTTTTTATTTTATTTTATCCTACTTGGGCCATTGGTTGACAGTGTTGCTTCTGAGGGCTTCCCTAACCCTGAAGTTTTCCAAACAGAGAGAGGAGTTGCGGTTTAAGAGGCTGTAACAGGGAGTTTTGTCTCACCTGTCCAGCCAGTGGGTCTCAGCTCTGAGAGGCTGTCTGGAAGGGAGCAGTTGGGTAAACAGTTGGGGGGAAAGGTTCCCCTCCGTGACCCCAACAACTGTGGCCTGTCCCAGATATCAGATATGGAAGCAGTGGGGAACAGCTTTTGCCCTGTTCTCAATTCTTCCAGTGTCTGATAGCAGGACCCAGGGAGGTATTTACTAGGCCTCAGTTTGCCTGTCTAAAATGGGGACAGTGATAGTCATCTGTGCCAGTTGAACAGGACTGTTAAGACAGCTAATTAACATGGACATCCGGGCTTCAGGTTCAAAGGTGCAGGGTGGATACAGGATGGTATAATGTTAATCTGTGACATTAATCAGTTCTGAGAGCGATATGTAGTTATATTAGTCTGTTTAAGCCTTTCACTTGTCCCTACGGAAGGAAAGAGGTGTTGTATTTCACATGACCCTCTGTGAGCTTATCTCTGCCTCTCTTTCGAACCTAAGTAAATGAGAGTATGAAGGGCAAAATCCCAGGGGAAGGCAAGAAGGGCCAAAATAGCTATTCTGAACAAATGCCATTGAACCTTTTCACCGTGCTGGCTGATCTCTGACTTATTTCTCCCCAGAGCGAGGCACAAGGGCTACTTTGTGGTGCTGCTTGCATTTACAGGCCTTTAGGTGGCTCTCTGGAACTCATTATCTGTGGTTTCTGTCTGCTGTGCAAATTAGCATATGCTCAAGACTGAAAGAAAATTGGGCACTAGGCCCTACAGAGGTGTAAAAAGCCCTGTCTCACTGTTTCCTAACCTGTGTGTGTGCATTGAAACGTGTGTGTGTGTGTGTGTGTGTGTGTGTGTGTGTGTGTGTGTGTGTGTGTGTGTGTGTGTGTGTGTGTGTGTATGGGGAGGTGCAGGGTGGGAGGAACAGGACTGAGAGTGTCTTTGTTCCTGATAGATGATGTGTCTTCTCAGCACTATGATTTGGTGTCTGAGACCAGGGGAACAATTTGGCTTGGATAGGAACTGGGAAATGTATAGTGTGGACAGGACTGGGACCAAGGAAGGTTTTAGAAGCTTCAAAGGTTTTTGACTTTTTCTCTATAAGTCTTAGGTTAAGAGCAGAGTGAAAGTAAATAATGATTATGGCATTGAGCACTTACTATGTACTAAGCCCTGTGGTAGATGCAATATCACAGGGCTTAGTACACAGTAAGTGTTCAATGTCCAAGACTAAGCTCCTTATCTTCCCTCCCAAACCCTGTCCTCTCCCTGACTTTCCTGTCACTGTAGATGGCACTACCATCCTTCCCGTCTCACAAAGCCTGCAACCTTGGTGTCATCCTTGACTCCACTCTCTCATTCATCCCACATATCCAGTCTGTCACCAGCACGTGCCAATCTCACCTCCACAACATCGCCAAGATCCACCCTTTCCTCTCCATCCAAACCACTCCCTTGCCGGTTCAGTCTCTCATCCTATCCTGACTGGATTACTGCATCAGCCTCCTCTCTGATCTCCCATCTTCCTGTCTCTCCCCGCTTCAGTCTATACTTCACTCTGCTGCCCGGATTATCTTTGTACAGAAACACTCTGGGGATATCACTCCCCTCCTCAAAAATCTCCAGTGGTTGCCTGTCAATCTTCGAATCAAGCAAAAACTCCTGAAGTCTCTCCATCACCTCGTCTCCTCCTACCTCACCTCCCTTTTGGCCTGCACACTCTACTCCTCTGCCGCTAACCTCCTCATTGTGCTTCGTTTTTGCCTGTCTTGCCGTTGACCCCTGGCCTACGTCCTACCTCTGGTCTGGAATGCCCTCCCTCCACACATCTGCCAAACTAGCTCTCTTCCTCCCTTCAAAGCCCTACTGAGAGCTCACCTCCTCCAGGAGGCCTTCCCAGACTGAGCCCCTTCCTTCCTCTCCCCCTCGTCCCCCTCTCCATCCCCCCCACCTAACCTCCTTCCCTTCCCCACAGCACCTGTATACATGTATATATGTTTGTACATATTTATTACTCTATTTATTTTACTTGTACATATCTATTCTATTTTATTTTGTTAGTATGTTTGGTTTTGTTCTCTGTCTCCTCCTTTTAGACTGTGAGCCCACTGTTGGGTAGGGACTGTGTCTATATGTTGCCAACTTGTACTTCCCAAGTGCTTAGTACAGTGCTCTGCACACAGTAAGTGCTCAACAATACGATTGATTGATTGATAAAAGTACAAATTATTTATATTGGTGTGTGTATCCCCATCTAGACCATAAGCTTCTCCCATTCCCCTCTGTGTTGTCCTGACTTGCATCCTTCGTTCATCCCCCCTTCTAGCCCCACAGCACTTATGTACAGATCTGTAATTTATTTATGCCTGTCTCCCTGTGCCCCCAAGACTGTAAGCTCGTTGTGGGCAGGGAATGTGTGTTTATAGTTGTAGCATCCCAAGTGATTAATATAGTACTCTGCACACAGTAAGTGCTAAATGAATGAATGAATGAAAGGGACTTAGAGTGTAAGGGTTTCCCAAGTGCTTAGTACAGTGTTTGACCCCGTGGATGCTCAGGAAATACCATTACCACTACTGCTGCTTTCTAGTCCTAGGCATACGTGGATGTGCAAGCATTGTTCTTGATTGTCACTATTGAAACTTGTTGCTTCCATCCTCCTCCTCAGTGGTATTTGAGTGTCTACTGTGAGTAGAGCACTGTATTAAGCATTTGGGAGAGTACAATACAACAAAGTTGGTAGATATATTCCCTGCCCACAGCAAGCTTCCATACAGCCTTGGAAGGCTGCCTTGAAGTTTTTGTGGGTTACTGGGAGATGATAGGAGGGAATGGGTAATAATGAGGTAATAATTTCTGTGGAATACCTAGTAGGGGTAAGTGAGGTTGCAGGGAAAGGGGATTGAGAGTTGGAGAGGTGGTGGGGCCTGGTTGGGGATATAAAGGGAGGAAGAAAAGGTGCTGATGTTGCTTCGTGCTGGGAAGACTTGTGTGAGTGAAAGGCTTAGCAGCAAATGACGTTGTTAGCTGTGTGACTTTGGGCAAGTCAGTTAACTTCTTTGTGCTTGTTTCCTCACGTGTAAAATCGGGATTAAGATTCTGAGCCCCACGTGGGACAGGGACTGTGTCCAACCAGATTAGCTTGTATCTACCCCAATGCTTAGTATAGTGCCTGGCAGGTAGTAAGCGCCTAACAAATACCATTAAAAGAAATGGAGATAGATTCTGGATTTAGAAGTGTGGGAAAAGGAGCCCAGTCTAGGAGAAGGTTTCATAATAGGCTTTAGGACTTGGTAGTGGTTGGATCAGGGGAAAAACCCCAGAATTGTGGAAGGACCTGAGTAAAATCAAACTAGTAACTGAAGAGTCTAAGTAGTGAATTTGAACTCTAAAGGAAATTTTAGGGGCTGCTGGAAGCCTAGTATTACTATTACACCGTACTTTGCTCGGTGAGAAGTATGTCCAGCAGAGGGCAGCATTGTTTTTGTTTGATGTTGATCAGAAAATAAAGCACCAAAGTGCAGAGTTGTGCCTCTAGGATGGATTCAGCCTAGAAGCTGAAAGTAAATTCGATATTTTTCTCAGTTCTGGAATGCTAAACATCAGAATTATTTTGATATATTTAGTCGATAATTCAAGTACATTTAATAGCCTGTGGATTTCATTTTCATCTCTGTCTTAAATCATAGGTACGTAGTCTTACAGAAAGACCATTATGACATTTGCATTTTAAGAAAGAATCTTGAAAAAACACCTTCCTGCTCTGCCTCTGTAGATTTAAGTGTGGCCTCTTCCAGACCGAAGGCTCACTGTGGATAGGGAATGTGTTTACCAACTCTGTTGTACTGTACTCCCCCAAACAATAATAATAATAATGATAATAATAATGGCATTTGTTAAGCGCTTACTATGTGCCAAACACTGGTCTAAGCGCTGGGGGGGTACAAGGTAGGTTGTCCCACATGGAGCTCACATTTTTAATCCCCATTTTACAGATGAGGTAACTGAGGTACAGAGAAGGGAAGTGACTTGCCCAAAGTCACACAGTTGACAAGTGGTGGAGCCGGGATTAGAACCCATGACCTCTGACTCCCAAGCCCATGCTTTTCTCACTGAGCCACGCTGCACTTAGTACAGAGAAGCAGCATGGCTCAGTGAAAAGAGCTCAGGCTTGGGAGTCAGAGGTCATGGGTTCTAATCCCGGCTCCACCACTTGTCAGCTGTGTGTCTTTGGGCAAGTCACTTAACTTCTCTATGCCTGTTACCTATCTCTAAAATGGGGCTTAAAACTGTGAGCCCCACGTGGGACAACCTAATCACTTTGTATCACCCAGGGTTTAGAACAGTGCTTTGCACATCATAAGCGCTTAACAAATACCATCATTATTATTATTTCAGTGCTCTGCCCACTGAAGGGCTCAGTAAATACCATTGATTGATTAAATGACAGGAATAGATTAAATGATGCCCCCTGCAGAGGTTCCTTCCAGCCTTTTGTGGCAAAGAAGAGTTCCAACAGGCTGGTTAGAGGGAAGGAATAGCATTCAAGAGATAGGGAGGAATTTAATTTCTGTTGCAGAGATTGGCAGCAAAGCCAGGATTCCAGACTTGAAGATCAAAGTAAAGCTGAGAGGACACAGGCCTTTACTAGGGTCTTCATGTTTCATGGAGACATTGCGGAGTCACTAAGGAAGAGTTGGCTAAAAGAGGAAATGTTTGCGGGGGGCGGGTGGGAGGACCAAAAATGTTAGGCAGCTAAAGAAGAGTCTTTCTTAAATTTTTGGCCACAATAAAGGCTGATAAAGGCAGAACAGAGTTCCAATCCTTTAAAATCAGTTTAAGGGAGGCAACTTTCAAGTAGAAAGAGCCCTAAACTAGGAGTCAGAAAACCTGGCTTCTGATTCATTCAATTGTATTTATTGAGCATTTACTGTGTGCAGAGCACGGTGCTAAGCGTTTGGAAAGTACAATGCAGCAATAAAGAGAGACAATCCCTGCCCACAACAGGCTGACAATCTAGAGGGGGAGACAGACATTAATAGAAGTAAATAAATTACAGATATGTATATCTCAGCTCTGTCACTGGCCTACTAGGTGAACTTGGGCAAGTCACTTAATATCCCTGGGCCTCAGTTTCCTCATCTGCATAATGGAGATAAAGTAAGTTGTGAGTCCCTTATGGAACAGTCTTCTAGACTGTGAGCCCACTGTTGGGTAGGGACCAGCTCTATATGTTGCCAACTTGTACTTCGTAAGCGCTTAGTACAGTGCTCTGCACACAGTAAGCACTCAATAAATACGATTGATTGATTGATTGAACAGGAATTCTCCAATTTTGTGTCTATGCTAGGCCTTAATACATGCCACATATTATTGAAGCAGCGAGGCTTGGTGGAAAGAGCCTGGGCCTTTGGACCAGAAGACCTGGGTTCTATTCCCTGGTCTTCATCTTATTTTATGTGCGACCTTGGGCAAATCACTTCACTATTTCAGGTCCCTCGCCTGTAAAGTGGGGATTAATACCTGCTCTCCTTCCACCTGAGACTGTGAGCCCCATGTGGGTTAAGGTCTGTGCCCAACCTGATTACTCTTCATCTACTCCATCACTCAGTGCAGTACTTGGCACATAATAAATGCTTAATAAATATAATAATTAATGTTATGTATTACATAAGATATAGAGTATTCCTGGTCGTTCCATAACTCACCATGCCTTTCTTGTTCTCACTTTTTCTCTGCTCCATGGGATTAATCCCTTTCTTATTAGATTTCTTCCAAGAAGTTCAAAGCACAATTTACAGGTATTTTACACTATTTTGCACCAAGATAAAGACCAGAATGTCATGGGTAGTCATTATTTGAGCTGGAATGATCACCCATTCCTGATCTGGAAATTCGGGGATCTTCCTTTGATGTTAATGTTTTCCACAGATCCAGTTTGTTTCTGAGTCCCTAAAGTTGACAGTTCTGTATTTTTCAGCGCTTGAAATACAGAATTTCTCTGTCTTTGTAAATGTCACTAGAGGGTGCCATCAGAACACCTCATCCAGCCCTTCTCTTCCACCACCCAGAGGTTTCTCTCTAAAGAGCATTGCATTTCTGTGGTCCTGAGGTTTCCTTCCCTTTTTCCAACCCACTTAGGCTGTTGCCTCACCTGCTGTTCGTCAGTTTGGGGTCACGGCAGAGGGAGAAAATAAGAATAAATTATGATTTAAAATATAGGAAAATTGTAAAAAGTGCTGCTAGTACTACCACTTGTCTTATGCTGTCGAGTTGTCTCCGACCCATAGCAATACCATGGACAAATCTCTCCCAGAACACCCCACTTCCATCTGCAATCGTTCTGGTAATGTATCCATAGAGTTTTCTTGGTAAAAATACAGAAGTGGTTTACCATTGCCTCCTTCCATACAGTAAACTCAAGTTTCTGCCCTCAACTCTTTGCCATGTCGCTGTTGCCCAGCACAGTGGAGTTTGGATTTATAGCAGATTGCCTTCCACTTCCTAGCCACTGCCCGAGCTAGGAATGGAATGGGTATACCTCTGCTTGACTCTCCTTCCTGTAGTTGAGACTGTTAGAGTACTGGAAACTCTCCAGGTGCGACCCTGAAACAGGACTACTATTGGGAAAGGTAAATTATCTTTTCAAATTGGAATAAAGTCAGTAAGAAGTAGACGACATTCTGGACTCAGTTGAAGAAGTTGCTAGGTAATTTCTGTTGATGTATTGACTGTTGCTGTTGTTTGTGGTGTGTTCCATATTGCTTTACACCGGGAAAGCCCTTGCAGCCCTTTTGGAAGCTAGAATCCAGTTCTAGATTGCTAGACCCCAATTTGGTGCAGACTTCCTGCCCTGGATCAATCAGTAGTATTTATTGAACACTTACTGTGTGCAGTGCCCTGTACTAAGCTCTTGGAAGAACAGAATAAAATAGAGATTGTAGGTATAATCCCTGCCCACAAGAAGTTTACAGTGTAGAATAATTGTGGTATTTGTTAAGCGCTTACTGTGTGTCAAGCACTATACTGAGAACTGGGGAACATACAAGGTAATCAAGTCCCATATGGGACTCACAATCTAAGTAGGCGGGAAAACAGGTATTGAATCCCTATTTTGCAGAAAAGGGAACTGAGACACAAAGAACTAAAGTGACTCGCCTAAGGTCATACAGCAGACAAATGATGGAGCTGGGATTAGAGCCCTGGACCCCTGACTCCCAAGCCCATGCTCTTTCCACCTTAGCCCACGGTGTTTCTCATTGATGGATGCCTTTTTCAGCTTTTGGAAAGTCTCAATAAATCAGTGGTATTTTTTAATACTTTTTGTGGGCAGAACACTAAACTAAGTGCTTGGAAGAGTATAATTCAGTAGAGTTGGTAGATGTGATCCTGCATATATGCTGGAGCTAATTTTTTCAAGATGTATGAGGTACCTGCTCAGTCAGTTTAAGCTCTGATATATCTTTGCCATCAGTCAGGATTCCCAGCTCACCCAGTTGTCATACATCACAGTACTTTGCTGTAAAGATGAGGGAACTGGAGTAGAGAGGCTGGGAGAGAAATGATGACAGGTGAAGTCTAGCAAGATAATATGCCTTAACCTTGTGGCTTCTGGTTCTTTGAGGTGTTCCTGTGTTTGCCAAGAGAAGCGAGAGGAGTTAGGTGATGTTTTTAAGGGATAGAGGATTAGGACACTGTAGACTGTAAGATCCTTGTGGGCAGAGATCATGTCTATCAACTCTGTTGTACTTTCCCAGTTGTTTACTACGGTGTGCTGCATAGAGTAAGCACTCAATAGATGCCATTGCTTGACACAAGTTCAAGGTCTGTGCATTGGGATGATGGTATGTTCTAGTAGTTCCACAGCACTTGTGTAACTATGCACATATCTGTAATTCTATTTATTTACATTAATGCCTGTTTACTTGTTTTGATGTCTGTCTCCCACCTTCTAGACCTTAAGCCCACTGTGGGCAGGGATTGTCTCTTGCTGAATTGTACTTTCCAAGTGCTTAGTGCAAAGTAAGCGCTCAATAGATACGATTGAATGAATGAATGAATATTAGTCATTTCAGCTCAGAATCTTTTGTCTCTGACCGTCCGGGATACTCACTTATTCTTCGTCTCCCTTATTGCTAATGTGATACATGTGTGTGCCTATATATGTGGGTATATATGTACAGACATTATCTGTTCTTTCAGTTTTGAGGATAATGCTACTGAGTCACATTGAGAGAGAGAGAGAGAGAGAGAGAGAGAGAATTGCCCCTCATTTTTAAAGATGATGCCACTGACCAGGAGATGTATGTATATAGCATTAGCATGCACCCTTGGGAGGGTAGCTGAAAACCTGAGTTTTGGAAAAGTATTAGAGTAGCATTGCTGAGGGTGCAGCATGATGGCAGTGTCTTCAGCCTGTCAAAGTAGTCATAGGAATCACTCGGTTGTACTTGGAAGCAACATCATAGAAGCTAAAACTTCAAAAATACACATAGTGGGCTAAAAATAAAATGAGAACCGGAAAGGCAAGGTCAGTTCTAGAAACCCCAGGAAGAATGCTTAGTCCCCTGAGATCCAGGTTTGAGAGAGAGTCAGTTGCCTGCTTATCCCAAAGCCTCTGCATCTCTGCCGTGGGCTCACCCTCTGGAGTCTGGGAGAGGAGAAGGCAGCTTGATGGATTGACTGACTGCCGAGCCCTGGGAAGATTAAAGCAGAGAGAGAAGGTGAGCAGGTCCATTTACGACAGCCTTGCAATTCTCCAGAGGAGCACAACTATGAGGATCCAAAAACCCTGACTGACACTAGGCAATTGGATTGAAAAGGGGAGAAGCTTTACATCACAATTTTTTTTTACAGCCACTACTGCTGTTGCCTTCAGGGCACGTTAACAGCTTACATTTCTAAAGGGCTGTAAGAGCACTGTTTTTAGTTCTACCTCTAGCACTGTTCTGTGGGCCCACGATAAATAGTCTGCTGGTGATGTTGAGTTCTCTGTGACAGAAATCACTCCTAAATTTCTTGTTTTACTGGCAGAGGAAGGTTAAAATAGTTGTCCAGTGCCCCACAGCAAGTCAGTGGCACCAAAATGCCATTCGATTTTGATTTTTCCATTCAGGGATCTGGGCACTAGACAATGTGGGCTTTGGAGAGGTATAGAAAAAAAGAAAGAAGAGCTGCCTGGAGGCCTTTGATTTGGGGAGTGTTCCGAGGGAGACTAGGGTTGTAGTTGGGCTCATTCTTCGTTGGTTTATGTAGTCTCAGAAGGTAAAATGTCAGGGCAAACCAGGCCGACCAGTATGCAGTCAGAGAGGCTGTAGAAGGCTGACTTCTTTCTCCAGTTAGGCACCCTTTGGCTACTCCCTTCAGCTCCTTCTGCAAGGGTTAAATAGCACAGAAAGTTTGAGTTGTATTAATTGATTTATTTATTCATTTGTTTCTGTTACTGTTACCCTGCTTATGTCTATTCATTGACTTATCCTCCATCTTCCGTATTAAATTGTAAGTGCCTCTGTAGCAGCAATCAAGGTCCCCAACCCCCTACTACAGTGCTCTTGTGCAAAAAGTGCTCAAAAACCGCTGTCATTACTGGTATTCTGCTCTCACTTGAGAAGCAGCGTGGCTCAGTGGGAAGAGCCCGGGCTTTGGAGTCAGAGTTCATGGGTTCAAATCCTGGCTCCGCCAATTGTCAGCTGTGTGACTTTGGGCAAGTCACTTCTCTTTTCTGGGCCTCAGTGACCTCATCTGTAAACTGGGGATTAAGACTGTGAGCCCACCGTGGGACAACCTGATCACCTTGAAACCTCCCCAGCGCTTAGAACAGTGCTTTGCACATAGTAAGCGCTTAATAAATGCCATCATCATTATTATTATTAATAGGGCTGGTGTGCAGAAGGGACTCCAAAGGTACAGCACAGACTGGCAGCAGTAATATTAGCTTCCTTAGAGTCTGATACAGCCATCTTGCTGGTGGCTCAGCTCCTTTTGGAGCCTGGGCCAGGGGAAAACCTTGGGGAAAGGGACCAGGTGGGACGGTTGCCATGGGACTTGTGTTGGCTGAGGAGCCTGAGGTGGCAAGGGCTCCCCATTCCCCCTCACCTCCCCCATCCCCTGAGTGGCTCTCCTACTACAGAGATGGGTCCTCACCATCTCTGCCTGCCCTGCTGACCACGCTGGCCTGGGCTGGAACCACTGGCAGCTCGGGACTGCTCCAGTAGGCCACTCTAATTTGGTAATAATAATAATAATATTAATGGTATTAAGCGCCAGTGGTTGTAAGCACCGTTACAACCGTTGTAAGCACTGGGATAGATACAAGGTTATCAGGTTGTCCCACGTGGGGCTCACAGTCTTCATCCCCATTTAACAGATGAGGTAACTGAGGCACAGAGAAGTTAAATGACTTGCCCAAAGTCACAGCTAACAAGTGGTGGAGCCGGGATTAGAGCCCATGACCTCTGACTCCCAAACCCGTGCTCTTTCCACTAAGCCACGCTGCTTCTACCTGACCTGCCCAAGCCCAGTGAAGTCTTTGGCGGCGAGGGGCGTGAACCGGGGTTGGAGATAGCGAGTGTGAAGATGGAGCTGAAATGGCACAATTAGGAATCAGGATCCTACGCTACACAGAGAAGCAGCATGGCATAACGAATAGAGCATTATCTTGGGAGTCAGAAGTCATGGTTTCTAATCCCGGCTCTGCCACTTGTCTGCTCTGTGACCTTGGGCAAGTCACTTCACTGGGCCTCAGATACTTCATCTGTAAAATGGGGGGTTGAGACTTCGAGCCCCGCATAGGACAGGGACTTTGTCCCATCCGATTTGCTTGTATCCGCACCAGTACTTAGTACAGTGCCTGGCTCATAGTAAGTGCTTAACAAACCCCACAGTTATCATTATTATTATTACACTGTGATTCCACTGTGGCTTCACTGCAAGCTCTGCTGGCTCCCAGGGATTAAATACCTTGGAAGGCATATAAACTCTGACATCCTTGATATTTTTTGATACAAGCAGGAGGACTTTGGTTAGCCTCCTCTGTTGCAGTGGTGAAGCAACATGCTCAGAGTTGTGAGGGAGGAGTGTGCTGCAGTAGTTGCCAATGTCCTGCACCCCCACTTTCCTTCCCCTCCCCCATGGGGCCGTCTTCTTCAGATTCATAGCCCAGATTTAAAAAGTTCACCCCTGCCTCTTTGAATATCAAAATCACCTCTGCAGTTATAAGACAAATGAAAGTTCAAGGCACACAGTTGGAGTTCACTTTGATCTCAGATTTTCTGTATTTTCCATTAAATTACTACTGGCCAGTTCAAATATTGAAGAACTAGATTAATATGCAGTGATTCTTAATATATTTCCACATATAAACTCCTGAAGGAAGAAAGGTCCTTGAACAAGTTATGAAGAAGTAAAATATAGAAGGATGGAATTAAACAACATTCTGGGGTTTCTATTCCTAATTTTAAAAGTCAATTAAGAAAAAAGTAGTGGTCATTACTAAGCCTGTCTGTCATGAGTTCAAGCTTCTTCATTGGTCATTAAAGAGAAGGGAGGGACTGTCTTATTGCTTAATTCTAAACTTCCAGTCAAGTGCTCTGCACCCAGCAGTGCTCGGAGTGCTACTGATCATCATCACCATCATCAATGGTGTTTATTGAGTGCTTACTATGTGCAAAGCACTGAACTCAGTGCTTGGGAGAGTACAGTACAACAGAGTTGGTGATGCACTATCAAATTCATAATGTGACCTCAGACCAAAATGCAATTTAACTGATGTGGTTCTTGCAGCAGGGAGTTACAGAAGTGCCCAGAACAATATGAAGTTCACTGCACTATTTTCGTAGACTTTACAGAAGCATTTTGACATCATATGCAGCCAGGAATCTGGCAATAGCTGTTCAGTTTAGACTGTCCTGTGAAGTCCATGAAAGATTCTTGTGTTAGACCACAATGGAATGGTCAGTTGAGTCAGAGTTGAGCCCATTATTGGGTAGGGACCATCTCTATATGTTGCCAACTTGTACTTCCCAGAGATACTATTTTCTTTAGCTCAGTAAGGGCCCTTGGCATTTCATGTACTTTCAGTGGGAGCATTCTTATTGCCATTATTCCAATTCCGAGTTATAATAGGTAGTGTTGGATCATTCAAATTGCCCATGAGTGTTTACCATCAGTTGGCATTTTGCCCACCTTATGGAAGCCGTGTCATCAGAGAAGTTTATTTTTACTGTCTATTTTGAAAGGCTCTACAATGTGCCATCATCAGCAGGATTTGTTGAGTGCCTACGTGATGCAAAACACTGTACTAAGCTCTGGTGGAAGTTTTGAAATGCAGAAGTACAGTGTTAAAAGCATAAATAAGAGCCCGTTGTTGGGATAGGGATCGTCTCTATATGTTGCCGACTTGTACTTCCCAAGCGCTTAGTATAGTGTTCTGCACACAGTAAGTGCTCAATAAATACGATTGAATGAATGAATGCAATAAGAGCAGTATACACATGCGGTGAGGTAATTGTGGCGACTCCGGCTGTGATGGGAAGAGAAGGATGGGTTAATCAGGGAAGGCTTCAAACCAGAAATGATTTTTAAAAAGGCTTTGAAAGGAAAGAGAATATGATGCTGTGAAGCACAAAGGGGAGGAAATTCCTCGTCCTGGCAGTGTCAAAGAGGGGAAAGCGGGGCACTTTTAAACATAAAGAAAGTGGCCAGTCTGGGGCTCCTGGTGCTGGGGCTGGCATGTCTGGAAGAGCAGAGGGGGAGGTGGGTTCAGGGTTTTGGAACAAGTGCTTAGCATGAAGCATGGGGAGAGCAAAGAAAAAGAAAGAATGGCTTTATCTGGCAACAGCTTGCAGTGACAGGAGATGGTGGAAGTGATGGGCAGTGAATTATTCTGACAGCTACATCTTTAAAGACTTTTTTCCCCCCTCAGCAAACAGTCTTTGTGTCTTATCGGTTTCTCGGGATGGCTAAAATGGATTCTTTGTTGGAATCTGCAGAAGTCAGTAAGCAAACAGAAGAACAGAAAAATTTCCACAGGCTAACCCAAATCCCCTAAGCACTTCATTTCCATGCACCCCCATCTCCACAGCACTTCTGTGTTTATCTTTATACTTGGTTGCTCCCTATCTTTGGAATTTACTTTGTCTGTTTCCCCCAGTACACTGTGAGATTTTTAAGGGCAGGGGATCATACCTACTGACTTTGTTGTGCTCTCCCTAGTGCATGGCACAGGTCTCTGCACAGAGTAGGCATGCAGTAAATAATATTGATTGATTGATAGTTCACCTATATATTTGATAGGCCTCAATTCTGCAGGCTCACAAACCATACCTACACCCCACTGAAAAGGGGCAGCATTGGCTTAGAAGAAAGAGCACAGGCTTGGGAGTCAGAGGATGTAGCATGGCTCAGTGGAAAGAGCACGGGCTTTGGAGTCAGAGATCATAGGTTCAAATCCCGGCTCTGCCAACTGTCAGCTATGTGACTTTGGGCAAGTCACTTAACTTCTCTGTGCCTCAGTTACCTCATCTGTAAAATGGGGATTAAAACTGTGAGCCCCCGCGGGACAACCTGGTCACCTTGTAACCTCCCTAGCGCTTAGAACAGTGCTTTGCACATAGTATGCGTTTAACAAATGCCATTATTATTATTATTATTACTATTATTATTATTATGTGAATTCTAGTCCTGGTTCTTCCACTTGTCTGCTGTGTGACCTTGGGCAAGCCACTTAACTTTTCTGTGCTCCAGTTGTGTCATCTGTAAAGTGGGGATGATGATGATGGTATTTGTTAAGCATTTACTATGTGCAAGGCACTGTTCTAAGCGCTGGGGAGGTTACAAGGTGATCAGGTTGTCCCACAGAGGGCTCACAGACTTAATCCCCATTTTACAGATGAGGTAACTGAGGCTCAGAGAAGTTAAGTGACTTGCCCAAAGTCACACAGCTGACAATTGGCAGAGCTGGGATTTGAACCTATGACCTCTGATTCCAAAGCCCGTGCTCTTTCCACTGAGCCACGGGGATGAAAACTGTGAGCCCCACGTGGGACAACCTGATGACCTTGTATCTAACCCAGTGCTTAGAACAGTCCTTGGCACGTAGTAAGTGCTTAAAAAATACAATTATTATTGTCATTATTATTTATTTGTATTAGTGTTTGTCAACCCCTCTAGACTATAAGCCCATTGTGGGCAAGGAACATGCTTACTGACTCTGTTGTAGTGTAATCACTCAAGTGCTTAGTGCAGTGCTCTGGACACAGTAAGCACTCAATAAATACCATTGATTGATCCATCGTTGTGTTATTTATTGAGCATTTACTCTGTGGAGCACTGTACTTAGTCCTTGGGAGAGTAAAGTATATGGTTAGTAGACAGGATCCCTGCCCTTTAGGAGTTTAGAATCTATTGGAGCTTGGCCAGTTTTCAGTGTCTTCAAGACTTAAATCCGGGCATAGTAGCACTCTGATGGCTTTCTAGCACAGAGAGAACTTGGAGAAAAGAGATAATTTACTGAAAATGGGTCAGGCTTTAGTTCATTACTGGAATTATATGTGTTTTTGAATCAAAGTTTATCACAATCCATCTCATCAGTAGTTGACGGTTGGGCTCAAATGCTAGAGGTCCCAGACATTTGTTAGTTGTTTTTAAATGCTCTTTGTTTTCATAGAGAAAAGTTCAAAGGGTATTTTTACATCTGCAGGTGTAGCCAGCTCTTTATGAAGGAGACAAGATTGTTAATGAAATGTTTTTTTCCCCCAAAGATTTGCACTGAAACTAGGGCTAGAAAAGGTTTAAACATTTTTGTTTTAAGGTGATAACATGTACTTGCCCATTTCTCAAGCCTAAAAATAAATAATAATAATGGCATTTGTTAAGTGCTTACTATGTGCAAAGCACTGTTCTAAGTGCTGGGGGGGCATACAAGGTGATCAGGTTGTCCCATGTGGGGCTCACAGTTTTAATCTCCATTTTACAGATGAGATAACTGAGGCCCAGAGAAGTTGTGACTTGCCCAAAATTGCACAGCTGACAGTGGCGGAGCCGGAATTAGAACCCGTGACCTCTGATTCCCAAGCCCACGCTCTTTCCACTGAGCCACGCTCCTTCTCTCTCAGAAGTAATTAAAGCAACTTCTTAAGGTCTTAACTCAGGGCAGATTAGGCTGAGTCTATAAAGTGTGTGGCAACAGGCATCTGCTGTTCCTTGCCAAGCTAGAAGAAGTGTGAAGATTAGGTGGAAAAGCAAGGCCTAGACACTGTTGGATTGGGTGGTGGGCATAAGGAGGAGATGAGGGGAATAAAATGGGAACCCCGAGGGGACAAATGTTCATTGGAAAATCTCCCAAATCAGGAATCTGCAAATAGATTTCTGTTAGTTGGTGTCATTTTTCAGTGCAGTTGCAGAGCCTGTCTTTACACACAGTCCAGCCTGTTGGTTGTTAATTCTTGGGAGTCCTTGCTTTTAAATCACAATTAAATTTGCATTGGTCTGTGCATTCTTGCTAGGATCCATGGATAAATTAGCTCCTCAAAGAGCCTGCGTTTGCATATTTGAAGCTCGACTTTTATCTCTTCAAGATTGATGCTTGTACCTTGTCGAGGCAGCCTCAAGGCATCCTTTGAAATCAGTTTATGCGCCAGGTCCAGCCCGGCCCTCCCCTTCTTGCCAAGGTTCTTTACTGATGTCATGCAGTGGGCTATCTCTGAAGCACACCCAGCCAAAGGAAGTGTGGCTTTCAGAGGCTTGTTTTTGCTGATCCCTCTAGCTTCTGTCTGACTTCAGCAAATTACCTGTACGTACAGGTCTCAGTATAGAAATCTACCCACATGTACATATGTCTGTCAGCTGAATCACTCTGGTTGTGTGATAACTTGGATAGTCATTCAGTAGTGTTTATTGAACAGCTATATGCAGAATGATAAATAATAATAATTACGGTATTTGAGTGTTTGCTGTGTGCCAAGCACTGTACCAAGTTCTGGGATAGATAAAAAAAAGATCAGGTTCCACAAGGGATTCACAGTCTAAGAAGGAGCGATAACAGATATTGAATCCCCATTTTTCAGGTGAGAAAATTGAGGTACAAATAATTTAAGTGACTTGCCCAAAGCCACACAGCAGGTAAGTGGCGGAGCTGGGATTAGAACCCAGGTCCTCTGCCTCCCAGCCCTTGCTCTTTCTACTAGCCCTTGTTGCTTGCTTCTCACTGGCAGTAAAGTATAATGCCAAGATTAGATGAGGAGGGTGGTGATGTCATCTCTGGGAAAGGTAGATGGAGGAGAGGATTTTGGCGAGAAAGTGAGGAATCCTATTTTGAATATGTTTGAACTTGAGATGGCAGTGGGACATCCAGGAAGAGATGTCCTGGAAGTAGAAGGAATAGCGTGATTGCAGCAAAAGAGAGAGGTCAGGCCTTTAAAGTATTTAGTCACCTTGCCCTGCCTACCTTAAATCACTGCTCTCCCACTACAACCCAGCCTGTACACTTAGCTCCTTTAATGCTAACTTACTCACTGTGCCTCAATCTCATCTGTTTCGTCACTGACCTCTTGCTCATGTCCTGCCACCGGTCTGGAAAGCCCTCTGTCTTTATATATGACAGACAGTTACTATCCCTACTGTCATAGCCTTATAGAGGGCATATCTCCTCCAAGAGGCCTTCCCTGACTAACCCCTCATTTTCTCTTCTCCAACTCCCTTCTGTGTCACCTTTATACTTGGCATTTGCACCCCTTTTTCACCTTTCCCTCAGCATTTATGTACATATCTGTAATTTATATATGTATATTAATGTCTGTGTCATCCTGTATAGACTGTGAGCTCGTTGTGAGCAGGGAATGTGTGCACACTGTTAAGTGCTCAATAAATATGATTGATCAATTTATAGTGATGTGGATTTGGTAGTTCTCCTCATAGAATTGGGAGTTGAATCCAGAGGGGTGGATGTGAGTGTAAAATTGAGAGGAGAAGAGGAACAGAACAGAGCCTTGAGGAACACCCATGAGTATAGATTGGAAGGCAGTGGAAGAGCTGGCAACAGAGTGAGAAAGATTGGTAAGCAAGATAAGAGGAAAACTAGGAGAAAATGGTGTCAGAAAAAAGCAGTGCAAGACAGTGTTTACAGAAGTAGGCAGCAGTCTTCAATTTCCTAATGTCTGTCTCCCTCTCTAGACTGTAAGCTTGTTGTGGGCAGCGAACATATGTGCCAACTCTGTTATACTGTACTCTCAGAACAGTGTTCTGCCCACAGTAAGTGCTCAATAAATGATTGAATACATCTGATCATTCGAGAGAGATTAGGACGGAGTAGAGTCTGTTAGATTTGGCAAGGAGGAGGTCATCGGCAACCATAGAGGGAGCAGTCTCAGTGGAGTGGTGGAGGTGGATCGGAGAAGATCAAGAAGGGAGGTGGAGGGGAAGAAGTGGAAGTTGCAGGTGTACGCAGCCTGTTCAAGGACTTTGGGCCAGAATGGAAGACGGAGATGGTGTATGGTGCAGTGGGGGTCCAGGGAAGGTTTCCTTTATTGATAAGGAAGGAGTCACCTGAGAGTGAGTGGTTGAAACTGGCAGTCAGCTGCTTTTGGTTTTAGGAGTTAGTACAATGCAGGTGGTATTAGGTTTGAGGTGTGTATGCTGTCTTGGGATTCTTATATGGGTCTGGGCAGTTCACCCTAAATTAATGCAAAGAATCTTCTTTCTATCCATTCCTACCAACCACCTTCCAGGCAGAAGGAGCAAAGTGGAGGGAAGGTGCAGGTTTGAGGCAGAGATGAGTACCCATTTCTCAAATTTACAAGTTCCTATTGATGGCTCTGCACACACAGTAAGTGCTCAATAAATACGATTGAATGAATGATTAAGGCACTGCCAGTTCTGGTCAAATCCTTCCCCAGAAATCCTTGGCAACAGAGACTAAGGGGAAAAATTTCAAACAAGCTAGGAAAAAAATTAAATACCAATTCCTTATCTGAAAAGCCATAGAGAAATAAGCTTTGTGTGTATTTATGTGTGTGCAAATAGCCGTTTCATTTTCCTTCTAGCCAACTGGGCAGAAACTACTTGGATGTCCTTTTTATTCAACTGTTTTTAAAATCCTGCCCAACTCGGAATATTATAAAAGCATTTTGTGGGGTGATTCAATCATAGTAAAATAGAAAAGCTTTCTGAATAACAGTTTTTTCCTTAAGTAATTGACTGATCAATGTATATGGCTACAGTTAAAGAGGGACTGCACCAGACCTTTCTCCATTATCCAGGAGCTGATTATGCAGTTGAGGGATGATCCAATCCCTCCTTGCTGCAGTTCCTTTTCATTCCTGCTGCCTGCCAAAGGAGTAATTTTATTGCTCATTTTGCACCTCCAGTGGGAGGGGGAGGGGGAGGTTGAACTTCATTCAGCCTATTTTTTGTTTTGTTTTTAGATGGTATGATACAATAGTTGATAGGGAAGAACATAAGAAGGTGCTGGGTAAAATTAGGTTTTTGGACATTCTGGGATAAGCAATGTAGTTTAGTGAAAAGGGCCTGGGCTCAGTCTTCTCATATGTAAAATGGGAATGAAATACAAGTTTTCCTACTCCCTTCGACTGTGAGACCCATGTGGGACAGGGACTGTGTCCAACCTGATTGTGTATGTGCTTACTGTAAGTATTATCTTGAAGAAGCAGCAGGGCTTGAAATTGTAATCATGGGCTGAGGAAAGGTGGCGTGGGCAGGTTCACCTGACTGTGATAGAAAATACTTTTAAGCCAAATGGAGGAGGAGGATTTGATTGGAAAAGCAGGAACTTGATAGTTTTGGAACTTACAGAAGAGTCCGCCTTGCTTTGGAGCCATCCAGTGTACACAGCAGGCGATGGAGAAAGTTAGGTAGCATAGGTAGCAAGGGATTCAAGAGTACACTTTATACGTGGGAGTGTTTATTTTAGGAAGATTTAACTTTCACAGTGGGCAGCTGGGGTAAAAGCAGAGCATCCTCAGAAAAATAAAACCCTTTATTCACTCAGCGCTTTTTTATGGCATTTGTTAAGCACTTACTATGTGTCGGGCACTATACTAAGCACTGGAGTAGGTACTAGATCAGCAGGGCAGATGCAGTCCATGTCTCACTTGGAGCTCACAGTCTTAATCCCCATTTTGCAGATGAGGAAACTGAGACGCAGAGAAGTGAGATGACTTGATCAAGGTCAGGTAACGGAGAAGTGGAGGAGTCAGGAGTAGAACCCAGGTCCTTCTGACTCCCACTCTCCTAGGAAAGGTTTTTTATATTTTAATATCTAGTTAGATCCTTATGAAAAATAAAGCAGGACTGTTCTTTCTGTCGTGGATGTCAGCAAGACAAAGCTTGCTGATGACATTGACCATCCTGGCTTAAACAGAGTGACTGGAAATTTATTTTTCTCCTTTTCCCCTCAGAGGAACTAATTTTCTATCCTTACCTCAAATTTAGGAATCAATTGGACATTCCCATTAATCTTACAAAGTGAAGCGTGTCATGTGTAGAGACTTATTTCTGTCTGTGTAAGTTTTTACTTCTAGGTTTGAGCACCTAGGTAATGCCTCAACTGAGGGAGTGAATTGAAATTGGAGGAGGAAGAGGAAGGCACACAATCCCCTCAACCCAATCCCATCAAGGTGTCGTTCACTGGAGTGGTTGAGACTCTCAGTTTTCTGTCCACAAGCCAGCACAACCAGTTTTGGTAATGTTAACCAAGGATAATTAGGACTCAACAGGGTTCCAGTTGCTTGAGTTTGTGGGAATTTAAAAATGTGCTTCCTGTGTCCTCTTTGCCATTTGCCTGCTCTGTGATCTTGAACCAATCACATAACTTCTGTATACTTCAGATTCCTCATCTGTAAAATGGGAATGAAATACCTGTTCTCTCTCTCCTTTTAGATGTATACCGTCTGTGGGACACAGTTGGTGTGTGACCTAATTATCTTGTAACTATCCCAGTGCTAAGCACACTATTTAACACATAGAAAGTGGTTAATAGGTACCACAATTCTTTTTATTTTTCCTCTGTCATCAGCTTATGGCCTCCTTAGCACTTACTAACACCTCCAACCAGAAAGTGGGCAGTGGCGAGGAAGCCCACTTAAACCCAAATAAGTCATCTTTACTCCTTGTCAGTAACTCTGCTCAAAGGCTCAACACAGATAAAGGTTGAGGCCCATGGTTGACCTGAGACATTTGGACTTTCAGTTAGTGGGCTCTGCCCATGCCTCATTAACATCTCTTAGTAAGAGATGGCCCAGAGAATATGAGTCCTTGCAAAACTGCAGCCTTTCCATTTTCTTTTGTTAATGGATATTTAATTTACTAGGAAAACAACTGAACTGGAAGGGAGTGTAGTCATTTGGAGTCCCAGAGCAGGAATGAAAATGACAACTTAACTCTAAAATTCTTTATCTTGTAGCTAATTTGCCAAGATTGCTTTTTCACTGTAGCCTTGAATAAATCAACAAACATGATGTGCATTACAGGTTCACAAAGCATTTTCCATCTGAGGTGTGCTGGTATCAGAAATGAAGCCCCACTATTTCTGGATTGAGTGCAGTTCTTTATTTCAGTTATTAGTCCCCCAGAGAGCTTCCATTTATCACTATTGACACTGAATGAAATGGAATGCATTTCCTTCTTCACCGTCAAAACAAACACCTACTTTTCTAGGCCTCACTTGTCCCCCCCACCCTTCCTTTTTTTTTTGGAAAGCAT
Source organism: Tachyglossus aculeatus (assembly GCF_015852505.1). Lineage (NCBI taxonomy): Eukaryota > Metazoa > Chordata > Mammalia > Monotremata > Tachyglossidae > Tachyglossus > Tachyglossus aculeatus. Next base: position 52,836,211 of record NC_052074.1, on the reverse strand, counting down.
AAAGTTTAGATACAAAATGCATTTCATGTGGTGCTCAGAGTACCTTCTTAGCAACTGATAGCTTGTTCAGAAACATCTGTTTTTGTTCTGTTCCTTCCGCGGCTTGAACAGATCAATCAATCAATCAATCGTATTTATTGAGCGCTTACTATGTGCAGAGCACTGTACTAAGCGCTTGGGAAGTACAAATTGGCATCACATAGAGACAGTCCCTACCCGATAGTGGGCTCACAGTCTAAAAGGGGGAGACAGAGAACAGAACCAAACATACCAACAAAATAAAATAAGTAGGATAGAAATGTACAAGTAAAATAAATAAATAAATAAATAAACAGTAATAAATATGTACAACCATATATACATATATACAGGTGCTGTGGGGAGGGGAAGGCGGTAAGGCGGGGGGGTGGGGGGGGGGAGAGGGAGAGGAAGGAGGGGCTCAGTCTGGGAAAGCCTCCTGGAGGAGGTGAGCTCTCAGCAGGGCCTTGAAGGGAGGAAGAGAGCTAGCTTGGCGGATGGGCAGAGGGAGGGCATTCCAGGCCCGGGGGATGACGTGGGCCGGGGGTCGATGGCGGGACAGGCGAGAGCGAGGTACAGTGAGGAGATTAGTGGTGGAGGAGCGGAGGGTGCGGGCTGGGCAGTAGAAGGAGAGAAGGGAGGTGAGGTAGGAGGGGGGCGAGGTGATGGAGAGCCTTGAAGCCCAGGGTGAGGAGTTTCTGCCTGATGCGCAGATTGATCGGTAGCCATTGGAGGTTTTTGAGGAGGGGAGTGATATGTCCAGAGCGTTTCTGGACAAAGATAATCCGGGCAGCAGCATGAAGTATGGATTGAAGTGGAGAGAGACACGAGGATGGGAGATCAGAGAGAAGGCTAGTGCAGTAGTCCAGACGGGATAGGATGAGAGCTTGAATTAGCAGGGTAGCGGTTTGGATGGAGAGGAAAGGGCGGATCTTGGCAATGTTGCGGAGCTGAGACCGGCAGGTTTTGGTGACGGCTTGGATGTGAGGGGTGAATGAGAGAGCGGAGTCGAGGATGACACCAAGATTGCGGGCTTGTGAGACGGGAACAGATGTATCATTACTTTTACATGCCAAGCTGGAGGCACTTTTGTTCAGCCATACCTGTGAATCTGAGTTAGCAGAATTGTGTTTCTGTCAAGAGAATCTATTTCCTGCCAGCCAAATTTGAGCTTAGCAATTTTCCGTACAATCAGCTCAGCATTGTCCTTCCAAGAGTCTTCCTACAAAGGAGATAGGTGTCAAAGAAGGATTCTGGTTTTCATCAGTTTTTTACTTTTACCAGGGTGATGAAGGAAAGGGAAAGCAGATGGGAACAAACTTCGAAAAGTTTTGGATGGTGGGAGAATGGGATTCAAACCCCACTGTTGCCCAGTTCCTTCTGTCAGCTGACAGTTGAGCTGACATTTGGCCTGCTGGGATTTTTAACTAAAAGGGAATTCAGGGCCCAGGCCTGCATCACAATAATCCAAACTGAACAGAATTCAGAGGGAGCTGGCTGTAAGGGGAAGATGTCCCAGAGATTCAGTGAGAACTTTGCTTCAATGAGTAAACTCCATCAGAATAACCAACCGGTATGAGTTCCTGGAGACACATTGAATCATTCATTTGGCCCCCAGAAGAGTTATTCTGGATCCCTTGGCATGTTGATGTTAGTAGTAATGGTATTTATTGTGTGCTTACTCTGTGCAAAGCACTGTATTAAGCACTGGGGAAAAATGCACAGGTGAAAATTACATGTGGTCTCTGGCCCTCAAAGGTTTCTCATAATCTAAGAATATGGACAACACAGGCCGCAGCCAAGGGTGGACTGTAATCCAGGCCATTTCATGGAAAGCTAAGACAGTTGAGCAGTAAAATTAAGATCATTTGGAAAGTTCCTCATTAATAACCATGGCTGAAAATAATACCTTGTATTTGCTTTGTCTTCCAGCTATTTTTCTGAAACCTAATGAGAGAGGTTTGTTATCAAGTGTCTTTTTAATGACAAATATCCCTTCTCCTTACAGGATTTGCTACAGTTTAAAAATGACTAGAAATGCCAAGTGTTTGTTATTTCCCAGTAAACTTATGTTCCAGGTTCAGTCAGTGTTGAGTGTCCATTGGATGCTGGAAGCTATACTTGTAGTGGCGAGGGAATACAAAGAAGGAACAAGACAGTTCCACCCCTCAAGGAGTTTATCAGGAATAAAGGTCAAAAGTGTTTGTGGATATGAGACCCCAGAAACATGACTGATGGAGAGATGCATGGTGCCTGTGGAAAATTGGAGGGTTAGAGAGATCTGGGATGATCTGAAAAGGTGCATTTCTATCAGTTTGGTTGATTGGTTGTCCACCCTGAGAGCTTTGGCCCTTCTAATTATGGAAGATGTTGACAGGACAATATTTAATGTATTTTTGTTTGATTTAAAAAAAGTGCATCCTGGGTTTCTTTTTCTGGGAGCTCCATACATCAATCAATAGTATTTAATGAGCATCTACTGTTCGACTGTTTCTGGAATTCAGAGTAAACCAAGAAAGAATGAACACATCTTTTAATTTTTCACAATTTGAGTTTGTCAAAAAGTGGCATAGTGTACTTGTAAGGGTTTGGTTTCACAGAATGTGCTAATGCCACTGTGTATATATATATGTAAACATCAGTATGTCCAGTGTAAAATGGTTTGGGGACTGTTTTTGAAAACTGTAGACAAAGGTGGAATTCCCCTGCAGCACTGCTTAAAGCATTTCTAATTTTTCCAAAAAGGTTTTATGTAAGGCTGCATTTTGTAGCCTTGTCATGTTGCTTAGTGAAAATGAAATACTGCAAATACTTTTGGTGCAGTGTTCCATTTAAGAACTGCTGAATGGAAGCTGTCTATATTTTTATAGGCAGCTTTGATTCCACAAAATCAAAGCGATTGCTACATCTTTTAGGGTGCTTTGCGTATTGAGCTCAGTGGTAGATTTAAATAATGACAGGAGGGGTTTCAGGTTTTTTTTTTGGACACCTTGCTCTGCCTCATTTGATTACATGGGCAGTAACCTCCTCTTGATAACTTGGTTATATGCTGTTAGATGAACACACCAGGGTGACGTGTTCGTTGAGGTTAGAATAACCTTCCTTCATCATTTTACTGAATCTCTGTCCTACCCAACCTCATACTACTGGGTAATGTTAACAAAGTCCAAAAAACTCCAGGCTGAGGGCAGAATTTGCTTTTGCCATCTGCCGGGTAATGAAATTCTAATTTTCTGCTATGTTCATCGAGAGGCGTGGTTTTTTTATGGTATCTTTCCCTTGTCTGTCAAATAGTCCAGCTAATTCTAGCGACACCACTCCGTAGATGTAGGAGACAGGCTGTAGTTTCAGATGTTGTTTTTCCTCTTTATTTGCCCCCAAACCTCTCTTTCATGATGAGCTGCCTTTGGTGGCAGATTACAATATGCTTAGCTCTTTGTCAACAATATTCTCTTTCTAGATGCCAGCAGTTCTGTTTTTCTTTCTCTTTCATTACCTGCACACTTTAATGATTTACACAACTTGCTCATATATGTTCTTTGTTCTGGCAAGACTGAAGGTTCCCATTGTTTTTGTTACTAGCTACAGTAACAGATCAGTTTGGCACCTCCCTTGCAAGCAGCTTCGATTCTTGAAGACAATAGAAGCAAAATTGGTTGTTTAGTTTTTTTGTCTCTGAGTCGTTGGCATTGTGCTTTCTCACCCTTACGTGGTAAATGTCATATTGGAGGTTTGATGGGATGAAAACAGGCCAAGAGATCTATTTTACCTCTATATTTTATGTTGCTTTAAAGTACGGTGTATCTCCAACCCTGTAGAATGGTCTCTATTATCGCTCTGCTCTTTCATGCTGGGTTTCCAAAGTAACAGAGCTCCACTATAATTATCTCGAGCACAGCATTTATCGTGCTTAATGTTTTCTCCTTCAGACCGTGTTACAAAGAGGTAAAGAATGTGTACGTCAGGTGGCTAGCTCAGCTATTCAGAGTAATGGATATGCCTCATTCGATCAGTCCACATTTCTCTGGAATTCAGTTTAATTGTCATTAGAATGTTTTCATACTTAGCCAAAAGCCCTTTCCTGAATTCCAGCCTTCTAGATCCCATATTTATTCAAGGGGGAGGAAATGAGTGAGGGGCTGAATCAATCAATTGAATGGTATTCGAACGCTTACTGTATGTAACCAGTATCCTAAGCACTCGGGGTAGCACAGTAGAGTTGGTAGGTATGATCCTTGCCCTCAAAGAGCTTACACCTATTAATGACTCATGCTTGTTACTGATGGGTAAAGCTGTGCTCGTATCTGTGTTCTAAGGAAAGACAATGAAGTTTTAACACTCTATAAAATAATAATAATATAATAATAATTGTATTGGAGTGCTTAATGTGAGCCAGGCACTGTACTAAGTGCTGGAATAGATACAAGCAAATTGGGTTGGACATAGTCCCTGTCCCACATGGGGCTCACAGTCTTAATCCCCATTTTACAGATGAGGAAACTGAGGCATAGAAGAGAGATGAGGTGACTTGCCCAAGGCCACACAGCAGGTGAGTGGCAGAGTGAGGATTAGAACCCAGGTCCTCTGATTCCTAAGATCTTGCTCTATCCATTGGGCCACAGGATCAATCCATCCAAGAAACATTGGAATTCAATAAATAGATTCTAAGCTCCTCCATTAGATGACAGAGCTCTTTGTGGGCAAGATCATGTCTGCCTACTCTGTTGTATTGTACTCTCCCAAGGGCTTAATACCATGCTTTGCTCACAGTACTTTCACAATATCATTGGTTAACTAAATTGTGTCAAGAGGGTCTGAGGTTTAAAGGTCATTTCATTGATTGAAAATTTAGCTGGATGTTCAGGATACCCAATGGAAATGGCTCATTTTTCATCCTACTTGTTACAGTGGAAGCTCCTTATGGGCAGAGACTGTGGCACTGCCTTCTCTTTTATTTAAAAATGCTAGTGCAGTACATTGACCCATGGGTGCTCAATATATGCTGTTACCACTACTGTTATGTGGCTATATCAGTAAGATTACGTACTCTTCTAAGTGAGAGCACAGCGTGTGGGAAATTACCCAGAGGAAAACCCAGTGGTCTAGTGAAAGCACATGAACTAGAAGTCAAAGGTTCTAATTCTGGCTCAGCCATTAGCCTGCTGGATGAAATTGGGCAAGTCACTCAATTTCTCTATGCTTCAGTTTCCTCATCTGTAAAATGGGAATTCAGTATCTGTTCTCCCTCCCCCTTGGACAATGAGCCCCATGTGCGACAGAGATTGGGCCTGATCTGATTGGTACAATGGTTAGCACACAGGAAGCACTTACCAATCAATTGATCGTATTTGTTGAGCACTTAATGTGTGCAGAGCACTTAATGTGTACAGAGCATTGTAGTAAGTACTTGGGACAGTACGGTACAACACTTGGTCTATGCAATCCCTGCCCACAAGGACTTTACAGTCTTCAGATATGACAATTATTTTATTATTATTATTACTGCCCTTGCTTAATTTGTCCTTATATTGTGAGAAAGAATATGAGTATCAGTAAATGAGATTCAGAATCCATCCACCTATTTGACCAATTAAAATCACTCAGTGAGTGCTGCCTTTCATAAAACTTCTATATATTAGTCACTAAAAACTGACCAAAAACTAGAAATTCTCTGTGCTTGCCCCCTAGGAGTTCACATGGTCAAAATTTTGAACTTCTTCCATAAACCTTTGGAAGAACTGGTTATTAAAGGACTTATTCCAACGTTGAACTTGTCAGATTTGGCAATTTTTTGTTTTTCTCCCCAGGAGGCTCACTTAACTATGAAGTCAGATACCTAGAAGTAAAGCCTAGAATGAAGAGAAGTTGGTTAACTGATCTTAAAAGGTCAAAACACGATGGGATCCCAACAGCTCAAAAGAATTTGCATATAGCAGTCACTGTAGGGTTTTTGGGGAAGTCAAGGCTTCCACTGGAAAATACTGTCTTCGTATTAGAACAGCACGATGGCTGCCGTCCTTCGTAGTTCAACTTTTAAAATCACAAGAGGAAACGGTTTCAAAGGTTTAAGTGCAAAAATGCCAAGAACAAGCTGCATGGTGAACTTAAATTCAGAATCTAGTTGCAAGAAGGTGGTTTTCATGACATGAGCGGTTGGTTTGAGTCCAAAAGCTGTCATTGTCCAGGGCTTAAAATCTGAATCGTGATCCATTTGAAGAAGCCTGCCTTGGGACTTGCTATCTCCCTTGGGAGAATCGGCACTTACTAGGTAAACTAAATCCAATTTGGACTATTTGAAAAAACCACAGGAGACAGGACTGGCTTTGTCAAAGAACCAGGAGATTCCCCTGTATGAAGGCTGATATGAGCAGGCTAGGGGGTGGGGTGGAATTTGAGGAGCAGAGACGCCTTTCTAACATTAGCTGTCACCCTTTGGCTCCCAAGTGCCAGTGTGAACACACCAGTTGAGAATTTGCCTGGTATCCAGTGGGCTGGTTCCATTTGGCCTGGCTATCACATCAGCTGGTACCTCTTGGGTTCCTTAGCCAGTGGGACTTAGGTTTTCTCCAATTCTCTCAAGTCATCATGTCCCAAGGAGTTTGTGGGACTCTGAGTCATTTTTCTTTACAGCTGTTGAATTTTTTCTACTAGTGGAATGGAGAGAGTCATTTGGGAGTGCCCTTTTGTTGTCTCCTGGTTTGCTTCTGTGCCATCATTCTCTAGAAATAGGATTTGACAATGCCACTGTCCTAACTGTAGATTTGTGAAAGTAATTGTTAAAAAAAAATCCCAGCTGTAATACTCTCTGGTTTCTAATATTTTCATATATTGGAAAATATCCTTTTGAGTGGATAAGTGCCCCAACACTTTTGCCTTTTGTGTTGAATGGTATTTCCTGAGGGACAAATGGAACCATACAGAAAACGAGCAGGAGACTTGAGGGCAACTAGTGTTACTGGAGCTTCAGGGAACCCGATCTCACCCTGGCTGGAGAGGTTCTTTGGTGCCCCTGATCTCAGGTTGCTCTGCCTTGCATGCAAGAACAGGGAAGCTCGGGCCTAGGAGTCAAAGGACTTCGGTTCTAATCCTGGCACCTCTGTGTATCTGCAGTGTGACCTTGGACAAGTCACTTAATTTCTCTGTGCCTCAGTTCCCTCATCTGCAAAATGGGGATTCAATACTTGTTCTCCCTCCTGCTTAGACTTGTGAGTCCTATGTGAGACCCAATTACCTTGTACCTATCCCAGTGCTTGGTATAGTGCTTGGCGTATAGTAAGTGCTTAACAATACTTCAATTATTATTATTATTATCATCATCATTATCATGATATTCTTTTGGTTTCCCCTTCTGTCCCAAGGAGAGCAATGGCAGCCAAACAGGCTTCCTAACCTGTGATTCTATTTTCATTTGGATTATTTTCTGCAAGTAATCAGAGGGAACATTCAACCAGAAGAATTTGAGTTGTTGTTCTCTTGCTTCCTGCTGCTGCGGGGGGATGATGACCTTTGACAGGTTTAAAAGGTTCTTTGTTGCACACTAATAAGAGTTATCTCCACTTACTCAAATTGGCCTTTTTTCCCTTTGTCTGCAATTGTAAACACAAGACATTTTGTTTAGATACAAGTAAATATAGCAAAGTGGGAAATAATACAAGCTTTCAAAAATGAAGTGAAAATGGCCACAGATTAGCCGATTTTATTTCCACAAAAGTATCCGCTGACAGTCAGTAAAGTGGCACAACCCTATAAATGTAGTAATGAAGGTCAAATGGCCTTAGTTTCTGGCATCAAACTCATGGCAGGTATAGAACAGGGCCGATATAGTGTCTCTGAATAGTTCCTGGAAGTGTCTTAGAGGGGTGAAGTTAAAGAGGTGACAGATATTATTGAATACTGTCTATCTCATCTACTCTCTTGAGTTTCCACCCTTTCAGGGAAGAAATTGCAGTCTAGTTCTGATGCATAATTTACAATTTCTTCTCTCTTGTTGCTAGTTAGCGGCATGGGGTGTATTATCATTGTAGCTGTAGCTTAAATTTCCCCCTATTTAATTGTACACACTAATGTCTTCTTTCCAGGTTGATTCCTATAGGCTAAGATTTATGCTGTATGTTTTCATAGTTCTCAGAAAATAATTAATTTAACTATCATATTAAAATTTTTGTTTTCCCTGTGCCATTTATTGCCTTTTTAATAAGCAATCTGTTTTTAAGATTTTGAAGTGCACTTTGGCATGCTTTTTTACAGTGCGTTGCCATCTTCAGTAAACTCCATTAAAATCCCTCATTAGATTAGAGTAGGTCTTAAATTCAGGTGCAGGTGAAAAAATATTTACAACCACACAAAGTGTTTTGCACTTTCTTAGACTGTATGCTCGCTTATGGGATAGAGACTGCATCTGACCTGATTAACTTTTCTCTACCCCAGCACATAGAACAGTGCTTGACACATAGTCCTTAACAAATATCACCTTTATTATTATCCTAAACTATTTCTTGGATTTTTTTTTAAATTGGAAAGTAAGTAAAAAGGGTTTTATGTATGTGTGGACCCGTACCTTATTAGGAGGTATGAGTGTTAACTTTGTATCTGCCATTGTTTTAATAAATAGAGTTAATAGCTAATATCAAACAACAAACCCTGGCGCCTTCTTGTAATGTATAAACATCCATTCAAACAGTCTGCACACTAAAACCATTTTGGATACAGCTAGTCTCACTGATGCTTAGAGCTACTAGCCTTGTATGTGTGTATATGCCTTATATTTCCATTGGAATTAGTGACTCTTCCTAGAATCTGCTCTCTGCTCTTTTTTTCCAGCAGAAAATGGCTTCTCTGTATTTTCCATTCCACACAAGATAAATTTCTAGGCAGTCTGTTATGGACAGATGTCATTGTCTATATTGGGTTGACCTTGTATTTATATGCTACATTGCATTGCTTATTTCTCCATGTTTGGTGGGGGTTTTTAAATGAGAAAATTTTAGTCTTAGGCTCCCTCTAAGCCATCTCATTCTTGTGAAGGTTTGCCTTTTTGACTGTAAAGACCCTCGGAAAGTAGAGACTATGGATCACTTCTCTTCCTATGTTCAATAATTTGAAATAATTAAGGAAGACTGTTTATAACCTAAACACCAGCATGGCTGCTGATTATCATGCTGTGCTCTAAGCAATCTCATGAGTCTCCTAAATGCTGCAAGATGTGTCAAGAATAGTCTGATGCTATTTTGTTTGGCTTAAGTAGGCTGAGCAGAATCCTGGGAAAGCATGCATTAAGTCAGGTTCTGGAAAAGAGCAAGGTATCACCAGAAGGGAATTTGATTTTTTGATTTACGGTTTAGCTCCTGGATGCTCCTAGAGAGCTTCATTAGGCTGCCTGATTTCCATGTGTCTGCCCTGTCAGCAGTATGTGTTTTCATGCACCTCTGTGTGCATTTCTGAATGTTTCTGTGTCTAACACTTTATGCATCACTCCATATAAAAGTGAATTTTTTTATGAGTTCGAGAGGTAGGATGTGACCTCTTTCTCCTTTAGGGTGGCCACTTTCCAAACTGTTTCACTCTACTCCATCACAGACCTCGGCTTACTATAGTAAGGCAGAGAACAAAATAGTTTCCTAGGGGGTGGGGTGAGTTGAGTTGTGTGGCCTTTTTGATGTCTAATAACAGTTTACCCCGAGCTCATAATTGGTGGTTCAGTGGGCAATCTGTGGGACGAGTAAGAAAATGAGGGAAGATTTTGCTTTTGACAGTGCAAGTAGTAAAGAATGGCTATTTTTGTTTTAATAGGTCAGAAGAGTGCCTGGATCAAGTGGTCATCTTCATAAGACTGAAGACGGAGACTGGGAGTGGAGTGACGATGAAATGGATGAAAAGAGCGAAGAAGGGAAAGCTGCGTTTTCTCAGGAAAAAGTAGGTGGCATTTTTGTTTGAGTTTGAAGCCTTAACAAGCGATAGTGGAGCTAAATGATTTGTTTCAGTTTCACTTCTGCAACATATAAAATGAAGCTGGGTCTGTTTTTTGCCCTTGAACTCTGTTTCCTTGTCTTACAGTCACGAAGAGTAAAAGAAAATGAAAACCCAGACGTGAGTGTTTTGTGTTATTTGCCTTTTATTTCCTATACACTTTTGGGGTCTGATTGCTGGTATGAGTGAACTGGAGGGAGACTGCTTCCAAAACAGGATCAGCCTTTAAGGGAAATTACAACCCTGGGGATTAGTTTTCAGTAAGTCATAAATTAAAAAGGACAAGAAATTCAGCCTGAATATTCCTGTCTTGATCGGCTAAGTCTCCTATGAGGCTTAACTAGGCAAGGAACACTCTTATCAATAGCTTCTCTTTGAAGCTTGGCCATTTTTTCAGCAACTTTTGTTCTTGTTAAATATCCCCCCCTTCCTGTAGACCGATGATGGCTGTTTTTCTTAACAGTTTAGGGGTCTCTCAGAGGAAACCTGAGCTTGTTAGTGTGCTTTCAATAGTCCATCCAGCTAGTCAGTAGTATGTTTGCATGGAAACACATCTCCCAAAAAGAAGAGGCAAATAAATTGAATCAATCAATAATATTTATTTATATAAATAGTAGTATTTACTATTGTCAATCAATATAGTATAGTAAACCAATAGTATTTAGCATTAACTGGGGCAGAGCATTGTACTAAGTGTTTGAGACAGTACTAAATACTAGAGTTAGTAGATGTGATGCCTGCTCTCCAGGAGAAATCCAAGTTCCAGGCTCCTTGACCCATTTTTGGGTGTTTCCCTCCTGTATCACCTGGTTAGCTCCAACACTTTTGGATCAGAAGACTTTACCTATTGATGAAATGAAGCAACGCACTGGGTAATTTGGGTTAATCTGAGGTAGTGGGACTTTCCAAATTCTGGGGCATTGGTGGAACGATCTAATCACACGAGCTTCTCCTTCCGCATCACTTGATTCCTTTCCTACTTGATTTTTGCCCACCCAACATTCTGCTTCCCCTGGACTTGTTCTGCCACCCCTTGTTTCTGCGTCTCTTTTTCCACTACCTGTCTCCACTCTCCTTGTCTGTGTCGTCTTCAAATGCTCTTTTCCCCTATGTTCAGAGCTAAAGGGAAAGGCAGATTGCACAACCACAAGCCATGTAAACATTCACCAGATTAAGCCTGGCTCTGGAAACTCATGGACCACTTTTTCTAGGAAAGTTGTAATGATTCCCATCTAACTGAAATGGATTCCCAAGGAGACAGTCATATCCCTAAAAAAATGGAATGGGGATGAACACAGGATTCTACCCAGATGTTCCACAGCTGGTCCAGAACACATGAATGGTAATGATACAGTGACCCACTCTTCAAATTTTAGACAGTGTGACAACAAGGTCGGTGTAGTCAGTCAGTTCTTCCATAACACATGATTTTGCTACACATCGGGGTAGAATGTGGCTGTAGGACTGGGGAATGTTCTTACAATGTGCACCTGGATGTTAAGTGTTACGAAGGAATGGTTTGACATGCCACAGTTTTGGACAAGGAGTGAGAACTACAATGTGAGTTATCAGAGAACTAACTATACTGAAGTTTCTTAAATTTAGCCAATAATCTGCTCAGTTCGAACATTGTGAGACCCAAGCACAGAGCTAAATTTCTGGCTGTTATTTGGAGAATAGAGAAAGAGAATCAGGGCCGAAGAGAAACTGGAGATTGCCTAAGATGTAAAGTTCCCATTAGAAGTTGGGTTCTTCCTGAAGGTCCTAATTCCTGGAAAGAATTGTGGAATATTAATAATGCTAATAATCATCATATGATGATGATAATTGTATATAATAATTTTGGCATTTGTTAAGCACTTACTATGTGTAAAACACTGTTCTAAGCGCTGGGGAGGATACAAGGTGATCAGGTTGTCCCATGTGGGGCTCACAATCTTAATCCCCATGTTACAGGTGAAGTAACTGAGGTGCAGAGAAGTTAAGTGACTTGCCCAAAGTCAGACAGCTGACAAACAGCAGAGCCGGGATTTGAACCCATGACCTCTGACTCCCAAGCCTGTGCTCTTTCCACTGAGCCACGCTGTTTCTCTATATCCTAAGCACTCACTATGTGTCAAACTAGAGAAGCATCATGGCTTAGTGGAAAGAGCATGGGCTTGTGAGTCAGGTTGTGGGTTCTAATTCCGACTCCACCACTTGTCAGCTGTGTGACTTTGGGCAAGGCATTTAACTTCACTGTGCCTCAGTTACCTCATCTGTAAAATGGGGATTAAGACTGTGAGCCCCACCTGAGACAACCTGATAACCTGAAAAATTTCTTTTCTTCTCTTGGTATTTGTTAAGCACTTACTATGTGCCATGCAATGCCTAAGTGCTGGGGTAGATACAAAGGTAAGGACCCAGGGGGTTGAAAGTCTGCTATGCAGCTAGGTGCACTCTGCTAGAGAACCTCGCTACCTAGATAAGGGGGGGGAGAGAGAGAGGGACACTCTGAGTGAGAGTGCGAGCGACAGTCTAAGAATTCTAAATTGACAGTTTGGCCTTCTGGTAGGAGAGCTCTGCTTCTACAGATGGAATATTCATTCATTGCATTGTACGGAAGGTGAGAAATTAGGTCCAAATTGAGGGTGTAGGAAGTGCTGTTTGACCTGATTTGATCATTTAGAGGGAGTGTAAAAGGGAAGATTTTTTTACCTGTGGAGAGTGTTCCAGCCTGTCAGCTGCATTTATCTTCCTCTCCACTGAACCGGTAATTAGTTTCAGGAAAAGAGTTAGCGTTCTTTTTGGTACCTGTTCCTTGGGGATTAGCGTAAAGATTAGAGATGGGGAATTCTTGTTTTCATTCTTCTTAAATTCTGCTTCTCTTTAGTATCATTACATTTTTGCCTCGGGGCCAAGGTGACAAGAATTGGATTTGAGAGGAAAGCCTTTGGAGTATTCTACTAGTAGTACCCTTAGCTTTCAAATTTTGAGGGAAAATGCAGTCCAATAGTCTATGTATGTATATCCATGATGAGAAAAATAGTTACCTTTGTATGTGGTAGAGCTTTCTTTTGATTTGTTTTCAAGCTAGGGGTTGAAAGGTCCTGCAAGTCTCAGGCAACTATTCTTTAATTTTAAGGTGATTTGGTGATTTTACATTTTAGCCTTTTTTTCTACATTTACACTTACATTTTCCCTCATTGTAACAATCATCAAAAAACACATTTTCTTTCAACTTATTCCTCTTTAATGTAGTTTTGTTTTTGATAATTAAACTTTCACCACTTCAGACTGTATTGGGGTCATTTCACTAACTTCAGTATTCATTTATGGTTTACTAAAACTATGGGTTGCTCTCTTAATAGATATCAGTGAATGTCAGCAGTATTCCAGAGCAGATACAGTCTCTTTCTATACAGGATGCTCAGGTATGGTTTTTGGCTATCGATTTCAGTTAAAGATGTTTTTCAGGAGAGGTGACAGTATCCCAAGGATAGTAGTCGAAAAGTTGAATAACTTCAGTATGGTGATATCAAATCCCAATTTTGTAAAGTGTCTTTTCATGGAGCTGTGGAAAAGCTGTTGCTCTTTATCTCAATATATTCTACATTCAGGACATCCAACTTTTCAGTGGTAGAGGTAGGAGCAAATTTATTTTACATATCCCCTCAGATGCTGCTGTAGAGTGAAATAACAGGAATGGAACCAGATCATCTAATTACAGCCTAATAACATGGTTAATTAAGGGTTAGTTTGGAGAGTGGTTTACTGATCCAGAATCCAAATGTAATTTCCATCATTTTATGATTCTTTGGGCCTTGTACTTCTTTATGTTATATACTGTCCTGGCCTGGAAATATGGCCTCTTAAATAAGGGGAGATGAAGAGGCTCTCAAGCCTCCTTTATAAATTTATCTGTCAGAGACCCCTCACTAGGAATTTAGTTGTGTGGGATTCCAGAAGGCAGCATGACCTCGTTGTAAATCTTCTGGAGTAGAAATGAAATCATCATCTGTCTAGTCTCTCTCCACCAGACTAGTGGACAAGGTACTTAAGTTTGGACCTTGGATGAGACAGTTAACTGCCTTACATCAGTTTTTCTACATGTAAAAAGCTGTCTAACGCTTACTTAGTCTGGGGAATACTGACAAATTCCATTAGCATTTATTTAAAAGGTCCACTTTTTTAACATCATGGAATAATAGGTGGGGTGAAGGAAAAAGATTAGAGGAGTGTGGACATGGTGAGTCTCAGGGACACTGCAGGTTGGTATTCAAGTGAGGATGCAGGATTGAGGTAAACTCATCCCCATCAGCAAAATGGGGAATCATTCTAGACTGTGAGCCCACTGTTGGGTAGGGACCATCTCTATATGTTGCCAACTTGTACTTCCCAAGCACTTAATACAGTGCTTTGCACACAGTAAGCGCTCAATAAATACGATTGATTGATTGATTGGGGAATTCAGCTAAAAAATCCCTGGGGACAGCCTTCCTTCCTTCCCAAGAATTTACCGGAAGATGAAATGAGATATGAGAGAAGGGAACTCTTCTGAATTCCCAAGAGGAACAATTTATTATTGCAAGTGGAAGGAGGGAGGATAATAGAATACATAAAAGTGGTTGTAAGTACACTCGTAGTGGCTGCTCCCAGGCTCTAAGCCTGCTGGGAATGCAGGCAGGAGATTTCTGATGGAATTCATGGCACACTTGGAGGCAAGTAGGAATCACCACAGCCATTAGTGCAGCTGCTCCCATGAATCAAATGGGGGCTTGGAGCCCGCCCTACCCACTCACCCTTCTTTGTGGAGGGGAGTGGCACTGGGAGGAAAGGAGCAGCATGGGCCCTTGAGTCCTGAGGTGAGAAGATCAAGACGGAAGGTGAAAAAAGGAATCTGAAGGTGGTAGGGCAAAATGGGAGATTACCCAGGAGCCCCCAAAGTCAGGGGTTTGCTTGCCAGCCTGGGGATCAATGTAGTAGTGGCAGCAGGGGCAGAAGAGACAAGTCCTTTGAAGACTCCAGTCCCACTGTTTTCAGAACAGGGTCAGGCAAATTTGGTGGCATGCTGGGGGATGAAGGAAAGGAGGATGCGGAAGGAGACTCATGACTCAGGAAACAATTCCATTCTTTAAAAAAAAAAAATTAAAATAGTCCCAGCACTGCCCAGATGAAGATCCTTTGGGTAGAAGTCCACTGATTTGTTTTCACCCCAAATTCACCAGTGCTCTAAGTGGCCAGAGAAGGTGGGTGGGAAGATAGGGTATCCAAGGAGAACCTTGCTTACTAATTTCCCTTCCCACTTAAAATACAAATCCACCTCCACCCTATAAGCACCCTCTGCCATGCCCATTGACCAGATTGCCGAAGCAGCTGGATATGTTCTCAGGTTGGAAGGGTGGAGAGAGAAAGACCTTTACATAACCATCAACTCCTCCTTCTAGCCCCCTGCCCAAGGGACCGAGAGCTTCCATTGTGGATCCCCATTCTCTGTGGAAACTCACCAGCCCATTTCCCGCCACAAAACTGTTTTGTGCAAAAGTGAGATGTGTGCATGTGACATGCTCTGACATGTGCTCAAGTCTCTGGAAGAAAAATGCAATATAAATTCATGGTGGCATTAGGTATTTTCTGATAGAATTCATAATACACTGTGGTGCTTTGTTTTTAAAGGGCCAGCATAACGTTAGTGAAGAATTTACAGAAGCTTCTTGTGCCGTGAATCTTGTTTTAAGACTAAGGTAAGGAATTCTGCTATTTATGTGATCTTTTTCTATAGAATGCTATCATTGCTTTTCCTCATTAAGTTTTCATAATACTAGTAGAAAATAAAAAATGTTAACCTCACTGATCTTCCAATATGACCAGTAGGTGTGGTGTCATGACTAATTGCTTATTTCTGATTGCATACTAAAGACTAAGAAAAATGAAAAACAGAATATGAATGTGGCTGGAGGGCTCAGTGTAGCCTTCATTAAGGTTTTTTTTTTTCCCTTTGCTTTTTTTCCAATACAGGATCACAGTGAGAGGTTTTTAATGAGTTTCTTTCACACTTCAGCAGTCAGTCTCTGACTGAAATAAACCATGGCTGTATTACAACTTGCCTGCTCAGAACATTTTTCACTGGCAGGTTTGATCAGCCACTGTAGAGAAATGACAGATATATTTTGAAAGAACAGTCAGGCTTCTAGGAAATGGATACAAATATGGTGTGTAGTGGATAGTCCTCGTAGCTGCTTTATATTTCATGAAATTGTTATTAAAATGAGGTTTATAGTTTTATTGTTATTGTTTGTTAAGTATCCACGTCTCATTTTTGAGACAAGGTTATTTTTGTGAAAAGCTTCATTTACTTTTTATGAATTTCTTGTAATTCACTCCTTAAATGGCCAATTTAGTTATATTTTACATCAAAGCAAGATTTTTTTTTCTTCTTGACATCATTATATATATTCCTTTCCTCCAAATCAAGGGGTGGTAATGAAGTTTACAGACTCAATTATTTCTTGTGAGGGAAGTCAAGGTCTCTGGGAGTTTAGTTAATCGTATAGATAATCAAAATGATTAAAGAATCCTTCCAGATAAGTTTCTGGTTAGAGAAGCAGTGCAGCCTTGTAAAAAGAACACGGGCCTGGGAGGCAGAGGACCTGAGTTCTAAATCTGGCTCTGCCACTTTTCTGCCTTGTGATCTTGGGTAAGTCACTTAACTTCTCTGTGCCTCTGTTTCTTTATTTGGAAAATGGCAATTCAATACTTGTTTTCCCACCTGCTTAGATCATGAGTACCATGTGGAACCTAATTATCTTGTATCTACCCTGCACTAATTCAGTGCTTGGCACATAGTAAGTGATTAAGAAACACAATTATTGTACAGAAATTTTAAAAAAACCTTTTGTCTGCTACATAAATGGTTTGAATGAAGGCAACAAGGTTATACACATTACTCTTAGAAATAAATAAATAATGTTGGCATTTGTTAAGTGCTTACTATGTGCAAAGCACTGTTCTAAGCGCTGGGGGGGATACAAAGTGATCAGGTTGTCCCATGTGGGGTTCACAGTCTTAATCCCCATTTTACAGATGAGGTAACCGAGGCTCAGAGAAGTTAAGTGACTTGCCCAAAGTCACACAGCAGACGTGGCGGAGCCGGGATTCGAACCCATGACCTCTGACTCCAAAGCCCATGCTCTTTCCACTGAGCCACACTGCTTCTCTATTTGTGTCATATTGCTCACGTTCTCTCATATCACCCAAATTAGACGAATTGTAATGTTAAGCTCAATGTGGGCAGGAAACATATTTGCTAACTCTGTTAGAACAGTGCTCTGCACACAGTAAGCACTTAATAAATACAGTTTAATTGGTTAATGTTCTAAATATTCATATATAATTTTTTTCTTACTTTAGGCATCCACAGGTAGCACTCTAGCAGGAAGGTGTTCTAGTAGTGTTAGAGAAAATGATCAAGAGCTATTCATTGAGTGTCCTAAATTTCTCTAATTGGTTTGGGTAAAAACACCCATTTATGCAGACTGTGCTAAACCTTCCAACACAATGGGGTTTGTCCTGGTGGGGTATTTGCCTATGGTTTAAATGTTGCCATGAAATAAATGCTTATGAGAGCATTACACAAGGAGTTTGGATTTCTTGCTGATCATTTAATCCCTTAATCTCATAGCGTTCTTATTCTCATTTGAAAACTGGGTTAATGGAATCCCTGAATTATGATATTTGTCAAGCACTGTAGTAAGTGCTGGGGCAGGTTCAGAATAATCAGCTTGAACACAGTTGCTTTCTATGAAGGAGATTGGCAGCAGCATGAATGCTAGAATCACCCCACATTTCTCCCGCTCAGTAGTTCTGGAGCATGGTGATGCACATGTCTGTCAATCTCTTCAACTCAAAGTTAAAGAGTCTGGTGATATTTCTTTCTGTGCTTAGCACCATCATCAAGGGCCAGAATAGATTATATTTGAGCCTCTTTTGTTGGAGAGTGGGATGTACTTATTATTCTTTCGCTTAAAGATGCATATGGATAGTACCACGTCTCCAGAGAATCATCCTTTTTAGCTGGCCACCTTCCACCTCTCTTATACTGCTTCCCTCTAGCTACTCTTTGTATGTCCCTTCTTCTTTGGTACCATCCGCTCCCCATCTTCATTCCTTCTGGTTGGTTTTTCTGTTGGTTGGTTATTGACAAATTGAATTATTCAGAGATTTGGAATTACTCTCAGGTTTTGTTTGAGCTGTTGTAAAGACCATTTTACCTAGTTCCAACAAGAGTGGATTATGTACTGCTATTGCCCTAATCAATGGTATTTACTATGTGCAGAGCATTCATTCAATCATATTTATTGAGCACTTACTGTGTGCAGAGCACTGTTCTAAGCGCTTGGGAAGTACAAGTTGGCAACATATAGAGACAGTCCCTACCTAACAGTGGGCTCACAGCCTAGAAGGGGGAGACGGAGAACAAAACAAAACATATTATCAAAATAAAATAAATAGAATAAATATGTACAAAGAAAATAAATAAATAGAGTAATAAATACGTACAAACATATATACATATATACAGGTGCTGTGGGGAGGGGAAGGAGGGGGCTCAGTCTGGGAAGGTCTCCTGGAGGAGGTGAGCTCTCAGTAGGGCTTTGAAGGGAGGAAGAGAGCTAGCTTGGCGGATGTGTGGAGGGAGGGCATTCCAGGCCAGGGGGATGATGTGGGCCGGGGCTCGACAGCGGGACAGGCGAGAACGAGGCACGGTGAGGAGATTAGCGGCAGAGGAGCGGAGGGTGCGGGCTGGGCTGTAGAAAGGAGAGAAGGGAGGTGAGGTAGGAGGGGGCGAGGTGATGGAGAGCCTTGAAGCCGAGGGTCAGGAGTTTTTGCCTGATGCGTAGGTTGATTGATAGCACTGTATTAAGCACTTGGGACAGTACAATGCAACAATTTGTAGAGCATTCCATGCCAGCAAGGAGTTTATAGGCCAGAGGGGGAGGTGGACGTTAATATAAATAAGTACATGAGTGAAAAATAGAGCAACTGGATATACATTAGTCCTCTGCAACCCAAGGAACTGTGTTCACATTGCTATTCTGTGTATTTAGGGATTGGGCAAATGGTCTGATGACATAAAACTATTATTTCTTTAGGGAAGTAAAATGTCTTTTTGAGTAATACATATACATTCTACTTCCTTGACACTCAAAAGAAAAAAAAATCGATTGATCCTCACTGATTCCCCATTTTAAAATTCCAGAATGTATGGGTGGCACCTGGGCTCTTCAGGAAAGATTTATAACCTTAGGAGTCTCTACTATAACTTGACACTGATTATCATGCTGTCTTAGGATAATGAAATATTTCTACTTCAATCAAGAAGTGGAATGGTATGGAACTCCTCTTCTTCCCACCCACTCTTTCTCCACGGTTGAGAATGTGCAGGGTGTAGCCTCCCTCTTGTTAAAGATTTATTTAGTCCCAGTAGTTCACTATAATCTTTAATTCAGGAAGTCCTTGACTTAGAATGTTCTAGATTTAACCCTGTTTTTGGCTTGACAGACATTGGTTTCAAGTTTACATCATTAGTCTTCTTTCTGGTGGCATGGTACGGGTGGGAGATGGCTCGTGGGAGCCATGGAGAAATCCCTCTGACAGAAATAGGGTTTTGGATCACAGACAGAATCCACTCTCTCATTTTCAACATTTTTTTGTTGTACCACTCAGTTTTCAGGAGTCAACTATGTCCCCTAGACTGTAAGATCGTTGTGGACAAGGGAATGTGTCTACCAACTCTGTTACTCTGTACTTTCCAAAGTGTTTAGTTCCATGCTCTGCACATAGTAAGAGCTCAGTAAATATATTGATTGATGAGTCTGGGAGCTTCCTGTTCAGTTAAGGGGTCTCCAAAAGAGTCAGAGCTTTTGTGTTTCTCTGTGCAACTGCATGCCTCTGCCTCCTGAAAATCCATTTGGTTGTTGGATTAATAATCATAATAGATGTGATTGTGGCATTTAAGCACTTACTGTGTGCTAAGTACTGAGGTAGATAGGGAATAATCAAACAGTCATAGTCCCACACAGGGTTCACAGTCTAAGTTGGGAAGGAGGAAACTGAGGCACAGAGCATCGACGTGACTTGTCCAAGATGACACAGCAGGCAAGTGATGAAGTTGGGATTAGAGCCCAAGACTTCTGATTACCAGATCTGTGTTCTTTCCTCCAAGCCACACTGTTTCTCAAAATATGCTTTTGTTTCTTTTATCATCATCAATCATATTTATTGAGTGCTTACTATGTGCAGAGCACTGTACTAAGCGCTTGGGAAGTACAAATTGGCAACATATAGAGACAGTCCCTACCCAACAGTGGGCTCACAGTCTAAAAGCTTTTACAGCTCAGGAGACAATTATTACATGGTTTGGTTCTATAAAGAGTCTAAAGGGGAAACCTTTTAATCCTCAAAATGTTACATTTACCATTACAAGTGTTTAATGTGGGTTTCTCCAGACTTCAAATTTCCGACTGTTTTTAAAAGTAGGGAGCAACATAGCTTTAAAGGTGGTTATTGCTTTTATTTGGCTCAAAGAACGGAAGACAAGGGAAGAAAGATGAGACAAAATTACAGCTTGAAATGCTTTGGGTAGTTAAAATCCAGATTCTATTATGCTCTATAGTTGATTCAGCTGTTTTCTTATGCATTTAGGTGCATGGTAATGTTGACAGGGTTGCTAAAAATTTAGCATCACAGATACAATATAAAGGAAAGCCTGTTAAGTCTTTGTGGGTACCTGTATATATGTATATATGTTTGTACATATTTATTACTCTATTTATTTATTTTACTTGTACATATCTATTCTATGTATTTTATTTTGTTAATATGTTTGGTTTTGTTCTCTGTCTCCCCCTTCTAGATTGTGAGCCCAGTGTTGGGTAGGGACTGTCTCTATATGTTGCCAACTTGTACTTCCCAAGCGCTTAGTACAGTGCTCTGCACAAAGTAAGTGCTCAATAAATACGATTGATTGATTGATTGTGGGTAAAATACTTATCCATCACTTATTTTTACATCATCTACAAAAATTCTGATTTGAGAAATCATTTCATGAACATTTTACCATTCATATTTTTCTCATAAAACAAACGAGCGGGACACTTAGAACTTAAAACATTTGGCTTCTGTGAAACAGACTTGATTTGAAAAAATGAGAAGCCAGTCTTACAAAGTGATGGATCCACAGGATGTATTCTTTAGCAGGTTGAACACATTGAATATCCTTGTGTAGTCAGGATCCTCAGGAGGTGTGAAGACTGTGTTAGAATCTAGACATTCAGTACCTCTTGGTTAATGTAGTCCTGTTTCACCAATAGGTTAGATGGGGAGTCATGCCATGCCTCTCTGAGGGTCATTCCATTGAGAGAAGAGAGCAGGTGAGAAGCAGGACAGCAGCCATGATTTCATTAGGCCAGCTGTGAAGAATGGGAGTCCTTGTGAGTGGGACACACTAACCAAGATTTCCCTTGTGGGAGGCCCCAATTCCTACTCAAAGCTTTTCCCTCCAAGGCCCTCAATAAGTCCATTCTTCCACACTTGCCTGTACATAGAGGTCTGCAAACTTTTTTTGCAGAAGGACCAAACAAAATGAAATCTCTGACTCATTGGTGTGCAAAGAGCCTGTTTATAGAGAAGAGGAAAAGCAGTGCGGCACGGTGGAAAGAGCACGGGCACCACCTAAAGCCAAATCAAGGCACCCAAGAGGAAGCTACTCAAAGTACACTGCTAGTTTCTAGACCCTCCCCGGTTCATATATTAGTTTGCTTTCCAAATCGTCTTTGAAATCACTTAACCTCTCTCTTTCCCTCTCCTCATCTATACATTGGGGATAATTATAGCTGTAATCGACCTGTCGAGAGCTGTGAGGCTTTCAAAAGTTGCAAAAGTTACATGTTGCAAAAGTACTATGGGGTTAAGGAAATATTAGGTTTGGTACATACTGTTAGTTTTTTCTTGTTCCCATGGTGACTGATATTTCTCCCTTTTATTAACATTTTGGACCATGGTAATGATTGTTTAAAAAAAATGTAAATTTCTTGTTGACAGAATCCATAACTTTTTATCATTATAACTGATGGAACATTCTTTTGATGTGATTAATTCTCTAATTGATACTTATTTTCCCATACCATTATGGTGAGAGATATATATCTTCAGAGCATTTAGAACATTTAGTAATGGAAAGTTGAAAATGCACTGGTTTCTTTGCTTCTCTCTTCTTCCTCCCCTGAAAAGTGGAAGAAATAACCCTTTGTTTTGCATCCACGGCATTTGTCATTAGTGTCCTTTGAAGCTTGCTACATTCAGGTCCGCTAAAACATGGTTAGGTCGTAGAATGCTTTCAGGGTTTTTACCATTTATCTGTATTCATTTAGGTTTTGCCATCATATCCTACTAAGCTAATGATTAAATCCTGTGACTGGCACATCAGAAAATATTTCTTTTAAAATGGACAGTAAAGTGTAGAACTAGTGTTGCCGTAGAATGTCTTCCAACCAGCGTTTATCAAATCCATTTGCTGGTCAATACATTTGCTACCATGATAAATCTGGTAAATGGACTTGATATTTCCAAAGGCTTTGGCTGTTCTGAGGATAAAAAGACAGAGAACTTTTAAACTTGATTATTCACCTCAATCTGTTTTAAAATGTCACTCTTTAATCAAGACGAGAGAGTCATTTAATGCTTTTAGGTTTGCCAACTTACAGTCACTGGAACTCAAAATAATGGCTTTTCCTGTCCAGTATGTCTTTGAAAAACTTGTCTGTTTAAAGCCACTTAAGCATTTAATTTTCACCTTATAAAGTGTCTCCAGAATTTTTGTGAAGAAAAGGTGACATCCATTCAGGAGAAAAACACAAGGGAATTCATTAGTGGCCTTGTAGAGTGAGACAGTGTTGTATGTGGACCAGTCCTTGTGTTCTGTCTCTGCTACACAATTCTATCTGTTGGTGGTGATCAGCCTTTAAACAAGACACTGCAGGGAGAAGTTGCAAAAATGAGCTATTTGTCACACAGTTTAGTCTGCATGTGAACTACAGAGCATAAATGAAAAGCTACATTTCAAAGCACTTGCTATGGGTTTTCTTTCTTTCTTTCTTTCTTTTTCTTCACCAGGTTTCTGTAGTAGATTTCAGAGGTTTTTGGAACTTTGCTGCAGGCATATCTGCATTTGATACAGAAAGGGAGAGAGATGAGGGTAAGAGAAGTCAGTGATAAAATGAACCAAATGGCATGGTAGTTTTAAAAAGAAAGGAACCCTCCAAATTACTCTTGTAGAATCTGTAATTTGTTTTATGAACTTTGCATTGAATTTGTTTCTAGAACTATTAATATTAGGAAAAACTCATTAAAGAAACACACAAGCCTTCCATTAATCTTGAAAATGATCGTTTCCTATTTTGAGTCTGTCTTGAAAGATCTAGATTAAAGAGAATCTGCTGTAAGTCAGAACTCACCTGCATAAGAGAGAGTGAAAAGTGGGTAAGGTGATGTAGGACAGGATGAACTGGTCCTGTTAAGATAAATCCTGTTCAAGTGGTCTTCATCTTCATAGTTTCATAGGGCTGGTGAGGCCATCCCAGCCAGGTATTTCTTCCTGATATAGTGTGGCACCAGCGTTCATCCCAGGAAGCTGTGAGCTATGGTCCAATTTTGTGCTCCATGACCTCTTGATTTCCATCCCCATGTCCAGGTGTGTACCCAGGGGTGGACATAGTCATAAAAGTGCTGAGATTAAAGAAGGAAGGGCTGAGACCCAGTGTGGCCCCAACTTAGAAAGAGTTACAAAGAGTTGATTTTTTTTAAGCCCATGTCTTTCCTTTTCCCAAAAAAATCAACGGCAAAGGAGAATTACCACCACCCTTGAAAATATGCTACTGCTTTTGTGAAGGATAAATGAGAGCCTAGTAATGTTTGTCTCCAGGAGGAACTCATAAATTGACCGGAGGTGAATTTTTACCAAGTCATTTAAAACACTCAGGGAATCAAAAACAAAAATGCTTTTGGCCCAAGCCAGAAGTGTCGGCCCTCCTCAAAAGTCCTGTTTATTCACTTGATTTTTATAGACATGCATCTTCTTTAGGACTTTGCTTCGGGTCTGTATCCTGACTGAAGTCACATTTTGCTTTAGAGCCCACCCTATTGAAACGGACAGGGTCTGACTATGGTCATCAATTTTCTTCACTGCAGCTGCCCTGATCTGAGGAATCAGCAAAGGTTGCAGTAGGCACTTTTGTACAATTTTCAATTCCATACTTGGAAAATTTGTCAACCCACTGACTGATGATCGCCTAGGGAAAATCATAGGGAATCCAATAAAGTCTGATTTTTCCACTTTGTGTCTGGCCCCTGTTCTAGTTTCCCATGTGATTTAGAAGTTTGTGTTGGCTCAGTCATAAAGTTAATATGGGATTTGACTGTTGTGACTTTTATGCCTAGAGCAAAATTCTCATTATGGGTTGACCCCAAAGATTTGGAGATTTCCCTGAGGAGTGCTTTGAGAAGGTGTCTAGTCTTTTGAGAGGATCAAGAAAAACAGCTTACTGCCACACTACTTCCCCCTGTGTTTAAAAGTACTTTAAATCACTGAGAACAAAATAATTATGGCCACTCCATTGCCCTGTTAACTGCACCATGACAGTTCTGCTGAAAGTAGTGGAAAGCTTTGTGGATTTAACCACTGAGACTATGGAATGAAATACAAATTCTAAGGAGCTAAACAAAGGTGTTTCTTAGCATAGGCCCGAAAGAAGTCACAGTGGGACTAAAATGTTTTTTAACAGTGGTGGACTCTTTTTTTTTTTTGCCCCCCTGCTATTGGTTTGCCTTTCCCTCTTTTCTTTGTTTTTGTTGGTGGGACGAGGAATGTGAGGGAACTTGATGAAGGCATCAATCAAATAATGGTATTTATTGAACACTTACTGTGTGCACAGCACTGCACTAAGCATTTGGGGAGTTCAGTATAATACGATTGGTAGGCATTTTGCCTACTCAAAACAAGCGTACATTCTAGAGGGTGAGCTTAAACACCATTGCTTGATTGTTATCAGCTTGCCCCTGACAGACTTGAACTTCGGTGGCATTAAATATGACCTCATGAAACATCACTTTAGTATGTTTGGTTGTCATCATTTTCCGTTTTGGATAATAATTGTATTAATACTGTGGCATATTGCCCGCATTCCCTTAGCCTGGCGATAGGGAGGTAGTAGAAAGAAATGAAAATAGCTAGGAGAGGATCGTGGATGGTATTGGTAAATAGTTTTCATAGGTCAACAAGAATTTTTGCAGCCCACCTCCATTTTAGAGACACTGGATAACTTAAAAGTTAATGGGCCACCATTTTGCGTTATCGTATATTCTGATAGCAAATTCTCTCATTCCGGAGGGCTAAGTCAGGATTTGTGCTTGAGAATTGCAACAATATTTTTCAGGCAATGGATGCGGGATGAAAGTGCACTCGCTTTTGTGGATTTACCTTTAAGAGCTTGTACCTTGCCTCACATGCATGTAGGTTTTGTTTGGATTTTATTGCACTGTTTTGTCAAAGTTTTTCCTTAATGGCAAAGTTAGGTTGATTCTCAGTAACACATCTTGCTCTAGAATTGACTTTGTGGCCTTTGGTGACTAAATCACAACATTCAGGGACAGAAAACTCATCATAGTGGCTTTGAAGGAAAAGCAGCATATTGAGTGACAGTGAAAGGACAAGTTTTTCCAACCAGTGTTCTTCTATATTATAGAAGTTGTGTCTGAAGAAAGGTCTACTAGGTAGTAGTAGTCCTTACAGGTAGGCTATCTTGGACATTAAACTAATACCCATTGCTGCACCCAGATTTTCCAAGAGACTTTTTCTCTACCTCTTAAGTTGTTTCTAGGTACTACAAGTCTGTATCCTTGCCTAAGGCATATATCTCAGAAAGAGAATAATATAAAAATGATGCACTCTGGCATGTTGCTGAGCATGAGTTTGGAAAAAATGTTTCAGAAGGGGGAATAATTACTTATTTTTAAGTGTTCTCTTTGCCAAAGCTTGAAATGAGACTGTTGAGCTGTACTCAAAAAAACTCCAGTGTGTGTGCGTCCCCTGATATGAAGAATTTTGGGACAAAGAAGCCTGTGGAAAGAACACAGGCCTGTGCATGCTGTGTGACCTTCACCAAGTCACCTTCTCTGAGCCTCAGTTTCTTTATCTCTACAATGGTAATTAATTCCTGTTCTATCAATATGGACAGTGAACAGGGTGGAACAGGGATTGTGTACAATCTGATTGTCTTTTATCTACCCCTGCCTTTGGTATAGTGCTTGGCACACAGTAATCACTTAACAAAGAGCACCAGTTTTATTATCCAGAGGTAAAGGTGCCATCAGCAGCAGCAACAGTATGTATTGAGCAACTGCATTTTATAGAGGACTGAACATAACTTTGTGGAGCATTATGGAAAAAACCCTCAAGAAGCTTGTCTTACTGGACCTCTCGTGCCACAAGTGACTGGTTCAAAGTGGGAATAGGGATGATGCATGCCCTTTAGGTGATGTACACTAGGGTAACAAGAAAGAGGGCTAGAATATTGTGAGAGGTGGGTAAGATATAATTTTGATGGCTGAAAGGTTAAAATCTTTATGAACCAATTCGCACCAAATGGTGAGGTGTAGGCAGAGTTTAGGGTGGGAGGACAGAGTGGGTAAGAGGATTGGGGGATTTAGAAAAAGCCTCTTTTGGGGAAAAAAAAAAAGGGCTTAGGTGTGATACAAGCATCCTATATTCCCTCCCAGTAGATTGCCTGTGGTTGTGTCATTGTTTTGACTTGAGCACTTCAGATATACTGTTCTGCTTTCTGTGAGGTCCCAGTAGAGGAGATTTCAGAGGGAGCATATAGGCGTGGTGTGTGTGTGTTTTGGGGGGCAATTTTTTTGCTCTCCTTTAGGTATTTTATTCAGTAGCAGCTGCACCACTACTTATTCAAACAGAAAAAATTGTTTGATTCAATTTTTCAGATATTTGCTTGCCTCTTTATTGTATGTACACATTTAGCCGCTCCTATTATTGCAATTTAAATTAATTTTCAAATAAAAAATTTGGAGATATTAGCAGTTTCCACTTTAGATTTGTCTATCTTTGCCAATGGCTATCAGCGAGCACAAAATACTGTGAAGGAAGAATGTCCCTGAGAGACACTTGCCATCCATGTAGGGGCCCTTGAGAAAGGAGGGACGCTTGGTAGACACATTAGGCGCTGTTCAGTTGTGCTGACCTCGGAAGACAGAGGGAGAGGTTCTAGCATTCATTACTTTGTTCTGAGGAAGGGGCACTTGTGTTAAGTTGCTCAAACTTGAGAAGCAGCATAACCTCATGGATAGACCACGGGCCTGGGAATCAGAACGACCTGGGTTCTGCTTCTGGCTCTGCCACTTGTTTGCTGCATGACCTTGATCAAATCACTTAACATCTCTGTGCCAAATTTACTTCATATATAAAATAGGGATTAAGATAGTGAGCCCCATGTGGAACATGGATTGTGTCCAACCTGATTATCTTGTATCTACCTCAGTGTTTAATATAGTGCCTGGCACATTGTAAGAGCATAACAAATAACATAAAAAAAACCCAAAACAAAAGAACTACCTCCTGGGCCAATGAACTGAGGCAAAAGCATGCTAATGTGACCCTAAGCTACCTTGCGGCAATGAGAGGTGAGGACAGAGGGGTGAAAATAGGTGGAAGGGTATGCACCCTTTAGGTGATCAATCAGTCATATTTACTGAATGCTTTACTGTGTGCAGAGAACTTTACTAAATGCTTGGGAGAATACAAGAAAACAGAGTTGGTAGTCCTTAGAGTTTAGAGGGGGAGACCCTAAATGTCCAGGGAAGAAGCAGGCAGCCCAGACATTTAAGGAGTCTATCATCCAAGGCTGGAAAGGACCAACACAGACATTTAAGTAAGTCAGTCAGTGGTATTAATTGAGTGCATACTATGTGCAGAGTGCTTTGGGAAAGCACAGTCAACAGAGTTGGTAGGTGCAATCCCTGCTCACAAGGAGCTCACAGTCTACAGAAGTTAGCAGGGATAAGGAAGAGAGACAAAATGGAAAGAGAACAAACCATAGAACCAAAGTCTCATTTCAGAGGGAATAGAAGTGCGAGGGAGGAGCTGGGTTGATTAGAGACTAGAAGCAAGTCGTTTGCTTAGTACAGTGCTCTGCACACTGTATGTACTCAATAAATATCATTGAGTGGAGAATTTCATGGACGAGAAAGTGAGTGACATAAAGAGTTTTGAAGGAAGGGATATAGGTTGATTAGAGAAATGAGGAAGGCCTTCCAGGTGAGAAAATGGCATGTGTAATTTTAATGAATTGAGAGGGTTTAATTGAATAGAACATATATTAGAGAATGATTAAATGATGGAAATGACGGGTTAAAATATGTATCATAGTACATGGTCCCCCAAACCAAAGCGTCATGAAACACAATAGGCTTGCATTTTAGGCAGGGGTGGTATTTTCAGTAAATCCAAATCCCTGAAGTTGCTTACCAAGGCTTGCCAGTAAGTAGTATTTAAGAATGAGAAATGTCTGAATGACACCACCAAATTCTGTTAAGACAATCCAGATGGGAGTTTACCTTATTTTCCAGAGCAGGAAATTAAACTAGCATTATTTCCCTAGTGTAGGATCTGGTTGTATTGTGTAGCACAAACTGCTTATTGCACATAGAGTTGAGGGCTGGGGGAATTCGATTTTCCCTCCGAACTGATGGAACAGAAACATTTTCACTAAAATTGAAAGGTGGTAGAACAAGGATGTCGATTTGTGTATTTTATTTCCTCGTCTCTGGCCAGGAGAGTGACCCTGCAAGCGTGCACTTAAAAAGGACCCTTGACAAGAGGTGCTGCAGTCATTTTGCTCTCCAAAAACAAACCAGTATTCCCTTTGTTTCCAGAATTATAATAATTTGAAATCATAAAGTGCTACCCTTTAAGGGAATCAGTTGATCAACTGACGAAACGAGCCTTGATGACAAGAGGAATGTGCAGTGAGGTGGAAATGAAGGTCTTCGGCTTTCCTAAGAAGCTGACATCAAGATCACAGGTGGCCTTGATTCTGGCTTCTGTAAAAGCCTCAAGTGCAGGAATATTGTAACCACTCAGAAACAGAAGCACCGCCCTCTGGATGTAGGAGGTTTCCAACCCCAGCACAGATCATCTTTGGTCCACTGAGATACCATGTCCAATTCTTCCAACCCGCAGCTGTTTGGCATCTAGATCCAGGCACCGGCTTGTGAAATGGGTAATTAATGGCCCCATCAAAGGCTGAAAGAGGTCAGTCCATTGAGGCAGGGACAGAAATGAGCATTCCACTCTTCATCCAGTTGGCTCAGCATGAGCTTGTATTTGCGTTCTGTGTAGAGCCACAATTAGAACTGGAACCTGCTGCTCATTTGATGATGAAAACTAGAATGTTCAGAGTTTTGCAAGGGACTGAAATCCCATCTTAGTAATGCTCCATGCTTTCACTGTTGGCCTGCAGCATTTCTCCATGGAAAATTTGGTAATAACATTAATGATGATGATATGATGGTAGAACTTTGAACTCAAAGCATTTCTGAGACCAAAGAGGTCTCTGCTGTTGGCAATAGACACTGTGAATGCTACTTGTCTGTTCTCTCTCTTGGTAGGATGGGAGCAGGTTGCCAGTATGTAGGCTAAAATGCCGGATACCTACTGATTCCTTCCAGCCTAGTCTCCCAATTATCTTACACTGTCAGGCAATGCTCCTACACCTCGAGCATTGTTTGAGCCATGTTCCATCTTCTTCCTTTAGCATACCTGAGGCTGCCTCTTCAAGTGATTGAACCAAAACAAAACTAAACAATTAAATCTCAATCTTCAGGGAAAAGTAAATAGCAGAGATCAGACTGGGGAGTCATTAAATGCCCTGAGCTTCCCTTGCTCTGAAAATTTAACTACTGGAAGGATGAAAGGACTTTGAAGTGGAGACCCCTCTGTACTAATTTTGCTGGCTTCCTGAATATCAGTCTGACTGTTATAGTTTATGGCCTTGTGCCATTTCCCATTCCCACTGAAGCTGGTTCCATTGCCTCCTGCTCTTACTGGGTCCCAGATGGATTAGGGTGAATGTCCACACTCTCGGCTTCTCTTGATGCTAAAGCCGATGGTTGGTGCCAGCCCTAGGTACTAATTTGTGCCAGTCCTGTTCTGTCTTCTGCTGAATAACAAAAAGCACATATCGTATAACAACACAGTAGCAGACTGTGGAGTAGATACAAGATAACCAGGTCAGACATGGTCCCTGTTCCCCATGATGCTGAAGCAGAGTGGCATTGTGGAAAAAACACTAGACTGAAAGTCAGAGAACTGGGGTTCTAATCCTGGCTCTGCCATCTGCCTGCTGTGTGACCTTGGGCAGCACACGTAACTCTCTATGCCTCAGTTTCCACCTCTGTAAAAGGAGGACTCAGTACCTGTTCTCCCTCGGGTTATGGTATTCCCCCTTGTGGAATTATCAGGTGCCTTTCCCAGCACAGTCATTGACACATTAATAACAATAATAATAATAATGATGGCATTTATTAAGCACTTACTATGTGCAAAACACTGTTCTAAGCGCTGGGGAGGTTACAGGGTGATCAGGTTGTCCCACGGGGGGCTCACAGTCTTAATCCCCATTTTACAGATGAGGGAACTGAGGCCCAGAGAAGTGAAGTGACTTGCCCAAAGTCACCCAGCTGACAATTGGCAGAGCTGGGATTTGAACCCATGACCTCTGACTCCAGAGCCCAGGGTCTTTTCCACTGAGCCACGCTGCTTCTCTGCGTACATTAGTAAGCACCTAATAAAATGCTACAATTATTATGGGGCTCACAGTCCAATACTGAGAGGACGGAATAACCTTGGTCTTGAATTCTATGCTGCTCTGTATGGACCCACAGCTATGGGATTTTATTGGTTTGTTTAAGTTCATTGCAGAATTGTGCAGTTTCCCTGTTTCTTTAGCTATCAGTTGGACATTTGTACTTGCACCTGTGTTAAACAGCTTAATCATTTTATGTCAACTGAATCTCTAAATCTCCAACCCAAATCACTGGTCATGTTGTTTGTCTTGAACCTGAGGATGGCTGATAGGGTGAGACCACTCTGCTCGGTTAATCATCTTGAAAAGGTGCTTGTTGTACTGTTTCATTTTGAAAATTTTCCTCATAAAATTCTACTGCATTGCCCGGCTCCTTTCACCACAGTTGCACTGCCAATTTACCAAAAAGACTAATGGCATATAGTTTGAAACTCCTAATTTCTTTTACTTTGCAGGAAATCTGTAATCTTTTTTTTTTTCCTTTCAGGCCAGCCCTTATCTTCACTTTGAGAAAAATTGAGATGGTTTAGGTAGTCAGGTCAACCTGTAACAGATAAACAAGGTGGAATGTTTAGATTAAGTGAGTCAGAATGTGACAGCCATTCCTGAATTAGTTCTCTTCCCTTTGGCTTTCTCACCTTGGTTCTTGAAAAGAAAAATATGTTGTCCCTTCTAACCTACATAGCTAAAACTCACTAACTTCATGGATGTGGTAGCAAAGGTGGGAGTTGGACATGACTTGCAAACATTCTCTGGCATGCTTCGACTTCTACTGGGTATTTCAGTTACAAGTGAAAAATTGGCATGAGCATAGGCCACTGAAGGTTGTGTAGCAAGGTCATGTGGTATTTGTTCATTTCTTTCTATGTGCCAAGCACTAGGCTAGATATATGAGAATCAGATAGGACACAGTCTCTATCACATTCAGGTCTGACAGTCTGAGAGGTAGGGAGGATAGATGTTTTATCCCCATTTTACAGATGAGGAAACTGAGACCCAGAGAAGTTAAGTAACTTGCCCCAGGTCACACAGCAGGCAGCTGATAGAGCTGGGATTAGATGCCAGGTTTCATAGCTCCCAGACTCATGATCTTTCCACTAGGCTGCACTGCTTCTCATGTTAGAACACGGGCTCAATGTCAAAAGATAACTGGCCACAGGCCCAGTTTACAGGTCGGGGAAGCTCCCAGGTTGAAGTTTGCCCCTTTCTGCCCCTTCGTTTTTTCCACTCTCCTCTCCTTCTCTTTGCATGAGTGAGTGCACTTGCCTCTGCGTCATTGTGTTTTCCATCTCAAGCATGCTCTGCCAGGGCTATCAGTAGAATGTAGGAACGAGAAGGGGTGCTTAATAGGGCAGTTTTGAAGGACTTCCCAGACTGCCCTCAAGTCAGAGGGACTATGTCAGTTGCCTCCTTTTTCCATCATTAAAGTAGCCCTCCTGGATCACAAGTCCCTTTCTGCATCACACATGTGGGGTTGGGTGGTTATTTTTATGGTTTTTATGGTATTTGTTAAGCCCCTACTCTGTGTGTCAAGCACTGTTGTGAGCTCTGGGGCAGACAGAAGTTAATCAGGTCAGAGATACAATCCCTGTCCCACATGGATCTCATAGTCTAAGTAGGAGGGAGAGTGATTATTGAATCTCCATTTTACAGATGAGGAAGCTGAGGCAAAGAGGAATTTAAACTTGCCCAAGGTCACACAACAGGCAAGTGGCAGAAGCTGGATTAGAAGCCAGGTCCTCTAACTCCTGGGTCTGTGTTCTTTCCACCAGGCCATGTTGCGTCCATATAGCTGACCATAAAGCTGAAGGTTGGGGACTAAATGGGGCAAAGCATTATTTTGCTACCAAATGTTGGAATTCTTTTTACTTCATCTGATTCAGGTGAGAGAGGGTTATTTACTGGACTGCTGATCAACTGAGGTGGCACACATTAGTCCTCAGAGGCTGAGAGCAAGTTCAGTGCTCACTCGAGAGACTAGTGCAGGTTTTCACTAATTTCTCATAAATTTGCCAGATTAAACAAGGAAAGGGAAGGGAAGCAAGGAAAGGTTGTGCTTGAGGGGCTTCTTCATAACTAAACAGAGATCTGTTTCAAATTGAGCCAGGATGCTTACGGAAGGAGAGGAGTCCCACTTAGAAGACAAATTGGCTGACAACCTCTCTAGCTATTGCAGTACCTTCTGGAAAGGGGATATTTATGTCACAGTGAGATACGAGTGGCACCACCAGAACATTCTTAAACCCATGTCCAAATTAAAAATTCAGTAGTCTTTATCTGTCATGATTTACGTGTCCAGAAACAAACATAAAGAAAAGGAACATTTTGGAATTAATGCAATTGTATTATTTTGCCCTTTTATCCTGCAGGAATAGCAATAACTTGAAAATGTTTGTTTCATCTCTAGGCCAGAAGGGGAAGGAATGCTTTGACTCTGTTTAAACCTGTACATATCCTGTTGATCTGGCCTATTTATAGATATTGTTTTTTGTCTAATCAGGACCTTACTTTAATTCTCAAATTAGATGTGCTCTCCAAGTTGCAAAGCATCTAGCAGCTGTGAGGGGTAATAAACAGGGACCCAAGGTTTAGATGCTAACCATTCCTGCATTTGTAAATGTTGCCCAATATACCCCTTTATTCTAGTATTCAGTCAGCAAATTTATCAAGTAGTCCTGTATGTTTTTTATTTTTTGTATTTGTCTCTATCTGTTGCTGAACTGTACTTTCCAAGTGCTTAGTACAGTGCTCTGCACACAGTAAGCGCTCAATAAATATGATTGAATGAATGAATGATGCTGCTACTGGGCCCAGTGTGAATGCCCTTTTAGCACCTTCAGCACAGCTGAGGCCACATCACAGCATGGCCTCGTGATTGAGCCTGGGCCTGGGAATCAGAGGACCTGGTTTCTAACCTCAGCTCCATCATTTGAGTTGGGTGACCTCGGACAAGTTACATAAAATCTCTGTGTCTCAATTTTCTCATCTGTAAAATGGGGATTTAAATCCTGTTCTCCCTCCCACTTAGACTGTGAACCCCATGTGGGACAGTCAACTGTGTCCAGCCCGATTATCTTCTTCCATCCTCAGTGCTGAATAGTACTCTGCCTGCCGTGTTGTAAGCACTTAACAAATATTGTTATTATTATTAGCGTTATGGCCACTTTAGCATCTGTGGGGCTGACCCAGGCTCACAGCAGTAGGATGATTTGTCTTCAGGGCTCTAAGAGGGTTTCATTTTCATCTAGAAATATTTTATGGGGCAGAACATGAAGCCCCAAGTGGTCCCAACCACCTAGACAAGACTGGGCCTCTTGGGTTCCTAGCTGAAACTACCCCCAAGCCTCTAGCCCATTCTCTCTAATAGTAATGTGTGGAATTTGTATTAAAAGCTTACTATATGCCAAACACTGCACTGAGTGCTGGGGTGAGTATAATTGGGTTGGACATAGCCTCTGTCCCACCTGGGTCTCACGGTATAAGTAGAAGGAAGGACAGGTGAATCTCCATTTTATAGATGAGGAAACAAAGGCACAGAGAAGGTAAGTGCCTTGCCTGACGTCAACCAGCAGGGCAAGGGCAGATCTGGAATTAGAACTCAGGATGTGCGTGTGCTCTTTCCAGGCATGTGCTCTTTCCACTAGGGTTCGCTGATTCTCTAGACCCATGGCACCAGAGTCTGGCAGGATTATATGATAGGGGAGCTCAGGCATTCAGTGAGTGTGAAGGAGTGAGGGCCAGTTTGGAATATGAGGTTGAATTTCTGGCATGTTGAAAGCATGGGAGAGTCCAAGCCCTGTCATCAGCTTCCCTAAATAACATCCTGTCATCATCACAGTGTCACAGCAGCCTCAAGACTTTGGAGTATTTTCCAGGAGGAATTGGAGAGAGTTGGAGTCTAAGTCCTGCTGGGACATTTGACCCTCAAGTAGGAGGGTCTACAAATAGGATTGATCCCTCTGCCAGGCTCACACCTGGAAGCACAAAGAATTCTGTGGAAGGCGAGATGTGCAGGGCCAGACCTTGATGTCTGACGTCTCCTGGTAAAATCCAAGAAGGGGTAATCCTCGAGCAGATGCCAGTGTAATGACCTGTGCTTAAAGTTTTTCCCTAAGCTTGACTTTGCTCATTCACAATATGTTAATTATTGAGCACCCGCTTGCCAAGTACAGAATAACCAAGGGACATGTTCCCTGCTGCCCAGGAGGGGCTTACATGCTCATGGGGGAGACAAACATAAAAACTACTGATGACTGGAAGGCTTAAAATAAGTAAATTGAGCAGATATGTACTCATGAGAATGGGCTTTGTTACATTAGAAAACTTACTCTTCTGAATGTGGTGGCCTTTTTGTCCTACATCCTCCATGAGTGAAAAGTGACCAGGCTGGTGGTGTCCCCAGCATATCATTCATTCATTGTCATATTTATTGAGTGCTTATTGGGTACTGGGTATACCCAGAGTGCTTGCTTGGTTAGAGAAGAAGCATGGCTAAGTGGAAAGAGCCCGGGCTTTGGAGTCAGAGGTCATGGGTTCAAACCCTGGCTCCGTCAATTGTCAGCTGTGTGTCATTGGGCAAGTCACTTAACTTCTCTGTGCTTCAGTTACCTCATCTGTAAAATGGGGATGAAGACTGTGAGCCCCCAGTGGGACAACCTGATCACCTTGTAACCTCCCCAGCGCTTAGAACAGTACATAGTAAGCACTTAATAAATGCCATTATTATTATTATTATTATCATTATTACTGGGTGCAGAGCACCCACCATACTAAGTGCTTGGGAGACTATCAAATAACAATAGACAGACACTTTCCCTGCCCATAAGGAGCTTATAGCCTAGAGGAGTCTTGCAGCTTTGCTGACACTGGTTATCACCCTCTTCATTTGCAAGCCATTTCCTTTCCCACTTCCTGGTCTTGCCCATGTAGATATCTGCATTCCAACTGCCCTCCAATTCCTTTCATTCTGCACTTGAAGCCCAACCAGCCCTTTGGGCGAACTTCTCCCTAAATCACATCTAACACTCATGAGACCAGCAGCCTAGGAAACTGCTTTTCCAATTGCCCCTCTCTCTCTTCCCAACGCCTTTCTAAACCTTTCCAAATAGGGGAGGAGGTGGCTCATATTAACTCCTGAACAGTCGGTTGTATTTATTGAGCGCTCACTTATGCAGAGCACTGAAGTAAGTGCTTGGAAGAGTACAGTATATCAATAAGCAGATGCATTCACTGCCCACAGCAAGCTTGCAGGCAATTGGGTTTTTCAGATTCTTACTCTGGCGTTTAAACAAATTAACTTCTACTACAAGTTTGGGGAGTTTTTATTGTGCCTTTTTTACCAATGAACTTGAAACTTTCTCAGATCTATTTTTGCATGGTATTTGTTAAGTGCTTACTATGTGCCAAGCATTATTCCAAGTGCTGGGATAGATACAAGGTAATCAGGTTGGACATTGTCCATGTCCCACAAGGGGCTTGCAGTCTTAATCCCCATTTTACAGATGAGGTACCTGAAGCACAGAGAAGTTAAGTGATTTGCCCAAGGTCACATAGCTGACAAGTGTCAGAGCTGGTATTAGAACCCAAGCCTATGCTCTAACCATTAGGCCATGCTTCTTCTTCCCTGTTTTTTCATTGTTTATGTCCAACACACATGCGAGGAAGAGGAAGAACAGGTATCATTGCCCCCATTGTCCAGCTGAAGAAACTGAGGCACAAAGAGACCAGGTTATTTGCCCAAGATCAAATAGCAAGATGGTAGAGTCGTATTTGTAGCATCAACCTCTCTCGATTCCCAGTCTGTGGCTTCTTTCCTTCTGCTCTGCTGCCTCCCTTAGAAAATCTGTTATAGATGGAGTTTTCTGAACTTTATTTCGATGATCAAATAGCCTGTTTGATTGTATTTTCTATATTTTAAGGTTGGCCATGTTGAAAGGCTTCCAGTGCACATTATTATTACTAATGTATTAGAAAGCATAATTATGAATGCCAACCAGCATGCTTAATAATATACAAAACATAGAATTAGTCATGATCCCTGCCCAGTGGATATATAATCAGATTGTGGCCTTTTCCTTGGACATTGTTGTTTGCTGTCCTATATTTCCATTTCAAAAGTCGTTGATTTTATAGGAGAAATCTGTCAGTTCTGTTTCTGTTCGTGTTCTGCCTTTTATTAATCTGTTTTCTTTTCCCTTCCGTTCGCACGGGGTAATATTACTGAGTCATGGCTGAGGGTGCCTAGCTGTAGTGTTTAGTTTCTTCTCAGCAGGACTTCATGCCTGGATACCCAGAAATATGAGTCTGCGTACAGTTTCCTTGCTGAGGAGAATAATGGACCGCAGAAAGACATTCTATTTCTATTAGTTTCCCAAGTAGATTGAGCCAGTCACTGGAAAAAAAGGAAGTGCTGCAGCAATTAAGTTTATTTCTGAACATAGCTGCCTTGCCTTTACCTCAAATGATGTGGACTTTGAAATCTTAAAGGACCTTTGCGTATGCGTGGAGGAAATGAACCAAAACTAAGGTAGCAAATGGGCATGTTGAAGAGTAAAGGCTCATTCATTAATAGTTTGTGTTGTCTGAGTGCCAAAGTGGTGAAAGCCTGGGTATCCAACATTGCATCGAGGCAGAGGTTTCCGAGTCTTCTGAATATTGAAAAAATGCTATTTGGACTTGTTGGTCAATCAGTCAACTCAATGGCGAGAGACCCCCCCCCCCCCCCCCAACACACATAAGAATTCCATTGTGTGGCTATATTTAAATAATTCCATTAAAGTTTTCAGCTGTCATTCTGAGGAGGGAGAGCTATCTTTTCTTGTCCATTCCAGCAGTGACTGAAGATGAAAAATCAGGATAGCCAGCCTGGTTTCATCAGTATTGACTATGCAAAAGAAAGTGAAGATTTGCTGCTCATTTTTTTTTGTAGGTGAAATCTACTTCAATTTTTTTAGTTATTGCCACTACCATGGATATGCACTTCTGTAGAGTGTAATGAGATAATGTCTCTCTGCTTCTCTTTCTCTTCCTTGATTGCTTGCCCCCTTAATGACTACTATGCAGTAGTGAACATAGGGACAATATAGTTGGATAAGTTAAGGTGTGTTGAGAGGCACAAATAGCATGCACATCATCAAATATTTGACACAAAATGCTTTTTGAGTGATTAACTACACACTTGATGAAGAACCTCTTTGATTGGCCAGTTGATTTTGCAGACACATGTGCCCCTCAGGTATGTAGTTACTGATCAGAGCATGTATTTTGTGGACTTATTTAATGTGAAACAAGGTCAGTTTAATATAGAGTTTGAAAATTTAAATAGCCCTAGGAAAGAATTTTCATTTAGGTCCCTTGGGCAGTGGCAACTCTTGTAGATTATAGTTATATGGTACATTAATGGCACCTATAGTAGTCTACAAAATGTAAAAGAAAATACTGAAGAAGCATGTGCCCTTCCTCATCTCTATCTCTTAGAATAAAATCATGTCGAGAGTCAAGTGTGTGGAAATATCTGCCCTTTTCCTAGCCTTTAAGCTCCTCGTTGGCAGGGAGAGTGCTGTCAGCTCTGTTGTACTCTCCCAAGCACAAGTGTTCTGCATAGTAAGTGCTCAATAAATATGATGATTGGTTGATCTTTAGACGAGTTCGGAACTCCCCTCAATGTTCAGACACATTGCTGGTCCTCTCCACTGGACCCAGTTGGTGAAGTGGGGAGGTTGCCTTCATGTCTCTCCAGCTGAGAATAAAATCACTGCTTTCCTTGCCCTGCTTTTAGGGTCAGGCTCCCAGCCTTGCTCCACTTGTGTCTCCAACAAGACCTGGAAGTTCTAAGCAGGGATCAAAATCTCTAAAGTGTTTCCGAGTTAAGTGGATTAGATCCCATACTGGCTAGCGTTTCCAAAACTGCGTCTTGCTCTTGATGCTGGACACATGTGCTTTGGCCCTGTATCTCTTGCATGGCAGGTAGAAAGTTGGGTATTAGGTGTAATAGGGAGAAAACACAAATGCATATGATGCCTGAAGAAATGGAATACTAGATCCATGCATTGTGCAAATGGTTTGTATTCAAATTATTGCATCCTACTGTTTCTGGGTCCTGGCCAAGTTACTTCCGCACCCCTTGCCAGAAGCCTATGCTTGTTTTACGTGACTGCACCTGTAATTGTTGAGTTTGAGCATTAGCTTAGGGTAGCAATAAGGCTCATGTGGGCATTCGTCCTTGGACCTGTGTAAGAGACACAGAGAATGGTATGCTCATAATAAGAATTGTTATTTTTGTTAAGTGATTGCTATGTACCAAGCACTAGGGAAGATACAAGATAATCAGGCTGGACAGAGTCCCTGTTCCACACGGGAGTTATGTAAGAAGGAAGGAAAACAGGTATTGAGTCCTTATTTTACAGGTGAGGGAACTGAAGGCACAGAGAAGTTATGACTTCCATCAGTGGTATTTATTGAGCACTTACAGTGTTCAGAATACTATACTAAGCACTCAGGAAGGTAAAATACAATAGAGTTGCTATAGAAGATCCCTGATCTCAAGGAGATTACAAACTAGTGGGGGAGACAGACATTAAAATAAATTATAGATGGATATATAAGTGCTGTGGGGCTGGGTAGGGGGTGAATATCATAGTGCCATGGGAAACAGACCCAAGTGCATAGGCATTACAGAGGGAGAGCTTTGTCAGGGAAAGTCTCTTGGAGATGTTATTTTAGTAAGACTTTGAAGATGGGGAGAGAGGTGGTCTGTGGGATATGAAGAGGGAGGGAATTCTAAGCCAAAGAAATGATGTCAGTAGGGGATTGGCAGTGAGAAAGAAAGAGTGAGGTACAGTGAGAAGGTTGGTGTTGGAGGAGTGAGGGATATGGGATGGATTGTTGAAAACATAAGCAGATTTTCAATGATAGAAGATCCTATGTCTGAACCCTGTAAATTTACTTTTCATTGAGCCATTGACTTGCAGTTCTTGTATGCATGTTGCAGAGTTGTCTAAATAGATGTAGAAAGGTTGGAAGCCAATTATTTTAGAACATCTACACCTCCAAATTTGAGTTTTTTAACTTTTAATCATTTACTTAATTTTTGGCCTTGAATCCTACATATCTTCCCTTCGGTTTCATAGAAATCAAGACTACCCTGTGCCATATCAATTAAAGCAAATGTACTTTCAATTAAAGGTGTTAAGTAGGAGACAGAAGAGATTAATTCTTTGTAAAAGAATGACCTTCAGTAGTTATATCCAATTAGGCGTTTCTTCAACTATATTTCATCTTGATGGGACAAGGCTATGGCTCACAATCAATCATAGTGATCTTTTCAAAAGGGGAGAATATTTTAAGTTGAGATTCATAAAAGAACGATGAGGCAACCTGGTTAGCTCAAAGCCAAGCTAATGTACGTGGCAAAGTGTAGGTGTAGCGTTGACTGTATTGTATCTGTTATGTACAAGTGAAACCACTATATGTAGCCTAAAAGTAAGAACTTCATTTGAAGAAACATATGCATTATTCTAATACCTAGCTGCATGATTCTCTTTGGATATAATGAGGTCTTTATCTTTTTAGTTTCACCATGTCATATCATGTAATCGTTAGTATTAAGTACTGTATGTGCATGATTTTGGGCTAGTTTCTGTACTTAAGCCAAAAAACACAGAGCCTCCTCTTAAATCTAATAATACTACAGAGCATGCGCAGGAAAGGGAAAGATGGCCATACAATATCTTTATAATTAGTTTTTGAAGTTTTAAAATAAATTCTATTTTCTCTTACTAAATATACTTCGAGCATTTTTGTCACCTAGTGATACTCTTCTAATGATTCTTTTTTTCTCTCAATGGATTGTTTTGGTGGTTACAATTTACTACATAACAAGTATAACTGAATGTCAGGATTTTCAAGACATAAGTACAGTACTTAATGACTTAGTCATCGTAATGTAGAGCAACATAAACTTCCAGGAAATTACTGTTCTTTCGTGCTCATGGGAACAAGGAAAAGAAGTCTTCTTGTAGCAATGGGTATTTTCAGCGGCATGTTACAGGACATGAAATACGTGTAAGAAACAGATCCCTCTAAGTAATTATTCCTCAGAGATTCCTCTCTTCAGATTTCTCTCAGAGACATGATCAGTGTGGTTAGGGTTAGTTTACCTTTTTCCCCCCTCTCTTGTGGGGAGTGGTAATAATAATAATAATGATGGTATTTGTTAAGCGCTTACTATGTGCTGTTCTAAGCGCTGGGTCCTTTGACCCCACTTTCCCTCATGAAAGGGGACATTTGAAAGGAGTGGGCATTTGAGAGATCTGGCTGCAGGGTTGGCTGGCTTTAAGTGGAGTAGCCTGAGTTTAACTCCTGTGCTTCTCTCATATGAAGGAAAATTTTCAGTGCAGCTTGAAATTGGGTGGGTCAGCTGTAGACAAGCCCTGCTGGCTTCGTGTAGATAAACAAGCAGGAGGAAGGGGAGATCACCTGGGATAAACAGAATTGATTTGTTTGGGGGAAACTCTCCCCTAGAAAGCCCAGCCTTGCTGTAAAAGGAGCAAGTGCAAGAATGGCTGGAGTAAGCAAGTCTTTGTACATTTGGTGGGCCAGTAGTCATATCACATTTTATATGCTTTAGCGATATGTCGGCCACTTATCTTTATGGATTGTGGAATTCCTGTGAATTCCCTTCTTCGTGCCCGTGTCCCTGAAGCGTAATTTAACCTTTGGATCTGAACTAAAACTAGATTA
Organism: Tachyglossus aculeatus; assembly: GCF_015852505.1. NCBI lineage: Eukaryota > Metazoa > Chordata > Mammalia > Monotremata > Tachyglossidae > Tachyglossus > Tachyglossus aculeatus. The sequence continues at coordinate 52,794,575 of NC_052074.1, read as the reverse complement.
TCACCTGCATCTCTCACTCCCTTCCCAGCATTATTATTTTATTTTGTTCAACATAGTGACATTTAGCGCTCAAGAAAATGATGAAAATCATAAAGGAAATTGATTATGCCTGTAAAGTTGGTAAATATGGGAAAATTGTCTTTTTAATAGATTTGAAAATATGTTAGTACCTAGAATAGCTCTTTTATTAAGATTTTCAAATGTCACAACAGATTTGATGATTCTGATGTTGTGCTAGTTTTAAAAATTAATATATAGAGTTTTCCCTAATAAATATAGTGAGAAGTTCAGCAAGATAAGTACCATTAAATTCCCCATGTCTTTTCTTTTATTTATGTCTGGTTTTTATTCCAATTCGGGGAATACTGTAACATAAAACTCTAAAATACTGTTTACATTATTAACAACAATTCGTGTAAAAATTTGAATACATTTAGTTTAATCAGCTGAGCTTCATTGGATTTTAATGTGCTGTGTGGAATTTGTTTCAGGAACTCCAGAAAGGAACTTAATGACATACGATTTGAGTTTACTCCAGGAAGAGGTAAGTTTTAATTGAAAGCATTCATTTATTGCCCCAAAGGGCATTTCAGAAATTGATTAATGTTTGTGGTTAATAAATTTCAATTCCAAAGTGCTTTCTCCCCAAGATTTTATATCACTGTAGTGAGTGAAAGCCAAGATATTATGGACTGCATCAATTTGAATAGCAAAATATCTTACTGGTACATGCATTTGTGTGCCTTCATTCAGTGGGATTTATTCAACGCTTACTGTGTGCAGAGCAATGTACTAAGTGCTTATGTCAGTCATGAAAATAAATACTAGCCCAGTGCTCCTGGGCTTCACCCCTCCCACCCCAATCCCTCCAAATAAAAATAAAAACCCCCAAACCACGTCATCCTTATGAGAATCAGAAAAAAGGCCCAAGAAAGTTAAATAGTCTGTGTCCTCACTATCCATTCCATTTTTGCTTGATTTTCTTGGGCAGTTGTGTGAACTCTGAGTAAACCTACAGCAGGCAGTGGCTTGTAAGCTCCTAAAAATAAAGAATCCATAAAAATTATATATTGACTGAAAAATGTTACCATCTCAGAAGTGTCCAAGCAGTTTCAGTTTAAGCTTTCAACAAAACTCTAGCTATATGTTATTAGAACATGAAGCATGTCACGAACCAGGATTTTGAAACTGCCAATGTTGGAAATTGGAAGTAGTCAGGCAGTGGTGCCAGACAGTATCAATTTTGTCATTCAAGTCAAAGTAAGAACAGTGGCTGAGAGTGCTGACAGGACCCATTGTATATCCTGAAAATGGCAGCAGGTGAAGAAAAATGGCAGCAGGTGAAGATTGATTGAGGTATAGGTTTCATGTCTTTTTAACCAAAGAATCCAAAGTATTAAAATGAAAAATTCATCAAATGTCCATTTTCATTGGAAACTGATTAATCAATTTTAAAGCAATTTATTTGGGCACTGAAGACATTGGATGTCATCATTGTGTCACAAAGACTCATTGTTATTTGATGAGCAAACAGCATCCGAGGAGCTATTCTGACTTACGTAGGCAGGCATCCCTGGATGGTCTCATTCCTTTTTGTTATGACCAATATTAATCCAAAATGAAATGCTTCTTCATACAACTTACATTACACATCGGGTATTTGTTACCACAAGAAACTTTACAGGCTGAAAATGTGAATAGGTTTCAGAGGTTTGGATAAATTCATTGAAGAGAGTTTCATAATGAATTACTTTAAGGTAAGATGTTGAGGAGAATACTGTCATCTGTTTCATCTAAGTATTCTGTTAATACTGTCAGACACAGAATATTAGGCTGATCTGACCCAATAAAAATTAAGAAGTGGCATTTCTTAAAATTACCATTATGTCATAGCCCACAGATTCCTCGTGTTAATGCCCACAGCACGTATCTAATTAGCTCAGATATTCCTATGAAGAACTGAATCTCGTGCCCTTTCTTTTGAAGTTTCATTGAGATTTTTGTTGACATGACATGACTGCTGTATGGAATTGATGCTGTCAATGCTTGTCTATTCCCAGCTTCTGAACCCCTAACAGGCTGGAGTCATTATTTTTTAGTTGTTATTTTGGAATGCTGGTGGCCTTAGCTCTTGGTAGAAAAGGATTTTATCTTAGCTCTCTATTTTGTTGTGGGGCTGTCCTATATCAACTATCTTGTATGCCTGGAAGCTCTTCATTGTGTTGGGATCTTAGTGTACATTTTGTGATTGGGTGGGAGATCCATGGGTTTCCTAAGTGAGTAGTAGTGGTCTGATAGGATAAATTAAGATTGTTTAATTTCTGTATAGGTGGCAGATCTTTCTTTTTCACTCACCTAGTACATCCCTATTTAGCATGAGAGAGGACTACCCAAGAGCAAAGAGCTGGGTCCCTAATAGTTGAAAGTAAGGAAGAAGAATAAATACTTGGCTTGATTTTTCTTCCTCTAGTCCCTCATCCTTCTGCCCTTTCTGCCTTCCTTTCTCTCCTGGTCCTTTGCCCTTCCTGTTCATCTTTCCCTCCCTCCACCAGCATGGAAGGATGTCCAAATGTCAAATTGTGTTCTCTGTAAGCCTTTATTATGTGCCAAGCACTGTATTAAGCACAGGAGTGGATGCGATGTAAGCAGATCGGACACTGCCCCTGTTCCGTATAGGAACAGTCTGAGGGGAGGGGAAAAGAAGACATTTAATCCCCATTTTACATATGAAGGAAAATGAGGTACAGAAAGTTATATAACTTGCCCAGGAAATTGGTGGAGCTGGGAGTTGAAGGCCCGTGCTCTTTCCAGTAGGCCATGCTGCTTCTCTTTAAAGAGAGAGAAGGCAAAAAAGCCAGGGTTGTATTGCGAAAGACTTTGTGCCAGTGCTGTGGCTGTTTCCTGAATCCTACCACCTAGGAAAGAAGTCTGCTTGGGGAATTTTAGAAGTTGGCTGCTTGGAGCCAGCGCAGTCCAAGTGGAGCAGTTGAGCCACCCAGTAACAGTGCCTCCTGTGGAGCTGCTCAGTGGGAACGTTAAACTCCCTTTCCTTCTCCTCTCGCTAAGTGACCTCTTCAAGGCATCCAGAATCCCTGCTGAAGATGAGAACAGTGGGTTTTAAGAGTGTAGGGAACTTGTCTCCCCACCCTCTTGTCAAGAGGGTGCCCACCTTTAGACCCCTTGAGGTCAAATGACAATCATTTTCAGTGGCCAACTCTTTTTTTTTTTTTCTGGAAAGCCTAGACTAATTTTGCTAAATGGAGGGCACCTCCTCATTGTTATAATGTGGATTTTTAGCCTTTCAATCAGGTTCACCCACTTTTTCTCTGCCCCGCACAGTTAATTCCATCATTAGAAGGAGGTTGCTAACAGCTGATCCATATCAGTGATGGTTTGCTGTGTTGTTTCGATGGTACCCTGTAAAGGACTAAATCTATTGCTATCAAATGCTCATTGTCAAAATAAATGCATTTTAATAGGGCAAAGCATAACAGCGTATTTTTTCCAGACAACTACAAGCTTTGCATGAACTTGTGCCAAATCTGAGTTGCATCAGATGCTACCAATTCAACCTTTGTCATAAATCCCGATTCACTATCTGCTGATGATAGAAACGGATTGAGTGATGAGCTGTATTAACCTTGGCGAGAAAGAGAAACTATGCCATTGGGTGTGATTGTGAGATAACTAAGGCGAAGTGCATTTAGGAAACAAGTGGGACATTGGCCAAAGGAAAAAAATGGATCACTTCACCAGGAATGAAATAATAATTTCATGTGGTGCCTGCTGCACTGATGCTAGGATGCTAATTGCCTCAGTGTAATATATGATGTTACTTTGGAATTTTCTCCTACAGTAGCTTGGAAGCCTAGTTGAATTTAAAGCACACTTTTGGGGCATATTGTAACTGAAAATATTTTTTAAAAATTGCTGTGGATTATTGATTTTTATTTTATGGCCACTAATACCTATTCATTTCACATTTCGACAGACACGGCAGATGGCGTTTCTCAGGAGCTGTTCTCAGCAGGCCTGGTTGATGGTCACGATGTAGTTATAGGTAAATCACGCTTTAGTTTATGGCACGTATTTTGTCGATTGATATTGTCAGCAGAGAGGGGCTTAAAAAATACTTCCATGAAGAAACTGTCTGCCACATTGCCTCCTCCAGCAGCTTTTTATCCTATGTCTAATTTGGACCTCATCTATGAAATGTGTTTCTTTTTCTTTTATGTACGAGAGGTCTGAACTTGAAAGGGATTAGTTGAAAGGTTGTTGGAGCCGATAATAGATTAACACTGTTGATTTCAAACCCCCTAGGATTTTCTAGTTTTAAAATAATAGAACAGAATTCTCTACCTCTTGCTCCTTGGCCCTCTTTCTCTGAGCCTGAGAGATTTCTCCAGAGATGAGTTCTGGCAAGACTACTTTGTAGACCACAGATTATTTGGTGCCCAACTGGCCCATCCCCTTCTGCCCGGTGTGGAATTGGAATTCTTCCTTGTGATCCATGATCTGATCTTCAGAAGGACAAAAGTAAGGAATTTTTCGTCTTTGACTCTCTACTCAGCTTCAGGGTTCTTTCACTGGTGTGGCCAGATCATTTAGAAAAGTTAAAACTCCTCGTTTTTGTACAAGTAGAAAGTCAGTACTGGGGATCACATCTGGATAGATACTAGCACTTGAAATAGTGAGCCGTGTTCCCGAAATCTAAATTTGCTTCCGGGAAGTGAGTTTTGACACTTTAGGAGGAGCCTTAATGCTTTCAGATCACTAGGGGGATGATGGCTGTATCCTATCAGTGAAATAACAACATGCACATATGTTTTGTGCAACAAAACGCTTAAAGACCCTCAGAGGTCTGAAGGAATTAATGCTCTCCCTAAAGTGAATTTATTGGCAGGAAGCAATCTGAGGGCCTGAGAGAATTGCTCTCAGTAATAGGAACTCTGATTTTATAAGTCTGATCGTTTATCTTTGGAGAGTTGCCTTATCAGGTAAGAATGTAGAAGTGAATTAGTCTCTTGCCTGGAGTTGATGCTAGCAGTCCTAGGAGACATCTCATCTTTTGTTTTGGACTTGCTTTGGGACCCCATTACTTGGGTTCACTTCTCTGTATGTCAGTTGTCCAACTATGAACTAGAAAATATTTCTGAAAACACTTTCAAAAGGGAGATGAAAGCATTATGTAATTTCAGTCTACTAAAGATTTTTAAAAAAGCATAATTAGAACCTTTCCCTAGCTCCTATGTCATATCTTTCTTCTTTTTGTAAAACTTCTTTTTGTTTCTGACCATTGTAATATTCTTTCATGCTTGCTAAATTTTGGAGTAATCAAATCAGGGCTATGAATCTCAGATTTTCCTCCATTATGATATCAGGTCTTTTATTCTCACGTGAATTCAGAACATTTTTAGATGGTGGTATCGTTTAAATGCCAACAGCGACAAACATCAGCCTCTCCGAAATCCATGTTTTCAGTTCACAGAGAATATTTCTTGGGATGACTCGTTCGTCTACCCAGCAGTCAAATGTTTGCAAAGACAAAAAGGCACTGGAATTAGATATTTTCAAATGCAGATTATATTGAAAGGTCTCACAACATTTGCCTGAGAGACTGACGTTTATGAGTTTTGGGAGTAAGAGGTCATATTAACTTATGTCAGCCTCCTAGATTCACCAGATTTAAGCTCACATATGCAAGTGTAGTGCAAGTATGTGCATGTCATAGTGTGGGTTGGATATGAATGTGCAAAAAAGGAAAAGGCACAAGTTGTGTCCTCATTAGCATGAGAATTATAGATGTGCCGGAACTCCCACCCCCCCACCATACGCTTTCTTGTAATTAAAAAAAATCAAGTTCAAAGAGGTTTTAAAAAAATAGCATGGAGAATTTTCTATTCCATAAGAATATATATCAAAATGAAAGTGTATTGCACCATGAAAAATTCTGGAAAGGACAAGAGTTTATGATTTGGAAAGTTGAAGTTTATGCCTTTAATGGAAGCAGCAGCAAATGTAGGTTACAGGAAGACTTCAACCCCATGATGCAGGACATTCTGTCTCTTGTTCACAGACCTACATAAAACTGAATTTACCTTGAAGAAGGACTGATAGGGCTGTGGACTAATTACTTTCTACAGAAGTGTCGGAATTAAATGTGGTGCATTTAGACTCAAACAATAAACTGACTGTCAAAGTGTTTAAGTGCAGCAACTCCTTCTGGAAGAAGCAAGAAACTTTTTTTTATACTTTTAGTACTTTGGAAATGATAAGGTTGGCGAGCCCGTAGAGTGGATATTGGGTAGAGAAACTGAATTTAACTTCAGACAGTGGAAAACTAGGAAGATGGTGCAGAATGTGTAACTATGCTTATTGTGCTGCATCTCTCTTGACTAGCAAACAGAATACAAGCTCTAAATTCATTCTCTGTGTGTCCCAGAAAGGGAGGACTGTAACAGGAAGATTAGTTTGCTTAACCTTGCTTCAGTGGAGGAACTGGTTCCTTTCCTTTCCCTTCTAGATTGAAAGCAGCTGATAAATGGAATTCCTCTTTTCAGCTGAAGCAGGCAAAATCCAGTTGGCATACAATGTGAGTGTAAACAAAACTACTGAGTTCTGTGAAAACTGGTGAAATGTGATAGCCTAGTGCTCCAGAGGATGTGAAAGCCAGAGCACCTGTGGTGCCTATCAAAGGGATGTTTCCTTGACCTCTTCAGCCAGTTCAGGTTCAGTAAGAAGTATATGACCTTCATCAGCAAGGGCAGGTAGAGAGAACAGAGGACTCTGTAATTGGTGCTAGGATTGGATGGAGCCCATGGTCAGCAGGCTCTTCAATCAATCAATCAATCAATGGTATTTATTGGCCACTTTCTATCTGCAGTGCTCAGTGCTTGGGAGAGTACAATACAGAATAGCATCCATTAACCATCCCAGTGTTTGACCTCCTCTGTGGCCTGGCTTTGATTCAGCTTGCACTTCATACCTTTTAGAAAGAAGAAGTTTTCAATTGAATAACAATGTGGAGAAGATGATTGTTGTAGAACAGCAAATGTTGGAAGGGCATTCATGCAATTATTAGCCAAAGAGGTAAATGCACTTGGTTCTGAAGGTTGTGTCTTGCCAAATCTTGTGTCAAGGAAAACTTACATTGAGGTACTTGTCTGTTCTGTGGACACTATCAGTCTCTTCCAATAATAAAGCTCAGTGAACCCAAACAGACTACTGTTTGCTAAGTCACTAGAGACCTTCTAACCAAAGCATGTAGTGAAAACAAGCTTAGTGGAAGAATTGGGGTGTGCATTATTGAACCATCTTCAAGTATTAATTAACAAGCATCTATTTGCATGGTTGTCCTGGGCATTTTGTGGAATTACAAAATGAATAAATAGTCTTGGCCCTTGAGAAAATTACAATCTAATAGGGAGGGATATAGGTAAGGATGTACAGAACACAGGTGTGCTCTGTTATAGATTAAAAAGTGTAACTTTCAGGGGCACAAACCTAACCGTACAAATTGGAGAAAACAGATTGAGATAGCATAAAAGATAGAATAGTTGGAATAGGGGGTGTTGCCAGGACTAGGGGAGGTTATTCTGGTAAGGCATCCTGCAGGTAACGGGCTAAGTTTAACAAGCGAGGTTGAGGGAGAAAGAAGAAAAAAGAGATCCAGCTGGTGGGGATTTGGCTGGTCAATGATCCAAGAGTGAAGGGGTATGTCTAGGGGTTGGTCACTAATTTTCTTTTGCCAAGGTGAAAAGAATTGAGTCGGAGATGGAGAAATGTGTCGCTGGAGAAGGCAGAGATTAGAATTGAGGGAGAGATTAGAAGCTCATAGGGAAGAGATTTGAGCTGGCCAGAACTGAATAATGAATGTTGGTCCTGCTTTATAGTGCTAGCTGTGAGGCTAGCAAATAAACTTGATAATAATCAAGAAGTCTTGGACGAAGACTGTGACAGGAAAATATAGAGAAGATCCATTTTTTATTAAATTAACTGAAGTGGACTGGTCAGAGCAGTAGGAAGAGAACTGTCATAAAACCTAAGATGAAAGATGTAAAAAAAAAAAAAAAAAAAGCAGGAGTGGCCATCAGATAAGGTATCTTGGAGGTGCTCTGCTTTGGGGAGAGCAATATGAGTACACTAATTGTAATGGGGTCAGTGAAGGGCAAAGGAGAAAGGAAATGGAGACAAGTGGGTGTAGGCCACAACTTTGGGCACCTAAAAATAACAGGAAGTAGGAAGGTAGGAGTGGAAGCTGCAGGGGAGGTGGAGTAAAGAGAAGAATTTTTACTGAAGGGGGGAGACTTGAGTGGGTTTGGAAGTAGGGGGAGAAGCATTCAGGAAAATGAATAAGACAAATGAGATATAAAGTACAAGTGGAGGGATTGGCCCTCTGGAACAGAAGGGGCACCTTCTGGTAACTGGAAGGAGGTAAGGGTGGAAGAAGGGAGAGGAGAGCAGTCACATCCAATTAGGAGTTCTTTAAGGGAGTGCTATCTGATGTTCTCAAGCTTATTGTTTGTGCCACATTTACTCACCTAATTGCCCCAATTTTTTTGCATAGTTTTACAGTCCCCAAACAGGAGTGAGGGCTATTTAGCGTATCATATGATAATTAAATCTAGCAATATAGAAAGCAGGAAATAAAAGAGGAGGACAAAAAAAAAAAAAGGAAGAAGGAAGAGAAAAGTAAGAGGAGACTATATCTTTTGTTTCTAATGAAATCTCCAAATGCTGCATTCAGGGAATTTCGGTAACCTCCTCCTCCCCTCTCTGGGATTTCATAAATGTGTCTCTTTCTCCATATCTCTCATATTTGTTAAGTGCTTCCTGTGTGCCAAGCACTGTACTAAACACTGGGGTAAATTCAAGCCAATTAGATTGGACATAGTCCATGTCCCAGATGGGGCTCATAGTCTTAATCCCCATTTTACCCCATTATTTATTTTACTTGTACATATCTATTCTATTTATTTTATTTTGTTATTATGTTTGGTTTTGTTCTCTGTCTCCCCCTTTTAGACTGTGAGCCCACTGCTGGGTAGGGACTGTCTCTATATGTTGCCAATTTGTACTTCCCAAGCACTTAGTACAGTGCTCTGCACATAGAAAGCGCTCAATAAATACAATTGATGATGATGATGATGATTTTACAGATGAGGTAACTGAGGTCCAGAGAAGTTAATTGACTTGCCCAAGTCACACAGCAGGTAAGCTTCAGTGAAGAAACTCCCTCTCCCACATGAGGGAAATTCTGACACTTTTTCTACCTACCCCATTGCATGCTGCTAATGAATGCTTAGGAAGACAATCTTTCCTTTTGTCCTCAAAATGCTGGAAAGCAGGGAAATTATGTTGTAGAGGCAATTTTGCAAGTAAATGTGGTACAGTACCAGGTTGTTAGTAGTGAGGGAGGTAGAGGAGAAGGAACTGTATGCCTTAGGAGGGAATTGGTAGCTTGAAACAGGTTGGGTGAGCTGTAGACAAAGGAATTGTTGGTGAGGGAGTACCGTCATTATCTTGCCATGGTTGGCACAGAGCTGTAGGATGGTGATGAAAATCTATGATAGGTTGATATAGTTTGGTACTTAGATTTCCTCCTAAGCACTTGACTGTATGAGCTCAGGAACGGAGGGAGCAGATGGCCAGAGTAATCCAGGCCAGTGAGCTGGCAGAATCTGTGCAGCTGAGGGAGAAGACTGCAGGGGAGGCCACTACGGAGTTTAGAGTGACAGCTTCAGAGAAAGACAGGCAGAGAACTTACCACTTTGGAGAGGTAATTCCCCCCCAAAGGTATTTATTCTCAGTCCTTTAGAGAAGATCCAGTGCAAGTGTCCTCCTCTGTGGATTCGCACTGATCCAGGTCTAACATATTTTTTCATGGTTCAGTCTCTGTCACATGAAAGAATTAAGGAAGATTCTTCCCACAGCACAAGTCTGTTATGACTGTAACACTGTTCACTTGATGGCACAAGTTGATTTGCTGTGGGAAGGGTCAGCTGTGCAAAAACGTTATCAGTTAGTGCAGCCCTTCACCAGTTTCTGTTTTGGGTTGCGTCTGTTGATTTGTGGGACTTGGCCTTCCCTGAGGTCCTTTTGAATCCCATTGGTTTACTGTTTACAAGCACACAGCTTCCCTGGAGCACAAGCATCTCCAAGCATGCTGCCCCCTGTTTCAGCTTCAGTTCCCACTGAAGAAAGTGGGCCAGCAGACTAGCTAATGCCTCCTGGATCCCAAACTTTCTTGTTTCTCACGGTGTCACATAAAGCCCCTCCGCCCTTTTAGACTGTGAGCCCACTGTTGGGTAGGGACTGTCTCTATAAGTTGCCAATTTGTACTTCCCAAGCGCTTAGTACAGTGCTCTGCACACAGTAAGCGCTCAATAAATATGATTGATGATGAGTGAGAAGGTCTTTCCTCTGTAGTGCCTGCTGTCTGGAACAGCCTTCCTGGGATATTAAAATTCAAAGTGGCCATCTTCATCTGAGTGTGGATCTCATCAGCCTTGCTCCATTGCTGTTCTGATCTGCTCGATTTCTCCCTTTCTAGATGTTTTTCCAGCTGACTTAACTCTTTAGAGCCTTTTTTAGGGATGGCGGAAGAAGGGGAATTATTCTGTAGATTTTTAAAAAAATTCTTGTTAGGATAAGTTATGCCCCATTGAGTAGCCACAGTTGTTATTAAACTGGTATTGTCATTTGGGGACTTGCAGCTCCTCCAACAGGTATTTAGACTTTATATTTTTATTTAAAGCCAAAGTGCTTTAGTCACCAGGGTATGCTAAGGACAGAGCTTCTCATTCGTGAGCATATGGTTGACTGTGTGAGGCACTTTTGCGCACCAAAGCGATACTCTGTGATGAAGTCTGTGGTGAGTGATCTGGAATTTATTGAGCAGCAGAGCTGTTCTACAATGAAAGTCTTCGGGAACATCCATTGACAGTGAAGTGTCCTCTAGGTGCCTCTTATATTCAATTCAGTGACTAATCCTGGGATGTTTACTGGTGATGAGATTTAAGGAAGAGAAGTTCCTGTCATCTGAACTGCCCTACATAATGAAATCTTACTGTCTTCTGAATGTTGCCATAGGTAATAAAAATAATGCAAAAAGAAGTGCTACAGTCTGTACCCGAAGTCATAGTGGTGTCAGGCTGCAGACTAGAGTTTGTGTTGATTTGGACAAGAAACAGCCAATTTAGTGCTTAGAAGCTTGTGTATTCTGAGTTAGCCCCTCGGGTTATGCTTGGGACCACGGAAGGCTTTGGGAAACCTTACTACCTGACTTCGGTTGGCATGTATAAGTCTGTCCTGACTTTTGGGCTCATGAGTAAATGAACAAACGTTCTACAATTCCAGCCCTACATTTTTTTCTCCAACTACAAGTTATATAAGTAGCAGAAGCATCCCTGTGTTATTTGTATTTGCCAACAAGCCACACTGGGGCGGTTTTGTAGTTGAGTGCTGCAAGATGGGACTGGCTGATCGCAGCTAAACACTTGGGTGCCAGTTTTTGGCTGACACTGCACCCTCCACTTGGTAATATACTTGGTTGGAAAATGGAGCATTTTCTTCAGGTCATGGTCCTGAGGAGGCTTGGACATTTTTTTGTTGTTGTTGTTGGTTGCTTTTTGTTTTTTTGTGGTATTTGTTAAGGGCTTACTATTAGTCAGTGGTACAGAGCACTGTACTCAGTGTTGGGAAGGTACAATACAACAGAATTAGCTGACACTTTCCCTGTCCATAATGAGCTTACAGTCTAGAGACGAGCTCACTGTACCAGGCACTGTACTAAGTGCTGAGGTAGGTACAGAACAATCAGGTTGGACACAGTCTATGTCCCACAGGGGCTCCCAGTCTTAATCCCCATTTTAAAGGTAAGGTAACTGAGACACAGAGAAGTTGTGACTTGACTGGCAAAACTACACTTTTGACCAGGAGACTGAAGTGAACTAAATTTAGCATTACTGATACACCGTGGCACCATTAAGTCAGTTTGAGCTGTGTAGAATACATTTAGTGACAGTCATGTAAAGAGTTTCCTTCTCTATTCCTTTCTTTTAATTCTGAGTGCAAAAGGAGAATATTTATCTCCGTGTGTTTTTATCTTTCAGTCCAAATGCCATTGTTAAACTGTGATTCTTAATACTTTGCATCGGCAATGCAAACTAAAGATGGTGGATGGTTCCCTGCAGCATAGAGAGTATTATTGAACTGATCCAGTGTGATATGATTCTGTTTTGGAATGAAAACAAAACCATTTAGGAAATCATATAAACTCTGGGGACTATTGATTATTGCATAAAATGCCAGAGGATTTATTTGTATTTAATGTTCACATTAGATTAGGTAAGAAGGAAAATATTTCCACAGTAATGAATAATGATATCCATGGCATAATAATAACCTGAGATTTAACTCCTTTTTGGCATGCCTATCCCCTTTAAAATTAAAAAAGGGGACCAGTAAAATTTTACTGTAGCTCCTTGCTTTGATTTTCAAAGGGATTAAATTGTCAAGGGGGACTTTTTCTTTATTTAAAACCGTAATGAATTATTGTACTAAATTAGAGAAATAGAAAAGTAAAATCAACAATTTAAAGCTAGTGAATGAAAAAAGAGACTATAAGGTTAAATATGGCATAGGTTATTCCATATGATATATACTCAACTATATTAAAATCCAAGGGATTTCTCTCCTTCTGATCTGAGTTAGATGAGTGAGGGCTCACAGAACCCATTTTCTAAGAGCAATTTTGCCTAACATCAGCTCAAAGGCTTGCACTTCTAATGTTATTAAAAAGTTTTAGACCCATTTTATTCCGGAACATAGATTAACTAAAGTTGCCTACACTCTTTTCCTGTTACGTGGTACCTCTTAGAGTATGACAAGTCAGCAGAGGGATTTAAGAGAGGCAGCATATCATATTGGGAAAATGTGAAGACTATAAGAGGGAAATTTTCATGAAAGCCCAGTAGTAGTGGTGGGTATGGGCCACTACTTTGGAACCCATATCACATGTGGGGCTAACTGCAGTGTATTTCTTGCGCCCACACAGTGCAAAAAGCTCATCTCCTTGGACCTTTCCAGAGCTTTTATTGTGCTATGGGTAGTATGGAAGGAGTGGAGCCCATCCACAAACTACCTAGATGGCAACATCCATGGCCGCAGTGTCAGAAACCACAGAACCTAAAGGAATTTCAGGAGTCCGGCGATGCCCTAGCAAATGTGACTTCTGAAAGAGCTCAATTTTTTTTTTCAATTCTTAATCTCTTTGGCTGCTGTCATATCCAAAGCCGTACCACACTCCTGATGTTTGCTGAACAAACCTTGTGCCTATCTGCCTTCTGGATTGCCCCATACTGGGCCTATAGCTTTATTTATCCTAGGGTAAAACAGGAAACTGGTTATTCTCAGGGTCGGTTGGGCGGATTGATTAAATGGTGTTTATGAAGTGCTTCTGCCTAGCCTGCATGTGGGAGGCCCTGGGCAAATATAAGGATTTTTACACCATCATCCTCTGTTGAGCGAAAGTCATTGCCATAACAGTCTGTGGATTAATTCTGTGACATTTGTAATTTTCCTGACAAGCTTTCAGTTTTTGAACTGCATGATTATGAATCAGGGCAGCAGTGAAACCACAGACCCAGCTTTTCCAATTAACTTTGTCACTTAGGAATTCTGGTTCAGTTGAACTCCACTGTTTCTTCAAAAGCAGGGCCTGATTTTTAACCGAAACCCGGGTTTGAAGCTGTAACTCACTAAAAGATACTAATTGGGATTAAGGGTTAACCTTGATGATCTTCTCCTAAGTGATTGTCGGCATCAAAATAATCCATCTGTGGCATTTTCAGTGATTTCAACTTTCCAGCCTTATGTGAAAGATCCAGGGGTGCATTGTGACAAGGCGCCTGGTGATTTCACTTCAGCACAAAATGAAGCATGGTGGAAAGAAAAATATCTTCTCTTTCCTTAAAGTAGTCAACTTCACCAGGGAACTAAGTCTTTCCAGGGGATTAAATCTTTGACGTTGGTAAGAGTGTCATGATGGCATCTTCCTTTCTATTTTGTTTCTCCCAATTTCAAAAACGTTTAGGTTTTCCCAAGTCTGCACCTTCCCCAATTCTTCCTGGCAAACCAACTTCTGATACTGTTCCTATTAATAAAGCAAATGCAAACATCTGCCCCTAGATACATCACTTGGAATTCTCCCCAGAAAACATAAACTCTTCGTATTATCTAACCAAATGGCAGGAGAAAAATAAAGCCAACCAACCTTCTTCGGATGCATTTGGGTGCTCATTAGACCCTTTTCTGGATTTCCTTTGGCTATACCTTGTGACATGTACCCACTTATTCACCTAGTTCTTGGGTATTGTGAGGGTAGCAGTTGTACAAACACACATTAAGTAGTACTAAATTTGTAGTACTTAAAACTCCCCTGAAAAGCTCACTCCTGAGTCATGCTATAGTCAAACAGCATGGGTTGTTGAATGAATGTGCCCTGGTTCTACAACAGCACTTCAGCCAAAATACAGGGAATGTGAACTTAAGGAAGAACCTCGTAAATATGAATGAATGATTGATTGATTTTATATTAGTTTGAATTATCAAACTAAACTTGAGTGAGTCTTCTTTAGACAGGGACAGCTAGTTATGAGAAGTCATTGCCCCCAATCATTAAATTTAAAGTTCTTTGAACTTGATATTAAATATCCTTGCAAATTAACCCCCACATGAACTACAATTTTGGTGAAATAGAGAGGCCTTAGCTGATTGCTTTCTCTTTGAGGAAGAAGTTAGTGCTTAATTTCTCATTTGTTCTGTCCAGGATACAGAACTTGGATTCAAATGCAGTTTCTTTCATGAATCTTTCATGTCCTTCTGGAGTCAGTGACTGAGGACCTGGATAGAATCTGCAATTAGTAGATTTGCGGAATAATCTTAGGACCCAAAAGCATGCTTTTGTCACTCCAAGGCCTAGTTTTACACTGTCCTGCCCAGTGTTGCAAAGAAATGGTAGCTGTTTTTTAGGCTGGAAGACCTGATGTTGTGAGTTCGTTTATTTTACGGTAAAATTCTTCTCTACTTACTGCCTGAAGGAGCCCAATCAGCCATCAGAAGTTGAACCTGGGAGTGAAGACACCTGATTTGGAACATCTTTTTGGTCCCTTTCCCAGTAGGGCTAATTTATAACGCATCTGTCCCAGGTAGGGCTCACATTCCTAATCTCAATCTCCATTTTACAGATGAGGTAACTGAAGCACAGAGAAGTTAAGTGACTTGCCCAATGTCACACAAGTGGTGGAGCCAGAATTAAGACCCAGGTCCTTCTGTCTCCCAGGCCTGTGTTCTATCCAGTAGACCACCCTGCTTCTTGTGCTCTCAGCCATAGTGTGTTTTTGGTTTGTGGTTCTTTGGTTTATGAGGAGTTTCATTCACTTACTTGATAGGCACTCTCTTTCTACCAGCGCTTGAGTGAATTGTTTTGGAATTTGATTGATTAATTTTGTTCCCTGGGAAGTAGTAAATATTGGAAACTCATTTTTTTTTTAATCATTATGTTTACCACATGGACACACTTGGACTCTAAACCTTCTGCTTCAGGGGATTGAAATTGGGGCCTCTCATTCCTTCTTAACCCCAAACTAAGACCAACAATCCTTGGATGATCCAAGGAAATTGTGGAATTAAAAATCCCAGCCAGGACCCAGTTGGGAGACATGTGAAAGGTCATTACTGCATCAGATTCTCAGACAGGAAAATGATCAAAGTCAGAATTTAATTAGTACCACAAATTGGAAAGGGTAACAGCAGAAAATACCATGTTAAGGCTTTCAAGGTAATATTTTAGCTATAAGATTCAAATATGACAGGACCAAACTCAGTGATCCCTATAACAACAGATATTCTGAACATGTGGCTGCCTAAGCCTTTGGGGAATTTACTGAAAAGAGTGTTTAGTCTAAAATAACCCCCCACATTCTTAACCTCATATATGGCTTAAGAAGAGAGAATTACCTTATTACATGGAATCTCCTCTGAGTGGATCTAAAGGGAACAGTCAGGCCCAGCATGCTGTAGTTCTCCTTTAGGAGAACTTGTCCCTGCACCTTGCTGGCTGGGGCTTTCCTACTATGGGTAGGTGAGCCAGACTCCTCCTGGAGTGTCCCAGTAGCTTCTGGGAAGAGTAGGCAAGACTAACCCTATTGCCTAATGGTGTTTGTAGCCTGTGCTTTTCCTATAATCTTCATGCCGTCCTGCACTGGCTGTGGCCTTGCTTAAAAATTCTATATAGTCATGGTACACTCTGTGGAGAATCAGTTCCATTGGTGTGTTTTTCAACTACTAGTTTCAAGGTTCAGTGGATATCCCTCATCGAGGTGTTGGATTTGTTGAGCAATTCTGCAGTTGTTTTTCACAAACACTTCATGATTTTGCAGACTTGAGTGACTTCCCCCTTCTGCCTTTGTCTTTCCAACTGAACAGCTGAAATCATTCCAGATCGGTTTTGTATAGGCTTTACTCCACTTCTGGTCATTTTGCCTGATCTTCTTGGTGCTTCTCCACATGTAGTCTCTCCTCCTTTAGCTATGGCAACCAGAGTTACACACAGATTACAGAGTATTTACTAAATGCCCCATTGGCCTTTTTGTCTATTTTCACACTTATGGGAATGGTCATAACTGGTAGCCTCAAAGCCTATCAGGTACGGTGGAAATTTGGATTGTTTTTTCCTTGAATTTGTTTACATTGAAGTTCATCCTTCGATTTTTGCTCATTCAGATGGTTTTCTGGCTTCTTCCCACAGTTGACCCCCATTGACATTGTCTCTCATCAGGCATAAAAGTTAAATATCATACTGCAAGATCAAGAGATTTCCCTGAGTCACCTTCTTCCAGATCAGAGCTAGCCTTAGTAGTGACCTCTGGGGTCCTCACTATTTACATTTTTCCATCCCCCAAAGCTACTGTTCATCCATATCTTTACTTTCCCTTGTTTCAGCCAGTTTTCTTTCAGTGACACGAAATTCCGTCCACTCTTCCATATTTTTAAAGCCTCTGTTTTAGAACTTTGCTAGAGGACTGTAGAAAAAGAAACATGTTTCCCTATCACAAGTCTCCAGCAGAACAGTGAGACTAGAATTTTTCTTACAGAAATCACGTTATCTTTCTCCCACGGAGCTGTATAATTTCCAGCTTTTTTTCAGTAAATCATTAAGGACCACAAACAAATTATTTTTCCTTTAACTGTATCTCTTTCCATTTAAAGCCCCATTGTGCAATTCAGGCTAACTGTTGTCCCTTTAGTGCAGGCATATAATTCCCATTAGCTCTGATGTGAGTTAAACACATAAAAGGACAGGGAAATAGTCCTTGAGGGTTTAGGATTTAACTAAATTTAAATATTTCAACACATTCAAATCTCATTTGAGTTCCAGTACATTGAAAGGTAACCCATAAGGATTTAATGCTCAAGGAAGAGCACGAACTTCAAACATATCTTTAGGTAAGAGTCTGCATCCCTTTATGCTGAGAAAATCCAAATTCCTAATTTTCCTTGATCTTTACAATCTCAAATTTAATCTCAGGCAAGTTTCTTACTCTTAACTGATGAAATGGGGTTCATATAATAACCAAATGTGTATATTACTAATGTGAGAGGAAAATTCATGCTGTTTTTTCTATTTCGTACAAATTGTGGTATAATTATCAGAGAATATCTGTATACGTAGCAGAACTGTTACCAGTATGATGACAGTGATAATGGTGATGGTGCCTCCCATTGAGAAAAATAGGCAAATGTCGATCCTGAGGCTTCAGGAGTAAGAACCAGCCAAATAAATTAACTCTAGTAGTATTTGCCACCTGCCTGATAGCCATATTTCTTCTCATGTACAGAAAACTTTGATCTTCTTATGGGCAGGGAATGTGTTTACCAACTCTATCACATTGTACTTTGCCAAGTGCTTAGTACACTTCTCTGCACTCAGTAAATGACCAATAAATGCTATTAATTGATTAATAAGGCAGTGAGTGCCTAGGAAGGTGGACTACAGCATATTAAGCAGTACAGGGCCATTTACAGCTGAAGCGGCCCCAGCATAATGTTGATGTTGTGCTATAATTCAATTCCGTAACTCAGGAGGCAGTAGCCTTGGTAGTCCCTGTGGTCTTTTCTGCATTCATTAGCTGGCTAACCAATGTAATAATCAAAGTATAAAATAACCACATTTATCAATTAAAAATAAAACCCTGCAATGCACTGTGTAGTAATTACAGTTGAAAACATTCTGTTTTCACAGAATGAAGTATAGTCAAAATTAAACAAAGCATGCAGTTCCTTAGTGGTTAGCCAAACACCCTTAAGTAAGATGCTGTTTCAGAAAAGTATTTCCATATATTTAATGATACTAGAGGGTCCTTGGGCTATTTGTGATCCAACAAAGATCTCCATTAGTGCTCCCAGTCTCATCCTGACTCTTCTCCTGGCTCTCTGTGTTTCCCCCGACTCAGTGATACTGCTTTAGCAGATGGGAGTCTTGAGAAAATTAAAATGGTTGGGCAAGAATGAAAACGAAGAACTAGCTGCATCAGTAGTAGTAATAATATTTTATTTATCTTCACTTGCCTGGGAATCAATGCTATAGTCAGTGGAGGAATATGCAAATTATATATCAAGTTTGCAAATAGTGGTGTCTATCCTGTTTAAATTCCTCTCATCAAGGAGTTCTCTGATGTACTTTTACATTTAAGGCCATATCCAAAAGTTACACAGAATAATTCATGAAATAAAATTCAGTTGACCGTAGAGAAATGAAGACTGAATTGATCCCTTCAGTTTTTGTGCCACTGCTTTCAGGTTTAATTATGGCATTCCAGAACAATTTATCAACTAACAATTTAGCCAGTCCCGTTTGACATTTATATAATCCTGCAGATTTTTGAAATGTTTTAAATAGTGCCATTTAATATCCCTGCCTTTATAGATTGGTATACATTTAGAAAAGATTACTTTTAAAAAATTACACCCCCAAATCCACCATGGAAGCTTCCTTGCTTCCAGAAGGACATACTAAATAACGTAAATGTAATCAACATTCTTTACTACTCAGCAGTGTGAATTGTTATCCTGAATCATATGACCAGAACTATGGATCACAGACATTGTAAGGGATAATGGTTTAAAGGTTTTAGAAATGAAGGTTTGTTTCTTAATAGGTCTGAGGAAACCTCTCTGGTTTCTTTGTACCTGACAAAAGACTTCTTAGCTACTGCATTACAGAAATAGGTTGAAAACTGAAAAGCAATTTGTGTGACTTATTTATATCTTAGACCCTCGGATGCACTCCCTCCCATCTCCCAGTGGCTAATATGTCAAAGAAAGAGTGTATCTCCAAACTAACTTGACAGTAAAGGTGGTCAGTTCGGAAGTAGATTGTAATACAGTGGAGAGTCTTTCAAAGGAATGGTCTCATAGATCAGGTCTGAAGAGTTGGCTCAGCTGGCTGATCATCTTCACAGTTGTGCCAAGGCTAACTAGAAGGTCTGAGGATTGGAGATTGAAAACATCTGGGGAAAAAGATCAGATGATTGAGACTGCTCCATCTCCTTATTAAAGCTGGGAGCTGACTCCTTCTTCCCAGAAAATCTATGTAGATGAAAATAGACCCGAAACAGATTGCTGGATCTGGCACAACAACACTGTACGCTTTTTGTCATATTGCTGAATTCCCTTTTTCTAGACTCTTACTTCTGGGCAAGCCATTCCTCAGTCCATCTGCCTTGTCTTCTGTTTTCTATGGAGGTGATTCACATCCTCTCAGAAAATGTATTTCACCATCTCTGGATTTTTTATGGAATTTTTTAAAGAGCTTACTATGTGCCAGGCATGCTATTAAGTGCTGGAGTAGATGCAAGGTAATCAGGTTCATTCATTCAGTCGTATTGGAAACAGTCCATGTCCCACAGTCTTAACCCCCATTTTACAGATTAGATAACTGAGGCACAGGGAAGTTAAGTGACTTCCCCAAGGTCACACAGCAGATACGTGGCAGAGATGGGATTAGAACCCAAGTTCTTTGACTCCAAGGCCAGTGCTCTTTCCACGAGGCCTCACTTGCTTCTCATTTAGGTTGCTTCAAAAGTGGTGCTTGAAGAGCCACAGTATAATAAGAGGTCTCAGATTTATTATAAAGTAGTGCCCTTATCATGGGGTATTTTTTTTAGGGATGTTAAATTGGAGAAGCCTAAACTGGCCTTTGTTGAACTAGTACCTTGCTTTGTTTCATAATACTTGAAACCAAAAAGGGGAAAAAAAGCATTCTGTGCTGCTTTCTTTGAATTGGCCAACTGCTATATTTACTTTTTAGACAGATCCTCTTTTTCTGGAAGTGGTTCACATTCTGTTTCCATTGCTAGCTGTGTATTCTGGTCCATTTTCTCAACTTCATTTAGTATTCAGAATTTCAGCTTTGAATACTAGTTTGTGTTTCTCCTCAAATTCAGGCCTTGACTTCTATTTATGTTAACAAGTGATCCAAAACTGTGGAAAACTGATTTTTAAAAATTGCTTTAGCCCAGATTCTTTTCCCTGAATCTTAATTTAACAAATTGAACCTCTTGGGGAAATGCCTCTGGGCTTCTCCATTGAGGAATATTGGCTGTAGCACACACCTCCCTCATCTTTGGTTCACAATCAATCAATCAATCAATCAATCAATCGTATTTAGCACTTACTGTGTGCAGAGCACTGTACTAAGCACTTGGGAAGTACAAGTTAGCAACATATAGAGACAGTCCCTACCCAACAGTGGGCTCACAGTCTAGAAGGGGGAGACAGAGAACAAAACCAAACATATTAACGAAATAAAATGTTCACAGTGAGAGCCTGTGAAATTTACTCCCTATTTCATCACTGTTTCTGAGTTGTTACCTGCTTCTCCCTACCACTGTCCCAATGTCTTACCTAAATCTCTGTGTCTTTTCCCAACTATTTAGGCAAAAAGACCTTTAGAATGATTGCCTGGGCCAAGCTTCCAAGGTTATGTACTAATTAACAGTAGATTTATTTTTCTAACAGTTGAGAGGGGATCCATTCACTCATTTTCTCCAAAAACATCAGTGATCCTATTATTCTTTTAAAGATGAACTTTACCTCATGTGTTTAGGATCTAAATGACTTGAGCAAAACTCAATGAAAATCAGGCTGTGAGTATGCAGTGTACTCTGCTTCCATTGCATTATGCTTGGCTTTGAAGTGAATTTGTGTTTCCAGAGGAACTCCGTGTCTTTGTGTATTTACTGTTAGATCCTTGAATTCTCCTAACCTAGCTACAAAGAGAGCATAAGGATGGAATGATATGTTTTGGGAAGGGCATCTTTCATTATGGGATAGTTTTTATATGAATAACATTTTGGGTAAATTTGCATTATAATTTTACAAACTAATTGTGACCCTTTTTATTATATTGACCCAATGAACTGTGACATTCAGTTTATAAGATTAGAGAAGAAAAGAGAAAGTTGGCTTCACTGATTTTGGAATTTGGATTCCAAAAGGAATTTTTTATTTTGCTTTATAATGTAACTGCCATTTTTCCCTGAAATCAAATAGTTGGAGTAATTGCATACTAGCTCTTCTGTTGCATGTTGATGGTGATGATTACGGTATTTAAGTGCTTACTATGTGTCCAGCACTGTTCTAAGCACTGGAGTAGATACAAGTCAATCAGGTCAGATGCAGTCCCTGTCCCACATGGGGCTCATAGTGTAAGGAGGGAGAAGATCAATAGCCTTGTATGTTGGTTTACTCGGTCTATTGTTGGAAGTGATTTTCCACGTGGATTATTCATTGAGTTGTTTTGTTGGCTGGAGTTCATGGAGAAGGCCAGTCTTAAACAGTAAATATGAATATGAATATTTATGTGAATATAAATATGAATATATCCTTATATCCCTGTTTTTTTTCTCTCCACATGCTACTCTGTTATAGCATTGGAGGTTTATGGCCTAGCAAATAGAAAGCAGAATCTACAGTCATTTTTCCCCACGTTATTCTGGAAAGAGTTTATTCATTTTTTTATTTCATAATTTCTCATTTCTTGGTATATTCTGATATCCCTTACTTAGACACAGCCAACTCAAGCCACCTTTTCAAATAATTTGCAAGTAATTTTTGAGTAAATCATTGTGGCCTCATCTGCAACTGAATTCTTTGGAACCTGGGAGAATAAATATTTAGCTAGTGGAGGGTAGTAATGGGTGTTAGTATGCCAAATGTCGTTTGGGTAGGGGAAATCTTTGAGCCCAATCTCCAAGTCTGCCTTGTGGTATCCCATGTATCAGCCGCTTGTAAGGGGTCACAGCCTCTCTTCCTTGGCTTGTGTTTTATAAAGTCTCAACTACAACTTGGTTATGAGGAGAGAGTGGCAAGATGGGCCTGTGTAGTGAATAATAATAATAATTATTATAATAATAATTGTGGCATGTGTTAAATGCTTACCCTGTGCCAGACACTTTACTAAGTGCTTGGGTGGACACAGGAAAATCAGGTTGGGTGCAGTCCCTGAACTGTGTCCAACCTGAATAGCTTTTATCTACCCCAGTGCTTAGTACAGTGCCTGGCTCATAGTAAGCGCTTAACAAAATGCCATTAAAAATGGTGGGGGATACCTTACAATTCCCTACAGCATGTTCTTTTGATTTACTTCACTCACCAGCATTTCCTGAGCTCCCTCTCAGGGCCGACCTCCATCTTGTGCACTGAGAGAAATTAGGAAGCAGAAAAAAAGACCCAGTCCCTATCCTTGAGGAACTAGATTTAGACCCTTCAGCTGTCTTGGCTCCTCGGCGATCTCCTGATCGGCTCTCCAGCTTTCAGCCTGCTGCTGGCTTCTTTTTTCCCCCCTTAAACCTTTTAGAACCAATACATGACTTCTCATATTAAATTCTGTTATGGGACAACAGGAGGTTTTAATCTTCCGCTACCAGAGTTTAAAATAAACCCTACTAGATCTCCAGTTGGGGAAACTTTGATCAAGATTTTCTGTTGTTTAATAGTCTGCTTGTTTACATCAGTGTCTAATGGATGATTGATGCATTGGTCTTCCTTTGATTTGTTACGCAGAGCTCTCTGCAATTTTTAAAACTCCCTGTCTGAGGTGAATGTATAAATAAAGCCAAACTGAGTTAAGTGGCCATCTATTTGCCTTTGCTTTGAAAAACCAACGTTGCTTCTGGAATATGTTAGGAGGAATATGTTACTTCAGAAGCAGATTAAGCTGTCATTTCTTTGAGAGATGTGAACCTCCCGAAGTCCCATGTGCGCCATCTTGTCTGTGCCGGAATACGGACCTACATTTGGACTCTGAAGTGCACAGAGCAGATCCTCTGTCAACTTAGAACTCCATGCCCTCTAATCTGTCAGCCACACTAGCTGGAAATGAATCCAGTCAGGCTTACCAACAGGAAAATAAGACGTGTCTGGAGAAAGAATTTTGTCCTCCATTATTTTTTTCGGCTGAGGGTTTTTGTTTTCCTACATCTCTCCATTTTGGTACGTCATACCCTAAAGGGAGTTTTTCAGGCAATTTCAATTTTTGCCTGTATTTGTAGAGCGGAGAATGTGCAGGAAGATGATGTGAAAGTAAGTAAACAGATGGTTACTACAGTTGGCCACAACTGCATGGAACTGGATTCTTAAATTCAGTTATTTGAAAATCCCCACTGCTTCTATCCAGTGACCTGACTACATCAAATGATTCTAGTGTCCAAAAAATTGTCCTTTTAGGAGCCAAAAGGACCCAGAAGTTTCATCAAGAAAATAGCCCTCCCGTGGAGCTCAACTTTGCTGCCAGCCAGCAGTGAAACTTGTCCACTAGATCATCATCATCATCAATCGTATTTATTGAGCGCTTACTATGTGCAGAGCACTGTACTAAGCGCTTGGGAAGTACAAATTGGCAACATATAGAGACAGTCCCTACCCAACAGTGGGCTCACAGTCTAAAAGAGGGAGACAGAGAACAAAACCAAACATACTTAACAAAATAAAATAAATAGAATAGATATGTACAAATAAAATAAATAAATAAATAGAGTAAAAAATATGTACAAACATATATACATATATACAGGTGCTGTGGGGAAGGGAAGGAGGTAAGATGGGGGGGGATGGAGAGGGGGACGAGGGGGAGAGGAAGGAAGGGGCTCAGTCTGGGAAGGCCTCCTGGAGGAGGTGAGCTCTCAGCAGGGTCTTGAAGGGAGGAAGAGAGCTAGCTTGGCGGATGGGCAGAGGGAGGGCATTCCAGGCCCAGGGGATGACGTGGGCCGGGTGTCGATGGCGGGACAGGCGAGAGCGAGGTACGGTGAGGAGATCAGCGGTGGAGGAGCGGAGGGTGCGGACTGGGCTGTAGAAGGAGAGAAGCGAGGTGAGGTAGGAGGGGGCGAGGTGATGGAGAGCCTTGAAGCCCAGGGTGAGGAGTTTCTGCCTGATGCGCAGATTGATTGGTAGCCACTGGAGATTTTTGAGGGGGGAGTGATATGCCCAGAGCGTTTCTGGACAAAGATAATCCGGGCAGCAGCATGAAGTATGGATTGAAGTGGAGAGAGACACGAGGATGGGAGATGAGAGAAGGCTAATGCAGTAGTCCAGACGGGATAGGATGAAAGCTTGAATGAGCAGGGTAGCGGTTGGGATGGAGAGGAAAGGGCGGATCTTGGCAATGTTGTGGAGCTGAGACTGGCAGGTTTTGGTCATGGCTTGGATGTGAGGGGTGAATGAGAGAGCGGAGTCGAGGATGACACCAAGGTTGCGGGCTTGTGAGACGGGAAGGATGGTAGTGCCGTCAACAGAGATGGGAAAGTCAGGGAGAGGGCAAGGTTTGGGAGGGAAGACAAGGAGTTCAGTCTTCGACATGTTGAGCTTTAGGTGGCAGGCAGACATCCAAATGGAGATGTCCTGAAGGCAGGAGGAGATGCGAGCCTGGAGAGAGGGGGAGAGAGCAGGGGCAGAGATGTAGATCTGGGTGTCATCAGCGTAGAGATGATAGTTGAAGCCGTGGGAGCGAATGAGGTCACCAAGGGAGTGCGTGTAGATCGAGAACAGAAGGGGACCAAGCACTGAACCTTGGGGAACCCCCACAGTGAGAGAATGGGAGGGGGAGGAGGAGCCTGCAAAAGAGACTGAGAAAGAACGACCAGAGAGGTAAGAGGAAGGGGAGAGCAGCTTTGTGTTCAATAAATGAGATTTTGCTGTCTTCAATAGCACCAGAATAATCTCCCCTGATTTATACTCTCCAACTCTGTGTATGCATCCTAAGGTCTTGTTTGTCCTTTTCACCGCAGTCAAACAGTGTGCAGCTATTTCTTTTCCCGTAGTGCATTATTGATGATCACCCCCAAGTCAGTATCTCTATCTTGCTGCTGTTTTGTATCCTGCATCCTTCTGATTCGTTTCTGTGCCTGGACTCATTAGCTCCCTGCATGAGTCCCTTATCCTGATCATTGGAGAAATGATACCTAGTTCTGGACTTATCAACATCTCTATTTATATTGGGAGCCACTGCAGCGAGCCATATAACGACCTGACTGTATGCTCTCTTATCTCTTTCCCAGCCAGAAATGTTTTGTTTTCTCTATCCATTTTACATCCCTGCAGCCAATGCGCAATCTATTTCTACCATTCTGTAGCAGTGTTTTCTGCTCTTAAAAGTGTAAATCAGTCTGTTTATATAGTAGAATGTCAAATACTGAAATCCAGCATAATTGTATCCTCTCTTTTATTCTTATCTACCAGCCGGGTAATGTGTGCCATACATTTAAGCAAATTTGGTAACCTTAATCTTTCTTTGATGAAATCCCGGTGCCTGTCCCTTCATAAATAATGTACCCTGAATGTTGATACTATTCTCCCATATCAGAATTTTCAGTATCTTCACCAGGACTACACTTTCTCATTTGGATTCCTTTTGTTTCTCTGTCAAGCAAAAGAAATGCATTAGCCACTCTTCAGTCAGTCCTTTGTCCCTCCTTTCTCCTGAGTGAGCCTAAAGATCTTCACCACGAAGCTTTCTTTTCCCTTGCCACACTCTCAAATGGTTCCCATCCAGAGAGCTTTTTCATCGGGTCTTGAATATCTGTGCTGGGGGAAATGGTCCTTCAGTTCATTTAAGGTTGGCCTCAGCCCCATTCAAGTAAGTTTGAAGTTCTCTAAACCAATCCATTTGGGGCTCAGCCTGGTGGTGCTGGACATGGAACTAGAGCTAGAGAAATCTATGTAACGAAGGCTCATGACTTGGGGGATAAGCCCTGCAGTGTATAAGAGCAGCTAAAGTCAAGGATGTTCCATGTGTTTCCCCAAACACTGTGGCTTAGGTAGGAACAAGGCAAAGTGTCTTTTTCAGTGTTGCAGTGACTGGGAGATTAATAATAATACTAGTATTAATAATTGTATACAAGTATTTTTCTCTTTGCCAAGCATTGTGTTAAGTCTCTGTCCTGCATGGGGTTCACAGTCTGAGGAGGGACTACAGATATTTAATCCCCAGTCTATAAATAAGGAAACTGAGGCACCAAAAAGTTAGGTGTCTTGCCAATCATCATCATCAATGGTATTTATTCTGTGCTCCCTGTGTGCAGAGCACTGAACTAAGCACTTGTGCTGGGGGGTCACAAGCAGGCAAGTGTCTGAGCCAGGTTTAGAACCCAGGTCTCCTGACTTCCAGGCATGTTCTCTTTCCACTAGGCCATATGGCTTGTGATAGTAGTCTACTAGTAGACTAGTACACTGTCCATATGAGGGACAGGGTCCAATCTGAGCATCTTGTAGCTATCCCAGCACTTGGCACATAGAAAGCACATAATAAAAATTATCGTGATTATTATTAAATTTTAAAATGTTTTTGAAAGGCTTGTTTGGAGCCATTGAAATTCAGTGATTGTGTTTCAAAAATTCCAAGACTATTTTAGAAAAAAATCACACGTCATGCAAGACTTCAGAACTCTAAGTTAAAATGTGATTGAAGCCCTTTCTTAGGGAGATCTTTGATTTTTAGACAAGGCCCTTTTCCAAAGTTTCTGGTTCAGAACGTTACATTCGCAAAGAGGAGCCATATTTTTCCTGTACTGGTAGATCCTCAGAGGGCAGGTGCTGCTGGATTAGTAATGTAAGAAATGCTGTTCCCAGAACACGCCATTGGTCCAGTTTTGCATGTGCGGTTTTGTTTCCTGACCTGAAGAGTCATTTGAAGCATTGGTGTTCCTCAGGAGGTGGAATTCCATCTACTAACTGGACCACCTTCTTCTCTATTAGCACTGTAGCAGGAAACTACCTGGAAAAGCCTAATGGATAAGGCTCTTGACTTCATAAGTCAGGCAACCAACATTAAACACAGTGTGCATTAAGCATTATCAGTAGTGATGAATTTTATTTAAGCTTTCAAAGAGCTACAGAATTATCCTCTAAAATGATTCTAATTGTCAGCCAAAACTATCGTATAAGGTAATTTAGTATTGTCATTTTCACTTTCTGGCCGCAGAGTCTGAGGCAAAGAGAGATTAGGTAAAACTTAACTGAGGTCACAAAGTATAAAAGCCTGGTGTGAATTTATGTTCTCTTCTCTAAGCTGCTTCTTGATCCATTGAGTCATGCTGACTCCCCTGTGGTAGGCCAATCCTCAGATGAAGCTCTTTGTTTTTTAAAGAGAAGCAGCTTTCCACTGCATTTGGTCAGGGAACTGCCTGAAAAACCCATGTTTTTGTTCATTTGGGCAGCTAAGAAGGAGGACAGACTAAGCTGCACTCAGTTCCACTTGCCCATTGGTCAGGATGTTGGAAATGTTACTGTTTGGAGTGGAGCCACCAGACTTCAGTCTCAGAAAGTTTCAGGTTCTCTCTGTGCTTTGTGCTTATGCCAGATGGCTCTGCCTCAGTTGACTGGTTTGGCTCTGTGATCTAAATAGCATTCTTCATATTACTGTATTTACTGTCTCATTAATTTTAGCTCTTCCCGAACTTTTCCCTGTTCGGAAGCCATTAGGGTTAAATTTCAAGCTGTGTGGAGAATTTCAACTAACTAACCACGGTAGTTTTTGACACTGGAGAAACAAAACTTCTGCCGAAGATAGCTAAAGGTGATTAACAAGCAGCTCTGGCTCTTGTGATGCTTCTGGAGTATTTTGTATTGAGATTTTTTTTTTATTTGAGGGGGAGATTGTCCCTAATGCATTCTGTTTCTGACTTGAATCCATTAGGTTTAGCTGTCTTCTGAATTTTCCACATGATTTGATACTAAAATTGCAAATAAGACTTAAAAACGTAATTCTGCAAAAAATGTCATAGTTTCAAAAAGTTGGTTGTAATGTTGGTTCTTCAGCAATCATTGTTACAAAGCTGACCATTACATCGATGCCTTATGTCTTGCTTGCAACTGTTACTAAGTCAGAATACGTCCTTTTCAAGTTATTACTTTCATGTAAGTGGAACATCCAATACCATATAGTGATTTCAGACTTATGGTTGAAATACATTGGAGAGCAATATTTTATGTTGTGTTTGCACTCTTATTCAAGGTAAACTTCCCTTTGGCTGTGCTATTAGATTTGCCATCATGGTATCAAAGTCTGCCTAACAGTCTATCTCCAGGGGTGGTATTTCCTGATTCTCAGCAATTCTTTACAATGTGGACTACTTCTACTACTGCCTGTTGTTCTAGGCAACAACTGTCTTCACACTTACTCAAAGGTAGGAATAAGTGAATATTTTTCATGACGGAGAAATGGAAATAGTGAGATCCCCCAGAGATCAGTGCTATGCTTGGCTTTAACACCTTCTTAATTGTAGTAGTAGTAGCAGCAGCAGTAGTGGTATTTACAGAGGGCCTACAATGTACTGTGCACTATGCTAAGTGTTAAGTGTTTGAGAAAGTACAAGAGAATGTGGATGTGGTTCCCCCCCCCCCCCCCCCCCCCTTCTGGTGTAGAAGAGGCAGAGAAGATGGAGTGTGCAGTGAAATCACCAAGCTTGCATTTGACACTGTGAATTACTGGACAGATAGGAATATATTACCTAACTATCTCTTGGAGCTGAGTGGGTAGAAAAGAGGCCAGTGCGCTTTAAAGTGAGCAAGTGCAAGGGAATAGATATAGGGAAAAATAATCCAAATTTCCACTCCTTGAAGAGGGGCTCTGAGTTCTTAGCTGTGACCCAGAAAAGAGCTCTCAGAATCATTTTTAATGATTCTTTTAAACCATCAGTCCAGGGTGCAGCAGCGGCCAAAGAGACCGGCCAGTACCATTAGACAGAGGGAAGCCCACGAAGAACAAAACATTTAGCCGCTTTATAAAACCAGAGTTCACTATCTACTTGCTTTGCAGGGATTTTAAGACTATGCACTTTCCTTGATTCTCTCAAAGTATGCCTAGGCCTCTGTTAAATTAATGAGGCTACACTGTAAGCTCATTGCATTGTACTCTTCCACGTGCTTAGTACAGTGCTTTGCACGCTGTAAGCAACCTAATAAATGCCATTGATTGATTGATAAGAAGCAGCACAGCCTAGTGGAAAGATCACAGACTTGGGCGTCAGAGAACCTAGTTCTAATCCTAGCTTTTCTGCTTGCTTATATGACCTTAGATGAGTCACTTCTTTGTAAAATGAGACTGTGAGCTCCTTGTGGACAAGGATTGGTCCACCTACCCATATCGAACTCTCCCTAGTCCTTAGTACAGTGTTTATTATTATTATTATTATTTTAAGTGCATACTATGCATCAAACACTGTTCTAAGAGCTGAGGTAGAACCAAGTTAATCAGGTCAAACACAATCCCTGTCCTACATGGCACTCACAGTCTAAGGAGGAGGGAGAACAGGCCTTCTCTGTAAAATCCCCATTTTACGGAGAGGAAACTGAAGCCCATTGAAGTGAAATGACCTGTCTAAAGTCACACAGCAGGGAAGTGGCAGAGTTGGGGTTAGAACCCCAGTCTAATGGCTCCAAGACCTGGGCTTTTGCCACTAAGTGATGCTGCTCCTCCTCCTACGAAACACACTAAGTATTCCATGAGAAGCCATGAGAAGCAGCATGGCTCATTGGAAAGAGCCCGGGTTTTGGAGCCAGAGGTCATGGGTTCAAATCCCGGCTCTGCCAATTGTCAGCTGTGTGACTTTGGGCAAGTCACTTCACTTCTCTGGGCCTCAGTTACCTCATCTATAAAATGGGGATTAAAACTGTGAGTCCCCTGTGGGACAACCTGATCACCTTGTAACCTCCCCAGCGCTTAGAACAGTGCTTTGCACATAGTAAGAGCTTAATAAATGCCATCATTATTATTATTATTATTTGATAAATACCAATGATAGGCTGATGATTCAATGCCTCTTCTCCTTCCTATTTAGACTGTGAGCCCCATATAGGTCAGTGACCGTTTCTGACCTGATTATCTTGTATCTACCCGAGCACCATAGCACATCATAATAGTAATTGTGGTGTTGGTTAAATGCTTAGTATTACTACAGACTTGTCCCAATTGCTGCCCTCAAGGAGATTTCAGTGAATTGGAGAGAGTAGTTTTCATAAATCTTGGCTGAAATGTGAGCAAATGCAAATAAGTTTCTAAATAGGTTGTAGTGATGGCTGCTGAAGAATATTATTTTCTTCATTATCTTCTTGTTCCCCAGCATTTGTGTCTCTGTATTTGGCCTGTGGCTGGGAAATTGGTGCTGTTTCCCATTGAGGACATTTTCTTCTCTCCTTTGGAAATGTTGTTGAAGCAAGGGAAATATGTCCATTTTCAACTTAGGGTCACTAGTTAGAAAATATACATATAGAGTGTGTATTTGGTATGAACACTATCTTTTTATCACAAAACACCTGTCTTTCTGGTGAATGGACAGGCTATGAGCTATAAATAGCCCCTTTAAGAGTATTAAGCCAGAAACTCAGCCAGCAGCCACGTGTCCAAGCTGGAAGGTGAAATACTGCTGCCAAAGATGCCAAAACCATTAACACTGCAGTGAATGCGTATTAAATGTTTTTAATAAGGCATGAGGAAATGTGATGGAAATATATGACTATGTACACTTGGCTGGTTTTTAGATTTTCAGGTTTGAGGTTCGTAGGTTTTCTAAATCTATGACTGCCCATGTGTTCCCAGGGAGAAAAAACTTCATTTTTGCAGAAACTCCTCAGGTCATTAGCAGAATAGCTCCAGCCCCCTTTTCTCTTGCTCCTCCATTCAAGAAATCACTCTGGTAAAAAGGACTTGGAAAACACAGCAGCTTCAAGATGGATAACCAGGAAGGCTTTCTCAGTTGCCTGAGTAGCCTGGTGGAAAGGACTCTACCCTGAACATAGAAAACTTCCTTAGGAAAATCTAAGGATGGCTGAATCTGCCAAGATCTGGGGGACTTGAAATATCCTCAGTAGTCACGTCCCCGTCTGTATGATTATGATCTTCACACTTCCCCGTCTGTATGATTATGTATGTTTTCTGTAGCATTTCATATGTGTATTCATGCATACAGGGAATGGTGTGCATTTCTAAGATGTTGAATCTTGCCCCACCATTTAAACTGCTAGCTCCCTGAAGGCAGGGAAGCCGTCTCCCTTTAATTCTGCAGCCATGGAGCATGGTGTAGCGGAAAGAGATTGGATGTGGGAGTCAGGAGTTTTTGGTTCTAGGCTTAGCTCTGCTGCTTGTGATTTTGGATTTAATGTCACTGTGCCTCAGTTTCCTCAACTGTAAATTGGGAATTCAATACCCGTCTTCCTTCTACTTAGCAAATGAGTCCAAATGGGAGAGAGATTATGTCCCACGTAATAATTATCTTGTGTCTACACAGTCCTTAGTATAGTGCTTGCCACATAGTAATCATTTAATAAAAGACATCATTATTGAAGCACTTTTAATTGCAGTCCTCAGGCTTGGGTTCAGTAAAGGGATTTTGGTTGATCCTGAGATCAGGTGGCTTTGCAGTTGGAGTGCTTAAAGAATGACACTTTGGATGTAGCTCAGAATATTTGAGCTTTTACAGAAATACCTGGAGCTTTCCTGGTACACTTTGCTTATTCCTTCCTTTGGTTTTTGCTGGAAAATTATCTTAATGTATTTAATTTGAGCTATCAACCCACAGGACAAGAGTGCCGGGTGGATTTTTGTGAAATACGCTAATGTCTAAGGAGAAAAGTGTGCCTCGAGACTAATTGTTAGAAATAGAAATGTGCCAAGTGTAAGCAGTCATTGTGGACCTGCTGCTATCCTGCCAGTCTAAAAGTGGGTGAGAACAATAGTGAGCAGTGCCAGTGACTGACGTTTCATTGACAGATTATCTCATCCTGGTTCTTGATGGGCGATCTGGGGTCATGTGTGGGGCAGGGATGGGGAGGAAGGCTGGTTTTCTGCATCAAATAATGAATTTCCACCCTGCAGCCCAGTGTACTGTTGCTCCAGTAGGTTTGTTAAAAAAAAAAAATCCAAGACTGGTAATTGTCCACTCATCTCTGCCTAAATAAAATCCTTACCATCAGCTATAAAGCACTCAATCAGCTCTCTCCCTTCCACCTTATCTTGCAGATTTCCTACTACAAACCAGTACAGTCCACTAACTTTGATCCTCCAGTGGCATCGTGCTCATCTATCTTCAGTCTCATCTATCCTGCTACTGACCCTTTTTACCAATCCTCCCTCTGGCCTGGCATTCCCTCCCCCTCGTATCCGACAGATGATCACTCTTGCCACCTTAAAGTCGCATCTTCTCCAAAAGGCCTTCCCCAACTAATTATTCATTCATTCATTCAATCGTATTTATTGAGCGCTTACTGTGTGCAGAGCACTGTACTAAGTGCTTGGGAAGTACAAGTAGGCAACATACAGAGACAGTCCCTACCCAACAACGGGCTCACAGTCTAGGAGGGAAGACAGACAACAAAACAGAACTGGTAGACAGGTGTCAGAATCGTCAGAATTAAAGCTATATGCACAACATTAACAAAATAGAATAGTAAATATGTACAAGTAAAATAAATAGAGTAATAAGTCTGTACAGATATATATATATATATATACAAGTGCTGTGGGGAGGGGAAGGAGGTAGGGTGGGGGGGATGGGGAGGAGGAGAGGAAAAAGGGGGCTCAGTTTGGGAAGGCCTCCTGGAGGAGGTGAGCTCTCAGTAGGGCTTTGAAGGGAGGAAGAGAGCTAGTTTGGTGAATGTGTGGAGGGAGGGCATTCCAGGCCAGGGGAAAGACGTGGTCCGGGGGTCAACGGCGGGACAGGCAAGAACGAGATACAGTGAGGAGGTTAGCAACAGAGGAGTGGAGGGTGCGGGCTGGGCTGTGGAAAGAGAGAAGGGAGGAGAGGTAGGAGTGGGCAAGGTGATGGAGAGCATTGAATTCGAGAGTGAGGAGTTTTTGCTTGATTTGTAGGTTGACAGGCAGCCACTGGAGACTAATCCCTCTTTCCCCTATTCCCTCTCCCTACAGTATTGCCTATGAACTTGGTTCTGTTCTCTTTAAGCACTTGGTATTCATCCCACCCTCATCACACAGCACTTAAGGACATAGCCATAATTTATTTTCATGTCTGTCTCCTCTTCTAGACTGTAAGTTCCTTATGGGCAGGGAATGTAGCTACTGACTCTATTTTATTGTACTCTCCCAAGTGTTTAGTACAGTGCTCTGTGTATACTAAGTGCTTAGTAAATACCTCTGATTGGGAGTGGAGAGAGTTTATTGAGTAAACCAGGCGAAGCCGGGAGCAGGGATCTGAAAGGAGAGAGCTGTTGGCAGTCACTCAGCTTACAGGTTCCAGTCAGCAGAGTGGGGATTTTTGCTTTCTGAGCACTCACTTCAGAAACCCTAAATAGGCAGCAGCCCCCAGCCCTCTCCAATCCACTTTCCAGGTAAAGAGAATTTTTATTTTTGAAATCCAGGTGCACAGTTTGCCGGGGAGTTACAGAGCTCACCCTTCCCTTTAATGAGCCTTTCTACTGGAAAAAAATTACCATCACTCTGAATTTTATGTGGTGTCAGATGAAGGTATTTTATAGCACTTTGCAACAAATTAGAATCAAGTAAATTGAAAATAAGTCTAGCAGCTGGGTTAAGTAATCAGGTAAGTGGCCAGTTTTGGTATTTTTCACTTTGAGCCGATTAAAGATCATTTGAATTTCTAATGTTCCTGAGGTGCAGATTCACAATTGAACAACTTGCTTTTTAGGATAATTGTCCTAAACAGGTAATCTTGCCTTCCAATACCCAGCTTGCATATCCTGGACCACCTGGCCAACCAGTCTCAGTGCATGGAGGTTATATTGAGAATGATATACGATCACAATCTAGGGTTGTATATCGGCAGGTAGGACCTAGCTCAATTTTGGGATGAAGCATCTGAAACCGACTGGAGACTGATGGCCCAGAACGAACCAGTAAATTGTCAGCATCGGTCAAAAGGCTGTTGGATATTGAGAAGTAAAATTTAAATGGAGCCTTTATAGCAGCTGGTGAAATTTGCCAAAATCAGAGAACCCATTAGGACACTTTATTTTTTGGAGAAAATTAATGCTGCAATTTCTATCCTGTCCAGTCAGGATGTTCTGACATGAAAATATTGGTTTCTGGAGCCAGCCGGGCTGTTAGCTCCAGGAGACTGGGCTCCCAGCAGGAAATAACCAGTGGATTTTACTATCAGAAATGAACAGTGAAGTGCACATGGAGCCTCAGATAAAATACTGGTCGGTGACTCCTTGCACCTTATGAGTGCTTAGGTTACAAAAAAGGAGTATATGTGTGTGCGATTGAGAGGGAGATTGGATGGAGAGAATTTGAACAATAAGTACCTCCTCACAATGCAGAGTGGGAGGAAGAACTAGAGTTTGAAATAGATATATTGTAATTAAAATTTTATAGGCAATTTATAGGCAAAATCTAGATTAAAAGTAGGGTACACTGAAGATTACTATAATAACTATCAAATAGAAGAAGTTAGTTCTTGGTAGCTCATCTGTAGGCTGTAAACTCATAGTGGGCAGAGAACGTGCTTACCAGCTCTTGGGTACTGTATTCTCCCAAACGCGTAGTACACTGTTCTGCACACAGTAAGTGCTCAGTAAATACCATTGAATGATTGATTGACCAATGTGCGATAAGACTTGGTGCTGCTGATTTCATTTCGGTCGACCTTCAGGTCGAACTTCAAATAGATTTTCTTCTCTTGTAGGCTTGCTTTCTATTTAAAACTTCAGAGGGTTGCTGCTGTAGCATATAAATTATTGGCACCTACAGCTGTGTTTTTTAAGAATCTAATTATATAACGGAAGAATAGTTTCTCCTTAGAGGAACCAAAATTACAATGAGGTTAGTTTTTTTTTTTCATTTCTTTCCCTAGTTTCTCCATCTATTAACATTTAACAGATGGGAAAATTGGGGTCCATAGTTATTAATGTCAAAGCAAAACAATAATCTGTGGTCACTGTAGGCTTTGATTAATCCAAAAGCATCCTCCAGAGAGAGAGGGCAGGAAGAGGGCTTTTCCATTAAACTTCCCAGGGCATCCAGACTTGTATTTGTTCTGTGTTTTGGTAGAGTCTAAACATTCCTGAGAGGTATGGGGCATACTGCTCTGAAACGGTTCCAGCACTATAAAGTAATACAGTGTCAACTGACAGCTTTGAACAGTAACTGACAGTCAGATTCTGAACTTGTTAAGCAAACTCTGATATTGTTTGAGATTATGCTGAGCTAGTTCAATAAGTCACTGCACTTTAAAGCAATAAAATGTTTGCCTGATGTGTAGTGATTAGCTACTGTATTTAGTTGCTTTGGTTACAAGGTAGACCTGACGTTTGAGTGATCTTCCCAGAAGGGGGATTGAAAGTGTTTACCTTTTTCCTTTTTGCTCTTTTTTTTTTTAGATTTAAGGATCCCTCTTTAATACACTTCTGCTTTGCCCCTCCCTCTTCTTAGAGTCATAGGTATTTAGGAAGACAAATAGTGGAATTTTTACAGATGCCTTTCATTTTGTTTTAGCATTGGGGCAGTTTTTTTCTTTGTCACTGCCTGCAGTTTACACAGCAGAGCATTTCTGTCAATAAATCAATCAGTTGTATTTACTGAGTGCTTTCTATGTGCAGAGCTCTTGGAAGAGTACAGTAGAACAGAGTTGGTAGATAAGTTCCCTGCCCGCAGCAACTAACAGTCCAGAGGGAAAGACAGACATTGATATAATAAATAAATGTGCTGTGGGAGACTTCTGGGGACCCACTGGCCAGATTCTCCCTCTAGACTCTAAGCTCCTGTGGGCAGGGAACATTTCTACCACCTCTGTTATATTGTACTCTCCCAAGTATTTAGGGCAGTACTCTCTGCACACAGTAAGCACTCAATAAATACGATTGACTGGCTGACTGATTAATTCTAATTTAGTCATTTTTAAGGAGTCCCACTGCCTTTTTTTGGGTAGATGAAAGAAATTGTTTTAAACTTTCTTCCAATGAAAGTCAATTTCTCAGGAACTGTGCTGAAGGACCTCAAATGCTAAAGTGATTCCTACACCAATTTTTCACCCAGTTTTTCTCTTTCAGTGGCTGCTAATTTACAGAAGATAGTAGACGATCCAAAAGCTTTGAAAACATTGACTTTTAAGTTGGTAAGTGAAAAGTTGAACGTGGTAAGGAAAAAAATCTGTGTAGAAATGGCAAAATGCTGCTCCCATTTTACAGCAAGCGCATTCTCTTAGCTTCTGTTGTTGTTTTCACACTCTGCCTTCCCTGTCCACCTCTTCAACAATTAAAGAAAATTTCCATATTAAAACAGGAAAATTTCTGCCCAGTGAGTGTGCTTTGCCCATTTCTGTGGCCTTGATTGTAGGTAAGCAGGATCATTTATGGGACTAGAAAACCCTACCATTTTACTTCAACCCAGCATGGTAGCTGGGCAATACGTACAAAATTAAAATAAATTCAAAGCAACATGGCCCTGATAATGCTTTCCTGCAATGTAAGCCAACTACGCTGGCTGTTAAAAATAGAGAGTGATTGTCATAAAAAGGTTTAAAGTAATTGGAAGTAACTGTTGAACAGCTCAGTCAAAGCCCAATGAACAAAGAAGTAATATTTTAGCTCCAGGCTTCAGATTGCACTAACGGGCACTAATGGAAAAGGGATAGTTTGGCAGCTCATCTGTTGCTGTAAATCATAAATGCAGCTTCTGGTGTGGTGGCCAGAGGAGTCGACTGGCAAAGGATGCCAGGTCAAATCCAAACCCAGAGTGAAGTCAAGCCGGGAGAGAGAATGGTTGGCCTAAAAGGAGGGATGAAGTCTGGTTAGTGAGAGCACTTGCTGCTTTTGCTAATTGTTTTAGGCAATAGAGGGCAGGAAAACCTGGCAGAGACTGTGAATTGTGAAATTGTACGTCAGTGGCATTGTGGTCCATTAAAAACCATACAGGATTGCTTTCATGATAAAGAACAAAGATTTCACTGTGAGTTCCATTTGGAGAGTCCAGTACTTTTCATTTCTTACTGATATGAAATAGGAAATGTGCCTAGGCTAAATTTGCTTAAATGATTAGTTACAGTAAATTCTCAGTACTATGCCAATTAGCTTCCCGGCTCACTGCTCTCGGCTGGTTTCAAGAGGCTGAGCTACTGGAAAGACCTTAAAAATTTCCAAAGGCAGAAATTCTCTGGAGTGATCACCTTGTTTTTAGCAAAAACGGCTTGGTTAGGCGGCTGGCTTCTCTGGGGCCTGATCTAAGACAGCTGTTTAGAAACTATTTCCCGAACCTTTAGCTGCAGTTACCGGCTTTTGGAAATATTCGGCAGAGTTCCTCGGCCCAAATGAGCCAGAATTGTTATTTCCATGTGGCCAAATTTCTCCTAAAATGTTCTTGGTTCACTTTAGGATTTATATTTCCCTGGCATGCATTGTTTGATCTTAAAAAAAATACTAATACAACCCATACCTGACCTCGTAAATATCTTTTCACCAGTCTGGGATAGTCATAGATTCTGTAGCTTTGTGGAGGAGGCAACAACGCCTGTTGTATTGAGCAGTGACCTCTGATTTGAAGTCTCAGCTCTGCCTCTGGGTGGCCTCTTTCAAATCACTTAACCTCCCTCCAAGCGCTTAGTACAGTGCTCTGCACACAGTAAGCGCTCAATAAATACGATTGATTGATTGGGCTTTAGCTGTTGGATCCAAGTGAATATCAGGAGATTAGGGGAACAGTTCAAGAAGAGAGAAATTTGCTTCTGTCTCTTATTGGTGACTTTGTTCCCCTCTTCATTTTCTACTCTTTGACTTTATTCCTCGGGCAGACCCTGATCTTTGGGTTTTTACACATCTTTATGGCTTAGTTTGCAGGGACTAGATTTGAACTTCATTTGTATCTCTCTGCCTTCATTCCTTCCGTGCCGGAATATCTTTTTCTGTCTTCCTCACACAAGATATTGGATGCAGCTTTCTCCATCCATCCCGAGCTTAGCACTTGGCCTAATGTACTCCAAAAAAGTAACAATTTAACTTGCTTTCCTGTCCCTTTCCCTTTAAATAGAAATCTGAAGGCATTACATGAAATCCCAACTACATGTGACTCTGTGTACTCCTCCCTGGCTCTCCTGCCCTCAAGTTTTTTTTTTAATGGCATTTATTAAGCACTTACTATGTGCAAAGCACTGTTCTAAGAGCTGGAGAGGTTACAAGGTGATCAGGTTGTCCCTCGGGGGGCTCACAGTCTTAATCCCATTTTACAGATGAGGTAACTGAGGCACTGAGTAGTTATGTGACTTGCCCAAAGTCACACAGCTGACAATTGGCGGAGCCGGGGTCTGAACCCATGACCTCTGACTCCAAAGCCCATGCTCTTTCCACTGAGCCACTCTGCTTCTTAAAATATACTAAGTTTCCATTTCTGTTGTTATCAGTTAGCAAATTTGCAAACCATTTGATGGTACTCCTATCTGATTCAGTTTGCACAGAGCACATTAACACCCTGACAGAGGACACAGTTTCAAATCCATTTTTCCTTTTACCAAGTGATTCTTGCAGCATTTTTACTCTGTCGTATTCTGTTCGTCGTTCTGTTATCTATTAGCTGTTTGCCTCTTATTTTTATCTTTTATCAATTGCTCTTTAAAAGAGAACTTTCATCTCCTGGAACCATTACAGTGTTCAGTGTATCCTCCAGTGTAAATGCAGACAGTTCTGTGGGTGACCAGTCATTTCCTGAGTGGATGTTTAAAACCCTCAGGAGCTGTAGGAAACAGGAGTAACAAAAGTCATAATGGTGGAGAAAAGACTCAGTTTAAAGAAAGATTCCCTGTTCCTGGATAACTTGGTTTCCTGCTTGACTTGATAAGAATGCTTGGAAGCAATGTTCCATATCCCCACACATCTCAACCCTCAGCTGCTAGTGGAGCTGCCTTCCCCTGACCCATTCACAGCTCAAGTCCCCCAGCACCCAAGCAGCATGTTCTCCACCTGGAAGCCCATCACCGGTGTCATAGGAAGCGGAGCAGTGAGGTCGGGGACTGGACTCAAAGAGGGAGCTCAGCCCAGAGAGAGGGAGGAGCTCCCTGGGCACAGGAGAAGGTGGTTTCTGCCCCAATGCTGCCTGATGGTCCCCACAGTGGTACGAGTTAGCAGAGAGTGCTCTCAGCTGGAATGGATCAGGAAAATATCCTCTATTTGGCTGAAGGCTTGCGCTCCTGTTATGCAGTCTCAGCTTTCTGGACAGCCAGAGGAACAGCCTCCACGAGACTTACACATCAGATGGTCTTGGGGGTTTTGTGGTTCCAGCCGGAAAAAGAACTGAGGTGCTTTGGCCCCCTTCGTGCTGTACAATACTGGGGTCTAAAATATTGCTCAGTGTGCTAAATTGAAGCAGTTGGGCCTTGTGGAAAGAGCATGGGCCGGAGTCAGAGGACCTAAGTTCTAATCTTGGCTCTTCCACTTGCCTGCTCTGTAATCTTGGGTAAATCACATTAACTTCTCTGTGTTTCAGTTGCCTTTTCTCCCTCCTGTTTAGACTTTGAGCGCCATGTGGGACAGGGACTGTATCTGGACCTGATTAATTGATATCTAGATACTGGAGTGCTTAGAACGGTGCTTAACCCATGGTAAGCACTTGACAAATAACTTAAGAAGAAGAACCCAGGTCCTCTGACTCCTTAAGTGGAGTTGGCCAGTGAAAGCATATGCCCTGAAGTAAGATTCCTTTGGGGCTTGTTAGTCACAGCATCAAACAGTACGTTCCATCCTCCAAGGGCTTCTCAGTTTGGACAGCTGCTCTTTGGGGTGGGTTTTGTGGGGCAGTCCACCAAGAAGCAGCATGGTGTAGTGGATAGAGCATGGGCTTCGGAGTCAGAAGGTCAGGAGTTCTAATCCCGGCTCTGCCACATGTCCGCTGTGTGACCTTGGGCAAGTTACTTCACTTCTCTTTGCCTCAGTTACCTCATCTAGAAAATGGGGACTGAGAGTCTGAGCCCCATGTGGTACAGGGACTGTGTCCAACCCGATTTGCTTGTATCCACCCCAGTGCTTAGTACAGTGCTTGGCACATAGGAACTGCTTAACAAATACCACAGTTATCATGAGGGGCTGTCACCCTCTCTTTGCCTGTATCCCTGTTTGGCCTGTAGTAGGTGATGTCTGGTAGCCCGGACTAGCTAGTTACAGGAGAAGGGGAAGCCCCATGGACTGGGCAGACAGCAGCCCCCTTTCAGTAGGAGGAGAGCAATTTTTTTTTATCCTTTAAAGATTTTCAGGTCACTTAATCTTTACTGGCCCTGCTTCATATCCCATTCCTATGACTTCCTTCTTCTTGTATTGATGTGGCCATTTCCAAGATAGCACTGGAACCCATTGCTGTACTTCTGGCAAAAGGTTGCCTTTGAAACGCTTTGGAACAAACATTACATCTGTGGCTTTAATTCAATGTACTCTCCGTCTGCAAGTCAGGGAACAAGATGAAATTGGGGAAATACGGGGGCCAACATTTAAAAAATGAGCAAGAAAGACACCACAGCTGTGCCCAGGTTGGCCTGAGAAGAAAACCTCTGCAGTCACTCTTTCATTTCATTTTGTAAAAAACTTGAGGACTCTATAGCATTCATCATCTGGTGTGGCAGTTTTGGCAACTCCCAAGTGAAAATGGCTTTAGTAGGGAAAAAGTGAAGCGTTATCCTGTTGGGGACATTGTTTGGTGGGCAGGGTTTCTTTTACCAAACAGTCTGAGTTCTGCAGTATGTATTGCTAAGGTTCGTTGAGATCAATCAGTGGCATTTATTGAGCATTTAACTCTGTGCAGAGCACCGTATTAGTTGCTTGGAAGAGTACCATACACAAGAGTTGGTAGATACATTCCCTGCCCACAAGGAGCCTGCAGTGTAGATCAATCAATCATATTTATGGAGTGCTTACTATGTGCAGAGCACTGTATTAAGTGCTTGGGAAAGTACAATGTAACAGTGTTTGTAGACACATTTCCTGCCCACATCACACTTACAGTCTAGAGGGGGCTTACAGATAGGAGCTTGAGTTCAGAGGAGGATTAAGGACCCTTTTCTTTGAGAAGTTGTTTCTTGTGACAGTAGTTTGCTGGGGGCTGTGCCAGGAAAGGGTCAAATGGTGCTTTTGATGTGCAACTTTCTATTCCCCACTATTCATCAGAATATTTTATTCCTGTATTCTGTGGTGACCTACTCTGATTTAAGGACCAAATGGAGGGCAAGATTAGTTGAAAAAGTTGTTGAACTGATAGGCACAGAAAGAGCGGGAAAGAGAGAGGGACAAACATTGGGAACAAAATTAAGAACTTTTAGAAATCAGTTGATTAGTCTTGAGGTTGCAGTACATTCCCAGTCTCCGCAGGCTTTTCGGGAAAGAAAATATAGTCAGCAGTTGGATACACTATTTCTGAAGCTGATTTTAAGGTGCAAAACGTCTAAGGTATTCCAAATGGAATTCTCCTGTGGATTATTTTCAAGATGAAAATGATCCATTTTGGTTAAAATATTGGTTGAGGATGAGCCTCCTAATCTGAGGTAGTCACTTACATCTTGATTATTTACTTAGGGGTTGCTTTGTTCTCAAACCAAATTATACTGTGCACACAGCCCATCAGGAGTTCCTCTGTTTAATTAAATGGTTCCACTCTCCCCTTTGTAGCAAAAGTCTTCAAATGGGAAAGTCTTCAAATAACAAGTGTGGAGGTTTTCTTAATGGTATTTAAGTACTTACTATGTTCCAGG
The DNA here is from genome assembly GCF_015852505.1 of Tachyglossus aculeatus. Lineage (NCBI taxonomy): Eukaryota > Metazoa > Chordata > Mammalia > Monotremata > Tachyglossidae > Tachyglossus > Tachyglossus aculeatus. The sequence goes on along the minus strand of NC_052074.1, from coordinate 52,752,330 downwards.
AGCTGTACTGGGCACAGGGGTAGATACAGATTACTTAGGTTGGGCATAATCCGTGTCCCACATGGGGCTCACAGTCTTAATTCCCATGTTACAGATGAGGTTACTGAAGCACAGAGAAGTGAAGTAACTTGCCCATGGTCACATAGCAGACAGCTGGCAGAGCCGGGATTAGAGCCCAGGTCTTTTTGACTTCCAGGCCTGTCCTCGTGGCTCAGTGGAAAGAGCCCGGGCTTTGGAGTCAGAGGTCATGGGTTCAAATCCCAGCTCTGCCAATTGTCAGCTGTGTGACTTTGGGCAAGTCACTTCACTTCTCTGGGCCTCAGTTCCCTCATCTGTAAAATGGGGATTAAGACTGTGAGCCCCATGTGGGACAACCTGATCATCTTGTAACCTCCCCAGTGCTTAGAACAGTGCTTTGCACATAGTAAGTGCTTAATAAATGCCATCATTATTATTATTACTGGACCACACTGCTTCCCTGTATGTTTGCGGAGAAAGTTGGTGGCCTGTTTATTGGCCACAAAATTGGCCGCTGGGGAGGCTGCAGGTCTGACCAGATCTCATTTATATACTCATCTCATTTATATACCCTGGCTTCCCGCGTAATGCTTCTTTGCCCCCAGCCTTGTGTGGAGGCAGTCCGATGTTTATCTGCAGTTGGATGTTTAGTTGGGTTGGGTTGGTTAGTTGCAGTTGGATGTTTATTTTTTTTTGTAAACATTCATACAGGCTCTCCATCTTGCAGGCCTCCGGCTGTGATGCTTCAGAAATCCCAGATGAGGTGAAACTGATTGGGTTTGCTCAGTTGAGCGTCAGCTGATGGCCGAGACTGAGTCTGTCCCCAACCCCTCCGCCCCCGACTCTTTCCCTTCTCCCCAGCAGAATTGGAAGATTGTGAAGAGGCCAGCTAAGATGAGAAGTGAAAAAAAGAAGAATTAAAAAAAAAGCACCCACACTGAGTTCTGCTTCATCCTCTAGCAATTCACCAAGTACGAACAAGCAAGCACCACAGCTGCGGCACTGCTGCTAACTTTTCCAAAAGCTATTTAATGTTGTTATGAACCAATCTGGATTTGCCCAAAGTGAAAAGAATTTGGAAATGCACTCAGGTGGTTCTATTTATTGGTTAAAATGGAATTTTCTATCAGAAACGAATTTCTTCTTTCATTGTAAAAAAAAAAATCTGTGATAATACTTTAATTGTACATCTGATAGTACTGCCTCTTTTATGTTGTATTTAGGAGTTAATATACTTATACAAATTAAGATTTATTAGCCAAACTTGAATTCTAGTTTTAAAACTGACTGTGAATTTTATTTTTCATATATTTATGCATTACACATCTTCCCTATAAGGAAACAGCAACAAAAAACAGTTTGATTATATGCTATTTGCAGGTAATCTCCTGTTATTTAAACAAAATGTTTCAGGTATATCTTTGGAGTATTTGTAATTTCTAGTTTTTGAAATGACATAATTAGGAATTAGGAAGCTCATTATGTCAGTTTGTTTGTCTTAAAAAAAGAATCCACAATCTGATCGTCTCTAGGGTGTGGGAGGTGCCTTGCAGACATTAATATTAAGACTGTGCCTGAGGCTGCCTTTCGGTAGAATAGTCTCAGTTCTAGAACTTCCATTTGCATAAGATGGAATACACACTTTTGGCCTAAATTTTGCTTTGTTTTTTTTTGGGGGTGGGGGGGGAGGCAGGGGTGGGGAGGGGTCTACAAGTTATAATACTATAAAATGTTGCCATTAAGCTAGGCTGCTAACTGTGCCCATCTCTGATTTGGCTTCTCCTTTAAGTGATAGGTCTTGTGTCTCTAAAGGTGATAAAACTTGAAGAAAAAACACCACCTGAATCAGAGCTTTACTTGAAATTCTGCAAAATACCAAGGATGAATGAAAATAGTAGAAAGGGCTTTGTGCAATGACAAAAAGGTAAATTGTTGCTAGATTTTAAAGACACATTTTTGACCCAGGTAGTCCTCTGCTTAACCTGTGATATATATATATATACATATGTATATGTATATATATATATATATATATAATGGAAATAAAAACCTTAGATTCTCAAACTTGGACTATATTTTAAAGGAAGTAGCTTCTGTGGATCAGACCATTGCTCCTTCCTAGCTAATCCTAGATAAATGGCAGCTCTTTAATGTACTTTACAACAGCAAATATATATTACTAAGAAAAGTTATTTATAATTGCCTTGTCATAATTGTTGAGGTGTTCTAGAGCCATTTGCCTACAACTTAATGTAATTTCATTCCATTCTATTGTTTACACGATTACTCAAAGATGACTGCAAAGGTAAAAAGGAAAATAAAAGTGTATTGCACAAAGATACTGGTTTTTGAGTCTTTTTCACTTAGGAAGCCTCTGTATCATTTTCAGGGTAGTTTTTTTTAAGAAATTTGGACCTTAAAAGGCTGCAATTTACTAATTTTTCTAAATGTGCCTGGAAGAGGAAATTTAGACTCACACAGTGTAACAGTAATACTAAAATTGGCTTTAGTACAGGGTGAAAGTTAAATTTATACAGTGTTCAGACAGCCTATGGATCAAACCTATCTGTTGTATGTTCTCTGTTAGAAAAACTCCTTTCCATCGCATACCAGTTCATGGAGAGAGACTGAACTACCAGAGCAGCAATAAAATTGTCATGCTGACCCACAACATTGTGGACTTGACAGAGTAGACCTCCCTGTGGCTTTTGGAAAGGTCATGTAACTTTCTCTGATGCACTAAAATAACAGTCTCTTACTACCTCCCTCTCAATCCCCCTCCCTTTCTCTCTCTCTGTCTTTCTCCAGCACTTCCCCACTGTCTTCGCCTCTCTCTGCCCCCTCTCTGTCTCTGTCCCTCCCTCAGAACCCTTGGTTTTCTCTGTACTTCCCCACCTGCCCATTTCTCTTTCACTTGCTCCATATCTCCTATCTGCCCTCTTTTCTCTTCCCCCTCTTTTGTCCCTTCCCCCTTCTCCATCCCTTCACCCCTCTGTCCTTTCTCGTCCCCTTTTCTCTGTTCTTCCCTCTTTCTCTGTCCTTTTTACCTACTCTCCTTTTTACCTACTCTTTCTGTCCTTTCCACCTCCTCTCAATCCTTTCCTCTTCTCTCTGCCCCTTCCCCTTTTTCTCTGTCCTTTCCTCCCTCTCTGTGTCCTTTCCCCCTTATCTGTGTTCCTTCCCCCTTCTCTCTGTTTATCTTTCCTCCATTTCTCTGCCCTTTCTTCCCTCTTTTCCCATGACCTTCTGCCCATTCTTTACTTTCTCTATACTTCCTTTTTTCTTCCTTCTCCATACACCTCTCCCTATCTCCTTCCGTCTCTCTCTTTGTCCTCCTGTCCTGCCTTTTGCTCAACCTTTTCATCCTTCTCTCTCTACCATTCTTTATTCCCTTCCTGCCTGTCCTTTCTTGTTTCTTCCCTCTCCATCCTTGTTTACCTCTCTCCATTTGCCTCCACCCCCTCTTTCTCCTTCCATCTTCCTCTCTGTGTACTTCCCTCTCTCTATATATTTTCACTCTTTCTCTCACATCTCTTCCCTCTTTCCTTTCTTCTTCCTCTTTCTTTATACTTTCCCTTCATTTGTCTGTCCCTCTTTGTCAGTTCTTTCTTCCCTTCCCCTCTCTCTTTCTCTCCTTCATTCCCTCTTTCTGTCTTCACTTCCTCCCTCTTTTTTGTCCTCTGTCACTTTCCATCTTTGTTCTTTCTCTGCCCTTTCATCTTTCCTCTGAGTGTCTTTCTTTCCCTCTTTCTGTCCTGCCTTCATTCTGTATCTTTCCTTCCATCTCTGGCCTTCCTTCCCTCTCATCCTTCCTTCCCTCTGTGTCTTTCCTTCACTCTTCCCTCTGCCTTTCCTTCCTTCCTCCTAATCTCTCCTATCCCACTTCTGACCCCTTGCCCATATTCTCCCTCTGACATGGAATTCCTTCCCCTTCAAAGTTGAGGATCCATCACTCTCCCCACCCTCAATGCCCTCCTAAAATCACATCATATTCTAGAAGCCTTCCTTGACTAAGCCCTCAATTCCCCCACTTACTCTTCCTTCTGCCTCTCCTATGCAGTTTGGGTCTGTACCCTTTATGTATTTGATACTCCCCTCACCTCCAACCCCATGGCATTTTTGTACATATCCTTATACTCTGCCATTTCCCCTATCTGTTATTTATTTTAATATCTGTTTCCCACTGTAAGCTCTCTGTGGACAGGGATCATGTTGACCAATCATGTCTACCAACTTGATTGTATTACAGTCTACCAAGCACTTAGTACAATACTCTGCACAAAATAAGCTTAATTCATTAATTCACTAATTTAATGATTTCCCTAGAAAAGCACACAAACCTTTAGTGACTGATTATTGAGGAAGATTCTGGGTCCCCCTGTACCCCTGGCCATCACCTGGGCTCCACTCAAAATGATTTCAACGAAGCCATTTCAGGTGGGTCTGACTGAATTGGCAAAATCTGGGTGCCAGGGGGCTTCAGTGCCTCATAAAGCACTGGTGGCCTGAGCCAAAAGGGCTGACTTGTTTACCTGTAGCCCACGCAGGTGGTTAAATCCCCAGCTCTTGCTTAGAAGCTGCACTGACCAGGCTTACAGACTGACTGCTTTCCAGGATGGTGACTGCCTTCCACCCAGCCAGTAGGAGCTGAATGGATGTTGGCAACAGAGCCATTTCCTGGGAATAGCTGGTTCTGGGGAGGTTCCCCAGAGGGAGATTTTCCACTGGTGGTTTCCAGGAAGCCATTTGGGCCAGTCAAGACTGACAGAAAGTGGAAAATTTCCATGGATGTGAGAGGAAGAAACTGGGGAAATAGGGGCCTGCCTGGTGCTGGAATCAGTAGAGATGTCACATTTCAGAAGAACACATTTCATGGTGAAAGGTGGTAGTCATTTGAAGCAGTTATGGGCCAGGTTTATTAGCCTTGGGATGATCAGATAATGGTACACCCTATATGTAGCAATAGATGGAGGCAGGCGTGGGGTTCCTGGATGGGAGGGATGGGTGGGTGGGTGGATGGCTAATTAGTGTTGGAATGGGAGGGATCAAACCACTGTTGGTTGAGGAGCTAATTAGATTCTAGTCATAGATCTTCCTTATAACTTGCTGAGTTCTGCATTTCTATTCTGTGCCCTAGAATGATTTCCTTGACTCCTCCGCATCCTCCTTCACCCTTAATTGTTGGTGCCCTGCACGATTCTGTTCAGGATTCTCTACTCTTTTCCATCATTCTCATGAGGAGCTCATTGAATCGCAAAGTTTTAGTTACCGTGGAAGACTCCCAAATCTACTTCTTCAGCTGTTTCCTCTCATCTGCAGTACAGTCTTTTATTTCCTTCCGACTCTATAAGCCGTCACCCACGAATGCTGCACTGGCTCTTCGAACTTCATATGGGAAAACTGAACTTATCTTTCAGTGTGGCCTAGTGGAAAGAACACAGGGTTGGGAGATAGAAGGACCTGGGTTCTAATTCCCGATCTGCCACATGCCTGCTGGGTAACCTTGGGCAAGTTGCTTAACTTCTCTGTGCCTCATTAGTAAAATGAGGATTAAATGACTGTTCTTTCTCCTGCTTAGACTGTTAGCCCTTTGTAGGACAGGGACTATGTCTGATCTGATTACTATGTATCTACCCCAGCATTTAATACAGTGCTTGGCACCTAGTAAGCACTAATTAACAAGTACCACAAATATTATTATTTGTTCTTAATCACATTTCTTTCTTAATTTTCCCATCACTATCCACAATATATACCCTCTCAGCTTGTGCCTGGTGAGTTTCCAGTACTCCACCAGTCTTGGCTACGGGAGGGAGAGTCAAGCAGAGAAATACCCATTCCATTCCTAGCTTGGGCAGTGGCTGGCTGTGGAAGACAATCTGCTACAAATCAAAACTCACCTGTGCTGGGCAGCAGCAGCATGGGAGAGAGTCGAGGGCGGAGACTCAAGTTTACTGTGCAGAAGAAGGCAATGGGTAAACCACTTCCATATTTTTACCAACAAAGCTCTGTTAATACACTACCAAAACAGTAGCAGTTGGAGGTGGGGCATTCTGGGGGTGGGGGGATAATAAGAAGTGTGGTATTTTGTTAAGTGCTTACTATGTGCCAAGCACCATACTAAACACTGGGGTGGATGCCAGCAAATTGATTTGGACACAGTCCCTGTCTTTCTTGGGGCTCCCAGTCTTAATCCTCCTTTTACAGATGAGGTAATTGAGGTCCAGAAAAGTTAAGTGACCTGCCAAGGCCACGTAACTGACAAGTGGTGGAGCCAGGATTAGAACTCATGACCTTCTGATTCCCAGGCCTGTGCTCTATCCACTACATCATGCTTGCTTCTCAATGTGTCCATGAAGTCGTTATGGGTTGGAGATGACTCAACAGCATAAGAAAGACAATCAACAGTATCAGCATCCTCCTCCCTGGCCCCAAATTTGGCAGCTTTGGTTTCCACTTGATTCCTGTCTGTCATTTGCCTTCCAAGTCCTGCTTGTTTTCCTTCATATTTCTCAGATTTGGTCACCACCCCAATTCATTCCCTCAACACCTTTCATGGGATTTTTGTCACAGACTCCATAGTGGCCTCCCTGCCTCAAGCCTAACCCTTTTTCAGTCTCTCCTTCAGGAAGACAGTTCTCATCATTTTCAAGTATCTGCTCAAACATCCTCAGTGATTGCCTGTTTCTTTTTCTCCTGAGCACAATATTGAGGCTGAAGCTATGGCAGGAGCAAGTACGGAGTGGCAGGCGAAGACAGGCAAGGTGGGGGTGACAGATGGTACAGAGCCCTGAAGCCTGGGACTAAGACTTGATTTGATTCATAAGGCAACTGTAAGCCCCTGATGATTTGTGACCCTACTGTACTCTCCCCCAACACTTAGTTCAATGCTCTGCACACACTAGGCACTCAAAATTGTCATCTGATTGATTGATTGATTCTCTATAGGAGGGTGACATGATTGAACCAACATGAAGATGAACTTTGCTGACATGTGCCTGATGGGCTGGGTCAGGAGGAGGATGGATCAGGAAGAGCGGCCAGAAGCCTGTGGAGGTGGAACTTGGGGTGAGTGACTGAGAATGGGGGGATGGTGGAGATCCGTGACCGGCAGAATCGAGGTGATACCTCTGCATCCGGCACAGCTTCACAGTAACCAAAGCTGCCTTTGGTTCAAGGTGGCAATGAGGATTAGTGACCAGTCCATCCTGGGGGCAGGTGAGGGACGGCATAGTAGATGAATGCTAGCTGTCGTTTCATTTAATCCCATTTAAAAATAAGGCTGACACTAGGATCATGCTGACTGGATTTCCTACCCAATTTGCTTTCAAACCTGTAGCCCCAGGAGAGAGGCACTGTCTCTTCTTGAGGAAAGCAAGCAGGAGCAGACTGGCTCTCAGATGGCCTGCTCACCAGTCTGTCCATCTGTGGGCTTCAGGCTTCTCATTCCACAAGGACCGGGCAGGATATGGAGTCCGGGGGTCCTAAGGATGGCGGTGTCACATTTTCATAGCAATGAATCCTGTCAGCCACGATCGTTTCCATCACAGCTTGTTTAGCCAAAGATTTCCTTGCGTAACCCTACCACATCTGGTGGTCAGAGTGTTCTAGCTTCCAGCCTTGTGCTCCAACCAAGAACTGGCTTGTGAGGTGCAGGGGAGATGGAATGCTGAACTTCTGATTCAGAGACTTCTCTGTGAGGGCCCTGATAGGTGGTCAGAGAAGATTTTGGTTTGTTACAGCAGTGAAAATGGTTCTCATTTCACTGTGGTCTGATATATTAAAGAGTCAGATTTAATGGACGTATGTTGTGATGTTCCTTTTATTTGTTGCCATGAATAAATCCAGAATTACAGCAGGCATAAAACCCCCTTTATGACTGTTTTGTTATTAATAATAATAATAATAATAATAATGATGGCATTTGTTAAGTGCTTCCTATGTGCCAAGCACTGTTTTAAGCACTGGGGGGGATACAAGGTGGTCAGGTTGTCCCACATGGGGCTCAGTCTTAATCCCCATTTTCCTGATGAGGAAACTGAGGCACAGAAAAGTTGTGACTTGCCCAAAGTCACACAAGCTGACAAGAGGTGGAGGTGGGATTAGAACCCATGACCTCTGACTCCCAAGCCCATGCTCTTTTCCTCTGAGCCTTGCTGCTTCTTCTCTGTGCCTCATTTCGTACAGATGGGAGACATGTGGGACAGAGACTGTGTCCCATCAATTTTTCTTGTATCTACCCCAGCACTGGAAACATAGTAAGCTCTTAGCAAATACCTCTGTTGGTATAATTATTATTACTACGGGAAGAGGGTGGGGACTTGAGCCAGGAGGGAAGGCGTGAGCAACAGGTTGGCAGAGAGAGAGAGACGAGAATGAGGCACAGTGAGTAGGTGGCTCTGAGAGAAGCGACGAGTGAGAGCTGGGAAGTAGTGGAAGGGGAGAACCGATTGAACACCTTGAAGATAATGGTCAGGAGTTTCTGCTTGATGTGAAAAAAATGAGCAACCAGTGGAGGTATTTGAGGAGTGGGGAGAAATGTGGATAGAGCACAGGTCTGGGGAGTCTGAAGGATCTGGGTTCTAATCCCGGCTCCACCACTTGACTGCTCTGTGACCTGGGCAAGTCACTTAACGTATCTGGGGCTCAGTTACTGAAAAATGGGATTAAGACTGTGAGCCCCAGGTGGGACAGGGACTGTGTCCATCCTGATTAAGTTGTATCCACCCCAATGCTTAGAACAGCGCTTGGCATATAGTATGTGCTTAACAAGTACCAAAACTATGCTTTAGAAAAGATAGCCCTAAACCAGCCTGGATCTTCTGAATCTTCTCTGTTTCCCTGGAAAAACCAAGAACCAGGAAGGTTTGGGAATGATTGACACTAAACCTGGGACCAGTCCAGATCTTGTGCCGAAATCAGTATGGAACAGGAGCCTGGGGAAGCCTCAGGATGAAGCAGCTACTACAGCTGACCAATCTAAAGGGTTGGGCTGAAACTAGACTGGCATCCTACTTCATTGTTGTCTTAGTTGATGCAGCCCCCAATAGATATTGGGCCTTGTAGTTATTATGAGAGTGGAAGCTGCTTCTTCAGAGCTGATGTGTTTTGATTGACTAGCAGATTGGAAAACAGAATGAAACATTCAATATTCAAGAGCAAAATGTATAGTTATGCCCTTTAACTGCCATAATTGACTATGTGTAAGCATTTTTAATGATGGATTATAGTTTACTAAAGAAGCATGCAGGAAGTGACCTAGCTAAAGAGTGTTATTAATTGGAGAATGACAATTCCTAAATTGCAGTAAGAATAAGCATTTTAAGCATGAGTTTATATGTAGTAAAAGTTAAGAGGACGCTTCTGAGAGTGCTTAGTTGACAGGGTGAAGACAGGTACTAATAGATCAGTATGTGCCATGCACTATATTCTGGCAAAGATTTTGACAAAAATAAATATGTGGCTTAATAAGTTGCAGCCCCTGTGTTTATCCCCAGGCTCATAGTTAGAATACAATTCAAATAATGAGCTTGAGGACCAAAAAAACCAAACCCAAACAAAAAAAACCCAGATAAGTCATTCTCTGATGCCTGTCTTTGACAATATAACCCATCAGTCATACTATACTTGAAATATATGCACTGAATTGTGCCATATAAGAAGGCTTTCTCCAGGAGCGTATCTGCCCAAAGTGGAAAGCATTAATCATAGCAAGGAAGACTGGTTTTTTTAGCAAACCAAATGAAAAGTTTACTTAAGGCTCTTCATCTTCTGATATAAAGCTTTAGCCTTGGTTTTAAGAAACCAACAGAGGACATTCATTTTGCTGTAAAGAATGATTAAGTGCCACAGTCAGAGGTGAGGCCTAGTTACTTGATTCCCTGATCCCAAGATGGGAAAAAAAGAGGAATTTTGCTCTTTTTTTAATGGTGTTTGTTAAGCACTTACTATGTACCAGGCACCATACTAAGTGCTGAGGTAGACAGAGGCAAATCAAGTTGGACACATATCATGTCTCACACAGGTCTCTCAATCTTAATCCCCATTTTACAGATGAGGTAACTGAGGCAAAAAAAGAAGTTAAGTGACTTACCCACAGTCACACAGCAGACACGTGGTAGAGCCAGGATTGTAACCCAGGTCCTTCTGACTCCTAGGCCCATGCTCTATCCTCTAGACCACACTGCTTCTCATTGTTTTCTAATAACTGTGGAAATTCCTCTCCATTCAGAGTGGAATGTGGAAGTCCTATTATGAAGTTTGGCTGTTGGTCTAGACTCTGGATCCTGGAGCTTCTTATAGTTCATTGAATCCATTCTCGTTCATTCAATCGTAGTTACTGAGCACTTACTGTGTGCAGAGCACTGTACTAAGTGCTTGGAAAGTACAGTTCGGCAACAGATAGAGACAGTCCCTATCCAACAACGGGCTCACAGTCTAGAAGGGGGAGACAGGCAACAAAACAAGTAGACAGGCATCAATAGCATCAAAATAGATGAATAGAATAATAGATATATGCACATCATGAATAAAATAGAGTAATAAATATGTACAAATATGCAAAAGTGCTGTGGGGCAGGGAAGGGGGTAGAGTAGAGGGAGGGTGTAGGGGTGATGGGGAGAGGAGGAGGAGCAGAGAAAAGGGGGAGGGGCTCAGTCTGGGAAGGCCTCTTGGAGGAGGTGAGCTCTCAGTAGGGCTTTGAAGAAGAGAGCTAGTTTGGCACATGTGAAGAGGGAGGGCATTCCAGGTCAGAGGTAGGACGTGGGCCATGGGTTGACGGCGGGACAGGCAAGAACGCGGCACATTGAGGAGGTTAGCGGCAGACAAGTGGAGTGTGCGGGCTGAGCTGTAGAAGGAAAGAAGGGATGTGAGGTACGTGGGGGTAAGGTGATGGAGAGCTTTGAAGCCAATAGTGAGGAGTTTTTGCTTCAAGTGAAGGTTGATAGGCAACCACTGGAGATATTTGAGGAAGGGAGAGACATGCCCTGAGCATTTCTGTAGAAAGATAATCCAGGCAGCAGAGCGAATCCACTCATTAGCATCTATGGTTCAAAGAATTATTATGAATTCAGACCCCCTGTATCCGGCGGTAGTGGGTAGGTGGATTTAGCTTCCGTCACTTCAGTTTGTGAAGGAAGGGCTTTTTTGAGCTTGTGATGAAGTGGACTCTTGAAAGAAGACCATTGTGACTAGAGTTACTTCCTCCTAATCACCAAGTCTAGTCTATGTGTCCTGGCCCTCAGAGTTGGAGCAGAGGGTGTTTCTTGTTCAGCTGGTTCACACCCAATTCTCTAATGAGAACAAAGTTTCTTTTTCATAGCAAACATGATGTCAACTCCCTTGCCCTCAGTGTTATTTTTGCAGAGTGATGAAGCTGGGCCACTGGGAATTGTTGAGGATTTGAAGGGAAAAATCTAATCCCAGATCAGGTCAGGATTGTAAACTCCTCAAAAGCAGGAATTCTGTCCACCAACTCTACTGTATTGGACTTTCCCAAGTGCTTACTGTAGTGTTGTGCACACAGTAAGTGCTCAGTAAAGAGGTTGAAATCCACCTAAGACGGCTGTAATATGTGGTGTCAGGGTGAAGTTCTCTCTAACCACTACTTCTCCGCAGCTGCCCCTGCTACTCTTCTCCCCTGCTTCCCAAGGCCCTGCTAGTCCCGCCACAGCCCCCAGCTGCCCACCCTGGGGGATTGGACCTTAGTCATAGCCAAACAAGGGCTGGGATCTGCCTGCCGACCTTTTCCATCTGCAGTCATCCATTTCAGAACATTTCAAAGCACTCAGAGGGAATGGTTCCTTTCCCTCCACGTCCCATTCTCGCTGCAAAAACCAATTACCGGAGCTCAGCTGTTAGGAGAAAAATGTATTTAGTCCCAGATAAAGTTCACGGACACAGTATTAGCAGTAGAAAGGCATGCTGTGGTGTCCGCAGCAAATGAATGCAGATCTTAGACTACTGATCGTGTCACAAACAAGTTTTCTGGGAATGGCACTGATGCCATTATCCAGCAGCCTGGCAGGTCCACTTCAGTCCAAAAGATTGCATGGCAATCAGGTTTTTACCCCATTCACTCCTCAAAACTACATTCTTTGCAGAAGAGAGGGCAGGTAGAAGCCTCTCCCTGCCCAATTTCTAATGCCCAAGTTCTAAAGCATTGGGAAGATTGTGGCATATGATTGATGAGCTCTTATGAGCCTTTCTGCTCTTCCTTCTACTGCTGCTTGGATCACTAGGCTTGTGGTATATTGGCCTGGGGAGGGGGGGTGTGGAGGAAAGGAAGGAATGGCAGGGTGTGCTTAATTTCTTTGAGGACTGGGGCCTGATTTAAAAAAACCTCTTAGTGTGACTTCTTCAGGTGTTACCCAGTTAATTTTGTCACACAGGCTTTAGTACTTTATTCGTGGCTGCCAGTGACCCCATCATCCATATGAATTCCTCACAGAAGAGACTGCCTTTCTTGATCATGTTCGTACAGTCTTTATCTTTGTTTACCTGGGAAATGAGCTTTCTTTGACTAAAACCTGTCAATTCTGCCTTTCGACTCTTTCAATGTGTAATTTAAGTGTCTCATTAGGGTTTTTTGTGTGAATTTTATTAGAATTCCTCAGTGTTTTGGTTGTCCTTTACCAGTTGATGTGAAGACAGAAGCTATCATTACAGCATTTCTTTGGAAATTAAAATCATTTCTCTGAAACAATGTCCATTTAGAGCTCCATATTTTTTTTGTTTGTTTTGCATCCCAGAGCTTTACAATGATCCAATCCTTTATTTGTCAGCCTCCCTTGCTTAGATGAAGCTTGTGGTATTTGTGAATAATTTTTTTTTTCTTTGAAGAAAGCCCAGGCAGCTTGTATGTTTTGGGTGTCTGATTATGTCCCTAAAGGCCTTGGGCAGTTGTAGCACAATTAAAGAGAGCAAAATCCAGAAGTTTGCAATTTTCTTTATTGTATTATCTGGAAGTGAGAGCGGAGATTCCCAAAGCTTTGAGTTTTATACTACTCCTCCATTACAAATTTTATATCCAATTCCCCTGTGTGCTTTTTACAGCATCAACTGTATTGATTTGGTTTTTCTACCAACTGTACTGGCGAGCGACAGAACAAGACTGAGCTCATCCATTTTGCGGCTGCCAAACCCAATCCACTCCTTGCTTGTCACCCATAATATGCATTAGTCATGATGCATCGGTGTGAGAACTTCTGGAACTTTCCTCTTAGGTACAGCTGAATTCCTACGGCAACCCAAGTGGCCCATCAACTCTGTTCAAGTGAAGGGAGGGGGCCATTCCTCTTCGGAGCAGGATGCTGGGGTCAACTGGTTCCCCTTTTCCCCTTCCAAATCCCTCCCTCATTCTATTTGCCTATAGGTTTAAACGTCTTGCAGTCATTTACAAGTTTAGCATAAATGATACTTAATTATGATTTGATGTGATTAATTAAGAAATGGTTCTTAAATAGAATTTCTTAACGACCCTTGGATGTTTTCATCTTAGCTCTCTTCTTAGCAGGAGGTGGAAATTTCCCTTCCCTCCTTCCTTGCATCGTATAATTGCAGGACTTTGGAATCTAAAAATACAGGAATGAAAAGGGTCTCCAGAGGTTATAGGGCGTATAATCCCAGCCAAGGGGGGAACTAACCCATTATTCAAAATCCCCAGGAAAAGAGACTCCATAGCTTTTTTTAATAACTGCATTCAGAGTTTAACCCCCTCACTGTCAGTTTCAGATAGAGTGTGCATGTTAGAAGTCAAGAAGCATTTCTGTCAAAATCTCAAATAGAAATGCTCACATTTCCTGCAACTAACATCTAGAACTCTGGGCCTTGGGGGTGACATTTATTTTGAAGTGAACCTGCAAGCAGCTGCACTGTGAAAATGACTTGGGTGATAATTTTAAAAGAAATCCTTGAAGTACTTTTAAAGGAGTGCTGAAATAAGAACTTTATCCATGACTACAACTTTTTAAGCATTTAGTCAATTGTCTGTATTGTGGGGACTGCATTCTTGCATGACCTGCATTAAGAAAAACCCACTGTAGTACTTGCCTGCTCCTTTGTCATGGGCACATGCAGCACACAGTCCATTTCTCCACCACTACAACACTCCACACCCAGACAGACTCATGCTTCAAACAAACATTCCCTAATTCCTCAGCAGCATCTGGCCACTCTACGTCGTTGTCGTATTCTAAGAAGACATCAGTGAGGGGGAAATTCACCTATGAATGCATGTATAACTGTGAAGGCCAATTCAGGACCCATAATCTTGATTATGTCCTACACACAAAACAGCTGTCCCTTGTTCTTTGGGGTTTTTTTAAATGGTATTTGTTAAGCACTTACTATGTGCCAGGCACTGTACTAAGCACTGGGGTAGATACAAGATAATCGGGTTGGACACAGTCCCTGTCCCACACAGGGTTCACAGTCTTAATCCCCATTTTACAGATGAGATAACTAAGGCACAAGAGGATATAATTGAGTTGCCCAAGGTCATACAGTTGGCAAGTGGCGGAGCTGGGATTAGAACCCAGTTCCTCTGACTTGTAGGCCCATGTTCTTTCCGTTACCCCACGCTCGTTCTCTGTTGTGTTTTTTGCATTTAATGTTTGCAGTGCCTGGTCATGTTTTCTTTCTCCTCCCTGTCTGTCATTCCTTACAAAGGTTTTTGGGTTTTTTTTAATGGTATTTGATAAGTGTTTACTATGTATCACACATTGTATTAAGCATTGGTATAGATACAAGTTGATCAGTCAGTCACAGTCCTCTTCCCACACGGAGTTCACAGTCTAGGAGGGAGAACAGGTATTGAATCTCCATTTTTACAGTTGATACTGAGGCACAGAGAAGTTAAGTGACTTGCCCAAAGTCACACAGCAAGCAAGTGGCAGATCTGGGATCAGAACCCAGGTCCCCTGACTCTTAGGCCCATGCTTGTTCTACTGGGCCACAGTGCTCCTCAGTTGGCCATGCTGTTTCTTACTAGGCCTTGCTGGTTCTCTTGAAAAGAGCCGCTCCTTTTGATATGATACTGTTCCATGCATACCTGTCCTAGCAGTTGACTCCTAGTTTTCACCTGAGATGCAGTGTTGTTTAAAGCTTTGTTTTACCATCTCCTTAAAATGTTTCCTCTGCCTTCCTTTTTTATGGTTTCTCAATTTCAGCTCTCCATACAGCAGATGTTGGATGTTTTGCAGTAGCTCAAGCTCCTCTCTTATCCCACCCAATGTAATGGAGTTAGGGTAAATGTAGTTTTGATGCTAAGAGACTGACTGTGTCCCAGGAGTCAACATTTGTGGATCTTGTGTTGCCATTTGATATTTAATATGGCCTTTAAATGACAGAACAGTTCAAAAAGATAGATGTATGTGTGGCACCTCCGTCTGGCCCCGGACTCACAGCTGTAAAGATGGTTGGATAGTAATATTTTAGGTTGGGCAGGAGCTTAATATCACCCTGTTTACACTATTTTGGACCATCTCCCAATGGATGTTCTGGCCTTCTTGATTAATTTTTCTGCATCCTTATCAATCTCTGGTTGTCAGTGTGTTGCCTAGGTAACCAAATTATGTGAGATAATGTAGCTCTATGTTGCCAATTTAGATTTTTGGTTGTGTTCTAGACAAAATTCTAAGTGGAAACAGGCACTAGATTGTGAATTAGTATACCCCATAAGGCATTTTATGTTTATTTTGATAGACAAATGTACCTTTCCTTCAGTACAGACTCATGGACACTTTTGAAAGAAACCCCTCTATTTGTGTATGACCTGCAAAATGACTCCCATTTGCAAGTGTACCAGACACCTAGGCCTAGATTCATAAACGGAGGGGTCAGCCGGATACTGGTGCAAACGTGTGGATCACTCCCACCAGTCCCCAGGCAATCAGTGCAAAAGGAGAAGCAGTGGTCAGTGTGTGAGATCACACATGCTCCAATGGCTTGCAGCTTAGGACTTCTAGGGTAGAGCAAAAATGGGAGAGGTGGGGCCACGCAGGCTGGAGACCAAGAGAGAGCAGAGGCTGGGGGTGGCACCGGGCACTGCAGTCCCCCTGACTAAAATGACTGCCACCCTGCAGCGAGCTAGATTTCCTACCAGGACGGCCATTCTGGGACTTTTTCTTCTACCGGAACCCATTTTCAGCCATAATGGTGTTCTTCCACATCATCATCATCTCAGTCTGCCTACCAATTAAAATAAACTTTGTACAGCTTCAACTGTTTTCAGAGTTGGGTACTTATTAGGTGCTAAAGCAAGAAGGAGAAGCTTTGCGGGAAAGCTCTTACCTGGCCATTTTGAGAGAGATTGGATAAATCTCTACCTGACCATCTGTGACAATACATTCCATATAGATGGAAGCCCCACAGATGATGTTGCAAGTTGCAGGCTGAATTACTGCTTCTGAGCACAAACTGCTGGTCTCAGCATTAACAGCAAATTGAAAATAAACTTGTAAACCATAGTCAATGATGTAGCTGAAAGACTTTATGTGCCGAATGCCTTTAAAGTTATTTTTCATTACTTTTTGCACTTTTTCAACACTTGGAGTTCATTTCCTCTCGCAGCTTGCTTAGCAGGGAACGTAGGTGGAAGGTAGGCACAGGTCCAGTTTCACTCTGCTTTGTGGGTAATGCATCTTGTCATTCACAGCTGCAGATCGGCATTTCTTCTTTTTTCTCGGCTCTCTCCCTTCACCCCCACTTTGCCTCCTCTCCTCAGTCATCCAGGACGAAGGGCACCTTTCTGGGCTCAGACAGGGCAGCCCTGTCTCTGGAGTCACGGCCCCCAGCTCCGGGTACTAGGTGAATCTTAGCCAAAGTTCTTCTCCAACCAGTCAATCGTTGGAATTCATTGATTGCTTACTGTGTGTGCAGCACTGTACTAAGCATTTGGAAGAGTACGGTACAACAGAGTTGATAGACTCATTCCCTGCCCACAGGGAGCTTACAGTCCAGGGCATTTGTAGCTGTGGTTGGGAGTCCAAAGGGGCTGAGGCCTGAGTTCTCTGCCCCTGCAGCAATTTTGCCCCAGACTGAGCCAGAGAGATACTGATTTCTGGCTCCTTCGCTGTCCTGGGCTCAGCACAGAGATGAAGAGGGCAGGCCTGAGGGCAAGCCTGATGTAGGAGAGCAGGGAGTCCGGCTCTTCAGCTCCCCTCAACCTGCGCTGTAGAAGGCTGACTTGCCCAGGGAGGCTTCCTAGTGGCAGCAGACACTGGGTGCCTGTGGTACCCTAGCTCTAAGCTGTTTTGGGCTGGGTTTAGGAGAGGCTAGCCTTCGGGGCCCTTTAAACTATGAGACACCAGAAAGCACCCTCTTTGTGCCTCCGTGAATGTGTCTCTGTACTTCCCTGTCTCTGTCCCTGCCCCAAAGCCATTAGCTGTGATGATCTTCAAATTCCCGATATCTGAGGTGAGAGAACAGTATGATTTCCAGATACTATCCTGATCTTTTCTCCCACCAGATACACCCTCCTTGGTCAGATGTCAGATTCCCTTGAGAAAAGCAGTCACCTTTCCAACTTCTCCTAGGCTGAACCCCGATGTAGTCACATTATTGGTACCTCATGCCAGAGGGAAACTTTTTTCCAGAACCAGACCAGGTGAGCTGCATTATCTCACCTTTCCCTGGGCTCCTCAAGTCCCCCGGGTACATGCTGAGTGTCCTGGGAGAAGACTATGTTAGGAAAAAACCTCTCCTGAATGACCTCTGGATCTCACATTCACATGCAATACAAAGCAGAAATTGCAAGCTTTTTTTTTTTTCTGTGGTAAAGAGTATAATGAGATCTGAGAATTGGGTAATGGACATTTTCATCTATTTTTGCTCTCTGATATTTGCGAGGGGAGGGATGTTAATTATCTAGTAAGTGTGACTGGTAATTTATTTTGATCACTATATCACTTCTGAAACTGCAAGCGTGCGTCTGCCACTGTTTTCTCTGCTTTCCCGAGCTCGGGAAGAGGAGAACTCACAGCACAGGGCTATTTTTAAGTAAATGGGACGATGCTTTGCATGTAGAGAGGACGCACTATGGATGACAAACAGCTCATTTCATAACCACTGCCCATCCCCTCATAATCATCCTGTTTTCATGGGAATACTTTGAACTAAATTTCCAGCAGTAATGAACAGTTGCCAAACCCGCAAAAATTTTCCTGCCCAAGTGAATGCCGCTTCATCAGAAAAACCCTTCTGAGCCTTTGGGTCTGACCCGATCAGGAGGTGTTGAGTTCTCTGGGGATTGGGGGAGAGAGAAAAGGAGTCCTCCTGTAGTTCTCAAAGTAGGATGATCCTTTAGGTACCACTGCTGAGAGGATTTGTTTATCCCTAGGCTAGTGGTCACCAAGTGACTCCGGGGAGCAGGGAAAAATGCCCCGTTCTCAGGTAGTGTTGCAGGATGCTGTCCATATGGACGAAAACTCCGGAACATTTCTCGCCCACAAAGCCTTTGTTACAATTCAGTCCAACTTCCCATTGTGTGACAGCTCATCTTTTTACCTGGCTAGATGAGAAATAATCAAACCTTGTATTTCTTTAGCATCTTATTTCCTGAAATTCCAAATGCTGTGCAGACCCAGGAAAATAATCTCATGTATCTTCTGCATAGGTAGGAGGAAGATATTATGTCTCTTTTACCTCTAGGGAACTTGACATGCTGGGGAGATTTGGTGTCTCTCCAAGGGCTGCTGAAGAGATAAATGCCACAGGCCCTAAGTCCATTGTGCTGTCAGGCACAGTACTGAGATGCTCAGGGTTTCGCTGTACAGTCTCCCCGGCCTGCGGCCATAACCCTTGACCTTTTGGGCTCTTCAGGTCACTCAGGTTTGGAAGTTGCCTGTAAGCTGCAGGCGTTACAGGCCAGTATTGAGTTGGTGCTGGGGCCGGGGGTATGTGTAGCTCTCCCTGTCTCTGGGCTCCATAACCAGCCTCCTCGCTGCCCAGCTGGTTGGGGGAGAGGTGAGTCAAGCTCTTCCATTCTGAGACCAGACTGTGCCTGGTCCCTGTTGGCTGGAGTGAGGCTGAGTTGTGGGGAATCACACAGACCTCATCGGATGATTCCTGGGTGGGAGAACTCAGACCTCCTTTACCCCGTTTTGGGGGACCATTTACACCCTAGTAGTTGCACCTGGGGCTCCAGCACTCTTGAGGCAATTACGTATTTATTTGCTATTAATTAGTTTTTCTACTTGAATGTAGTATTCATGTCAACATTTATAGTCTTTCTTTACTTCTGTTTTATCCATTGCTTGGTTTACCTTTCTTTTTAGACCTCAGGCTCCTCCAGGCAGTGACTGGGTTTGCTCTGTATGTCACTGCTAAGTGCCTAACCCAGTGCTCAGCACACAGAAGGTGCTCAGTGGTATTCATAGTGAATGGTTTGTGGTTATAAGGGAGTGCACTCACTCTCCTCCACTTGGAGGATAATGTAGCCTGTTTCCAGTTCACTAGGGGAAGGGAAGCAGCATGATGTAGCGGATAGAGCATGAGCCTAGGAGTGAGAAGGTCATGGATTCTAATCCTGGCTCTGCCACATGTCTGCTGTGTGACCTTGGGCAAGTAACTTAACTTTTCTGTGCCTCAGTTACCTCATGTGTAGAGTGTGCGAGCCATTTGTGGAACAGGGACTGTGTCCAACCTGATTAACTTGTACTACTCCAGCACTTAGAATAGTGCTTGGCACATAGTAAGTGCTTAACAAGTACCATAATCATTATTATTTTTAAGGCTCCCAAAAAGTAGTGTGTCATCTATATCTAAATCTCTGTAGAACTGTACACATATTCATATTTATATTTGTGTATATGGTATATATGTATATATGTTTGTACATATTTGTTACTCTATTTATTTATTTTACTTGTACATATCTATTCTATTTTGTTAGTATGTTTGGTTTTGTTCTCTGTCTCCCCCTTTTAGACTGTGAGCCCACTGTTGGGTAGGGACTGTCTCCATATGTTGCCAACTTGTACTTCCCAAGTGCTTAGTACAGTGCTCTGCACACAGTAAGCGCTCAATAAATGCGAATGATGATGATGATGATGATATGGTTGGGGCAGGGTCATATGAAATGTAGAAATGCTGAGTCTGAGGAGTATGTGATTAAACAATATGCTTGTGTGGTGGGGCTCTGATAAAATGACCCATTAAAGCAATTTATCATTGATCCTGAACCCCAGCGAGTTGACACTTGAAGGCAGTGAATGGGAATTGATTGAAAGCAATTAGAGCTGTGAAACAGAATTCTATCCCACAGCTCCTGACCCCTGCAATGCCCGCCACTACCGTTGCCAACTGGAGGACTCCCAGGGTAGCTGCTGGTTCAACTTCGATCAATAAGGATGGCAGATCCTAAACTGAAATGAAAGCCAGCCCCATCCCCAAACCTTGCCGCAGGGAGACTTGGCTGGGGTGAGTAATGTGAGGTGGGACGGGGAAGAGGAAGTGTAGAATGAGCAATGATAAAAAAGTATACGATGTGCAGGTAGAGTACCTTCAGGAATTGAGGAAATTGCTGTTACAGTTTCATGGCAACAACTTAACATGAATTGGCAGGCGGATCCTCTCCGGGGTCCAGATTCTCATTCTCTGGCTCCAAGGGAATTCAGTGAAACGTTGATGGATGTTAGTTGTGCTGCTAGAAATCCGATGCCTTCCAAAACAGATAACTTTGCTCCCGTGGGCCAATTGCTCAGGACCAGATGCTAGGGGAATGCTTTGGAATGATGAAGGAAAACACTGAATTGGGGGTGAGGCGAACCCTGCTCTACCTTGTCCCACATGAGTTAGGATGTGGTTCTGGGCCAGAGATCCCTCCCACCCTGAGGGTCCCTCCCTACACCCCCACCAGAGGGGCAATTCAGCAAGGAAACTTTCTTTTCTGAGAGCCTTGGTTGTTAGAGGGCCAATGGGAGCTTGGGTGACATCTACCCCTGCCCACCACACCATTTTCTAAACAGTGAAAGTTTTTTCGTTTGGCCTCAGTATGGTTAAGGACCACCAAACCAGGCAGGTCAGGGATGTCAGTAACTGGGGTAAGGGCACATGGGGAGGGCATGTATGAGGGTGGAGGCATGCACATTCAACTTGGACTTTTAAGCTCTAAATCCTGCACCCTGGCCAGAGCTGCTCCTTCCCCACAGCTGCTTGTTGCCAAGTGTCCGAGCACTTTGGAGTGATTCTGCTATTTAGGTGACTTGTATGCAGAGAAAAAAAATTATAGAGTTTTTGCAAACCTGTCACTAATGAGCTCGAGTGTTTGCTGCTGAATGTGAGTGCATTTGTTCTTCTGTTCCTGCTCTTCTAGTTCTTGATTTCCCCCCTCTCATTACTCCTGGTCACTTACTGCCCTCCTTCCTCATTTACCTCTCCCTCCACTTTTTCACCTGCATATACAATGGGAAGGCTTTGTCCACAGTTGCATTCCAGATAACCTCTGAGCATCAGTCGTCTCTCCCCTGGACCCCTAATCCAGGGGACTTAATAAATATTCATTGATAATGGATTAGAGAGTGTTCCTCTTTAGATAACTGACTGTGATATGTGTGTGTGTGTATGTATATACGTATATATACAAACACACACAAATATCTATCTATAGAGAGAACACTGAGTCTATACAGAGAGAACCACTTTGAAGCTATGAGAGTAAGCAGAAAATTGGAGAAGATTCTGGTATGAAGTAGGGGAGAACAGTGAAAAACAGGAGAAAAAACTTTCTCTGGAATAGCAGCAGACTTTACCCAAGCAAAAATCCTCATATAAAGATAAGCTAGATTTTAAAAAAAAGATATGTATCTGCTGAGGGAAATGACAGATCAATTTGATTTCCTTGATGAAAACTGTAGAAGTGAGTTTTCCTAAAAGGAAGAGAGACTTTCTGTAGAGAGCAGTATCATCAGCACCAACTCTTTTTCTTCAAGACTCTGAGAGGTTTGTGTTTTGCAAGTTGTTCGGTAAATGTAAAGGCAGTCTAAAGCAGTGAGTGTGGAGGAAAGCTCAGTGTGGGAGCAAAAGAGAGTGGCTTTGTTTGACAGTGTTCATGGTTTCTGTCAACCGTGGCTAGAAATCCACCAAATGCTGAGAGGATCTGGATTCTTAAGGAGCTAGTCAGTGTTGGATGCTTCTCCAGAGAATTCTTCTTATCGAAAATTAAAAAAAAAAAACCTGCTGGAAATTGTGGATAGTGCTGCATGTTCCCTGGCATTCTGTGAGTTCTGAACTCCATTAAAAACCCGAGTGAGCATGGGCCTAGATTCTGGTTCAGTGTAGCCATGTCTCCCTGAATGTTTTCTTATCTTTAGAAGGGTTAGCCATTTCCAAATTAGTTGTTCCGGTATCTGTCCTGGATACTTGCCCTATGTGATTTTCCTCAGTCTTTATTTTCTCTTTTATTTTTTATGGGGCATTTAGGTTATTACATCTATTGGAGTTTTCTGCTTTGTGATCTTGGGTTTTGATCCCAGGTCTGTCCCTTCCTTGCTGTGTGACCTTTGCAAGTCGCATAACTTCTCCGTACCTCAGTTTCCTCATCTGTTTCCTCAACATTTCATCCCTGTTCTCCTTCCCTCTTAGATTGAGAGCTTCATGTGGGACATGATCTGACCTGATTAACTTGTATCTAGTATCTACCCCAGGGCTTAGAACAGTGCTTGGAACACAGAAGGCACCTAAATACCAAAAAAAAGACTTTTTCTTGATTTTATGTCAGCATATGATGGCTGTGACATGATTATTCAATAAAGAACAGGACAGCCTGGAACAGACTATGTTGCACATTCAGCTTAAGAGGCAGGTTCCAAAGTGGCAGCCCAGGATGAGATGGAAGCAGTTCTCCAGGAGTTTTGGTTTTTTTTGCTCAGCACACCACCCCGCATTTGGTGATGTCATCCTTCTTGCTGGAAAACACTCTTCATCTCATAACCACCCCACATAACTCTGCCCAACTTGACATATCAGACCGTGTCTGCTGAGTAAACGCTTTGGAATAAACCTGAGAGAATAAATCACCTCTCAAGCCACAATTCCTCTAGGTGAGGGCTGAGGTCATAGCAGGAGGCATAACAAATAGCTAACATAATGTACCAAACTAATAGATTCTAAAAGGAAAGCTAAATGGAAAATTTTTCTTGTGTACCAGACACATCTAGCAGAAGGGACAGTAAGGCTGGTATGATTATAGATGTAGTTGAATCAATAACACTTTTTTTCATTTATTTCTTTTTCAGACCCTATTCCATTTCACAAAACTACCCGTTTTCACTGGGACAGAGGAAAGGAGATATTATCCAGGGCAATTTCATGCTCTCTCAGATTTCATCCTGGCCCACGTCGCCCTTAGACAGAGCCCAGTTTCCATTTAAAAAAATATATATATTCAGTTCTCCAGTGGTTTGAATTCATCTGGAAATCTATGACAATCATTTAAGTCAATGAGAACAGAATGCTTGTAATTAATATAATCAAGCTATATGAAACCACCCTCCTCATTCTACTATCTGCACATATTTAAGCTATATATTACACTCTGCTGTTGCTGCCCATTTTTTAAGGTTTGGCCCTGGCATCTTAATGAGAGAACCAGTGTGTGGTTTTTGACTACTCACTCCTTCCTGGCTGAAGCAGTGGGCCACTCATGCCGGTGGTTGGGAGATGGGTGCCGTTTTAAACGGAATTAGAAAGAGATAGGGCTTTGTATTTCTAAAAAGTCCTCACCATCCTGGTGTCCTGACACACCAAGCAAAGTCTTCCATTCTTATAATTCGTGCTTGAGGTGTGCAGGTGGTCAATATTCTTGTTTTCATTTTTCTGATTCAGAAGTGAGCCACCCAAAGAAAATAGTGCTTACTTGAATCCTCCCCAGGTTTCTGGCAGCAGATGGGGAGCAAGCCCTCCACAGCTCTTGAGCGTCTTTTAAGGATCAAGGAAGGTGACCGAAGTTCCAGCTGCTGGCCTTCTGCCCGGCCTCTTGAAAAACGGTGGAGGTGAGTCTAGCTGTGGCAGCAGCAACAGGTAAGTGAGGCAAACAGAGAGGCAGCAGATGCTTTGTCCCAGTGCTTCTGGCCATGCTTGGTACTGAGAAAGTGGCTCATTGGTGGAGGAAGCAGAGTGAGCATGGAGGGGTGGGGGTGGGGGTGGGGAAATGGTGGGGAGATGGAGAAGAGGCAGCCTCAGCTGCATTTGTTTTCTGTACTCTTACCCGATGCTGCTGTGCTTGGCTGCTCCACACACCAGAAGCCAGGGTGAGTTTTCCATCTCTCTTTCCCTCTCTTTGTCGGAAGTCAACTCCTGTCCCCTTTGTGGTCCAGGAGAGATGGATGGCACTTTGGACCAGACCAGAAATTCAGCCATTAGGAAAATGCAGATAGTTTTCTCTCAGGCCCCACTTCCAACTAAAACAGAGTATAGCAACCCTATCTGGAGATTCCTGTTGAGACACGACCCCATCGTCCGACCTGGAAGAGTGATGCTCTCTATCTCCCTGCCAGGGTCATGGGGGTGTGAACTTCTCTTTGCCTTAGTGACCTCATCTGTAAAATGGGGATTAAGACTGTGAGCCCCATGTGGGACAACCTGATTACCTCGTATCCCTCCAGCGCTTAGAACAGTGCTTTGCACATAGTAAGCGCTTAACAAATGCAATTTTTAAAAAAAAGGCAAAGGGATTTCCCAAGGCCCCCCAGCAGAACCTTCAGCCATCAGCTCACATGCTGAAAAGCACCCACATCCTTTCACAAATGAAACAGGAAAAGCAAAAGATAGTTGCTCCTTCTGTTTATTTTGGTTTTTTGGAGGTTAAACCCCAGCCTTTATAGAACAATCATTTTCTTGCCTTTGGCTGGGTCTGCACAGGAGCACCAAAATTCCCCACTGAGTTTACATTTCAAGTGGAAGGTGAAAACACAGACTGTACAAGACGCCTTCAGTTTCAGCTCTTTTTTTTCTTTCTGTTTTATGACAGTTATACAAAATATAGTATTCTGATTAGCAGCTTGACTGGCAACCCCACAGAAACCCAAAGAGTGCACTTTTACAGACATTTACTATTGAAACAGTATATACAATTTTGACAAATAAATACATAAATACAACCATTCATATATAACGATACACCTAAATTTCAATTACTATCCATAGGCTTCCCTAGTAAATTACTTCCTTCATTCATAAATTACTCTTTGCTTATAAAAAAACAGCCTTTCTTTAAACAACAGAAATTACAGGATTAATTCCTCCCCTGCACTCAAGTAGTAGGAAATACTGTATAGAAAGTGAATCCCAGTTGCCTGATGTCTTTTGATAGGAAAGGATCGAGTGAAAATCTCTTTCCCTTCCTTGCTCCCTCAGAAAAGAGGAACTTTTCTTAGCGAAATCAATCACATGTGCTTTGTACATCTACATTTCAATCAAAATCAAATGTGATTTTCCTCATACTTTGATTATAGACACTTGAGCGTCCAGTGTTATTTTGAAACTGGCATTTGCCCCAGTATAGGATTAAAAAGAAACCCCTCCCAATATACAACAAAGATAACACAGACATTTGTTGTACTGGAGGGAACATTAAGAACAAAAACACTGACAGTTGATAGATAATATCTTCCCGTGCAAAATTAGTGTTTGGGAGGTGAATGATCAATAGGTTAAATTTTAGTACAAAACTGATTGTAGGTCCATTTGGAAACTGCAGTCTGCAAGATTGTATCGGATCAAAGAGAAACAACAAATTCATAAAATGGCTGAACAAGCAAGTGAAGTCAGTATCAGAAAACTAATAAAAGTAGAAAATTAGAGATTATTTGTTACCACCTGACATAAAAAAAAGTTTCATACATTCAGAAAAACTGAGGGCAAACATGCTTAAGGCTAGTGAACCACTGGACAGATATCATTGCCTGAACAAGCTCCATGCAGGACCAAATGTTACAGAGTAAGCAGACACTACCCATATATACAGCTGAATAGAGGGAAATAATGCCTTTAAAATATCTACAGGTGGTCTTGGGTGAATATTTACAGGGGATATGTGAGATGTTTACTTTTAGTTAAAAAAAAAAAAATCCAGAAGTAGATAGCAATTTCCAAAATGAAAAGCTCACTGTTCTCTGCACCACCTTAGGGCAGTGAATTATTCATGAGGTGACTATATATTATACATATCTCTCTCTCTCTCTATATATATATACACACACATATGAGTTATACATATATTTTGTTCAGAATATGTGCAATTCCTTGAAAAACTGAGGGCAGGTTAAAGCTGACTGTGGGAGAGAGCAATCCTAATGTACTGGAGAAATCCTTCCAAATCCTCTCATAATTGTTGGTTGGGTAAGTGAAATCCAGATTTCTCCAATGACTGACTCAATGTCCCAGCCATTGAAGACCAGCTGAAATCAACTGTGCCTCTGGTTGACTATATGGTGACTCCTCCCTCCCTGTCTCCTTACCCTCCAACACACCTTGGTGTTTTTTGCCCCTTGCATCGTTGTACTGGGACCAGTTCTCTGGCAGATGAGATATCTGGAGTGTGGGAGGGAGGGGCAGATTTTAACTTATCTGTATTGTACTCCCACAGGTGGTAGTGGAAGGGCTTTGGATAGGTGCAGCGGCACTGCGTGATTTAGTGGAAAGACCACGGGCTTGGGAGTCCGAGGTCGTGGGTTCTAATCCCAGCTCTGCCAGTAATCCGCTGTGTGACTTTGGGCAAGTCACTTAACTTCTCTCTGCCTCAGTTACCTCATCTGTAAAATGGAGATTAAGTCTGTGAGCCCCATGTGGGACAACCAGATTACCATGTATCTACCACAGTGCTTAGAACAGTGCTTGGCACATAGTAAGTGCTTAACAAATACCATACTTATTATTATTATGACTTCAAACTGTATCTTCCCAGTGGGCTTTCAGAGGGCAGGTCTCAGAATCAGTGGAAACCAAACTTGGCCTCCAAAGGGGAGTGGAGATTTCTGATGTGACATCGTTACCTTGAATGCTCATTTACCAGTAAGTTTGCTGAGAAAAGGCCTGGATAGAGCTGTCTAAGAGCAATTAACCAGCTCCTCAAGAGTGGGGATTTTGTTTACTAACTTGATTGGACTCTCCCAAGTGATTAGTACAGTGCTCTGCTCACCACAGGTGCTCCCATGTAAGTGAAACTTTCCAAGAAATTGCACACAAAGCAATTAGTCTTTGGGTACTCCCAAACGTAAGAAGCCAGATCTCCCGGCTCTGAGCACAAACTCCTTGATGATGTAACATGGCCCTTTGGGAAGGTAGGTATGTTTCATTATTCATTTTCAGGCCTTCATACATCACCAAATTAAACCATGGTCCCCCAGGGCCTTGAGCCTAAGCAGTGTTGCTCAGTGGAAAGAGCACGGGCTTAGGAGTCAGAGGTCATGGGTTCAAATCCCAGCTCCGCCAATTGTCAGCTGTGTGACTTTGGGCAAGTCACTTAACTTCTGTGCCTCAGTTACCTCATCTGTATTGGGGATTAAGACTGTGAGCCCCACATGGGACAACCTGATCACCTTGTATCCTCCCCAGCACTTAGAACAGTGCTTTGCACATAGTAAGAGTTTAACAAATGCCATTATTATTATTATTATTATTATTATTAATTATTATTATTATTACTTGATAGGGCCAGGTGTATCCGGGTCCTGGGAGTATGTCACTCTGTGACCGATACTGTATCATTCAGTGAAACGATACATTCTTGGGGGAATTGTAAAATTTATTAACTGCCTGTGACTAGTACTGGTATGCCATCATCTTAATCAGAACAACACTAACAATCACAACAATACTAACCATATTTTACCTTTGTTGTATAGCACTTTTTGGCCTCAGATCTCAAAGGACTTAAACCACCAGTGGCATCTCACAG
Source organism: Tachyglossus aculeatus (assembly GCF_015852505.1). Lineage (NCBI taxonomy): Eukaryota > Metazoa > Chordata > Mammalia > Monotremata > Tachyglossidae > Tachyglossus > Tachyglossus aculeatus. The sequence continues at coordinate 52,724,416 of NC_052074.1, read as the reverse complement.
TGTCTGTGCAGAAGGTATTCTTTTTGTCATTGTACTGTGGAGGAAACAGAGGCATGGGGGAGATACAGTGCAGTCACAGGGACCCAGTGAGGCCAGCCTTGTGGTATTCCCTAGATCACAGTGCCTGCAATATAATACCACCGTAATGACAACACTAGTCCTAACCTTGACAGTTTGCCCTGTCATAAATACCATTAGAGCAATCACTGCAGAGCTCAACAAGTCCACAGATATTTCTAACAGCTACTTTTTCCACGTGTTTCAGATGGTACCTCTTATACTATACTTTAGAGCTATCATTTTTTTTTTTTTGTAATGCTTCCATAAACTTTTTTTGTCTCAAGTTCGCAATTTATCTGTGGCCACAAACCACCCATGCTTACTTTGCACACTCAGAAATATGTGCCCACTTTCTCCAGACAACCTGAATACACTTAGAAATACTGTATACAGTGTAGAGAGAGAGAAAGGAAGATTACATTTGGCAAGTATCAGTAGAGGCACCGTTTTCTGTTTGCTCTGAAAGAGCACAGAAGAGAGCTACTATTTATTTTATTAAATAGCATCCTAAATAAATTCCACCTGCTGACCATGTGTTCAAACCTTGGCTGAGTAAGCAAAGTTGTTTCCAAAACCTACAGAATGCTTGATTCCCCAGTTACTGTCTCGCCAATCTAATGCCTGTCTTGCTGCCAAACCCAAGTTCATCATTGGTGGAACTGCAAAAATTGACCCCTTTACAGGTGACGGTACGTAAAAAATTCAAGACTGCTGCAACATAGGGCATGCACACTGATACCTAGACCCCGGTGCAGGGGCAAATTTATAGATTAATAGCTCAGAGGCTGATTTCTTTTTGCAGGGAAAAGATAAAGACATTTCTGGGATGCTCAATTTCTCAGAGCCAGATAGCCCTCTCAGATGTACAGTACAAAACCGGGGGAGCAGAAAAATAATGGCTCCTCTCGGGCGTATGGGTTCAGGGGCTGCTTCTTTGAGATAAGCAGCAATACCTCATGCCCTGAGATTGTAATCTGGCACTGTTAACTTGGGTAAAAATCTGAAGGGCTAGAGCCTGATGTTTGTAAACCAGCAACCAGAGACAAGAAAAGGGACAAAAATAAATCCATTGTTTCTGGAAAACATCTCATCCCCTACCAAAGTTCATTTCCCATAGTTACCCCAGGAGACCATCAACATCATAGGCCTGTTTTTTGTTTTTTGCTTTTTTTATCTAAAAAAAAGGTATTTACAGCTGTAAAAATTTTAACATCTGAGATGTTTCTTGCTTGACATGTCATTCCAGATTCTGTGCATTTCTTCTGGAGTGATCTGATGCACGGTTATGACTCGCCGATACCTACACAAGCTGTAGGCCATTTTCCAGTGATTGAAGCCACTGTTTTGGAAAGGGTGGATGCCCAGCTTTCTCAGACACAGTCCTACGTACACATCTTCGAGGTGAAGGAGCCTTGTGTGGAGGGATGTCTTGTAGATGAGCTCAGCTACGTCGGCTGAAAAGATGTAGCCTGTGCCCGAACAGAAGGGAGGGTAGTTGCTGTCTGGGTACAGATCCCTCGGCATGTACCATTTGCTGCGTACGTCGCGGATTGGGCCTCCGTTGATGACGTAGCCGGTGAAGTACCTTCTCCGTGGCTTGGTGGTGGGCTTTAGGAGTTTATAAATCAGGTTGTCCATGTTGACGAAAATGTCACTGTCCGTTTTCATGACATACTTGGCTTTGGAGCAGAACGTGGCCACCCACCTCATGCCCATCAACGTTTTGAGGGTAAGGTTATGGTACGAGTCGATGAAGTCCTCGACGATGATGTCATGGAAGATCTGACTCTCCTGCTCTACCATCTGGTTCAAGACGGGGTCAGCATTCTTGCCCAGGAGGAAGAGGGTGGCGATCTGAATACCTTTAAAGTTGTTTTCGTCTCCCCAGGTCTCTCGGATGGCTTGCCGGGCATCGAACTCTTTGTGCGTCGTGCTGATGAGAATGACAAGGAAGGGGACACTCTTCTCGCACTTGTTAGGTTCGTTGATGAGAAACTCAAATGAATGGGGATTTATGGGTCGGGTCCTAATGTTTCCGAAGGAAACATTCTTCCGGGCAATGGAAATGCTACTGAAAGGCCGGGAGCCGGAGTAGGAAGAAGTGGGACGAGTTATACTCAGGTACCAAAGGGCACTTGCCCAGCACACCACTGTCAATACATACAGACACGAGACCTTGGACGCCATTGTCTCTGCAGCACGTCTAGACGGTATCGTGAGCAAGAAGTCTTCTAAGCATGTGCATGTCTTTGCCCCAGAGAGGCAGCATAATACTAACAAACCTTAAAGTTCGACCCTGCAAAATGGCTGTGGGCCTCAGGGTCATGGGTCTCAGGGAGAGGCTTTTCTCCCACTGTGTTCCATCTATTTTTCTTCCTCAGAGAGATGGCTTTCATGTTCTGCAGTCTTTCCTGCTAATCCTGTAAAGTACAAGAGAGTATGACTTTTCATATAAATACAGATTATCAATAGTACTAATGGTTATTTTGATGACGATGGGACGTATTAAGCCCTTGCTCTGTGCTAAGTGCTGGGGTGGGTAGAAATCTGATAGCATCCCTATCCCCATAGGAGTGGGAGAACAGGTATTTTAAACCCTTTTACATTTGAAGAAACAGAGGTTCAGGAGAGTTAAGCAACTTACCGGAAGTCACACAGGAGGCAAGTGATGGAGCCAGGACTAGATTCCAGGCCCGTGCTGATACAGGGAGCCAGAGGAGCAAGTGCTCAGTGCTCACAATGCACACAGTCCTGAATTCCAAAGTGAGGCTGCTACAATAAGATACAAAGCCATGGTTCCAGCCCTCCAGGATCTCACATTCTTATGGGGAGACAATTCAATCAAACAAGAGTATTTATGGAGCATTCTCCTCGTGCAGAGCACTGTACTGAACGCATGGGAGAGTAAGTAGAGTTGGCAGACATAATCCTGGTCCTCAGTTGGAATGCAAAAGATTAATTATTAGCCCAATTTAGGTAAAACTTGGTTTGCCACGGGCTAGGGCTGTTTCTGAAGAGGAAAGAAGTATCTTTGTTTCTGTTGTTCCTCAGTTCCACTGAGATGGTCAGATTACTCTCCAGAAATTATTTCTGTTTCTTCATTATACTTTTTCCGCTGAAGAATTGTTAGCACTTTTCCGTAGAACATAAGCTCATAAGACATGCCTTTGTTTCTCCTCTCCTAAGCTCTATGAATACACTACCAGAACGACTGCAGATGGAGGTGGGGCGTTTCGCCCATGGAGTCTCTACGGGGCAGAGATGACAGCACAAGACAATACAATCAAGACCTCCTGTAACACAGAAAAATCGTGTGTCCTAGATATCCTCTCTGGACCTCAGTTTCCCCCACCTAAGGAATGGAAACAACTTTCCTCCCCCATCAGAGATGCTGTGAGAAAAAATGAAATGAATACTATAGAAGTGCTTTAGAAAAGAAATTATTTTCTAGGGCAGTGTTTTCTGACTATTCCCTTCATAATTTCTCTCTGCCATCTTCAGGTCACTGGACATTGTTTTTCTGACCAGCAACATTCTGTCTCAGATTTTTGTGGTGCAGATTTGCCTCCGGCCACGTCCACAGCATGTCTGATGTATGCCTCCTACTCCGGGGACTCAGAGGTAACTTTTCTTTCCTCTTTCCTATCTTGGGTGACCACCAGCTCTTTGGGAAAATTAAAGCCTTTTGCTGATAACATCATTTACGGGCAGGAAAGAAAAATGGACCCTCCCTCTTCCCTCATCTGGAAGTCAGCACCCAAACCTCCAGAAATAATAGTAATAATGATGATATGCATTCAGTGACATTGTATTTATGTGACAAGCACTTTGCTAAGTACTGGAATAGGTACAAGATAGGTAGTCTTCTTAGTTACAATAATAATAATAATTGTGGTATTAAAGCACTTACCATGTGCTGGGGTAAATACAGTATACTCAGATTGAAAAGTCTGTGTCCCACCTGAGGCTCACAGTCTACGAGTGTGAGAGAAGCAGCACGGTCTAGTTGAAAGACCCCAGGCCTAGCAGTCAGGGGACCTGGGTTTTAATCTTGGCTCTGTCACTTCCTCGTGTGTAACTTCGGGTAATAAATAAATAAATAATGATAAAAAATTATTATGGTATTTGTTAAGTGCTTACTATGTGCCAGGCACTGTTCTAAGTCAATCAATCAATCAATCAATTGTATTTATTGAGCGCTTACTGTGTGCAGAGCACTGTACTAAGCATGTGGAAGTACAAGTTGGCAACATACAGAGACGGTCCCTACCCAACAGTGGGCTCACAGTCTAGAAGGGGGAGACAGAGAACAAAACCAAACATACTAACAAAATAAAATAAATAGAATAGCTATGTACAAGTAAAATAAATAAATAGAATAATAAATATGTACAAACATATATACGTATATACAGTGCTGGGGTGGATACAATCAAATGGGATTGCACACAATCCCTGTCCTACATTGGGCTTCACAGTCTCAGTCCCCATTTTACAGGGGAGGGAACTGAGGCAGGGAGAAGTGAAATGACTTGCCCAAGGTCACACAGCAGACAACTGGCAGAGCTGGGACTAGAATCCATGACCTTCTGAATCCCGGGCCCATGCTCTATCCACTACACCATGCTGCTTCTCATGAACTTCACAGAACTTCTTTATGCCTCAATTTCCTCACTTGAAAATGGAGCTTAAATACCTCTTCTACCTCCCGCTTATACTGCATGCCCAATATGGGACAGGGACTTTGCACATTAAGTATATAATCCCAGTGACTTGCCCAATTTTACACAACAGGCAAGTATTGGAGCTGGGATTGGAACCCAGATCTCCACAACTCCCAGCCCTGGGCACTTCCCACCCGGCCAAAGTGGCATGGCTTAATGGATAGAGCCCAGACCTGGGAGTGAGAAGGTCATATCATGGGTTCTAATTCCAGCTCTACCACTTGTCTGCTGTGTGACCTTAGGTAAGTCACTTCTCTGGGCCTCAGTTCCCTCATCTGGAAAATAGGGATTTGGACTGTAAGCCCCATGTGGGACAGGGACTGTGTCTAACCCAATTTGCTTGTATTCACCCCAGCGCTTAGTACAGTGCCTGGCACATAGTAAGTGCTTAACAAGTACCATAATTATTATTATTATTACATCCTGCTCCTGACTGAACGTACAACCCAAGGTTTATAACTCCTATTCCCATGTCCCCTTTGTTGGGTTTCACTGCCTCTATGAAGATCAGAGTCAAGACAAATGAGACAATCAGATGTGTGGGCCAAAAATTCACCCAAGAGGTGACAGAGCACTTCAATTACCATCCAAATTAAAAAAGAAAATTGTCTTTAGAAACTCCAATTCTTCTCCATAACTTTTAACTTCTATCATAACACTTTAAAAGGTGTGTTAGGTTAAAAAGTTCATTCATATAAAAAATTGCCTTCTACTTCCTTGTAAGAGCACAGAACAGACATTCTGGAAGGCAGAGATAGCATGTAATGGATGTGGTATTCAACAAAACCTGTTTCACTATAAGCCCTGCACTTAAATATGAGGCACTATGTTGAAAGATTGTACAAGGATTCAAGATTGAGGAGCATCCTTTAAAATACAATAATTCCAATAAAATGAAAAGACCAGATATATAAAAGCAGAGTCAAAAAATATCAGCTAGCAAGCCAGAAGTTGAAAAGCATATCCATGATTCATATGAGAGCAGCCAGTAACACAATATGCTTAAAATTCTCACTAAACAAATATGGGAGTGTCCCAAAGGTGACTCCAGACCTGACTTGGCAACATGTAATAAACTGGCTAAGGACAGGGGAAAGCAGGCATCTCCTGTCAGAAGTGAGTGGACCCTCCCGAGCGTTTTGTGCGGGGCTCTCCACAAAGCAAGCGAGTGCTCAGTACATAGCAGAGATCAATTGATACCCATCGATAGATAAGCAGTATGGCATGGGGACAGGGCACGGGCCTGGGAGTCAGAAGGTTTGCTGCCATTTGTCTGCTGCATAGGGTTAGGGCACGGGCCAGGGAGTCACAAGGTTTGCTGCCATTTGTCTCATCCCCCTGGCCTGGAATGCCCTCCCTCTAACCATCCACCAAGCTAACTCTCCCTTCGGGGCCCTACTGAGAGCTCACCTCCTCCAGGAGGCCTTCCCAGACTAAGCCCCCTCCTTCCTCTCCCCCTCGCCCCCCTCTCGATGCCCTCGTCTTGCCCCCTTCCCTTCCCCACAGCACCTGTATATATGTATATATGTTTGTACGTATTTATTACTCTATTTATTTTACTTGTACATATCTATTCTATTTCTTTTATTTTGTTAATATGTTTGGTTTTGTTCTCTATCTACCCCTTCTAGACTGTGACCCCACTGTTGGGTGGGGACGGTCTCTATATGTTGCCAACTTGTACTTCCCAAGTGCTTAGTACAGTGCTCTGCACAGAGTAAGCACTCAATAAATATGATTGATTGATTGATTGATTTCATAGGGTTAGGGCACGGGCCTGGGAGTCAAAAGGTTTGCTGCCATTTTTCTGCTGCATAGGGTCAGGGCACAGGCCAGGGAGTCACAAGGTTTGCTGCCATTTGTCTGCTGCATAGGGTTAGGGCACGGGCCAGGGAGTCACAAGGTTTGCTGCCATTTGTCTCATCCCCCTGGCCTGGAATGCCCTCCCTCTGCCCATCCACCAAGCTAGCTCTCTTCCTCCCTTCGGGGCCCTACAGAGAGCTCACCTCCTCCAGGAGGCCTTCCCAGACTGAGGCCCCTCCTTCGTCTCCCCCTCGTCCTCGTCTCCATCCCCCCGTCTTGCCTCCTTCCCTACAGCACCTGTATATATGTATATATGTTTGTACATATTTATTACTCTATTTATTTTACTTGTACATATCTATTTATTTTATTTTGTTAATATGTTTGGTTTTGTTCTCTGTCTACCCCTTCTAAACTGTGAGCCCACTGTTGGGTAGGGACGGTCTCTATATGTTGCCAACTTGTACTTCCCAAGCGCTTAGTACAGTGCTCGGCACACAGTAAGCGCTCAATAAATACGATTGATTGATTGATTGCATAGGGTTAGGGCACGGGCCTGGGAGTCACAAGGTTTGCTGCCATTTGTCTGCTGCATAGGGTTACGGCACGGGCCTGGGAGTCACAAGGTTTGCTGCCATTGGTCTGCTGCATAGGGTGAGGGCACGGGCCAGGGAGTCACAAGGTTTGCTGCCATTTGTCTCATCCCCCTGATCTGGAATGCCCTCCCTCTGCCCATCCACCAAGCTAGCTCTCTTCCTCCCTTCGGGGCCCTACTGAGAGCTCACCTCCTCCAGGAGGCCTTCCCAGACTGAGGCCCCTCCTTCCTCTCCCCCTCGTCCTCCTCTCCATCCCCCCGTCTTGCCTCCTTCCCTACAGCACCTGTATACATGTATATATGTTTGTACATATTTATTACTCTATTTATTTTACTTGTACATATCTATTTATTTTATTTTGTTAATATGTTTGGTTTTGTTCTCTGTCTACCCCTTCTAGACTGTGAGCCCACTGTTGGGTAGGGACGGTCTCTATATGTTGCCAACTTGTACTTCCCAAGCGCTTAGTACAGTGCTCGGCACACAGTAAGCGCTCAATAAATACGATTGATTGTTGATTGCATAGGGTTAGGGCACGGGCCTGGGAGTCACAAGGTTTGCTGCCATTTGTCTGCTGCATAGGGTTAGGGCACGGGCCAGGGAGTCGCAAGGTTTGCTGCCATTTGTCTCATCCCCCTGGCCTGGAATGCCCTCCCTCTGCTCATCCACCAAGCTAGCCCTCTTCCTCCCTTCAGGGCCCTACTGAGAGCTCACCTCCTCCAGGAGCCTTCCCAGATTGGGCCCCCTCCTTCCTCTCCCCCTCATCCCCCTCTCCATCCCCCCGTCTTGCCTCCGTCCCTTCCCCACAGCACCTGTATATACGTTTATATGTTTGTACATATTTATCACTCTATTTTACTTGTACATATCTATACTATTTATTTTATTTTGTTAATATGTTTAGTTTTGTTCTCTGTCTACCCCTTCTAGACTGTGAGCCCACTGTTGGGTAGGGACTATCTCTATATGTTGCCAACTTGTACTACCCAAGCGCTTAGTACAGTGCTCTGCACATAGTAAGCGCTCGATAAATATGATTGATTGATTGGCTGCATAGGGTTAGGGCACGGGCCAGGGAGTCACAAGGTTTGCTGCCATTTGTCTGCTGCATAGGGCTAGGGCACGGGCCAGGGAGTCACAAGGTTTGCTGCCATTTGTCTCATCCCCCTTGCCTGGAATGCTCTCCCTCTGCCCATCCACCAAGCTAGCTCTCTTCCTCCCTTCTGGGCCTTACTGAGAGCTCACCTCCTCCAGGAGGCCTTCCCAGACTGAGCCCCCTCCTTCCTCTCCCCCTCTCCATCCCCCCGTCTTGCCTCCTTCCCTTCCCCAAAGCACCTGTATATATGTATATATGTTTGTACATATTTATTACTCGATTTATTTTACTTGTACATATCTATTCTATTTATTTTATTTTGTTAAAGCGTTTGGTTTTGTTCTCTGTCTACCCCTTCTAGACTGTGAGCCCACTGTTGGGTAGGGTCTGTCTCTATATGTTACCAACTTGTACTTCCCAAGCGCTTAGTACAGTCCTCGGCACACAGTAAGCGCTCAATAAATATGATTGATTGATTGATTGCATAGGGTTAGGGCACGGGCCTGGGAGTCACAAGGTTTGCTGCCATTTGTCTGCTGCATAGGGTTAGGGCACAGGCCTGGGAGTCACAAGGTTTGCTACCATTTGTCTGCTGCATAGGGTTAGGGAATGGGCCAGGGAGTCACAAGGTTTGCTGCCATTTGTCTCATCCCCCTGGCCTGGAATGCCCTCCCTCTGCCCATCCACCAAGCTAGCTCTCTTCCTCCATTCGGGGCCCTACTGAGAGCTCACCTCCTCCAGGAGGCCTTTCCAGACTGAGCCCCCTCCTTCCTCTCGCCCTTGTCCCCCTCTCCATCCCCCAGTCTTGCCCCCTTCCCTTCCCCACAGCACCTGTATATATGTATATATGTTTGTACGTATTCATTACTCTATTTTGCTTGTACATATCTATTCTATTTATTTTATTTTGTTAATATGTTTGGTTTTGTTCTCTGTCTACCCCTTCTAGACTGTGAGCCCACTGTTGGGTAGGGACTGTCTCTATATGTTGCCAAATTGTACTTCCCAAGCGCTTAGTACAGTGCTCTGTACATAGTAAGTGATCAATAAATACGATTTATTGATTGATTGATTGCATAGGGTTAGGGCACGGGCCAGGGAGTCACAAGGTTTGCTGCCATTTGTCTGCTGCATAGGGCTAGGGCACGGACCAGGGAGTCACAAGGTTTGCTGCCATTTGTCTCATCCCCCTGGCCTGGAATGCCCTCCCTCTGCCCATCCACCAAGCTAGCTCTCTTCCTCCCTTCGGGGCCCTACTGAGAGCTCACCTCCACCAGGAGGCCTTCCCAGACTGAGCCCCCTCCTTCCTCTCCCCCTCGTCCTCCTCTCCATCCCCTCGTTTTGCCTCCTTCCCTTCCCCACAGCACCTGTATATATGTATATATGTTTGTACATATTTATTACTCTATTTTACTTGTACATATCTATTCTATTTATTTTATTTTGTTAATATGTTTGGTTTTGTTGTCTGTCTACCCCTTCTAGACTGTTAGCCCACTGTTGGGTAGGGACTGTCTGTATATGTTGCCAAATTGTACTTCCCAAGCGCTTAGTACAGTGCTCTGCACATAGTAAGCGATCAATAAATACGATTGATTGATTGATTGCATAGGGTTAGGGCACGGGCCAGTGAGTCACAAGGTTTGCTGCCATTTATCTGCTGCATAGGGTTAGGGAAACGGCCAGGGAGTCACAAGGTTTGCTGCCATTTTTCTCATCCCCCTGGCCTGGAATGTCCTCCCTCTGCCCATCCACCAAGCTAGCTCTCTTCCTCCCTTCGGGGGCCCTACTGAGAGCTCACCTCCTCCAGGAGGCCTTCCCAGACTATGCCCCCTCCTACCTCTCCCCCTCGCCCCCCTCTCCATCTCCCCATCTTGCCTCGGTCCCTTCCCCACAGCACCTGTATATATGTGTATATGTTTGTACATATTTATTACTCTATTTATTTTACTCGTACATATCTATTCTATTTATTTTATTTTGTTAATATGTTTGGTTTTGTTCTCTGTCTACCCCTTCTAGACTGTGAGCCCACTGTTGGGTAGGGACTGTCTCTATATGTTGCCAACTTGTACTTCCCAAGCGCTTAGTACAGTGCTCGGCGCACTGTAAGCACTCAATAAATACGATTGATTGATTGATTGATTGCATAGGGTTAGGGCACGGGCCTGGGAGTCACAACGTTTGCTGCCATTTGTCTGCTGCATAGGGTTAGGGCACGGGCCAGGGAGTCACAAGGTTTGCTACCATGTGTCTGCTGCATAGGGCTAGGGCACGGGCCAGGGAGTCACAAGGTTTGCTGCCATTTGTCTGCTGCATAGGGTTAGGGCACGGGCCAGGGAGTCACAAGGTTTGCTGCCAATTCTCTGCTGCATAGGGTTAGGGCACGGGCCAGGGAGTCACAAGGTTTGCTGCCAATTGTCTCATCCCCCTGGCCTGGAATGCCCTCCTGCCCATCCACCAAGCTAGCTCTCTTCCTCCCTTCAGGGCCCTACTGAGAGCTCACCTCCTCCGGGAGGCCTTCCCAGACTGAGCCCCCTCCTTCCTCTCCCCCTTGTCCCACTCTCCATCCCCCCGTCTTGCCTCCTTCCCTTCCCCACAGCACCTGTATGTATGTGTATATGTTTGTACATATTTATCACTGTATTTTACTTGTACATATCTATTCTATTTATTTTATTTTGTTAATATTTTTGGTTTTGTTCTCTGTCTACCCCTTCTAGACTGTGAGCCCACTGTTGGATAGGGACTGTCTCTATATGTTGCCAACTTGTACTTCCCAAGCGCTTAGTACGGTGCTCTGCACACAGTAAGCGCTCAATAAATACAATTGATTGATTGATTGCATAGGGCTAGGGCATGGGCCTGGGAATCACAAGGTTTGCTGCCATTTGTCTGCTGCATAGGGTTAGGGCACGGGCCAGGGAGTCACAAGGTTTGCTGCCATTTGTCTGCTGCATAGGGTTAGGGCACGGGCCAGGGAGTCACAAGGTTTGCTGCCATTTGTCTCATCCCCCTGGCCTGGAATGCCCTCCTTCTGCCCATCCACCAAGCTAGCTCTCTTCCTCCCTTCGGGGCCCTACTGAGAGCTTACCTCCTCCAGGAGGCCTTCCCAGACTGAGCCCCCTCCTTCCTCTCCCCCTCGTCCCCATCTCCATCCCCCCGTCTTGCCTCCTTCCCTTCCCCACAGCACCTGTATATATGTATATATGTTTGTACATATTTATTACTCTATTTATTTTACTTGTACATATCTATTCTATTTATTTTATTTTGTTAATATGTTTGGTTTTGTTCTCTGTCTACCCCTTCTAGACTTTGAGCCCACTGTTGGGTAGGGACTGTCTCTATATGTTACCAACTTGTACTTCCCAAGCGCTTAGTACAGTGCTCTGCACACAGTAAGTGCTCAATAAATACGATTGATTGATTGATTGGCTGCATAGGGTTAGGGCACGGGCCTGGGAGTCACAAGGTTTTCTGCCATTTGTCTGCTGCATAGGGTTAGGGCACGGGCCAGGGAGTCACAAGGTTTGCTGCCATTTGTCTCATCCCCCTGGCCTGGAATTACCTCCCTCTGCTCATCCACCAAGCTAGCTCTCTTCCTCCCTTCAGGGCCCTACTGAGAGCTCACCTCCTCCAGGAGGCCTTCCCAGATTGGTCCCCCTCCTTCCTCTCCCCCTCCTCCCCCTCTCCATCCCCCCGTCTTGCCTCCGTCCCTTCCCCACAGCACCTGTATATACGTTTATATGTTTGTACATATTTATCACTCTATTTTACTTGTACATATCTATTCTTTTTATTTTATTTTGTTAAAATGTTTGGTTTTGTTCTCTGTCTACCCCTTCTAGACTGTGAGCCCACTGTTGGGTAGGGACTGTCTCTATATTTTACCAACTTGTACTTCCCAAGCGCTTAGTACAGTGCTCTGCACACAGTAAGCGCTCAATAAATACGATTGATTGGCTGCATAGGGTTAGGGCATGGGCCAGGGAGTCACAAGGTTTGCTGCCATTGGTCTGCTGCATAGGGTTAGGGCACGGGCCAGGGAGTCACAAGGTTTGCCGCCATTTGTCTCATCCCCCTGGCCTGGAATGCCCATCCACCAAGCTAGCTCTCTTCCTCCCTTCTGGGCCTTACTGAGAGCTCACCTCCTCCAGGAGGCCTTCCCAGACTGAGCCCCATCCTTCCTCTCGCCCTCTCCATCCCCCCGTCTTTCCTCCTTCCCTTCCCCACAGCACCTGTATATATGTATATATGTTTGTACATATTCATTACTCTATTTTACTTGTACATATCTATTCTATTTATTTTATTTTGTTAATATGTTTGGTTTTGTTCTCTGTCTACCCCTTCTAGACTGTGAGCCCACTGTTGGGTAGGGACTGTCTCTATGTGTTGCCAAATTGTACTTCCCAAGCGCTTAGTACAGTGCTCTGTACATAGTAAGTGATCAATAAATACGATTTATTGATTGATTGATTGCGTAGGGTTAGGGCAGGGGCCTGGGAGTCACAAGGTTTGCTGCCATTTGTCTGCTGCATAGGGTTAAGGCACGGGCCAGTGAGTCACAAGGTTTGCTGCCATTTGTCTGCTGCATAGGGTTAGGGAATGGGCCAGGGAGTCACAAGGTTTGCTCCCATTTGTCTCATCCCCCTGGCCTGGAATGCCCTCCCTCTGCCCATCCACCAAGCTAGCTCTCTTCCTCCATTCGGGGCCCTACTGAGAGCTCACCTCCTCCAGGAGGCCTTTCCAGACTGAGCCCCCTCCTTCCTCTCGCCCTCGTCCCCCTCTCCATCCCCCCGTCTTGCCTCCTTCCCTTCCCCACAGCACCTGTATACATGTATATATGTTTGTACATATTTATTACTCTATTTTACTTGTACATATCTATTCTATTTAATTAATTTTGTCAATATGTTTGGTTTTGTTCTCTGTCTACCCCTTCTAGACTGTGAGCCCACTGTTGGGTAGGGACGGTCTCTATATGTTGCCAACATGTAGTTCCCAAGCGCTTAGTACAGTGCTCTGCACACAGTAAGTGCTCAATAAATACGACTCATTGATTGATTGATTGCATAGGGTTAGGGCATGGGCCTGGGAGTCACAAGGTTTGCTGCCATTTGTCTGCTGCATTAGGGTTAGGGCACGGGCCAGGGAGTCACAAGGTTCACTGCCATTTGTCTCATCCCCCTGACCTGGAATGCCCTCCCTCTGCCCATCCACCAAGCTAGCTCTCTTCCTCCCTTCGGGGCCCTACTGAGAGCTCACCTCCTCCAGGAGGCCTTCCCAGACTGAGCCCCCTCCTTCCTCTCCTCCTCATCCCCCTCTCCATCCCCCCGTCTTGCCTCCTTCCCTTCCCCACAGCACCTGTATATATGTATATATGTTTGTACATATTTGTTACTCTATTTATTTTACTTGTACATATCTATTCTATTTGTTTTGTTAATATGATTGGTTTTGTTCTCTGTCTCTCCCTTCTAGACTGTGAGCCCATTGTTGGGTAGGGACGGTCTCTATATGTTGCCCACTTGTACTTCCCAAGCACTTAGTACAGTGCTCTGCACACAGTAAGTGCTCAATAAATACGATTGATTGATTGCATAGGGTTAGGGCACGGGCCTGGGAGTCACAAGGTTTGCTGCCATTTGTCTGCTGCATAGGGTTAGGGCACGGGCCTGGGAGTCACAAGGTTTGCTGCCATTTGTCTGCTGCATAGGGCTAGGGCACGGACCAGGGAGTCACAAGGTTTGCTGCCATTTGTCTCATCCCTCTGGCCTGGAATGCCCCCCCTCTGCCCATCCACCAAGCTAGCTCTCTTCCTCCCTCCTGGGCCCTACTGAGAGCTCACCTCCTCCAGGAGGCCTTCCCAGACTGAGCCCCCTCCTTCCTCTCCTCCTCATCCCCCTCTCCATCCCCCCGTCTTGCCTCCTTCCCTTCCCCACAGCACCTGTATATATGTATATATGTTTGTACATATTTATTACTCTATTTATTTTACTTGTACATATCTATTCTATTTGTTTTGTTAATATGATTGGTTTTGTTCTCTGTCTCCCCCTTCTAGACTGTGAGCCCATTGTTGGGTAGGGACGGTCTCTATATGTTGCCCACTTGTACTTCCCAAGCACTTAGTACAGTGCTCTGCACACAGTAAGTGCTCAATAAATACGATTGATTGATTGCATAGGGTTAGGGCACGGGCCTGGGAGTCACAAGGTTTGCTGCCATTTGTCTGCTGCATAGGGTTAGGGCACGGGCCTGGGAGTCACAAGGTTTGCTGCCATTTGTCTGCTGCATAGGGCTAGGGCACGGACCAGGGAGTCACAAGGTTTGCTGCCATTTGTCTCATCCCTCTGGCCTGGAATGCCCCCCCTCTGCCCATCCACCAAGCTAGCTCTCTTCCTCCCTCCTGGGCCCTACTGAGAGCTCACCTCCTCCAGGAGGCCTTCCCAGACTGAGCCCCCTCCTTCCTCTCCTCCTCATCCCCCTCTCCATCCCCCCGTCTCGCCTCCTTCCCTTCCCCACAGCACCTGTATATATGTATATATGTTTGTACATATTTATTACTCTATTTATTTTACTTGTACATATCTATTCTATTTGTTTTGTTAATATGATTGGTTTTGTTCTCTGTCTCCCCCTTCTAGACTGTGAGCCCATTGTTGGGTAGGGACGGTCTCTATATGTTGCCCACTTGTACTTCCCAAGCACTTAGTACAGTGCTCTGCACACAGTAAGTGCTCAATAAATACGATTGATTGATTGCATAGGGTTAGGGCACGGGTCTGGGAGTCACAAGGTTTGCTGCCATTTGTCTGCTGCATAGGGTTAGGGCACGGGCCTGGGAGTCACAAGGTTTGCTGCCATTTGTCTGCTGCATAGGGCTAGGGCACAGACCAGGGAGTCACAAGGTTTGCTGCCATTTGTCTCATCCCTCTGGCCTGGAATGCCCCCCCTCTGCCCATCCACCAAGCTAGCTCTCTTCCTCCCTCCTGGGCCCTACTGAGAGCTCACCTCCTCCAGGAGGCCTTCCCAGACAGAGCCCCCTCCTTCCTCTCCACCTCGTCCCCCTCTCCATCCCCCCGTCTCGCCTCCTTCCCTTCCCCACAGCACCTGTATATATGTATATATGTTTGTACATATTTATTACTCTATTTTACTTGTACATATCTATTCTATTTATTTTATTTTGTTAATATGTTTAGTTTTGTTCTCTGTCTAGCCCTTCTAGACTGTGAGGCCACTTTTGGGTAGGGATGGTCTCTATATGTTACCAACTTGTACTTCCCAAGTGCTTAGTACAGTGCTCGCCACACAGTAAGCGCTCAATAAATACAATTGATTGATTGATTGATTGCATAGGGTTAGGGCACGGGCCTGGGAGGCACAAAGTTTGTTGCCATTTGTCTGCTGCATAGGGTTAGGGCACGGGCCAGGGACTCACAAGGTTTGCTGCCATTTGTCTCATCCCCCTGGCCTGGAATGCCCTCCTTCTGCCCATCCACCAAGCTAGCTCTCTTCCTCCCTTCAGGGCCCTACTGAGAGCTCACCTCCTCTGGGAGGTCTTCCCAGACTGAGCCCCGTCCTTCCTCTCCCCCTCGTCCCACTCTCCATCCCCCCGTCTTGCCTCCTTCCCTTCCCCACAGCACCTGTATGTATGTGTATATGTTTGTACATATTTATCACTGTATTTATTTTACTTGTACATATCTATTCTATTTCTTTTATTTTGTTAATATGTTTGGTTTTTGTTTTCTGTCTACCCCTTCTAGACTGTGAGACCACTGTTGGGTAGGGACTGTCTCTATATGTTGCCAACTTGTACTTCCCAAGCGCTTAGTACAGTGCTCTGCACACAGTAAGGGCTCAATAAATACGATTGATTGATTGATTGATTGCATAGGGTTAGGGCACGGGCCTGGGAGTCACAACGTTTGCTGACATTTGTCTGCTGCATAGGGTTAGGGCACGGGCCTGGGAGTCACAAGGTTTGCTGCCATTTGTCTGCTGCATAGGGTTAGGGCACGGGCCAGGGAGTCACAAGGTTTGCTGCCATTGGTCTGCTGCATAGGGTTAGGGCACGGGCCAGGGAGTCACAAGGTTTGCTGCCATTTGTCTCATCCCCCTGGCCTGGAATGCCCTCCCTCTGCCCATCCACCAAGCTAGCTCTCTTCCTCCCTTCGGGGCCCTACTGAGAGCTCACCTCCTCCAGGAGGCCTTCCCAGACTGAGCCCCCTCCTTCCTCTCCCCCTCGTCCCCATCTCCATCCCCCCATCTTGCCTCCTTCCCTTCCCCACAGCACCTGTATATATGTGTATATGTTTGTACATATTTATCACTCTATTTTACTTGTACATATCTATTCTATTTATTTTATTTTGTTAATATGTTTGGTTTTGTTCTCTGTCTACCCCTTCTAGACTGTGAGCCCTCTATTGGGTAGGGACTGTCTCCATATGTTGCCAACTTGTACTTCCCAAGCGCTTATTACAGTGCTCTGCACACAGTAAGTGCTCAATAAATACGATTGATTGATTGGCTGCATAGGGTTAGGGCATGGGCCAGGGAGTCACAAGGTTTGCTACCATTTGGCTGCTGCATAGGGTTAGGGCACGGACCAGGGAGTCACAAGGTTTGCTGCCATTTGTCTCATCCCCCGGCCTGGACTGCCCTCCCTCTGCCCATCCACCAAGCTAGCTCTCTTCCTCCCTTCGGGGCCCTACTGAGAGCTCACCTCCTCCAGGAGGCCTTCCCAGACTGAGCCCCCTCCTTCCTCTCCCCCTCACCCCCCTCTCCATCCCCCGTCTTGCCACCTTCCCTTCCCACAGCACCTGTATATATGTATATATGTTTGTACATATTTATTACTCTATTTATTTTACTTGTACATATCTATTCTATTTATTTTATTTTGTTAATATGTTTGGTTTTGTTCTCTGTCTACCCCTTCTAGACTGTGAGCCCACTGTTGGGTAGGGACTGTCTCTATGTGTTGCCAAATTGTACTTCCCAAGCGCTTAGTACAGTGCTCTGTACATAGTAAGTGATCAATAAATACGATTTATTGATTGATTGATTGCGTAGGGTTAGGGCAGGGGCCTGGGAGTCACAAGGTTTGCTGCCATTTGTCTGCTGCATAGGGTTAAGGCACGGGCCAGTGAGTCACAAGGTTTGCTGCCATTTGTCTGCTGCATAGGGTTAGGGAATGGGCCAGGGAGTCACAAGGTTTGCTCCCATTTGTCTCATCCCCCTGGCCTGGAATGCCCTCCCTCTGCCCATCCACCAAGCTAGCTCTCTTCCTCCATTCGGGGCCCTACTGAGAGCTCACCTCCTCCAGGAGGCCTTTCCAGACTGAGCCCCCTCCTTCCTCTCGCCCTCGTCCCCCTCTCCATCCCCCCGTCTTGCCTCCTTCCCTTCCCCACAGCACCTGTATACATGTATATATGTTTGTACATATTTATTACTCTATTTTACTTGTACATATCTATTCTATTTAATTAATTTTGTCAATATGTTTGGTTTTGTTCTCTGTCTACCCCTTCTAGACTGTGAGCCCACTGTTGGGTAGGGACGGTCTCTATATGTTGCCAACATGTAGTTCCCAAGCGCTTAGTACAGTGCTCTGCACACAGTAAGTGCTCAATAAATACGACTCATTGATTGATTGATTGCATAGGGTTAGGGCATGGGCCTGGGAGTCACAAGGTTTGCTGCCATTTGTCTGCTGCATTAGGGTTAGGGCACGGGCCAGGGAGTCACAAGGTTCACTGCCATTTGTCTCATCCCCCTGACCTGGAATGCCCTCCCTCTGCCCATCCACCAAGCTAGCTCTCTTCCTCCCTTCGGGGCCCTACTGAGAGCTCACCTCCTCCAGGAGGCCTTCCCAGACTGAGCCCCCTCCTTCCTCTCCTCCTCATCCCCCTCTCCATCCCCCCGTCTTGCCTCCTTCCCTTCCCCACAGCACCTGTATATATGTATATATGTTTGTACATATTTGTTACTCTATTTATTTTACTTGTACATATCTATTCTATTTGTTTTGTTAATATGATTGGTTTTGTTCTCTGTCTCTCCCTTCTAGACTGTGAGCCCATTGTTGGGTAGGGACGGTCTCTATATGTTGCCCACTTGTACTTCCCAAGCACTTAGTACAGTGCTCTGCACACAGTAAGTGCTCAATAAATACGATTGATTGATTGCATAGGGTTAGGGCACGGGCCTGGGAGTCACAAGGTTTGCTGCCATTTGTCTGCTGCATAGGGTTAGGGCACGGGCCTGGGAGTCACAAGGTTTGCTGCCATTTGTCTGCTGCATAGGGCTAGGGCACGGACCAGGGAGTCACAAGGTTTGCTGCCATTTGTCTCATCCCTCTGGCCTGGAAT
Organism: Tachyglossus aculeatus; assembly: GCF_015852505.1. Lineage (NCBI taxonomy): Eukaryota > Metazoa > Chordata > Mammalia > Monotremata > Tachyglossidae > Tachyglossus > Tachyglossus aculeatus. The sequence goes on along the minus strand of NC_052074.1, from coordinate 52,705,749 downwards.
GCCCCCCCTCTGCCCATCCACCAAGCTAGCTCTCTTCCTCCCTCCTGGGCCCTACTGAGAGCTCACCTCCTCCAGGAGGCCTTCCCAGACTGAGCCCCCTCCTTCCTCTCCTCCTCATCCCCCTCTCCATCCCCCCGTCTTGCCTCCTTCCCTTCCCCACAGCACCTGTATATATGTATATATGTTTGTACATATTTATTACTCTATTTATTTTACTTGTACATATCTATTCTATTTGTTTTGTTAATATGATTGGTTTTGTTCTCTGTCTCCCCCTTCTAGACTGTGAGCCCATTGTTGGGTAGGGACGGTCTCTATATGTTGCCCACTTGTACTTCCCAAGCACTTAGTACAGTGCTCTGCACACAGTAAGTGCTCAATAAATACGATTGATTGATTGCATAGGGTTAGGGCACGGGCCTGGGAGTCACAAGGTTTGCTGCCATTTGTCTGCTGCATAGGGTTAGGGCACGGGCCTGGGAGTCACAAGGTTTGCTGCCATTTGTCTGCTGCATAGGGCTAGGGCACGGACCAGGGAGTCACAAGGTTTGCTGCCATTTGTCTCATCCCTCTGGCCTGGAATGCCCCCCCTCTGCCCATCCACCAAGCTAGCTCTCTTCCTCCCTCCTGGGCCCTACTGAGAGCTCACCTCCTCCAGGAGGCCTTCCCAGACTGAGCCCCCTCCTTCCTCTCCTCCTCATCCCCCTCTCCATCCCCCCGTCTCGCCTCCTTCCCTTCCCCACAGCACCTGTATATATGTATATATGTTTGTACATATTTATTACTCTATTTATTTTACTTGTACATATCTATTCTATTTGTTTTGTTAATATGATTGGTTTTGTTCTCTGTCTCCCCCTTCTAGACTGTGAGCCCATTGTTGGGTAGGGACGGTCTCTATATGTTGCCCACTTGTACTTCCCAAGCACTTAGTACAGTGCTCTGCACACAGTAAGTGCTCAATAAATACGATTGATTGATTGCATAGGGTTAGGGCACGGGTCTGGGAGTCACAAGGTTTGCTGCCATTTGTCTGCTGCATAGGGTTAGGGCACGGGCCTGGGAGTCACAAGGTTTGCTGCCATTTGTCTGCTGCATAGGGCTAGGGCACAGACCAGGGAGTCACAAGGTTTGCTGCCATTTGTCTCATCCCTCTGGCCTGGAATGCCCCCCCTCTGCCCATCCACCAAGCTAGCTCTCTTCCTCCCTCCTGGGCCCTACTGAGAGCTCACCTCCTCCAGGAGGCCTTCCCAGACAGAGCCCCCTCCTTCCTCTCCACCTCGTCCCCCTCTCCATCCCCCCGTCTCGCCTCCTTCCCTTCCCCACAGCACCTGTATATATGTATATATGTTTGTACATATTTATTACTCTATTTTACTTGTACATATCTATTCTATTTATTTTATTTTGTTAATATGTTTAGTTTTGTTCTCTGTCTAGCCCTTCTAGACTGTGAGGCCACTTTTGGGTAGGGATGGTCTCTATATGTTACCAACTTGTACTTCCCAAGTGCTTAGTACAGTGCTCGCCACACAGTAAGCGCTCAATAAATACAATTGATTGATTGATTGATTGCATAGGGTTAGGGCACGGGCCTGGGAGGCACAAAGTTTGTTGCCATTTGTCTGCTGCATAGGGTTAGGGCACGGGCCAGGGACTCACAAGGTTTGCTGCCATTTGTCTCATCCCCCTGGCCTGGAATGCCCTCCTTCTGCCCATCCACCAAGCTAGCTCTCTTCCTCCCTTCAGGGCCCTACTGAGAGCTCACCTCCTCTGGGAGGTCTTCCCAGACTGAGCCCCGTCCTTCCTCTCCCCCTCGTCCCACTCTCCATCCCCCCGTCTTGCCTCCTTCCCTTCCCCACAGCACCTGTATGTATGTGTATATGTTTGTACATATTTATCACTGTATTTATTTTACTTGTACATATCTATTCTATTTCTTTTATTTTGTTAATATGTTTGGTTTTTGTTTTCTGTCTACCCCTTCTAGACTGTGAGACCACTGTTGGGTAGGGACTGTCTCTATATGTTGCCAACTTGTACTTCCCAAGCGCTTAGTACAGTGCTCTGCACACAGTAAGGGCTCAATAAATACGATTGATTGATTGATTGATTGCATAGGGTTAGGGCACGGGCCTGGGAGTCACAACGTTTGCTGACATTTGTCTGCTGCATAGGGTTAGGGCACGGGCCTGGGAGTCACAAGGTTTGCTGCCATTTGTCTGCTGCATAGGGTTAGGGCACGGGCCAGGGAGTCACAAGGTTTGCTGCCATTGGTCTGCTGCATAGGGTTAGGGCACGGGCCAGGGAGTCACAAGGTTTGCTGCCATTTGTCTCATCCCCCTGGCCTGGAATGCCCTCCCTCTGCCCATCCACCAAGCTAGCTCTCTTCCTCCCTTCGGGGCCCTACTGAGAGCTCACCTCCTCCAGGAGGCCTTCCCAGACTGAGCCCCCTCCTTCCTCTCCCCCTCGTCCCCATCTCCATCCCCCCATCTTGCCTCCTTCCCTTCCCCACAGCACCTGTATATATGTGTATATGTTTGTACATATTTATCACTCTATTTTACTTGTACATATCTATTCTATTTATTTTATTTTGTTAATATGTTTGGTTTTGTTCTCTGTCTACCCCTTCTAGACTGTGAGCCCTCTATTGGGTAGGGACTGTCTCCATATGTTGCCAACTTGTACTTCCCAAGCGCTTATTACAGTGCTCTGCACACAGTAAGTGCTCAATAAATACGATTGATTGATTGGCTGCATAGGGTTAGGGCATGGGCCAGGGAGTCACAAGGTTTGCTACCATTTGGCTGCTGCATAGGGTTAGGGCACGGACCAGGGAGTCACAAGGTTTGCTGCCATTTGTCTCATCCCCCGGCCTGGACTGCCCTCCCTCTGCCCATCCACCAAGCTAGCTCTCTTCCTCCCTTCGGGGCCCTACTGAGAGCTCACCTCCTCCAGGAGGCCTTCCCAGACTGAGCCCCCGCCTTCCTCTCCCCCTCACCCCCCCTCTCCATCCCCCGTCTTGCCACCTTCCCTTCCCACAGCACCTGTATATATGTATATATGTTTGTACATATTTATTACTCTATTTATTTTACTTGTACATATCTATTCTATTTATTTTATTTTGTTAATATGTTTGGTTTTGTTCTTTGTCTACCCCTTCTAGACTGTGAGCCCACTGTTGGGTAGGGACGGTCTCTATATGTTGCCAACTTGCACTTCCCAAGCGCTTAGCACAGTGGTCTGCACACAGTAAGCGCTCAATAAATATGATTGATTGCGTAGGGTTAGGGCACGGGCCTGGGAGTCACAAGGTTTGCTGCCATTTGTCTGCTGCATAGGGTTAGGGCACGGGCCAGGGAGTCACAAGGTTTGCTGCCATTTGTCTGCTGCATAGGGTTTGGGCACTGGCCAGGGAGTCACAATGTTTGCTGCCATTTGTCTCATCCCCCTGGCCTGGAATGCCCTCCCTCTGCCCATCCACCAAGCTAGCTGTCTTCCTCCCTTCGGGTCCCTACTGAGAGCTCACCTCCTCCAGGAGGCCCCCCTGACTGAGCTCCCTCCTTCCTCTCCCCCTCGTGCCCCTCTCCATCCCCCCATCTTGCCTCCTTCCCTTCCCCACAGCACCTGTATATATGTATATATGTTTGTACATATTTATTACTCTATTTTACTTGTACATATCTATTCTATTTATTTTATTTTGTTAATATGTTTGGTTTTGTTCTCTGTCTACCCCTTCTAGACTGTGAGCCCACTGTTGGGTAGGGACTGTCTCTATATGTTACCAACTTGTACTTCCCAAGTGCTTAGTACAGTGCTCGGCACACAGTAAGCGCTCAATAAGTACGATTGATTGATGATTGATTGATTGCATAGGGTTAGGGCATGGGCCAGGGAGTCACAAGGTTTGCTGCCATTTGTCTGCTGCATAGGGTTAGGGCATGGGCCAGGGAGTCACAATGTTTGCTGCCATTTGTCAGCTGCATAGGGTTAGGGCACAGGCCTGGGAGTCACAAGGTTTGCTGCCATTTGTCTGCTGCATAGGGCTAGGGCACGGGCCAGGGAGTCACAAGGTTTGCTGCCATTTGTCTCATCCCCCTGGCCTGGAATGCCCTCCCTCTGCCCATCCACCCAGCTAGCTCTCTTCCTCCTTTTGGGGCCCTATTGAGAGCTCACCTCCTCCAGGAGGCCTTCCCAGACTGAGCCCCCTCCTTCCTCTCCCCCTCACCCCCCTCTCCATCCCCCGTCTTGCCTCCTTCCCTTCCCCACAGCACCGGTATATATGTGTGTGAGCCCACTGTTGGGTAGGGACTGTCTCTATATGTTACCAACTTGTACTTCCCAACTGCTTAGTACAGTGCTCTGCACACAGTAAGCGCTCAATAAATACAATTGATTGATTGATTGCATAGGGTTAGGGCACGGGCCTGGGAGTCACAAGGTTTGCTGCTAAGGCACAAAGAAGCGCCCAAGGTCACACAGCAGAGCGGTAACGGAGCCGGGGTGAGAAGCCAGGTCCCTCTGACCACGAGCACTAGACCAATCTGCTTCCCTCTCCTAAGCGCTTAGTACAGTGCTCTGCACTCAGTAAGACCTCAGTAAATAGAACCGATTGAGACTGTGAGCCCCATGTGGGAGGGGGACTGGGTCCAAACTGATTATCTCATGTATCTACCCCAGGCTCAGCAGAAAGTACAGGCTTACAAAATACCCCCTTTAAGGTTATCTTTATAAGCTCATCTGTAGACTGTGAGCTCGCTGTGGGAGGGAGCATGTCTACCAACTCTATTCTGTTGTCCTCTCCCAGGTGCTTAATATTAATACAGTGCTCTGCACACAGTAAGTGCTCAAAAAATACCACTGATTGACTGATTGATTGATTGATGGCTTTAGGATCAACTGAACAATTTCCAAAAGCTGACACAGAAGCTCCACATTGCCAATGAAGACATCGAGGCGGTAAGTGGAGAAACAGGCTCCGAGTCATTAATAGGGAAAAGATAATAATAATAATAATAATAATAATAATGATGGCATTTATTAAGCGCTTACTATGTGCAAAGCACTGTTCTAAGCGCTGGGGAGGTTACAAGGTGATCAGGTTGTCCCACGTGGGGCTCACAGTCTTAATCCCCATTTTACAGATGAGGGAACTGAGGCACAGAGAAGTTAAGTGACTTGCCCAAAGTCACACAGCTGACAATTGGCGGAGCCGGGGTTTGAACCCATGACCTCTGACTCCAAAGCCCGGGATCTTTTCCACTGAGCCACAGGGAGAATCTTTTCATTTTGATAAGGCCCCTCGGGAGGAATCCGTACTGTGAAAATAAGGAGCCCTCTTAACCTCCTCTTTCTTCGTGTGACTGTTTAATGATGTAAAATTCCTAGCTGCAAAAAAGCTGTTTTTTTATGGCATTTGTTAAGCACTTACTGTGTGCCAGACACTGTTCTAAGCACTGAGGTAGATGCAAGGTAATCAGGTGGACACAGTCCAGGTCCATCATCCGGCTCGCAGTCTTCATCCCCATTTTCCTAATGAGGTCACCGAGGCCCAGAGGAGTCAAGTGACTTCCCCAAGGTCACGTAGCAGACAAGTGGCAGAGCCCGGATGAGACCCAGGTCCTTCTGACTCCAAGGCCCGGGCTCTATAAAATAATAATAATAATGACTGTGAGCTCCTTGAGGGCAGGGATTGTGTATACCAACTCTATTGTACTGTAGTCACCCAAGCACTTAGTACAGTGCTCTGCACACACAGGAAGTGCTCAACCAGTACTATTGATTGATCACAAATTCCCAAAGCAGTGTTCTTTCCCCTAGACCAAGGCTTATGAGTGAAAGAATGAAGTAGGGTCTGTTCACAAATTTGCAAAATTTGATTGTCACACTTGCGTGCCGTGCGAAAGGGCTCCATTCCCTGAGCAGAAGATTCCTAATCAGGAGGGGATCCACCAGCTTTCTCTTATTTAGGAAAGAAAAATGAAGGGAGGTCCAAAAGTAAAGGGGTTTGACAACCAGAGCTGCTTCTACTGGAGAGAGACAGGCAGGGATTTGCCCATCTGGGGAAAATTCCCACACAAGGCCTTTCCAACTAAGAAGTCATGTGGTCTAGTGGAAAGAGCCCAGGCCTAGGAGTCAGAGGACCTGGGTTCTAATCCTGTGCCAGGCACTGTACTAAGTGCTGGATTAGATACAAGATAATAGGGTTGTACATAGCCCCTGTCCCACATCAGGCTAACAGTCATAATCCCCATTTTACAGGTGAGGTAACTGAGGCACAGAGAAGTGAAGTGATTTGCCCAAGGCCACACAGCAGACAAGTGATGGAGCCAGGACTAGAACCCAGGTCCTCTAATACGTAGGCCTGTGCCCAACACCACCCTTGTGGGAAATCTGAATTCTGAAGGGTAGTAATAATAATAATAATAATAATAATAATAATAATAATAATAATAATGACATTTGTTAAGCACTTACTATGTGCAAAGCACTGTTCTAAGCGCTGGGGGGGATACAAGGTGATCAGGTTGTCCTACATGGGGCTCACAGTCTTAATCCTCATTTTACAGATGAGGGAACTGAGGCTCAGAGAAGTTAAGTGATTTGCCCAAGGTCACACAGCAGACATGTGGCAGAGCTGGGATTTGAACCCATGACCTCTGACTCCAAAGCCCGTGCTCTTTCCACTGAGCCATAATTTGTCCTGGAGAGAACAGTAGCTGCAAGTAAGTAAAACTGAGTATTCACTGTCACTCATGCACTGACTTCCACTCATATTTATTGAGTGATTACGGTGTGCAGAGCACTGTACTATGTGCTTGGGAGAATATAGTATAACAACTGGCAGACATGTTCCCTGCCATAAGGAGCTTATAGTCTTAAGGGGGCGAGAGACATTAATTCCAGAGAAGCAAAATGGGACTGCTGTATCTCAGTTTCCCAATCTGTAGAATAAGAATAATAATAAGTATCCATACCTTATGGAAATCCATCAATATTCACTTTGAGCTGTTCAAACAAACATTTTCTGTGTGGTCGAACCAGCCTACTATTTCGGTATGGAAAACAACAACAACAACAGAGACATTTCTCTTGTTAGAGGGAATTACTGTTCATTTTTCATTGTTTGCTACCTAGGACTAGAGTGTGAGAGATGGAGACTTTCTTGCTGTAGCAGAATTCTGTTTTCATTCAAATCGTAAACATGCAGGAAAGGTGAAGGGAGTGAGTCAGCTGGAGACCTCTGAAGAGGGGGCAGAATGTGCCATCAACTCAAACTCTCCTGGGGCTTCTTCCAGCCTTTCAGGCTGATTTCATTTTCTGTTTAATGGGCAAGCTCATGTATTAGTATAATAGAACGTTGCACATTTAAAAATGTGTCATTCCCTTTAACAGCTCTACACAACGGCAGACACTGATGACACATTAACTTGTCATCCATTAAATACAAATCCCTTCAAATAGAAACATTCGACAAGAACACTTAAAAGATTGTATTCCTGGGGGCTTTGCTGCAGAGCTGATTTTCTCATCCTCTGACTTCTTCACTAACTCTCCCTCTTCACCTCTCACAGAGTTGATGGGCTAGGTTTTTCCATCCCAAAAGCATTTATTTCAACTTGAAATCATCCAGTGAACTCACTGCTACTTTAAAATAACTCAACTCTGAGAATGCATATGCCATATTCCCTATTTGTAATAATTTCTTCCTTTAAAGGAACTGTTGAATAGAACTAAATCTATTTTATTGTGCTCTACACATAGAAAACACTCAATAAATACCATTGGTCAATTGATAGATACAGTATTAGCCTCACTTCTCACACAAAGTCAGGCAGAGACAATTCTTCCATCTTGCTTTTCTCATATTTCTTTGACATAGGAACACAAACTAGATGACTTTTGCTGCATCCACAACAGAACGTCAGCCCTTCCTCACCTGTCAGTTATTCAGGTTCTTTGCTTTCCATCAGGGCACTTTAGGCAGGTAAGCACCTTGGTTTGCCATCATCTACAAACTTCTTACCAAATACAGGTAGGAAAGAGCACAAGCCTGGGAGTCAGAGGACATGGGATCTAATTCCAGCTCTGCCATGCCATGTGACCTTGGGCAAGTCACTTAACTTCTCTGTGCCTCAGTTACCTCATCTGTAAAATGGGGATAAAGACTATGAGCCCCATATGGGGCAGGTGTGTCCAACCTGATTATCCTGTATATATCCCAGCATTTAGAACAGTGAGTGGCACATAGTAAGTACTTACATACCATAATTATTAAGTATTATTATTAGGTAGCTTTTAATCCACATCCAGGAAAAGAGCAGAACAGGGTCAGATAAAGGAGATGTGGGTCCAGCCCCTTGAAGGATTACAGGAAATAAATAGTTCAAAAAAGAGCCACCAACTACTGCTTCTATTAGCTATTCCCTAACTATGCTGCTAGACTGTAAATTCCTTGAAGGCAGGGATTGTGTCTACTTACTCAATTGTATCTGCTTGTTCAATTGCACTCTTCCAAGTGCTTAGTAGTGCTCTGCATTCAGCACTCAATACTTCTGACAAATAGATTAAGAGCAAGAGAGCAGCAAATGGTGGTGTGACAACTACCCAAACTCCCGTGATAGGCACAGATGCTTAAGGGCAGTGCACTGGCAATTGCTGTTTTGAAATGATCTGAATGTTTAGAAACATTCTGTTGGGTAGGGACCGTCTCTATATGTTGCCAACTTGTACTTCCCAAGCGCTTAGTACAGTGCTCTGCACACAGTAAGCGCTCAATAAATACGATTGAATGAATGAGTGAAATAAAAGGGAGGTCAAGAACCCCAAGTTATCATATAGTTTCTTCATGTCAATTAACTATCTTTAAGGTGAAAACAATGGTGATGATGAAAATGAAAACAAAAGAATGAGCTAGCTTAGATAGTTAGCCCCCAAATTCTGAGAGGACAGTCAGCTGATTCAAATGGCATCAGTAGAACAGAAACACTTGGGGAGAGTGTTCTGTTTTCCAACTCTTGCCTGACCAGTTAGTTACCTGAGTGAAATCAAAAGATCTTCTTTCCAGGGAAAAAACACAAAAGGATTCAGAGCACCAAAGGCCAGGAGTTCTAGAAAGCTGTGTAAATTTGGAGGGCTGTTATCTGGCTGCAGGTTCTCGTGCATTTTCCCACCATTATACTTATGTTCCAAATAAGCAGAGAGGAAGAAATAAAGTGCTATTAATGCCGGATAATGGCCCTTGTAAAAAAAGAATTTCATAAGCCATTATGCTACGCAGCGTGGAACTTGTTATCTCTCCAAACGTTAAATGACATGGTTTCTGAAAGGTTCACTTGATTCAGCCTTCACTTATGGTGCGGGTTTGGTGACTGACTCATACAAAGTCTAAATCCACTAATATTTAGGGAGAAATGTTCAAACCTTTCACCCTAGGAAAATCAGAGATCCCAATTTGTTCATTAGTTAATTGTTAATTACAAAATCATTTAGTATTGATTTAGTTTTCCCAGGTTGTAGTCACCTATGGGAAAGGGGAGGTCAGGAAATGAGGAAGATATCATTAACTGAGACTTGGGAATGGGGATAATTTTCCAGAGATCTGGATGGTAAGACTTTTACTCTTCTCCACTTATTTTGGGCCTGAAACTTATAAAATGCATCAACTCCCTTCTCCTTACCAATCTTCTACACCTTCAAGTTGTAAGAAGGGCAAAGTTGCTAGACACCAAAAAAAAAAAAAAACCTAGACAGCTTGGGAGTTTAATGCTATCACTAAAAGTGACAGTGAACCTCAAATTATAGGAGGGGATTACAATTTCCTTTAGTTAATCACTGCCCTAGGTATAGAATTTAAAGAGCACACACATATATGTGTATACACACATGCAAGCATATATAAATGTGTGTGAATATGTACATATATATATATATATATATTTGACATCTCTACAATCTTCTCTTAGAGAAATGAAAATGGAAGTTCCATTATATGAAATCATGCTTGGCTTCTTTTGTGGTGATGGATATTTTTTCTCAACTGTCTTATAGGAGATACAGCTTTAAAGATGGCCAGAGAAATCGCTTTCTTAATCATAAATGCTCAGAAGTCCAGCAGCACGTGATCAGCTTTGATTGGGGTTTCTCTGTCAGAAAGGAAGTGCAGGGATTTTTATTAGAAATGTGGAGGGGGATGAGAGCAAAGTCTTCCCACTAATAAAAACAGCAGGTTGGAAAATTTTAAAATGATGAGCTATGAGTTAGAAACAGTTGTCTCATTTGATTCATTTTTTTTGAAAGCTGGATATTACTGGAATATTTTATTATGTAGAAAGGAGTTTAATACCCACAATCTATATACCCTGTGGAGCTATTTCATTGGCAATTTATTACAAAAGTTGCAAGATTATTTCAGACCAAATTTCATATCAAGGACTACCATCCTCAGTATCAGACTCAGAACGAGCTTTAAAGTATGGCTTGGAACTCCAGAGTTTGATTTTTCTGTCCTGACTTACAGAACTGCCCCTCTAAATTCCAGTATTCATCTTACTGGAATATCGTTATTAAGGGATTAAATTATTTTGCAGGTAGCTAATCTCATTTAAAGGCAAATCCATAGAGTGCCACCTGTGAAGGGCAAATCTGTGAGCACTGACCACAGTACCCAGTTTGGATGAGGCCAAATGCCACTCTTTTATTTGGTTGCTCTATGAAAATAATGTTGTGCCTTGGGCTGGCTATTTCCATGCGTGGCTTTCAATTTGACTTTAACACTACTTAGTAAAAGCATTTTGAATATTTTGGAGGAAAGGCAGTATATAAATTAATTCCTTATTATCTGACCTTCCTGCAGAAGTTTACAAGCAAGGAAGGGATTTAATAGTTGCATAGGCTATTTCTCAGGTGGAACACTGAAACCATGTCACAGGATTTCAAGAGATGCCACCCTAATCATCATGTTCAAGAGGTTAGGTGAAAGAGTTGACTGGGAAAAGCCTGGAGGAGATTACTGCTTTCTTTTGCCTATACAATCCTGGCCAGAATCCTTTGGGCCAGGTGAGAGAAGAATATTGTAACTAGTGCCCTCCCTGAATCACAGTTTGACGTCAGACTAAAAGACAGCTCTGTTGTATTCTATAACCTTCTTTCTATAATGTATCAGATAATCTTACAAAAGTAGTTGAGGGCATCAATCAGTATTTGAGGGCTCTGGCAACTATTAAGAAAATGTGACTGTCCAAAAGACTTCAAGGCTCATTGTCAGTACTGACATCTTCAAAAGTGAAGGACAGCTATACATACAATGTTATGTAGACTTGAGAATTTTTCAAATAGTTTAGAATCTTGTGGATGCAAATTGAATATATTCTCTTTATGGTTTTATAATAACAAATCCTCAGAAGTATTCTATGCACACAGAATGTCTGAAGCCACTGTAGCCTACAATCACAGAAATGGGTATGGCTTACAGCAGAACAAGTTAACTGGCCAAACCACTGAAGAGTAGCCAAAGCCAAAGGACAATGTTCAGATGCTCTGTCTGAACTTCCCCGTCACCACCAGAGTAAGCTGGGCTGTAAGGTAGGTCCAGTTGTCACTAAGCCTATTCTAGGCTGCCATGCTTCACTCAATCAGTCGTATTTATTGAGCACCCACTCTTGCAGAGAACTATACTAAGTGCTTGGGATAGAACAATAGAATTAGTAGATATAGGTCAGGGTCAGGCAATAAAATGCACCGTAGATAGAACTAAGAGAATGTAAAGATTTGTACAAAAGGGATTAGGTGGTGTAAAAGTGCTGAAGAGGCAGTTGGAAGGTTTTAAGCCTGGCTATTATTAATTAATTGGGAAAATCCTGGAGTAGATGGGATTTCCATAGGGTCATGGTGGGAGACAAAAACAAGGAACAGCGAGTAGGTTTGCTGGAGTGGAATGAAGAGTGCGAGCTGGGGTTAGTGGGAGAAGAGAGTGGTTAAGTAGAAAGGAGAGAGCCTGTTATCTTAAAGCCAGCAGGCAGGTGTTTCTATTGATGTGGAGATGAATGGGTAACCACTGAAAGAGTCTGAGGCTTAGGGAGACATGAGGAGAATGATGTTTTAGAATGAGCATAATGGCAGCAGAGTAAAGTACAAACTGGAGAAGGGAGAGGAGTTAGAAGGCTGATTTAGTAGTTGAGTCTTGCTTGATGTTTTCACAAGGGAGACTGGAAGACACTCACTTCTGATCCAGTTAGAATTCAGCAGGCTTTGAGCTTTATGCAAAATCTTTGCGACAGATATCCAGGAACGACAGTATGCTGACACACACAGAGACGTACAGATTATAACATGCTACAGAGTCAGAGCAAACTTAACCTTAAGCACACAAAATGACATGCTGCCCCCAAATTTTGCAGTCCCACATGAAGAGAAGATGAAGTTTAGTGTCAGTGGGGCATGAAGTTTCCTTCTAAGTTGAAGGTTTACAAAGCTGGACTACCATAGAAAGTCTGGTCAAAGACTTGACCAGTTTTATCAATCACCTAGGAGATGTACTCCACTACACAAAGCAAGAATGACCACCTGCAGTGAAGTCCTGGAAGTCAGTTAGTTCAACCAGCATTTGAGTCAATGTTCATTGTTCCCTAGCCTCCCCTAAGGATGCCAGGTAAAGAAAATGGATCATACCCACAAAGCAGCTGGAGGTTTAAACTCAAAGGAAACACACATAAGCAGGGAAGCCAGACACATTTTTTTAAGAAGAGTGGGACATTTTCAAACAATACTATTGTATCATGGCAAACTGTTGGGAGACAAATTGCAGCAGACAATCTTGGCGTGTGTACCAGTCAGGAGAGAACGCTTCCCCTGAGCTGAGACTTTGGAAAGATTAAAAGACTGAGAGACAGGGGATTCAAAAGCAGATAGAGGTGCCACAAATGACAGAAACACATCAGCATGGCAGAAGACAATCTTTATGTTCACACAGTGTGGAATGGATTGTCAGCTGTCCATAAATCTTTTAAGCCACATCAGCACGCTTGGGTAGAAGCTCATTGTCAGTACTGACATCTTCAAAAGTGAAGGACAGCTATACATACAATGTTATGTAGTCTTGAGAATTTTTCAAATAGTTTAGAATCTTGTGGATGCAAATTGAATATATTCTCTTTATGGTTTTACAATAACAAATCCTATGCACACAGAATGTCTGAAGCCACTGTAGCCTACAATCACAGAAATGGGTATGGCTTACAGCAGAAAATGTTCAGGACATATCCAGTGTGGAAAAAATTGTTTGGGACTGCCTGGTTATTATTTTGTGAATTTATTTCAGTATTAGAAAATACTCAACCTACTTTGAAGAATTTTATCTTCCCTGTTATTGTTATGGTGCCCTTCAAACTAATTATTTTATTAGTGGAACCAATGTGATATGAATGATTGCCAACAACAAACAAATAAGACTGGGAAGACAGGCAAAGACGACCTTTCTTAGTCAGAGTGGTATTGTCTTTGTTTTTGTCGCTGTAATTTAATGTCTCAAGTTGTCCAATTCTTATATCATAGCTACTCAAGTCAGAGGAAAATAGACATTTAAGTGAGCCCAGTTCAATGATGAATGCGGGGCTTTTTTGTAACTTCTTGTGCCACATTATTTTTAATGAAAGTTTTGTATCTACCAAGTTAGGAGTTGGGAGTGAGCAGATATTATTTTATTGATGTTAGGGATACTGTCAGAATTTCATTTATATTTTTCTGTTATGTGGGACTACATGAGCATTACTTGCCTTTGTCCTGGTTAAGTATCTTCATCACCCAGATGACTGCAAACAGCCCACTCGGTAGTTATAAGGGTCGAAAAGTCAAATATTGAAATGGCTGGGGAATCAAAGGAATACTGTTAAATGATCTGTTAGAACATGGGGGCTTTTTTGGGGGGACTCACCACACTTTCCTATTTCACCATCTTTCCTTCTTGCCCCAGTGGCCTTGGTCAAGGGGACAACAGAATGGGAAGTGAAGGGAGGGAATGGGGGAATGAGAGTAATTAAGAGTACCTGCCCTAATTTTGCCTTTGTATACATAGGCACTGCCAAGGAAAACAAATTTTACAACTTCATAACCTGAACAGGGTATATTTTTAATAGTATAGAAATAATAACAACAATAATGGTATTTTTAAGTACTTACTATGTGTCAAGCACTGTTTGTACTTACTATGTGTCAAGCACTGATTTAAGAGCTGGGGTAGATACAAACTAATCAGGTGGGACATGTCCTTGTCCCACATAGGGCTCATAGTCTTAATCTCCATTATACAGATGAGGTAACTGAATTATCGAGAAGTGACTTGCCCAAGCAGACTAGGAGCTGGAATTAGAACCTAGGTCCTTCTGACTCCAGGCCTGTGCTATATCCACTAGGCCATGCTGCTGAAAAATATAAAGATGAAGGTAAGCGCTGGCTAATGAGGCCTTTTGATATAAAGAAGTTGGAATGATTTCTTTTTTCACCAGCACAGTTAAGACTTTCACCCTTTGTTGGCAATGTAAAAAGATGCTAGGTTAGTTGTGAAAAATGTGAAGATATCAAATCCCATTGAAGGGCTATCTTTCTCGGACCATTAAGAATACCTTTGCAATGAAATTCAGACATGTTTATGTCCTGGGTCTGCATTTTTACAGTCATTTTTCAAGTAAATCCTAGACAGATGGTCCAGGTGATTTTCTGGAAGATTTCGGGTTATTTTCCTCCCTTTGTTACTTCAGTTGAAGATATATAATGTATTCCAAAAGTTTTTTGGAAGGAAGGCTTTGGCATCTAACTGGAAATGGGTCAGATGTAGAAGAAAATAGACCCTTTCCTAGAACATAGTTCAAAATAAAAATCCTAATACTGGAAATTGACTGAGAACCCCAAAATAAATATGGCTTCAAAAAAGTAGGCTTTTATGGTCTGAAGGACATTTAGCCCAAATGATTACACACAATTAGTCTAAAGCACACATTTGGATAGGATTTAAAGATGCAGTTATCACAACCTTAAACAACATGGCACAGCTGTGGACTACTGGTATATCAGAAAGTCCCTTCTCTGCTATTTGATGGTGGTAGCCTGCATCTGCTGAGTGAATTTCATGTTAGGATCACTTTTTTGCTAAAAGATCCAGATATTAAAGTAACTATAAGGGACACAGACAGACAAATATATAGACTCGAACATTCTAGCTTGGCATCAAAGATTAAACCACCTACAGAGATGATTGATAGACACAGGGAAAGTTTGCCAAGGGCTTAGAATAGTGCACAGTGTGTGCTCAATATAAACTGATACATGTACTGAAGGTAGATAGATGATAGGCAGCTAGGAGATAAAAGGCAGAGAGCCATGAAGAATGATAAAGTCCTACTAATCAAACCTTTCAACGGAATGGTAGGAGATGACAAATATCTAATCACTTTATGTATGGAACCTCTTCTTCAAGGACAAAGGACTTCAGAGATGCTACCATAACTGCCAATATTCAGGAAGAAAGCTGAGCAAGGTGATTTTGGTAACTAGTTTTATACCTTCTCATTGTTTCCCAGCAACCTCTCCTCTAGACTGTAAGCTCATTCTGGGCAGGGAACGAGTCTGCCAACTCTGTTATATTGTACTCTCCCAAGCCCTTAGTATAGTGCTGTGCACACAATAAGTGGTCAATAAATACATTTGTTTGATTGATCCTACTAACCAAAGTCTTGGAGATCCAGAAACTAAACACCATCATCAGTAACATGTTACCATAATCACAGTGAGACTGTAGGTTATAACATGATGGCTCAGAATATCTTTTTAAGACAAGGTTAATAAAAGCAAGGTGGCCAGACCTAAAACACCATGACTTCAGTTCAGTTGTTAAACGATTCCTAATCAACACTACTTTGCACATAGTAATCACTTAATAAATGCCATCATTATTATTATTATTTTGGAGGGAAGGGTGTCGGGGAGAAGGTTCCAGGGGGCAAGAGCTGTTCTACTTCCACAGACATCCCCCTTCCCCTGTCTCCCAACAAAAAAACTGTACCTTCAGTAAGTAGCATCATTACACTTTATTACACTTTATTTATTGACTCCCTCAGGAATGGTGGTAAGATATCCACCATAAGAAGCAGAATCAGGAGGCTGGAAGGATTAATTGAAAAAGTAAAAAGTATAACTTCCAGCACATAGTACAGTGCTATGCACACATTGACTACTTTCTCTATGCTCCACAATCATGTAAACAAAAAGGGAACAGAACCTGGATCAGGTAACTTCTGTTGGAGAGAAACTTCCCAATTTCCTTCTCAACTCCATTCCATGTCCCCTAAAACTATTAATAAGAACCCCATTCCTGTGGAAGAGAAATACAGAAAAAAAAACATAAAAGCTGCACTATTTCTGGGGTAAATGTTTTCAGGGCATGTCAGCTGTCAAATCGTTGAACTATTTTTCCTGGATGTCTTTCAGAAACAAATTTTTTATAAGTTATCTGACTTCGTGTTGTGATAGGTCATTTGTGATTTCATCAATCCTGTCCTGTTATAGCTGCAACATGTGTAAATTGCCTCTCTATGGAGTGATAAACTGATGCAAATAATGCTTTTCACCTTGGGTTACCATAGCCACAGCCATTATTTTCAGTAGCTTCTCTTCAGTGCTCTTTTGTTAAATTTGTAACAAGAAGCAGCGTGGCTCAGTGGAAGGAGCCCGGGCTTTGGAGTCAGAGGTCATGGGTTCAAATCCCGGCTCCGCCAACTTTCAGCTGTGTGACTATGGGCAAGTCACTTAACTTCTCTGTGCCTCAGTTACCTCATCTGTAAAATGGGGATTAAGACTGTGAGCCCCCTGTGGGACAACCTGATCACTTTGTAACCTCCCCAGTGCTTAGAACAGTGCTCTGCACATAGTAAGCGCTTAACAAATACCATCATCATCATCATCAAGATTCCTCACCTCATGTCACAGAGACACTACTATAAATATTGTATATTTGTTGAAAGTTTTGAGAAGAAATGAATTCATCCCCAACTCCCTAACCAAATGCTTTGAAAGGGAAATAGCTTCAGTGGTATTAAGTAGGCTCTAGTAGTCTTGAAAAAACTTTAGAGAAGGCATTGGCTGCCAGCAGCAAGAGAGTAAATTTCATGTTCTGGAAATAGAAATGATGAAGAATAACTAATTAATCTGCATAGCACTTTCTAAACATATTAACAACAATGCTGATAATGGGCTTGTTCTCCCCAGAGCCCAAGTCACTCTTTAGTATTAACAAAGACACTAAAGAAGACACTAAAGACACTTTCAGGGCACAGGGGATTTTTTTTTTTGCCCTGCAGGATGATGCACTTAGTGCAGGTTACTAAAAGGTACCCCAAAATGATCTTAAAGAGTTAATGAAGCTCCCTGAAAGTATTAACATCTCCTTCATTGAAGCTGAACAGTCAACTGATTGAGCAGAACTTCAGCATATGAGGCCCAACCACTGTGTTGGGGAGACACCGGGGCAGTGCACCATGGAAAACTTCCACATATGGCCTGGAATTATGCCATGACTCCATCTTTAGTCCCTTGAGAACATCTCAGACATGTGTTATAAAAAATGGCAGAATCCAAAACTGTGATGAGATCCCCTGTTCAGTTGATAAGATCCTTTCATACCTTTCAGAATGAATTTTATTCATCCTCTTTTTTTGATGACCTAAATGAAGGAACTGAGCACATGCTTATCAAATTTACAGATGAGGCTGTATTTGCTAACACTTGGAAAACAGAAATAAAATTTAAAGGGACCTGGACAAACTGGAAAAATGGTCTGACAACAACTAAACGAAATTAAATAGTATGATGAGTGAATGGTAATGTCAACCTAGTGACCAAAAAAAAGAATGAAGAGAGACTAGCTTTCCAGTGCAGCAGAAAACAACCAGGGGATCAGAAACCATCAGAAGAATCATGATCATGATGCCATCAACATTTACTGAACACTGCTCTGTGCAGACACTGGATTAGTAATGTATTTTTAACACTGTAAGCTCCAGAGTTGTAACTCCTCAGTGGAAAATACATGCCTTTTATTCATATCGAATGTTTCAATCTCACTGCTACCCTATTCTTACTGGTCTTTGAATCTGGCTAATTAACTAGAATGTGAGCCCCGCCGTGGAACACAGACTCTGTCTGCATTCATTTTTTATTGGCATATACTCCTTGCATAGGCAGATAGTAAAAACATAAGAAACACCATAATGAACTCACCAACTTTATCCACTGATGGCTGATGAGAGAAAAGGGCCTTAAAGCCCAGAAGGGCAAAAACACCATATTGGTCTTCCAAGGGAAGTGTGAAGGTGGAGGAGCCTACATCCCTGAAGACCTTCATGGAAAAAGATATCCATAAAAGGTTTTTTGTAAAATGGGGATTAAGACTGTGAGTCCCATGTGGGACATGGGCTTGCCCAACTTTGCATCTGCTCTAGTGTTTAGCATGGTGCCTGGCATGTCATAAACTCTTAAAAATACCATTTAAAAAAAAAAAGAAAGAAAAAGAGAAGATGTCAGTTTGAGCCTGAGGTTTTAGTCACCAAATGGGTATGACGAACCGAGAATGATTGGCCCAGGCTCTATGCTCTGATAGGAGCTTTCACCAGTGGAAAAATGTTCAGGAAACCTGAAGGGCCTTGACCAGGGGACTGGTTCAGAGGCTCCTCCCATCTCTAAAAGTTAGTGATGCTAAGATTTCCTGCAAGGGTCCTGGCCCATTCCAAGGCCTAGGCACATGCCCACATACATCACCTGAGATCACCTAGAGCCAGTGTGCCCACAAACTAAAAAGTCTGGGATGCTCCCCATTTACAACCCGATAAAACTGTATTCTTCTCTTCCAAGCATACTTCTTGATCCTAGCTCTATTCCCAGATACACCTGTGATACACCTGATACAAAAGCAGATGATGATGGCCTTGGTTATATTAGGCCCTATCCTGGCAACAACATAGTTCTCAATTAATCAATGTCAGAAAATGAAGGCAATCACCTGAAAGCTAGTGTATCTGAAATCACACTTACAATACCAGTGGCACTCATATCTTGCTGACCTGGGTGATCAATCTATCACTATAACTTACTCCTAGACTACTGATGTATGAGGGCCAAACTACAGTTGAAATTTCGCATTCATTGGATGTCTAACACACTGGCTACGAAGGCATATGGAACCAGGGGGCAGGCTGAGGCAGCTCCCAGTTTGGTTCATGCTCTTCTCTAATCTCCCCTTTCAGAGGATTCTGGCACCTACAGCCTTATTGTTCCACCATTCACAAGCAAGTATGGGCACCACAGAGGTAGGTAATAAAAGGCTCAAGATCGATGTTTCTGAGAGGGGAAATCTCCCCTTTCAGAGGATTCTGGCACCTAAAACCTTATTGTTCCATCACTCACAAGCAAGTTTGGGCACCACAGAGGTAGGTAATAAAAGGTTCAAGAACAATGTTTCTGAGAGGGGACATCTGGAATGACTATTTTATTTTGCTGCCTATGACTGAAGCATTAGCAAGAGATTCATCTGTACCCTTAAGCACTTGATATTCACCCCACCCTCAGCCATACTACACTTACATACATATTCATAATTTATTTATATTGTCTGTTTCTCACTCTAGGCTGTTTACTCCTTGTAGGCATGGACTGTATCTTCCTACTCTGGTGTACTGTACTCTCCCAAGCACTTAATACAATGCTCTGGACACAGTCAGTACTCAATGAATACTATTGATTGATCTGAGAAGTCCTGAGACTGACAATCAAGATTTTTAGACCCCAAACGTGGATGTTAATTCTGTTTGTCAATCAATCACATTTATTGAGCTTTTACTGTGTGTAGAATACTCTTCAAAGCAGTTGGGAGAGTATAATACAGGAGAGATGGTAGACACATTCCCTGCCTAATATCCTTAGTTTCAGTGCTCTGCACACAGTAAGTACTCAATAAATCCCATTGATTGATTTCCCAGTGGGGAAACACGAAAGTGACTCTTGTCATACACAAGGGAAGAGTGTTTGGGATACTGTCACATCCTGAATCCAATTATCCCCTTTCCGCAGTTACACACTATGAGAGAAGCAGCAATGGTTTCAGCTCACCAAGGCAACTGCAGAGTTGTGCTGCCTGAAAACTTACAGAAGTTGGGAGAGATCATGATAGTGAGTTCTATCTTGCTCTCAATTTTAGGCTGAGTCGAAACCCATGAACTAGCTCACGTCCCTAACAAGGCCTGAGGACAAGGCTCTGTGCACAAGGCTCATCTGGAGAGGAAGCAAAGCCCTCAGAAACCGTGGTCGGAAAGACAGGCAAGGCAAGGAATGCAAGCGGTGACTAGCCAACAGTTCTCTCCGGTCCACAAGGTGTCTGAGATAGTACATCTTGTCAGAAGGCTGCGGAGCTCCTCTCCAAGGGGAAGTTGGAGCAAGGCAGCTTCTCGGCTGCATTGAAAATGATTGACATGTTTATCTCAGCAGCTGAGAACTTGGGTAAAAGAGCAGGCCAGATGTCGATTGCCATCACAAGGAGATTTTCCAATCTTAAAGCTGCCCAAAGTTGGGTAAGTTTGATAACTTGACTTATAACCAAGTGCATTACCATTTGGAAATCCAGGTTTAAAATTAAGCAACTCTGCTTCACTGCTTTTTACCACATGTCCCCTCTGTTAACATTGGCTAAGGAAGCCTCAAAGGACCTTTTTAAATACTCTTGTGCCTGTCTCCCCCAGCACAGCAGGGTGGCCATCGACACCCCTCAGGAATCCCAGACAAGGACATAAATGTGATAAGATCTGCATTATGCTATATTCTAAAGCAAATGGTGATGACATTCCCACCACTTTGTGGAAGCATGCCTGGGCCATATGAATCTTGCTTGTTACTCCAGGGCCTTTGTGTTCCCCTCCCAGGTCTGAATAGGGATACCGTTTCCAAGTCGAAGAACTCAGCAGTAGGCGCTGAGGGAGATGGAAACTGGGCACTGAAAAGATGAATGCTGGACACAAAGGTGCCCAGTACTGCAGCTGTATTGCACAGGGACCTGATCAGCTGAGAACTGGACAGATAGTTACCCTACAGCACAGGGGTGGACAGTATGGAGTCCAGGAAGTCCTAGAATTATACAGTTAAGCACTTGACAAATACCACAAATATTATTATTATTAGTACTACTACTACTACTACTACTACTACTACTACTACTACTAATCCAGGACAGCAGAGAGAAGGAGAAAGATACCAGCATCAGCAAATGTGGGCATATTCTATGTCCATTTAAAACATAGAACCACAATTTTGAAATCATTCTATCAAAGTATAGAATGGTAGGATTGGATGGGTTCTCCAGTGGCTGTGTCAAAAAGCATAACTGGTTCGGAGACTGTACTAGACACTCGAGGAAGCAAAGATGCAATCCCTGCCTCTGAGGACAATACAATCTACAAATATACCATAGTTACGAGAGATAAAAATGGTGGGTATATTTTTAAGTAATGATAAGTACTCACGTGCTGAATCCCAATACATTCCTCCCCCTGCTCGAACACAGGCAGGCTTATTCACTCAGTTAATGGAATGTTCAAACTCACTCTACAAAGCCCACGAAATATCTAGCCAGATGGATATTTATCCTGTTTTACAAGTCTCCAGGGATAAAAAATTCACATCACTCAGTAAACAACTTGCAGTACGTTCTATTGCTTGAGGACACAGAAGGACCACCGAGCTGTCCCATAACGAGACCAGCCACTGCTGTGAAAACCAAAAGAACCAAGGCCCAGTCACTGAAGAAAAAGGAGTGAAAAGGAAAAACCTCTTCCCATCGGAGAACTTCGGGCTTAGGGCAAAGTTCAAGTGCAATACAGAAAAGAGAAGCTCATTCAGACCGTGATCCCATATGGGATGGAGATTGTGTCCCACCTGATTATCTTGTACTTAATCCAGTGCTTAGTACAGTGCTTAGCCCAGAGCAAACCCATAACAAATATGATAATAATATTAGTAATACACTGGTTTAGTGATTAGTAGCCCATGGTGTCAGCAGTACCTCATTACAACTACATTAAATCCTTCCTGCTGAAATTTAAGTAGAGTTCCTACCTTTCTGTCCTCAGTGTAGGTGGCTAGTATTTAAAATAAAAATTTGAAGGATCTTTGCCTTTCCATTAGATTGTAAGCTTCTCTAGGGCAGGGACTCTGCTTTCTACTTCTATTTTAGGGGACAACCATTAGCATAAGAGCTCATGTATCCTTATGTATAAATAATGCCAAAGGGAAAGCCAGTCATGGATTGGCCTTTTCAAACACATTGGCACACATAGAAAGGTCCACACTGTTAATAGTATCACCTTCAAAAATTAAGGACAGAGATCTATTATATAGAAAGTTGTGTGGCCTAGTGGAAAAAGCACAGCCCTGTGGGTCAGAAGACCTGGGTTCTCATCCCACTCTGCCACTCGTCTGCTGTGTGACCTTGGGCAAGTCAGTTAACTTCTCTGTGTCTCAGTTCCCTCATCTGCAAAATGGGGATTCAATACCTGGTCTCCCTCCTGCTTAGACTGTAAGCCCTATCTGGGGCTCAATTAATTTGTATATCTTAGTACTTAGTAAAGTGCTTGACACAGAATAAGCACTTACCAAATATCATAATTATATCCATATCTACATATAAATAAAAATACATATGGGTATACACTTAAAATATTCCAAATATAACCCATTGTTGTGTATGGACCATCTCTATATGTTGCCGATTTGTACTTTCCAAGCGCTTAGTATGGTGCTCTGCACATAGTAAGTGCTCAATAAATATGACTGACAATGAATATGTGTATTGCCAAGTTTTTAGCCCAGCGTTCTGCACACATAAAATGTTCAATGAATGCTGCAAATGGTGACACTACTCAGAATGAAAAGGTTTCCTTTTAGAGAGGGAAGAAAGCTGTGATTTCCCACAAACTGGCAGCCAGCTGGTTTGAAGTGATACCTAAGCAGACTTGGAGGTATCAGGGGCAGTGTACATTTTGAAGCTCTACAAGGGAAGTTCCTACGCTAGGGGAACCTGGCAGAGAGCCAGAAGAAGAACAGGCTGATGATGTGGGAGTGCAGGCAAAGGGCTGGGCAGGCCATAGCAGGCTGGCCGGACAAGTCCCTTGATCTCGCGGGGAGGAGGGTGGGTTGGTGCAGTCAGGGGTAAGAGCAGTGGCAGTCCAGGTGTGGGCAGCTGGGCAGAAGCCTGGGGTGGCTGCAGGGGAATACAATGAAGATCAAGGCATATGGAAAATTAAACAAGTCCATCATGGCAGGTAGGCTAGGAAGCAGCATGGACTAATAATAATAATAATGGCATTTATTAAGGACTTACTATGTGCCAATCACTGTTCTAAGTGCTGGGGAGGTTACAAAGTGATCAGATTGTCCCACATAGGGCTTACAGTCTTCATCCCCATTTTACAGATGAGGTAACTGTGGCCCAGAGAAGTGAAGTGACTTGCCCAAAGTCACACAGCTGACAGTTGGTGGAACCGGGATTTGAACCCATGACCTCTGACTCCAAAGCCCAGGCTCTTTCCCACTGAGCCATGCTTGCTTCCCTAGTGGATAGAGCAGAGGCCTAAGAGTCAGAAGGACCTGGGTTCTAATCCCAGCTATGTCACTTGTCTACTGTGTGACCCTGGGTAAGTCACTTAACTTCTCTGTGCCTCAGTTACCTCATCTGTAAAATGGGGATTAAGACTGTGAGCCCTGTGTGGGACATAGACTGGGTCCTACCTTGTATCTACCCTAGTGCTTAGAAAAGTGCCTGGCACATAGTAAGCGCTTAACAAATACCATGTCAGTGAAGCAAGACAGTCACAAGGCAGAGGTTAGGGCAAGTAATAGGCAGGCAGGCAGGAGCATAAAGGCCAAGACTCAGAAGCAGCATGGCCTAGTGGATAAAGTACGGGCCCGGGAATCAGAAGGAACTGGGTTCTAATACTGGGTCCACCACCTTTCTGCTGTGTGCCCATGGATAAGTCGCTTGATTTCTCTGTGTCTCAGTTACCTCATCTGTAACATGGGGATTAAAACTGTGAGTCCCATGTGGGCCAGGGACCGTGTCCAACCTGACTAGCTTCTATCTACCTCAGTGCTTAATACAGTTCTTGGCACATAGTAAGTGCTTAAAAAATACCATAAAAGCCCCCCCAAAAAAACAACTCAGGAGTGAGCCTAAATTGTCTGGCCTCAAGCCCAGGGTCTAGCAACTCTATGTAGATCCTTATTGAAAACTAGCTGGTGGAAAGGATATTTTTTTCAGGTAATTTTCTTTATTGAGCACTTTCTGTGAGCACAGCACTGGTACTGAGTGATTGGGAGCATACAACAGAATTGGTAGGCATGTTCCTTGCCCACAGTGAGTTGAGGTGCTTCATGTCAGCCCTTCATATAGACAATAGGGTCTCTAATACTAGCTTTGGTATAGAGATAATGTTGGTAAATGGTTGGTAAATGCCTTCTGCCCTCATGCTTTCTTACTTGGTCATTTGAATGGAGAGCTTAACTAGAAAGTGTCTCCTATCCCCAGAGGAAGTCATGGGGAAAATTTCACTAAAACAGTCCACTCTACTACCCCCATGTCTTGGGGAAATACAATTCTTTTTTCAACTATGGAACTGGGTAAGGTTCAATCCAAAAGAGCCAAAATGGGAGTCTCCCTTAATTCTCACAACTGTTTGAACTTCACAGGCCTCTAGCATTTCTCCCTTTTCCATTTCAAAGGAAACAAAATGTTTCCATCCTTTGTGATTGGGAAACCTAATCCATATGTGGCGTTTAACTAAAACATTGATGTGTGTCCCACATTCCATTTCATGTGAATGCCTGTCATAGGAGTAAAACAAAAGGTTCTAAAAGATTTTGCTGTTCCTGTCAGTCTAATTACAGGGAAGTATTTCGTTAGAGTTCAGTGCGGGGAGTCACTTTTGCCTTGGTCTTTGAAGCTCCACAAACACGTTCACAAAATTACAAACCTTGCCCAAATAAGGATAGTGGTGTCTAGTGCCTAATAAGGCAACTAACTAAAATGCATTTAGGTAAAGTCACCATAGTGTTTATGCTCTTTATTGCCTGTCGAGTAACACTCATTTCTCTTTCTAATTTTCACAGCAAGAAAATAATCTTGAAATTTTTAAATCCCCGTAACTGTGATCAACATGCCCATTCAGATACCTCAAGTCCATTGTCTGTTGTTTTGAAGTTTTCTAAATAAGAATGCCACAGTGGCTGCTGGTGAGAAAAATAGCTAAATGAAATGTCTCCAGTTTTTCTCCATTTACTCATTCTCTTTTTCTCTCACCCAAGTCAGGTAGGGTGTAGAACTGAGCTTTTTAATCTTCTAAGAGATCTAAAAGAGTGATACATTTCGCTTGTATTGTTTTTTTAAGTAAGGGGCTCACATCTAATCAGAGAATGGAGGCCTAACAACACCTCCATGATTTCATTGTCCCTGATGGAAATCCATGGAGGAGAGAGTGTTAAATCCTATTTCCTTTCCTAACCAGAGCTTGGATCGTTAAGATTGCAAAATTCTGGTTAAATTACTATTCAGAGGCTGGACTGAATGAACAAATCAAATTAGTCCCATGAAAAAGAAGGATATACATTTTTTTTTGCTCACCATGATCTTTTGCTCACCTGCTCCTGACATCAAATTCAGGTATCTGCTGATTGAGGCCTGGCAATACGAAGAATATTTTTCTGGGGAATAGACAACTTCAGGGCTTTAACAAATATAGACTTTACTCACAAGTAGGTGCAGTTCCAAATTTCTTAGAGAATCTGGTTATCAAGATCCTGGACCAGAATCTTTTTAACCCTCATAAAAGGATTTTTTGAATAGGAATATCTCAGATTACAACTACCCAATAATGCAACCATCCTGGAATTACAACCAGTATGGTTGGATGCTTTATCTCAGGTTACAATTTCTCCATGTTTACAACTATTCCCAGGGAAACCACCTAGGTTGACTGATAAACCTATATTGATTGACTTTCCCAATGCATATGCCTGATCAGGCCTCAAATTCCCATAGTACAAATAAATAATGCCCTCCTCAGCCCTTCCAGAACTAGCCAGAGCTCAAACAATCAGCCAGAAGATTTTGTCATATTTGAACAGGTAAAGAAGTCACTGAACTGGGAAAATAATTTAACGTAGAAAACAGTTGGTAGACATTCCCTGCTCACAGTGAGGTTATAGTCTAAATGACATGGAAGTCTTGCTTTTAAAGAGACTCCTTCAGAGACTGGGAAATTTTAGTTTCTCTAGTTCAGTTCCCTACTTTTATGCAGGATCTGAATAAAAGACAAATGGTGCACACACTCTAAAAGCTCTCCAAGGACAGAGATTCCACCCTCAGCCTCACTAAACTTGCCACTCTCACAGCAACAAGTTCTTCTTTATAACTAACCTCAATCTCTCTTGCTGCACTTTAAAATGTTTCCTCTAGTCTATCTTCTGAAGTGGAAAATGGTTTCTCTCTTCATAATAACATTCATTAAAGTTTTTAACATAACTGAATATTTAACTCCCATGGGAATGAGAGTTTGTAAGATGCCACTTAACCTTCTTTATTTTTTACCACTATGCTTTAAGCTATCTAAAAGATCCTAAGCTCTTAAATCCATTTTTAAATCTTCCTTTCTGGAACATTTTCAATTTCTCTTTTAAAATATAGAATTGATCACGATACTCTAATCACAGTCTAATCCAACCTCAGTGTAGCAGGAGAGTTTCTTCCTAGCTTTCACGAGTCATATTTCTATCAACACATCCTACCATCATGACAACTTTTTTAACTATTGCTCTGACTTGATGACTCAGCTTGTGATCACCTCTAACCATAAACCTTGTTCCACTCCATCCTTAATCAGTCATTGACCATAATGGATCTCTGGGCAAATCCACTTTTTCCTGGTCCCTACTGAATTTTCCCCAGTTCTAAAACAATCCTGTCATTTCTGAAGGTCATTTTCAATTCTATTTTTGACTGCAGGTACGCCAGACTCCCTATCCAATCTGTCATCCACAAACTGACTGGGCATGTGCTCGAGTCCCTCACCCATGATATTAATGAATAAAACACCACCCTGGGGTTGCGCCCATGCCCAGTGCCAACTGAACGTTGAAAATATGGCCCTTACTGGTGTTTACAGACTAGTTTAGGTGGCTAATACTTAGGGAAACTGTAACTAGACTTTTTCATCCCACTCTAGGAATTAAAAATAGATAGGGCAACCTATTTCAAAGAGGGAATCTGCCCAAGTTATTGCACATATGTGCTCCTGGATTGGCCTGGGAAGGCAGCTGATTTTTTTTTAACAGCATCTGTTAAGCACTTACTATGTACCAGATGCTGTACTAATTGCTGGGGTAGATACAAGCAAATCAGGCTGGACACAGTTCATGTCCCACATGGGGCTCATAGTCAATCCCCATTTTACAGATGGGGTTACTGAGGCACAGAGAAGTTAATTGATTTGCCCAAGGTCCCACAGCAGACACGTGGCATAGCCAGGATTAAAACCCAGATCCTTCTAACTCCCAGGCTGAAGATCTATCTACCCTGTCCCTGAATGTATGCCCTTCCTCTGTTGCCAGGCTGTGTGAATTTTAGTGACTGTGGAAAGGCCACCCAGCTATCCATTAAGCTGGAGGAAAACAGTCTGAAATTTTGTATCAAACATGCACTGACTTAGAGGGTTCCCAGTGAAATTCAAAACAGGGACCAGTGATCTACAGCTCCACAGACAATGGTCCTTTCAGGAAGGACCCAAGCCCCACTGCTTAAAATTACACTTGTTCTGGATAAATTTGGGCCCAAACTGGATTTTCCTCCTGAAAACTTCTCTTCATAGACTATGCCTACCCCATGTACATGGGTCATTGTGTT
The DNA here is from genome assembly GCF_015852505.1 of Tachyglossus aculeatus. Taxonomy (NCBI): domain Eukaryota; kingdom Metazoa; phylum Chordata; class Mammalia; order Monotremata; family Tachyglossidae; genus Tachyglossus; species Tachyglossus aculeatus. The sequence continues at coordinate 52,677,758 of NC_052074.1, read as the reverse complement.
CCCCCATCCAAGGGAGCAATATGACAGACATAATGCTGGCCAGATCCTTTTCAGGATCCTCTTGGCCTCTTTACCTTCCCAGAGCTCACTTTTTTATGGTATTTGTTAAGCATTTACTATGTGCCAGGCACTATTCTAAGCTCCAGGGTAGATAAACAGTAATCAGGTTGGACACAGGCCATTGTTCCACGTGAGGCTCACAGTATTAATCCCCATTTTACAGAAGAGGTAACTAAGGCACAGAGAAGTTAAGTGACTTGCCGAAGGTCACACAGCAGATAAGGGGAAGAGCTGGGATTAGAACCCAGGTCCTTCTGATTCCCAGGCCCATGCTCTGCCACACTGCCTCTCATTGTGGGCAGGGAATGCATTTACCAACTGTGTTGTACTCGTTGCAGCTTAGTACAGTGCCCTGTATATGGTAAACTCTTGGTAAATACCAAGGATGATGATTATTACATACTTACTTTGGGGAGAACTGTTGGCCTTCTAGCTTGGTTCAGCAAGCAAACAATTGAGTTTTACATTTTGATGGGATCCCCAGCCCCTGATCTGCCAGAAATTCCAGCTCTTCCTCAGTCTTTCATCCTAAATATTCTCATTTCCGAACCATGAGCCCCATGCATTTGTGTTGGGCAGGAGACCCTGCCATCCGCCATCTGGCTTAACCCCTGAGTTGTGTCAGCTTCGGAAGCAATATTTCAGGGACTAGGAAGCCTGGAAGAAAAGGGGGATCAGTTTCTTTTCCCTTTCTATGAACAAGAGTGGGAGGGAATCCAGGGTTTGGCAGTGAGTAGGAGTTCAGTGCCAAACTGCCACCCTCATTTGCATACTGTAATATAAGATGTCGATTCATTGCCTATAATGGGCACACCAGGTGAGGGGTGAAGAAACTACAAATCACCCTTTCCCCGACCCTAAGAGCCAATTACAGCTCCTCCCCCAGGAAGGGGGTCAAATCTTCAGCTCAGTCCAACTGTTTCCCCTCTGCTCACCAAACTGACTGATAGCGGGTTGCCTCTCCTGGGCTGCAGAATCCCCCTTGGGGCCAGACGGTCCTGCCTCCAACCCAGACATAACAAAGAGATGTCAGCGGGACTCCTTGTCAATGTAGGCTCCAAGAGCCCCCGCTCCCAGATGCTCAGACCCTGTCTTTTGTACTGGAGGCAAGCTTCTCTTTTGCAGATTGGCTAAGTTAAACATTTGTTCATAAAATGTTATGCTATTAGAATGGAATAATTTTGCATTAATGTGATCGAAAAGTAATTGATTTTCTAAAAGGCTATTTGCTGAAGATTGGGTGTTCATCCTGCAGATGGGGATTTTAGTAATTGGGGTATATAGTAATACAGTATGCTTGGATTTAATTCCTCAGCAAATGAGGGCAATGAATGCATGCTCCTTCCATATAAATGAAAGTCCCAACCTTAGAATTGAAGGAACATTTCTGAAAACTCCATAAGAATCAAAACATGTCCCAGCAAAGGAACCAGACCTGAGGTAGTAATAATAATAATAATTATGGAATTTGTTAAGCGCTTACTATGTGCCAGGCACTGTACTAAGCACTGGGGTGGATACAAACAAACTGAGTTGGACACAGTCCCTGTCCCACATGGGGCTCACACTCTCGATCCCCATTTTACAGGTGAGGTGACTGAGGCCCAGAGAAATGAAGTGATTTGACTAAGGTCACACAGCAGACAAGTGGCAGACAAATGCTTTAAAGATATTGGGAAATTGGATGGCTTCATAGCTAGAATTTCAGAACCATTTTGAGGGAGGACTGACAGATTCTGGCACCTTTCTCCTTTTTCCATTCCTAACTGCATCTCTCCCTTTCCTACTTCAGTCTGTCTTCCGATCTCCACCTGATCCCTACATTTCTGCTGCTGTCCTCTATAAAATTGACTTCAAAATTGCACCTACAAATTCTGGAAGGGAAGGGATGACTTTCCAATTGTGTGAGTGTATGTGTGTGTGAAATATACAGTTTTGGAGAGCAAATCAATAATGACATTAGTCATTAAAGCATAATTAGATAGCAATTACCCTATTTGTATATCTATCCTTGCACATGTAATGCTCTTCATGTGTTATGGACAAAGGCTGTTATAATTGCTTTTCAGCCAAAGGACAATCTCTCTGAACTGAAGCCGGATAAAGTTAATTTCCACAGGAGATTGTACAGGCAGAGAACTACGCACTCTCTCATCTTGAACCCCCTACCCCAGACCTCCTGCCTCTATTCTCCTCTTCTTCATTTCTCTTTCTGTTCTCCCTTTCCCCTGCTCTCACTGTGACTCCTCTCTCTCCTGTGCCCCTCCTCTTCCCAGCCAATCATTGCCCGGAAGCTGCCAACGAGAGCATTCATAGATGTAGATGGGAGACAATTTCTATCAATCTACAAGCTCCTTGTGGGCAGGGACCCTGTCTACCAACTCTACTTCAGTGTACTTCCCCAAGCCCTCAATAAAGTGCTCTGTACATGGACAGCACTAAATTGATTGATTGATCTTTTCCATATAGAGATGTAGCTAGTGGCAAGGGAATAAGGGTGCAAAATGTGGAGATTCAAAATCAGATAATGGTGTGGACTTTTAAGAAGGTTTTTGCTGGTTGAGGAGTGGGTAGGGCCTAGCAGAATAACTATGACCTAAAGATCTAGGTGCTTCAGGTGAATGGGTTTTTGGTCTTGAAATACCCAGATAATTTACATTATGGCATATCATTGATCTCTGTTTCTACATAGGTTTGTTGGGGTAGACAAATCGAATGAGCAGTAGTATTTATTGAGCACTGTACTAAGTGCTTGGGCGAGTACAGTGCAATAGAGCTGGTAGATAGTTCCTGCCCTTGAGGAGCTTACAGTCTAGTTGGGGAGACAGAGACTAAAATGAATTACAAGCAGGGGAAGCTTGAGTATGTTGAGTATAAAGATATGTACATAAGTGCTGTAGAGGGAAAGAAATGAGGTCAGTACTTAAGTGGTTTTGTGTGTGTGCATGTTTAAAACTGGATTATCTGAGCTAAACAAAAATTCTGGTTTTCATGGAATATTTGTAAATTACACATTCAGCAGGTGGAATCTCCTTGTTTCCCCTGAGGGACATCTTGGACTGTAAAACTGCCAAATTGCTAAATTCCTGCATAAGACAAAATCTCTCAGTACACTAAGGCCTGTGTCTGTAACTGGAGAAAATAGGACTGGGGCAAAAAACAAGGGAATCAGTTGAATCTTGGCCTCTCACCTTTCCTCTAAATGGGGGAGAGTAGGACATGGGAAACACCTCAATAAAAACAAGGAGAAATGCAACCATTCTGTAGTCACCTATCCAATCTCATGGCGCTCAAGTACCACTTCAGCACTTCCATTCTCTTGTTGGCTTATGTACAATCTTCCATTCCCCATCAGTTAAGCATTAACTTAAGTACACAGTCTCTTTGTGCTTTCCCCATCTGTAATTTATTTACTACCTGTCTCCCTGACTAGACTATAAATGCCTACAAATGCCAGGGATCATGTCTACTATTGTGTTCTCCCAAGCACTTATAGCAATGCTCTGGACTCAGTGAGTACTATTGATTGATAATATGTGACAATGAGTGTTAGGGACTATCTTCTGAGTGTATGACCCTTTGTATGTAGGTGAGCATCTTGGGGAGGTGGGAGGAGGGAGAATAATATCTATAGGCAAAAAGGAAATAGGCCACTACTAATTAGATTTCAAGCCTCAGAAACAGGAAGGCTCACAAAGTGCTTTGAATTCTACTAAAATCTGCCCTTTCCTCTCCATCCAAACTGCCTCTACATTGATCCAAGCACTTATCCTATTCTAGGCTTGTCTCTCCCCACTTCAGTCTATACTTCATTCTGCTGCCCAGATCATATTTCTACAAAACCATTATGATGGGTTTGTAGAAACCATCAAGAACGTCCAGTGGTGGCCCATCCACTTTCACACTGAACAGATACCATTGTTAAAGCCATTACCATTGGCTTTCAAGCACGCAATCACCTTGCCCACTCCTATCTTACACCTCTCTGATTTCCTACTACAACCCAGCACACATATTTTTCTCTATTGCCAATCTACTCATTATACATCGGTCTCACATTTTGGCAACACTTCACCCCCATCTTGCCTCTGGTTGGAACTCCCTTCTGCTTCATATCCAACAGACCATCACTCTCCCCACCTTCAAAGCCTTATTGAAATCACAGCTCTTCCAAGAGACCTTCCCTAACTAAGCCCTCATTTCCCCTAATAAGAACAATAATTATGGTACTTGTTAAGCACTTACTATGTGCCAAGCACTGTTCTAAGTGCTGGGGGAGATGCAAGTTAATCAGCTTGGACACAGTTTCTGTCCCTCATGGCGTGGCTCAGTGGAAAGAGCACGGACTTTGGAGTCAGAGGTCATTGGCTCAAATCCCGGCTCTGCCACTTGTCAGCTGTGCGACTTTGGGCAACTCACTTCACTTCTCTGTGCCTCAAGTTACCTCATCTGGAAAATGGGGATTAAAACGGTGAGCCCCCTGTGGGGCAACCTGATCACCCTCGAACCTCCCCAGTGCTTAGAACAGTGCTTTGCACATAGTAAGCACTTAATACATGCCATTATTATTATTATTAATTCCCATCTTACAGATAACTGAGGCACAGAGAAGTGAAATGACTTGCCCAAGGTAGACATATGGTGGAGCTGGAATTAGAACATAGGTCCTGATTCCCAGGCCCGTGCTCTTTCCACTAAGCCAGACTGCTACTCCCTCTCCCTTCTGGTTGCCCTTGCAGTTGGAGTGCATCCTTTATTCACCTCATCTTCAACCCCACAACACTTACATACATATCTGTAATTTATTTTAATGTCTATCTCCCCCTCTAGGCTATAAACTCCTTGAGGTCAGGGAACATATCTCTGTTACATGGTACTCTCCCAAGCACTTAGAGTGCTCTGCACACTAAGTGCTCATTAAGGAACCATTTCCAATATAGTGTACACAGCTTGGAGGGAGAGAATGCAACTGTGAAGTCCTTTCTTGAGAATATTGAGACAGTCACAGGTGTTTATATGGTAAACTTCATCATCACCATGAGGACTTTCACTGTGAAAGAGCATTTGGTGAGTGCCTGTTTGTACATGGTTTCACACACTACAATGGGAAAGGCATTCCAGGAGCAGGACTTGTTAGGGGAGGAGCCTTGGATGTGGGATGGTCACTGTGCAGAAGGAATGAACCAGTTCATCGCAGGAAGGACAGGCCAATAGGAAGAGACAAGAAAGAGTGCACTGCCAGATAGCTTGATGGAAGGTTGAGGATGTCAGAAATGAAGGCCAGGGCCTGGGTCTAATTCTCACTCATGTATTTTTCCCCCCAATGGGGGTTTTGCACCTCATAGGCACTTAATAAATACCATGACTACAACTATTACTCCTATTGAGGTTCTGACTTTCTGCTCTGAAACAGAGTTAAAACCACGTAAATGCATAGACTTGTCATGGCACATTTTATATACAAAATACAACAAAGTAAAAGGCAGATTAAAGGCAATGACTATTTGTAAAATGCAGCCATGATTGACTTCTGCCAACAGAGCTATTGAGAACTATGGCAAATAAAGGGAAATGGTTCTGGACATATCTTTTCTGGGAAAAGGACTGGAAAGCCACATTTTGGGTAACTATACCAAGTGTCCATTTCATCAACTCTCTATAACCTCTGTCTGTCAGTTTGCTTCACTATTTCACTTTGTTCAAAGCAAGTTTTTTTTTTCAGCAGGGAGACGTGAGTTAACTCCTAAAGCAATTCAGTATAGACTGTACATACATCCTTGTCATATGAGGGAGACTATCTTGGATGTTATTAAAACTTTGAAAAGCCATTCCAACAAGAGAGCCGAATCTTACAGTAGAAGGTCATGAAGACACGACTGGGTCAGGAAGGAGGGCTGGCTATCTGCATTACAGGGTAATTTCCAGCCTGTCTGACTTAAGGTTTGACACCCACAAAGTGAAAATGACAAGTTTTCTGGCAGCTGAAGCATCTACTGTGCTCTGGGACCTTCTTCATGAAAATCTCTCAAGCATTTAATCAGAAAACCACAGACAAAATATCTTCAAAAAGAGACTTGTGATATTAATACCCACTTGGATTTCTAGAGGAACTTTCTTCCTAGGAACTCAAAGCACTTTCACATATCGTATCTTGTTTTATCCTTCAACAATTCTGTGACGTAGGGAAGTATTATCCTCTACCTCTTCCTCTGACCTTTCTGGATGATCCTTCTCAGTCTCTTTCATTGGGTCTTCTTTTTTCCCCTCAATCTACTGCTTCCCCGGCTTCAACTACAACCTTTAGGTGGATGACTCCCAAATCTCCCTCATTAACATTGACCTCGTTCTTCTGAATGTTTGCACCTCCTTCTGCTCCCAGGGCATCCCTACATGGATTTCCTGCCAGGACCTCAAACTCAGCATGTCCAAAACTGAAGTCCAAAATCCTCTCATCCACTTAACTTGCCCTTCACATGTGACAATACCACCTTCCTCATCTCCCAAGCTCTGTAACTTGGGCATTATCCTTAACTCATCCCTCACAGCTACGATATTCAATCTGTTGTCAAGTTCTTTGTCTATATCTACAGGATATAACTTTGTTTCTCTGCTAACTGCCACTGTGCTGATCGAAGTTTTGTCTACTGCATCAGTCTCCACGTTGACCACCCTGCCTCCAGTCTCTCCCTTCTCCAGTCCACACTTCATTCTTCTGCCCTTCATTATTTACCTAAAAAAGTCAATGAATTTTACTTATTGAGCCCTTACTGTGTGTAGAGCACTGTATTAAAAGCTTGGGAAAGTACAATAAAACAGAGTTGATAGATGTGGTCCCTGTCCACATTCCACCCGTCCCCCTACTCCTTACTCCATGGCTGTCCATCCATCTCCACATTAAGTTGAAATTCTTCACCATGGGCTTTTAAGGCACTCAGTCAGCTCTCTTCTCCCCTTTTTATCCTCAATCTTCTCTCACTACAACCCAGCCAGCATCCTTCATTCTTCTAATATTAACTTACTCCTTGTGCCTTGCACTCTTCTCTCACCTTGGACCCCTTCTTCATATTCTCCCTCCAGCCTGGAACTCCTTTCCCTTTCTCATCTAGCAGACCACTGGTCTCCCCATTTTCCAGGAGAACTTTCCTAATTAATCTCTCATTTCCCCACGCTACATCCTCCCTAAAATGCCACTTCAGCACTTCTGGATGCCTAAGTGCCTAGGTACTCCCCACCACCTCCCCACCCCACCCCAATGCACTTATGTACATATATTTACATGCTATTGCTTCTTCCAACCTGTAATTTATTTTAGTGTTTGTCTCCCCCTGCTAGATTGTAAGCTCCTTGAGGGACTGGATTGTATCTATTAATTTCATTATACACTCACAAGTGCTTTGTACCGTGCTCTGCACAGAGTTAGTGCTCAATAAATACCACTGATTGATTAATGCGTATTTTATAGATGGGGAAAGTGAGGGCCTGAGAGAGACAAAGTTCCTTGCTCAAGTTCATACGCACAGTGAGTTCACAGTTGGCACTATACTCAATGCTTACTGACCCTCTGTTTTTGTCTCTATCCCATGCTGCTTCCCAGCTTTCAACTCACCTCTTCCTCTTGTCAATCAATCAATAGTATTTATTGCATGCTTATTGTGTGCAGAGCATTGTACTAAGCACTTAGGAGACTACAATACAACAGAGTTGGTAGACAAGTTCCCTGCCCAAAGCAAATTTACAGGCTGTATGTATGTATTTAAACATATTGTTGATAACAAGAGAACATTTAGGATAGGGAAAAGGAGAAAAAGGGGCCAGGAATGCCTGAAAAATAGCTTTATCAAGTTTTCCTAAAATCCTCTTTACCTCCGACAGATGTGCCATTCACCATCTCCACACTAGCTAGGAAGATTATTTGAGAATAGGTATTATTATATATGCAACTTAAGTATCCAATCAATCATTTTATTGATCCTCAGTACATTTTGCATTGACTGGGGAGATTCACTGTTAGGGAGGTTATTATAGATTTGTGAGGTTCAGAGTTAGGACCTTCATCTTGGTAACTTTAAAGATTTGTCCTCTTTTAATGGATCCCGGAAAGGCAAAATTGCTGAAATGGCAGCAACCCAACCTCCCAACCTCCTAGACCCAGGAGCACTTGGTTATTGTTTCCACAGCCAGTTAACCTGTGGCAACAGTTAGCATTCCCACATGAACCCTACCATTCTAGCAGCAGGGGGCCAGTTTGAGAGGCTCCGCCAACTAGCAACCCTTCCAGAGGTATTCCTTGCCATTAGGTTATGGAAATTTGGCCTTCATAGTGGCCAGGAGAGCATTTGAGATTGTCAATCCCCAAATTCAACCCTGAAGGAGGAGAGGAGACTTCTGAGTGAAAGGAAAAGTATCAGGGAAGTTAGTTTGGAAAATGAACTTGCTGAAGTAGTTTTAGTTCTGTCCCTATGAGTTTAGACTTTAACCACACTTAATTTAAAAAGAAAAGACCCTGTCGACCCTCCCAAGGGGACAGCAAACTGCGAACTGGATAATTTGTCACCCATTGCAGGGCTGTCTAAAGAGATTAAAAAATAAGTCTAAGAGCCATCGGGACACCTAGCATTGAAGGCCAGACCCTAATAATAGCATAGAAAAGTAGCAAATAGACTGTGCTCCAAATACCCCAGAAACAAGATGAGAAGAGCAGCATCTTATATGAATACACTGGCCTGGCTACTCGAGGAAAGAGCCAAACTAAACCTTTGTGCCTGAAAAGCTTGTGGGTTTGGTTTCTTCTGCTGGAAGTGATTCCCATAGACTCAGCTAAAATTAGTGATGGAAAAAAATTAATTAAATTAATTGAAATGAACAAATGTTTACATTTCCTAGGAAATGGAATGCCTAAGTACACTCAGATGACACTCTATTCCTTTAGCAAATAGCAGAGAAACAGACTTTTTTTTTTGAGAAGGGCACGTAGACGGGTCACATGATTGAGAACAGTATGTACTAAAACACATTTTCCCAAGGGAATTAACTGGGCTTTTTGATCACTTAGACCTTATCCCAAATTACAATCAGAATTCGTCTGTGTTTGCAAATGGCAGTTTTCACCCAAACAACAATAAAGAAAAAGGCTATGTGGATTCATTATTTGTTTACTCCACATGCAAATCATTTTTGCAAATGCTGGTTAAAGATTGGTCACAGATACTATGAAATCTGATTATTGTCAAATGAAGACATATTTGATGTTTCCCTGGTAGCCCTCTGCCTGCAATATAAACCACTCTATTAAATCAATTTTAAAATCTATTAAAAAAATAAACATCACTATTAAATATGCAATGAATTTCAATTAATCACAGAAATCACATATTTCTGAACATTGCTACATTTTTTCAAAGCCAAAGGATATCTGAAAACCAATAATGTTCTAGGCTGTAGACTAAGCTCCTTGTGAGCAGAGAATGTGTCTAACAATTCTTATCCTCTCCCAAATGCTCAATACCATTCATTGATTCAATATTCAAAAACAGATCACAGAGAAAGTCAGTATAAGGGATAAATGAAAACTTTCCTGAACTTGATTTTTTTGGTGAAGACATGTGGAGACAGAGTCCTTGCGTCAAGTACAAATTTCTTTTCCACCTATCTAATGTCTTTTTCTCTTCTCTGAAAGAAGGGAGTTTTACTGAGCAGAGTTTTTTTGAACATTGACACCTGATAAGAAGGTTAGACAGATGTGCAATAACTCCAATAGAGCTACCCAGTCCCAGCTCCTTTCTCTAATAATTCATTATCATTGAATTGTTTGAATTCACTTCTCAATTAGATACTAAAACACTATAGGAGTCCCCTTTGATTTAGGCTAATCCTACTGGTCAATTATTGATTTGTTTTAATAATAACAATTGCGATATTTGTTAAGGGCTTACTGTGCGTCAGGTACTGTACTAAGTGCTGGGTGGATATAAGCAAATTGGGTTGGACAGAGTCCCTGTCCCATGTGGGGCTCATAGCCTCAATCCCCATTTTACAGATGAGGAAACTGAGGCACAGAGAAGTGAGGTGACTTGCCCAAGGTCATACAGCAGGCAAGTGGCAGAGCCAGGATAAAAAGCCATGTTCTTGACTCCTACACCATGATGCATCTGTCCATAATACTGTAGACTACGATATCCCTATAGTCGGAGATTGCCAAGGTAGCATCCACCCCCTTAGTCATTAGGGCAGTCAATACTACTACTAATAATAATGATGGCATTTATTAAGCACTTACTATGTGCAAAGCACTGTTCTACGCGCTGTTGGGGACACATGATGGGAACTTTGGTGAGCCCAGAAAGAAGCAGCCTGGAACTCCATCACCATTCACGTCTGACAGGAGGTCACTCACAACCTTCAAAGCCTTATTAAACTTACATTTCTTCCAAGAAACCTTCCCTGACAAAGTGCTCATTTTCTCTACTCACTCATTCTTCTGTGCTGCCCTTGCACTTGGATCTGTACCTTTAATCACCCCACTCTCGGCCCCATGGCACTTCTGTACATTTCATAATTTATTTTAATACCTGTCTTCCTCTCTAGATTGTAAGCTCCCTTTGGGCAGAAGAGAATGTGTCTGCCAACTGTTACATTGTACTCTTTCAAGCACTTAGTACAGTGCTCTGCACATAGTACGTTCTCAATAAATACTACTGACTGATCACATCCTGTCTGGATTACTGTGATTCCCAACCTCAAGTCTATCTCCCTTCCACAGTTCATTGAATACATAGCTGGATGAATTACCTTTTCAATGTCATTCAGAATATACTCTCCAAGGCTCTCCAATCAACCAATTGATAGTATTTAAGCTTTCTGTGGTCAGGGATCGCATTTACCGACTCTGTTGCATTGTACTCTTCCAAGTGCTTAGACGATGCTCGGCACTCAGTAAGTGCTCAATATATACCACTGATTGATTGTTTGAGCAACTGCTGGGTGCAAAGCATAATACTAAGCACTTGGGAGAGCAAAAACAGAGTGAGTAGATATGCCCTCAAAGGGTTTACAGTCTAGCAAGGGAGAACACACTGTATTACAGATAGAAGGGAGGGAAAGGGGACTGGTACCTGAGAATTAGGTATGTAAAACAATACCAAGTGCTACAGGAACTTGAGGATGCTTATCAAACGTAAATCCTTGGGGTGCAAAGACTGAAATGACAGTTGGGGGATATGAACTGGGGAGATTAGAAATTAATCAGCGGAGCCCTACTGGAGGAGAAGCGATTTCAGAGACGATCTTTCTCGCTCTCACGGCTTCAACTATAATCTCTACGCTGATGACATCCAAATCTACATCTCTGCCCCTGCTCTCTTCCCCTCCCTCCAGGCTCGCATCTTCTCCTGCCTTCAGGACATCTCCATCTGGATGTCTGCCCGCCACCTAAAACTCAACATGTCCAAGACTGAACTCCTTGTCTTCCCTCCCAAACCCTGCCCTCTCCCTGACTTTCCCATCACTGTTGAAGGCACTACCATCCTTCCCGTCTCACAAGCCCGCAACCTTAGTGTCATCCTCGACTCTGCTCTCTCATTCACCCCTCACATCCAAGCGGTCACCAAAACCTGCCGGTCTCAGCTCCGCAACATTGCCAAGATCCGCCCTTTCCTCTCCATCCACACCGCTACCCTGCTCGTTCAAGCTCTCATCCTATCCTGTCTGGACTACTGCATCAGCCTCCTCTCTGATCTCCCATCCTCATGTCTCTCCCCACTTCAATCCATACTTCATGCCACTGCCCAGATTGTCTTTGTCCAGAAACGCTCTGGGCATGTTACTCCCCTTCTCAAAAATCTCCAGTGGCTACCAATCAATCTGCGCATCAGGCAGAAACTCCTCAGCCTCGGCTTCAAGGCTGTCCATCACCTCGCCCCCTCCTACCTCACCTCCCTTCTCTCCTACAGCCTAGCCCGCACCCTCCATTCTTCTACCACTAATCTCCTCACCGTTCCTCGTTCTCGCCTGTCCCACCATCGACCCCCAGCCCACATCATCCCCCTGGCCTGGAATGCCCTCCCTCTGCCCATCCCCCAAGCTAGCTCTCTTCCTCCCTTCAAGGACCTACTGAGAGCTCACCTCCTCCAGGAGGCCTTCCCAGACTGAGCCCCCTCCTTCCTCTCCCCCTCGTCCCCCTCTCCATTCCCCCGTCTTACCTCCTTCCCTTACCCACAGCACCTGTATATATGTACATATGTTTGTACTTATTTATTACTCTATTTATTTATTTATTTATTCATTTTACTTGTACATATCTATTCTATTTATTTTATTTTGTTAATATGTTAGGTTTTGTTCTCTGTCTCCCCCTTCTAGACTGTGAGCCCACTGTTGGGTAGGGTCTGTCTCTATATGTTGCCAACTTGTACTTCCCAAGCGCTTAGTACAGTGCTCTGCACACAGTAAGCGCTCAATAAATACTATTGATTGATTGATTGATTCTCCCATGCAGCTTGGGTCACAGTCTTCACACCTCCCAAGATAGCCTTTTAATACCACCTTTCTCATGACAGTCCAAGTTCTGACCCACTGTCTGTTCCTTTCTTTCCACTGGGAACACCCTCCCCTTTCAAGTTCCCCAAGGTATTATTCTGAACCACCTTCAAAGCTCTCATAAAAATTTGTCTCTACCAAGAGGCAATCCCAACTAATCCCCTACCTTTATGATCATTGCCACCCCATAAGCCATCTAATTACTTAATGTGTAGAGCTGTTTATTTGTTTTCATTTTAAGTGGATTATTTGTGTTTTTTATTACATATATCTATTTTCCCTTTTGGTTGTTGTGCATTTAGGTATTTGTGCCTGCAGTACTGTTTAGTTGTATCCACTAAAAAGAGAAACACAGTCCTTCCCTTCAAAGACTTTATAATCTAATCAGTAAGAAAGGCAGCTGCAAACGATGCATATAGCTTGTCCTAGTGGGCAGTCCTCTCAGAATGCCAAGCACTTAGTACAGTGCTCTGCACACAGTAAGTGCTCAATAAATACGACAATGAACGAATGCATGAAATCCTTTCTCTCTGAAATCCTCTCTGCACAAAGCAGGCAAAAATACATTCTGTAAATGAAGATGGTGATTCTGATCCTTTACCTGAAGGACTTGTAGTCCCATAACAAAATATGAAATAATTAGAGGGTGTATTCTGTATATATTTAATTGGCACCTATAATGGCATTGAAAATTGATGCTTTTAATACCACGTAAATTCTGGGAATAAAGGGAAGACAAAGTAGTACGATTACAGTACAACTCATTAAAACCATGAGGGTTGTAAGGTTGCTTTGAGGCTTTAAGGTATTCCATATTAATAATGGTCTGTCGTATATCTCTGGTTAATCCACTGGTTAATTCATTTGGAATCTGGTATTATTTGTTCGATCCCATCAATGGTGGGCAAGTTAAGGGAGAATTCCCTATTCCCCATGGGTTCACTCACACCTCAGGGGTCAACTGTGAACATTAATTATTTCAAGATCATCTATGGAGATATGAGTTAGTATTGATATAACAACAACAGTCTGCAACATTTCCTTTAAATCTGCTGCACTGCAAAAACGGCTGCAATAATATCAGTGGAACTATAGCGATGGTGTCAGGACTAAAGTCAAGGAAGTAGCTTAGTAGTCAAATCCCAGGAGGGATGAGTCAGCCCATATGTCCTTCCAAGGAAGATAAACCACGTACCCCGCACTTTCCTTTATGCTGAGAGAGTTAAGGTTTTGTTCAAAAAAGCCTCTTGTACAAAAGGCCCGTTTTGCCTGCTGAGGATTAAAGATTCCATGATGTTTTTCTAAGAGCAGGGGATTGTCCTTGGGTCCTTGACCTACGCTTTAGAAGTTACAGACAAAGAACTCAACAACCCAGTTGCAAACACAAAATCCTTCTGGTAGACAATTCTGAGTCCCCACATCATTGGAACCCTTTGCCTTAAATGCACCTCGATACTGTCTGAAAGGTTGAAGGTGCAAAGGAAACAGGGAAGCAGTAGGCTTCCTTTATTGGATTAATAATCTTAGTTAAGATCTTAGGCACTAGAAAGAGTAAATGTGATGTTTGAAATCTTGAGGGAGATCAACGAAATGAAGGGTATTTAAAGATAATCAGCCTTCCTAAATGAACACCTCAAATGAAGGCGTAACTGCGGCTGGGGAACGTAGGGAGCTTTAACAGCTGCCACTGAAACATTTGGAGAAAACATCATAATTTAAAGGGTAAAGGAATAGCCTTGGAGGAAACTTTCCAGAATTTATCGGTTTAAAGATGGCAGTGCTGCCCATATTTAAAATAAGTTTATCTCTGAGAACATTGGTTGAAACTGAAATAAGAAATGATTCAAGTGGCCTATAGAACACGGTTATTCAAATAAAGACAAGGTGTTATTCAGGAATCAATTAGATGTGGCCCTGGAGAAACTGAATTTTAAGAGGAAACAGTCTCAGGGCACTGAAACCTTTTCTTTTTGTTTCCTAGTATTTCATCCTAAGTGGTCATAGGAGAGGCTACAACTGAAATCATTCACAGGTTTCATGGACAGCTGTCTAAATAAATTAAGAGAAAAATCATATTTCTTAGAAATTCAGAGCCTTTCTTTGGGTCTTGAAGGAACAGTGCATTTATTCCAAACACATTTTATATTCCCACAGCTAAAAATTCACCATAAACTGAACTTTGTGGCTCTTATTAATACCCCTTATATTATCTATGAGATTAATGTAGCAAGAATGCAGGTAGCTATGACAGACTCCCAAGTAAGAACATCCCTAGGCCAGATCCCTCTTGCTTTCTCTCCCACTGCTCTCCCGGGGGCTCTCACCATCACTATCCTAAGTGCCCCTGGCTCCACCCCTACCCTACACCATTTGATGGAGGCATTTAGGGTAGGCAACTTGGAAGGCCAGACCTGAATTTGGATTTTAGAGAATGATTGCTTGCCATGGACCATGGCAAGGCACTCTCACCTGGTTTGCCGAGTGGGTAACGTGCTCTTTCTTCTCCAGTCATGGGCAATGCATCAGGTATTCTCAGTGGAATCTATACCTCTGGAGTGGAGAGTGGCCCTTGGAGAACAGCAAGCAGGGAGAGTGCTGGAAAATCATGCTGGTTAGCTCACTGTGGAACCCTAAAG
Organism: Tachyglossus aculeatus; assembly: GCF_015852505.1. NCBI lineage: Eukaryota > Metazoa > Chordata > Mammalia > Monotremata > Tachyglossidae > Tachyglossus > Tachyglossus aculeatus. The sequence goes on along the minus strand of NC_052074.1, from coordinate 52,662,528 downwards.
GGAAAGCAATATGAGGAGCAACTTTTAGGAAGTTCTGAGATTATTGCTAGGGAACTTGTTTTTTATGAGAGAGAGAGAGAGAGAGAGAGAGAAACATCATGTTGGGTGGCAAAGCAATTCCAAACGAACAATGTGTTCAATGATCTCCTCAGCAGTCAATTGTAGAACAATTACAACCTTCCTTGGAGATTCCCAATTCCTTCTTCAGCTCAGCAGCAAAACCCAAACTGGAGAGCCCCAAAGTGAACAATCGAAAATATTGGCTTGATAATTTACTGCAATCATCTACAAGCTCTTCTCATCTCTGCTAGTCTAGCTACACTTCTATTCTTAGCTGAAGGAATGCCTGGCCAGCTAATTCTGAGGATGCAAAAGGCCTTTTCTTTTTCTCTTCCAAAGGTTATTGCATTTAACAGATTAATAGTTAGATGCTGAGAGATGAGTTTTCACGACGGCAGCTTTTGAGGATTTAGACAGGTAAAGCATGTTCTCGTAAATATGATGCTTTGAAATTTTATTGACATTTAGCACTTTTCATAAATGTGCTTCAGGCTTCTGGAATTTGATAGCTCAGATGGGAAGTTTACGACCCAAGTGGATTATACAAATAAAATTAAGAGGAAATAGTAACTGGATCAGAGCTAGAGTAGCACTTAAAAAAAAGTAATATGTATGTTTATTTTATTTTCCCTAGCAATTGGCCCACCCTTGTAAACAGCCATCTGCCCACTTGCTTGCACGATTAAGGAAAGGCATACTAGGGCTTAATGGTGGTTCTAAAGGACTCTGGAAGATGGATTCTTTAGGCCTTTTCTTTCTTCAGTCCCTACCAGAAATTTGGACATTGTTGAAAGAACTTTTCATTCATATACATATCATTTATGCTGATTTAATTTGCTGTATTTAATTGCTAATGGACAGCCTGAACACAGGGCAGGCTGGTAAAATTCCTGTTGCCTGTTTGTAAGTCTACTTATGTTTTGAAAGATATATCCTTTCTGGAAATGAAGTCATTTGAACTGCGAATCTGAATCACATTAAAAATTTCAGGGATTGTTCACAAAACCAAGCTTGGCCTGCTAAAAGAACTTGCTCTACAAAACCTTATTTGAGTCATAGCCTACATGGCTGGATATAAATCACCTCCAATTTAAAGTTGTGGGCCATTAGGAAGCAAGGAGGAGGTGACAAATGATCTAATTAGTTAATGATCTTAGGACAGGAAACATACACATCTCACTGCTTTTCTTATTCACCAATTCCCATTTCTAAGGTCCAGCTACCCCAGTGTATGATGTACAGAATGATGTATGATCTATAATCTGTTTGGGGACATGTTTCTTTGCCTCCTGAACTGAATAACACCTTAGGGTGGAAATAGGAAAAACTTTAGAAAAGGAAGAATATTTCAACACTAGGATAGGCAACAGAGAACAGTTATGGAATCTCTGTCTAGAGAGATACCTGTTTGTCAGGAATGCATGGAGAAGCTGCATGGTCTGGTGGAAAGAACACGGGCCTATGAGTCATAGGACCTGGGTTCTAATCTTAGGTTTACCATTTGCTAGCTGTGTGAGCTTGGGCAAATCACTAAACTTCTCTGTTCCTCAGTTCCCTCATCTGTAAAATGGGGATTCGGTACCTGTTCTCCCTCCCCCTTAGACTGTGAATGCCACGTGGAACAGGGACTGTATCAACATGATTACACTGTACTTACTTTGGTGTATTAACACAGTGCTTGGCACATAATAAGCACGTAATAAATGCCATAACTATTATTAATTTTTAGGTTGTCCTGCCTAAAGACACAGAGGATGGAAGTGGCTTCTCAAAATGCCTTTCTAACCCGGGATTCCCTAAAAATGAGTTTCTGCAGTATGCCAGGGGATGGTTGGCTGACATTGTAGCTTCACAGAAATCAACAACTCTGCTACTTTATTTAAGGTGAATTTCAGATGTCCGTGTTGTAAAAGGGATATATAAAAAGTGCCAAAGGACATTTATTAAAAGTTACCTTGGATATTTCCTGGGAATCTTAAAGGAATGTGAAATAAATTGTGAAGTACCGTGATATTCTGCCACATCATGTGTGTTTTATGAGGAGAAAAGAATTCAGGATAAGTATGTCCTGCAGGGCATGAATTATTTTTCCTAATTAAAGATTCTAAGTTGAGACAAGCAAAATATGAGGCAAGCTTTACGGTTGCTAAATGGAGGTTATAAAAAGTTTCATGAAGACAATGCAGGGGTTCCAAGATAAGAAAGAGATAAATTAAGAAGTTATATTACTGTTGGTTGTCAAACCAGTCATGAATATGAGAAATCTATGCTCTTGAGAACATGCAATTTTCCCTGACCTAAGTCCATTTACGGAGAGAAAAGGAATCAACAAGTCAGTACATCTGGCTAGGTACTGGACAGAAAATGTATGGCATTTTGTAAAGGGGAGTTTTCTCATTTGGAAAAAGAACTTATTCATTCCATTGAGACATTCCAATCAGAACTTTCCCTCCTCCTTCAGCTTTTCATTCACTTGAGTCATCCACTTTGTAAGGATGGACAGCAGGGGAATTCCAGAACCTGATCAGAGGAACTGGATTTACATAGAAATGATTCTCAATTGGCCCTCCTGCCTCTCAGCTGAATCTCAGTACTATGGCAATTATGGAGACACCACTAAGAAGCATACTGTAGGGGGAAAAAATGCCATCAGCCCTCAGGCAGAGAAGAAAAGTACAATTATTGTATACAAAGCCTGCAGAATCAGAAACCTCAGTAGGACACATACGTAGCCCCATGGCTCAGAGTGATGATCAGTGACTTGCTGTTTTCCCTATCTCTTCAAAGCCTGGCACTCAAGTCCAGTCTTTAGTATGTGTCTAAGCTGCACAAGGAGTAAATGGAACTCCACCAAAAAGAGGAAAAACTAGTCAATTGATAAAACACAGACTGGTTGCTGACGGCATAAGGAGCCTCAAAATGTAATGCCAGCTGCCAACTGAGGAAACAAAATTCCCATCAGAATGACCTGGTTCAGCAGTTAAATTCCAGGAATTTGATTCTGGGTATTTGCTGATTCAAAACTAAGGGAAAAGTACATTTCCTCACAAAGATGCCTCACTTGCTTGGCATAATTTTTTTTTTAACAAATGGAAGGACTACTACATGAGGTCATATAAAATTTATATCTAGCAATTAGGGAAGATAGGAAAAAAAGAAAAGAAAAATGGAAGAAGGAAGAGAAAGACAAGAGGGCACTTGAGACAGCATCTCTCACTTCTATTGCAGTCTCTCGTGTGCTGCAGGCAGTACACACTCAGTGCATTAACAACCACCTCTTTCTTCTGCCCCTTTAACAGAAGAAACTGCCCTTCCTGGCATGAGCCCTTCTGCTGCCTTATAATGTTCTGATCCTTCCATTCTTCTTAACTCGGTGTTTCCCTCTATCACTGCTTAAAATTATGTAGTACAACAAAATCTTTTATTCCCTCCTCAAAAATTGCAGTGGGGAAATTATGCAGCAGCGGCACTTGTGAGACTAAATACAGTATGGTGACCTGGAGAACTTAATAAACTTAATACCTGTGTTTAGAATGACAATACATAAAATCTGGAGATGTATCAGTGATGGCTTAGAGGGGAATGGCTGTCTTCCTCTCTAGGCTGTTCCCCCCCCTAGACTGTACGCTTGTTGTGAGCAGAGAACCTATCAACGATATTGTACACTCCCAAGTTCTTAGTACAGTGCTCTGCACATAGTAAGTGCTCAAAAAATACCACTAATTAATTGATCACTACAGCTGGAAATGCCCCGGAGCTAATGCCACACTTGGTATCTCTGGTGCGGAAAGCTGACGGGTAGCTTTTTGGCTTTAGGGAGGAACTTGGAGCTGAATTGACAGAGAACTGCAAGAGGTAACATGCCTCACTGCTGTTGGGAATCAGAGGCAGGGCCAGATCTCAGGAATTATCTGGCCATCCAGATTCCACTGGGACGCCAAAACATTTTTCTGCCCCTTTCTGCTGGAAGCAGCCATGACAGCACATAACTTGAGCGTGAGTTGTGGAGGTCTGTTAAAAGTAACAATAATAATTGAGTCCTCGGTTTAAAGACAAATACTGGGTTGACAAATAGGGAAGAAGAGAGCTGGAGTTATGGGTGGAGGGGGTCAAGTGTGGGATATTTGAGAATCAAGGAGAGAATAGTGGAGGAGAAGGGATGAGAGGAGCACAGTGGGGCGTGATCTCCTTCCTAACTTCCTGTAACGGTTCGGGGCATCACGTTAGGTTGGTTATGAACAGATAAGAAGTGGTGTGGCTTAGTGGAAAGAGCACGGACTTGGGAGTCAGAGGTCATGAGCTCTAATTCCGGCTCCACCACTTGTCTGCTGTGTGATCTTGGGCAAGTCACTTAACTTCTCTGTGCTTCAGTTACCTCATCTGTAAAATGGGGATTAAGACTGTGAGCCCCATGTGGGACAACCTGATTACCTTGTATCTACCCCAGCCGTTAGAACAGTGCTTGGCTCATAGTAAGCGCTTAACAAATACCACAATTATTATTACTGTTATTGTACCTAACTAATTTTGTTTACATCTATGGGAAAATGTATCCTACAATGCAATGGTTCACTCTATGCTCCTATTTTTGAGTTCCATAGGGCTAACAGCTATGCAGGAGGCAAGAACCAAGACATATTAATATAAAAGACATGCAGAAAAAGTTGACATTGACTCTTCTGGCTTGGAATTTGAATGCTATACTTAGGAAAATTGTACTCAATTTCACTGAGTTAGGCCTCTTGAATGCATTTTTCACACCAATTATTTCAGTCCAATATTATCTATTTTTTCCCCCAAATTAAACCTAGCATCCACATTTCTATGGGTCCAGGATGCTTTGTTCAGCCTACTCAATATGCAGAATTATCAGCTGGGCTTTGTGACATTCTTTATTGCATTAAGAACCTTTGATGTGCAGGCAGCGTGCTCCCACAAGGAAGATCAAGGTCAGCAGAAAGGGACGAGAGTAAAATACTCATGTTTCATTTTTCTATTTTATTTTTGTCGTGGTTTAAAGCCTCACATTTTCACTGAAAATAAATGGTTTGGTTTTCCATTTTATCAAAAGATAACAATCAGTGACCTCTAGAGATGTGTGTAGAGTTTTTCCGTATTCTATTAAAAACATTATCTGATAAGACACCTCTAGCTGCTTGTTGCTTTTCCAGTCATCTGCTGGGTGGTAAGTAGGAACCACTACAAAGGGAAGTCATGACACAGAAGGAAACTTGGCAAAAAAGTTGCTTGAATTTCAGAAATTAAACCACAGAATGTATCTGGCTATCAGGTCAGACATGATCAACACCTGACATTTAAGTGATTTCTCATCTAAAGAGACTCTGGAAGCTACCGTGGCACTAGTTCCAAGAACTCACTGCAGTTGTAGCCCCCAAGATACAGTCCCTCAAAGCAGTCCATATATTCCCTTTATTAAAACCTTCTAGTTCAGCTCCAAAGTACCAATCAGCTTACCTTCTATTCCACCTAATAATGCTTTGGCTTGCAACGAGAAAATGAAAATTGAGAACAGAGCTACAAATCAGGGAAAGTGTGTGTATACTCCTTGAAAGGCATTTTCTCCAGAAAAACTGCAATAAATACAAAAGGTCCTGTGAAATATACTACCATTAAAGTAAAAAATGGCTCTTTCTTGAGGGGCTAAATACGCACTTTAGAACTGCACACTATTCAATGGGGTCTTGACGTGTGACGGAGCAAGAGTGTGAATAGGTCATTAAAAGTGTACTTTAGAAGAAAAAACGTATTCTGGGGAGGATCTGGGATAAATGGACTCGATGTGCTTTCATTCATGAGGCTTTTGCTCATGAGTTTAACAAAGCCAACAGCCGAAAGTTACAAGATTGCCCAAGGCTCAAGAGGAGTCTAACTGCCAGCAACAGGTCAGGGTGATTTTTTTGTGAGTTGCTATTGGCTAGTGACTTGATGAGCCTCTCCATTAGAAAACAGAAATAATGGAACATCCGTCTCCTTCGTATCTTTCTGGTCTCCTTAAATGAGCAAAATAACAATTGTCACCTATCTAAAAAAACTTAATGATGTATCAAAAAGTCAAGAGAACCAAGACTATTTGGAGACACTTACAACATCTGGAAAATCAAATACACCACTAATCAGAATTTTACTGTTGAACAGTCGTATTAATGAAAATTTTCATTAATTGTATAACTTGAGAACCAAGAACTGTCAAAGCTCTGAGGTGGCAATCAATGTACAACTTTACTATTGAAAGCAGAAAACCCAGTTGCTTTTCTAGGCCCATACATCATTCTTGAAAGGGAGAACTGTCTATTCCATTATAACTACAAAAAGGTCTATCTAAAGTGAACCTCCCATTTATGGAGCTTCACTACACAAAAAATATAATAGCAATGTCCTATGAAGCTATGAAAATGAGGAATTTTCAGCAAGGTGAGTGTAAAATTGCTTAAACTATTTTATTATAGACAGTTTAAACCAATATGTAGCTTTTTATGTTTTCATCTAGAAAGAAACATTGGGCATAATAGAAGGAACACCCACAATTATCATGATAGATGTCAAGGAGGGCTACCAACACACAACAAGCCGGTCAACCGTCCCACTGAAGACCTCGTCATTCTTGTGCTCTCACCAGATTACTCCTCTGCTGTTTATTTTCATTCATTCCAATGCTCTGTTAAATGTTACATTTTAGCTAATTTATGTTATTTTGTCTTCCTCAAATCAGGAAGGCAAAAATTTACACTGGATAGGAAAAGTACTGCCTTTCACTTCTTCTGTTTGGGGCCCAGTACTCTCCACACAATAGGACATATTACACTTAATAAATACCTTCAAAAATAAATAGATCTCAAATGTCTTCAGTAGCCAGTAATTACAGAAACCTCCAGACTATGACAGAAAAGGCCATTACATGTCAGAGTTTCACAGGTAAACATGAGCTCTGGATATATGCCCAGTTTGCTCCCTACTTTTTGATGTCTGGTCATGGTCACAGTGAATTCATTGTTTAGGATGACGGTGCATTGATTTGAAGTGAAAGAAATGCACAGAGTCAGCACTTTTAACCTTAAATATCACTTTCAATGATGTCTGAAATTAGTAATTTTCAGTGCAGTATAAAAGTAAAACTTGTTTGGTTGAGGGTCATTTACACAGTTCAGGTTCTATAATTAGATTGGCTTTTAACATTTGCTCTAAAGTTTTTCCATTTCTTCATAGACGACCTATGTTTTCACAGACTGTACAATATGTAAATCTCTGCAAGCATCAGACAAGAGGTTCTAGACATCACAAATAAAACTACTAACTGCCCTTTTGAGTGCTACAAGAGACATTATTTCATCATAATTAAAATCAGAATTAATGGTTTGGGGATTGAACACTGTAATTTATAATTCAATCAATTGTTCAAAATGTTTTCTTTTTGATGGACAGACGTTTACCAAGAGTTATGATGTTAAAAAATCTCAAGGGTTTTGTGTTTTTCCTAAAGTTCTTAAAGTGACTAATGTTTGAGAGTACTAGCTTTTATGAAATTTCTCCAACTGTGCTTCAGTTAGAGCAGCCAAAGATGTCCTTATGTGGAAATAACAACGGAGTAAATAATTGCATTTATTGAGCACTTACTGTGTGCAAAGCACTGTGCTAAATGCTTGGGAGAGTACAATATAACAAAATTGGTAAACATTTCCACATTGCAAAGGAAGATTTGTACTTCCTTCTTCAATTTTCATGTCTTAAGAAAATGGTAATAGAATTGAAAGACAAAATACAGTCTTGTAAGCTTGTTATGGGCAGGGTCCTTATCTGTTAATTCTGTGGTACTGTACTCTGCCAAGTGCTTAATACCGTGCTCTGCGCATAGTAAGCGCTCAATAAATACTATTGATTGATTGAAAAAAGTGCCTGTACGTACGTGAATTGTGCCAGACACCCAAAATCATAAATCCAGAAAGCACCTGGAGAGGCACAATTAGACCTTAGCCAGTTCACATAAAAGACACCATTGTATGCTTAAAGACCTTCAGAAAAGGTGATTCCATAATATCCTTTGGTAATCCAATCCATCACTTAATCATTACTGTCAAGAAATACTTCTCTTTTGCTTCAATTTCCTTTTATTCTATTCTCAGCAGAGATAGAGAAAAGATGATCTTGAATTAAAAAAAAACTTTCATAACATGAAGATGAAAACAGAAGTATTGTTTACTAAATCCCAGAACACTAGAATGAGGGGGCAAACAAACAACAGGAAACACTTCTTCACCAAGCAGGTGGTTATCACAGGTGATTTGTTACCGCAGAAAGTTGTGCAGCTAGAGAACAGAGAAGCAGCATGGTCTAATGGAAAGAGCATGGGCCTGGGAGTTAGAGGACCTGGGTTCTAATTCCAGCTACACCACTTACCTGCTATTTGATCTTGTGCAAACCACTTATCTCTGTCTCAGTTTCTGCATCTATAAAATGGGGATCAAAAATCTGCTCAGCTTCTCCCTTAGCCAGGGAGGCCCACATGGGACAGGGACTGTGTCTGACTTGATTAGCTTGCTAGTCCCCCATCCTTCCCTAACATCAGGAACACTACTCACCAATTTTCCATGTCCCTGACTCTTGGTTCCCTCCTTTATCCTCATCCCCATCACCACTCTATTATCTTGCTCCTCAACTGTCCCTTCCTTTGGATTTCTTCTCTTGCATAAAACAAAAATTTTACATTCTCTCTCCCCTCTTTCAAACAAAAATGTTAGGCAATTCTCATCATCATTACCATCAATAGTATTGACTGAGCACTTACTACGTGCAGAGCACTGTACTAAGCACTTGGAAAGATACATTTCTTAACATGACCGTTAGGCTTTTTTTTTTTCTTTGTGTGTGTGTGTGTGTGTGTGTGGGTGGGTGGGTGGGTGTAGCAGGGAGAAAGTGAGCATGTGGAAAAGGAGAAGGATTAAAATGAGAATTATAGGAGGGATCATTTGAGAACTACTACTACATAGGAAACTTTAGAAAACATTCAATTTGTTTAGATGGAAAAAAAATAGATTTGGTTGGAAGCAATGATAGTTCTGACTATAAATGGCAGGGTTATGATGGTGGTGCTCAAAACACATATAGTGCTCTGCACCCAGTAAGTGCTCAATAAATATGATTGAATGAATGAATGAAAACAGAAATTCATAGGTAATCAGTTATTTTACCTCCTGATTTAGCTTTAATTTGTTTCTGTTACAGCCTGATGTTTTCAATTGGGAAAAGAAAAGGGTAATCAAAGATTTATTTCCAAGGAGAAAAAGAAAGCCATCCTTGATTGCCTCTCTAATTTGTAAATGGAGGTCGGTGGGCCTCAATTTAGTTTCGTCTTGACAGAAAGCTGAGAACACATGAGAAGCAGCTAGCTCTGAGGTCACTTTTGACTTTCTGGAGTTGGGTGACCACGATGAAAGTCAAAGTTTATCACATTAATAAGCACACATTCAAAGGTTTAAAAAGGATAAAGAGATTTCTTCAACAAATCATAAACTACAGAGGTAATGACAAGCTGATCTCTCAAATAACAAGAAAAGGGAATAAGCATCCCCTTGAGAAGGAAGGCTGACAAACTTTCTTTTGGGGTCATTTGTCACAGATTAGCTATTGGCCCCTTGGATGAACACATTTCTCAGTGAAATTAAGGAGGCTGCTAAAAAGTAATAGTTTTAGAAACGTCAAATGTCAGGCAAATACTATGCAAATTGTCACAGAGGACTGAAAGTCTTGCTACCTTTATAATTTTTAAACTCCAACAGTAAGTTGACAGAAGGAACTTTGTTCCTTTACTTTATCAACTAAATCTGTATGTTCCAATGTGTACTTTTCTTTATTACAAATACTAAATTTAACCAGAGCTATTTGAATGAAATATATATTCATTAGGTTCACTGCAAGATTTCCATTTATTCAGTGATAATAAAGTGAAAAAATAATTGAAGTAGGCTGGTATTAAACACCAGGGAACTAATCCATATCTTAAAAAATGGTGGAAATATGTTTAGGAGATTAGAAATAGATACCCATTCTCACCCAAAATGTGAGAAAAGGATAAAGATTTGAAAAATATAATATATAAAAGCTGTCAAGCAATGAATTAGACTGTTAAAATTATCTAAAATTATTAGATTTGAAAAACAAATCTACAACATTATTATATTTTATATTCTAATACTTAGTTCTGTGATTTGCACTTTTTAAAGCAGGGCAGGACTAGTTTTTATTTAAAGTTTAAAACATTCTGATAAAGCTAGAAGAAAGGTCTTTTATGATAGTTTTAATTTAATATGAAAAATTATAAAAATGGGAACTAAATTTGCAGGCCCCCAGAAATCAGACTCCTGAGTGATTAGAGTTTGGCACTCCTCTCTAATCAATGTTTGATTTGGAGGGAGGGAGAGAGAGAGAGAGAAATAAAAAGAAAGGGCATGCGCGATTAAACCTTTCCAAGGCAATCTGGACTCAAACTGAGGCAAATTGTAAGTACTTGGAAGTTAACAGAAAATAAACTGTCTAAACAGTTTATTTTGGAAGCAATTACTCAATCAATGGCATTTACAGAGCACTTACTGTGTGCAGACCATTGCACTGAGTGCTTGGGAGAGTTGGCAGACACGTTTCTTGCTCTCAAGGAGCTTATTTCATCTAGCAATATCGGAATTTCAAAAGTCCACACCATCACCAATGGCCAAGCATGAACCACCCCCTAGTACTATGTCAGCTACATTTTTTAGCAGGCAACAAAGATAAAGTGAGGTTTCCATGGCTTTAACCTGATCTCTTCAATACAAGAAACATCACGAAATAAATGTGAACAGGAGTAGCAGGCACGTAGCCAATACTAACTTGAAATGAACATCCCGGTTGCCAAAGCTTCATTCTTTCAAAGTGAACTGTAAAGCATACATGAGCAAAGCTCTACTGATCTTTAGTGATTTCAAAGCATATCTAAATAGGGCATTGGCTTGCTATTTGTATCTATGAGATTGCAACACCCATCGTAATTCAGACTAGTAAGAATTATTGGTGGATATAAACAATGAAAATTGCCATCTGTGTAAATTGCCCATGCATCTGCAGCTCCCTCTGATGTGAACAGTTTAAAAGAAATTACTGGCATGGCAAACTAGGAAAGTAGGTACCAAAGGGGACCATGGGGTGGCATTTGTGGAATGGTCCTCTCACAAACGCTATTCTTTCCAGAAGGACTAGAATTTCACACGGCTCATCCCTTCCACCATCCCTGCATGAAGAGCTCTTTAATCAGAAGAGAACTTCAGTTTGAAAGGCCACTGAATTCTTAAGGAAATCCAAACCTGTGGAATCCTAGAAATAAATGCAGCTGTTAGTTGCTTGGTGAAGCATGACATTTAAGGCTTCCATGTGCCTGGTACCAATTAGGTACTAGATTTATTTCTTCAGGATAAAATAAAATACTGCCATTAATATGCCAAAGACCAGTGCATCATGGCCTGGCTTTGCAAATCATGCGTTAACTTGTTGCCCATCACTACAAGTATATTCTGAACTGCAGCGCCTTGTAGAATGCTTCCATTTTCAATATTTAGAAAATGCAACATGAGCATCTTCTCAATCAGTTGAGGGGTTCCAAACCATTTGAAAATCTGGTGCTGGTCTCCCTTCGATTTGGGTTTTAGGAATGCTTGCTTATCTCAATGGATGCAGAAGTTGAGTTTTAATATGAAGCAGTGAGGAGAGTACAAGGCTAATAGTTCAGCTGATTCTTAGCCCACAGGGTGTTTACAACCTATGGGGAAACTGGAAGTGGACACACAAGGAAAGTTTACATGATGGATACACAAAGGCAATAAATCAACATCAGAAACACTGACAGTAACAGTAAAGTGGTGACATTTTACGGAAGAAGGAAGTTGTCATGATCTTCACTGCTCTTGCAGGGCAGTCCCAAGCTCAACAGGCCCACCGTTCCCTACTTTCTAAACGTTGTAACATGTGTTGCCACTACTGCTCTAATGGGGCAGAGGCTGACCCATGTGCTGTGCCTAGTGGCGGGGCACCTCTCTTCTGGGCCCCAGGGCTCAGTGGGGATGAGGAGAACTATGTCTAAGAAGCCATCCTGACCGGTTTAATCCTGAATGTCAACTTGCCAATGGAGAGCTAGCTAGCTAATTAGATGATAGATCAACAGATAGGTACCTACCTAGATAAGAACTAGTTATATCCTACAAGTGATATGGGAAGTGTTTAAAATGCAAACACCTTTACCAGCAGGCAATTCTTGAGTAGTATATACATTCACAGGTGTGTCTGCTCTCACATAGATGTAGGCACAAAATGAGACTAAAAATTCTAAGATGCCCTGTGCATAATAATTAGTGCAGTCATACACCTCCATAACACCTCTGTACTTATCAGGCAATCAGCTGTATCTATTGATTGCTATTACTGTGTGCAGAGCACTGTATTGAGCTCTTGGTAGAGTAAAATATAATAGAGTTGGTAGACACATTCCCTGCCCACAGAGAGCAAACAGTCTAGAAGGGGAAACATACATTAAAATAAATATATCAATTAAGGATATGTGCATAATTGCTGTGGGGCTGAAATAGGGGTGAATAAAGGGAGTAAATCAGGGCAAAGCAGAAGGGAATGGTAAAAGAGGGAATAAGGATTAGGTCGGGGAAAGTCTCTTGGAGAATATGTGCCTTCAACAATGCCTTGAAGATGAAGAGAATAACTGCCTGTCAGACATGAAATGGGACGGCGTTGCAGGACAGAGGCAGGACATAGTCAAGAGGTCGCCAGTGACATAGACAAGATCAAGGCACAGTAAGCAGGTTGACACTGGAGAAGTGAAGTGTGCAGGCTGGGTTGTAATAGGAGGGCATTTAGATGAGCTAGGAGGTAGCATGGTGATGGAGTGCTTTAAAGCCAGTGGTAAGGAATTTGATGTAGATTCATATTTATTTTCTCCTGTCAATTATTTGGTGTCTACACCACTTGCTAGACAATAGGGAATGGAGAGTGCTTGGAAATTTATTGTTTAAATAAAGTGCACAGCACAGAAGTGGCTCAATAAAAACCACGGATTGCCTGTATGTTCAAAATAACGACCCTATGAATAGCTTAGAGAGGTCAGTTCTGGGTCCAGGGGATTGTAGCCCCTCTAAGTTGCTGCTACTTTGAAATCAGAGCAGTTTAAAGGCCTGCTTAAAAAGTCACCTCTTCCATCAGGCATTTCCTGACCAGTCCATCAGTGGTACTTACTGAACATGTACTATGGGCATAGCACTGTACTAAGTCTGTAGGAGCAAGCAAAAAAAAGTAGACACGATCCCTGCCCTGAACAATTTTATAATCCCTCATCCTCCAGCTCAGACCATCCCCTTAGCCACTTCAGAATTCAAGAACCATCTTATGTACTTATCTGTTTATTCATTATTGATTGACTTATTATTTCCTGGTGGTTTGTTTTTATCTGTTTTCAGTCTTCTAATAATACTGTAAGCTTGGAAATTTATATTTGCTGATCTGTCCCATTAAACTGCAAATTCTCTGAGGACAGGTGCCTTGCCTTCTGCTCAGCCCAAAGAAGATGCTTGTTTGATACAACTGATGATGATAATGAGTATGATGATGGTTTAGGGAAGCACTGAGGCTTAGTGGAATGAGCATAGGTCCGGAAGTCAGAGGTCCTGGGTTCTAATCACAGCTCTTGGGTAAAACATAACTTCTCTGTGCCTCGGTTTCCTCATCAGTAAAATGGGGATTAAATCCTATTTCCTCCAATTTAGACCGTGAGCCCCTTTGGAGACAGGGCCTGTATCCCAGGAGATTACCTTGTATCCACCCCTACAGTGCTTGACACACAGTAAGTCCTTAATAAAGCCATAATTAATTACTAATAACTTCAGGGAAGCAGTGTGGCCAACTGGAAAGAGTAGGGTTCAGAGGCAAGAGACATGGATTCTCATAAACCCTGGATTCTAATCCTACCCCATCAATGAAATGGGAAAGTTACTTAACCTTTCTGTAATATGAGGATAAGGCAGCTCCCCTCCCCTCCTCTTGGATTGGGAGCCCCAGGTGGGACAGGGAATGTGTCAATCTGATTAACTGTACCTAGCCAGTGTTTAGGATGGTATTTAGGCAGAGTGAGACCCCGGATGCTCGCAGCTCTCGCACTCTTAAATTTCTCAACCTAGCTTACTTCATGCCCTCTCACTGCTCTGCCATTTCCTTTTGAAATGTTATGACCCATTCCATTACAGTTCATCACACCTATTTATACGATGTGCAGAATCATCAGCTCTGCTTCCTGGTTGAGACGAGTAGTCTGGAAAAAAAGTTATAAATGTAAAGAGAGGGGTGTGATCATAATGATGGAGGAAGTTAATGATCAAATCCTCTTCAAATGAATTCCATTTTACCAGAGTGACGGATTTGAAGCTTGAAATAACCGTGAGCTAGAGGAGCCTGCTGTGTCTCTGATTTCTGGGCCTTGGTTTTAGAGTCCCAAGGGACCTGTAAAGCATCTCCTGAAGTCCAGTGTGCTGACTAGATCAGTTCCATAGTTCAACAGCACTGAAGTGCTTTTTTGTATAAATGTACAGAGGAACTCGCCTGTTACTTCATTAAACACACAGCTAAAGAGAAAGATCCAGCTGGGAGAAAATAAGAACAACAACTAAATAGCTCTCAGCAAGCTTTACACCTAGAAAAGTTGAAGGTGACAGAAACTTTTCTGTTAGATTCCAGAAAAAATAACTCCCACTCTTTAGCGGAAAGAATCAAAGTGACTCAGAGTCAGGAGTTAGGTGGAGGTGGAAAGTGAATGTAATGGAGTGAGCATTGGACCTCAAGAAAATAATGATGACGTGATCTCTTTCAAAATAACAATTCTGCCCTACAGATCCTTCCCCACAAAGCACTGAAGGGAGCCATTCTGCGGCTGCCCACTGAATATTGTCAGAACACTGACTGAAACTGTTTAGTCTGAGAGACCCAACAACTGCAGTGCCCCCCAAAATTACAAAGTCTCTATATAAAAGCATAATGATTACTTTTTGGTGGGAAAATGGCCTGAAGTATCCTAAGAGATGTTTACTCTCATGGACTCTCCTTCCTTTTTCTAATTCCTTTTACTTAACTCTCCAACTTTCTGATGGGCCACAATAGTCTCCATGCTCAATTGCCTCAAATTTCTCCCCTGCTCCAAATTTTGACACTCCACATTGAGAATAATTTTCTCAAGAATCATTTTTAGTTATCTTCCTTCCCCTTATTTGAAATCCTTCACTAACTCCCAATGTTGTCAACTTAAAACTCTTGATTGTGTGCTTTAAAGACCTCCTTTCGTTGCCCCCCATTTTCCTCCCTGCCAAAACATGGATCTTCCTGTTTTCTAAATATGCTGAAAATGCACTTCCACAAAGTCTCCCTAGCTTTGCTTGATCTATCTAGGGTTGTCCCATACACCACTGACATCAAATGCCTCTCTCAGACACTGTGCTAAGTTTCAAGCTCTTGCTTTCTTTCTACAAATGTGTGTGTATACATTTATGTTAATCTTCCCTCCTTCACTAGCTTGTAAACTTCTTGGAAGGAAATGCCATGTATTTTATTTCCTTGGTCATTCCTAGTACATTGCCTTACATAAGTTACCGAGTAACCTTCTGACTGATTATACCATGTCTATTTTGGGCATAGCATTGTTCACAATCCTCCCCATCCCTCCTGCCCTACCTCCTTCCCCTCCCCACAGCACCTGTTCGTTTGTACAGATTTATTACTCTATTTATTTTACTTGTACATATTTACTATTCGATTTATTTTGTCAATGACATGCATCTAGCTTTATTTCTGTTTATTCTGATGACACCTGTCCACATGTTTTGTTTTGTTGTCTGTCTCCCCCTTCTAGACTGTGAGCCCGCTGTTGGGTAGGGACCGTCTCTATATGTTGCCAACTTGTACTTCCCAAGCGCTTAGTACAGTGTTCTGCACACAGTAAGCGCTCAATAAATAATAATAATAATAATGGCATTAAGTGCGTACTACGTGCAAAGCACTGTTCTAAGCACTGGGGAGATTTCAAGGTGATCAGGTTGTCCCACAGGGGGCTCACAGTCTTTATCCCCATTTTATAGATGAGGTAACTGAGGCCCAGAGAAGTTAAGTGACTTGCCCAAAGTCACACAGCTGACAAGTGACGGAGCCAGGATTTGAAACCATGACCTCTGACTCCAAAGCCCCTGCTCTTTCCACTGAGCCATGATGCTTGAATGAATGAATGAATGAATGAATGAATGGACTCTTTCTCTGTAAGGGGAATCCATGGTGAATGTACAGTTACCATCTACTTGGGCTTCCCCCAATAGTTCAGGGAATTGTAGCATTCCTCCAGAACCCACAGCAACCTTTATGCATGATGTTCTGCTCCACAAATTAAGGAGAAATTTGGGAAACTTGCTTCACACCTGCTCTGCTGATGTTCAGAGATATCTGGGTAAAGAGTAACAATCATATTTAACAGTATTATGTATAGTAGTTTTGTGCAAACTGTTCCTGGTCACTGCTATTTCTACCTCTATTCCTCCTCTTCTTCAATCTCCCCCACCCTACCTAGTTAGCACAGCCTGCACACATGGAAATGAAATGCAGGGGAATGAGAAATTGTGCTACTAAGAAGGAACATTTTCAGCTTAAAGACTGATTCAGCACCAAAAGAGAAATCAGAAAGAAGAAGAGGTAGTTTCAAACTTCCAGGTTGTCAGTGGAAAGATCAGCATAGTAATAGATGTTATGTCTTTTCCACAAGGAGGTATCATTATTATTCACCGGCCTGAAAAGAGACTCACTTGCCTCATCCTAAATTGGTCAGCTGCCGAATAGCTTCTCTTTTCCCACGCAATAAAATTATAACACCGCCCCCCCACCCATTGGGATCATATTTCATTTGCTACTTCTGGCCCCAGAAAAGCCAAAGGCACCTTAGGCCTCCTCATTTGCTTAGTGCTAGAATAAGAGGATGCAAGGATTTCTAACATTGTATGACAGTTTCCACCTACAGTGCCTTCTCTGCCTCAGGTTCAGTGCATCCAGTCCAAAAGTAGAGGCTCCACATGCCGAATGTCAGGTGGAAGGAGGCTGAGGCAACTTTGGCAGCTGCTATTTGGCACAAGAAGGGGGCAATTACCTCAAACTGGCATGGTCACATCTAGCCGGCTATTTGCTAAATCTGAAATCAGATAAGCCGATGGTTGTTTTGGGGAATTCAGGTTTTTTTTTTAATAGGACTTTCAGGCAAATGCCAGCAAGGTCACTGGTATCCAAGGTACCATTGAAAACATTCCCCAAATCCTTCACCCCCAAGCCCTTTGGAATGCCACCTAGCCTTTGAGAAACAGTAAAGTGAATGACCATTTTAACTCTGATGTATCAGACAAAGCAGCTTCAGTGAAACAGAAACAAAGTCATTGCAAAGGAATGCTGTCACTGGATAAAAGTCTCAGGGACTGGACATTCAGTTTAGTCCTTATGTTTGAGCAACTCCGTGGCTTTACAGGGTCAGTTTCATAATGTCAAGAAAAAATTGTTCTGTAAATACACAACGATCTTTTCAAAAAGTGATGCTTTTTATATGGTGGCATGTCATCTTACTTGTTCAGGCGAAAAATAAAAAGAAGGAATCATTGAGTACTTTATGGTGGGTGCCAGGATTGGAGCAGCAGGCTAAGGTGTTACATAGGAGGTAGTCAGGTGTGCACAGTTTTCATAATCTCCACAATTTCTTTGCCATTGATTCTGTGTAACATTCAGTAGATCATTGGTGGAAAGTGTCTGTTTTACAACATGCTTAACTAACCTTGATGATCCAAAACAGATATTTGAAACAAATTATGGGTTTCTATATCAAATTTCAAATTATTGTTCTAGGTCCCTTTCCGTATAGAAAGCTGCACAGCTAAGGAATATTGTCAATTCTTGATTCATTGTTCTGGGATGTTACTTAAGATGTGCTGTTAGTCGTGGAGTGAAGATGAAAAACATACTCCCAACTTACGTTTTCTCAAACAGTTTCCAAAATTGCCTGAGATTCTTGATGCTCTTAGCAAGTTAGTCCCTGACACTTAACGTTCAAATAGTTTCTCTGACATTCACATTGACATTTTGCTACTGATTAAATATTTTTAAGTGTTTTAGAAAAATAGATATTAAATGGAGAGGACTACATATGTAGTAAATCTTAATAGGGTTCCATTAATTCTCTGACCAAGTGAATAGAAATCTCTCTTCCATAGTAATTTGCCCCAAATTAATAATAACTGTTCTAAGTTTAGGTGGGAGTGTGATAACAGTACAGGATGTGAAGGCTTGATGCCCATCACTCTCTTGGATTACTAGTCTTTCCAAGCAACCTGACAGTCAGATTCTGTCCCAGCAAACACAAATTAGCTTCTTCTAATTTTATTAGACTCTCACATAGCTCAGTACAGTGTTCTGCTCTGACCTAAGGTGCTCAATAAATACTATTAGGTGATTGATTCTACAGAGAAAGGCAGAGGGGAAAAAGAGAGTAAATGAGACAGAGAGGTAGGGAAAAGAGGAAGAGGGAAATAGAAAAAGGAAAAAAGATAAGAACACAAATACAAAGGACAGGAGGACACAAGTGATGGAAAGGTAATGTAAAAGAGGATTGAACGAAAAAACAGAGAAGGGATTAAGGGATAAGGGAAAGAAAAATAGAATGGAAGGTTAAATTGTTCTAGAGAGATGAAAAGCAGATTTCTATTTTTACTAGGTCAATGTTCAAAGTAGCCACCTCTATAGATCTTACTGTCCCAGACTAATTTCTCCTAGATCTCATCTTTTAGATCTTATCTACTAGGAAGTTTTTCTTCTACCTTGTAGTTAACAAAACCTCAACTAACCACAAGATTGGCAAAAGTAATGGAGGTAGATGGAGGGAGAGGCATTTTCTGAATCTAGACTGTGAGCCTGTTGTTGGATAGGGACCATCTCTATACGTTGCTGACTTGTACTTTCCAAGCGCTTAATACACTGTTCTGCACACAGTAAGCACTCAATACGATTGAATGAATGGATGAATCTCCAACTTCCCTGTGCAGGATTACTGTTGCCATCAAAAAATATCTTTCCCCAACAGACTTTATTACTTCTTTGTTCTTTATTTCCCAAGCATCTAATACAGTGCATTGCTCCAGGTGGATGCTCAATAAATGCTTCTTCCACTACCACTTCTACTACTAATATTACAGTTACTACTACAACATTAACAACTAGAGCATTATTAGGAAAGATCAGTTAGTTGACTAAGATACAGAGTTAGTTACCTTGGGTGTCTCAATATTTCTGATTCACCTTTCCTGTAAAATCCTTGCCCTACCCTCCAAATAGGTGTGTAGTCAGGAGTAACATAAGGCAAAGTATTATCAAAGATACAGATGAAATCCTTACTGCACACAGTAAGTGCTCAATAAATACCATTGTTTGATTAATTGATGACAAAGTACGCAGATTTTGGTAGCAACAGGTGTGATTACGTCCTCTGCATCCAGCCTCTACTCTCGCGTTCCTACTATTTGGTTTATCTGACCTTCTATCTGAATGTTCTGGTTGCTAGAAGGCTCCGTGGAGAAAGGTGTTGAAGTGACCATGTGTACAAGTGGTCCATGCCTTTGTTTACTGTAAGGGAACATTTGGGAGAAAGGAGTGATTTCTCTCTTCAGATATAAATTCCAGAGAGTATGCCAAGGTTGGCTCTCTGCAAAAAAAAAATAGCCTTCTCCCTTAACTCCATGACTGTGGGGGATGGGGGACAAGGGGAAAATCAGGTTGAAACTGAGTTTTCTATCCTGGATAAAATTCATATTCTGCTATTTCTACTAAAGAGGCATAGGGCTGGATGCAATTTTATAAAGCTCTCAACTGACAAACTCCTAGTATACATAAAAAACCCCTCCAATACTATAAAATAGAATTAGTTACATGGATAACCTGAATACCAAGAAAGGTTCTGTTAGTCCTTTAAAGACAAAGGCATAGCATAAAATTAATCTTTGGGTTGTTACCCACTTGAAAATGGCCAAATACCCTTCATTCTAGAGCCTACACATCTACCCAATTACTCTCCCCACCTTAAAAATCTTATTGAAGGCACAGTTCCTACAAGACACCTTCTTTGACTAAGTCCCCCTTTCCTCTTCTCCCAAGCCCTTCTGTACCACCTTGACTTGCTGCCTTTCTTCCCCTGTCCCAGCCCCACAGCACTTACATATATATCTAATTTTATTTATTCGTATTTATGTCTGTCTCTCCCACTACACTGGAAGTTCATTATGAGCAGGGAATGTTTCTGTTATACTCTCCCAAGCACTTAGTACACTACTCTGTACATAGTAAGTGCTCAGTAAATATAATTAACTGACTACACACCTACAAAACTTTTCGTGCTCTTGTCTTTTGTGTTCTGCTCATGGTTTTGTTTTTATTAGTTAGTAAAAGTCATGTTGTGATAGGATAAAACAGGCTTGGATCCTGGGCCTAACACTTTTCCCAATGGGAAAAAACAAACTTAGACTTATAAAACTAATTTTATAATGATGTTGAGGCATATATAAAAACAGAGAATTAGGTCTTTTAAAAGGGATAATTAAGATTAAGTATTTTGAACTAACTTTCAACATTCCTAAAGTATTAGATATTGAGAAAGGGAGAAGCACAGTGTCAGAGAAAACTATTTGCCCATTTCTGAATTGAGACATTAGGAAACCTAATTCTCTTCTGCTTTTAACCTTTGAATTAGATAGCTAAGAACAGAGGCATGGACATTAGATAATGGATAAAAATAAAGAGAACAGCAGTGGGGATAGGTTGGAAGACCTTTCCTTCTGTGGTCTATAATTCCATGATGGTTTTAACCTGTATATTTTAAGTTATGTTTACGATCAAATCAATCATATCCCGGTATGTACGTATGCATGTACCTATCGGACTTATCTGGGCTCATTACTTCAGTAATCGTATGTTTCATTGAACACTGCTGTAATTTATTTGACAGGTCCATTCATGATGAATGGAGGGATTTTAGAACAAACTAACAAAAGATCCCTTGATTCTGGAGTCCAGGGGGCTTGAAATGATACAGGGATGCAAGAAGATTCAAAATACTAACAGAAGAAGCTATTGGCTTGTTATTTCTAAGAGGTTAATAGAATGTTTTGCTTTAGTTGAGAGAATTCTGCATTAGAGAAATTAGGGAATTTTGGACAGCTCCATTAAATGCTAATTATCTCTTGACAGGTATCAATAAACTTTAATCAGCAATAGTGCAGATGTTGATTTGAATCTGAAAAAAGGCTCCTTATTTAATATGTGATGCATTTCAAGTGTGAGAATGCTTGGTAGATTAAAAAGGAAACACTGAAAAGGAATGACCTTTAATCCAGTAATTGCAAACTGAATGCAAATGCAAGTAATCAAAAGGCCTTTTTCTACATATCTATAAGTTACCATACTGCCGGTTTATGGGCCCTACAACAAGCAAGCTATCACTGGTAAGGAAATCAAACAAACATGCCATTCATTACACTATAAGCTACAGTTTGTAAGGCCAGGTCACCTTGACAAACAAGCATGTCACACAATGACTATGTCCTCTGGCCATAAACAGATCAAATTAATGGTACTGTTTTGCAAATACTTCTGCTGAACTTTCATTCAATCATATTTATTGAGCGCTTACTGTGTGCAGACATGGCTTAGCTGAAAGAGCACAGGCTTTGGAGTCAGAGGCCATGGGTTCAAATTCCAGGTCTGCCACTTGTCAGCTGTGTGACTTTGGGCAAGTCACTTCATTTCTCTGTGCCTCAGTTACCTCATCTGTAAAATGGGGATTAAGACTGAGCCCCCCCGTGGGACAACCTGATCACCTTGTAACCTCCCCAGCGCTTAGAACAGTGCTTTGCACATAGTAAGTGCTTAATAAATGTTATTATTATTATTATAGACTGTGAGCCCATTATTGGGTAGGGACCGTCTCTATATGTTGCCGATTTGTACTTCCCAAGCCCTTAGTACAGTGCTCTGCACACAGTAAGCACTCAATAAATACAATTGAATGAATGAATGCAGAGCGCTTAACTTGTCTACACTGCCTTCAGCACAATAAGAGGGAGAGATCAAGAGCTTGCATAAGTTGGGAGGACTCCCCAATTCCACCAAAATAGTTCTGTAGTGCCTATCCCCTGGGAACAGCCTCTGCTCCAGTCCTAGGATCTGGAAAAGCAACACATATACCTGGACAAAGAAATCTTGGGATTCTCCTCCCTGTCATGGTTGAAGGTCCCCCTCCTGCCTGCCAAGAACAGCATAGTTGACAACCCGCAGTATTAGGCTGAGTTTCTTAAAAGTATACCTATTGAAGCTCCAGTAAGCTGAGGGTCTTTGTCAAGATTTTCCAGCAATCTGTGCTCTAACTTTTTTTATTCTTGCACATGACCCACTGACACCTGTCAGTCAGTGCCGGTGGTGCTCAGGGCATGGTCACATTTAAGTAGCAGCTTGGCCTAGTGGATACAGCACAGGCCTGGGAGTCATAAAGACCTGAGTTCTAATCCTGCTCAGCCACTTTTCTGC
Source organism: Tachyglossus aculeatus (assembly GCF_015852505.1). NCBI lineage: Eukaryota > Metazoa > Chordata > Mammalia > Monotremata > Tachyglossidae > Tachyglossus > Tachyglossus aculeatus. The sequence goes on along the minus strand of NC_052074.1, from coordinate 52,639,794 downwards.
TGTGTGACCTCGGGCAAGTCACTTAACTTCTCCAGGCCTCAGTTGCCTCATCTGTAAAATGGGGATTAAGACTGTGATCACCAAGTGGGACAGGGACTGTGTCCAATCTGATTAGCTTGTATCTACCCCAGTGCTTAACACATAGTAAGTGCTTAACAAATACTGTCATTATTATTATTATTATTAATTGCTCTCTCCATGGTGGAGCTGGGAAGGAAGAGGGGAACTCCAGGGCAACCCCATCCGCACCGCCAATGGATATCCCCCGGCCTCTCCCCAGCCCCTTTTCAGGGTAGGACCAAAATGAGAGTTTTAGTGTTCATTTCCCAATCTACAAGGAGAAGAATAAAAATGCAATATGCATTAGAGGGGGCCTGCCAGGGGAGCTCGTTATGAGTTTGGGTAAATCTGACAATTCTTTCAGAGGCACACGATGCCATTTAGTGGCCATTTTCTAAACATCCACTTAGTAGCCTGAAAGAGCACGGCACGTACAAACAGGGAGAAGCAGCCAGTTTGGTGGTGTCTGGACCATCGCATTTTGTCAAAACTCATCCATCTAAAAGCACTGCAGCTATTGTCAACAGTCATTTACTAGTTCACCTGAAACAGAGCTAGTGCAAATTACATTGAAATTTCTGTTCTTTCCAAATGTCTATCACAGACATCAGCTTCCTTAAATGCACTTAATGAAGTGGGAAAAATTTCCGGTGCACGGATGACAGCACCCATGAATAGATGTTCTTCACCAACTCTTCTCGGAAGCAATTCAGTCTTTATGGCTGAGTGTAACCTTTGTTTTTCAAGTTGTCATTTGAAATATCCAACGTTTTAATTTATGCCACAGTATCTTTGAGAACAAATATGTACCTGTCACTTGAAATAACTGCGTTTATTACTGATGGAATTTGTAACTGCAGACTGTTACCTTTACAGACCTGTAGGCTAGAAGCCAAAGATATAAGCTTTTGTAAAAAGGTAGCTTTATTTGTATCCAGAGTGGGTGTCTTTTTTCTTCTCTTTGGTCAGATCTGATTCATTTTTTATCTAAATATAGAAAAATCTAATGTAACTGATGATAAAAATAAATAAATGAATGCAATCTTTAAAAAAAACTAATCTGAAAAACTAGAAAGGTATGAACCCTAAAAGGTAACTGTAACACAGAATGCTAAGGAGCATTATCAAATAGTATAGCAGGTGTAAGTTAGGGACTTGAAGATTTTTACATTTCTTTAGTTCATCCAGAGCTGCTCAAGTGCATTGTGGATTACATTATTTCCAGGTTAATTCTAAATAAGTCAAGTACACTTATTTGTTAATTACAGCATGATGTTCACTCCCTATCTTAAGGGCTGGAAAAAATACCTTGAATTGGAAAGAGATATTTGATCAATCACATTTATTGAGTGTTTACCACGTGCAGAGCACTGTACTAAGCAGTTGGGAGAGTGCAATAGAAACAGAGTTGGTAGACGTGTTCCCTCTCCTCAAGGAGCTTACATTCTAAAGATAATCCCCAGCTCCAGTCATTACCTGTATCAATATAGAGAGAGTCTATTATGTGCCCACTTTGGGGTACAGCTTTATTAAATGCTTGGAGAACACACCTAAGACACAAGATGCAATCCTCCTAAAACTGCACACTCTGCGTGGCAGGGATTGGGTCTACCAACTTTGTTGTATTGTACTCTCCCAATCACTTAGTAAAGTGCTCTGCAGACTGCAAACAAAAATTCATTGATTGATTGACTGAGCAGGTTTGAAGAAAACTATACTTAAACACAGGGGAGGCCAGAGAACTAAATTGATGAATATGCCAGTTATGAAGCAGAGGCTAGACAAGTGAATAAACTGATCAATACATGAAAGCTAAAGTGGTTGATGAGGTAGCACGGCTGGAAAGATGAGCAGCATAGAAGGCGGCACGGAATGTGTGGTTCGAAGAAGCTGACAAGGCAACACACAAGCTAGGCAGAAAGCTCTAGTGGAAAGAGCATGAGGTGGTAAGTTAGGAGACTTTGGTCTAGTCCCAGCTCTGCCACCGGCCTTGTGGGTGACTATAAGTATGTAACTTACTCTCCCCTGGCCTCAATTTCCCCATCTATAAAACTTGGATATCTGCCTCTCCTACACACAGAGGACTCTTCCAAGGATAAAATGATAAAATGAAGAAAAACAAAAAGTGCTACACTTTATTATTATTATTATTATTATTATTATCATTTGTATTATTATAAACAGGAATAATGGTATGGGCAATGGATTGGAGCCAGAAAGGCGAGGCCAAGGGAAGATTGCTTGGAAAGAGTCAAGTGCCTAGTAAGATAGTAAGGAGAAGAGGTAGGCAAAGGGAGGAAGATTCCCCTCTAGACTGAGACTGTTGTGAGCAGGAATGTGTCTGTCTTGTTAAACTGTATTCTCCCAAGCGCTTATTAAAGTGCTTTGCACCCAATAAGCACTCAGTAAATATGATTGAATGAATTAATGAATGAATACCAGATAACTAAAAGAGTTCCAGCTGATGGAGAGCCTAGAAAGAGATGCTTTCTGTTTTAAACAAGAGCTATGGAGGAGTCATCGGACGTGTTCCAATCAGTGTTTTAAAAAGAGAAACTAATTCTGGGTCACAATTATATGGTATATAATTATAAGCAGTGCTCAGTTTTTATTGACCATTAAAACCACACTGATTAACCTCACTGTTTTCACCATCATCCCTCAGGCTACCTCTCTTACAAAATAGAAATGGGTCTTCTCTGACTGCTTTCTCATTATCCTCTATCTGCATATTAGGAGAACAAAGGGCCTATGGTTTGTCAGACGATAGACTCCAAATGGTTTACATGTCTGTTATAAATCTCCATAGAGGATGTTGGGTCTGGCATCTATTTCCCATTGGCAAGCGCTTATTACAGTGCTCTGAACACAGCAAGCTCTCAATAAATACCAATGACTGATTAATTGGTCAGTAGTACCTATAAGAACAAAAGTATATGCAGTTTCTCCCCTAATCATAGAACTATAAACACATATTAGGCTCACCTAGTCAATGTTCTGGTAAGACATGAGCAGGTCAGATAGGCTTTAGGGGTGGGTTCAACTGACTCATTCACTGGACATTAGCTTACCTAATGCACCTTGCATATGTCTGTAGAGACTGTTCTGTTTATAAATATTGTTTTGTGTATGTCTCCCCTCAAAGTGTAAGCCCCTTGGTGTCAGGAAATGTCACATATTAGCTTCATACTTCCCAAGCACTTAGTATACTGCATTGCATCTGTGGGCTGTCATTTAATACTATTACTACTACTGACTATTCCAAGGTTTAAAGTACTTTGGAGACGTTATCAGAATGACCTAAGAATGGTTAGTCCTCACCATCTTCACAAGGAAGGCATGAGTCACTGAATTCCATTAGACCTACACCAATGGTTGAGGGGCTTGGCCATGATCACTAGATGCGTCACTGCCTTGGGCCTGATGCTCTTAGTACTATACCAGGTAGCTAACTGTGTTATTGGACTGCTTTTCAAGAGGGTAGAGATGAATAAACTATGATTTTAGTCAAGGCATAGGGTCTTTACATCCTAGTTTAATGTATTAAGTGCAGGTCTTGGCCCTAAGCACTATAAAGATGGTGCCAAGGACCCCTAGATTTCAGATCTGTAGCACAGTATGGCTATCAGAGTCACCAGCTTCAAACAGTGATTACATTTTGCTCCACTGGACCAGGATTCTTTGGGAGTTTTCCTAGCCTCTCGCCTTGAGGAATCTGTAAAGGAATAATCAGCAGGCTCCTAAACTGATAAGGATGGATGGGGCAGGAAAGGTAAGGAAGAGGAGGAGAAATGTAGAAGCTTATCTCACAAAGAGGGAGGTCCATCAGCCTCTGAAGACCTGGGGTGAGGCTGAAAAGGAAAGAGGTCAGTGGCAACGCTGAGGTCCAGAGACAAAGTCAGGGGTACCCACAAATGGAAGAGGATGGGGGAAGATGGCCCAAGACGCTAGACATGGCAGGGATTGGAACTAAGGCTTGGAATGACTTCATGGGGGGGAGTAAAAGCAAAGAGATTGGGAACAGAGCATGGTCTGGAACTCTGGGGCCCGTTGTTGGGTAGGGACCGTCACTATATGCTGCCAACTTGTATTTCCTAAGCACTTAGTACAGTGCTCTGCACACAGAATGCGCTCAATAAATACGACTGAATGAATGAATGGACAGAGAAAAGTCCAAGAAATGGAAGCTGGGTTAAAGCTATTTGATTGATAGTTCCTGCCCTCTGGTGGCATGAACAAAGAGCGCACACAAAACAGGGTGTGAATAAGAACCCCTGCTCCTTGCATACATTGTAATAAGATTAGTTGTCAACTCTTACTGTGTTACTGCTTCTCCTCCCACAGGTATCCACACAGAGAAATTGACAAAAACAGCACAAATAGTCAGGTATCTAAATACTGACACACTTAGATGTGCAGTTATCTCAAGAAGTCATTTCCCACTGTCTCTAAAAATTTATCCCCTTCACCTGTGACTCCAATCACATCCCTTCACACCTTATTAAACATTTGCCCCACTCATTCTTTCCTTTCCTGACCACCATCTTCAACTGCTCACTTTCCAGTAGCTCCTTCTCAATTTTTCAAACATGTCCAGGTGACCCCTATGCTAAAAAAACCCCAAAACCCACCTTGATCCCAGGGTCTCTCCAATTATTGTCCCATCTCTCTCCTATCATTCCTTCCAAAATATTTGAGCAAGTTGTTTACACTTGCTGCCACCACTTATCCTCAACACCCTGCAACCTGGCTTCTGCCCCTTTCACTCCATGGAAACTGCCCTCACTGCCCTCTCTAAAATCAGCAATGACCTGTTTCTTGACACATTCAATGGCCTCTACTTTCATTCATTCATTCATGCATTCAATCGTATTTACTGAACGCTTACTGTGTGCACAGCACTGTGCTAAGCGCTTGGGAAGTACAAGTTGGCAACATATAGAGACGGTCCCTACCCAACAGCGGGCTCACAGTCTAGACTCCATCCTAATCCTTTTCAACTTCTCATCTGCCTTCAACACTGTGGACCAACTCCTTTTCCTGGAATCATTATCTAACCTTGGCTTCAGTGACACTGTCCTCTCTTCCAATTTTCCTCCTCTCTCTCTGGCTGCTCCTTCTCGATCTCTTCCTTGGGCTCTTCCTCTGCCTCCCACCATCCAACTGTGGGATTCTCTCAAGGCTCAGTTCTGGGTCTCCTTCTATTCTTCCTCTAAACCCACTCACTAAGAGAATTCATTTTCTCCCATGGCTTCAACAACCATTTCTATGCAGATGATTTCCAAATCTACCTCTCCAGCCCTGACCTCCCTCCCTGCAGGTTCGCATTTCCTCCTACCTTCAGGAATCCCACAAATCATGTCCAAAAACAGAACTTCTCACCTTCTTCCCACTCAAACCCTGTCCACCCATGACTATGATTTCCCTGTAAACAGCACCACCACCTTTCCTGTCCCACAAGCCCGAAATGTTGGCATGATCTACAACTCATCTCTCACACAACCCACATATTTAATCATCTGTCCCCAAATCCTATTCAGTTCTACCTTCACAACATCTAGATTTCACCCTTTCGTCTCCATCCAAACTGTTTCTTTGCTGTTCCAAGCACTTATCATATCCTGCCTTTCTTACCTGTTCCAAGCACTTATCATATCCTGCCTTTCTTACTGCATTAGCCCCCTTGCTCACTTCCCTGCCTATCACTCCCCTTTGCAGTCCATACTTTGCTCTGCTACCCAGATCATTTTTCTAAAAAATGGTTCAGATCACTCCTCATAAAACTCTAATTGCTCCCTATCCATCTCTGTATTAAACAGAAACTCAGCTTTAAGGCATTCAATTAGCTTCCCCTTTCTAATGTACCTCACTGATCTCCCACTACAATCCAACCCACACACTTGATTCCCCTAACATCAACCTACTCATTTTACCTCAAGTTCATCTGTCATCCTTGCCCAGAACTTCCCTATATCCTAGATTACCCTCCCCTTTCATATCTGACAGACTGCCACTCTCCCAATTTTCAAAGTCCTGTTAAAATCATATCTCTTTCAAGAGGCTTTCCCTGACTAAGCCCTCATTTCCCCACTCTTCTAAGTCATTTAGGTACTTGATATCCTAAGGGCACTTGATATTCACTCCATCTTCATCCACACAGAACTTATGTATATATTCATACACTCTGCCATTTCCCCTACATGTAATTTATTTTAGTGTCTCTTACCCCCTAGACTGTAAGCTCCTTGTGGGCAGGGAACGCGTCTATCAAATATGTTACATTGTAATAATGATGATGATAATGGTATTTATTAAGCATTTACTATATATGCTGGGCACTATACTAAGCACTGGGGTAAATACAAGATAATCGGGTTGTACTCTCCCAAGCGCTTAGAATGGTGCTCTTAACACAGTATGTGCTCAATAAATATGACTGACTGACTGATGTTCTTTTTGGGAAAGGGGTCCCTTTCCTGAAAAGTGTTGAGAAAAATATTCTTGAGAAAGAAATTTGAATGAGAAATCCTTGGGAAGTGTCTCTGGGCTTTTGCATTCCTGGAAGAGGAATGAAGCATCCTACCATTGTGCCAACATTCTTCTCCATCACAAGACAGTCACTGAATGTCTCTGAAGGCATCCTCTTTCCTGTAGCACAGCTGCTTTGTTTAGAAGTGGAGTCAGAGATAATGCCTGGGCAGGAAATCTTTTGGGAATTTTCCCCTGCCAGCAGGGCCTGAGTCTCAGGTAGTCAAAGGTTTTGATTCCTAACCCGCTGGGTAGTCAAGCTTGGTAACACAGACCATGAAACTGTAAAAACATATCTGTTACTCACAGCTGGGCTAGTTTTATTTAAAATAACAAAGCCATGAACAAATCAAGCAAAGAATAATTGTTATTTGGCCAAACAGCTAATCTGACTTCAAACAATTTGTGAACCACATCACTTAGGATTTAAATTTAATCAACCTGGATTACCATAAGGGCAGAAAACAACAGATTTATTAGCTCTTGTTTCTGTTTTCTACTAGAAAGGTCCAGGTATCTGAGTCCAAATATGTCATTGCTCCAGTGAACACTGACAGAGCATATACCTGAAGATCTCTCACTTCAGTGGGCCTGAGGCAGTTTGACACTGGCATTACAAGGAATCCCAAGTGGGGCAATAGGGTTTTCACAATGGCTGTAGCCTGAACTTCAATTTCCTCTCTACATCCACTTGCCCTCAGCCTGCCCGTCTCCATTCCCAAACCTACATGTGCAAAGCTGCTGAAAAGGCAAATGGTTTTTTAATTTATTCTAACATAAAGCACTCATTTCCATTTAGAGTCCTCTCTCATCTGCCTGAGTTCCCAGGCTGTGGCCTTTTCCATAAAAAAATAACAAAAACAAAACAGTGTACTTAAAAACACAGTTTCACTGCCTTTGAGATTGGAGGAAAACAGACCTTCTTCAGACCTCTGGTTCTGATAAAAAAAACATTGGAATACGGAATATACGTATGACTCCAGGGTGATAGTCCCGCCTGTCCCACCGTCGACCCCCCGGCCCACGTCTTTCCCCTGGCCTGGAATGCCCTCCCTCCACACATCCCCAGAGACATGCCCATGTCTCTCCCATCCTAAAAAAACCCTCTCTTGTCCCCACTTCACCTTCTAGTTATCGCCCTCTCTCCTACCATTACTTTCCAAACTTCTTGAACGAGTCATCTACACGCGCTGCCTTGAATTCCTCAATGCCAACTCTCTCCTCGACCCCCTCCAATCTGGCTTCCGTCCCCTACATTCCATGGAAACTGTCCTCTCAAAGGTCACCAATGACCTCCTGCTTGCCAAATCCAACGGCTCATACTCTATCCTAATCCTCCTCTACCTCTCAGCTGCCTTCGACACTGTGGACCACAGAGACCCTTCTCCTCAACACGCTATCCAACCTTGGCTTCACAGACTCCGTCCTCTTCTGGTTCTCCTCTTATCTCTTCCGGTCGTTCATTCTCAGTTTCTTTTGCAGGCTCCTCCTCCCCCTCCCATCCCCTTACTGTAAGGGTTCCTCAAGGTTCAGTTCTTGGTCCCCTTTTGTTCTTGATCTACACTCACTCCCTTGGTGACCTCATTCACTCCCACGGCTTCAACTATCATCTCTATGCTGATGACACCCAAATCTACATCTCTGCCCATGTTCTCTCTCCCTCCCTCCAGGCTCGCATCTCCTCCTGCCTTCAGGACATCTCCATTTGGATGTCTGTCCGCCACCTAAAACTCAACATGTCCAAGACTGAACTCCTTGTCTTTCCTCCCAAACCCTGCCTTCTGCATGACTTTCTCATCTCTGTTGACGGCACTACCATCCTTCCCGTCTCATACGCCCACAACCTTGGTGTCATCCTCGACTCCGCTCTCTCATTCACCCCTCAAATCCAAGCCGTCACCAAAACCTGCCGGTCTCAGCTCCGCAACATTGCCAAGATCCGCCCTCTCCTCTCCATCCATACCGCTACCCTGCTCATTCAAGCTCTCATCCTATCCCGTCTGGACTACTGCATCAGCCTTCTCTCTGATCTCCCATCCTCTTGTCTCTCCCCACTTCAATCCATACTTCATGCTGCTGCCCAGGTTGTCTTTGTCCAGAAACGGTCTGGGCATGTTACTCCCCTCCTCAAAAATCTCCAGTGGCTACCAATCAATCTGCGCATCAGGCAGAAACTCCTCACCCTCAGCTTCAAGGCTCTCCATCACCTCGCCCCCTCCTACCTCACCCCCCTTCTCTCCTTCTAAAGCCCACCCCGCACCCTCCGCTCCTCTGCCGCTAATCTCCTCACCATACCTCATTCGCGCCTGTCCTGCCATCGACCCCCGGCCCACGTCCTCCCCCTGGCCTGGAATGCCCTCCCTCTGCCCATCCGCCAAGCTAGCTCTCTTCCTCCCTTCAAGGCCCTACTGAGAGCTCACCTCCTCCAGGAGGCCTTCCCAGACTGAGCCCCTTCCTTCCTCTCCCCCTCGTCCCCCTCTCCATGCCCCCATCTTACCTCCTCTCTTCCCCACAGCACCTGTATATATGTATATATGTTTGTACATATTTATTACTCTATTTATTTATTTATTTTACTTGTACATATCTATTCTATTTATTTTATTTTGTTAGTATGTTTGGTTTTGTTCTCTGTCTCCCCCTTTTAGACTGGGAGCCCACTGTTGGGTAGGGACTGTCTCTATATGTTGTCAACTTGTACTTCCCAAGCGCTTAGTACAGTGCTCTGCACACAGTAAGCGCTCAATAAATACAATTGATTGATTGATTGATTTAAAGCCTCTGGCATTATTTAAAAGTCTTCCTTTTAAAGTCATTATCAACCCAAAGCCTGGGTTCATGGAGAACCTCCTCTCCTCTATGATGCTTAGGTCTATTACCTGATTATAGTGGATGGGTGGAAAGAAGTAAGAGAAGCAGGGAGAGGACAATTGCCATTCACCTCCCAAGGAAAATGGGAGGACTGGAGATTTAAGTTGGAGAAAGCTGGATGTTCCAGAATCCAAATCCCTCGACATTCTTGTTTGACCTGCCAGCTAAGAAGTGAAGCCAAGAAATGATGGATGGACCACGGAGACTCATTAGCTTTGCCTGTCAACTTCAGAAGCCCTTCGAGCTTGTACTGAGGCAACCCTGACATTTCCTCAACCTTATACCTAATCTGGACTGGGTCACTCCCATCTCCCTAATAATAAATAAATAATAATGATGGCATTTGTTAAGCGCTTACTATGTGCAAAGCACTGTTCTAAGCGCTGGGGGGATACGAGGTGATCAGCTGTCCCACATGAGGCTCACAATCTTAATCCCCATTTTACAGATGAGGTAACCAAGGCCCAGAGAAGTTAAGCGACTTGCCCAAAGTCACACAGCTGACAAGTGGCAGAGCCAGGATTAGAACCCATGGCCTCTGGCTCCAAAGCCCGTGCTCCTTACATTGAGCCACGCTGCTTCTCTAGCCATCAGGCTGAACTAAAAATCACAACTAAATTAATTACATAGAACTATAGGACGAGGTCCTCACGTTACAACTTGGCAGGAGGAGAAGGAAGCATCATCTATCTTTTATCTATATTATTGCATAAAATATTTCCACACTTTTGTATGATGCAGTCAGAAATTGGTAGCCTGGGGGAAGTGGACTGCCTTGTTTATTTAACATGCTTTTAAAGAGGATGCCACATGAGAAAATACAGTCTCCCAACTTCCCAATATTTCCAATGAAGTTGAATTCAAAGATATGGTCCTGGATTAAACAAAGTGACCTGTTGGTAGTGTATGTAAATGGGTCCTTCATAGTTCTTTCCTATTTATATAAGGGAGTCAGAAGTTGTGGGTTCTAATCCCAGTTCTGCCACTTGTCAGCTGTGTGACTTTGGGCAAGTCAGTTAACTTTTCTGTGCCTCAGTTACTTCATCTATAAAATGGGGATTAAGACTGTGAGCCCTACCTGGGACAACCTGATAACCTTGTATCTCCCCCAGTGCTTAGGACAGTGCCTGGCGCAAAGTAAGCGCTTAACAAATACCATTTTTATTTTATTATTTTATAGTTGCTGTCCACACACTGAAGCACTTGACCTTAAAAGAATGACTTTACCAAAGCAAAGAAACACAGCTCCAGACTATCTGATCAAAATGTTTTAATTGGATTAGATATATTCCTCCCGTAGAACTCTTGAAAAATCGGTTCTCTTAGGTCCAACACTCAGACATTTTCTATAAATTCATTTCAAAACCATTCACTGAACAAAAAGAACATCCTCATATTAAAAATGCTTGTTCATCTAGTTTTATGACCTGCCCAGGCCTGCTATCTGCTGAATCTATAGCTTTGATGGATCCTTTCAGAAAAAATCCTTTCAGAATTTGATCAAATCGCTGGCATCAACCTTCAAATCAAGCAAAAACTCCTCACTCTCGGCTTCAAGGCTGTCCATCACCTCGCCCCCTCCTACCTCACCTCCCTTCTTTCCTTCTACAGCCCAGCCAGCACACTCCGCTCCTCTGCCACTAACCTCCTCACTGTTCCTCATTCTCACATGTCCTGCCGTCGACCCCTGGCCCACATCCTACCTCTGGCATGGAATGCTCTCCCTCCACATATCTGCCAAACTAACTCTCTTCCTCCCTTCAAAGCCCTACTGAGAGCTCACCTCCTCCACGAGGCATCCCAGACTAAGCCCCTCCTTCTTCCTCTCCTCCTCTTCCTCCCCACCCCATCGCCTCCCCTCCTCTGCACCACACCCTTCTCCTCCCCTCAGCACTGGTACACATTTGTACACATTACTCTATTTTTTATTAATGATGTGTATATAGCTATAATTCTATTTATTCTGATGGTATTGAAACCTGTCTACTTGTTTTGTTGTCTGCCTCCCCCTTCTAGACTGTGAGTCTGTTGCTGGGTAGGGACCGTATCTATATGCTGCTCATTTGTACTTCCCAAGGGCTTAGTACAGTGCTCTGCACACAGTAAGTGCTCAATAAATGCAACTGAATGAATGAATGAATGGCAATGATCCATAATGACTCTGTGGTGTCTCAAACATTTAATAGTTTTGTGTTCTGAGTAAATCATTTGTTAAACTTCAAAAATGACAGTTACCAACCACTCCAGCATCAAAAAGCAAGAAGGTGTGATCCTGTTAACTGTATGCATTTTTTTCACCTCTCCTTACTCCACAGCCACTAGCCACCGTGTGTTTCATTTGAGAATATTCTGCTTCTCCTCAGACTCCAAGGCACTGATTTTTTCCTTTCCATTTGTAATCTACTTGTACATATTGGCCATGGAATTTGTCTTTCCCCAATTTTCTTCCTGATAAATTAGTTTAAGTTGAAAAGGGAAAGTGAGTTTCCCAGATATTCATGATGTTTTTAACTGAAACTTTTGTATGCTTCTTGCATTTTAGTGTAGGAGATTTACATTTCTTTGGCTGATGGTGTCTTCCAAGTGCTTAGTACAGTGGTAGGTACCTGGGGAATTTCAATAAATGCTCATTGAATTGAATGGAATGGAACTGAATGTGATAGAGAAGAATAAACCTGAAATGGAGCTTAACTGTAGTCTAAAACCCAGAGTCTGCCTTTGGAAGGAATACCAGGTCTATCTACAGAATGCAAGAGTGACACACACATAACATCTGCCATATTCCATAGGTAGAGTTTTGAGTTTATTTGCCCTCTGGGATGAAATGATAGCAACTATTTTAAAATCACACATCTAAAAGAGCTCTTCCTTTTGTACTCCAATATAAACTTTTAGAGAAAAAATTAGCTTCCTCATAGAAGAAAAGATTTCGCCTTCAGGATCTTATCGGTTCAGTCACCACGTCAACCTTAAATTAGAAAATTGAGCCTTTCCCTAAATCCTTCATTCAGAATGTTCAAACTAAACATTTATCTACCCTCACAGGATATATGTAGTTGATTTATTTTTCCGAAAATATTCTCTCCTCCCTCTGTAAATGTGAAAAGAATTCAGCTCAATCAAAACCTATATAACTCATTAAAAAGAGGGCCAGACATCTTAAATTCTGGCACTTCAATTTCATTTGTTTCCCCTCATGTTTCCCTCAAAATTCTTTAAGGGCTTCTACAATATTATAGAGTTTTGGTTTTGAAACAGGTTGAGGTTTTAAAGTTCTCAAGAGAAAAAATAAAACATTTGCCCTTTTAGAAATTTCCAAATGGTAAGAATCTCAAAATCAACACACAGAGATGGTTACGTTTTTTTTCAAAAGCCTTCTATAAGTTAATTGGAACACAAAATAATTCACATGGAGGGAAAACTAGTTTCCCCTTTGAAATGTCATCTCTTTTTTGGCTGATGTTCTGAAATTTTTAGCTACTGCATTCTACTTGGGAAAAAGCAATTTTAAACAGGTATTAGAAGCTCTCCTGTTGAAGGAAATTTACAGAAATGAGTAACTTTAAGATCTGATTTTTCCTTAGAAGGGTTAGTTTTATTTAAGGAAGCATTCAGATTTTGCCTGGTTCAGAGGTAAGTGCACAGGTCTAGGAATAAAGAGAATCCCAGTGGAAGTACAATCCTTTCTCTGTGACACTGGTTTCCTGTGTTGACCTTAGCTAAGTCATTCACCTTCTGGACTGTGAGCCCATTGTGGGCAAGGATTGTCTCTACTTGTTCTTGAATTGTACTTTCCAAGTGCTTAGTACAGTGCTTTTCACAAAGTAAGCGCTCAATAAATATGATTGCATGAATGACTGAATTCACCACTCTCGGCCTCAGTTTCCTTACCTGTAATATAGGGAGAATAATGCCTGCCTCTCTGTACTCTCAGGGTTGTTGGGAAGATAAAATGAGACAATTAAGGTCAAAGTGGTTGGCAAAAAGCAACAGATAAAATCAGGAATTGTTATGATTTTCCCAACGTCCCATTTCCAACACTCACTAATAAGAAGTAAGGATGGTTGTGAATCATGGGGGACAAGAGAAATTGGAATTTCAATCTGATTTTATATAATAATGAAAAATTTTATTGTCATTATTATTAATTATTATTATTAATAATACCAGGTCTATCTACAGATGCATGAGTGACAAACACATAAGATCTTACTATTAATAAGATTAATAATATTATTAAACACATAAGATTATTATTAATAATAATAATAGTGGCATTTGGTAAGCACTTACTATGTGCCAAGCACTGTACTATGTACTGGTATAGATACAAAATAGTCAGGTCCCACATGGGCCTCACAGTCTAAGTAGAAGGAATATCAGCTATTGACTCTCCATTTTATAGATGAGAAAACTCAGGCACAGAGAAGTTAAGTGACTTGCTCCAGGTCACACAGCAGACACATGGCAGAACAGGGATTCGAACCCAGGTATTCTGACTCCTAGGCCCAGGCACTTTTCTCTAGGACATGCATTGTAATCTTGTATTTTCAAGATTTGGTGAACGCTGATATCAGACTAAACACATCCCTTGAGAGATATGTCATCTAATTCATATGCTTTTTCGGCACCTCATAGATTTTCTTTCAGGAAATTCTTTCTCAAATAATCCTACAATACAGTAATCTCCTGCCAGCTTGAATATATATATATATATATATATATATATATATATATATGCATATACACACTCATTGTGGGCAGAGAATGTTTCTGTTTATTCTTGTACTCTCCCAAGAGCTTAGAACAGCACTCTGCACACAGTGAGCCCTCAATAAATACGACTGATTGAATGAATGAACAAATATCCTTTATTGGACTCGAAATCAATAAGGCAGCTTTTCCCAGCAGGTCTCAATATCATCATCAAATCATATTAAAACATTCTACCTCATATGAGCCATGCAAAGCTCTGGTTTATAAGGAACATAATATGGGCATGAATAAGTAGCTGAGAAAGAATCCATGAAAGGACAAGAAATCATAGAACAAAAGGCACCGAGGCCTTTGTATAGATCAGAGTTCAGATTAGGAAAGCAGCATGGCTAGTGGTCAAAAGAGCATGAACCGGGGAATCAGAAGACCTGGGTTCTAATCCCAGCTCCTTCACCTGCTATACGACCTTGGTAAGTCACTTAATGTCTCTGTGCCTGTCTCCTCACCTGCAAAATGAGGATTAAATATTTGTTCTCTTTCCCCATTAGACTGTGAGCTCCCTTGAGGAACAGGGACCGTATCTGACCAGCACTCAAACCAGCTTTTCCACTCATTAAAGCGACGATTTTCTCCCAATGAAGAACCTCCTTTGTCTCAGGAATGCAGAGGAATGCAACTGCATCATACTTATTAATGGCCACCAATTTGGGAAACTTAAGTTGTTATGGAAGAAAACTTTTAATCAAAGATTAACTGACATGCTCTCAAGCTTATAAAATAAATTACATAAGAAAATGCAATACTGATGCTTATTCTGACTTTTCATGTGGAAAAAAAGCAAGCACAGTTTATCAAGCACAGTTTATCTCAAGTGAACTTTCAATTTTGCATATAACAGACTCATCATATAAACTTTCAAATTAAAGTTTGAAACAGTGACAGCAATGTTTGCCACAATTGGTAACTATTACTAGGTAAATGAATTTATGTAATTTAAAAAAAATTTTTGTTCTTTACTAACAGCAGTTCCACTTAAATAAATAATGGTGAAGACTTAATAATACCCTAATGGACTTCATGAATACAAAATCAATGTGAATCTATAGAAACACTGAGATCTGCCATTAAGCATGGATATGCACTTTGAAGATAATTGTCATTTATATATATATAATATATAATATATATATATATCCAACTATATCCTCCCCTTAAATTACAAAAAGCCCTATCATTACTCATTGCCATTGTCAGCAATATTTACTGCACCCCTACTAAGGTTCAGTATTCCCTGCTTTCAAGGATCACCACTCATCACTAAATTGGCATTAAAAGCAAATCACTTTTTCACCATCCCATCAGAATACTTTGTGATCTTTTGGAGAATGGGTCCAGAGAACAATGTTTCTTACTTTGGAGCATGGAAAACTAATGAACATGTCACTAAGGTCTGGAAGGTGAAGGGTCTGAGATTTGGAATCTGGGTCTGGTTGCTCCATTGTTATTCCTGCAATTGTGTAAAGCTCTGCTACGTGCAAGATGTGAGTCTGAAAGGATGGTGGGGGTGACAAATGACCAGCATATGTCCATGAGGGAATACAGATACCACCTGGTTGTAGTTTGCCTACAATGACAACAAGGTCCTCTGCTAATTATTATGGAAACAGTTCAAATGCTTAGTTGTGTTCTCTCTCTATGATATCTTGGGCAATCCATACGTGACTATAAATTCCCTGAGTGCACTGCCTACGTCTTATAGCTCCTTTATAATTCCCCAGAGTACTTAGGATGGTTCTCTTCAATGAACAAATAAAAGAGGGCCACCCTACAGAAAATCTGTTCCTTCCAGTTCTTCTGCCATCTCTTCCACAGAGTCGACATGTCTTGAGTGGGGAAGTCAGTGGTGTGTGGAAGACAACAATGGAATATTCACTGGCTTTCCTACTGCTTTTCTCATTTTATAGGCCTGCCTTCAGTCCTGCAGCAAATTAGGAATGGTTTGAGGAATAGAATCCATATCTTCTGATTTCCTGGGTCTTAGGGCTCCATACAACTTACATACATACTGCTTGACAGTTAATCTGAAATGGCTCCATTCCCAACACAAATCGAATTAATTCTATCATGTTTTGGGAGTTTGCTTCGGGCCATTTTTTACCATTTATAAACTTAATTTGCTCCTCCCACCCTGGTCACCCTATTTTCAGTTTTATGTCTTTAATATCTGCCTTTGAAATTTCAACTTTCTGATCACCTTGACTAACATAAATTGGCAGCCAC
The DNA here is from genome assembly GCF_015852505.1 of Tachyglossus aculeatus. Lineage (NCBI taxonomy): Eukaryota > Metazoa > Chordata > Mammalia > Monotremata > Tachyglossidae > Tachyglossus > Tachyglossus aculeatus. Next base: position 52,623,339 of record NC_052074.1, on the reverse strand, counting down.
ATAATATTACTGATTTTCTACATTCATTAATTTAGTCCCATGCAAATAGCAGATAGCAAAGCAAACAGACAAATACTGAGACAATAGAGTTATAAACTCCCATTTTAGCTGCTGAAAATAATTAATGGCTCAACTAATACAAAATAAAAAGAAGCAACACCAGATACCACCTATAGTAATAAATTATTCAGGGTTCAAGTTATTATTAAATCAAGATTATAAAAATACTGAATTCAATCGTAGTTAATTGAATTTGAACACTTACTCTGTACAGAGCACCATACTAAGCTCTTGGGAGAGTACCAGAGAACAATAAACACAGACATTCCCTTTCCGCAACAAGGTTACAGTCCAGAGACAACAAGCTTACAGCCTGGAGACGTGCTTACAGCCTAGAGTTACTAGAGAGCTTCGAGATCAAAATTTCTATTAACTTTACACTCACATTTTCCCCTTTATGCAAATAATTTCCTAGCCTTTTGAAAAATAATGTTTATTAAATATTTATTCTGTGCTAGACCCTAGGATAAGGTACATTATAATCACACTGGACACAGTCCTGCCAGTACCGGCCTCACAACCTAAGAGGGAGGGAGAACAGGTATCAATCATATTCTAATTTTACAGATAAGGAAACTGAGTACCGGGCGCTAATGATTTTTTTTAATGGTATTTGCTAAGCACTTACTATGTGCCAGGCATTGTACTAAAAGCTGGGGTACATACAAGATAATAACGTTGGATACAGTTCATGTCCCACATGGGACTCAGTCTTAATCCCTGTTTAACAGATGAGATAACTGAGGCACAAAGAAGTGAAATGACTAGCCCAAAGTCACACAGACAAGAGGTGTAGTCTGGATTAGAACCCAGGTCTTCTGACTTCCAAGCCCATGCTCTTTTCACTAGGCCACACTGTTTCTCAGTCATTTGCCCAAGGGCCGACATTAGGCCAGTGGATTAAAAACATACAGCCTAATGGAAGGAGCACAAAACTGGGAATCAGGAGACTTGGATTCTAATCCTAGTTACACCATCTGCCTGTTATGCGATCTTGGGCAAGTCTTCTCAAATTATTTGCCCAATATCATACATTAGACCAGTGGATTAAAACATATGGCCTAGTGGGAGGAGCACAGGCCTCGGAGTCAGAGAACCTGGATTCTAATCCCAGCTCCACCACCTGCCTGTTATGTGATTTTGGGAATTCATTTAACTTCTCTGTGCCTCAATTTCCTCATCTGTAATATGGGGATTGAATACCGTTCTCCCTCCTTCTCAAACTGTGTGCTCCTTGTGGAAAAGGAATTGTGTCTGACTTTATTGTATTACGTCTACCCCAGCACTTAGTACAATGGTTGGCACAGAGTAAGTTCAACAAATTCAATTACTATTAGGATACAGTGACCTGTCCAGAAGACAATTTTTAATCTACGAGACAATTCCTTTGTTTTAACTCACAGAGCTCAGTGGACACTTAATAAAATGCCCTGGACTGTCACCCTGGGCCAACTAACTCCTTCAGGTCTGCTCAAGTGATCTGGCTTTCAACCTCCTTCCCCTCCACACTAATTTCTAGGGAAGCCAAGCTGGGCAGAACCTAGATATGTGAGAGGGTGGGTGTGTTTGGGGAGGGCCAGGGGCAATTACGGGGCACCATTTACTGTTTCCTTTCTGAGACTCGGTGACTCCCTTCTCAAAGTGCAGCTGCCCCAAAGCTTTGATGCCTAAAAGACTACAGGAACCCTGTGTGCAGTTAAACCATCCTTATGAGAAGAAATTGGTCTAGAGAAAGTGTCCCGAGAGTCATGTTACATGACCATTTTGATTTGAGTCCTGTGCTTAGTATGGTTTCTAATAAGTGTGAATTCAACAGATACTAAATCCTTATGGTAGGAATGCCCTTTACATTACTGGTAAACCTTGACTACAGGAGCAGCTAATTGTGAAGTTAAAGGGGAGCCATTACTTTAACCAGATGACACATTCTAGTGCTTCACTTAAGAACAAATACAGCATCTCCTGTCTAAACTCTACAATAAACTTATACAAATGGTTTAGAAAAAAGTCAAGCTGGTCCGTTAATAGCTGTAAAAGCAATATGCTTCAAATTGCTTTTATCTGATTAATACCAATCTCCATTTACCTTCATTTTTAAGTACTTTAAATTCTTGTCATAAGACAGAGAAATCTTTTATGAGCATTTAAATATACACATAAAGGTTACTCATTTTTAAAGTATTCTGCAGTACAATAACTGATCTTAACTTTAATGTCTTTTATAAGCAATACTGTTACTATGGTTGTCTGTTTCTACTTTTCATACTGTAAAATGTTTTAATTTCCAGGTTAAATTCTTAATGCATCTTTTTAACTCATTTCATAATATGAAAGCCCCTTTGTGTGTGAAAATAGGATAGATAATTTATGTCCTGCTAAGAATTGAGCAGAACAATGAATTCCTAAAGTGTCAGACTTCATAAAGAGGCATAAATTAGACTAGATGGAGTAAAATGTCAAAACTGCCCCTAATAAAGTTTTGGTCCTAAAGCCAAGTAAAGGAACATTTCAAACTTACTCTATGACTTCAATTATGAATTATTTGATTGACACTAAAAGAAACAATACCATAGTGAAGGAGTGAAACAACTTCTTCAAATTAGAGTTCATTTACATTATGTAGTGTTCATAATTACACAGAACAACGGCGTTGTTCCCCTCCACTGAATATGTAGAGCATAGACATTTTCTTGGCACATGGACCAATATTTCTCCAGTCCTGGGCCAAATGCCATCCAGGTTCTCAACCCCTAGGCATGGATGTTCTGAACATCAGCTGCCCAGCAAACGTGCTCCACCTTGAAATGAGCAGAGATGCCTTGTAAGGAGTCTGGTGGCACTCCTACGAGAAAGGGGGACAGAGGAAGAGAAGGCCAAAATGATATTCTTCTCCTACCATGAGTTGATTAGTGGTATTTAATGCAGATGGGGAAGAGGTATTCAAAGCAAGGGGGTGAGGTGTGGGCACAGAGCCTGATGAGGGGACATGGGGGAAAGGGGTCACAAAGGAAGGGCTGTAGGGGGAGGCAGTGGCATTCCCCAACTCTATGCTGAACCCACATCCCCACCAAATTCTCTCAATCAGCCACAGTTGGTGCCCTAAAGTAAACTTGGTTCCTTTATTGTTTTTTCTCTCTTCTTGAACTGTCCAAAATAATTCTATATGAGGTTGATTTTCCTGAGTTTTTAGATTGTGAGTCCCCTTCAAGGGACAAGGGACTGTGTCTAATTCTCAACTATATATTCTTTCCCAGCTTTTAGTACACTGCTCTGCAATAAAAATCCTATTTAGTAAGAATTAAATATGTGCATAGCACTATACTAAGCGCTTGGTAAAGTACATGTTCCCTGCCCACAAAGAGCTTATGGTCTAGAGGACTCTGTGCACTGTAAGGACATAATAAATATTGCTACAACTGACTTTACTAACACCAGAATAAAAACTATCAATCTATTTCAGCAGTATGGCTAAGTGGATATTGGATGACACAGTTATGATGGCATAATCAATCAGACTTATTAAATGTTTACTCTGTGTAGAACACTGTACTACACACTTGTGAGAGTATGGTATAACAGAACTGGAAGACACATGCCCTGCCCACAACTATCTTACAGTCTAAAGGAGTTAGAAAACAGTCACAAGAAAGATATCAACCAATGAATGGTATTTATTGAGCACTTACTATGTGCAGAGTACTTTACTAAGTGCTTGGAAGAGTACAATACAACAGAGTTAGCAGACACACTTCCTGCCCATATTGAGTTTTGGAGTCATACAAGGAAGACTGAAAGGGATTCATTTAAAAAGCCCTTCTAAGACAGAAGGACTGGAGTTGCAATCAAGGTGACTTTAGCAGTAAAATTTTTCCTTCCCTGAAAACGTCAAAGAGGCATAATAAATATGCAATTTAAAAATCAAAATAAGTTGATATAAAGATTATAGTGGACTTTTAATATACAAACCCTAAGTTTTGATGTATCATTTACTACATTTCTTTAAATAGAAAGAGAGCTAAATTTCTAGTAAGTTAAAATACAAGCCTACCCCATTTCCTTTCAACAGTAGAATTAAAAGCAAAATGTTAAAATAACCTAAAGGGACTATTTTTACTTATTATTTCATTTGCTATTCCTCTTGCACACTGATTAAAACCTAGAAATCATTACAGTCAACTTAAGAAATCCCTTACATTGCTTCTGATTGCCACAAGGAGGTGTAAACACAAAATATAAAGAAGCACAGTAAGATCATAACTCATTTTCTGACACTGAAGCTATTAAACATTATCAGCCATAAAACGAACTCAAGTTGCCTTTCAAGGTATTTTCAAAGAATTTTTTGGCTGCTAAACCAGTAGAGAGTGTCACAATTCTGACACTCTGTTATAGAAATTTGGATTAAGACATGAAAACACCTTAAGACTTCATACAGTTGGAAGCTACTTACCCTATATGAAGCAATACTGAATGTAATCTAGGCGACTGTTCTCCCAAACTGAAATCAATAACTGATTAAAAAGATGATCTTTCATAGTATTATTCTGACGTACATAATCTGAAATTAGAGAACACTTATTGACTGTTGCAATATATAATCTTCTGAACAAAAGAAAGATGTTACAAATATTAACAACAGAATCAATGTGTGTTCTCTCCTTCGGAATACAAGGACAATGATTTATTCTCAAGAAGCCTTTTAGTTAGACCATAAGGTAACAAATACTGTACTATATTAAGAGCTGGAAATACTGGCAACACAGTAAGGTTCCAAAATCTTGAGTGAAAGAAACAGATGGGGCCAGGGAAAGGACAAATAGGTGCAAAAAAAAAATCACCTAGCATGACATTCACTACCCTTCTGACTGACATGAGCTAATTCATTTAGTTTAGTGAATTGCTGGGAAAGTGGTAGCATTAACAGAATAGCATGATACAAGGCATCTGTCACCAGCACAAAATGTGTTACTAGTCAGTCACAATTCCTTGCTCCAAATTTTGGAAATGAGGTAATTAAAAGAACCTAAGACCATTAGAAACTGATATTCAGGCAATGAATTAATGGGAAAAAAAGACAACAGAATGGTAGAGAAAGCAAGTTCTGATGGAAATTAATGCAACCACTAAATCACCAACTCTGGGAATCTTTGTATGTAGGGTTGTTTCATCAAGTGCCATGGCTGGCTCAGCTACTGAACCAGCCCATGGAGATGTATCCGGAAGCACTTTTTGTTGGGAAACATCAACCCTTCCGGAATGTCGGTGCTATTCTCTAACTGCACTACTAAATTTCAAGCAACACTTTGGAATTTTGGTTTTGCTTGGTGGCATCTTTACTAGTTGGCCTGTGGCATTCTCCATTACTGGCAGGGAGGATTTCATGACCAGAGGAAGAAATGAAGAGGTAGATAGGTAAATTGAGCTTGGCATAGGGGCCAATCCATGGTATTTGTTTAATAATAATGATGGCATTTGTTAAGTGCTTACTATGTGCAAAGCACTGTTCTAAGCACTGGGGAGGTTACAAGGTGATCAGGTTGCCCCACGGGGGGCTCACAGTCTTAATCCCCATTTTACAGATGAGGGAACTGAGGCACAGAGAAGTGAAGTGACTTGCCTAATGTCACACAGCTGACAATTGGTGGAGCCAGGATTTGAACCCACAGTTGAGTTTAGCCCCAACTATGTGCAGATCACTGTATTAAGCGTTTGGGAGAGTACAATATAACAGAGTTGGTAGACTGTATCCTCATTGTGGTCGGGGAACACGTCTACCAACTCTGTTATATTGTACTCTCCCAAATGCTTAGTACAGTGCTCTGCACACAGGAAGTACTTAATAAATATGACTGAATGATTGATTAGATATGAGGAGCTTCCAATTTCAGAAGCGAGATTCCCAGAGAATCACTCTTTTCCTAACACCAAGTCCCACAGAGGCTTGGGGCATTCCCTGTACCAGTGTGAAAAATACTGCATCCTGCCCCATCACTGAGGACTCCATTGTGTCTCCCCCTAATTCTCCTTTCCCTTTCCTCAGTTCCTGAATCGGTAACTGGCTAGCTCATCTTGGGAAAACTGCCTGCCATTATGCCTTTGCCCTCTAACAGCTGGACTGATTGGAGAAAGCTAAATAATGATTATGGCAGTTGATAAGCAATCACAGTGCTCAAGTAGAAGATAATCAGGTTGGACACAGTCTCTGCCCACATGGGGTTTACAGTCTTAACTAGGAGGGAGAAAATCTCATCACAGATGAGAAATAAACATTAGAAGCAGCATGGCCATAGTGGACAGAGCATTAGCCTGGGAGTCAGAAGGTCATGGGTTCTAAACCCAGCTCTGCCACTTGTCAGCTGTGTGACCTTGGGCAAGTCACTTCACTTCTCTGTGTCTCAGTTTCCTCATCTGTAAAATGGGGATTGAGACTGTGAGCCCCATGTGGGACAGGGACTGCATCCAACCTGATTTGCTTGTATCCACCCCAGTGCATAGTATAAGGCCTGGCACACAGTATGCGCTTAACAAATACCAGAATTATTATTACTATTATTAGAATCAATAACTGAATACACCATTTAACACATATATGTTAATAACACATATATTTGGGAAAAAGCATGGCCAAGTGAATAAAGCATGGGCCTGGGAAACAAAGGACCTGGGTTATAATCCCAGCTCTACCACTTGCCTGCTATGTGACCTTAGGCAAGTCACTTCACTTCTTTGTGCCTCAGTTTCCTCAACTGCAAAATGGGGATTCAAAACCTATTCTCCTTCCTACTTAGACTGTGAGCCTCTTGTGGGCCAGACACTGTATACAGTCTAATAAGCATGTATCTATCTCAGTGCTTAGAATGGTGCTTGATACACAGTAAGAGCTTAAATACCATTAAAAAAAGGACTGAGGATGGATATACATAAGTGTTAAGGGTTGACATGAACCAGAGAGTTGGGAATTAACTGGAGAAGGTTTCCTGTAGGACATGGGAAGGGTTGAGATTTCAATGATTTGGCTGGGAAGGGAAATTCAAGCTAGAAAAACAGGGTGAGCATGGGGTTGGGGAGGGAGAGTAGGGAGAGGCAGAGTTAGAAAGTGAGAATAGGGAGATCAGAGAGTATGAGCTCCTGAGCCCCGCGAAGGACAGGGTTGGTGTCTAATTCCCAAGTGGATATTCTTTTCCGGCATTTATTAAGATGCTCCAAACACAGTAAGCACTAAATGAATATTATTACTTCTAATGGGAGAAAAAGAATGAATATCGTATGGAGTTTTTCCTCTAGGAAGGGTAAGGAGTAGCCATTAGAGATTTTCGAGGCGTGAAGCGATGTGTCCCAAGTGACACTTCAGGAAGATAATCCAGGGAACATCTTGAAGCACAGACAGAAGAGGGGAGAGGCAGGAGGCTCTGAGAGCAAGGAGCAGGCTGCTAGTAGAATAACCATTGTACGATGAGAGGTTGTACCAGGAGAGTAGTTAATTGGGTGGAGAGGAAGGGGCAATATTGTTGAGCAAAATCTGGAAGATAGAGGGGAGAGAATCTGAGAGTAGACGGAAGAGCTCAACAATTCTGCATTCGCTCTACTCATACCTTTAATGATTTTCTAAATTTCAATCATGTCCCTCTTTGAGCCTGCAACTTTGCAGACTGAAGAGTTATAATCTTCAGCTTTATTATGTCTTTTCTAAAATACGGTGACCAGAATTGCACACTACCATTTTCTTAGGAACAAAGATTTACTAATCTCTCAGGGCACTTTAAGCTTTTTTTTCCTCCAAAGTCACAGGAGAGCTGCCACCTCATCTATAACAGGAACAAAAGACAGAAATGACTACATCAGTGAGAGAAACTAGGAAAAAACTATGTAGCTTTCTTTAAAGCCCTCTGTCCACCAGAGTTGGAGTTTAAAATCATAACAAATTTCCCCTTCCCTTCACCGCTTACAGTTTTTGTGACATAAGTATTACAGGAAGGAATGATAGCTTAATCCCTTCTAAATCAAGAATTGCTTTGAGGATGAAAACTGGATTACAATCTACTACCACAACACTGAAAAAAAAACCAGGAAGACAACAATAGCAGGAGACAGAGACCTCAATTTCTTCCCAAACAGGAATGGTAACTAATAATATGGCCTTAGTAGATAAACTCTTCAAACCAACAGCTCTCAGGGGAAACCTGACAATAAAATACATCAAACAATGACAGATTTCAAGGAGGAAGAGGATTTTTGACTTTGTAGATATATTGTTCGAAGTAGAATTGTTTCTAGGTTCAGGAGGCAGCCATAACTGTCTCTTCTAAAGAACAAGTTACGAGACAACCAAGCCTCACCACAGTACGTCAGAGGCTGTCCTAGAAGCCTGGTTAGGTGGGCTGGGCTGCTCTTTGAAAGGTGTCTTTCTTCAGAGGTTCATGTTATAATTCTGTCAGAGGAAATCTGAGTTGGTTCATGCTTCTCACGGGCACATTAAGGCAGCATTTTAAAACGAAAGCAACAAAAAACCTGAAAAAAGGAAAGCCAGTTGGGGAGCAGCTAATAGACTGAGATTACCTATAGAAAAACCCTGCTCTTCTAGTGAGAACCGGCTGCCTTTATGATGTTACTCAGCCTGAGCGGCACCCCTCTGGTATTGTGGATTCTGTCTTTTATTGTCAGTGCTGCTTTTTCTACTTCAAGTTTTATCCCTTACTTCCCTGGAGATTTTAACATTTTCTATTCCAGTTGACCAAGGCTACCTGTACCCCTTCCTGGGGCAACTGCTCCTGCAGCTGGAGGCCTGCTTGGTAAGGCAACTTGTAACTTGTAAGGCAACCTGTACCAATTAAGGATGACCATCTACTACATGTGCTTTCAGGTGGCTCCACATTCTGCCTCCCTACACCTGATTTCAGTGGGTTTTCCACTCGGGTGGGACTGAAGAACCACCTCAATGTCAGTGTATTGCTGCCTTTGTCACATCCAAAACATAGCTCTTCATCTTCCCATCCAAATCCATCCTACCCAAGACTTTCCCACCACCATAGAGAGCACCACCACTGACATTATCCTTCACTCATCTTTCTCATTCAACACACATATTCAAAATGTCACCGGATCCTGGTTCTATCTCCACAGTATCACTAAAATCCACCCTATCTTTTCCATCCAAACTACTACCATGGTGATCCAAGCACTTATGATGATGATGGTGGCATTTGTTAAGTGCTTACTATGTTAAGCACTGTTCTAAGTGCTGGGGAGGATACAAGGTGATCAGGTTGTCCCACGTGGGGCTTGCAATCTTACTCCCCATTTTACAGATGGGGTAACTGAGGCACAGAGAAGTTAAGTGACTTACCCAAAGTCACACAGCTGATAATTGGTGGAGCGGGGATTAGAACCCATGACCTCTGACTCCCAAGCCCGTGCTCTTTCCACTGAGCCATGCAGCTTCTCACTTATCCTATCCCCCCCGACTACTGCATCAGTCTCCTTGCTGCTGAGCTCCCTGCCTCCTGTCCCTCCCCACTCAAGTCCATACTTCTCTCTGCTGCCTGGATCATTTTTCTTTAAAAAAAAAAAAAGTTCGGTCCATGTTCCCCCAATCCTCAAGAACATCCAGTGGTTACCCATCCACTTCTGCATCAAGTAGAACCTCTTTACCATTGTCTTCAGAACCCTAAATTACCTTGTCCCCTCATCTTACCTTGCTGATTTTCTACTACAATCCTGCCCACTCACACGCTAACATACATCTTCTGTCTTGCTGTTGATCTGAAGCCCTGAGACAAGGAGTGGTTTCTTAACATTTTAAAGCCACCTGTAAAAGTAGTGACCATACATGACAGAAGACTGAGGAGGAAATAAAAATGAGAGGCAAAGGAAGAATGGAAGATGGAGAGAGAGGGAATGGAAAATGAAGTTGCATGTAGTTTTCCATTCCAAATCCTGAACCCACATCAAAATTAGAAAACGCCAAGATTGAGCATTTAGTTGGGCAAGATTTTCAAGTTAATAATGGCATTTATTAAGCGCTTACTATGTGCAAAGCACTGTTCTAAGCACTGGGGAGGTTACAAAGTGATCAGGTTGTCCCATGGGGGGTTCACAGTTGACTGGAAGCTGTTTCGGCAGGAGCTTATGTTCTGGTTCTACCCTGGACAAAGAGTGTCAGATGGCCTATCTCCTGTCTGATGTGAAATACAGCATTGGATGCCTTTATGTTCAGTCTTTAAATTTTGAATGCCCAGCCTCTATGTGCCAAGTTCTATGACTCAGAGATGGGCAGCTGTGTTGAAGGGCCCAGAAGAGGAACACCTCTCGAACTAGTTGGATTGCCAGCAAGTAGTAGCCCAGTGTCATTTCTAGCCTGGTCCTGTCATTGACAATACTGTATTATTTAATCTGATGGCAGCTAAACAGCACAAGACCACAATGGTGGTACACTGAAAATGTTTACGCTACAAACTTACCCTTCTTTTAGCCTATTTAGGTAGTATGCATATGAGCTATATGTTTATTTCCTCAGTCTACTGAGATATATTATTGAAGGTCTCCAACATCCTGTTCTCTGCTTCATATATATTTTGCAATCCCATAAATTCCCTGCTTTTAGATGTCAATAAACCAGTAAGGAAAATTCCAGCTTTGTGCACCACAGGCAGCAAGATCTAGTAGGTAGAGAACTGCACTGGGAATCATGACAATACCCCAACTCTTATGAGTCAGTAAAAGCCTGACTTTGGGATTACCAGTTGTTAAAATTTAGATGATGTTGGGCTAACTAAGGAAATGTGCATTGTTTGCTGGTCTTTTCTGGGAGATAGAATAATTCTTGAAACCTAGAATGGTTTTTGTCCTGGAATACAGACTCTATAAATCCGAGACACATCGGAGCTCTCGGCAGTCGAACTACAGACAGGAGTCTTTCTCTGCTCAGAGGGACCACTGTTAGTTATTTTAATGAAAAATGCCAGCATAGCAGGCTTTCCAAAGAAAAGTCTCAGTTTTCTTCCTTACCATGAATTATAATCTCTTCAATTAGGAAGTCTGATGTCAAAGGGACCTTTCTGGTTATGCCTGTGTTTTGTGGTAGTACTAGTAATACTAGTAGTAGTAGCATTAGTAGAGGTTCCATCGATACTTGGAATGTAAGAAACAAGAAGAATTTCTCAAGTGTACAATATCAATACCTCACAGATTAAACATCTATTCCCCTGGCACATTCTGGGGAAATAAACATTGCCAATCTATCACATACCACTTATCTCCGTTACATTGAATTTTAGCTGGACATCACAGAGAAAATGGAAAAGTATCCTGACCAAATACTGATTTTTTAAAATGTAATCTTCCAGGGAGTCTATTCCTTGCTTCAGTTCTCACTGTTCCAATAATTTCAACTTCTAATTATATTGTTTTCTTTCTGAAACTTTATCACTTTTTAAATGCAGTGACCAGGATGGAATACACTTTTTAAAAAGTCATACCATAATATTTTACAATATCATTAAACTTGGAAACAGCGCTAGTCTACTATTTCATCCCTTTTAATGCATTCCCATTTTCTTTATGTTGTCTGCACAGACCAAATTTCAAAATTCACCTCATAAAGCGTCTGCTTCAATTACTGTCATTCTGCATTTGCTTTATCATTACTGCACATGGTTTGTATTGTGCATATCATTTTGTTTGGTGGTTGTTCTGTGTTCAAATAACACAGTGCTTTGCATCTAGTACTCTGCTTGTTAAGAAAAAAAGAAATGTTTGACTAATGAATGTACTGGGTCTTCAATAGTCTAGCAAGGAATTGCATCAAATCACAGTGGGTGAAATAGCAAAGCGAAGGTTTATTGCCAAGAAGGAATTAGGCACTGTGTGTAAAGGAAAAAAAGGAAGTAGAAAAGAAGATGAAAAGCCTAGGAAAAATGACTGGAGGGAGGAGAATGCATAAATTTGCTAAGAGATACAGGAAACAGGGCAGAATGGATCATTGTACATTGCTACTATCGGATCCCTAACAGTAAAGAGCAAGATTAGAATTCAAAATGTCAACCAGGAGAGAATATAAGAATGAAGGATTTGGCGCATTCAGAAAGAAATGCTATCTGATATTTTAATTCTGTTGGGTGTGAAGAGAAAGCACATGAGCAGCAGCATTGCCTAATGGAAAGAGAACAGGACTGGAAGTCAGAAGGCCTGGGTTCTAATCCTGGCTCTGCTTCTTGCCTGTTGTATGACCTTGGGGCAAGTCACTTAAAACTGCTCTGGCCTCAGTCTCCAAATGTATAATGGGGACTAAATACATATCCTCCCTTCCCTTTAAACTGAGCCTCACGTGATCTGATTCTATGGTATATATCCCAGTGCTAAACACAGTACTTAGCACTTAAGTACTACTATTATTATTGTTATTTATTTTATAGGAAGAAAAGTAGGAGCTAGGGCATTTAGCTCCAAGTGTTAAAGTAGAAAGGGCAGAAAAATAAGTCCATGCTGAATTTCTATGGGCCTCCTTCCCTTGGAACTTAAAGTTACTTGAAAATTGATGATCTCATTTTATCCCCCTAGAAATTATGATATCCATTTGCAGGAGGGGGATACTGAAGCCCAAAGGGGTAAGGTTACAAAGTTAATGGCTGGACAGGGACTGGAGCTCTTTCCATGAGATCGACCTGTCTGCAGAAGCACAAAGAGCCAAACAAAGCCCAGGCAGAAGAAAGAACCTATGGAAATTTACCAAGGGAAGAAATAGGAGAATTTGCCTTCCTTAAGGAGGGGGAATAGTCTGAAAGCAGGGGAAGAGGAAGAAGGGTCAAGAAACATGACCTTCTGGAGCAGTGAAGAGATAAAATATCCTGAGAGGAAATTTCCTAGAAAAGGAAAACACGAGAGAAACTGATGCTTAAACAAAAGCTATCAAAAAGCATTCTGAACTTGGTATGGTCTACTAGTGAACATAAAGATGTAAGCAACACCTTCCCTGAACTATTCTTTAAGCCCACTCAGCCCTGTATTCTCTTTGATGGTGGCAATGAGATGCACAGAAGAACAAAGCAGTGGTTGCCTTCTTGCCTGTGTGCACCATCAAATGCTCCTAACTTTCCCTTGAGTAGCACATTGTAGACCTCTCTTCTATGAATTTGTTCAAACCCTGTCTGAATCTAATAATAATGATAATGGTAATAATAATAATGGAATTCATTTAGCCCTCATTGTGTGTCAACTACTGCTCTAAGTGCTGGGGTGGATACAAGGTTGGATGCAGTCCCTGTCCCATAGGAGGCTTACAGTTTAAGTAGGAGGAGAGAGAACATGTATTTAATTCTCATTTAACTGATGAGGAAACCGAGGCACAGACAAGTTAAGTGACTTGCCCAAGGTCACACAGCAGACAAAGGACAGAGCCAAGAATAGAACCAGGTTCTCTGATTCCCAAGCCCATGCTTTTTTCACTAGGCCACACTGCTTCTCTGATGTACTTGTTTTGTTTTGTTGTCTGTCTCCCCCTTCTAGACTGTGAGCCCACTGTGGGGTAGGGACCGTCTCTATATGTTGCCAATTTGTACTTCCCAAGCACTTAGTACAGTGCTCTGCACACAGTAAGTGCTCAATAAATACGACTGACTGAATGAATGAATATCCTACAGATATTTTCAGCATAAACTGTGGGGGCCTAAAAGTGTAAATTACAGCTACCTGTTCAGTGAGCTATCTGCAATATCACTTGAACCATCAAGATTAATTCCATAGATTTTCCTTACACTTGACTCAGGGCAAGTGACTTCAACAATCAAGATTAATTCCTTAGTTTTCCCCTAACATTTGATTCAGGGCAAGTGTCTTAGGCTAAGTCTCCATTTCTCATCTCCGAAGAAAAAAAAGCAAAAATCATTATTCTATCAATTTGTCAAGATGCTTTGAGATCTCTGAATAGAAAAACATTCCAATTTAATAGAGTACTATTTTATTTAACACCTTAGTAAAGACTTTGGAAGAGAAAGAAAACAACAAGTGGCGAGTGAAATCCGCCAATACTTCTAATTTGGGAGGTGTTGCAGACACCATTAAGAACTGAGAAAGAATGCACCAAAATCAGTTAATGTCACCAAAAATACAGAAATGAGATTGATCTTGGAAGAAACACACAAAACACTTGGAGAAACCTAGAGAGCAACATGATTGGTGAGAAAAATAGACTTGAGTTTTTCCTTCTCAATATGGCATTAACAAAGGCCAGTTCAGCTTTTGGCTTGCTAAAGAGGCAGCAGACTCTTCTCACTTTTGGTGCCAGCCTTTGTGGTTGAGGAAGACAGAGTATTTATCCTGCACATGTCCCAACTGCATTTTCCTCTTCATCTAGTACAGACACAAGTACTTATTTATTCACATACCCATCATTCTTTCTATTTGCTTCTTTATCTAATCATCTACAGATTACCTTGTTTCTTGGTTTCTGTTTCCCCTGTCAGAATGCAAGCTCTGGGGTCATGTCTTCTACCCATTTTTTATGGCATTTGTTAAGCACTTGCTACGCGACAGGCACTGCACTAAACTCCGGGGTACATACAAGCTAATTAGATTGGACACAGTCCTTGATCCACATGGGGCTCACAGTCTTAATCCCTGTTTTACAGCTGAGGCACAGAGAAGTTAAGTGACTTACCCCGGGTCACACAGCAGGCAAGTGATAGAGCCAGAAATAGAACCCAGGTCCTCTGACTCCCAGGACTGTGCTCTTTCCTCTAGGCCACACTGCAACAATACCTCTATCGTATTCTTCAAAACACTTAGTTCTGCAGCATGGCCTCCGCTCTTCGCTGATCCCTTTCCCAAGTCCTCACCCTAGCTTGGAACTTCCCTGCCCTTCCACATACACCAGACCTCCACTTTCTCACTTTCATCACACAATTAAGGTCACATCTTTTCCATTAGCCTTCCTTCATTAAGCCCTCTTTTCCACGGCTTGCTCTCCCTTCTGAGTTGTCTATACACTTGGATCTGTGACCTTTGGACATTTGATATTTGCCAGACCCCCAACCGCACAGCACTTATGTCCATATCTTTAAATTACTTATTATAAATTATTTATTCATAGTAATGTCTGTCTCCCACTCTAAAATATAAGTTCATTATGGTCAGGGAACACTTCTGGTAATTCTGTTGTATTGTACTCTCCTAAATGCCTGGAACAGTGCTCTGCACATAGTAAGTGCTTTATAAATACCACCAATTGGTTGGTTGATTCTTTTGTGACCTTGGGCAAGTCACAAATAGTCTGTGCCTCAGTTCTCTAGTCATTAAAATGAGAAATAAATGCCTAGTCTCTCTCCTCCTTGGACTGTGAGCCCTTTGTGGGAAAACGACTGTCTAATCTGATTATCTTGTATGTAGCCGAGTTTAGAACCGTGCTTGGCATATAGTAAATGCTTAACAATTATAGCTATTATTATTAGTACAGTGCTCTGCACTCAGAATAGGCTCAATGTATACTAATCAATCAATGACATTTATTTAGTGCTTTCTCTGTGCAGAACATTGCAGTAAGCACTTGAGAGACTATGACAGAGTTAGTAGACACAATCTCTGACCCCAAGGAGCTTACTATCTAAAGGGAGAGAAAGGCAGACACAAATATTACACAAATTACAGGTAGGGAGAAGCAACAAAGGTTAGAGATATGTACAAAAAGTCTATCAGAGCAGGAGGGGTGACTACGTGCCCAAGTATTTAAGATAATGTGGAACTGCTGAATAGACAGTAGGAGGAGAAGGCAGATGAAACATCAGAAAAGACCTGAAAGCCAAGTGATTTCAGAAAGACTTTGATGTTGGGGACAGCAGTGGTCTGTCACTTCTGAAGGGGGAGGGAGTTTAAGGCAAAAGAGTGAGCAAGAAGTTGATAAAAAAAACAAAAACAAAACAAGAATGAAGCACAGGGAATAGTTGGCTCGAGTGTAGTGATGTGTGTGAACTGGGATGTCGTGGGAGAGGAGAAAGCATAAGTAGCAGGGAGAAAGCTTGTTGAATGCTTTGAAGCCAACGGTCAGAACTTGTGACCCAGGGCAAGTCACTTTTCAATGCCCTCGTTTCCTCATCTTTTAATGGGGATTCCTTGCCAGTACTCCCTCCTACATAGACCGCGAGCCCCAGGTGGGACATGGATGCTCTCTGACCTGATTATCTTGCACTTACCCGATGACTAGAGCAGTGCTTGGCACACTGTAAGCACTTAATACACACTACAACGATTAAAGGCAGGGAGGAACGGGCAACTATTGGTGGTTGTGGGGCAGGGGACTGACTGACTGTCACAACCCTGCTGAAAGTAGCTGCTCATCTCTCCAAAAGCATCCCTGGATCGGCTTCTTCCTGGGCTGAATACTGAATTTAGCTTGGGTTCGTTTAGATTCTACCACAGTGATCAATCAGTCAGTGGTATTTATTGAGTGCTTACTATTTACAGAGCACTGTACTAAGCATGTGGGGGAGTATAATACAACAGAGTTGGCAGGCATGTTTCCTACCCAGAACAAGCTCACAGTTTAGAGAAGTGGAGAGGTAAAAATTGGGGTGGGGGGATAAAGTAATAGCTGGAATGGAATGAAGGTGTGGCCTACAGAAAAAGAGATGAAAGGAGACACCCTTGGCTAGGAGGCCTAGGAGGGCAAGTCTTGTTATTATTAGCTCTTTAGGATTTCTACACCAAGGAGGGAGATAAATCCACATTGCCTCATCCATTGGAGTGTAAGCGCCTTATGGACAGCAAATGTAACTTGTGAATACTCTGTATTCTCCTAAGTACTACATACAATGCATTGAGCCCAGTGGTAGACAGCATAGACATAATTATTACTACTATAAAGAATGCTTGTAGGTAAAGTATAGAATGAATTTGAGGAAAACCTCCTTGAAATGTGAAAGATTAAAAATTCTTGGTTCTCTTATCTTGAAGGCTTACAGAGATAGAATTGTATGCTTTAAGTGCTTTCAAAGCACAACTCTGCTCTTGTTAATCTTCTCTCATTGCACACATCTCCATAGTATCGAATATGTGCATTCTGCAAAATAAGGGGAAATTGCCAGTGCTTATCTCTCAAGGTAAGAGACAGAGCTTCATCATTTAGGATGTTAGGCTAGGAAAATTGGACACTTCCCTAGATATGCAAGGACAAGTATAGACAATGTAAAGGGGACACCTGTACAATTAACTAGTGGATTTAGTACCATTATTTCAGTCAGAATAATTCAGGGAAAGATAGTTTATTTTCCTCCCTAAAGAGTGATGCAGATTGGTAAAGAGAACTGTCTTGAATTCACTGGAATAGTACATAACCCTCATCTTCACTTTACGGCTGTCTAGATTTAGCTTTAGCACCTGGATTGAATAATTTATTGGGTTCACTCCATTTCTGATTTCTACAATTCACAGATAAATCTCTTGTGACATGTTATTTTAGAAGTTCATTTTTCTCAATTATTTTGTTGGTGTCTGGCTCTGTATAACCCTCTCAAGAAGCAAACAATTTCCCAAACAAGCTGCTTAAACCTATATTAAAGTTCCAACTAATTCAAGTTTACAAAGTAACTCCATTATCTACCTTACTATTGAATCTCATGTAACAAATCATTACATACAATTCCTGCTTCACAGCTAAAAACAAAGAGTAAATGGAAATCATGTACTCAGTGTGAAGGGAAAGAAAGTATTGAAATCTTCATTAAAGAAACCTAAACAGATTGAGTTT
Organism: Tachyglossus aculeatus; assembly: GCF_015852505.1. NCBI lineage: Eukaryota > Metazoa > Chordata > Mammalia > Monotremata > Tachyglossidae > Tachyglossus > Tachyglossus aculeatus. Next base: position 52,605,548 of record NC_052074.1, on the reverse strand, counting down.
GAAGGTTATTTTTTTCAGCATTTACTGTTCATTACATACGTAACCATATTCAAAAAAACTGTTCATGGACAAGTAAACAAACACCAAACCTGCTTTGGTTATGCTTGTTGTACAATGCTGTTTACAAAATGGAATTGGTTACTGTTTACTGATAATCTAGTAGTATCATACTGAGCAGAGGAAACATGATATTTTATCTGTAATGAATTGCAAAGGTTCATTAATTGCAAATGATCTGTGTAGGGAATTATCCACCAGGAATGGAATTTATATTTACAATACAATACACTTATGTTCGACTTACAGGAAAGCATATGCTTTTTGTGGAGAACGAAGAAAGTCAACAAGCATTAAAACTGCAATTAACTTTAGAGAGCACTAATTAGGGAAGTACTTTTGTCCTATCCTCCCAAAGCATACTTTCCTTTCACTGGCCAATTAAGGAATGGCATTTATTGGGTACTTACTGTATGCAGAGCACTGTACTGAGTGCTTGGGATAGTACAACACAACAGAGTTGGTAGACATTTCCTGCCCACAATAGGCTTACAGTCTAGAGAGGAGACAGACATTAAAATAAATTATGAATATGTATGTAAGTGTTGGGAGGCTGATGGTGAAGTGAATATCAAGTGCTTAAAGGGTACAGATCCAAATTAATAGGTGACAAAGAAGGGAGACGGCAAAGGGAAAATGAGGTCCTAAAAGGGGAAGGCCTCTTGGAAGAAATGTGATTTTAATAAGGTTTTGAAGATGGGGAGAGTGAGGGTCTGCCATATATTTAGGGGGTGGGAGTTCCAGACCAGAGGGAAAATGTGGGCAAGGGATTGGCAATGAGATAGATATAATTTTTTTAAAATTGTATTTATTAAGTGCTTACTATGTGCCAGACACTCTACTAAGTGCTGGGTTGATACAAGCTAATCAGATTTGCCACAGTCCCTGTTCCCAAATAGGGCTTACAGTCTCAATCCCCATTTTAAGATGAGGTAACTGACACACAGAGAAGTTAAAGGACTTGTCTAAATTCACACAGCAGGAAGTCACGGATCCCGGATTAGAAGTCCCTGAGTCCCAGGCCCATGCTCTATTCACTAGGCCTCACCGCTTCTCCTATTGTGGTCCAGGGAGTAGGCTGCTGTTGGAGAAGCGAAGCGGGCTGACTGGGTTTAGTAGGAAATCCGTGAGGTATGGTAGGAGGGGGAGAACTGTTTGAGTGCTTTAAAGCTGATGGCAAAGTGTCTCTGATGCAGAAGTGGATGCAGAGATTCTTGAGTGGGGAGACATGGACTGAATATTTTTGCAGAAAAATTAACCAGGCAGCTGAGTGAAGTCTCGACTGGTGTGGGAAGAGACAGGAGGCAGAAGGGTCAGTGAGGAGGCTGATGAAGTAGTCATGGCAGGATAAAATAAGTGCTTGGATCAGCAAGGTAGTAGCTTGGATGGAAAGGAAAGGGCAGATTTTACAGGTGCTGGGAAGGTGGAATCTACAGAATTTGGTGACTGATTCAATGTGTGAATTGAATGAGAGAGATAATTCTTTCCATATTCTCTTTCCTGCTCCCACTATTTATAAAGGGATTTTGTATACCTGCCTCCTCTTATTACAGTCTAAACCCCTTGAGGGCCAGTACTGGCTGCCATGCTTCTCTTGCATTTTCCCAAGCACTTAGTACAGTGCTCTGCACACAGCAAGTGCTCAATATGATTGAATGAATTCAGTAATTGCCACTGAATGACTGGTTGTACAAAACCTGGAAAAATATCTGCCAAGGACACACTGGAGTTTAGCAGCCATTTTTTCATGGTAGATAACACCAGAGGTACCATCTCACTTTGCCTCTGTGAAGATACAAATTTTCCTTGATACTTTCTTCTCTCTCACCCTTTGCCTAACTATAGAGGCACAATATTTACCGTGAGAAACTACAGAAATTAAAACAGCCTCTGGCCTACTGCTGTACCCTTAACACTGGCACAGCAATAATTGATGTTCAGTCTTTGCCATCACTGTTCACATTCTCTATTCTCCCTTTCTCATCCACCAGTTAGGCACAGAGAGAGTACTTTGTTGTTTTTCTCGACATTCCAGCCTTCCTTAAACTGGGATGTTTCAGGTGCTGAAAGCAGATACCCATTGCTCTGGCCCATAAAATAAAATACATTGTCCGCTGCCATGTATATATGGTCTCCCGATTAAAGTAAATTGTCTGTAACAGTGCATATATATATAGTGCTGCATGCACTTGTATAAAGTACTCTGTGAATGAGACTACACATTGGGCCGACAAGGAAAAGGGATATTGAACTATGGGAAAAAAATGAGAAGACAACTCAGAATGTCATCAGAGTTTCCCGAAAACAAACACTATGCACTCTATGTCCATTTGTGCTTCACTATAAGAATAAATAATCTAAAATATATACTAAAGGAATATTTTAAAAAAGGACTCAGGCACCTATATGCCAGAAAGTCCTAGATAATCAATTCAGGCTACTCTCAGGAAAGAAAATAAACACATCAGTGTTATCCGGGTATGTGAAATTTGTGGTAAGGGAAGACTGCTCTTGGTTAGGAATTTAAATAATGGAGCAATATTTCTCAGTAACATTTCTGAAAATCAAATTTACAAAACCCACTTTGTGTTCACAAAGCAACATTTCAGCAGCTCTGGGGGCTCTCATGTGTGCTTTCCACTGACTCCTCTATCAAGTTGGGAAAGCAATTATTTCACGTCTTCCTTTCTTTAGGCCAGTTTAGAAGTATCTTGAGACCTGTTACTCAAAGCGACCTTAACCTCCTGATTCAGAGAGTGATTGTGCTGGGCTTTAAGTGAATGTTCAGGGTGCCCTGACAAAAACAATCCAAATCATTAGGCAAAGAGTATGATCACTGGATGCTCTCTACTTTAGGGAGCTGTATGTTTTATTGGCAAACAGATTTTTCATTTTGAAACTCAAGAGCAAAATAACTGATTTTTTCAAGGGTTAGGAAATAGAATAAAAAGTGAAACACGTTAGTCTACTCTGGAGTTACAAGTGGAATCCATCTTGCTTACATAATGAATCTGAGGAAATCTGAGATAATGTACTAACCTAAACAAGAGAAATCCAATCCACAATCAAAGATTGGCAACATGAAACTAAAATCTGTCATGGAATTAATTCTTCCACATATGCAGCATATTACCCTACCATGCTCATCTCTACCAGGCACAGAGGTAGAATACCAAATCAATCTTGACACTGTCAGGACCTCTACAGAGTAAGCTTGTTGTGGGTAGGGAATGTCTGTTATACTGTTGAGTTAATAATAATAATAATGATGGCATTTATTAGGTTCTTACTATGTGCAAAGCACTGTTCTAAGCGCTGGGAGGTTACAAGGTGATCAGGTTGTTCCAGTGGGTGCTCACAGTCTTAATCCCATTTTACAGATGAGGGAACTGAGGGATAGAGAAGTTAAGTGACTTGCCCAAAGTCACACAGCAGACAATTGGCGGAGCTGGGATTTGAACCCATGACTTCTGACTCCAAAGCCCGTGCTCTTTCCACTGAGCCACACTGCTGCCAAGCGCTTGGTACAGTGCTCTGCACACAGTAAACACTCAATCAGTATGATTGATTGAGGTGACAATTGACATCAAGCTTCAGGCCCAAATTAATGTCTAAAATGCTAAAATGCTGTCTGACCCTTCTATATGTTTCTTAGTGGACAGGAATGTGTCTGCCAACTCTATTTGTATTTACTCCCCAAGCGCTTAGTTCAGTAGCCTGTACATAGTAAGTGCTTAATAAAGACCAATTCATTCATTCAATCGTATATATTGAGCACTTACTGTGTGCAGAGCACTGTACTAAGCACTTGGAAAGTACAATTCGGCAGCGGATAGAGACAGTCCCTACCCAAATGACTGACTGCTATAGGTGGGAACCTGAATCCACAAAAGACATCACATTTGGGTTCTCAAGCACTGCTATCAGCATGACCTAAATGGTACTCAACATTAAATGGCACATCAAGATCACCAACTATGGTGCCGAAGAGTAGCGTTATTTTACCAATGACATAGCTAAGATCATGCTTTTACAGATTTGCCAGGTATAACAACTGCATAGAGAGAATGGCAGTAAGATAACCAATGAGCTGCTGTTGAATGACCTTGAAGATGGTGACTAGAAATGGGGGCACGGGAGGGTCATCAACTCAGGAAGGCACAGTCTCAGTCAATGTGGCATGACACTGGAAGGCAGCAGCAGGCTAGTTAGGTGTGCTGCCTTTAAGAAGGGAGAGGGTCTTCCGAGCAGAAGCTAGCAGCAGACCAGTAGATGAAGAGAAAAACTGAAAGCAGCACCTGAGATTGCAAGCAGCAGAAGAGAAATTATCTCTATGTATATCAACTGTGGTATAAGGATTGTCAGTCGTATTATTGGTATTTTCAGTTTCATGGTGAAATTTACCTGTAAAATCCTACTTGAATCATTTCTGAATATGAAGAACTAACATGTGTGTGCATATGTATATACACACACACAGTTCTGGCATGAGTAACTGCTCAACATAATCACTGAAGTCTACTGCTCTGTACTTTGCTGAATAATCTAATAATAGTAGTCGACTTCAGTGGATGATTTGCTACAGTGTAATTTTTGGCTGTTTCAGCCGAACTGCCTTAGGAAATCTTTATCCAATCCTATCGCTGGAGATATGATCATTCCTATCAATTTTCCAGAATTTTATATTGAACCAAAATCTCACCTGTCTGGTTGCCATAAAGGAATGAGTAAGAGTCTCATCAAAATTTAGAAAGGAAATAAAGAGAACCTTGCTCAAATTTTATATTCTCCCAAGCAACCACGGGTATAATCCAATTTTCTGGAGATTTAGTCAATCAGGGTTAGTAAGGAAGCAGCTGCAAAGAGCACTACTGAGAAGCTGAGCATAGTCGAGGTAAGAGACTCTAGCATTACACAGCAGGACTTTGATTTGCTGCTGCTGGCTGTGATTGCTGCACCACTGTTTAATACAAAATTGTTAGTTTTGGACAATAATCACCGTCTTAGGGGCTCCTCATTTTGTACTCCACGTTTTCCCAAATCTTCACCAGGTTATGTTTGAAAATCAGCTGATAAAGAACAGTGGTCATTTCATTCCAGCCTAAATTTAGAAATTCATTTGCTATTAGGTGGGGGATGAGGACAGGCATCTTTGACATTATTTCTTAAAAAGACACATTGAAAATAAATCCAATTTAGTAATGTGTTACTTCTACATACCAGGTGTGGTATGGAACAGCTTGGATTTAACATTTAGAATTAGAACATTTTTGAAAGGCATAAATCAGGAAGGAAAGGAGTTGACTGTGTGCAACAAAATTCCCAGATTGGAGAACTAGAGGTTGTAAAATTGTGAAGATGTTTACCCTGTAAGGTATAAATCAGTTCGCCAGTTCCCCTCCCCCCTCCCTGGGGGATTAATTACAGATTTTAGGGTGCTAGTCTAAAATTTGGTAATGACTGGACTTTTACATATCAGGATAGACTTAGGATCCCAAATAGTATTCTTAATAGCACCAAGTAGTCCAAGGTAATTATCTTCTAAGAGGGGATTGACTCTTTTCTCAATGCCCAAATCCAAATGGGGCAAACTGTCAAGCCTGAATCAACATGGAGCTACTCAACTTCAGGAAAATTTCCATTAACAGAAATCAGCTGTATTTCAGGATTTTCCCACCTCCAACCATGCCCAGAGGCAGAAGCAGCATGGCTCAGTGGAAAGAGCATGGGCTTTGGAGTCAGAGGTCATGGGTTCAAATCCTGGCTCTGCCAATTGTCAGCTGTGTGACTTTGGGCAAGTCACTTCACTTCTCTAGGCCTCAGTTACCTCATCTGTAAAATGGGGATTAAGACTGTGAGCCCCACGTGGGACAACCTGATCACCTTTTATCCCCCCAGAGCTCTGAACAGTGCTTTGCACATAGTAAGCACTTAAATATCATTATTATTATTATTATTAGATAGTTCCCCCAAAGTCCAAGGCTACTGGTCCCCTGAGGACTGAAGAAGTATGGGCAGTCACCCGGGTCAGAAACTATTGAGCCCATAGGCTGAGGTCAGACAGGAGGCACACATGTGGACATCATCCTCAGGAGAGGAAACTCCACAGGGCATCACCTCAACTTACTGCTTTGTAGTTCAATTGCAACAACAAGTCCTAGCAGCAAATCTCTCTACTGTCAGTGAGCTGATGAACCAGGTTCTATTAGAGCCATTAAGACAATGTGGAATCTATAAAATCTTTTTCTTAAAATCTGTTAGGTTTATTCACAAAGATTCTGCCAATCCATTGGCTTGGCTTCCATTCCCATTTTTTGTTAAATTTCTGAAGTGATATCCTTCTTTTTCTCTGTGGCCTGCCTTTCTTTCTCATTTACATTTAATGGTTTTCTGCTTGCTTTTTGTGCTTATATTTCTCTCCTTTTGAAAAGGGAAAAAAAAGTCAATTCGGTTTGCTCCGTTTTTACATTACAAATATTCCCCTTCAATAGCTGCTTTTTATTCACTCTTTTCCACATTATCATTAGGCAGAACAGTTCTAGAATTGTGGCTATAATGGGTTAAGAAATGGTATCCGCTACCCCTTTGCCCCTTTTTATAACTCCTTCCCCACATCACCAAAAAGGACACTGGATCCAACAATCCTTAAGATCCTGATTAAATAGGATACTTTATTTTCATTTTAACTTTAATTGTCCCACATCAATAGGTAATCTCCCCCTGACACTCTCCCAAGAAGGAAAAAGATTTGTGTGACTGAATTCACTTGCCTTTGCTGGTCTCTTTACAGAATACAGAAGTATGCCTTTGGGGCATGGCTCTGTCATTTGCCTGCTGTGTGACCTTGGGCAAATCGCTTTACTTCTCTGGGCTCAGTTTCCTCATCTGTAAAATGGGGATTTAATGCGAGATGTGTGTGGAACAGGGACTGTATCTGATGTGATGATCTGGAACCTATGTCAGCACTTAGTACAGTGCTTGGCACATAGTAAGTGCTTAAATACCACACGTATTATTAAGGACCATCTCTCACATACATTTATGTGTAGTTCTTACCTCTCTGTTAATAGCTCCAACAAATGAAAATGATTAAATCACTACTATTGCATATTGTTTCTGAATAATATGGCCTATCATTTTATAGTCGTTTCCATTTCAATTTCTTAGCAACAGTGCTATTTTACATAGGGGTTTAGCATCCAAGAGAGTCTCCTCAACAGACCTATTCTACTCAATAATGTTACCTTAAAGGTCCCTCTAAGGCATTAATGACAGCGCACAAAGGGCTAATCTTATGAGCTTGACAAGTTACTCAGGATCTTTTAACTGTGAATGTGAAGTCCCAGTCTCAATTTGCGGCAGCACTGTTTTAATTTCAAGTTTTTAGTACAGTGCTTTGTGCAGGATAAGCACTCAATAAATATTGTGAACTGTTTGATTTTATTTTAAGGTACTTTTTGTAGTCAAGAAAAAGATTTTAAAAAATATATATTATATATATTATATATATTCATATATATATATTATATATATTCATATATATATTATATATATATATATTCATATATATATATTATAGCAAGCAGGATTAAACTCAAATGAGACAGAAATTGCTGTATTTCCTCTACTGGTCTTACTTTTACTGTCCATAATTACCCAAGACCATACCACTTTGCCAAATATTATTTTCATACTACAAATAGTTCCACTGATATCAATAACTGGAAATGTAATTCCTTTAAATGGGAATTTACTCATTAAGAATGTGTAAAAGATAGGGCAAACCAATGCCTATTTTATCCTTATTTTGCAGTTCCTTATTTTGCCTTGGAATATGCCTGCACTTTATTCTTATTGTGTTTACACAGAGGAATAGAAGGCATAAGAATGTTGTTTGTTTCTGAGGAATTTGGTCTAAAAAAGGATTTCATAACCAACTCATTTCTACCCCTTGTTTATTGCACCACACCTCCCCCGATACTGAAGGAGAAACAGATTTTTTCTACCACATCTGTTTCTCCAAGTTGAGTGAGACTTATCTCAGACTGGAATGAGAGCGATGTGTGATGTCCTGGCACAATATGAATAGTTGGGATGTATTAAGGAGGTGTGGCCAAAGCCCTATGCTCGTGTAGAGGCACGTGGGTCTTGGAGAACTGATGCAAGGGACCACTCCTCAGCTCAGACACTAATCTGACCCAGCCACAAACTCCTTCAATGGCATGTAACTGGTTATATGTTTGGTCAGTCAGCCTGGGTAGTAGCTCTGTGCCAAAGCCAGCACAGGGGAAAAGGAGAGGAGAATTCACCCCCTTGGAAGGTCACCAAAAGAATCTCTCTGTGCCTTTAGGAAGGCTTTTTCTAATTCCTCCATAGGGCAAAGAATGCCCTCACTATTCAAAAAAAATCCAACCCCAACAGCATGAGATTTTATATATAGTTTAGTATGGATGGTCGTTCTGGAAAGCTCTCTGCTCATCGTCCCATCCTGCTGGTTTATCTTGGCAGTTTACACTGCTGGCAGCTGGCTAGAATGGTGCTGGGCCAGGGTACATAGCTCACACTGATTCCCTGGAGGAAACAAGTCATAGAGGAGGATTTGATTGATAACGAGTCAGACTGTCCTAATGCATCACTCCCTAGGAATAAGTTTAGTTACTTGGGGAAGCTATTTTAATTCGCCTGACCACACACACAAAAAATAAAAAATGGTCCCATTTAATATACATTCAGACCTTAGTGATGTGACAGTTAATGAAACTTTCCAAAATGAATCTTTCCAAAGAGCCTAATTTTCACCCAAGAGCATCTTTCCCACTGGGAGAGTCTGGCTTCCCATATTTGACATATTTTTTCTAAGTCAGGAAGAATTATGTTCACATCTAGAAAGTTATCATTGTAGGGCATTTTTTTCCAGTTGGGAGCTGCATTCCCCACAGAATTCAGAAAGGAGTTTGACGGCTCAGAGTTTCAAAGCTCTGAACAGCTGCTTGGCTTGGAGACAGTGAGGCTGTCTGGGACTTCTTAGCTCCCCCTTCCTCTCCCAGCAACCCCCTTCCACGATTGTTTCTTGACCTGTCCCTCCTTCCCTGTCCTCATCACAGAATTCACATTGTATTTAAAGAGATTGGAAAGTTCCTCATTCCCTCCTCTCCCATCATCACCTTGCTCCCTCCTACCTTTCCCTGGAGATAAACAAAATAAAAAGAGGTTATTGGAAATGTTACCAGCCTTTTTCCCTTGGAGAGGTCATACAGAATAATAATAATAATTATGGTATTTGTTAAGCGCTTACTATGTGCCCAGCACTGTTCTAAGCACTGGGGTAGATAAAAGGTCATCAGGTTGTCCCACGTGGAGCTCACAGTCTTAATCCCCATTTAGAAGTATCTTGATCTGGTGGAAAGTGTATGGGCCTGGGACTCAGAGGGTCAGGGTTCTAATACTGATTCTGTCAATTGCCTGCTCTGTGATCTTGGGAAGCTGCTTGACTTCTCTGTGTCTCAGTGTCCTCATTTCAAGTAATCAATCGATGGAAATTATTGAGCACTATGTGCTCTGCAGAGCACCAGACTAAGGATTGAGAGAATACAACAGAATTGGTAGACACGTCCCCGGGAGGGAGACAAACATTGAAATAAAGCAAGGATGTTTACATAAATGCCATTGGGCTAAGGGTGGGGTGAATATCAAATGATTAAAGGGTACAGATCCAAGTGTATAGATGACATAGAGTTTAATAGGGTTTTATAGGTGGTGAGAATGGTGGTCTGCCATATATGAAGGTGGAGGGAGTTCCAGGCCAAAGGAAAAATGTGGGCAAGGGGTGGGCGATAAGATAGGTGAGCTCGAGTTGCAGCGAGTAGGTTGGCATTAAATGGATATTAAATACCTGTTCTCCTTCCCGCTTATATTGTGAGTCCCATGTGAGACACTGACTGTGTCTGATTTAATTTTCTTCTATCTACCCCAGGGTTTATTATAGTACTTAGCTCATAGTAAGTACTAAACAAATATCATAATTGTTGTTATTATTATTATTATTATTATTACTATCATCCAAGCCTTGAAGGTGGGTGGCAGAGTAAACCTCTGAAAGTCACTATGCTACAGCTTGTCAAAAAAGGGCAGCAGAAACAACCCTAACATTTTGGGACCCTAGATAAACCTACATTTTATGGTCCAGTTGGTGGGAAGAGAAGGAATAAGTAATCAAGAATGAGACTACTAGTTTTACCAGTAGCTTCACTCCTTGAACTGAGCCCTTTCCTGGATTGAGCCTAAAAGACACAGGTTTTAGAGTACAACATTGCCTTGGACTCAGAATGTCGGGGGGGGGGGGGGGGGGGGGGGGGGGGGAGGGGAGAAGGAGGCAGTTTAGAGGGAGAAATGTAGTTCTATCTTTTTTTTTTTGTTTTACTATATATGGTATTTGTTAAGTGCTTACTATGTACCAGTCAAGCAATGGAGTAGATGCAAGATAATCAGATTGGACACAGTCCATGGCCCACAAGGGGTTCACAGTCTTAACCCCTGTTTTAGAGATGAGGTAACTGAGGCACAGAGAAATTAAGTGATTTGCCCGAGGCCATGCAGCAGACAAGTGTCAGAGCAGGCATTAGAACCCAGGTCCTTTTGACTCTCAGAGCCATGGTCTATGCACGAGGCCACAGTGTTTCTATAAACCAATCTAAACACCTTTGCACCTCCCATACCACTCTGTTGGTCCTAGATGTCACTCAGCCAGGCCACTGACCTGCTAGTCCACCCCTGGCACTGGCTCTGAGTCTGGATTTGGTACCCTCTGAAAACTGACAGCCCCAAGCGACTGGCCCCTTCTTCTACCCAAGTAGCTCTGGGACCCATAAGCCTTAATGCAATGACTGCGCACTGCTTACACTGTTAGGGATATTAAAATGACTTTATTGCTTGAAAACTCAGTTTTGAAACAGGCTGGCATCTGACACTCCAAATTTTAGAGGATGGCATATGAAACGGATCAGGAACCAGAACAGATGTTAACAGGTTCACAAACCTATGCAGCAAAGGCTGCTTATGCTCTAACAGGGAACCTGCAATGGACTCTGTATAGATTCTGGTCTTCAAATTTCTTGATGTGAAAATCTCGCTTTAAATTTGAAAGCTTACCTAAATTTGAACCAAGAGCTCAGACAAGAAAAAATAATTAGCAGCTTTGCACATTTTGCATGCTTTTGCAATTATCAAAACAACAGAACCGATTTAGATTACATACTAATTAATTTTTGATCAAGGACATCTGCTTTACAGGAAACAAAGGAAATGTGAAGAAAGCATAAGATCTTAAAAAGAATCTTTGTAGCAGAGTCAGCAGCATTTATATACAACATCGGGTAACTACATGGGTTATAATCACCCTTATAAGACACAGAGTATTAGCTATCATTCATGCGTCTTTCAAAAGAAGCCTCTAAAACCACCACCCATACCTCAGTAGAAACTTGCTAATTCTCTCCAAGTTGTCAATAAACTGCTATAAGCAAGTCGACCAACAATATCTCTTCTGTTCAGTGTGAGGAGATAAATTTCTTTGACCACTACAAATGTTAGAAATTTATCGAAGCTGGAGGAGATAAAAATGGCATAATCAGATTCCTCTGACCTCTACAAATGTTAGAAATTTATCCAAGTTGGAGGAGATAAAAATGGTCTATCAGATTCCACAGATGACAGAGCAACAGACAGTAAAATCTCTTCAACATGACAATCATTATAGGGATTTATTATCTTTGTTGCTACCCTAAGGAGTAGTCTGACTAGAGACTTCATTTCAAAAGAAAAATTCTAGTCCATGCTGTTTTCAACCTGCACATTGCATTCTCTAGTCATACATGGAACCCAAGCCATGAATAGATTGTTTACTTGTAAACCAAGAATTACATTGACCAAGATGATTCAAAATACTTTATTTCTAAAATTCTAATTTACTCATCCACACTACGTAAGCCCTGCACCTAAGTCATTTTGAAATTGACATTCTCCTAATACCTGGAGAAAAGCCTAATACTTGCTCTGAGGAAAATGTGGTAGTTTTGAAGTCTTCTAGACTGTAAGCCCTTCTAGACTGTAAGCCCACTGTTGGGTAGGGACTGTCTCTATATGTTGCCAACTTGTACTTCCCAAGCACTTAGTACACTGCTCTGCACACAGTAAGCGCTCAATAAATACAATTGATTGATTTGAAGGCAAAAAACTAGAAAAAAGGAATCCTGACAATTACCAATAAAAAAAATGGAGTTTACTTTTGGTCTGCTATAACAGGAATATGAATGAGGAAAAAACTGCATCACAAAAACCTTCAAGTAATTTAAAATTAAATGTCAATGTCATGATTTGAAACTAGATTGTAAAATTTTATCTCTGTGTTCTGTTTGCAGAGCACTGTATTAGGCGGTTGGGAGAGTTTATCAGTATAACAGAGTTGGTAGAAACTGAAGGTGAAGAGAGGAATTGTCAGATATGAAGAGGGAAGGCATTCTAGGCCAGAGGCAGGATGTGGCGAGTGGTCAGTGGTGAGACAGATGAAATTGAGGTACAGTAAGTAGACTGGCATGAGAGAAGCATATTATGTGGGCTGCATTTCCGTACAGGAGCACTGAGATCAGGTAGGAGGGGACAAGATGACTGAGTGCTTTAAAGCCAATGGTGAGGAGTTTCTATTTGATGTGGAGGTAGATGGGCAATCACTGGTGGTTCCTGAGGAGCAGGGGAAGGGATCATATCTTCTACTGTTATTGTCATTTCTCAAGTGCTTGGTACAGTGCTCTGCACACACACACACACACACACACACACACACACACACATACACACACAATAGGGGAACAATAAAAAACACAAACATTTTAATGTACCTTGATTTCTTTACAGGAGACTGTGAAGAGTTTGAGTTGGGGCCATCTATTTAACAACAAACTGAACTAAGGTAACTTCATGTACTCAGACTACTTCAAGGAAGGTGTGACATTGAAAACTCCAGCCAGAGTCCAACTGATAGTCCTGCAAAGGCCCCAGGAAAGGCTGAAACATATTCCTAAACAGAATAATGGCCCAAGTTGAGATTTAATATCTATTAAAGACTAGCAAGAGAAGAGACTAAAGCTGATATTTAGATAATGATACTTAGAGCTACTGAGGTTTAAAGCTGCAAATACAAAGCTTGATTGTTTGAAGCTAATTACCATATGCTTGTCCACATGGCCCTCCTACAACTTTGCCAGAGGCAAGTGGAAAGGATTTAGACTAGATTGTATACTACTTGAAGGCAGTGATCATATCTATCAACTCTACTGTGTTGTTCTTAGCACAGTGGTCTCAGAATAAGTACCCAATAAGTACCCAATCAAATGTATTTATTGAGTGCTTGTTATGTGCAGAACACTCTACTAAGCGCTTGGAAGAGTACAACAGAATTAGCAGAAACACTCCCTGCCCATAATGAAATGCCACTGATCGACTGACTAATATAATCCGAAATTAGATCACTCTAGTTTCTTTCTTATCATTAGAATAAGTTAGAGAGAAATATATTACCACATGGAACTTTTTCTGCTTGAATTCCAGGGAGCAGGGGGAGGCAAGCAAGCCAGCACAATACAGCACAGAAACTAAATACCTTCTCCAAACTCTGTCCGAGAAAATCTCCGACCCATCCATAAGGGATGTGGAGTTCTCCTATTGGCAGAAAACTCAGTCATTCGGTCAATCGTATTTATTGAGCGCAAAAAGCTAAACTCCTCCCAGAATGTCTCAACTTCTGCAAAGACAAAATCAACCCCTTTTGTATTATGGATTTTGTAGTTGATGCTTTCATGCCTGCAGTTCACCTGCCTCCCTGGTTTGAAAGCACCCTTCTTCAGCTGTTACCTTGCTGCCTAACCAATTCTGTAAATTCTGATAAAACATGAGGGAGAGAGGAAAGGAAAAAGGTACACTAATGGTAAACCACCATTTAAGAACACCAGCATTACAAAAGTAGAAATTTGTACAAACAGACCAAGTTATTTTACCGGGACTAGTCCATTATTTTTTCTGTTGTTTGTTTCTTTTTACAGAGTTAGGCCTCACAGTCAGAGGTCCTCTTTCTCCTACTTTGCTTTATAGTTTCTAGGAAGCTCATGGGAGATTTAGTGTCCCAAGCCAGATGGAAGTTTGTTTTCTTCACATTGTGGGGAAAAATACAAAGTTCTGTTGATTCCTTGGTGCATCCAAGCGGGCCCAAGCTGAGCCATTTCCTTTCATCAAGGGGCTTAAATGAAGGAAGATCATGATATGCTGATTCCCTTAAGATGCCAGGCTTCCTTTCATCTTAGCTCTTGTAGACACGACCATATTCAGTAGCATCTGCTCTGACTGAGTGAAGTTCATACTCCTGCTGGTTTTCAAGGTGGAATCCAATTGCTTTACCCTTCATAACAATACCAGCATGCCTTTTGATATTAAGGAAAATGAAGGAACAGCTGACCCATGTAGTCTAGGGGGTTTTACTGGGACACCAAGCATTTCTAGACTTTTCACTCATGTGGTTTATCACCAGCACAGTTTTCCCACTTGGGTTTCCAGAAGATTCAGACATGCCTGTTTCCAAGCCGGTGCTTCTTCCATAGCTGGAATTTTAGTTGCCATGCTGTCAGCTTTATATTTCTGCTACCCTTCCTCCTTCTCTAGCCCATCGGAATTGAATGTAATCTCTGGGAAACTTGAAAGATGGACTCTTCCCATAAATATATTTGTGGGACACCTGCCAATGTGATGGCAAGGAAGAGAAAAGGAATGCTATCTGACCCTGTCCAGCATTCTCCCCTCCAGCTAGGCACGGGCTTGGGAGTCTGAGGTCGTGGGTTCTAATCCCGGGTCCGCAACTTGTCTGCTATGTGACCTTGGGCAAGCCACTTAACTTCTCTGTGCCTCAGTTACCTCATCTGTACAATGGGGACTGAGACAGTTAGCCTGACATGGGACAACCTGATTACCCTGAATCTACCCCAGCGCTTAGAATCATGCTCGGCACATAGTAAATGCTTAACAAATACCGTAATTATTATTATTATCATTATTATTTCAGAATGGTCCCCTCACCAAGCTGATGCCAGCTTCTCACAGTGGAGCTCCCTTTGGGACCAGCATGAAGCAGGGTGCTCATGACTTTCCACTTTATGGTGGCATGCACAATGAGCAGCACTTCAGGGGAGCTGAGCACTGGGAACCAATTCTCCCACGATGGTTATATCATAACCTCCTTCCCTCCACAGGGCGTGGAGAAAATGAGTCATACTTGTAGCACCAGGCTTACAACTATAAAAGGTACTGAAAGGAGACATACTTTTCTCTGCACCCTCCCAAGTCTTCTTCTTCCTTCTCATCATTGGTATTTACTGAATGCTCATTGTGCATAAAGCACTGCACTAATCACTTGGGAGAATACAACAGAATTGGTAGCCACATTCCCTACCCATAACAAGCACTGGTCTAGATGGGGAGACACACATTAATATAAATCGTTAATAGCATAGAATTTATAGATACGAACATAAGTGCTGTCGGGGAAGATGGTACTGTTGATGAAATCCTCAACCACAACTCTCCCCACCTTCACAACCCTCCTAAAAACCACATTTCCAAGACACCTTCCCTGATTAATCTTTCATTTCTCCTACTCACCCTTACTCTGCATCACCTAGGCACTTGGATCTATACTCCTTAAGCACTTGATATTCATCCCACCCCCAGCCTCACCGAGCTTACGTACAGATCTACATACTCTGACATTTCCCTATCTGAAATTTATTTTTACATGTCTCCCCCTCTAGACTGTAAGCTCCTTGTGGGCAGGGATGTGTCAACTGACACTGTTGTTGTGAACTCTCCTATGTGCCTGGTACAGTCCTCTGCCCACAGTAGGCACTCAATAAATACCACCGATTGAGTATCAGGAGGACATGCACATCCCATGAGGATGAAGGTTTGCCCTGAGCTACCCAGTTCACAGTCAGGGCCCAGTGACCAGCAGCTTGCATTGCAAGACGGCTGATCAGGGTTTGGATGCAGTCTGTGGGTGTCAAAAGAAATATCTGTTCATGGTCTGCAGCAGAAGACCCTGTTGGGGCCAAATCTGCTTTCCATGCCATTGCTCGCTCCACTATAAAAACCGTGGAGTCATTTTCTACTTAGCAAGCCCATGCCGTTATGTAGACTGTTACAAGGACTTGTACATCTGTGGATAGAAATTTGCCTGTAGGTGGCTGGTGCAGTGGTGATTTGGGAAACTAAGATTACTCTGAAGGGCAATGATGGACCTCCAGACCTGGGGCCCAGGAGCCTGCGAGAGGAACTGGTTGGGGTGATAACGGTTTGCCCACCTCCACTATCATTCTCTCACCTCTGCCAGTCATGCTCCTGCTGAGCAAGGAGGCGGGCAGGGATGCAGCACAGTGCAAAATGTACACACAAGGCTTTTGTGTGCAGGCTCATGTATGCCCAAAAGAGACCATGACACAGTGTCAATGTTATAACATGGCATCACGACCCAGTAGGCGGTTGCCCTGGTAACCACTACTGCCTCTGCCACCTATGAGTCGGTTACATTTCAGGATTTCTGTTAGCCTTCTCTGCCTTGTGGAAAGTTCTAGTAAGTTCTACAGTACAAAACATTCACTGCTGATAACATGGCCCCAGCAGGCATCCATTCCTCTATTTGTAGGGTTCAGACTCGAATCCAGGTCTCTTGATTCCCAGAGCCGTGCTTTTTCCACTGGACCGACAACAGGGATGAAGGGTAATAGAGGATGGAGAAGCGGCAAGAGTTCCCAAACCACTTGGACCTGATAATTTAAATTTATAAAAGGTAAAAAGGGGTAAAGAGATAATTAAAAAAAGCAAAAAAGCAGAGAGAGCCATCAGTGCTAAGATGGCTGAAGGGGTGGCATGAGCAGGAAGGTGGAATGTTACTTAGAGACTACATCTTCAGGGAGGAGAATTTTTAGGGGAGGTTTGGAAATGAAGTGGGGTAGTATGTGACAGATTTGAGGGGGGAGAGAGTCCCATGCTGAAAGAAAGGCTTGAGCAACAGGTCCACAAAGGAGAGTTCTGAGAGAGTGCAGTTAGTAGTTGGAAGGAGTGAAGCATGCCAGCTTGGAAAGAATGGGTGAGTTGTTAGATGAGAGGGTGATAGCCGATGGAAAGCCTGGAAAACATTAAGTTTTTTTCTGTTGGCAATGCATCCAGCTGAGTATGGACTCAGCTGCTGGCCATATAGCTTAAAAATAATAATAACCATGGTATTTGTTGGACACATTGTGTGTCAAGCACTAGAGTAGACACAAGATAATTAAGTCAGACACACGTTTCTGTCCCAAATGGAGCTCACAGTTTATGTAGAGGGGAAGCATATACTTCCCATTATACAGATGAGAAAACTGAAGCATAGATAACGTGTCTTGCCCAAGGTCACGTGCTAAGGTCACTTGCCAGAGCCCTAGGGAGGAGGCAGGCAAGTGACAGACCCATGATTGGAATTCAGGTCCTCCTGACTCCTGGACCCCTGCTCATTTTCTACTAAGCCATGCTGCTTATTCACCATTTTGAGGTGTTTATATAAAGTGTTTACAGAGTTTTCAGAGAAGCAGCATGACTTGGTGAAAAGGAGCATGGCCTCGTGGAGAGAGAATAGGCCAGGCAGTCAGAGGACCTGGATTCCAAACCCAGCTCTACCACTTGTTTGCTGTGTGACCTTGGGCAAGTCACTTAACTTCTCTGGGCCTCAGTTACCTCATCTGTAAAGTGGGGATTAAGATGGTGAGTCCTATGTGGGACAGGGACTATGTTCAACCGGATTAACTTGTATCTACTACAATGCATACTACTGTGCCTGGCACACAGTAAGCATTTAAATGCCAAAAAATAAAATAAAATTAAAATAAAATAAAAACAAGAAAAAAGTGCTCGAGGGGACACAGGAATGCCTAACATTTATGCCTGTCACCTTGCCCTCATTTCCCTAAAAAAATGTACCAGCTTCCCTTGACTCCACAGGGGCACCATACTCCAGGCTCTCTAGGCCCTAGGGAAGCAATAATATTCTCCCACCACTTTGCTGACATTTAGAGGGTTGTAATCATAACCGTGCATGCACTTAACAATATATTTTTTTTCTCTCTCTCTCTCTCTCCACAGGCAGGACTGGGGCAAGAGGGAGGGAGGCTAATTGGGCTCAGTATTCTTTTTCTCTAATTTTATGAGCACAAGCACAAGGATCTTGCAATATTAATCCAAGTTCCAGGATATTTTTTTTGTTTCTACAAACTCATAATTTAACAGGATATTAAACAGGTAGACTATTAATTTATAGCCCTCTGAAACCAATTATTCTATAAACCTCATAATGAAACTTAGAAATTAAATTCAACACTAACTGCAAACACAATAAATATCCTTATTCTTCGTACAAAATTCATTTAAGATTGTTCTTTCTGAGATTCTCTTTCACATTAAAAAATAAACTACTGACTGTAAGTGCAACTCATTTTAAGGTTTCAAAACATAAAATTACTATTCAGTCCCAGCTTGCCACAAATTTCTATTCGCAAGAAATTGAACCAACATTTCTTTGTAATTTACTTAATCGGTTTTCCTTGTAATTCTTTTCTACAACTCCACATTTTCCATGTTAATGTGTTTCTTTCTGCTTGCTCATACCATTCACTTTCAGATCTTCTACTTCCCGAATAGTTTTAACAACTTTTGCTTGTGCCTTCGTCTCTCGGTCAGTCATATAACTTCTTCCTTTGCTCCCTCATCACATATGCAGTTTAACCCTGAAACAAACTACTACCACCACAACATAATTGATCTTCCACAACACGGGGCAGCCTCAGCATCATGTTGTCATGGTTACCAAATCCTGCTGCCTGTTCCGATTTAAACATTTGCAGTGCTCATAACGAAACCCCTTTAGCAAATTGGCATGATATAGAGTCCTATCAAATAGCTATATGGTATTGCTTAAATTCACAGAGGCTACTTAAAGAACACCAAACCTTAGGGTATACATAACTGAGATATTATTTAAAAGCTCAGCCTGTCAGTACGAAAATGAAACACAGTTCATTTTCCAAACAAGCAACTTGCTAGTCAACCTGAGGTGAAAGCCTACTAATGATGGAACAGTTTCAAAGGGGATTTTCTGACATTCCCAAAGACCATATCAGAATTTAAATCTTTTTTAAACTCACACCCAATGAAAGCCAGAAGTGGGAAGCTCTGATGGCCCAGAACATTTCAGTATATGCAGAGGAAGTCTCCATGCTGCCCATTGTTTGAAAATATGACTTCAGTAAATTGCAGGGAACCAGGATTTAGCCAAATCTGAATTACTGCAGTGGGAGTTTTGTGAGGGGGGAGTGGGCAGGTGTGGGGGAGAAAAGGGAGAGAGTGGTGGTGGGGGGAGAGAGAGGGAGAGAGAGAAAGAGACAGAGAGACAGAGAGAGATAGAGAAAAGAGAGATGGGTAAGGTAGAGTGTGACACTGGGAGGTTTCCACATTCTCTTTTGGTTTCTGACAGAGGCAGCCCAGGCACAAGCTGGATGATTAAAAAAAACCAAACACATTTACAACTCCTCCCCTGGCAAAGAATAAAGGCTGAAGTGAATTCAGCCTGGACTAAGTCAGTCAGTCCTTCTCATTCTTGTGATGTGCCAAGGCACATCACGATCATGTTGAAGTGTTTTGAGGAAGCAGTTAAGTTTTAAGAAGTGTCATCTTGCCCCTCTATTACCCTTCATCCCTGTTATCGGTCCAATGGAAAAAGCATGGCTCAGGGAATTAAGAGACATGGATTTGAGACTGAACTCTACAAATAGAGGAATGGATGCCTGCTTGCCCCTTTCTTTTCATTTTTACTAAGCATCACAACTCCATGATACACAGAGAGTCTGATGTGCTTGAGTATCACCTGGGTATTGATATACGGATCAACTCAGAAAGACTTTATTTGAACTCTCAAGACCTTATATTTGATTTTTGTATTAATTTTTTCCTTTTAATTTAGGAACACTTCTATTCAAGAGCGGTGCCACTAAATTTGACTAATATATAACCAAAGACAGGAAGTGAATATATCGGAATTTAAAGAAAAATTGCTCATTTCGATCTGCAAGACTTTTTCTTGGTGAAGAATCGTAGGTCCAGGCACTAAGTAGTGGTAATAATACATAGTGGTTTAGTAAAAATATCTATAGCAATCAATAGATAGGGTAGACAGTGTTGGTCTGGGTCAGCGATGAGTGCTAAGATTGGCTCACAAATCATACCCAGGAGGTGACTGACTGAGAGGGCTAAGAAAGTAGGGGTATTTGTGGTATTTATCAAGCACTTGCTAGGTGTCAAGCACTGTACTAAGGTCTGGGGTACATGATGATGATGGCATTTCTTAAGTGCTTACTATGTGCAAAGCACCACAATCAGAGAAAACATGAGCTCTGTACCGGAGTCTATAGGAAAGGGCAAAGAGGTATATTTAATTCCCATTTTACAGATGAGAAAACAGAGGCACAGAGTAGTTAAGTGACTTGCGCAAGGTCACGCAGCCGACATGTGGTGGGGCTGGGATTAGAACCCAGGTCCTCTAATTTTCAGTTCTCCTATCTTTCCACTAGGCTATACTGCTTCTCATATGTATGCTGTGTGACTACCACCAACAATTTCACTCCAAGGTGCTCTTCCCATCTACCGCTGTCCTCTCTCCTGTGAGAAAGAGGCAATGTCAGCCATGGCCTGGGGTGGCCAGCTACTAATGTTACCTTAAAGATGCTCAGCTGACAGTTTTAGCACCACTTCCTCAGAGGTCCTGCTTTGGACCAAAGTGTCCTTTTGTCAGCAATGGTAGAAGCAGTAGGGAAGACTCAGCAGGAAATGAAGTGGAGTAAAGACGAGAAATATCAGACTACCTCCCTGCCTCTCTACCTAATCCTACTCTTTCCATCCGTTTTGTTCTTTTTACCTAACATCAGATTCCATAGGCACGTCTCTTCTCATGCCCGCTCCTCCTCCTTCTTTCCATGTCTATGCTTACCCTCCAAAGTCCCCTAGACATTCTCCTCACCCCATGCACCTTTCTTTCTTTTTCCAAGGCCTCACAACACTCCTCTCTAGTCCTCCTTTCACCTTCGGCTCCATTTCCCCTACTCTCATCTGGATAGTAGAGTTAACTGACAAGAATCCCAGGGTTAATTGACAGGAATCCTTGTCCCCAAGGATCTTGCAATCTAGTGGGAGCAACAGCCATTAAAATCCATTCTCTCCCCTTCATGTCTCCTGTCACCTCTCCCCCCGGGATGTTTTCTCGTTCTCCTGTCTTCCCTGTCTCTTTCTTTCAGTCAGTCTGTGCCTGTATTTCTGGAGGGTATGCCTGGGTTTGTCTGTGCTATGAATGTCCAGGCTTTTCTGTCACACCCCTGTGAAGCAGGAACTTTTTTGCTAGTTGTAGATAAATGTGTTGAAATATCATAAGGGAAGACTGCATGTGTAGAAACCTGATTAAGGAACCTGATTTTTCAAATTAAAGCATTAAAGGACTTTATTAAAAGATTAATAAATCCTAATAATATGTCTAATCTCTAGGCTTCTTTTTTCTAAGAATAGGACATTAGCAATAAGGAAATGAACTCTAAGAATCCTTCAACTAGACTGATAGATCATGTCTTGATCTTTGTATTTGGAATCATTGAGGTATAGTGGAAAGAGTTTGGGCCTGAAAGAGTACCTGGGTTGTAAACTTGGCTCATCCACTTGTTAACTATTAATGGTGGTGGTATTTGTTTAGTACTTACTATGTACCAGGCACTGTACTACATGCTGGAAAGGATACAAATAGGAATGGACACAGTACACTTACTTGCTGTATAACCTTGGGCAAGTCACTTAACTTCTCTATGCCTCAGTTCCCTCATCTGCAAAATCTGCAAAATTCAAAACCTGTGCTCCCCTCTACTTAGAATCTGAGCCCTCTGATTATTTTGTATCTCCCTCAATCAAATTTATTGAGTGCTTAACATGTGCAGAGGATGGTACTAAGCACTTGGAGAGTACAATACAACAGAGTTGATAGACATGTCCCGAGCTGATAAGGAGCTTAGTCTACTTCAGCACTTAGAACAGTGCTGGACACATAGTAAACATTTAAAAAATACCACAATTATTACTACAATTGTTTTCCATGCTCCTTAGTAAACCACAACTCAGATTCTCAATTTTCATTTTCAGCAAGAGAAACTGGTAAAACATGCATTAGCAATAATGACCTTTTCATTTACTGAGAGCAGATGGAGAAAATATTTAAAAGGCAAAAAGGAAAACAAAGCAGTTTGTGTTCTCAATTGAATTTAGAAGGAATCCTATGCTAGTTAAGAGGCATTCAGGTGCCAAACTTTGACCAAATAAAGAGATCTGATTCCAAAACAAGAGCTGAAGCCCTCAGGAACAGCTCTAGTGAGATCTAGATCCGCTCCATTTGGACCAGCTGCTAAAACAATACAATGGGCATGCGAAGAAGCATTCAGATGGAATTTAGGGTTCTCCCAGGAAAAACACCAGCGCCTTGGGTAAATACAGAATGCAAAGCACTTTGATACAGACCATATCTGACAGACACAAGTATCTTTTCATGCGTCAGTCCTTGGCATTTCAAGTTGACAAATGATGAAAGGACCCTAACCACATGTGAGGGTGGGTGAAAAGAGACGTGTGAGATTGAAAAGAATCCACTTTGCACCGTGGACATATGAAGATGATCTTTCAGTGTGCAGAGTCTGCTGTGGTTTTCAAATCTGTCTCTTGGTTTCCCAACATTTCTGTCAACTCATTTAAGGAGAGGAATGCCCCTCCTGATGGTTGCCCCAAGGCCAGTCTATGTGCCTCCCAACAGTTGGCTTTCACACACGATAGTGGGGACTGAGCTCTACTCTGTCTTTAAAACATGTCAGCCTTCCCTGCTGGCTTCTGCCCCTATCATTTATCATCACCCAGATGAACACATCAATTCTCACTGAAGACTGAGTCTTAAAGTCTTGTAACTCTTGGAGATTTATAGAAGCCAGAGAATTTCAGGCCTCTGAGGTGCTGAAAGAAGAGTATAAGTTACTGCTGCTATCGTTAATCTCTCTTCTGTAAAATTACATCATTTTCCAACTAACCTAGTTAACTTATTTCTCTCTGTGTGTACAGTTACAAATGTAATTTAAAGTAAAAGATGCTAAAGAGGCATTCTGCATGACAGTACTAATAGACTGTTGAAGATAAGCGATATAAGTTCATTCTTACTGGAACAGAGCATTCAGGGAATTTATGCCTGTGCAAATTGTTAACAGCCAAGGAAAAATTTAACCTATGAATTAAACAAGAGTGAACTGTTTCAAAATCTACATGCTTATCATTAATCTCATACCAGAGTTCTGAATCCCAGCTAGTTGGGTGTATTATGAATAACTGCAGGGAAGGTTATTATTAACCATAGTCATAAATGAGTTACCTTTCAATACTTGTTCTCCTATTTATAATATGACCACTATGTGGGACAAGGACTGTTTCTGACCTGATTAACTTGTATCTGCCCAAGTGCTTAGAACAGTGCTAGGCAAATAATGAGCACTTAAATATAATTATTATTACTATTATTACCTTCTGATTTTTGGTTCATGCTTTATCTGGTAGCTCCTAGTAATCTCAATGGTAAGAGGAGGGAAGTCAAGCTTTAAACCTTGCTAGAAAAATAACCTATTATTTGACTGAGTTTGCACATGGTATTCTTTCTCTATTATATCTCTACAATAGATTTCCTTTTTTAAAAAGGCATTTCTTTCCTCCTTGTACTCACTTCTTGTGGGCAGGAAATGTTTCTATTATATTGTTCTCTCCCAGATGCTTAGTACAGTGCTCTGAACACAGTCAGTGCTCAACACAATTGATATTCTTAAGAAGGAACAGTCATGCATAAGTGCACTCACATGCACACACATTCATACTTCCATGCTCTCACATACATGCACAAAACCACACACATCCACATTCGTGCTCATGTGCGCCCACATACATGCACCAGTAGTTCTGCCCTTAATGGTTCCCTCCACTATAACAGGTCCCTGGTCCCACAGCTGACTTTTATTTATTAGGTGGAATGGGCCCCTTAGGCATGTAGCCTGGGGCAATTCCACCTCTCCAGGAGTCAGTCAGTCATCCAGGCAGAAGCAGCAGATGTTCCCTCCAGCTGGGCCGAGTTACAGACCAGTCCTGCCCAGGCCGACTCCAGAGTCAGTTGGCTTCAATACAATTCTCAGGGAGACGATGAAGGGGATTTGCTTCATCCCCTGCACCCTCAGTAGTGGATGACAGAGAATCAAGAGCAACATTGGTGGCCGGGATGTTTCACACTCTCACCACCATAATTCTGTGACACATTTTCCCTTCTGATAGGAAGACATCTGGCTGTACATAAAGGGTAGAACGAGACTGCTCACCTTCTAGAGAGAAGGTGGGATTGCAGGGGTGGAGGGGAGGAGGGAGCATCTCCCGCCCTCTGGGAATGGGAACAGACCTCAGTGGCTATGGACCGTGTCCAGGAGCAGTGGGAGGGAGGACGCAGCGAGTCCACTCCCAGGGACTACTGCCAGCCTGCCCGGGCATTCGGAATGGGCAGCAATAGGGATGGAGTTGTGACGGCTGCTGCCTGAAGCTGCACAGCAGGGATTGTGGCTTCAGCAGGGAGCCACGTGATTATCTCTCTGCAGGCAAGCAGAAATCCAGCTGCAAGGGAGAACCAGGAGTGCAGGAAAGGCTGAACTGGTTTGTAGGATCTTCTGATTGAATTAAAGGAAAGACTCAGAAAATACTTAAAAAGAAAACCTGACTAACTCTTCGGTCAGATCTTTCACTGTGACATAACTAGCATGCATTCGTTGCTATCCTACATCCACTACACATTTCTGATAAAACAAGGGAGAGAGAAAGATAGCAAGAGAGAGCAAGGAGAGCAGCTTTTAAAGGACTTGGGAATTACACTGAACCACAAAGGCTGCAGGGACCTTAATACATAATTTAATTCAGCACTCCTTTGCCTCCAGGATTGGCAGAACCTAAGCCACTGAAAATGATGATCTGCTTTCTACATAAAACATCTTCATACCAGACAATACCTCATCCCATTTTACAGATGAAGAAACTGAGCCACAGAAAGGTTTAGTGACTTGTCCAAGGTCACCCCCAGCAAGGCAGTGGCAGACCTCAGATGAGAATCTGGGTCTTCTGCTCTTTCTGTGCTGCTTCTCAGCATCACCAGATGAACATATCCAGTATAAGGTCCAATTTCATTTTTAGAACGGGAGGCCCAAGATTTGCAACCAGATCAGTTTCTTTATGTTCTTTATCAACTCTAACAGTCTGGTGCCCTAAACATTGCCTAACATCACCAAACACAAACTGGCTCAGCTGAAGATCCCCACCTAATGAACCGCTTGTATGGAGCAATAGCAAAGCACCATTAGAAGCAGCATGGCCTCATGGCAAGAGCACAGGCCTTGGAATCAGAGGACTTGGGTTCTAATTCTAGCTCTGCCACTTGCCTGCTATGTGACCTCAGGCAAGTCACTTTACTTCTCTGTGCTTTAGCTTTCTCAATTGTAAAATGAGGATTCAATACCTGTACTCCCTCCTATTTAGACTGTGAACCCTATATGGGACAGGGACTGTGTCTGACCTGATTAACTTGTATCTACCCCAGCTCTTACAACAGTGCTGGACACATAGTAAGCACTTAAATACCACATTTACTGTTAGAGAAGAAGCAGTGTGGCGCAGTAGAAAGAGTTAGGGCTTGGGAGTCAGAAGTCATGGGTTCTAATTCTGGCTCTGCCACTGAGCTGAGTGACCTTGGGTAAGTCACTTAACTTCTCTGTTCCTCAGTTCCTTCATCTGTAAAATGGGGATGAAGACTGTGAGCCTCACCTGGGACAACCTGATTACCTTATATCTGCCCAAGCACTTAGAACAGTGCTTGGCACATAGTAAGTGCTTAACAAATACCAACATTATTATTAGAGCAGCAAGGATCTTATATGCATTTTTCAGCCACGGCCACACCTATGGGCAGGACTTAAATTTAGTAACATCATCTTCAAAAATGATGGTTTGCTCTCTCTCCCTCTCTAATAATAAAATGATGATGGCATTTGTTAAGCACTTACTATGTGCCAAGTACTGTTCTAAGTGCTGGGGGGATACAAGGTAATCATGTTGTCCCATGTGGGGCTCACACTCAATTCCCATTTTACAGATGAGGTAACTGAGGCACAGAGAAGTAAAGTGACTTGCCCAAAGTCACACAGCTGACAAGTGGCAGAGCCGGGATTAGAACCCATGACCTCTGACTCCCAAGCCCATGCTCTTTCACTGAGCCACGCTGCTTCTCAATAATGTTGGTATTCGTTAAGTGCTTACTCTGTGCCAAGCACTGCTCTAAGTGCTGGGATAGACACAAGGTTATTAGGTTGTCCTACTTGGGGCTCACAGTCTTCATCCCCATTTTACAGATGAGGTACCTGAGGCACAGAGAAGTTAAGTGAATTGCCCAAAGTCACACAGCTGGCAAGTGACGGAGTCGGGATTAGAACCCACAACCTCTGACTCCCAAGCCTGTGCTCTTTTCACTAAGCCACGCTGCTTCTCAACAAGCATATTGAGTTCTCATATCAAATTTTCCAAATGGTCTTGTTGGCCTTGGAGAAATACATCGATTAACCTTTTTGGAGCTTTCATTTCCCCATCTGTAATGGGGTGATGAATCATGACCTACCTTACTGGATAATTCTGAGAGTTACTTGATGAATTTTTGAAAAGCATTTTGAATATATACAAACACTGAATGAATGTTAAGTAGCAGATTTTCCACCCCACTGTATGCTTCCAAAGGTTTGGCTTTACCAGGGCTGTGTAGGTACAAGAAAAATGGTCTCTATTTTGCATTCAATTTATGTTTGGGTTTGATGCATGTTTGTGAATGCACACAGATCAACAGCTCAAAACAAACAGGTTTGGAACCCCATAACTGAATACAAAGCACATCCCCAGTACGTCTTGGACACTAACATATTTATTTCCAGAAGTGCATTCTCTAGGAATTTGGGCTCAACTTTATTTCCAACAAAAAAATAAAAATAAATTCTATGGTGTTGTTACACCTGTAAAACTGCTTTCTGCATCTGGGGCAGGGGTTTCACTTTCTAAAAGATACATAATTCATAAAATATTTATGTAGGCCTAATCCTCTATCAAAAAAGGTGCACTTAGAATGAATTACCAAAGTGAGAAAATAAAGCAATTAGCATTTAGAAAATGTCAGGCTGTAAGGTTTCTAAGAGCAGGACAACCGAAATGTGAGTGATTTAGAAATTGTTAAGATTTGTTAAGTACAAAAAATTCATGTATTTACATTACAGGTCAGATAGCCTAATATTATCCTAACAATTAAAGAGAAGGAAAAGTCTATTCCTTGAGGGAAGTAAATGGAAAAAAAAATCAGGTGGTTCTATTTGAACTATCTGTTGGTGGTTCATCTTGATAGCAAGTGAGGGCTCTTTGCTACAGTTGCAATAGATGAAACCAGTATGAGCATAGTAACCCCTTCACCTGTTTAAATATTTGTAGTGGCTGTAACCAGTGGAAACTAAATTTGGGTAATTGTAGAGCACATTCATCCTCAGACCACTAAGTGCTAGTAACTGTGTCTTCACTTTAATTAACACAATTATCGTCCTACACAAATAAAACATTAAGGTGATACTTCCAATTCATAACCAGCTGGTATCTTTCTCCTAACTCTCTATAACCATTAGGATTAATCGTGCAAAACAACTGTTATAACAAATCAAATATAATTAAAAATACAGACACTTTCTCTTTGCCCCAGGTTTTTGATTAGGGGCATAGCAATAAACCACCCATAAACCCATGGAAACAGTCCTTGATGGGATTTAGTTAGATGACCACTTGTTGAGCCCAATTACTCACAGATACTAAGGCCCTGCAGGGAGGGGGTTAATTCCTTGACTCCTCCAGTTAGAACATCAGTAATGCTCTAGATGGCTTCTGTGATACTTTGTAAGGATTAAGCCTCCTGAAGAGGCCACAGGGAGTGACTGGGAGACGGGAAAATCTGGCTTAATAATTGCCCACAATCCCTTCTTTCCATGGTGTCCATACATACATAAAAACACAAGCATATACATGGTACATGTCCATTGGGTTTGAAGATGATGCCTCTGACAGTGAACTTTTTCCATGTGTGTGAGTGAGACTGAAGAGATTGACAGTAGCTGACAGTCCCTAACTAATGCAAAGGCTACCCCTGCTATGTGTCGCAATTGCCACTTGCAGTACCTGCTCTATTCTTCCTCTTAAAATCTTGATCTTCTTCAAGTTTGTGTTCCTCTCCTGATAGCCATTTCAACTTGAGAAGCAGCACAGTCTAGTGGTTAGAGTGTGGGCCTGGGAGTTAGAAGGACTTGGCTTCTAATCCCTGCTCCGCCACTTTTCTGCTGTCCGACCTTGGGCAGGTCATTTAACTTCTCTGTGCCTCAGTTACCTCATCTGTAAAACGGAGACTAAGATTGTGAACCCCATGTGGGACACTCACTGTGTCCAATCTCATTACTTTGTACCTATGCTTAGAACAGGAGACTAAGATTGTGAACCCCATGTGGGACACTGACTGTGTCCAATCTCATTACCTTGTACCTATGCTTAGAGCAGTGCCTGACACACAGTAAGCATTTGAAAAATACCATTAAAAAAAATCCCTCAGCATTCAGGAGTTGCTTGGTTATCCTGATGTCAACTATTCCAGCAATATTCATTAGTCTTTTCCAAGTCATCTAGGGAGCATCTTATAACTGCAGGATTTAAGCAATAGTCAGGAGATCTGACCTTTTCATCCAAGCTCAACTGCTGATTTAAAGGTCTGCATGAGGGTCTGAAGAAGTGCGGATGGGGTGGGACCTTAGGCTGGCTGGGGATTCTGACATCCAGGGCAGCTCAAACAGGGACAGAACTGGTCTGAGGGGAAAGTCCCCCAATAGCATGCAATTCCTTGAAGGAGAAGAGGCCACAAAATTACTGTCCTGGCTTCTCCAGTTCTTCTGCTCTCTCAGGGTCAGGCATCAATATTGAAGGCATCAGTAGCAGTTATTTTATGAATCACTTGAGGCACATACTCAAGAGTTAAAAGATTAGATCCCTGCACTCAAGGAGCTTAAAATCTTTGCTAGTCTCTGCTAGTCCGTTTCAAATATCTGCAACCCAATGTTATCATTTTATTGTTATTATGATATTTGTTACTATGCGCCAAGCACTGTTCCATGTGTTAAGGAGGATACGAAATAACCAGGTCAGACAGTCCCTGACCCACATAGGGTTAACAATATAAGTAGGTGGGAAATCAGGGATTCAATTCCGATCACGTGTCTACATGTTTTGTTTTGCTGTCTGTCTCCACCTTCTAGACTGTGAGCCCATTGTTGGGTAGGGACCGTCTCTCTATGTTGCCGACTTGTACTTCCCAAGCACTTAGTACAGTGCTCTGCACACAGTAAGTGCTCAGTAAATACGATTGAATGAATTAATTTTACAAATAAGGAAACTGGGGCACGGAGAAAATTGAGGCCCATGGTCACCCAGCAGGCAGATGACAGAGCCAGCATTAGGAGCCAGGTCCTCTGACTTCCAATCCATGTTCTTCCCACTAGGCTTTCTGGGCTGATAGAAAAATGCCAGTAGCAAGTTTCCTGTCTATTGACTGACCAATGAGGCAGACTTCATTTGAGCTTTTAAGAAAATGGGATTCGGTAAATTTTTCCATTTGATACTGTGGAGACCCAGACGGTGGTGAGTCACTTAACTGTTCTGTGTTCTAATTTCTCCCTCACTTGAAATGGGGACCAAAAATGAATGCTCAGGAGTAATTCATAAGTAAGTGCTCAGGAGTATGTCCTGGGAGCAAACATGACCCTGGAAATGCTGCACTGATTCTTTCAGACCACTAGAAAACCATTTAGGTGTGCCAAAATTGTGTGCTTGGTTTAATACATTCAGGTGCGGGTTCCACTTCGTGCAGGAGATCTCAAGTTCAAGGTAAGGACCATCAGCAACAATCGTTAAGGCCAGCAGAAACAAGAAAGTTCCTGCTTTAGAGTACATAAATTTCTATTTCCTTAGTGGGCAAAAAGGTCAATCCGTCCTCCAAAGGCGCAAATCCCTCCACCAGGTAACACAAGCTACAAAAACTGTATTGTGTTTAGGGGCTTAATGATATGCAAAGAGCTTCAGGCATCATTACCATACAGGCAAACACCAAACTTCGACACTGTTTATGAGGTGGCTTCTTATTCTTCCAGTTTTACAGGAAAATGCTTACTATTTTGCTAACAATTTGGAGGACAGGAAAAAATCAGTTCTATTGTTCAGCTCATCCCTTCTGCAGCAGCAGTGACTGTGGTCACAGCATGAATTACAGCAGGAATTTGAGATTCATGGCATGAATTAGTAAATCCATGGATTAGAGCATATCATTTTCTTCTCTCTAGCCTGGTTGATCAAATATCAATCTGAAAACCACAAATCACATGAACAACGACAGAATGTGCTGGGCACTGAGAAACAAAGATGATTTATCAAATCTGGAAACGTAATGGAGCATTGCAAATAATATTCTTTTCATTAATTACCTATGGCTCTACTCTAAATGGGGCCCTTTCAATGTATGCAGGCCATGCATGCATTTACTGCAAGGGAATTCAGTTTTCTCCTGAAGGAAGAAGCGATCTTTGGAGTTCAGATTTTCAAAGACTTTTCTTTAGCCATGATTTTTACTACTCTTACTCCAACAGGTAAAAGAAGAGATTGAGGTCCCAAATCCATCATCTGATTGTGAGTTGTGAACAGATATACAGGTCTGGGAACTGAAAATACACAACTGCGACCTTGTAATTTTTATTCACCTTTCTCTTACAAGCCTGAAAAGAGTGAACTTGGCTAATTCCTCCAGAATCTTCCCTGACCTTATGAAAAAATGTACTCATATTTGTTCCTGCTCAGACAGCTTGCCTCTTTCCAGCAGGCACCTCGACACATAGGTCAGATAGACATGGTAGAGTATTCATCATCATTCTCACTATCATAAAGCAGAAGCCGCAGAGACGGTACAGCAGGGCCAAGCAGCCTTTAGAGGCAGTTACCTGTAATAAATTCTAGCTTCTGCATCCTTGTTATGACTTAGGAGCGGCCATAAAAGGAGAGGACCCTAGACACTCAAGTGGTAAACATCCTCTCCTGGAAGATGCTGCATAATCTTCAAATACTTCCTGCTAACATGAATGTAATTTAACTTAGGTGGTCTTAATTGATTAGGCATAATTTCTAGAACATTTCCAAGAGGACTAGGCCAACGATACAGAAGAAGGACATCACTCTGCCATCCCACTGGGACTCTATTTGGTAGTGACCTTATTTTGAGGCGGTTCTTACTCCTTTTGGCACAAAAGCTGCATATCAGATTAAAATCCCTGCAACCCTGGGACCATACGGTGGGTGAATTTTTGTGGGTGTTAGCTCACAGGGACTCTTTCCACATTTTAAGTGCTCGATACATACACACTCAGCTCTGCCAGAACACGTGTTTTGCTCAATGGACCATCTAGGATGCTGCTAGGAGTTGGGAACATTTGTTTCTCTAATTCTATCTGGATACAGTGTGATGTGGTATTGGGCAAAAGCATTCTGCACATGAACATATGCAAGAGACACAAGTGTGATAGTAAGTTTCCCCTAATGTGCAAGAATACCACCACTGTATTCAAGGAGAACTGGGGGTAACTTTTGATACTGGGAGCCAGAAGAGGGAACTGTGATCCCAGAAACCCCTCCCCTCAACCTCCACCAGGAAGCCCGAACCCCCAAAGCTCTTCCCCAAGTTCATTAATTGGAAGTCCTACTGCAATGAGCTCAAGCAATCAAAGGTATTTATTGAGTCTCGGCTGCCTCCATCTCTAGCTATTGAGTCATGTCTACTTCATTTCAATCTCATCTTTCTCGCCACCAACTCCTCGCCCACATCCTGCCTCTGGCTGGAATCCCCTCTCATTTCATAGCCAACAACCACTTTCCTCATCTTCAAAGCCTTATTAAAATCATGTCTCCTCCAAGAGGCCTTCCCAACTAAGTCTTCATTTCCTCTTCTCCCACTCCCTTCTGTGCCACTCTTGCATTTTGATGTGCATCCCCTTTACTCATTCCTAGACAAAGCTGTTCAGGCATCAGAGCATCACTGAACATCCCTGCTGCCTCACCAGAGATTAAATGACCAATATGCTGAGACACCTGTTTGCATATGATGTCTACATTATTCATTCTATTTATTTGGAGGTAATGACACACCTGTCTACTTGTTTCGTTTTGCTGTCTGTCTCTCCGTTCTAGACTGTGAGCCCATTGTTGGGTAGAGACTGTCTCTAAATGTTGCCGAATTGTACTTCCCAAGCACTTAGTACAATGCTCTGCACACAGTAAGCGCTCAATAAATACGACTGAATGAATGAATCCCAATCTCAGCCCCTCAGCACTTATGTACATACCCATAATTGATATTCATTTATAGTAATGTCTGTCTCCCCCTCTAGACTATGGGAAGGGAACTTGTCTACCAAGTAAGTGCTCAATAAATACGATCGAATGAACTCTGTTATACTGTATGAATGAATGCACCTTTTGGTTCTCAATGAATGTGGCAGCACATTTAGCAGCTTGCTGATGGAATGGGAAAAGTTACCACACGACACTCCCTTGTTTGAGACTGGCCTTGTAACAACCACCAAAAAACAAGAGACAGGAGGCAACTGGAGATCTGTATCGATGTCTACCTTCCTATCCTCCTCATTCTTATTAAAATCACAACAGTGTCTCAACATCTACTGAATTTTTAGCGAAATCCATAGTCCAATCCTAACCATTCATTTTTGTTTTCACTATTCTCCATATCTGAAAAACGTATGTAGACTGGTAGGTCTCTAGACAGTCTTCAAGGGGAATGGCCTGACAACGAAAGCCAGACATACCCTAAGATGATCGCAGAGAAAACATAGCCCCAACAACAGTTTACCTTTCCTGCGTTCTCTGATAGCCACATGGCTTTGGTCTAATTTTAGTAGTACAATTATCTCTACTTCACTTGCCTAAACAACCTACAGCAACTGCAGGGTGGTAGAACAACTTGTGATCAAAGCAGCAAAGCAGCTGAAGATCTTCGTAATCCAAAACATTTGAGTAATTATGCACTTTCAACTGATGTGCATGAACTGTATTCCAATTCTGAAGGGGCTTTCTGGGTGGCATGCAATTACTTCATCATTAGCAACAGCATGGCATAGAGGATAAAGCACAGGCTTGGGAGTCAGAAGGTCATGGGTTCAAATTACAGCATCTCCACTTGTCTGCTGTGTGACCTTGGGCAATTCACTTAACTTCTCTATGCTTCAGTTACCTCATCTGTAAAATGGGAATTAAGATTGTAAAATGGGGATTAAGACTGTGAGGGACACAGACTGTGTCCAACCTGATCATCTTATATCTACCCCAGAGCTTAGAACAGTGCTTGACACATCGTAAGCGCTTAATAAATTCCATTATTATAATTATTATTATTACTATTATATGGAGTGCTTACTATATGTCAAGAATTGTTCTAAACACTGGGATAGACTCAAGTTAAAATCTGGTCAGACTCTGTCCCTGTCCTATATGGGACTCACAGTCTAAGCAGGAGGGAGAACAGAAATTGAATCACCATTTGACAAACGGGAACTGGGGCACAGGGAAGTTAAGGGACTTGCCCAGGGTCACACAGCAGGCAAATGGCAGAGCTGGGATTAGATCCCTGATCCTCTGACTCTCAGGCCTGTGCTCTTTCCACTAGGCCAAAAGCTAAGGAAATCTGGATGAAGTATTGGAAAGAAAAATAAGATATTCTTCTAATGAACTAATAGAAGTTCAGAAAAAAAGGCAAAATATCTAAATGTAGTCCAAAGTAGGATGTAATAAACAAAAAAAGAGCTGGGAAGACATATGACATTCTTCTATGAACTGATGTAAGTTCAGAAAAAAAAGGAAAAACATCTAAATGTAGTCCAATATATTTTTAACCTAGAAATTCAAGCCTATTCAATACTAACCATTAGGTAGAATGCTGGTAGGCAAATATCCTCATATAATTGCATGCATGCATCCAGTCACATGACCTTACACAGGATGATCATAGACCTTCTAATTTTAAGGCCCGAGTATTCCCTTTATTTCCTATGCTAGCAATCAATCAATCATATTCATCTAGTGCTTACTGTGTGTAGGGCACTCTAAGCAGCACATGGGAGAGTACATTATAACAGAATTGGTAGACTCACTCCTTGCCCACAACGAGTTTACAGTCTAGAGAAGTATACAATCTAGCACTGCCACAATCAGCCTGACCTATCCTCTACCATTTTTTGGCAATGGAAAAAGTCTCCACCTTCTTGAGCACTTGCAGCATACAGAATGGAATGCCTGGCAGGAGTTAGGATGCATTCGGTACAGAGCAGTTGAGACATAAGTTTCTCCCAATTTTCTTTAACTAGAAGGCTGAGCAGACAGTTTAATAACTATACACATTTCTACTAGTCTTGCAAATTATCTTGCAAAGCCATCCATCTGGCTCACTCACAGAGAGGATGGAGTAGACAGGAACTAAGTTTTAGGACCTCATAAACAAATCTGTCTCCCTTTTCACTTTCTTTTTATGGTTCTTGAACTGTAAACTACACTATATGGTATCCACCTTATCTGTCTGCAGACAGGGCTAAAAACAGTTCATTTGGTCCCAGTAGGGAGGATTGAGTCAAACAACTTAATTCTGAAACTAATGAAATATCAACTTCTTAACTGGCTAGTTTTACTGCATTCTGAAGTCATTTGAATGAACCATTAATGGTAACTATAAAGCAATCCTAGATGATAATGTGAGAATTTCCCCATTTGGAAATTAAAAGAGGACATGGCGCATTTCTTATACCACTGCACTTATGATGTTTGAGCAAATACAAAATTCAAAACTATTCACACAGTATTTGAAAAAACAGATTTTACGTGATGCAATGCATTTTGTATTCTAATAATTTCGTTGCTCAGTGCTGGTGACCACAAGTGTTCACCCCACAGGGAGCGATGGACGCCAGGGGCCCCATAGTTTACTGGATTCCCAACCCAATTTTGCATTCTAATACTTACAGTGAATATCAAGCAAAGGCTAAATGCCAAAGCATCATGCTAAGTGATGGGGTAGATTCACATATAGCTGCCTACTCCACAGTGCGGGTGATGGAGACCTTGGCCCCCATGGTTTACAAGCTGGACTCCAAACCCCTTTCCCCCAGGTTCTCTGACAAAACCAGAGTGTTTGTAATAAGGGATGAAAAGACCCAAAATGGCAGCTTTGTCACCTGCTAGCTTTATGAAGGCTTCCCTATCCCTCAAAAGTCCTTGTTCCCTTTCCCCCTCCACTCAGAATGAAAAACTGGCACTTGTGGATACATAGTAATAATAATAGTGGTATTTGTGAAGTGTTTACTTTGTGTCAAGCACTGTTCTAAGTGCTGGGGAAGATAGAAGAAAATGAGGTCAGATACAGTTGCCGTCCGACACAGGGCTCACAATCTAGGAAGAACAGGTACTGAATCCCCATTCTACAGATGAGGTAACTGAGGCCTAGAGAAGTGACTTGCCCAAGGTCACACAGTAGGCATGTGGGTGAGCTGGGATTAGAACCTAGATCCAGGACTATGCTCTTTCCACTAAACCAATCTGACTAACCCTTACCCTTTAACGATAATCAGAGCAGACACAACCCTTCTCCTACTGGGGCTCACAATCTAAGAGGTAGAAGATGGAGTTTCCAGTTAAGAATGACAGAAGCAGACCTGGGACTCTAGAATTGAGACCTTGTTGGAAGGAACTGATTATAGCGATAGTGGTTCTGTTCGTACTCTCTCTCGCTCCATTGACAATTGTGTTTCTGCGTGCAAAAGGGGCAATGAGAGAGTTTGCGAGCAGAGGTGCAGCACACTGCAAAGTGTACATAAAGGGCTTTATTTGCAAGACCCATTCATGGTAACTGCATCATAGTGCCAGTGCTTGAAGGATTATTACTATGGTTTAGTAAGCGCTTATGGTGTGTCAAGAATGGTTTTAAGTGCTGGGGTAGATGCAAGTTAATCAGGTTGAATAGAGTCCCTGGTCCACATGGGGCTTACAGTCCAAGTCAGAGGGAGGAGGAATTAATTCACATTTTACAGATGAGGGAACTGAGGTCCAAAGAAGCTAAGTGACATGCCCAAGTTCACACAGCAGACAAGTGGCAGATCCAGGATTAGAACCCAGTTCCTCTGACTTCCAGAACTGGGTTCTTTCTAGTAGGCAACAGAGTTTCTCATCTGGGGAGACCGCCATAATCCAGTGGGCAACCTTAGTGGCCACTGTGGCATTTAACTCCCATAACATCAGCTTTTTTCCAAGATTCCTACTCTCCTGCCCTCCCTCACAGAATGCCCTAGATCACTCTATGGTCAGAAACCTTCACTGCTGAAGGCAGACATTCCTCTGCTTGTTGAACTGGGACTTCCATGCAGAGCTGGTTCCCAGGCCTATGCTCTTTCCAATGGGCCAAGAGCAGGGAAAAATATTAGAGGCTACTCATTCCTTTCTATTCTCCAATATAACAATTTTTGTGGGTTGGTCAGGGGAAGACAATTCTCTCAAATGTTGAATGCATGTGACTTATGTCAGTTGGAAGGCTGCTTTTTTCCTGATTACAAACTTGAGATCCAAAAAACAAAATACACCTAAATAAAAGACAAATTATGATAAGCCTGGCTTTTGAATTTTGAATAAAATGAACACAAATAGAACATAAATTTCTACTGACACTTCTATTATGGAAAAGAATCATTCATAGTATCATTTTAAAAAATAAGTGTCATGTCCACAACCTTATTCATTCATTCATTCAATGTATTTATTGAGCTCTTACTGAGTTAGGAGCACTGTACTAAGCACTTGGGAAGTACAAGTTGGCAACATATAGAGACGGTCCCTACCCAACAACGGGCTCACAGTCTATTAGAAAAGGCAACCTCTTATGTGTAAATCCCCCAAAGAAAACTAACACTAATTAACCCCATTTGACACAGTTTTCTTCCTTTAAAGCATATTAAACTTAAAACTTTTCTTCATTATCCTGTTTCAATACCTTGGTCAGATGCCTGCAAGCCTTTGTTGGGATGGGAAAAAGTCAGTATTCACATGGACTGGACAATATCAAATCAGTTCCCAAATCTGTCCTCAGATTTAAAATGTATGGACAAGGGCCAATCACATATAATCTGAAAGGGCCAAATTAAACATACATGATTGACAAATGAATATAGAAGATGCTAACTATCCATCTGTACCAGCCATTGGAGGAAATGAATATGATTTCACAATTGCCAATGAAAGCCTTTTCATTTACTCCCATTTTTATGTCCCAAATAAAATGTCCAGTACCTAACATATCTGTAATAAATTTACCTTATGATCACATATTCTGTTTGATTTTTAAAGTTTTTTCAAGAGAAAAAAAGAGGTATATGTCCTGAGTGCCCAGAGGCCCTAACCTGGTCAGGTGTGCACAAATTTTCTCAAACATTCTTAATCCAAGCCAATAATTGCCTGTGCACCAATATCTTTTAAAATCCAAACTATTGCCAATTTGTGGTCCAGGTTATGGTGGACTGATTTTTTTTTATGGTGTTTCTCAAGCACTTACTCTGTGCCAGGCACTGTGAAAAGCAGCTTGATGTAGTGAACAGAGCACAGATTTGGGAGTCATAAGGTCATGGGTTCTAATCCCAGATCTGCCACTTGTCTGCGGTGTGACCTTGGGCAAACCACGTGGGACAACCTGATTATCCTGTATCTACCCCAGTGCTTAGAACAGTGCTTGGCACATAGTAAACACTTAATACCATATTTATGTATTTATTCTCCATACCTCAGTTACCTCATCTGTAAAATGGGGATTTGGACTGTGAAAGCCACGTGGGACAAGAACTGTATCCAACCCGATTTGACTGTATCTACCCCAGCGCTTAGTATAGTGCCTGGCTCATAGTAAGCATGTAACAAATACCATAATTATTACTATTATTATTACTAAGTGCTGAGGCAGACACAGGCTAATCAGGTTGGACACAGTCGAACAGTATTAAGTCACAGTATTAAGTCCCACTTTACAGATGAGGTAACAGACACAGAGAAGTTAAGTGACTTGCCCAAGGTCACACAGCAGATAAGTGGCCGAGCTGGGATTAGCACCCAGGTTCAAGCCTAGGCCTGTGATCTATCTACTTATCTATGCTGCTTCTCTATTCATCAGAGGTGGCAAAAGGGTGCATTAGCCCCACAATTCGACCCTAATTAGGAGTCAGGGGATCTGAGTTCTAATCCCCACTCCTCCACTTGCCTGCTGTGTAACCATGGGCAAGTGACTTAATTTTTCTGTGCTTCTGTTTCGTCACCTGTCAAATACAAATGAAATATCTGTTCTCTCAAAACCTTACACTGTAAGCCCCATGTGGGAAAGGAAATGTCTGATCTGATCATATTATGACTACAGGGTTTGGCAGAAATTATGCATCTAAATACCACAATTATCAGTATGACTCGTATATTATTATTATTGTTGTTGCTGTTGTCAAGGAATGTGTCTACCAACTCTGTTGTACTGTACTCTTCCCTAACACTCAGCACAGTGCTCTGCACACATTAAGCACTCAAATACCATCTATGGAATAATTATTAATAAAGGGGAAGAGCTTAGTGCTCATTTCCTGCTGCATTTCCTATTCCCACCTCTGGTGGAGTTCTATGCAACCAAAAGGGCAGTGGCAGTGCAAAGAGCCCGGGCTTTGGAGTCAGAGGTCATGGGCTCAAACCCCGGCCCCACCAATTGTCAGCTGTGTGACTTTGGGCAAGTCACTTAACTTCTCTGTGCCTCAGTTACCTCATCTGTAAAATGGGGATGAACACTGTGAGCCCCATGTGGGACAATCTTATCACCTTGTAACCTCCCCATCACTTAGAATAGTGCTTTGCACATAGTAAGTGCTTAACAAATGCCATTTATTATAACTATTATTATTATTATTATTATTATAGA
Organism: Tachyglossus aculeatus; assembly: GCF_015852505.1. Classification (NCBI taxonomy): domain Eukaryota; kingdom Metazoa; phylum Chordata; class Mammalia; order Monotremata; family Tachyglossidae; genus Tachyglossus; species Tachyglossus aculeatus. The sequence continues at coordinate 52,566,136 of NC_052074.1, read as the reverse complement.
ATTGGGAGTTCAGGCTAAGGTTGCTACAAAAGCCCCCAACAGCTATACTAAGTGCTTAGTACAGTGCTTTGCACACAGTGAATGCTCATTAAATATGATCTGAATGAATGAATGCCGGGATGGAAGAATATATACAGAGAAGCAGCATGGCTCAGTGGAAAGAGCATGGGCTTTGGAGTCAGAGGTCATGGGTTCAAATCCCGACTCCACCAATTGTCAGCTATGTGACTTTGGGCAGGTGACTTCACTTCTCTGTGCCTCAGTTTCCTCATCTGTAAAATGGGGATTAAGACTGTGAGCCCCCCGTGGGACAACCTGATCACCTTGTAACCTCCCCAGTGCTTAGAACAGTGCTTTGCACATAGTAAGCACTTAATGCCATTATTATTATTATCATTATTATTATTATTATGTGTCCCAACATATGTGCCACCTCTGAATGGGACCAGGATATTATCATGCTCTCAAAAAACACAGGCAGTGGAAGTCACTAGATGGTAATGGAAGCACTCACCCTTCACCCCTTATCACCTGGATCCAGAACTGGGGATGTGGAGAAGAGGTCAATTCGGCAAGAGAAAACAAGTGTGGGGAAGAATGAAAAGCAACACAGTGCAGGAGGAAAATGGAGGGGGTAAGAGAGACAGGAGAGAGGCGAGTAAAAGAAAGGAGACTGAGCTGGGCAAAGGAATGCTGGATTTGGGGAAGAAAGAAGAAAAGGACATGTTTACGGCTGTAAGTCTCAACTCTGGATTTGTTATTTATGGTTGAGAGATATTTTTGTAGAAAAGCTTTGTTGTCCTCAAAAGCTGAGAACATGAGGGAATGAGTGGTTGTCAAAACCTCCCTCCCCCAATGCTAGTTCTCTTCACCTGGAATCAGATGGGCTGCTGTCTTGGGACCTATCTGCTTTTCTCTCAGCCCAGGATTAGAGATGTCAGTGCAGCTCTATCTCTCACTTTCCCATTGGCTCCAACTCTCAAAACACAGGAAAATAGAGAACCTTCACTTTGTTTATCCTGGCACGCTCCATTCAGTCTATTCATTTCGCCAGGAGAATTACTTTTTGTTCAGGGAGAACTGCATTGCAGCAGATGAGGAGTTTCCAAAAATTTTCCCTCAAGTTTACTAAAAGATGTGAATTCAGTCAGTCTGTCTGTCCCAGCTAGGGGATTATTACAATCAAAAAGGATTACAATCCAGTGAAGCTGGGCCCACTCAATTTTATTGTACACTAAACAGATTCTTTAAATGCTGAAACAAATCCTGTAGTTTCTGAATCAAGACTCTATCTCTGGGGAAAAACCACAGAAACATTATACTTCTGTGGGCACTGGATTTCTCAGTATACCCTGGCTGAACCAGGTTCCAATACCCCACCACCTCAGGTTGTGGGGAGGTACCTAAACTCCACATGTCTCTCTTTGGTCCTTTAGTCTGTGGACATCCCAGGCTAACTGAGCTCCAGGGGACTCTGCTGCCTGTGGGTGTGGGCTACTCAGGGAATCCTCAAATCAGTTTCAATCCCAACCTCAGAGAGTTGGTGGAAAACACAATGGCTCTGGAAAAACCAGGAGAGAAATGCTCAGCCAACAAAATACTGGATCCCTCCATCCTGTCTCCCCATCGAGTCACCACTGAAAAATGTGTTGAGGTCAAAAGAAGACAGGCGAAGTGGCATGGCCTAGTGGAGAGAGCTCAGGCCTGGGAATCAGAAGGACGTGGGTGCTAATACCAAGTCTGTCACACCTCCTGTGTGACTTTGGGCAAGTCACTTAACTTCTCTGTGCCTCATTCTTCATCTGTATCCAGCCTTTTTAGCTTGTATTTACCCCAGTGCTTAGTACAGAGCCTGACACATAAGTGCTTAACAAAAAAGCGCTTAAAAAAAATCCAACTGAAACCATAGGCAATGAATTTCTCTTAGAACTAAAGTCCAATTTTCAATAGGCTCTCCGTCTGACATCCTTAGCATTTTGGGGCTGGGTATAAGGACCTCAACATAAGAGAACGGTCTTGATAGGGCAATTTACCTAATAGAAAGTGGACAGCAATGAGCAACAGGGCTAGGCAGAAAAGGAAAGACACAAAGACATTTACTATTCCCTGCACAGCATCCTCGAATCCTTCAGAGCATGACACAATTGTAAGAGAGCCATCCGCTTCCCTGATGTTTAGCTAGCAGGGAAAATTCACAACTTGCTTCCCTGCTTGGTGAAAATGCATTCTGTTACAAAATGCCCAAATAAGAGACATTTCTCTTTGGCATCCTAAGGTAGTACAGATGTCAAGTGCAAACACTTCTAAAGCTATTGAAGCATTACAAAATCTCTTGGTTGCTTATAAGTTTGCCCAGCAGTAGCTGTTATTTCAGATAATGGTCCTCAGTTTACCTTTTCAGTACAATTTTATAGGTAAAGCTAGAGCGCTGCACTAACTCTGCTCTCTGCCATATGTATCACATGCGGTAGCAAAAGACGCCTAAAGATTTCTCAAGTGGAGGAGACTTTCCCACAGAGCCTTGCTTTGCATTTCTAATATTCTGGTCAATTTCACTTGTTTATCCTGGACCATGGCTGGAAAACTCTGACAGCTGAAAATGTCAGGAGGGTGTGAATATATTTGGTCAACTATGAATCCAGGTTTACTGATAACATATAGAAGAAACAGATGCAACTAATGAAGAGACTTAAGCCTTTCCTTCCTCAGTATGAAGTACTTCTTGAAGATAACATGGAAGACGGATTATAGCAGAAGATAAAGAAAGCCATTAGTTTAGTAACATCTGTAGGTCCTTTGAATAAATGGGAAAAGTACTGAAAAACTGTTCTGGAAGAAAAGTTTCCAACTTTTTCAATAAATACACAGGCACAATTAAGTATTTTCAGTGCATCAAGCTACAGGATTGAACAGGGCCAAGGGCTTCAGATAACAGACTCAAAAGGCCAGATTTTGAAAAGGTGGGCTCCCTTCTGCAAAGGCAATTGAAAATCCATTCTAAATGTGTTAATTAGACAAACTTGGATATACTCCCCTGTACTGGTTCAATAGGTGAGTCAAAAGTATTTTCTTTTTTATGCTATGGGTATACATTTCTATTTTTCACTGTAGCATGAAGTTGCAGAATGGAGAATGATGGATACATAATCAATGACAGGAGTAACTTCCCAATCCTGTACAAGAATATCCTAACCCCAGGGATAAAGAGATATTGAGAGAGTGGATTAAGGAGGAAACGGGGTACAAGAGTTGACGGAAACCCCTAAGCAAACTGTCTTCTCCGCCTGACTGTCTCAATGAAATTCAGCTTTTGAATACTGGTATTCTGAACAAAAATTCAGAGTTTTAACTAAGTTCACTCCAAAAACAATTGTCTATGGTAAAGCAACAAAACTCATGACGTCCTTCCAGCTTCAATTTAAATACATAACATGGAAGTATCAATAACCATTACTGAAATGTGTAAATAACATCAAATGTCCAAAGTCGATTTTCAGATTCTGATTTGTTGTTTGTTTATTTTACAGTACTTGTTAAGTGCTCACTTTGTGTCAAACACTGTTCTAAGCACTGGGGTCGGTACAAATTAATTAGGTCAGATATAGTTCCTGTCCCGCATGGTGGCTCACAGTCTTGAGTAGGAGTGAGAAGAGGTATTGAATCTCCACTGTACAGTTGGGGAAACTGAGGCACAGAGAAGTTAAATGTCTTGCCCAAGGTCACAGCAAGCAATGGGCAGAACTGGGATTAGAACCCAGGTCCTCTGACTCCAAGACCTGTGCTCTTTCCACTAAGCCATGCTGCTTCTCAATTATCATTTTGATTTAGGGGCAAATTTGTTCTGCTGCTTATTGATTTTGTTCCCTTAACTTGGCAGGATCCCACATGAATCACAGGTTTGTCATTAAAACACCGATGGTCTGCAAATTACAATGAGAAGTGTGGTATAAGAAACTATAACCTCTCCAAGAAGAAAAACTTGTTATGGCCTTTTGAGACTTCTGTATCATGTACAGTGTTCATACATAACTAGAAACTGCACTGATGGACACATGACATGAATAACAACAGCAAATTTATCGGGAAAATTTTCTGTCAGCACTGATGGTTTCATCCAATATATATTTTTACCTACATTCAGTGTTGCAGTTATGCCACTGTTTTTCATAATGCAAGGATGAAACAATAATACTGGTGCTAGTGAAGCTATCACTATGCCCCAAGTCCTGAACCACAAACTGGGACAGATCAGTTTGGACTCAGTCCTTTTCCCACATGGGGCTCACTGTCTATGTAGGAGGGAGTAGGATTTAATCCCCATTTTCCCAATGAGGAAACAGGCTCAAGAAGTTAAGTGACTTGTCCAAGGTCACACTGCAGACAAGTGGAACTGATGGAAGTAAAGTTTTACCTATGAATTATCTCACAAATGTAATGAATGAAAAGGTGACATTACTTAGAAAGGTTCTGTAATTTTACTGACATATGTAGAACATTAGATCAGTCACAATAGCGAGGAGTGAGGGCATATGGTGTACAATACACAGTACTAAGAACTTGGGAAGTACAAAACAAAGTTGTGATGCATTCCCTGCCCATGGGGAGTTTACACTCTAACAGCAGAGACATAAAACTCCTGACAGAGTAATCAAAATAAATAAGCATATAGCAGAATGAACACACAGGAATGCTGACAATGAATATTTAAAAAGTGCTGGTGATGGCTGGTAAGTTTATATGACTTGGCTGTTGGTAATTATTTGGGAAAAGAGATGGGATTTCAAGAGACATGGAAGAAGCACTTATTTTGGCTTTGAATGATCAAGACATGGGCCAAATTCTCAATATCATCTGCCAGTGTAGACCTGCCCTTACTTTGAAGCAGCTCATTTCTTTTCTCAGGAGCACAATTCCCTCTGTCAATCTTATGGATTCTTCTTTGTTCAGCTATTCAGATGTCAGTATCCCCAATTATCTAATTTACAAATGAAATAATTGCCTCCAAGAGGAGCCTAGTTGAAATCTACACGGATCCAAGTGAGAATTATATTTAGTTACATTAAATAGGAATACAAACCAAGCAGTAAAGACCAAGAAAAAGTATCTCCCCAAAATTAACCCTGGTCAGACATTACTGGACAGATGTCTAAGGGCAATTCACAGCTCACTGTAGCATCTAGTCATAAATATATCTACATCTCTCTGTGTGTGTGTGTATACATATATATAATAAATAGGATATTGTTCTTCATATTCGAAGGAGTCACCAACGATGGCTGAAAAGACCACTGCAGTGCTCACAGTCCCTGCCACAATTTACAGAGGAAGACCATATCTTGATGTATTGTGTTTAATGTTTCCAGACTCTGAGTCTGTTTTCCCTTTTGCCTTTTGTTGTTTACCAAGCTTTTGCTCAAAGAGAGCCAAACCTTTCTTGATATCAGTATAAAAGTTAACAAATAACCAGTAAACAGCTCTATGCAAGGAGCTAAGGAGGTGAAGAGGAATGGATGGGTTTTGGGGTTGAAGAGGGAAGGGAGTGCCAAATGAAAGGAAAGTCATGATGGATGAGTCAGAGTTAGAGTCCTGAGTGAATTACATAGAAATGGGGCTTTCTGGTATTTTTAAATGTGAAGACAGTGATCGATTGATGAGAAGCAGCATGGCTCAGTGGAAATAACATGGGCTTTGGAGTCAGAAGTCATGGGTTCAAACCCCGGCTCCACCAATTGTCAGCTGTGTGACTTTGGGCAAGTTACTGAACTTCTCTGTGCCTCAGTTCTCTCATCTCTAAAATGGGGATTAAGACTTTGAGCCCCGTGGGACGACCTGATCACCTTGTAACCTCCCCAGTGCTTAGTACAGTGCTTTGCACATAGTAAACACTTAATAAATGCCACCATTATTATTATTATTATTACATGGGCTTACAGTTGATGCCAAATTTGATCCTTCCGAATTTTCTGTCTTCCCATCTTTTATCTTAATTTTACCGAATAAATACTTGTACTAAAGTGTGTCCCTAATTTATAGTGCTCCATTAGATGCTGATGCATTGGAAACACAAATGCTTTATTATGTTACAGTAATTTTCTTTAAAACGGCACTAAATAAATGAATGGCAAAGTTCCAGGAAAGGGACTGAGCAGATGAAGGTCAGAATAATTGTGGTGCAGTTAGCATCGTTTCAAAGGTTAGCCATCCATTCTTATTTCTATGGCATTTTATGGCCTTTTGGAGTTGCAAACTAGCCTGTACTTTTTTTTGGATTTTTGTTTTTAAACAGAAAACCACACGGATTTAAAATGGTTCTACAGAACACAATGGAAGAGTTTATACTTCCCTAGTTTCCTTTCATTTAAAGGCCATATCTCTCTAAATTTTTCTGAAGTTCAGTTAGCTTCCTTCACAAGTTATTTGTAGAAAATAAAATAAAATCCATAGTCTTCATAATTTATGTTTGAGACTTACCCTCCAATTAGACCCAAGTCTTAGTTCTTTATAGAGAATGATCTAGTAAAACCTTTAAACTGATAGGAAATCATTAGCTGGTTGATCAGTGAGGACTGACCAGTTCTTAGACAACTGCTCAGTAAGGAAAAAAACAAATAAGTGATTATAGGTTACTTTCTAATGAGTAATCTATATCTTTCCTAGAAACACCCTTTGTATGGTGGTCGTATGAGCAAATTACACCCTATGGCCAAAATAGCTTAAACTTTTTTTCCCTATCTCAACAGCAGCAAAAAGGCCCCTAACACACGGAGAAAAGGCCCAAAGTTGGTAAATTGTCAAAAAATAAGATTACAATCTCAAATTTGGAATGAAAACTGTATCCTTTCATTTGCGGCTTGGACAGTGGCTATAATTCATTCTGCAAGTCATAACCTTAAAATGCTTATATTGGAGTGATAACAGGACAACAACTAGCCAGAAAAAAAATGATGCTTTTCTGAAGGGAAGCAATCATTATTCCCAGATAAAGAAAGTCCAACTAGGTATAAAATAGACTACAAAGTGGAGTGTGGGACTGAAAGCTAAGGAATTTAATTTTGATTACTGCTTCTCATCCTCTTCTAATTCTAAAACCTATCTCTTCTGGAGCTGGGGCTCTGAACTGGCTTCTATTTTGCTGTGACAATGAAATCCCAAAATCAGTTTAGTCCAGTGAATCCAAAATCACTGCTGGAACTGTGGTGCGAGGGGTGTGAATACTTTTTAGAAAATAAGCAGAATTAATTCTTACAGAGCTCTAGTGCTTAACCCAAATATTACAGGATATCCTAAATTTCTAACTGTCTAAAAGAATCATTATGCTCGTCTCCATAGTGCCTATGTACAATACTAAGGCCGCGTCCTCAGAGATGCTTAAGGCACTGGATGAGCAAGACTGAATCACAGAAAAGCATGGTCCCACCATCCTTCCCTTATGCTCCTTGGATAGAGTACTGGTTTTGCAGTGTTCAACTCAGACCTATACATATACTATATTACTCCTACAATTACTCTACTTTTTTGCATAATATCTGCAGTTCCAAAATAGGGGAAGGGGAATAAGTTAATGATAATGGAGAAAGAAAAAAAAGCAAAAAAAAGAGGTAAAGAAGAACAAGGTAAGAAGGTACTTCTATTGGACACTCTCAAGTGCTTCATACAATAAGCACTCAGTGAATTATGGGAACTCCCATTCCCTTCTCTTCTTAATTTAGCACACCCACCCCTTCAAAAGATTTCAAAAGAAAACTTCATGGCACTAGCTTGTATCCTGGGGATTCTGACCCTAGTCTTCTCACCACACCTATTACTGCTTACAAAAAAATCTTGTATTTCCTCCTCAAAAATTACACTGCGGGGCAACTGTACATATTTACTATTCTATTTATTTTGTTAATGATGTGTATATATCAATCAATCGTATTTATTGAGAGCTTACTGTGTGCAGAGCACTGTACTAAGCGCTTGGGAAGTACACGTTGGCAACATATAGGTCTAATTCTATTTGTTCTGATGATTTTGACACCTGTCTACATGCTTTGTTTTGCTTTGTTGTCTGTCTCCCCCTTCTAGACTGTGAGCCCGTGGTTGGGTAGGGACCATCTTTACATGTAGCTGACGTGTACTTCCCAAGCACCTAGTATGGTGCTCTGCACACCGTAAGCGCTCAATAAATACGACTAAATGAATGAAATGAGTTGATACGGTATACAGTGGTCCTTTGTACTGTAAGAAGAGGCCACTGATAGTGACGTTCAGCTATAAGCATACGTGTGACAGAAGAGTCAGTGTGGACCCACAATACCAGTCACACAAGAAAGCTGCCCCTAACTGTCACAAATGCTTGCAGGACCTGGCAATGTTTTCACTATTGCCTCCTTGTCTCTTGATGCTAGTGAAGCTTCTCCTTAAAAAGAGCATCTCCCTTGCTGATGGCGATGTGTCACACTGTCTGTCCTCACTTAGGCTTCCGGTTTTCAGTTGGAATTCAGCACTAAGGCTTTGTTTTACTGTGTCCTTAAAACATTTTATCTGTCCTTGCTTCCAGTTTCCCAAATTCAGCTGATCACATACCAGATGTTTGGGTCTCCTGCTGCTGCTCATTATCCTCTCATGTCCCACACAGCGTAGCTATGTGGAGGAGAGCATAGCTACAGTGCTGATAGATCAGCTCTAGTCTAGGACTTCACTGTTCAGAAACTTCCATTCAAAGTGTAGTTCTGACCAGGCCTTACAGCCAGAGAGAGAAAGTCGGAAAGCATTACTACTCTTAAGACATTTACTTTGATTTTGAGTGTAACACTTCTCTGCCACCTCTGTCGACGGTCAGAAGAGAAGAAGTTTGAGTATTGAAATTAGAAAGGCAGTGGATGGTGTTGAAGAAAATACTGACCGTGAGGAGTATGAGGACTGAATACATGGGCTAAGGCTGCAGTTGTCACAGTAGTGCAAAAAATCAGTACGTTTGAAATGTTACTGTAATCTTGCCTTTTAGGTACACTTTAAAAAAATATTATTATTACTATTATTAAGCACTTATTAGGTACCAAGCACTACTCAAAGTACTGGGGTAGATACAATATGAGCAAATTGGAGAAACTATTTAATCCCTCTTTTTATACATGATGAAACAGATACAGAAAAATTAAGTGACTTGCCCAAGGCCATATATCAAGTAAACCCAAGGAACAGCATAGCCTAGTGGAAAAGGCACTGGACTCGGATTCAGGAGAACTGGCTCCATCTCTTGCCTGCTGTGCAACCTAGGCCAAGTTGTCTCTGAAGATAATAATAGTAATACTTATTATTATGGTATTTGTTAAGCTCCTACTACGTGACAAGCACTGTTCTAAGCACTGGAGTATATATAAGATAATGAGGCTGCACCACATGGGGCTCACAGTCTTAATCCCCATTTTACAGATGAGGTAACTGAGGCACAGAGAAGTGAAACGACTTGCCCAAGGTCACACTGCATACAAGTGATAGAACTGAGATTTGAACCCATATCATCCATTCACTGACACCCAGGCCCGTGCTCTATCCACTTAGCCATGCTGCTAGAGAATTATCTTTTACCAAAAATCATTGAATTCCTTTTTACTAATTATTCACCACAAGCTTGGCCCCCCAGAATGGCTTTTGTTTTGGGGAGGGACATTAAGTGAATACATATACCAAGGTTTTCATTTCTCTTGAAATTTGTATGGAAGCTCTAGTAATAACCAGGGAGAAGATCTGCAGGGAACCTGTTCAAGAGTTTAGGGATTTTATACAAGCCTATGTCAAGGATTACCAGTCACTTGCCCAGATAAAGCTATCTCTGTTGTACTGCACTCTTCCAAGAGCATAGTACAGTGCTCTTTACACAGTAAGCACTCAAGGACCACTGATTGATTATTCTGGAGATGATGCATAGTTGTCTAATATTTGGGTGAAACATTTTATCTTTGGGCAGGAGAAGAGGCAACGCCTCGGCCATTTGCTTGCTGTATGACCTGGGGAAGTCACTTAACTTCTCTGTGCCTCAGTTTCCTTATCTCTACAATGGGGATTAAATACCTGGGCTCCCTCCTACACACTGTGAGCCTCATGTGGGCAGGGCCAGTGTCTGACAGGATTATGTTGTGTCTATACCATGCTTACTGTAGTCCTTGGCACAAAGCTAGCACTTAAAAACAATTATTACTGAATTCATTTATTCAATTGTATTTATTGAGCGCTTACTGTGTGTAGAGCACTGGACTAAGTGCTTGGGAAGTACAAGTCGGCAACATACAGAGACGGTCCCTACCCAACAACGGGCTCACAGTCTAGAAAGGGGAGACAGACAACAAAACAAAACATGTAGACAGGTGTCAAAACCATCAGAATAAATGGAATTATAGCTATATACACATCATTAATAAAATAAATAGAGTGGTAAATTTGTACAAGTAAAATAGAGTAATAAATATGTACAAGTGCTGTGGGGAGGGGAAGGAGGTAAGGCGCGGGGGTGGGGGGGCGATGGGGAGGGGAGGAGCAGAAGAAAAATTGGGCTCAGTCTGAATGCAAAGCACTGAACTAAGCCATTGGGAAAGCTCAATAGAAGCATCGGAAATATTCCCTGCCCAGAAGGAGCTTACATTTAAAGGATTTGTACATTTGTAATTTTTCTCTTAAATTTCCAAGGTAGCTTATAAAGAACCTGGTTTACCCTAGCCATACTGGGACATTTTTTCAGGCTATCCATGGCATGCTAAAGGAAACAGGTCTAAAATCAATTACAATGAAGCTGTAAGCATTGAAACTTAGGTACCACTTGAGCAATTTTTTATTTAGCTTTCTTTAAAAGGGCACTGTGGTACACAACTCCACCTGCAGTCATGAAAGATTCATAGCTGCACTGCAGTATCCAAGTTATTTTCTTCTTTTTAAAATCAAAGCCAAGAAATTAAAATTTAAAAGCAATGGTATACTAGTGCAAGCTTGGTTTACTGGAAAGACAAATGTAATGCTAGGATATAAAAAGCTAGGTTTTGGTAAGTTTCTGTGCATATAATAATAATAATAATAATAATGGCATTTATTAAGCACTTACTATGTGCAAAGCACTGTTCTAAGCGCTGGGGAGGTTACAAGGTGATCAGGGTGTCCCAAGGGGGCTCACAGTCTTAATCCCCATTTTACAGATGAGGGAACTGATCATCAGAGAAATTAAGTGACTTGCCCAAAGTGACACAGCTGACAAGTGGCAGAGCCGGCATTTGAACCCACGACTTCTGACTCCAAAGCCCATGCTCTTTCCATAAACAAAGACAAAGATCCCAAATCAATATTAAGCAAAATGATGTAAACAGGGTGTTAAAGAAGTGAGAGAATTATGTGAGGAAACACTGATGCTGAATACTGCATAGAAACTGAAGAGAAATAACATTTATAAAAGTCTATCAATGAAAACCTTCTTTGGTGAGAGAACTGGGACATTTCTATTTTTCCTCTTTAAAAAATAAGTCCTTTAATATTTCTTTGTTTAAAGAATATGAAGTTATCTTTGGTGGGCCTTGCTTCCCTTTAACCTTGAAAAACAAATGTCTAATTTGCATCATAATGATTTACCATTTTTACTGCCATTGGACAGAGCTTACGTACACTTAAACTACTTGGGCTCCTTGATCATCCAGCACTGAAGAACTTGATCCAAAGAACCATTCTGCACTTCCTATCATGGTACTCTGAGAGACTCTTGAGAGTGAGTATATTTGGTGTATGAAGAGATGAAGTTGGAAATCTGCGCCAAGTTTCTGTTTTCTGTACTTTCTTACTGTTATTTTTTTCTCTTTTTTAATGACAAAAGTGGAGACATTTTCCTTACCCATAGCTAGATTTTTAGGTCCAGGAAACATCTTTTCAAAGAGAAATTTCCTTCTAGAATCTGTAGGTGTATCTGAGCATAGATGAATTATTATTGTTTACCCAGAATCTTTGCTAACCTAACAAAGAATAGAATCTGTGACATTCTGCTATGGAGTCTCCCCCTTTTAGACTGTGAGCCCACTGTTGGGTAGGGACTGTCTCTATATGTTGCCAACTTGTAGTTACCAAGCACTTAATAGAGTGCTCTGCACACAGTAAGTGTGTAAGAGTGTAAGAGTAAGCCTTCCAAATGCAAATATTAGGGCACTTAGAGCTTCCAAGAGCCATGGTACAAGTCACAAAATGGAGAGGAAAAGAACATTTTGTTGCACTGCACTCGGTACAGTGCTCTGCACACAATAAGCACTCAGTAAATATCATTATGGTGATAAAAAAAATAACCGAGATGGGGAGAGGAAGTAAACTGAGGCTCCCTGGGGGTCTTGGGCTGCTCAGACTCTCAGACTCCCATTTAGCCTCCAACAAACTCTGACCCAGGACCAAGTCAGAAAACTCCATTAAAACACAGAAATTATCCAGATAACTGTAGCCAAAATGATTTTGTTTACCTCGATAACTCAGATAATTTACAACTGTAAATCTTGATTTTACAGCAGATTCCAGGTAAGCGGTCATCCACCTAAGATCAAGAAATCAGGCACAGAACCCAGTAATTCTATTTAGACTCTCCCGAAGAGGAAGCTAGGTCTGAGAATTACTGAAGTGCTTGGTTCTGCCAGATACTGTTTCATGACCCAAAGTAATCATGTGAAGCAACAAAAGGACATACACTTTGCCATTAGCCAATTAATCTACTGGTCATTCCTAAACCTCTTGGCTTCACGTTCCAGGAAAAAGTCTCTAAAAGGTTAATGTCTCATTTACTGTAAATATATTAGGGTTGGAAAGAAAATTAAGTTATTTTAGGTCCTCTATTCATAAATTAGCAATCTAGTGATCAAAGCTGTAAACCAGATGATTCACAGACATTGGTAATTTCCTTATCTGCCCTTTAACAATAAATGATAAATCTACATGCTGAGGTAGGATGAGGCAAACTTAATTCTTTTGTTTACCCCAGGCTATCACCATCACCTAAAAAGTTCCACTGTTAATGATTATATATGAGGACATTTTTATCAGCTGTCTCCCCATAATGTTATGAGCTAAGGCAATTCATCAGTGCTCCACTCCTGTGCTCTCTTTCAAATTAAACAATATGTTAGATATTCATTTCCATGCAGACCTGAAATATGATGGATTTTATTCCCTTAGTTTGCAAATGATTTGCAAGACAACGGCTGAAAATCTCCTGGTTGAGTTTTCGGGTCGGGGGGGAGGAAAACTTGGTGAAAAGGCAAAGCTATACTTAAAATTAAAACATGAAGAATTTTAGAGACTCATCCTCCATTGGTGTGCTACTACAGCACTGATAAGCAAGATGTTGGAGCACTGATTAGATTCTCATTTTATTAGTCATGGGGTCAAGAAGAAAAAAACATTTGACTTTACTGCACTGATAGCCACCCTGCCAGTTCAAGTCTACAACACTGCTCTTAGCTCATTCCACAAACCTTAGTCTGCTCAACAGTGACTCAATTACATAATCCCGGGGTCCTACTTCTCCTGACTATTTGCTTGGTGCATGATAATGTTCATAGATATCTTTATTTTGCTAAGCCCTGTAGGAAATTCAACCCCTCAAATAAAATTCACAGGCCCTGGCTATTTACAACATAAACAAAAAAAGATAAACCTGATATACCATTTTTCTATCCAGAATCCAACTAGCTTGTCAGTGCCCCAAAGCAGAAAAAACCCACTCTATGTAACTTTCCAGTGTTCCACACACTGAGCTCAAATTTTCAGCATGAGCCATACAAGAAAAAATAATTTTGTGATGTAGAAAGAAATTAATGGAGGGCTCATGGCATGACTCAGGGAAGGGCTGATAGACTTCAGAGAAACAGCATAGCTTAGTGGATAGAGCATGGGCATGGGAGTCAGAAGGTCATGGGTTCTAATCCTGGCTCCACCACTTATCTGCTGTGCGATACTGGGCAAGTCACTTCACTTCTCTGTGGCTCAGTTACCTCATCTGTAAAATGGGGATTAAGACTGTGAGCCCCATGTGGACAACCTGATTATCTTATATATACTCCAGTGCTTAGAACAGTGCTTGGCACATAGTAAGGGCTTAATACCATAATAATAATTATTATTTATTCTGAATTTTACAATGTCATTTTAGATGAAAAATATTCCACAATAAATGTAAATACCCTCTTAGGCCCATCAGAGTGGAATTCAACTCTAAAATAAATCATTAATGAAAAGCTGTGTTAGTGAAAGGCCACAAATCTAATTTAATTCACCTTAGATTTAAAAGCATATAGCAAGCCATTTCCAAAAGGCATTGATTTGGTGAAAAAGCTCTCTATATTTAAAAACAGATCAACCCAACTAACGGAATTTGGGATGGGCCACCTTCATTCTCCAAATTCAGGCTCACATCCAAGAATTACATTGCTTAGTGTCATTCATCCTATACCATTATGTCTTCCAGTAACCTCTGATTAATACAAACAAACTATGGGGCATATATATTTGGCAATAGCTAGGTACTATGCTTTTAAAAAGCAATATGCATCACCAACTGCTTTTCTTCATCCCCTTCCCTCAAGTTAGCTGCCTAGTTTAACTCATTTTTTTTCTATTTACTATCTTTACCTTTCCAGATTGTGAAAAAAACATCTTGTCTTCCTTCCACCTGCCAGAGAGCCAATGTGAGTTATGATCCTGCCATTCTGAATGGTCCAGAGGTGAATCTATGGTGTGATCCACCAGTATAGAAAATGCCTAGTGATGTAGTGTCCTGGAATGCTAATGCCCTATTATACCATACTTCAGACTGCCTTTTCAATTTCTGAGAATGAACCATTAAATAACAGATCAAAAATGGATATGCAGGGGTCTCAACAGACAATCTTCTTTCAGGAATACTGCTACTGTTCATAATTATCATCATCAAAAGTATTTACTGAGTATCTACTGGGTGCAGACAACTGTCCTAAGAGCTTTCTTAAAAGTAGACAAGGTTGCTACCTATAAGGAGCTTACAATCAAACACGTTAAGAAACAGGTTATGAACGATGTAAGATAAGAACTTCATGAGGCTGTAAGAACTTGTGGTATGGAATTACTAAAGGGCAGTTAGGAGGTTAATCAGAAAGATTAGAAATTAATCAGGGAAGACATCCTGGAGGAGGTGTGAGTTCATGAGGATTTTAAGGATGGGGAGAGCCGTGGTCTGTCAGACATGGAAAAAAAGAGTTTCTGGCAGAAGAGAAGGCGTGAGCAAGAGAAACAAGAACGAGGTGTGGTGAGTATGTTAGCTTGAGAAAAGTGAAGAGTGTGTGATGGGGTGTGGGGGGAAAAGAAAGTTGAGAACAGTTTGAGTGACTTAAGGCCAGTGGTCCAGAGTTTCTTCTTGATGTGGTGAATCATTTGGGAGTTTTGAGTAATGGGAAGATATGTGCAGAATGGCATTCTACAAAAGTGATCCAGGCAGCAAGGTGAAGGTTGGATCGTTCAATTTTTCAGAACAAATAGTAATGGACAAATGGACCAAAACCCTTTTTAATACTTTGCAATATTACTGAAACACTTCTTATCAATCTTTGAGGGGACTGGAAAATCTTTCCTCTTTACCCTCTTCTCTCTCTCCCTCATCTCTCTTTTCCTTCTCTCTTCCACACTGTAGGACCAAGGATGCTCGGCTGCTGAGCTATTTCATTTTTAATCAAAGCAAAAATGAAAGAAATATTCGTTGCTAAAATATAAATTAAAGAAAAATGGACTAGCACTAGTATTTATCAAGTGCCTATTCTATGCAAAACACTGAATGATCAGTGCAGGGGAGTGCAATAGATTTACACTGTCCTGCTCTCAAAGGAGATTACTGTCAATAGGGGAAACAGATACAAAATATCTTAAGGAAGAAGAGAAAGGGAAAATGGGTATGTAGATGAATAAACACATAAATTGTAAGATAAACCAACTGTAAAATAAACCATTTTAGACCATCCAAGGGTAGAAAGAAAAGTACTTTTTTTAGCATAATGCAGAGAGAGGAGATAAAGTGAACAGGAAGAGAAAAACAGACACTGTCCTGCTCTCAAGGAGATTACTGTCTAATAGGGAAACAGACACAAAATACCTTAAGGAAGAAGAGAAAGGAAAAATGGGTATGTAGATGAATAAGTACTTACATTGTAAGATAAACCAATATGTTCAGAAACACTATAGGTAGGTGTAAGTGCATAGTGGGCCAGAAGTTCTGAAGAGGTAGTGGTGGGGATAGGACTAAGGGGGAACAAAAATTCATCAAGGAAACCCTCTTGGAAGAGGTGCAATTATTGCTAATTTTCATTCCCATAGTAAACATTCTTCTATTCTTGGATCCTCTCTAGTTAAATAAGTCTGGGAAAGTCTAGATAAATAAGTCTAGATGAAGAAGTCTTATGAAATCCTTATCCATTGTGAGAGGGTGATCAAGAGGAAATGGGTTTAAATTGGGAGAGCTATCTTCTGAACCCAATTCCAATTATCATGGCAATAAAACACTGGGGCTGGCTAGCAGAGGCAGCTTTGGAACCTCCATCATTGCCCAGGAAGGAAAGGCTGGACCATCTCTTGAGACAGAATATTTACATCCATGCCTGGAGGCAGGGGCAGGACCATATGAGTCTCAGGGGCCTTTCCACCCCTAGGAGTCTGTCATCTTGATTCTATTTTCAGGCAAAACAGCACTTTGACAAATTTTGCATTAGAGAGCATCTACTATCCTAGCACTCTAAGGTACCACACAAGTAAAGCTGATGAGTCAGGGTCGGAAATTGAGTGAAATGGCTCTTGGCAAGATTCAGAATTTATAAAGCTATCACACTGCAAAGGAGTGAACTCTAGGGAAGTTGAAGGGTTTGACTGTTTTTCTCTTCCTGTTCACCTTATCTCCTCTCTCTGCATTATTCTAAAAAAAAATAAGTACTTTTCTTTCGACCCTCAGCTTGTCTAAAATGCAGCATTCACAGAGGTAAGAGAGTTGCCTTTTCTTTTTAAATAAAAGCTTGCAAGTACCATGAAATCAGCACATCTTTCATAAACAAACAGTTCTGGGGCAGTCAATTTTCAGAGACAAGTCTGGCTGTGAGAGGAAGCTGGGGTGGAGAGAGTAAGGGCTAAATTCTCTCGGATCTGGTGCTGTTAGCCCCCAAGGATATTTTCTAGCTAGGGTACTTGCTCTTCTCTTTGTTGTTCACTATGGGTCAATCTCCTCCATGGGCTTTCACAACCCTTCTGTACCCTACAGAGGGCAGGATCCCAGTTTCCGAGTCCTTCTACAAACAAAAGCCCCCTAAAAGCAGTCACTAAATATCACTAAATTGTCTAGGCAGAAAGCCCCAAATCTAGCCACTTTGTAACTTTCAGAGCTCATAATGCATTGAATTTAAATATCAAGTAATTACCACTGAGATAAAAGATGAAGGAGGCTATGGTTAGCAACTAAAAAATTCCAGAAGCCTCACAACCATCTAATGCAATTCTCTTTATTCTGTGATTATGTTTCTCTCTATTTCAATCCAAATTCTCTACCAGCTGGAACAGCTCTTTGAAATGAACTTTAACCCTTTATTGCATTGGCAAAAAGTCTCCAAAGCCCTATATGTGTTATTTATTCCCTTCAGAATTTATTCTTTTTTATTTTTGCAAGTTTGTTGCAAATCTCTGCCAGCGTGGCTAATTCATCTTTCTTTTGTCCAAGGTACCAGGTAATCACAATATTAACAATTTATATATTTTGCTACACCTTATTTAATTTACATGGGTAGTTAGACATATCAGCATGTTAGAATGCCTTCTTTTCATAATTTTGTCTATGGGAACACTGTTGCATAAATTGTCTGCACTAGAGGTAGCCATGAGTGAAACGGCCTTTCTTATTAAATGTCACAAGATTTAATGTCACAGTATAATTGGGATGGAAGGATAATTGAGCTAAGCGCAACATGTCTTTTTCTGCTAACACATTATTAATCCACAGGAGTGTTAAATATGGTTAATAAAGGCCCCATTCACATGGAAATTTTTGGCTCTTGCTACAGATTACACTTTTTTCATGGCACTGCACTAACCGTTTCAACTATAGTTCACAGCAAGTTTGATATTCAAGTGGTTTATAACAGAAGGAGCAAAGTAATTCACCATTGCTTCTTAAAGCACGTAATGCCTGATGCATAAATACACCCACATGGATATCCCTGGTGACTCCTCTGCCGCCCTCCTTCTATCTCTCCTTGACACTGCCAACCTCTTGCTTCACCCCACCTCGCCCACTCACCAACTTTGTCACACCCTTGACCTCATCGTCTCCTACCGCTGCACTATCTCCACCCTCACCAACTCTGAAATCCCTCTCTCTGATCATAACCTTCTCACCTGCCTCCTCACTCACACTCCTCTCCCCCGTAAATCTATATTACTACCTCACAGAGACCTCCACTCTCTCGACCCCATCCATCTTTCTGAGCGCCTCACACCCCACCTCGCCTCCCTTTCCTCTCTACCCAATCTTGATGATCAGATTACTGCTCTCAACTCTACCCTCTCTATTCAGCTCGACTCCCTCGCTCCCCCTCCCTTCACCACTCTTGTACCACTAACCCACAGCTCTGGATCACTGCCACTGTCCGCCTCCTTCGGTCTTATGCTCGAGCTGCTGAACGCTGCTGGTGAAAGTCTAAACACTATGCCAAACTTGTTCACTTCAAGTTTATCCTTTCCTGCCTTAACTCTGCCCTCTCCTCTGCCAGACAAAACTATTTCTCCTCCCTTATTGACACCCATGCCCATCATCCCCGTCAGCTCTTCCGTACATTTAACTCCCGTCTCAGGCCCCCGGTTCCTCCCCCTCCTCCTTCCCTCACCCTTAACGATCTAGCCTCCTACTTCATTAATAAAATTAACTCTATCAGGTCTGAGCTCCCCAGGATAGGATGAGAAAGTGAAACAGCAGGGTAGTGGTTTGGATGGAGAGGAAAGGGCGGATCTTGGCGATGTTGTGGAGGTGAGACTGGCAGGTTTTGGTGACGGATTGGATGTGAGGGGTGAACGAGAGAGCGGAGTCGAGGATGACACAAGTTTATGGGCTTGTGAAATGGGAAGGATGGTAGTGCTGTGAACAGTGATGGGAAAGTCAAGGAGAGGGCAGGGTTTGGGAGGGAAGATAAGGAGTTCAGTCTTGGACATATTGAGTTTTAGATGGCGGGCAGACATCCAGATGGAGACGCCATGAAGGCAGAAGGAGATACGAGCCTGAAGGGAGGGAGAGACAGCAGGGGCAGAGATGTAGATTTGGATGTCATCAGCATAGAGATGACAGTTGAAGCTGTGGGAGCGAATGAGTTCACCAAGGGAGTGAGTGTAGATGGAGAACAGAAGGGGACCAAGAACTGACCCTTGAGGAACTCCTACAGTAAGGCAATGGGAGAGGGAGGAGGAGCCCGCAAAAGAGACTGAGAATGAATGGCCGGAGAGATGAGGAGAACCAGGGGAGAACAGAGTCTGTGAAGCCAAGGTTGGAAAGCATGTTGAGGAGAAGGGGGTGGTCCACAGTGTCGAAGGCAGCTGAGAGGTCGAGGAGGATTAGGACAGAGTAGGAGCCGTTGGATTTGGCAAGCAGGAGGTCATTGGTGACCTTTGAGAGGGCAGTTTCCGTGGAATGTAGGAGACGGAAGCCAGATTGGAGGGGATCGAGGAGAGAGTTGGCACTGAGGAATTTGAGGCATTGCGTATAGACTCATTCAAGGAGTTTTGAAAGGAATGGTAGGACGGAGATAGGGTGATAACTAGAAGGGGAGGTGGGGTCAAGAGAGGGTTTTTTTAGGATGGGGGAGACATGGGCATGTTTGAAGGCAGAGGGGAAGGAACCAGTGGAGACTGAGTGGTTGAAGATGGAAGTTAAGGAGGGACAGAGCGAGAGATTTCATAAGATGAGAGGGAATGGGGCCAGAAGCACAGGTGGCTAGAGTAGCACTTGAGAAGAGGGAGGAGATCTCATCTGAGGATACTGCTGGGAAGGATGGGAGAGTAGCGGAGAGGGTTGAGAGCCGGGGGTTTGGAGAAGAGGGAGGAGTGACTTTTTTAGTAAATAAGTATTAAATAAATAAGTAAATAGTTATTTACAGTTTCTCAGAAATACTACTAGCGGGTTTCATTTATCCAAAAGTGACCTTTCCTTGCTAATGGTCAATTCTTTACATATTAGCTAATTGTATCTTCCTTCTACATACTCAGGCAAATAATCTGAATGGAGGAAAGCTGTCTGTGGTCCAGGATAAGTCTATATGTGTCATCTTGTTTTGGAAGTGTTAGACTATCATCTGTCTGTAGCAAAGTGTCTTCAAAATAATAATAATACTAATAATATTATTTGTTAAGCACTTACTTTATGCCAAGCGCTGCTGTACATGCTGGGGTACATACAAGATACTCAAGTTGTACATAGCCCCTGTCCCACAAGGGGATCACAATCTCAGTAGAAGTGGCGGGGGGGTCAGGTATTGAATCTCCACTTAAAGATGAGGAAGCTGAGATATAGAGAAGTTAAACGACTTGCCCAAGGTCACATAGCAGGCAACTGGTGAAGTTGGTAAAAAAGAATCCAGGTTGCCTGACTCCAGGGCCCTCAGTCCTTCCACTATGCCACACTGTTCCAGAATCACTGCTGTACCTGCCATGTACATATTATCCAGAGGAGATTCCACAACAGCTCTCAGAAGCTGCATATAGCAAACTTCATTTTTCTCGGTAACTAATCCAAATTCCTCTTATTGCGGTGAAAGCTCATCTCCTCTTTTATTTCATTACTGGTGCTCTACTCTCTATGAACAACTATCCCTTCCATGGATCAAAATGGCTATGGGATTTTATGCAAATTCCCTGATAGCCGCTATAAACTTCTGGATGCAATTGCATTCATTTAGAACCCAATCAAACTTTTTAGATTCAGAGTTCAATCATGGAACCAAAGCTTTCCCAAGTTACCTTGTTCATGAATAAAGAATCTTTATATTTTCAGGGGCACACCATACGTACAAAAAAGCTTCACAATACTTCGCAATTCCATTTCTTCCTCCCAAATTTAGTTCTTAGTTGTTGCTTTTAAAATGGTGTTTGCTAAGTGCTTATTACATGTCAGGCACTGTATTAAGCACTGGGGTAGATACAAGCTAATCAATTTGGACACAGTTCATGTATAATTAAGGGAAGCAGCATGGCATAGTGGATGGAGCCTGGGAGCCAGAAGGTCATGAGTTCTAATCCCAGCTCCATCACTTGTCTGCTGTGTGACCTTGGAAAAGTCACTTCAATACTCTGTGCCTCAGTTTCCTTATCTGTAAAATGGGGATCGAGATTGAGAGTCTCATGTGGGACAGGGACTGTGTCCAACCCAATTTATTTTTATCCACCCTGGCCCTTAGAGTGTCTGGCACACAGTAAGCACTTAACAAATATCACAATTACTATGATCATTATTATGATACTTTAAGCCCTTACTATGTGCCAGTCACTGTACTAATTACTGGAGTGGATACAAACAAATCGGCTTGGACACAGTCCCTGCCCCATGTGGGGCTCACAGTCTTGATCCCTATTTTCCAGATGAGGTAACTGAGACACAGAGAAGTGAAGTGACTTGACCAAGGTTACAGAGCAGACAAGTGGCAGAGTCAGGATTAGAACCCAGAAGCAGCATGGCCTAGTGCACAGAGCAAGTTCTGGGAGTCATAAGGACCTGGGGTCCAATCCCTGCTCTGCTTGTGTGACTTTGGGCGGGTCACTTAACTTTTCTGATTCTCAGTTTTGGTCCTCTCCCTTTTGAACAGAAATAGATAATCCACCCACTGACATCAAATTAATTAATCAATTGTGAAATTTGAAAGTGTCAAGCACTGTACTAAGCGCTGGGGCAGGTACAAGGTAATCAGGTCCCACAAGGGACTCAGTCTAAGCAGGAGGGAGAACAAAAAAGAAAGAAAAAAAATGAACAAAAATGAAATGAAAAAAGGAAACAAAAAAAACAAAAAAGAAAAAAGGAGTAAAACATCAGACACTTGGAAAACAAATTTCTACATTAATATGGAAAAAAACTTTCTGAACTGTGGACTTTTTTCATTTCTCATTCAGGGGTGGTCATCAGGTAGTTAGTGCCTTAGAAGTAACTATTACTTCCCAGTGTAGTAATCAGCATGAGGTGGGATCAAGAAATGTCTAAGTTGGGATGCTAGAACACTAACCATTTTGCTTGCTTAACATCGTCTTTCGGTTTGTGTTTATCCCAACACAAAGGATATAATATGAAATACTCTCACATAAGATGGCATATTTTGGTGACACAAAATAAAAATGTTCAATCTGGGGGCATTCCACACATATGGGCAAAACCACCCACAAAATTACAACTTCCCCAACACTTGGCTGGTGGAAATATGCCATATTCTGTAACCTCCGCAATGTGATGTGTGAGCCATAAAGTAGCTTGTAATGGGTTATTAAATGTGATGTACAGGTGGAGATTTTGATAATATGCTGAAAAACCATAGGCAAAAATATGATCAGACTTTTGGACTGCTCTCTGTAAAACTGAATCTCATTACTTTTCCTTCTTCAGTTGTTTTATCTTCTCTTCCAGGCGAGTTATATATCATAATAGACAGAAAAGCCACAGCAACCAATAATGAAAAAGAATACAATTCTGTTACTATTTGAGGAGCATTCATAATAATATTGAGCCATCAGAAACAGCCAGATATTTTGCAGCTGACAGCCAAAATCAGAAGGAATACATATTATATAATATAAAAATTTTGAGGTATAGTCCCTAATCTCATCCATCTTGTTTAATGAAAAATAGGTTACCCAGTAATAATGTTAAGGAACTATAAAAGATAATCAATTTAAGAAGGTGAAAATGGACTAATTGAAGTCATTCCAGTTGATGTGACAGTGAGGCCTGTGAAATGACTCTCATAGGGTAATTGAGGAAGCCCTCTCACATGAGACATTTAAACTGGGCATACCACTTGAGAATGCACTGGAGGGAACAATCCAGTAGTGGCATTTCAGGGTAGACTAGATAAGTTAATTACCCATTTTCATCTCTGAAACCCATGATTCCGTGATACAGAATAAGTCACTGAGGGCAAAATGGTGAATAGCTTTCTACTAAAGCAGCTTTTTTTAAACTTTCCTTATTTTCTCCATTGGACCACTTGGGCAATAATCTATGCAGATACTGCAGAGTCCGCAGACATGCTGAGAAGCAGCGTGGCTCCGTGGAAGGAGCACGTGTTTGGGAGTCAGAGGTCATGGCTTCAAATCCAGGCTCTGCCAATTGTCAGCTGTGTGACTTTGGGCAAGTCACTTCACTTCTTTGTGTCTCAGGTACCTCATCTGTAAAATGTGAGATTACGACTGAGAGTCCCCCATGGGACAACCTGATCACCTTGTAACCTCCCCAGTGCTTAGAACAGTATTTTGCGCATAGTAAGTGCTTAATACCATTATTATTATTATTATTCTTATTATTATCATATGCTTAGCTATCCAAATTAGAACTGCAACTGCTACATTACATGCAGCCATCTTCAATCAGCATTAAAATAATGGTCCAAATCTCCAGAGGGTAAGGTTTAGTACAGTGTGTGGGACATCTTCTGCTCCTAGGAGCACGGAAGCTAGGAATGATTGGGGGCAATCACAAAGTTCTCCACTCACAAGGGGAGGGGCTCCTTGTGAGGCCATGGTCCATAATGCACTGCCTATATGGCATTAACGGTGGGGCCTGGCATTTTGGGAATGAAGCTGGCACCTTGTACCCACCCTTTCATTTTTCACTGACCCAAGTGTAATCTTAATTAGTGCTGTTGGTTCACACACTGGTACCCTCAGTAAGTCTGAATGTCCCTGTGTGCCACCAATCTGCCATTCAGAAGTGAACCCTTACTTTTAATGACTGAGGTTGCCCAGCCTAGTAAAAACCGTAGGCAAAAATATGATCAGACTTTTTGGACTGCTCTCTGTAAAATTGAATCTCATTACTTTTCCTTCTTCAGTTGTTTTATCTTCTCTTCCAGGAAAGTTACATATCATAATAGATAGAAAAGCCACAGCAACGAATAATGAAAAAGAATATAATTCTGTTACTACTTGAAGGGCATTCATAATAATATTGAGCCATCAGAAACAGCCAGATATTTTGCAGCTGACAGCCAAAATCAGAAGGAATACAGTTTACAAAATAATATAAAAATTTTGAGGTATAGTCCCTAATCCCTAAGGCTTAATAGGGACCCTTCCTTTGTTTCTTTTTCCCCATAAGCTGATCGTTGCACAAGGAGTGGCTACTGCAAGTGTAGAAAATAAATGGAAAACATTTATAAAGTGTGTTCTCCCAGGCTATGAAGAAGAAATTTAATTTCACTCCTCGAGAGATTCAACTGCAAGCGCACAAAGTAATTAACCATTACCAACTGATGTATGTTATACTGCCGAAGAAGGAGACTGCAGAATACAGAACAATTATCTCCAGCTAGTAAAATTTCTAGGACCTTCTGCTTTCTTTGCAAAAGCATAAACTGCGGAAGGTAAGAAGGTGTTGCCAGTAGAATGGGAATGCTTAAACCTCCCTAAAATGAATGAGCATAACAATTATATCCATACACCAACACAAAATTAGTAATACCACCTCAATTGCTTCTCTACAACCCTGTGGTATTATATTCCTCAACTGTATAGCACAGTGCTCTGCATATAATAAGCACTCAATAAATACCATTGATTGACTGACTGATTCTCTCAGGGATCCTTAGTGCTTTGAGCATAGTGGAAAGGTTTTAGTTTCATTTTATAATAAAAAAGCAACGCAAATAGAAATTCACCCAATGTATTGAATAGAGCAGTTTCCCTGTTCTGTCATCAAAACTGTTGGTCAAACTTCTACTTTACAAGCCATTATTGAATTAATAATTAGAAACTGAATATGCTGAGGGACAAGTATCTGGATGATTAGACTTGGAAAAATAATGCCATAGAATGGTTTTGAACTTCACCACTTAATACTTTTCTGAGTGCAAACCAGGACACTGCTACAAATATCTTGCACAGAGACACTGTGTGTATAGGGCTAAAGACAGTGAACAGTATAGTCTCGTTCTGCACATGTGTAGTTTTAAATGAACTGTGGTTCCCAAAAGCCAGGTATTTCAGAGGAAAAGTGTATTTTACTTTTCTGAAGTGTTCAGATTCTTGGTCAACATAATCCTGTCCCTTTCCATGCCATGAAGAATAACTTAAAGGGAAACAAGGCCTTCTGATTCTCCTCAGAATGAGGAGAATCTATTTTGGGAAACATAATATATGGATCCCTAATGACAAATGTATTATGTTACTTCAGGAAGCACTATAAATTTCCAATGTACCTAATTAATATGCAATAATAATAATAGTGATATTTATTAAGCACTTACTATGTGCCAAGCACTGGCGTAGAATCAAGTCCCACATGGGGCTTACAGCTAAGGGTGAGGGAGAACAGACATTGAATCCCTATTCTGCAGATGAGGGAACTGAGGCATACAGAAATTAAGTGACTTGCCCATGGTCACACAGCTGTTATGAGGCAGATCTGGAATTAGAACCCAGGTCCCCTGACTCTCACGCCTGTGCTTTTTCCACTAGGACACACTACTTCCCATGGCAGGTAATAAGGACAAGGCTCGAAAGGACAAGGAGCTCAAAAAGTATAAGGATCTACAAATGCACTCTCAAGACCAGATACCTCCTCACCCTTGAATCGTAACAGAATACTGGATTTTGGATTAATAAAGCATTCTGACCCAATACAGAAAAAATTTCTTTAATTTCACAACCACTGGGATAAAGAGTCTGGCCTCAAAGTGTAATACGCTAGGTGCATTGCTCCTTGGATAACAGCAAATACATGCATAGATGCTGTGCAAACTTTTAGTTCATATAAACATCAAAGACCCTAGGAAGTTACGGAAAATGTTTTGAAAGAGAATATGCCAGAGAGATGCAGCCATTCTCACAGCTTAATTGCAAAGTACATTGCACAAGGCTCCAGGAACCCAAACCCCATCTTCTCCTACTCTGTGTTTGCTCTGACTAGTTGATACTTTGAATGGAATGAAGAAATGAATGAATGAAGAAAGCAGAAGATGGAACATTTGTGATCAGCATTCAGATACAGATTGTGAAATATTCTTGGCATCTAGATCTGATTTTGCTTAAATGGTGCAATAACTCATTGCTACTGACATTCTTTGTTGAAACTGACAGTAAATTGGACCATGGGTGCCCGAACTGTGAGCCCAATACAATAAAAAGCCTCAGAGTTGGTAACATATCAGCAGCACCTCCATTTATCTAGAGTAATTCTCCGATCCCCTGTGAGCAACAGGTCCCTAGCCTCTGGCTCGTCCAGAGTTGTCATACTAGATACTATGTACCCAGTCTCAGGCTCACTTTGTAGAGAAGGAAATACACACGTTGGCTAAAGGAAGGGAGGATTCCAGCCAGATTCCAAGATAATTAAACTGGTCAACCTGCTCCAAGACATTAACAGCTGCTGTTTTAATCATTAATGAGGCAGCCAGTTTCTATAATCTGGGAGATGGACCAAAAATCATGAGTTTGGTTTCAGTTGCATTTAAAATCTGCTCGGAGGGGGAAAAAACATCCTTCCATCTTCATGTTGTCAGACTGCAAGCTGCTGATAACCTGAGGCAAGGATGATACACTGTCATCCAACACTATATCACCCTGACACACATTGCCAGAGAAATCACACTGAGCTGGAAGATTATTAACAAATCCAGAAAATAAGAGAGGCCCCAAAACGTATTTCCGGGAACCCTGATTTGGAGGACCTACATGGTGCTACATATGCCTCATAAATAAATAAGACCATAAATGAACAAATGTGCCCAAGTTCCAGAAATCTTCAGGGCTTGACTCTACAGGTAATCTGCAAATCTTTTTATGGAATTATTCAAAAATCCCATGTTTGGGGAGGTATTCAACACTCTGAGAGAATGAATGTTATATTTCTTTTGCCATATGGCTCTATTCATTACTTTACACCAGACAGCTTTCATTAGAAACACTTGGTTGGCTGATCAGGGATGGCCTGAAAAGATAGGAGTCCAAAGATTCCAAAATTGAATCGTTTTACAAATCATGGATTTACGAATATCCAATGATGGATTGATTTTCATGTCCATTCTTCTAGACTAAGCTCTTTGCAGTCAGGGATTGTATCTACCAACTCTAATGTGTTGTACTCTTCCAAGAGTTTAGTACAGTGCACAGTTTGGCTCAGTAAATACCACTGATTTAAGAAATTTTTAAGGATGTTGTAGTCTATTTCAGTTTCTATTACCCAGAGGCATAAGTCCTTAGTGGATTGAAGGTGTCCAAGGAAAAAATGTATCCAGAAGGATGAGAGATCAGCCACTTGGGACTTTTCAGATTTGAATGAATGATTATTAGCAGCTCTATTCAAGCTTCATTGGAGGCAGTGCTTCAGTCACTCATTCTAGCACCTTCCACTTAACTGGATACTCTCAATCATATTTATTTACTATGTGCAGAGCACTGAATTAAGTGCTTAGGAGAGTACATTAAAACAAAGTTGGTAGAACCATTCCCTGCCCACAATGAGCTTACAGTGTAAAGAGACAATAAAGGGATGTGGAATGTAATACTGGCACTATGCTTGAAATACTGAAACCCTAGAGATTGGGAGAGGTCTGAGGAGATTGGGAAGGGGTCCTGGAAAGGGGTCTTGGGGGTTTTTTTAGTCTTAAATCCCACCTAGGTGAAATAAGAATCCCTTACGGGCAGGTGTGACCCTCAAGTGGGGCTTTAACTGTGTTCTCTTACTGTTTGCTTCCATATGTGCTCAATAAATATGATTGATTGACTGATTGATACATAAGTAAGTGCATCCTTGACAAAGGAAGAGGATTACCCAAGCCTGTTGCCCTAGCTGGCCACAGTCTCTATTTAAGAGCATTCATACACTTGACAGCTACTATCAAATTCTCCTGGGGTATCTTCTCTTTCCCTAGGGCGTCTGACTAATGCACAACACTTAGAAAGGGAACATTTGAGAGTAGCTTTTGGTTTTGCCTTTACTTCAGCCATTTCGGGGGAATTGTTGATTAAAAGCAACGTGGGGAAATCATAACTTCAAATGAAGTCTTTTTCTCCAAATCAAGGGTAAAACATATTACATAAACAGAGAAGCCAGTTTAGAATGGAAACCGATTTCTGTTTCTACAAACTTAGTAGGCAAAGTAAATGCACAGTTCTTTTTAAAATAGGATTTTAGCCTTGCCCCTGACTTTATAACTAGGGGCAAACGCTGTCAATGACTATTTAATGTTTTGCCCTATCACCACAAATTTACCACCATCTGTTCCTTTTGTATTTTCCTCTCATGCTGAGGAACAGAAATGCCTCCCACGGTATTATTAGAGTCCCTATTATGCAGCACATTTCTGTGTTTTGAATATCAGAACCAAGTTAAAAAACCAGCACATATGCCCTCCAAGTGACCGAGCAAGATATCATGTAAGTACTATTCCACTGGCATGTCAGCATGAAAACCTTCAAACTGTGAAGTTTCTCTGCAAATTTTTAAAGGAAAAAAAGATGCTCAAAGTGTTTAAGTGCCTAGCTGGCTTTAGACCTAAACAATCTATATGGCCATATGCTATCAAGGCAAAAGTTGTGGTTTCAAGGGAACTTTTATTACGACATCCTATTTCCCTATTTCTTGTTGTTCACTGCTTTGAGAAAAGATATTCTTGAAAGTTGCAAGCTTCCATGTTATATTCTCTAAGGTGACCATTTCTAAGAAGTTTGAGGAGAGTCAGGAGTGATATATTAACATGGGAAGGGAAATGGAGTCTCCTGACACTTGTTTAATCATTATAGTCATTGCTCTGGCAGAAAGTTATAATTTTAAAGCATTATCATTAAAGGACCAGAGCTAAGGACCAGCGAGATTGAGTTCTAATCCAGTCCCTTCCCTAGCTTCCTCTATGATCTCTAACTACTGCCCCACCCTGCCCCCCTCTGCACCTCCGCCCCCCAAACCCCGCCTGTGACCTCAGGTTTTACATATGCAATATGGGGATGTCATGCTTTTTCCACCTGAGTATGCCCAGAGGCAGGGGTATAACTCCTAAAGATTCTTTCCATTTATGATTCTAGGATTTATAGATATTCTATGTGAAATGAAGCACTAAAATGTGAATATACTGTTGAGTACCTCTGAAAAACTACGAGAGGAAGTTTCTATTTTCATTTAAAATTTTGCTTTCGGCTAATGAGAAGTTAACCTGATTCAGTGGTCAGGGAAATTATGTGTGCCAGCTTTTTATGCCCTGCTTTATGAAAAAAAACTTGAAAGCTGAATACCCACTGGGGTGACAAGTGCATACGTTCTATGCGGGAGGAGACACCTCACTTGATTTTGTGGGAGGCTGTGCGATGAATTAATGTGGAGAGAAGAAGTTAATCCCATTAATTAAGATGCCTCTTGGATGAGATAACCTTAGAATGTGGCTTCCTGTTTCTTCCAAAAGATTTCATGGTGAGAATGCAATCGATGCCAATGTCAGTAATCTGTACACCTGTTTTCCCATAAAAAGATGTCATAGGCAAAATATCAATCAATGGCATTTCAGTGCTTGATATGTGCAGAACATGGTACTAAGCGCTTGGGAGAGTACAATGTAAAAGAGTTGGCAGACGCATTCCTTTCCCAGAAGTAGCAGTGTCACCTACCGGAGACAGCATGTGTGTAGGAGTCAGGAGGACCTGGGTTCTAATCCCAGCTTTAACAACTGCTTGCTGTGTGACCTTGGGCAAGTCACTTAACTTCTCTGGGCCTCATTTTCCTCAACCTATTCTCCCTTCTATTGTGAGCTCCATGTGGGAGGGGGACCATGTCCAACCTAATTAACCTGTACCTTCATCAGAGTTTAGAACAGGGAGACACAGTAAGCATTTAACATGTACCATTTATATTAAAGGAAAAACAACAACAAAAAGGCTTACAGTCTAGAAGGGGAGACATCAATATAAATAATTTAAAAAATACTGCGGGGTTGAGGGTGGGGCAAATATCAAATGCCCAAGGATCACAGAACCAAATGCAGAGATGATGCAGGAAGTAGAGGGAGCTGGGGAAAAGAGGGCTTAATCAGAGACAGCCTCTTGGAAAGATGTGACCTTAATAATGTTAGAAAAGTGATCCTTCACTGAATCCACTGAGATGATTGGGCTAGATGAGCCCGAGAGACATGTTCACTGGGAGTTTAGCATGAGGATTCTGGCCTTGGGAAGGAATCATTTACTTCATATAGATGAGCACTTGATGCCAGTGAATGGTTTAGGTCACCCCCACTTTGGGGGACGCCTGTGGAGGTGAGGAGATGCAGTGAAGAGGTGACAAGTTCTTCTGTGAAGGGGAAATATCATGGGTGACAGTTTGGAGGTAAGAGCACCCGGAGCCAAGGTATAGAAAGGAAAGCCTGGTAGGAGGGGAGACGGAGAATATGTCGATGTGCTACGGTAAGGCCTTCCTTTCCAAGATTAAGAGCTTTCTCATCTTCAGGGTAACTGGGCCCAGAAGGAGCAAATTGAAGAAAATCATGGCTAGGTTTCACACATTTCCAATGTTTTTGGTCACTACCTTGAGATGAGGTGGGGAGAGAGGAAAGGAGATTGTAGTGGACTTGAGGTACAGTGCTTGCCCTAATGAGAGCTGAAATAATAAGAAAGAAGAAGAGAGATAATGTAGAGTCAGAAATGACAGCAGAACCTGAGAAGACACTGCATGATAAAGAGGACTCCAAGCAAGAATAAAGATGGAAGACAAGCATGAAATTTTACCACACACTCAGGTCTGCCATAATACAATATATGTGTTTCTGAAGAATCTTGTGATGTGAAAAAGTAGTTGTAGAAATCATTTATTCAGCCTAAATTAATGGGTGGGAAGGAATACAGCTCAAATACTATAACTATTGATATTTTCTGGTGCAGATTTCTATATTATGGCTCTGAATTATGTTTTCTATAAAGTAAATATTTTTACAGTATTGAATACAGCACTATACAGTTGGCAAAAAGACAAAGCAGTACCTGGTGCTGTACACAGTAAACCAGGAGCAGCCTGATAAGGCTGAGCTAATTGCTGGGAAGTATAGAGGCAGCACACTGAGCGATGAACAATGCACAACTGCACTTCTGACCACAAATCTCTACTTGCACCAACAGAGGCCAAAAAGCAGCATGGCCTAGGGGAAAGAAGCATGGGTTTGGGAGTCAGAGGACCTGGATTCTAATTCTGGCTCTGCCACTTATCTGCTGCGAGACCTTGAGCCTCACTTAACTTCTTTAAGCCTCAGTTACCTCATCTGTAAAATGGAGATTAAGACTGTGAGCCTCACACGTGGGACATGGACTGTGTCCAACCCAATTAGCCTGTATCTACCCCAATGCTTAGTACAGTGTCTGGCATGTAGTAAGCACTTAAATACCATTAAAAAAACCTCTCATTCTGTTCAGCCTGACTCACCATGCAGGAAGAATGTACCATAATTTCCTAAAATGGTTCTATCTAAATTGGATAATGGAAAAATGTACTATAGAAGGAATGCACATATTCCAATTTAGGTGATGGTGGATAGACTTAAAAGAGGAGAAATCCCACAGGAAACAGAAGATTTAGACTTGTGAACTGGAAGAACAGGTGGAAGATTAGGAGGGCAGGGAGTCCATGACTACAAATGAAAATTGAGAGTGATTGGTGACAAATGATACTTGTCATTTGTCAAGTACTTCATATATGAGTATGAATGGACCAGCAAGTTATTGGTTTGAGAGAGAGATGAGTCATGAGCTTTGTAACCCTAATAATAATAATGGCATTTATTAAGTGCTTACTACGTGCAAAGCACTGTTCTAAGCACTGGGGAAGTTACAAGGTGATCAGGTTGTCCCACTGGGGGCTCACATTCTTAATCCCCATTTTGCAGATGAGGTAACTGAGGCACAGAGAAGTTAAGGGGCTTGCCCAAAGTCACAGAGCTGACAAATGGCGGAGCTGGGATTTGAACCTATGACCTCTGACTCCAAAGCCTGTGCTGTTTCCACTGAGCCACGGTGCTTCTACTGAGAAGCATTCATGGGTGGTGGGTAAATAATAATAATAATTGTGGTATTTAAGTGTTTTCTATGTGCCAGGCACATTACTAAGCACTGGAGTGGATACAAGCAAATATGGTAGGACACCGTCACTGTTCCACAGGGGGATCACAATCTTAATCTCCATTTTACAGATGAGGTAACTGAGGCCCAGAGAAGTGAAATGACTTGCCCAAGGTCACACAGTAGACAAGTGGTGGAGCTAGGATACAGGGAAAGGGAACCCAGAGAGGTTGATACTAAAGGAAAATGCGGAGTGTTAGGAAGGCCAGGAGAGGTCATTAACTTGGAAAAGGAGTGTTATAAGTTACATCTAATTGCTTCTCCAACAGTCAGATGCCACTGTCAGACAAGGAACACTGATACAGATTGACCCTGTGTCTGGCTCAGTATGGAATATCTTCTGGGCTCACAATGATAATGCAGATGTCAAATTTAGAAGGGTTTGGGATTTGGACACACTAGAGACGGCTTTAATGGTGAGGTTATGCTTGAGTTCAGATGGAGCTGGGATTCAAGGAAGAAGGGGAAGAAGAGGAAATATAGATTAAAATAATTTGAAAATCATTCGGGGGGGGAGGGAGAGAGAGAGAGAGAGAGAGAGAGAGAGAGTGAGAGAGAGAGAGAGAGACAGAGAGAGAGAGAGAGAGAGAGAGAGAGAGAGAGAAATATGAGGGAGAAAAGGAGAAAATGAGAGAGAGCAAATAATGATGGTTAGTTACACAAGGTCGGGATTTGAAGGATTGAAAATGCTCTTGAAAGAATACAGCAAGAACCAATTATGGAAGAGAAAGGTCTAAGATTATGGGGGGGAACAGTGCCCCTATTAAACAGGAAGGGATGGGGTTGATCTGATGGTGCAGAAGTTGGAGTTTCAACAAACCCTGGTGAATTTAACAAAACAGACTTCGGATTGGGGAAAGGATATTTTATTATAAGCTATGACTGATAGTTTTGGTTTGGTTTGGCTGAGAGAGAAAAAGGTGGGAAGCGACTGCCGTTGGAGGAAAGAGCAGGATATTTTCAACAGTCAATATGGGTTGTGAAATAGACCATGAATGGCAAGATTACCAGCAAATTGTTATTTAATATTAACCAACATCTCTCTTCTATGCAGCAAACAAAGTGCCCAAAAGTGTGATTCTCACCATGTTAGCCCTGAGAAGAAGGTAGTGAACCAATTCTTAAAAAGAAGAAATCCTAATCAGGCATTTCCTGATCAATATAGCTGTGTCAACATTGTTGGATGCTTATTTTACTCCATTAATTTGACCATAAAATATCAAGATAGCTTTTAAAAATTTAGCAAGTAATTAGAGCAAAGAACTATCAGAGTAGCTCATATTGGTTACCAATAATGATTATTATTAAGCTCCAGTTGTTTACTTGGTCTTTGAAGAATCTATGTAATTTCCAACGTGGCTGCACTCCTAGCCTTGCAGAAAAACACCTGGAAACACACTCTGAAACCTTTGGATTTCAACTTGTCCCACATGACTGCAACACTGAGATGGGAAAACTAGTCTTGGAATTACACTTTCTGACATACAGTTTACAATCTAATTTGGAAAACCTAGTATGGCACACTCATTCAACATACAGAGCAGAGGGGCTTACTGGTAAGAGCATGGTGTGGGTGTCAGAGGACATGGGTCCTAATCCCAGCTCTGCCACTTACCTGCTCTGTGACCCTGGGAAAGTCACTTCACTTCTCTGTGCTTCAGTTCCCTCAACTGCAAAATGGGGATTCCATACCTGTCTCCCTCCAACTTAGGCTTGTGAGCCCCATGTGGGACCTGCTGAGCTTGTATCTACCCCAGCACTTAACACAGTGCTTAACATACAGTAAGGGCTTAATAAATATCACAATGATCATAAGGGAGCATAAATAAAGAATATCATTAAGGATCTGAACCAGACCTGAATGTACTGGCAATTCAGAATGGCAGAAATGTTATCCCTCTTAGTACTGCATCTGGTTTTGAAGACACAGATGAAATCCTTAAGGGGTTCTCAATTACTCATAAATTTACCAGGAAAATAATTTGGGATGATCCATTATTAAGAATCCTTACGCCAGATACTCCCTAGGGTTTAAATCACTCTAGGGAAGTTACAAGATGATGGAAAAACATTAACTAATTAAGGTCACTAGGGGACCACTTTATGTCCTAAGGAAACAATAATCTCTCACACCATGGGAGAGCTTCATTAACTTATTTTATCTCTACACCAAAAGCATCACTTGGCTAACATGTATGGCACATGTTCATGTGAAACAAATATAATAATAATAATAATGATGG
This sequence comes from Tachyglossus aculeatus, assembly GCF_015852505.1. Lineage (NCBI taxonomy): Eukaryota > Metazoa > Chordata > Mammalia > Monotremata > Tachyglossidae > Tachyglossus > Tachyglossus aculeatus. The sequence continues at coordinate 52,531,571 of NC_052074.1, read as the reverse complement.
CACTTAAGTGCTTACTATGTGCAAAGCACTGTTCTAAGCGCTGGGGGGATGGATACAAGGAGATCAGGTTGTCCCACATGGGGCTCACAGCTTTAATCCCCATTTTGCAGATGAGGTAACTGAGGCACAGAGATGTGAAGTGACTTGCCCAAAGTCACACAGCTGACAAGTGGCAGAGCTGGGATTAGAACCCATGAACTCTGACTCCCAAGCCCGTGCTCTTTCCACTGAGCCACGCTGCCAAGATAAGACATATGAAATCTAATTTATGGGCCCAAACAGAGAAAAGGAGACCTCTAGTTGTAACAGCCAGGCTATATTTTAAACAATTTTAAAAGTGCACTAATAAGACCCATGATTTATATAGGATAGTTAGCTTAGTATCAGAGGCTGTTGGACTCAGATAAGCATACATTTTATAGTCTCTCAGTAAATGCCCTAAATATTTCCCTAGTGAACCAAGAAAGTTAATGCACCTCCATAATCACCTAACTTCATCCTTGGAATTGTTTTAGGCCCTGAGGAGAACAGAACCCAATTAATTCCCTCATAGGTGCTATGCAGACTAAATTAAACAGTCTTTTCTGACTAGAGCTGATACTATAAAATGTAAACATTGTTATGGATGAACAAATAAAAAGGACAATTTCTGTAGAATGAAATGACCGTTTTGCAGATTGAAGGGCATGAGAAGACATTTTGTGGCAAACAAGTGGAAGCAGTGGGTTTGGACCACTGCTCCTCTTTTTCTAGGATTTTAGATTTATCTGCTTGTATTCAGAAACAGCAATAGAGTTTGGTTTGAGAATGGTTTCCCAAATATGTGAAGTGAGGAGAATATAAGTACAGAGGAAAGAGCAGGGTCTTACATTGTTGGCTACTGTGGAAGAATAATGGAGCTGAGAGATAAAGAGAGAATGAGAATGAGGAGGAAGAGACAGTTCTCTGAGAAGGAGGGAATGGAATCACAAGAGTAGAAGAAAGCACAGAAGACAGAAGTCTGGACTAGTAATGGCTAATCTAGTGATGGTGAAGAATGAGGATGGGTGAATGCAAAGGTGAGAGTGGAGGGAGAGAGAAAGAGACACATCGGGAACTTCCTTCTATGGCCCTAGGGTCCCTGGAGGAGGACAGACAGTATAAATTGAAAAAAAAAATCCATTAAGGACTCTCAAAAGAACTCAATAATAAGTTGACTGAAAATGGGATTTTTGTTCTAAATAATTTACATTTTCCCTATTTAGTGATGAATCTTCATTTTCTCATCTTCTCAACTTATCAGGATTATTACAGCAAACAGTTTTGGAGTGTGCACCAACATATCATAATACCCATGTGGGTAAAAGCATTCCTCAAACACTAGAGGATTTTTCTTTGGTTTTCTCACAGTTACCCCCACCCCCATCCCTCCTGGGGAGGGGAGGATCAAGTAGGTCATGGCCCCACGTAGTGTGAGTACAGGCAGACCAGAGAGTGGAAATTCAATTATTCAGTAAACTTAATCAATAAAGACAGGCCATCTGGTTAATTTACTGATAAAACAGGGATGCTACCTTTTCCCTTTCTCTTGCCTTCGATTTGAGTTATTTACTTTAACTCTCCCTTTCCTTACTGCTTGGGTAGCCACAGTTACAGTTAGTTACTGGACCTGACCGCTGCTGTGAAATTCACCTGTGGGTATAAGAAAGGGGATTGAGACTGATCAATTCCTGAACTTGGTATCAAATATCAACTTGGATTACAATGATCAAAAGATTTTATTACATTTAGATAAATTAAGAGGGTTTGATTGAGCTTTTGAATTTCCATTATTTCCTTATTCACAACACAATGTTAAAGCATACATGTAGCTGGTTTGTATTTCTTGTAACCATACTTGTTCATATAACCATCATGAACAAGTCAGGTGATAATGTAATCCTAAAAATATCTCCAATTCGCAATACTGTAATTAACAAGTCACACCTACTTCTATTTATCTACCATCCCACTAGGTTATCTTTCTTCATCCACAGATTGAACAATAGATGGGCAGAGCACTTTGGGAGGAGCAGTGTTCTCAGGGCTTGGGACAATACAGTGCAATAAGGTTTGATGACATGACCCCTGCCTAGAAGGAGTTAAAAGTCTATGAAATACTTTATATGATGCTCACATAAATCAGGCATCTCAAGTTCATGGGACTGTGCCCGTTTATTGTTATACTGTACTCTCCCAAGCACTAGAGTGCTGTGCACACAGTAAACGCTCAATAAATACTGACTACAGATAGAACTTGAAAATTTTTCCTACAAGACATTAGATCGTACTCAAAAATGGTCATACACAATATTTTGGTTACTAACTACTGGGATTAATTAATGGTGATATTCAATTTCTCATATAATGGTTCCCTAAATTTGTATTTTATGTTAAAATTTAGTACAACAGTCTATTTTAAAATGACAGCTAATTACAATTCTCCAGATAAACATACTTAATTACAGTGATTACAATACAATAATAATCCAGTGCTACTTAATATTATAAAATCATAAACTATTATTCAGTACACTATAAAATTCAAAATCTAATTGAAAGTGCTAGTTTAGCATAATTCCCACAAGCCATCATTCTTTAATATTCTGAAATGAATGAGGCTTTCGGTGAGCTATTAATTGATACTGACAAGCAATAACCACTGGAATGAAACTCCAATTATGAGCAGCGATTAATCACATTTACTGTCACCACTGGTGTCAAACAAAATTCAATAATGTTCTAAATAGTTAAAAAAAGGGAATGTATACCTTCTACATTCCTGTTGACTTAATAGAAATTAGAAGGAGATTTGTTGGGGTAACCAAACAATTCCAAAAAGTATTATTCTACTTTGATAGACAAAATTATCAACTCTAGAAAAATCTTCCTCTTCCTAAAGTAATATAGGGAAAAGAATTATGGTATTTGTTAAGCACTTAAGTGCCAAGCACTGTTCTAAACACTGGCGTAGATACACGGTAATCAGGTTGTCCCATGTGGGGCTCACAGTCTTAATTCCCATTTTACAGATGACGTCCCTGAGGCACAGAGAAGTGAAGTGGCTTGCCCAAGGTCACACTGCAGACAAGTGGTGGAGCCGCGATTAGGACACACATCCTCTGACTCCCAAGCCTGTGCTCTTTCCACTATATCACGCAAACCTATTTCTTAAACAGAGTCGATTCAAAATTCAAACAATTCAAAATGCTCCATATTCTCCTCCCATTGCTGTCTCATACTGAGTGTCAGTTTGGCTTGCATAGCTCCTTTTTAAATCCGTGAAAATTCCACAACCAGTATGGACTGTTTAGGGGAATATAGCTCTAGCCCACACCATTAGGGACTTTGCTCTTGAGGGACAGCTTTTGAAACTTATGATGATGATGATGGCATTTGTTAAGCACTTACTATGTGCAAAGCACTGTTCTAAGTGCTGGGGGGATACAAGGTGATCAGGTTGTCCCATGTGGGGCTCACAGTCTTCATCCCCATTTTACAGATGAGGCAACTGAGGCTCCGAGAAGTTAAGTGACTTGCCCAAGGTCGCACAGCAGACATGTGGTGGAGCCAGGATTCAAACTCATGACCTCTGACTCCAAAGCCCAGGCTCTTTCTACTGAGCCACGCTGCTTATTGTAGATCTTTCTCAATTTTCTATTTAGGAAGTGGTGCTCTCTGTTATATTCCTATGAATAGACTTGCCCTCTCTCCAGCCTAAGAAAACCAGACATGCCTAACACCAGCACTCTTCCATGTCATTCCCAAGAACTCCACTAAATTGGCAGCTGCAGATCTTTCTCTAGCTAATTTCACTGCATGGATACATGAATTAGCTAGACAATAGTTGGCTATGAGCAGTTGAGCACAGACACAGAAGACCCAGTTCCACGGAAAGAGAAAATAAAAGCCTGCACTGACAAAAAATTTTAAGTGTTTCAGTGTGCTCTTTAAGCTATTAATAATGATGGTATTTGTTAAGCGCTTATTAAGTGCCAAGCACTGTTCTAAGCACTGAGGAAGATACAAGGTAATCAGGTTGTCCCACATGGGATTCACAGTCTCAATCCTCATTTTACATATTAGGTAACTGAGGCACAGAGAAGTTAACTGGCTTGCCCAGAGTCACACACCTGGCAAGTGGGGGAGCCAGGATTAGATACCACGATCTCCCAAGCCTGTGCTCTTTCCACTGAGCCATGCTGTTTTTGACACTGCACAAGTGGACTGATAAACCAAATTGTGGAATTCAAATTCACAAAACAAAGGAGTAGATGCCATGGCAATGGACAGAACTGCACTATTTTGGCCCATGAAGAGATGCACTTTTTATCATACCCTCCGCATCCAATACAGTAAGTGCTCTGCATACAACAGATGTTTAATAAATATGATCAGCTGACTATTATTTGTTAAACATTTTCCATAAATATGAACAAATCTATAAAGTCTAAACTCAATTCAGTAATGCAACAAAAACATGGGCACACAGGACACCCTAAAAGGCTCCAAAATATTCTGTGAAAAACAACTGAGAAAAACAAGAAATCATATATAAAACTAAAAATCCAATTGGTACTCTAACTGCATTTACTCAGATATATCCTGGGAGCTTCCCAAAACACATATTATTCACATAACCTCCAGGAAACAAGAATTCTTTAAAAAATAGGATCTGGGCCATAACCGTTAGATAGTCAAATGCTGTAATAATTTGCTGTTCTGATTAATAATGTAAATGTCATGTCTTGCTCTACTAAAAGGCTGAAATTCTACCCAACCTGTCTTCACAGTAATTGTAGTTATTCCCATTAAATAGCCAGAATAATATGTAAATGGGTTAAAATTTCAAATCCCATACTGCTTAAAATTCCATTATTCACTCATTCAATTCATATTTATTGAGCACCTACTGGGTGCAGAGCACTGTACTAAGCATTTGGGAAGAACAAGTCGGCAACATATAGAGACGAACCCTACCCAACAATGGGCTTATCAAGACACCATCACTCTTTCCTTGGTTTTTTAAGCACCCCAATTGTTTGACAAGAAGTATTTTATTGAGTAGTTTTTCACTAAATATGCTGGAGCTTCTGGCTTTGAATCCAATCCTCCTCCTACTCCCCCCACCCATCCCCACTTTGCCCTTCACTTAGTTGTAATAAAAGTATGTGAAACACTGAAATAAGCCCTACACCAAACCCAATGAATAATGGCAACGGTCTTGTCAGGAATAAAATGAATCAGCACTATCAGTGTCACTCCACCTGCTTTAAATGCACACCCTGGGGAATAATCCGTTTCCCCTAATGACTCATAAAGCTTTGTTCATTTGCTTGTCTTTGAAATGGCCTTGGATTAGCAAACCCAAATCCAGACTCCAAATACATAAATTACAACCCAGATCCCCTGCTGCAATCAAAGGAATAAAATCATTTGATCGGTATTTGATAACTAATCAGTTACTATCTATCCACTTACAAACTCTTTTCTACAAGAAAACAAGGTTTCAAGACCCATTCATTTGATTTGATTCCTAATCATCAAATTCATGAGTAAATGCTGCCCCTTGCTGATCTGGAGGGTCCACTGATGGCACTTGGACTCTAGTTCATCAATGGCCCTTTCTCCCTGGGGGCACATAAGGAAGAGGTGCTAAATGGAAAGTCATCTTATTTTTCCAGCATTCCCTCCTCTGGCCAGAAAGCTCCCTGGCAAGAAGCACTGGTGGGCAGGTCCGGCTGGCTGAGCGATTCGTTCAAAGACCAGGAACTGGATTTGGGCCACCGACTGGTGGACTGGAGGAGCAAATGATCCAATAGCTTGTCCTATTTTAGGGCAGTCTGCCCTGCTAGGGGTAAAATGATAATAATAATAATGGCATTTGTTAAGCACTTACTATGTGAAAGCACTATTCTAAGCGTTGGGGGGGGGGGATACAAGGTGATCAGGTTGTCCCACGGGGGCTCCCAGTCTTAATCCCCATTTTACAGATGAGGTAACTGAGGCACAGAGAAGTTAAGTGCCTTGTCCAAGGTCACACAGCAGACAAGTGGCAGGGCCAGGATTAGAACCCAAGGCCTCTGACTCCCAAGCCCAGGCTCTTTCCACTGAGTCACGCTGCTTCTCTAAACAAGTCAGTTCTCTAAACAAGGCATAAACAAGTCAGTATCTCAGAACAGTCCAAATATTTGGTAATGGAGGAATCCTAAAAAATTTATACTGAAAAACATTAAAAACTGATTTAAACCCAATGAACTATAAAGACAAAAAAACTGGGGGGGGGGGGGGGTGTATCGACCCACTAGAATGGTAGAAAAGGCATGTTTTGATAAGGATTTCTGTGGTGGAAAAAGCCTCAAGCCTGGGAAAGCTATCAGATGCAGTTTTCCTGGTGTTACCAAGTGAATGTACAGTTAGGACTGTTCAGTCATGGCATGCAGCTGTTTCAAATGCAGAAGCCGCTTAGAGTGCCCCCCAAGATGACTTGTTGATAAGGCTCAGCACCTTCAGAGTAAATTTCATATTTAAGTTTTTAATCATTTGTGAGATGGGAGAGTAGGTAGTGAACTGTTTCATTTGCTCAGTTTGGTGGTACATTTCAAGAATGCCTAGGGCATCTATAAACTCGATGTGGGCAGGGAACATGTCTACCAACAGCTATACTGTACTTTCTGAAGTGTTTCATCAACCAATTGTATTTATCTTAGTGCTCTGCAAATAGTAAGTGCTCAATAAATTCCACTGATTGTTGCAGTGGGACACCAGATAGAGTTGGCTGGAACTGCGCAGAGTGGTGGAGATGTTGCTTTAACTGGCCTCTTCTCTAAAACGTTGGCTTAGGTCTGCCCTAGGTCCCAAGGAGCCCAGCCACGGAGTGGCTTCGTGCAGCCACCCTCGGCCAGTGAATGGAGGAAGATCCTCTTTGCCACTAGAAGAGGTCAAAGATCCCATACCATGCTTAAGTGCCTTTGCTCTGGTTGGTTTCCCCTGTGCCCTTCTGTGCAGATAATAATAATAATGATAGCATTTATTAAGTGCTTACTATGTGCAAAAGCACTGTTCTAAATGCTGGTGAGGTTACAGGGTGATCAGGTTGTCCCAAGGGGGGCTTAGAAAGGACAAAAGGCTGATTAAAATGTTAAACCTAAAAGACACAAATTCAGCATTAGAAGTAGTAAGAATGAAAACCCTGTGAAATTTCTCATGAAGTTATTTTATTCTACTGTAGGTAAAGCAAATGAAAATCAATGCTCTAGTACGCCTGAATTCCCCTTTTAACTGTGCCACTGACTTTCTTCATGACCTTTGCCTTACCCAATCAATAGTATTTATTGAGCACTTAATGTTAGCCATTCTTTGGCATCAGGATTATGACAGGCAAGACTAGACACCCAGCAAAGAAACCTGGGATTTGCCTCAGTGAGATTCACTTTTGAGGTGCTCACCCAAAAGACACATGTATAAAATCTTTATTATTGTTTCTGCTTTCGCTCCTCGCCCCCACTTATAGCCTAGTGACTAGAGCAGGGGCCTGGGAGGCAGAAAGTCATGAGTTCTAATCCCAGTTCTGCCACTTCTCTGCTGTGTGACCTTGGGCAAGTCACTTAACTTCTCTGGGCCTCAATTCCCTCATCTGTAAAATGGGGATTAAGACTGGGAGCCCTATGAGGGGCAAGGACTGTTTCCAACCTATTTTGCATCTACCCCAGCACTCAGAACAGTGCCTGACACATAGTAATTGCTTAACAAATGCCATAGTTATATACGTTATCCAGGACCCAGCTCTTCAAAGGCCTAAGAATGAAATTATACCTCACTTCACTTTATTATAAACCTCTTTCCTATCCCTATCCCAGTGCCATGAACCTTCTCCCCACACTGCACTCCCATGATCTTCCAGGGAGCTTCCTACACAGCAGAAATAAATAACTATGCAGAAGGTTGCATATTTTTAATGTATAGCGGAACACCCTCTGAGAATAATGATTCTACTTGCCAGAGCCCAAGATTGGTCTTTTGCCCCCAGCTATCTGAATCCTTAACAAATACTCTTCACTTTTCTGAAATCTCACCAAAAACTTCTAAATAACTATCAAGGACACTGTGGAAAAAAAATATTATATTGGGTGCATTTAGTGCAAACCTCTATAGAATTTTAATGAGAGTTGAAAAGTTTTGGTGATTCCTCTTTTTCAATATGTGACTGCTTTCACAATGATTCCACAGAGTGGGTTGGTGATTTTCCCTTGAGAGCTCTGGAAGGTTCCAGCTTCCTTCTGTTGCTTCTTTTATTCTCCCTTTCAGCCAGCTCTCACTCAGAGACTATGTGCCCCAGGGTCAGTGGAGAAAGGAGGGGTGCATTTTTAGTTGTGTACATTTAAAGACCAAAGCAATCATTGGCTATATTTCCCTTGCTTTTCCTCTAACTCATATGTCATGCCCATTAGTTTGTAAGGGACTGAATCTTTAACTTTTTCAGGAATGCCAAACATTCAAAAGACATCATGTTTTTTATTTATTTAAACCAGGGTAGAGTATGTGCCATATATCACTCCACGGTTGGGACCCTGGCTTTTGTGTTTTCTATAAAATAATACTGATGCCACCACTACTGCTGATGATAATGAAGACTGTCCCATGGTATGTTTATGTTTATTCTGGCTCATTCCCCACCAAGTGGGAGGGAGAAGGAAGATGACTTGGCAAATGGAGTTTGAAGTTTGGGGCACTCTTCCAATCAAATATAAACCAGAGCTCACTTGATGGAATTAAGGGAGCACTGGAAACTATCAGCTAAACCATGAGGTCAGACAATTCATTAGCCATAAGGAGTTGGCTGAAGAAGTATGATGCATTCTTTTTTGTCTCAAATGCTGGTATGTTCATGCTTCCAAAGAATAATGTTGGTATCAGAGCCAATACTATTTAAAGAATATCCATGTAATTAAGCATGAAATCTCAGAGAAAGAGCTACTGCTACTTCAGCCAAATATTTATTTATTTTGGGACAACAGAGTACACAGTAAGTGCTCAATAAATACGACAATGAATGAGTGAATGAATGAGCAATTTTAATTTAAAAAGGTGAAAGTGGCACTGTTATTTAGAGGACAGGATCTTCAGGGCACTTAAGAAGCAGCATGGTGTAGTGAGAAGCAGCATGGTGTAAAAGAGCACAAGCCTGGAGTCAGATGGTCATGGATTCTAATTCCAACTCTGCCACTTGTCTGCTGTGTGACCTTAGGCAAGTCACTTCACTTCTCTGTGTCTCAGTTACTTCAATTGTAAAATGGGGATTGAGACCATGAGTCTCAGGTGGGACAGGGGCCATGTCCAACCGATTTGCTTGTATCCACCCCTGCGCTTAATACAGTGCCTGGCACACAGTAAGAGCATAAATACCATTATTATCATCATCATCATCAAGGACAACACAATGGTCTCAATCTTCAACTTGAGAAGTTTTAACCAAAAACATTTCAAAATTATTTTATTATTGATCTCTCAAAGATAATGTAAACTCGGGCATAATGACAAGACATGTCCCCTTTTGGCTTTAATGGTTTTTTGGTACCTGATGTCATCTGGCTAGAATAATTTACTATTTACTATTTAAGTGCTATGCCAATCAATCACTAAAACATTGAGTACAAAACAGATGCTTTGGAAAGTCCTGTACCACAGAGTTGGTAGATGTGATCCTGTCCACAAGGAGCTCACAGTCTATGGGGGAGATGGACATAGTATACATTAAGGATAGAGGAAGAGAGTAAAAGACTATGTACTTAAGTATTATGGGGCTGACAGTGTCAGTGGGTTTAAGGGGTACACAGCCAAGTGCATAGTTAATGCAAAAAGAAGGAAAGATAGGCAAAATGAGGGCTTAGTCACAGAAGGCTTCCTGGAGATGTGATGTTGCGATGGTTTTGAAGGTGGGAGAGTGGTGGCCTCTCACATATGAAGGGAGGCCCAAGGGAGGACATGGATAAGGGGACAGTGTTGGGATAAATGAGATCGACGTACAGAGAGCAGGTTTACATTAGAGGAGCAGAATGTGTGGGTTGGGTTATAGTGGAAGATCAGTGAGGTAAGGTAGGAGGAGGCGAGTTGATTGAGTGCTTTAAAGCCGATGGTATGGAATTTCTGTTTAATGCATAAGTAGACAGGCAACTGTAGGAGGTTTTTGAGGAGACAGAGATATGGACTGGATAGCTTTTCTGGAAAATGATCTGGTCAGCAGAGTGAAGAAGCAGGGGCTGGAGAGGGGAGAGGCAGGAATTAGGGGTCAGCAAGGAGGCTGATGCTGCAATCAAGGCATATAATGACTTCCTGGATCAGCACAGTGGCAGTTTGGATGGGGAGAGGAAAGGGAAGAGTCTAGAGATCTATTGAAGGCTGAAATTGTCCAGGATTTTGTGATGGATTGAATGTGTGGGTTGAAAGGGAGACGCATTGAAGATAATTCCAAAGTTACAGGTTTGAAAAACAGGAAGGATGGTGAGGCTGTCTACAGTTGGGAAAATCAGGTGGAGAACAGGGTTTGGATGTGAAGTTGAGGAGTTCTGGTTTGGAATGTTAAGTCTGAGAAGGTCTGGTGTGACATCCAAGGAGCTATGTCCTGAAGGCAAGAGGAATTTCAAGACTGCAAAAAAACAGCAGGGTAGATTTGGAAGTCATCTGCACTTCTTCAAGGGAGTGGGTATAGATGGAGAGTAGAAGGATACCCAGAACTGGGTCTTGAGGAGCGCCCACAGTTAGAATGTGGGAGGCAGAGGAGGGGATCGTGAAAGAGAACTGAGAAGGAAGAGACAGTTTCAGGAAAGCACAGGTTAGTTTCCAGGAGAAGGGATTGGCCCACAGTGTCGAAGCTAGCAAGACCACAGGATGTAAAGCTTTTTACTAGGTACATGGACTGTTTGGTTTTAATTGACTAATTCTAACCTCTGACATGATTCTCCACAAGCAGTGCCACAGCCTGGGTCAAAAGTGAAGTCAAAATTATACTGAACAGGACTATTTTCAAAGATAGAGGAGAGCTGTGGTGGGGAGGGGCCAAGGGACACCAGTCCAGTTTCTTTGTGTATAGCTGTTTGTTTCTGGAAGCCCCCAACTATTTCAACAATTCATCCTGCTAGAATGTATCTTTTTTGGTCTCAGGAAGGGGAAGTAGTAACGGCATCAATTGAAGTCACTGTTGACTGATTAATTCAAGGGAAATGATCTGAGGGTGGCTGCCTTGTCCCCACTTTGTGGGAATCAATCAATAATATTTAATGAGAACTTACTGTATGCCTACCACTGCAAAAAGCACTTAGAATTGTATACCAGAGTATACAGGCACGATCCCTGCCCTGCCCTCATTAGGGTTAGGTTTGTGAGACTGGCCAGTCGTGGTCAATAGGTCATGATCATTACTGTTTAATAGTATTGCAGTGAACACAAAAAGAGGGTGAAGGAAATAACTCACTGCGTAAATCAAAATTAAAAAAAAATTTCTTTTGAAAGAAATTAGCAAAGGGTTCTAAAATCCACTCAGATTCTCCTACATCATGTGTTTTCACTGCATGTTTTGAATAGAATGTGGTTACAGAATGAAGGAATATTCTTCTAATAGCATTGCTTCTACCTGAGGAGTGTTAAGCCAGGGGAAACGGTTGTGTGCAAATGTACTACAACTTGAGTTTTCCTCAAAGGGGAAACTGTCAGGAATGTAATCTCTGTGTGACAGAAAAACTGCAAGTACTGTAATGAAATAATAAATTCAGACAATTCAGACTCCACAATTTGTATAGTGTACTTACTCTGCTTCCTCCCTTACCCTACAGCTCACAAAGGCAGGTTCTTATATTAAGAAAAAAGACAATCTACACTGTATGAAAAAGCCTCAGTTAAGCTGCAAAAGGGCTTTCAGAGGTGAGTCAGGCAGAGAATTCCAGAGTGCCAAGCTTCTCTCGGATATACTGAAAGAAACAACTAGAAAAAGACACCAGTACACTCATGGTACTGCCATAAAAATTCATGTGAAAAACATATCTATAAATATTACTCTCCAAATATCAGGCAATAGTCATAATTTTAGGGAGATTTTACTGTTTATAAGGTTGTGCAAAATAGCTGAAAAGAAGCTTCTCATGGTGCTCAAATATTTCAGGAGAGTTCCTCCACAGTACATACTAATTCATTACCATACTGTTCAAGTGGATTGTTAACTTCTTTGAAAATAAACACTACCATAATGCAGTCAAATTTCATTAAAACGTATTGACAGGTCAAGGATTATGCATATATTAATTGAGGTATTTGTTAAGTGCTTATTATACACCAGGCACTGTATTAAATGCTGGAGTAGATACAAGCAAATTGGTTTGAATATAGTCCCTGTTCCACATGGGGTACACAGTCTTAACTCCCATTTTACAGATGAAGGCACTAGGCACAGAGAAGTTAAGTGACTTGCCCAAGGTCACACATTCAACTGTCACTTCCACTTGAAAAGGCTTCTTTTGCCCTACTCCCCTTCAGACATTTAATTTTTTTTATCATTACAGTCCTATCTAAATTGTAGATTTTAATAAAAGCCTGTGTTTGAGGAGAGGATGGATTGATGAGCACTATAGTTTTTCACAAAAATGGAAACACCATTATATTTTGATTTTTAAGCTATACCTTGGATTTAATCTTTTCTGGTTCCCCTCTGAAATTCATATATATATATAACATATCTACACACACAAAAAAAGTGTGTATACATAAATTCCTTCAAGTGTTTTCTGTTAGAATATTTCTGGTTTGACTGATGTCCTAAATTGAAGAACTCACATCATTTCTCCCATCTTTCATTACCACTCTCCCTCCACCCTCAATTACAGTGCATGCTGGAATAATCAAAAACTACTCAGACTGCGATGATTATTCAATACACCTGGAAAGCACTCAATTCTCCTCTCATCTTTAGTGTGCTCCCCAAGGAAATGCAATATCAAAGCACAACATATGGCAAATGGGATCAGCTGCAACACAATATACCATCTCCTATCATAGATATTTCACAATACGACATGGATATCACAACTCCCGTTGCAGATCAGCCAATATTTGCTGTTTCATCCTCCAGAAATATCCATCAATACCATTAACCTGTTTCTGTATTTAAATATCAAACGGCTTATTTTTGTGGAATCTGACTTTTGCATCAGCAGTATGTGATGCAAGGACACCATCTTTTCATTTTGAGCACGGGGGTAAACGAGGTAGTATGATGAGACAGAAGAGGAAGAAGTGCTTAGTGCAGTGTGCTACACGCAGTAAGTGCTCAATAAATACGATTGAATGAATGAAGGGAAAAGGGAAAAATGGGAAGAGCGTGGAAGAGGGTGGGGAGGGAAAGAAGAGAGAAAGCGGGTAAGAGGAAGTAAAGCATGCAAAAGTCAAAGGGCCTTTTCATTCAATTGTATTTCATTCAATCATATTTATTCAGCGCTTACTGTGTGCAAAGCACTGTACCACTAAGCCCTTCTCCTTCCCTCGGTTCTGGTACTCACTGGGGCCAAATGCAAGCTTCTCTCTTCACCTTGTCCAGAAACCATCCACCTACTTACTTCACCCCAACCCAATCAAGAGAACCCCAAGACAGCATAAATCCCATGGTCAGCCTGGCTGTAATGCACTCTGCAGCTCAAAAGTTCCAACCTCTACTCACACATAGGCACTGCTTAAGGACCCAGCTTACACCCAGATCCCACTCATGCTGCTGAGACTCCGGCCCCAGTTCATGCGATGAAGATGGCGTGTTCCACACCACTTTAGTGGATTCCAGCTCCAGCTTACGGGGCTGCCATTTGGCTCCATCTCTGGCTCTTTGCCAAATCCCAGAGTAGGGTGGACAATTTATCCTACCCTTCCTGCCTGAAAAATTGCGGGTGTGAAGTCAATGTCGTAAGTCCCACGGTGCTCAAACACTGCTGGTAAGGGTACCCCACGTCACTGGTGCCTACGATGTAATGCAACCAAAAAACTGAGATAGCTCACTTTGTGCTACATATATGCCAAATACAATGCCCAGGAGAAATGAATTCAAATCTCCAAAATCCCAGCTCCTTTACAACTAAGTCTTCACAGATTGACTCAGAAATAACATTCAGATTTTTCTACCCTCTCAATACTTCTCTCACCCCAATGCCCCTACCCTCTCATAACTAAAACTCTAAAGTTACTGTAAAATGATTAATGTATTTGTTATTTATTTATTATCTAAGTTGGTTCTTTATCATGTTTCTCCTGGTTTGCTAGTCACACACTTTATAAATCTCTTTGGCACTGGCATCTGTTTTAGAGATTTGCCCAGGGATGGCATGATTTCTGTGTTTGCATTTGCTATGTTCCCCATTATCTTAAAGCACATACTTGTTTAAGTTTTATAAATGCAATTTTTAGTGATACTACATCTTATGGGGCAATGGAAATAGCAAATGCTAAAATAGTTTACCCTCCTGCACCTTGCTGAATTTTGCCCTGGAGAGATTTATTGAGCACTTATACTGTGCTCATCACCCTCCTCTCAACACCAAATCACCATTCTGTGCTCTCGTTTAGGAAAAAAACAAAAAAAACCTTGGCTATCAAATTCCTTGTAAAACATCACAATTTTCATTCTCTCCACCCATTTTGTCCCAACATACTGCAATAAGAGAAGGAAAGAAAGACGACTATATATTTAGGAAAGAAAATAAAATGAAAATGAATCCTGCGAAATGTGGTCTGTGAAATGTGCTTTTCCAACTGCTATACCTCAGGAAGCACCGCTATCAGATTTTTGAGAGGGGAAAGGGAGAATGACTCTCATTCTCTATCCTATGGCATCTCTAGGCCCAGAGGGCCAAACATGCCTCCTTAGGCTACTGCAGCTCCTCTTTGGCCTTAGCCTCAGGAGTGAGTGGAGCTATGTGAAGAACCAAAACCTACCATTTTCTTCCTGGAGCTACAATTCTTGCTTGACTTCCTCTTTGTTGTCTGTCTAGGTTTCTTGGGCCACCAGTCACCAGCCACGGTTTTCTTTCTCTTACAGCTTCCATAACATCTGCAAGGGACCTCCCTCAGAAGTGGCAGAAAGGGGCAGCCCTGCCCAACTCAAGACCCTTCCTCTGTCCCAGGGAACACAGCTGCCAGCAATCCTAACCACCCCGGGTTCCTCCAAAACACCGCTAATACCTACCTACCCACTTCTGTTGGGTACTTAACAATGAGCTGACTAGCCTGCATTATTACCCATCCGGTATTGGCTTTACCTGAACTGCACATTCATCTAGGTCTGTCGAGAAGCAGGGCTCCCAGAGGCAAATTGAAATGTCACATATGCAGTGCACACCTGTAAACACCTTTGAAATTTATGTGACTGATACAGAAATTCTGTTCACTCACCAGAGCACGATGCACGGTAATTCTTCTGACTGGATGGTACAGCAGCTGAGGAAGGAGAGAGGAAGCATGTCATGAAATAAAAAATGCTGTTTAAATGAAGTGGAGGTAAACACGATGAGAAAAAAGATATTTTCTTACTAAAATAGTTCTGTTTCAGGGGGTGGTGACAAAAACACTCAAAAAACCTGGAATCTTTACAACCCGGGCATCAATATCACAATCTAGATGTTTTCCCTTGCATCCACAAACACACACAAAAAACCTAAAACACACAAAATGAGGTCAGATCTGACACTCTGACATCCATCCTGATTCAAGATCTGGATGAAATATTTCCCAAGTAATTCTGGTACATTGAAAGCCATGCTATCTGTTTGTTGCTTGGAGAATGGACTGTGCTACTAAGCCGACAATTCCAGCTCCTAAGAGTCAGGAGCGTTTCAGGGAACCATTCTCAGGAGAGAGGCTTTGCATAAAGTCATGCCAAGGGCTATCCAGGCCCCTAAATGAGGAATAAATGATCTACAGAAGCTTGTTAGCTGAATCCTAACCAATGTACACTCCCAAGTGCTTAGTACAGTGCTCTGCACATAGTAAGCCCTCAATAAATATCACTGATTGATTGATTATAAATTCAGGCATTAGTGGGGAGGCAGCTCCAGGAATTCCCCCAGTGGTGCAAACTTAGTTGGAAAGAGATACTAATAAGATGGACAGAGAGAAATCATATTCATAAAACACTTTCATGCCTGGTCCCCAATAATTCCTAGTTCAGTTAAGGCAAATGGAGAGAGTTTATGACAAAGTCTCCTAAGGAACTCCCATGGCTTATCCTTGTCAAACTAAAATCTTGATTACTAAAGCTCTCTGGCTGGTTCTGGAAGTATAACTTCTATGTACTATCAATCAATGATATTGATTGAGCACTTACTGTGTGCTGAGCACTGTACAAGGTATTGAGAGCAAATGATAGAGTTGTTAAACACATTCCCTGCCCACAGGTACCTCACAGTCTATATTGTACCTCACTGTCTGCAACCTTAATAGAAATTTATAGAACCAAGTTTTCTCCTTCTGGTAATAAACTGATCTTTTGACTCATTCAAAGGAATTTTAAGTCCTCTAAGGTTCTAAATAAGGATTTTACATTTTAACAATAATAACTCAATAAATATTTAATGATACATATTGTCTTATAATCAGGAAAAAAAGTAATAAAGCCCCAAGGAATTTTAGCAACACATTCAAGTGCTGAAGCCTTGACTGAGACTGTTGCAAAAGAATAAGTGTGACTTTGGGTAGCCAAGGGGAAATTCAATGTTTCAAGCACTTTAAAAAAAATATATTAGTCTGTGATTAAAAATGAAAAGCAACTGGACAAATGATTGGCCCAAGAAGCTCTACCCATTTTATGAATCTTACTCATTTTTATTTCCCATGACTATTACTTTGGAGTCAGTCCATCAGCATTGTTTTTTTTTTTTATGGTACTTGTTAAGTGCTTACTATCTGCCAGGCACTGTTCTGAGCATTAGGGTAGATACAAAATAATCAGGCTGGACACAGTCCATGGCCTGCTCTTTGCAGATAGAGACCAGCATTCCTAAAATGGACCCTACAACTTCACCACTGTGACTGTCACTACCTCCCTCCTTCAGTTAAGATTGGCTTCTTCCCAAGCATTTTAAATGGTATTTGCTAGGTGCTATGTGCCATTCATTCATTACTGTCTGCAGAGCACTATACTAAGTGCTTGGGATAATGCAATACAACAGTAGACACATTCCCTGCCTTCAGTGAGCTTAGAGGCCCTACACTAAGTGCTGGGGTAGGTACAAGCTAATTAGGTTGGACAAAGTCCATGTCCCACATCGGGCTCACCATCAAACCCCATTATACAGATGAGATAACGGAGGCACAGAGAAGTTAAGTGACTTGCCCAAGGTCACACTGCAGACAAGTGGCAGAGCTGGGATTAGAACCCAGGTCCTTCTGACTCCCAGGCTCCGGCTCTCTATCCATAAGACCAAACTGCTTCTCAGTTTCTACTGGTGCTTTTACTGGCAAAGCATCTGTCATTAGTATTTTAAGTTGCTCGCCAACACACCCCTGTGAGGTAGGGTTCAGGCATTATTATCCCCATTTTACAAGTACGGAAACTGAGGCATGGGGAGGTAAAGGGACTTTCCCAAGGCCACACAGTAGATAGGTGGCAGAGATAGGACTAGAACCTGGGACCCCCAACTTCAAAGGCTGCAGCTCTCCCATTACACCATACTGCCTCCCCATCTAGCTGTTAGAATTTACAAGTAAGGAAACAGAAAAATAGTGATCGCTCAGTTGATTCACATTCTATACTGTTCCAAAACAGATAGCATCTAAAAAGATTCTATTGAAAAAAAATCCCATTTCTGTCCAGAAAGGTTTGATTTAGAGGTCTACATTTCCTAAATTCAATGAACAATAGCTGTTTGATTTTGGCTGAATCAGTACAAAGATAATGAAACAACAGCTTGAAAAAAATATTTCACCCGTATCTTAAAGGCACTGACTCACTGGCCAGCTAATGATAACTGGAATGAATAGTTTGGGGGCCTTTTTTTTTGGTTAATTCATGGCTAGACTGGCAGATTAATCAATCATACTTATTGAGTGTTCACTATGTACAGAGCACTGAACTAAGCGCTTAGGGAAGTATAATACAACAGAATTAGCAGACACATTCCCTGTCCATAACAACTTACAGTCTATTGGGGAGCTTAGTCTATTGGACTCATAATGCTAGAAGTTTGGTCCAGCTTCATGCCACCAGGCTAGTGAATGACTAAACCACAGAAGTAAAATAGGTGTGTCTTTTTCCCTTGAGGTCACCAGGTATAGCGACTTTCTAACCTCTTTCAGGAATCTGTTCTAGGGATGTATGAGGAGAATGGATGAGAGCAGCGTACCTAATCAATTGCTGAATGATTAATTTAAATGGGGCCCTTACAAATAGCGAGAAGAGAGCAAACAGTTCAATGACATAATGAAACACAGCCTCAAACAAAAAGTAGGTTCTTGGGAGACAACAGCAGCCAAGAGCTTGGCATGTGACAATCCAGGGCAGAACTGCTCTCCTTGAGGAGAAGCTTTGGGAACATTAAGAGACAGGTCAGAACACAGATTAGTGTACATGACATAGCACAGGCAAAGGACAATCTTTCCATGCTGACATCTGACAATCAGTGGCACCATCTTCAAGAACACTATGGTAACTCTAATCTTACAATAAAAAGGTCCTACTTCATATCCAACCAAAACTTCTGCTTCAAAATAAACCCTTATGTTCTTGCTAAACCCTTTTTTGGGAACGTAGAGAACAACTGGCTAAAATCTCATTCATACAACTAGGAGGCAGCTACTGTCATTCCATAAACTTCTATCTCAAACTAAACAACCACAATCCCTTTACTCTTTGTGCACAGAAAGATTAATAAACTCTAGCAGGAAACTCTCATGAATGGAAATCAAATTGTATTTCTAATCTTACTGGGTGACACCTATCTGTGATGGGGGCCTTAAACAAATCACTTGACCCTGTGTTTTGGTTCCCTCAACTGGAAAATGGGCATATTAGCCGCTTTTCCCAATATTGTTGGAAAAAAATTTAATCCCTTTAATAATTGTTCTTGCTTTCCTTCTCCGTTTCCCTACGTCCTTTTAAAAATCCCATGTCCCTGGACCCAGTTATAATAAGGACACTACAAATGTAGAAAATAGCAGAAGGATTATGTCCTGACTCATAAATGTCAATACATCTGAGCACTATAATAGCTTTTAAAATAGCAGCAATATATTTCTGACTTATTCAGCTTGTGGAAGGCTATAATGCCCAGGTCCTTTTGGCTGTATTTATATTTAGTCATTCATTCCCCATCCTGTATTTGTTCTTGCTTTTTGTCCCAAAGTAAACTTATCCCTCTATCTCTGGTTGTACAGTTTTCTTGATTTATCAGAATTAACCAAAAGGTTGTGGCCCCTGCGACCAGAGCCAAGGCCAAGCACTTTTAGCTTGTTAACGTGACTCAAGTTGGGGTCAAAAGACGTAATGAAGCCCTGACAAATATCAAGTTTTGCTTACCTCCTGCTTCCATGGAAATTAAATTGACCAGTTTCGTCCTATAGGATCAGGGCCCCTCATTAATCTCTGACTCCAATTTTCCAACTTTACAGCCTCTCCCTCCTCTAAGATCCTCCTGCACTTCCAGTCTGAAACTGGAAAGCCTCATGCCGAAACTTCAGCTCTCTGCCAACATCCAAACTAACACTTTGCTCACTGGCTTGCCACTCACCTCTCCTCTGCACCACATGTTCTCAACAGATCACTGGCCCCAGTAGGTTTCAAGCACTGGCCTGGACCCATGCCTGAGTTAAGGGTGGTCTGTTGGCAGAAACGGTCTTTCTGGGCAGGGAACGTCTACCAATTCAGTTATATTGTACTCTCCCACACACTTAGTACAGTGTTCTGCACACAGTATGTGCTCAATAAATATGAATGATTAATCCAGAGACACTCCCCAATCACTCTGCCTATTCTTTTCTTCCTTATATACTTTTCCTTTTTCTCTAGGAACTCTGTACCTATTTAAAACACTTAAAAACTGCCCTGATAACCCATACATTGCTTGCAAGAGGTTTTTGAAGCAGCCCCTGGGAATCTATCTGATTCAACCACATAGTCTGGGTCTGCCTTGAGACTTCATCCTCTTTTTATGATATTTGTGAAGTACTTACTACAAGTCACACACTGTACTAAGCGCTGGGGTAGATAGAAGATAATCAGGTTAGACACAGTCCCTATCCATACATGGGGATCACAGTATTAATCCCCATTTTACAGATGAGGGAACTGAGGCACAGAAAAGTTAAGTGATTTGACCAAGGTGACACAGCAGACAAGTGGTGGAGACAGAATTAGAACCCAGGCTCTCTGACTCCCAGGCATGTGCTCCTTCCACTAGGCCACCCTGCTCCTCTTGACGGTCTTCTCATTGACCCAGGAGTTTACCTAACTTGACACCTACTCCCCAATGAATTTGTATCCCAACATTCCCCCCAACCCTTCCTGGATGATGGAGACTGCCCTGAGCTTGTTCTGAGGGCAGCAGCAGGCTGGGAAATGGAAGAGCCCCCCAAATCCTTGGCCAATCAAGTAGATGTGCTCTAGGATTCTGGGGTGGGCTCAAAGGTAGTACTAGAAAACCAAAATCATCTGGCTTATCTCCTTGCCAGCATCAGGTTGGTCTGAGATTTGCTGCTTGTAAAGCAAGGTCAAAATGGATTTTCCAATTACAAAATTATCTTTAAAAATCTGCCCATTCAATCCAGTCACTCCTTTGGGTGGAAAGAACTAGTTTTCACAGATATATTCTCCTGGATCTGTCGCTTTGGATTTGAGTTATATGTCCTTTGTTTGAAGACAACCAAATTTTGACAAAGATTGTATTTGACTTTGATGATCAAATTGACACAAACACCTCATCATTATAATTGATATTTATTGAGTGCTTACCGTGTGCAGAGCACATATGGTATTTCTCAAAGAAAGTATCCCAAATTTTGTTCAGTGAAATCCAATATTTAAGTTCATAAACTGTGTCACTTAGCAGGAGTGTCATGTTTCTCACCTGGGACAAATTCAAAATCAATCCATGGTATTTAATAAGTACTTACTGTGTGCAGTGCACTGTCCTAAGTGCTTGGGAAAGCACAACAGAGTTGCTAGACATGATCCCTGACCACACTGAGCTTTCTGTCTACATAAGAAAAACATTAAAATGAATCACAGCTTGATGAAATAATGGAATGTAAGAGTGTGTACCTAAGGGCTGTGGGGCTGGGTGAGTATCTAAGTGCTTAAGGGGTACAATACCAGGATCATAGCTGATATAGTGTGGGGGAATTAGTTGGAGAAGACCTCTTGAAGCAGATGTGATTTCTGGAGGGCTTTGAAGGTGGGCAGAGTGGTGGACTGTTGGATGTGAAGTACAGGGTTTTTGGGAAAATAGATTCACTACTCAAAAACGTAATGTGATCTGTGATTACCAAGCTGATGTTATCTGTTATCTCCCATTTATGCTATACTGGAAAGTGGAGAAGGAAGAGCAGAAAGGTTGCCAAGATATCATTTTAATTAATTTGGAGCTCTCTTTTAGACCAGAGGGCTCCCAACAAAGAGGAATATTAAGTATGAAACCTCTGTGGATAGACCTGTGAGCACATGTGGGGCAGGGTTGGGGTCTGTGTCTGAGCTCATTATCTCATATATAACCCAGTGCACAGTGCAGTATTTGCCATAGAGTAAACACTTAACATATACCACAATGATTATCAATCAATCGTACTTACTGAATGCAGAACACTATACAAAGCATTTGGGAGAGTACAATTTGAAGAGTTGGTAGACACATTCCCCGCCCACAAAGAGCTCAGGGTATAGAAGGGAAGACATATTAATTACAGCTAGGTGAAATAATAGAGTATAAGGATGTGTACAAAAGTGCTGGAGGGGCTGGGAAGAGTACCAAAGTGCTTAAGGGTAGACAGCCAAGTGCAGTGTCGATGCGGTGGGGAGAGCTTTGTTGGGAAAGACCTCTTGCAGGAGATTCAATTTTAGAAAGGCTCTGAGGGTGGGGTGAGTGGTCGAATTTTGGATGCTTTTATGACCTAAAACTGCTTCTGAAAGTCAGGGCTTTAAAATATCACAGAAAAAATGAAACACTGTGGCCCAGAGGACAGACCTCAGGCCTGGGAATCAGAAGGACCCGATTTCTAATCCTGGCTCTACCATCTGTCTGCTGTGTGACCTTGGGCAAGTCAATTAACTTCTCTGTGCCTCAGTTACCTCATATGAAAAATGGGGATTAAGACCATGAGCCCCATGTGGGATATGGACTGTGTCCAACCTGATTAGCTTGTATCCATCCCAGAGCTTAGTACAATGTCTGACACATAGTAAGTGCTTAAGAAATACCATTATTAAAAAAAAAAAAAGATTCTTCTTTGCCTCCTGATCAGACTGCTTGGTTGATGGATCTGGTAAGCACTTTTTAACAGGCCCCAGAACCAAGGAATCAGATGTAAAAGGGACAATCTGCTCCAGTCCTCTGCTTCTGAGCAGGTGACTACAGCCATTTTTGGTAAATGGCTATCTGTTCCCCTTTGGAAACAGTGAAGACTGGAGACTCCAAATTCCTCACTGGTAGCAAAAATCAATCAATAGTATTTGTTGAGCACTTACTATGTGTTGATCATTTAGAGCATTTGAGAAGCAGTGTGGCTTAGTGGAAAGAGCATAGGGTTGGGAGTCAGAGATTGCAGGTTCTAATCCTGGCTCCACCATTTCTCAGCTGTGTGACTTTGGGCAAGTCACTTAACTTCTCTGTGCTTCAGTACCTCATCTATAAAATGGGGATTAAGACTGGGAGCCCCACGTGAGACAATCTGATAACCCTGTATCTGCTCCAGCGCTTAGAATAGTGCTTGGCACATAGTAAGCACTTAAATAGCATTATTATTATTATCATTATTATTATTATTATTATTATTATTATTAATTAAGCACTTGGGAGAATACAATGCAGCAGAATTAGCAGACACTGGAGTACAATTCCAGTGTTTAATCTACTTGCTCTTGTTCATGCTCGAAACCATCTGTCCTGCTCTGATTCAAGCACAGTTGTCCTTATTTGGTCCTTAGAGGACAACACAGACCAAATGGTCAGCACCACCCTCTAAAAGCCCTTCAGATCCTGGAAAACCATTGCTACCACTCAGTCTTCTCTTCTTGAGGTTAACTCATCCCAGGTCCTTTCTCCCTCCCTTCCTAAAACCTAGAAAGCCCTATTGATTGATTGCTCTCCTTTGGGGTTACAAATTGATTGCTTGAATATCTTCCAACATGTTAGGGATGAGCTAATGTCTGCCCTTTCTCCATCTCTTAAAGAAGGGCAAATTTTTTATTTTTCAGGAAATTTTGAAATAGTGTCTAGTGTCCACAACAGCATCTGCCAATTTCCTACATACATCATGGGGTTTATTTCAGCCCTCCTGATTGAAATACATCCACGTTATTATAAAAATCTCCTTTACTAGTTCATCTTTCTAATTTTTCATTGCAAACGGGGCCTTGCTCTAGTGATCTGCTGCTTTGTGATCTTTTCTCTAGAGATAGGAGAGGAAAAAAAATGTCAAATCTTAGAGTCATCCTTTATCAAGTGTCCCTTCCTGGGTGCCAGCAGTGCAGCAGATACTTTCACTGGTTGCCTTCTGCTGCTCAATCGCCACTCCTTTCCATACCATTTCCAGAAATTTAGAAGGTTCCTATATTTGCCCATTATGAGTTATTTCTCTTTGAAAAAAATATTCCTCTGGGTTCAACTGCTATACAGTTCTGGAGACTGTAAGCTCCTTGGGAGCAGGGAACATGCCTACCAACTCTGTCACACTGCACAAACTGTACAGTATTATTACAGCTCTGTGCACAGTAAGCACGTAAATATGATTGATTATACAGACAGACCCCAGATGTTTAGATAATACAATCCTTGAATATGTGAGGGTATGATGAACCATCGCATTGTGTGGTGGGTTTCCAAAAATCCTAAATATAATTTGTTTGGGCTCCTGCTCCAGAACCAATCCTGACAAGAAGACTGAGCCCTTATAGGCAATTAAAAAGTCATGAAGATCACTTCCCACCAGTCTCTGCCATTCTTCTCCACTATTCCTAGAGGCTAATTGACCTCCGTGTGCTTCAAACATGGCCCTCTCCACCTAGCATCTCAGCTTTCACCCACCCTGCACTATTATTTAAGCCAAGAACATATGTGGCTTTCACTCAAGACATATGCCAGCACCACCACTTCCAGAAGAAATGGGACAGGAAGATGACAGATGGGAGGGGGAGAGATGGATCCTTCTAGACTGTGAGCCCACTGCTGGGTAGGGACCATCTCTATATGTTGCCAACTTGTACTTCCCAAGCACTTAGTACAGTGCTCTGCACACAGTAAGCACTCAATAAATACGATTGAATGAATGAATGAAGGGGAGCAGGAATCCCAATCTGGATTCAGGGGCTAACCCAAATGCTAGCCACACCTCTTTGCCCCAAATGGCAGCTGACTAATTCAGCAAAGCACTCGGCCTGCAAAAAACCAGTTCTGAAGTGGCACAGCAGAGGTGGAGGAAATGGAATATGGTGTGCGGAAGGGCTTGTCTTCCTTGCAATGACTGGATATAATGTCAAATTGAGGCTACAAATCCCAGGCCATGTTGAATATGTGCATAACTCCTATTTTGTGTGTTGCAGTCAATTGGAACCAGCCTCTATTTCAATATAGAATTTGAACCACAACCTTCAAATACTGCCATATATACCAACTGTAAGCTCACTGAGGGCAGGAAATGTGTCTACCAACTCCATTATATTGTACTCTCCCAAGTGCTTAGTATAGTGCTCTGCATACAGTGAGCACTCAAATACAATCAACTGTTACATGCTATGCATATTGTATACCACCCTTCAGTATTCCCTGATGGTAAACGACACTCTGGGAGGTATGTTAACTCCTTCAGGATTCTTACCACTTGGTGCTCTGAGACAGTAAATGAGATTCCTTGTATGTCTAATATTCAATATTCGTAATTAAGTCATCCCAATGTGCTGAATAACGTAGCTGATAAATAGAAAGTGCCCCTCTAACAGATGATGTAAACATTTAATAAGTGAAAGAGTCTATTTGGTTCAACCTACTGACACTTTTCTGATTTTGATTTCATCTTTTTTCTGTCCTGCCTGAGAAAGAGCTAGGAACTGTCTTCAAGAGCCCAGGGAGAAAGCACGGTTCACTGCAGGTGTCTGTTTCACTTAAGTAGGATTGCCTAGAGTGAACAAATCTAGTCCAGGTTCTTACTGCATAAATGGCGTGAACCTGGGCAAGCCACTTACCCTGTTTATGCCCTCAATTAGTCCCCCTATAAAATGTGGGTGGGAAGATTATGAAGATAAATGTGATAATCTATTTTTTTATATTGATAAATCATATCACTCATCAACATATTCAACATAAGCACCTCTGAATATACATCTGAGTTTAAAATCACCAGATAAATGCAGGCATTATGACTTTGGGTAGAGGGCTGAACCATTAGTGTTCCCTGAATTATTCTACACTTTGATTCCAATTGATTTCTTTGCTTGTTAAATGGTTTTTATAATTATCTTTAATTGTTTCCTAAAACACTGAATCCAGAGTTCTCTAATCTATTTCACTCACTCGCCTTATTTTGAAATGAAACCTTCTACCTCCATTCACCAAGGTGGCTTTACATCAAATATTAGAAAATGTTTGCAAACTGGTATCCTCTTTGTTTTACATTACAATGTACTTGTCAATACTGAAAAACTCTGATTAGCACTTCTAATGGGTTCCCTGAAAATATCATTAAATGGAATACTGAAAATGAAGCATTATTTCCCATAGGAAAAATGTAGAACATATTAATACATTCCCCCAATTCCAAAAAATTACCTAAACAGTAGGGAATCTATTTTTAAAAAGCAATGAATGCACAGGAATCAACTCTAAAACTTTCATAAACAAATAGAAATGTAAATGTGGACCAATAAGGTACTGAATTTAAGCAATTAAATGTTAACATTTGTATACTTTTTTTAAAAAAAAAAAAGGTTTTCCACTAAAATCTCTGTATGCATTGATTTGGTGCTCACCTGACTCCAGACACTTCGGCAAATCGAATTTAATAGCCAGCCTTAAACTCTTCAACTTCGGCTACTTGCAGCATCGGACTCTGCTGGAGGAAAAAAAAAAAAAGAAAGGAAAAAAAAAATCACCCGATTGCTGCATGTCAACGATATATTCCCCTCAGTCATAGCAGAGGTTTGCTTCGAGGTCATGATGTCCCCTAACATCTATTTAGGAGTAACTAATTCCAATGCAAAACACAATACCTGTTTGCATTGGTGCTGCACAAGGGCCCGAGTGCCCAGAAATGCATGCACACTGTCCAGCACTTGCACTTGAAAACTGGTGCACCGCTACCGAGTCCACTGCATTAAAATTCAATAATGCTAATACAGAAAAGCGTTTAGATGGGAGCAATAGAAAGTGGGGCATTGTTGCAGTTTATTCCCAATTTTGAGAATAAACCAGTAATGGCCAGGATATCCCAAATCAGATGTTACAAATTTTTTCCTATTTGTGGAAAAAAAAAAATCACTGATACCTACCTGCAGACCCAATCCTATTTCTTATAGCTTTCAGACAACAACCTTAATTTCCCCACCCCTGTTGGGCTAAACTACTTTTCCTGATGTATTTTCTGTCCAATCCTCTATTTATTTCCAGGCCACGTCTTCTATATCGTCGTTAATCTCTGGTGGATAACCTTGTCATATCTATGTATACTAAATCCATAGAATTTCACTCATCCATCATGGCAGTAATATCTTCAAAGAACTTCAGCAGGTTCGTTAAGCTTGACCTCCGCTGCCTGAATCCTTCCTAGTAATCCTTAATCAAAATGTACTTTATTCTCCTATCACTTAAAACATTTTGTGAGATTTTTCCCTGCAACCAATGTTAAATTCACTGGGCTAGACTCGGTTAATTTATTAACAGAGGAAAGTTTGCCACTACTCAGTAATGGAGGTTCTAGAGCTACAGACTCAAAATTCCAGAGGGTAAGTACAGACTCTGGGATTTACTTAGCTTAGGCAAAAGCAGATATTTCCATATTCTTTCCCTATGAATAATGGGAGTAAATATTAAATACTTGCAGGTACACTTTTCAGCCTTTCTAGAGCCTGTTCAATCAGCAAGCTTTCACTTAAAGAGCATCTCCACACTCTTTCTCTCAGTGGACAGGGCTTTAAACCGACACATTTTCCTGCCCTCAACCAAATTCTTTATACTGCATAAATTGGAAACTAAAGGGTAATATCTGCCTAAAGGCTGTGGCTCTAGACTATATTCGATGTTCACACCTTTCCTTTTACGAGTGAAAAAGAAGGAACATCATGAATTACTAATGTGGGAGTCCAAAATTACCAGGTCAATTCTGATATTCATCGAACACATGCTTCGCGATGGGCAAGATTAATTTCAAAGGAAGAAAAATCCTTGAAGACTCTGGCTTCAAAGCCTTATTTCTCCTGCAGCATCTCTCCGCTGTTTTGTCCCTGGCAGAGGGAATTGAAATAGTTGTAAAATCCCCAAAGAATATCTCTCTGCCTACATTGTCAAAGTTGGGTCTACTGGTGTTTTTACAAATAATGCATCAAGCCTGGGAAGAAAGTACACTAGTCAGAATTTAAGCTTTCTCTGTTTGCTGTGAAGAAAGAACCTTCAGAGATTTCAAAATTCTACCTCACTTTGTTCAAGAACAAACTACCAGAATACCCACACTATCATTTCCACCAGAAATATGTATGCATTAATTTATTTCTATTAATAGAGGGATAATACTTTAGCCATATTTCAAAGAATACTGGATTATCAAGCAGTTATGGTTTCAGTTATTACAGTAGAGAGGAAGAGGGGAAGACTGCTCTTTGGACTTCAGCATACAGGAATACTTCCTTATGGAATAAGGTCTGTCGCTTTTAATTGGAAACCAAACTTGGGGAAAAAGAAGCAACTGGGAAGAAAGTATGATTTAAAACACAGAGATAATGCAGATCAGACGTAATTAGGCCCCAAATTCTCCCCTGGATAGTGTATCAAATAGCAGGGAGATACCATCTCTTCTTACTATTTGGCAAGGGAGCAAGCAAAGAGGATGTGAGTACTTTACACCATTGGGGAAAGATGAGCAGAACCAGGAAGCAGTTAAGAGAAAAAGGATGAGAGAGCAATTAAGGGAATCAATTAATCATAAAGGCGGCAATATAGTAGTTGGCAAGGTCATAAGGGATGAAAAGAAAGAGAGGTGGGGTGTTTCACGAAAGTCTGATGTGATCCTGGGCACGTAACTTACCGACACCGTGCCTTAGTTTTCTCATCTGTGTAATGAGACGTTGCTAGGGCCAAAAATGTATACAAATATATTGAAATGCAAGATATTGATGCCACCTGTGGCTCAATTTTCTCATCCACAAAGTGGAAAAATAGCAATTCATTCATTCAATTGTATTTATTGAGTGCTTACTGTGTGCAGAGCACTGTACTAAGCGCTTGGAAAGTACAATTCAGCAGTACAGCAGTAATGTCCCTCCCAGCCTAAAAGGGATGTGATACTATTGTGATAATTTATGTGACAATTCTTTGGAAGACAAAGAGTGCCATAGCAACATATTGTCCTTAGGAGTCACAACTGATGGATGGAGAGGCAGTGACAACACCACAAATAAAGGGACAAGTGCCGAACTTCCCATGGCTTGGAAAGATCAAGTAGGTGAAGGATTGGCCTTTTATAGCTATATGTGTTTTTTTATTAAAGAGAATCGAAATGGAGAGAGATGATCTGTTTGAGAAGAATATATTTTACACAACTTTTAGAATTTCAGCTCAGTTATACATTTTTGTGTTCCAAAAAGATATCATACTCATACAACTCACATGCTGTCATAAGGCAATGCTCAAAAGGACTAAGCACCTCATTTTGAGCACCTCAGCGGAACAACTGTTTTCCAGAGTTACTGTATTTGCAACTTTATCATTGAGGGTCATTTTTAAATCCACTTTGTCTGATGCGACATTCATATGAGCATCACAGTACTCAGCCTGAAAATTCTATGAATACCTTGAAAGGAAATTTTCAATAAAGTTTGTTTTCTTTGTTCATAGACCTAGTGAGACTGTCATTTTGACCAGATGTGTGATCTTAACCCTGGATGGATCACAGAACCTTTTAATTTAAAATGGATGGGTGCAATGAACCCACAACTTGAATTCACATAGCTTTAGCAAGACCTTTGACTAGGAGTAAAACAGCTATCGCTTCCTTTTTATACTGCTAGCTGCTAAAATGGGAAAAGCACATATTTATAGTAGAAAGGACAAACTCAGTTTTTCTTTAATGGGAATCATGGGATCTAGACGACTGGGTCTGATGACCTCTACCAAGTCCTGAGTGCCGTGTTTTGCACAAAGTAGGCACTCAAATATTTTGGATTGAATGCCTAACTTAAAAGCAGCAGAAATTCCTGGGATAAAGTAAAAAAAAAAAATCAAACAACGTTTTTTGAGTGCGGAAATGGAGGGCAATGGGGATTGACTTTTAGCCTTGGCTAAAAATACTGATCACAGTGAGCATTTTAAGTGAAAAAGATATACTCCCTACAAGCATACATTTCCATTGTATCCTAAAATGGCTTCAATAATTTTAAAGAAAGTCAAAATTCAGATTGAAAGATAGCAGGGCAAAGAAAGTGATTACAGCACTGGTGACTCACAAAATTATTAAGTAATTTGCTTTTTTGACTTTGAATAATGCAGCAACAATAGTTCTAGCTGGCACAGGAATCAGCAGACTAACCATGTTCTCCAGCTTGTAACCCCTGTCCCTTAGGATTTGGCTGTTTAAATAATATCAGATTTTATAGCAAAGAATGGAAGTACACAGTGAAAATAAAACCTTCCTTCCACAATGAATGAGCTACAAAACTGACCTCTTGACATTTTCAGGATCCTCTAGGAAAGCACTCACCTAATTCTCCCACTACACAGGTGGATTACATTCTTATGAAGTCCTAAGGTAAAGAAACGTTGTGTTGTAGTATCCACTCATCCCAAAACTGCACACCATCAACATAACCCTTCCTGTTGATATTGCACCCCGATGTATCCAAAACATTCTAGTCGGATGAATGCTCTCTAGTTCCCTTAAAACATTCTGGCCAAAAGTAAAGTTAAAACATCAATATGGCAGAACTGACTGTTCTATAAACTATTTGGACTTCCCTCCACGATCCTAATAAAACAAAAATTGAATCAGGTTCACCAAACCACAGCCTCCTCTTCTTCCTATATTTAAGTACATGCTTAAACTTGGAGAAGGCAGGGTTTATTTCATAACTAACTGAAGTGTGAAAGTGTGAAAAACAATTAAATAAAATCATTCAGAAAGCATACTGCTCAATGACTTCTATTTCGCTGAGATACTTCCTTTCTTGAGTTGACATTTTCTAAATGTGCTCCACAGAAATCAATCCTTAAAGTATTCCTTTAGAAAGTGAAAATAATGGGCATTTTTGTGAAGTTTATGAAATCTATAATAGATATAATTGTGTGGCTGATTGTACTATAAGTAGACCACTGTTTGCCTGACCTATTGCAATTCCAATATCCAACTTTTTCTCCTCTTCAAGTGATATGTTGGTACCATAAATCAGACTCTTTCCAGAGATTAGGGTTTATACTCAGAGATCTCCTTAACAACAACAACAACAACAATTCAGCTCCTTTTCTAAAGTACTGTGCCATAGATTTAGTTGGGATAACAATGGTGGTACTAGTAATAATAACAATATTTAACACGTACTATGTGCCAAGCAGAGACAAAGCACAATTCAGCAATAGAGAGAGACAATCCCTGCCCAAACCGGGCTTCTCTCCCATTAGACTGTAAACTCCTTAAGGTACTCCTAGGTACTCTCCCAAGTACACTGACTAATGCTCAACACACAGTGGGCACTCAATAAATGTCACTGATAGGCAAGTAGTGTGGCCCAGAAAGGCAGTGTGGCCTAGTAGAAAAAGCTACTCCTACCTAGAAGAACAAGTCATTTAACTTCTCTGTGTCTTAAGTACCTCATGTATAAAATGGGATTAAATTTTACTCCCTCCTATTTAGACTATGGCCTTAATATGGGACAGGGTTTATGTCCAACCTGATTATCATGTGCTTAGTTTAATGCTTGCCACATAGGAAGAGTTTAACAAGTACCATAATGTAATTTATTTTAGAAAGACCAGAAATCCTGTTCCCATTTTACAAATGAGGAATTAAGCCCAGAAAGGCTTTTTTGGTTTTCTTTAAATGGTACTTCTTAAGCACTATTATCTTGGGAGTCGGCGGTCAAGGGTTCTAATCCCGGCTCCACCACTTGTCAGCTGTGTGACCTTGGGAGGGTCACTTCACTTCTCTGTGCCTCAGTGACCTCATCTGTAAAATGGGGATGAAGGCTATGGGCCCCACATGGGACAACCTGATTATCTTTTATCTGCCCCAGTGCTTGGTGCATAGTAAGCGCTTAACAAAAACCATTATCATAATGATCAAGGCGTGAGGCTTCCTTCTCACCTGCTGGCACTATGGTCACTGAAAAGCTTATTATATTAATGGTCTGACCTTGTTTGATTGTAAGAATCTTCATTCATTCAATCCTATTTATTGAGCGCTTTCTGTGTGCAGAGCACTGCTTGCAAAGTTACAGTACAGCAATAAAGAAGCATTCTATTTTATTTGTACATATTTATTACCCTATTTTATTAATGATGTGTATGCAGCTATAATTCTATTTATTCTGATGGTATTGACACCTGTCTACTTGTTTTGCTGTCTGTCTCCCCGTTCTAGACTGTGTGAGCCCATTGTCGGGTAGGGACCGTTTCTATATGTTGCCGATTTGTACTTCCCACGCGCTTAGTACAGTGCTCTGCACACAATAAGCGCTCAATAAGTATGTTTAAATGAAATGAATGTACTAGGCACTGTACTAAGCATTGGGGAAGATACCAGATAATCAGGTTGGATGCAGCCCATGTCCCAAATGGGGTTTACAATCTTAATCCTCATTTTACAGATAAAATAATTGAGGCACAGAAAAGTCAAGTGACTTGCCCAAGTTCACATAGCAGACAAGTGGTGGAGTAGGGATTAGGACCCAGGTCCTCTGAGTCCCAGGCCCGTGCTCTATCCGCCATGCTACCTCTCAGAAAGTTGCTTAGTTGTGTAGCTTTTCCTTTTAATAATAATAATAATAATAATAATAATAATAATAATAATGGCATTTGTTAAGTGCTTACTATGTGCAGAGCACTGTTCTAAGCGCTGGGGGGGTTACAAGGTGATCAAGTTGTCCCACGGGGGCCTCACAGTCTTAACCCCCATTTTACAGATGAGGTAACAGGCTCAGAGAACTTAAGTGACTTGCCCAAGGTCACACAGCAGACATGTGGGGGAGTCATGATTCGAACCCATGACCTCTGACTCCAAAGCCCGTGCTCTTTCCACTGAGCCACGCTCAGAAGCATCTAGAAGCATCCTAGAAACCCATAAATATATACAATGGTTAAGTTTTTCATCCTTGGAGATTTGATTTGCCTACTTTCGGACTTGATTACAAAGACAAAAAATATATAAGAAGTGCACTTATTTCTAGTCTAAATCCTTATTAAACAGTATAAGAAAAATTGGTTCAGCTAAGGCTCTTTGAAATTCAAATCATATGAATACCTTAGGGAAAAAAAACAGAGGCTGACTTAGCAGGCATGAGTTTAAAACGATTAACCTATTTTACAGAATGGCATCCAATTTATCATCAATTTTTACTACAGTGGCACTAGCAATTTGTCAACAAGTAGTTATCTTTTCCTATATTAGGATTAATTATTACCTTGTTTAATCTTTTTTGCCTTTCTTTGGAAGTTTCATTCAGAGACTACGGTGAGACATTAGTGAATAAGTATCCTATTGATTTCCAAGCTTAACAAGCGTCTGGCAGATGAATTGCATCTTTCACACTTTTACTCTCCCATTATATGTTATGTCCATTAGTGTTGAAGTAGCAGGTATAGATTTTTCATCAAAGCTAAAAAGCAACAGTATAGTGTTTTACTGAAGCAGTTTCAACACAAAATACTTTTTAAAAACCCACTCCATTCCATAAGCTTCATAATTTGCATGGCACTAGAGTTTAGACTGCACAAGAATACACTTGCTATCATTTTCCTCTATCTGAAGTACAATCCGAATTCATTCTGGAAGACTACCATTACTGCATGATGAAACACCACCAAGTAAAACATCAAACCTCTTTCCAAAGTGTTGAAATGTCAATGCAATCTAAATTCAACTCCTTACTCTCCCTCCCCTGAGTCTAGAGACATTATATATCACTGAAAGTACTAGAATACAAGTGTTAAAGCTTTTTATCCAGTGAGCTGTAATGACTTGACTAATGAAGAGTAGTAAAGCAAAATTAAAAATATTATTCACAAGTGACTGAATCTCAAGAAAACAATGGAATTTTCAAGGTAAAATAACCATACTGACTGAAAATCTTCCTTCAATAGTAACAGCAGCATTGACAGAGCACCCATTTGGTATGGTGCATGGTACTTGGTGCTTGGGAAACACAGAATAACCAATAGACTCTGTCCACAAGGAGCTTACATTGTAAAGAAGACAAACAATAATTTAGAATAAATTGTAAAAGGGCTGAACTGAGGACCAATGTGAAAGGAATGCGCTTCAGAAGAGATGATCATCTCTTAAGAAAATTCCATTGTAATCTATTTCATTAAAAATCTTTATACGGTCCAGCCTCTTTAAAATCACTCCTGTTCCACCAGTTCTTTCACTTTTCATTAGTTAAGATGCTAGCCCACTTGCAGCTTCCAGCTTGTCATCACTAGGGAAGGGTGTTTTTCCCAAATACTTCCATAGAAATTTATATTTTAATTATGGTTCTGTTTGAGACACACTAGACATCCAGTGCCAACTTCACGCATGTGGCCTGTGTGGAGTTCCATCCATAGCATCTCTGGTTCTGCATCCGATCCAGACCACATCTTCTGGTGCTGCATTGTTACCCTGATGTAGGCACAGAGAAGTGAAGTGACTTGTTCAAGGTCACACAGCAGACAAGTGGCGGAGCCAGGATTAGAACCCATGACCTCCTGGATTCCCAGACCCATACTCTAAGCACTTATAGATACCACCACCGTAGTGGTGTCAAACCTTCTAAAGAGCCATGGGCCCTGGATACGTAGCTACTTGGGCAGTTTCATCAGCATCACTTGGGAATAATACTCAAATCAAACATCAGGCCAGGATTAGCAGTACTGAAGCTGTGGACCACAGTCGATTTTATACAACCCTGCCGGGTGGGACACATAAGAAAAACAGATGACAATGGGATGCCTAAGTAGCTGTTGCATAGTGATGTTCACTTACTGAGGAAGAGCAGAATACAAGTTTTGAACAAATTGAAGCACGGTGTTAATCAACGCAATCTTACAATTGAGAAGCACCGTGGCCCAGTGGAAAGAGCACAGGCCTGGGAGTTAGAGGACCTGAGTTCCAATTCCAACTCCACCTCTTGTCTGTTGTGTGGACCTTGGGCAAGTCACTTAACTTCTCTAATAATAATAATAATAATGGCATTTTTAAGCACTATGTGCCAAGGACTAAGTGCTGAGCACTGTTCTAAGTTTTTAAGGAAGCCGTCTCAGTTTCCTCATCTGTAAAATCAATCAGTAAACGGTATTTTTTTAAGAGTTTACAACATGCAGAACAAGGTACTAATCACCTGGGAGAGAACAATACTAAAGAGTTAGCAGACACATTCCCTGCCCACAACTTACAGTCTATAAACAATCCTTCCAACTCTTACTTAGATTGTGATTCCAATTTGGCACAGGGACTGGATCCAACCTAATTTGTATCTGCCCCATCACTTAGAACAGTGTTTGAGATATTAAGTGCTTGAATAACATTTTAAAAAAACCCCACAAAACAAAAAACTCTGTTGTACTCTGTAAAATTCATTCAATCATATTTATTGAGCGCTCACTGTGTGCAGAGCACTAAGCGCTTGGAGCACTGTACTAAGCACTTGTATTAAGACTGTGAGCCCCACCTGGGACAGGGACTGTGTCCAGCGTGATCAGTTTGTATCTACCCCAGCACTTAGTACAGTGCTTGAACATACAGTAAGAACTTAAATGCCATTATATAAGAAAGCAGAGTACTGGGAAATTACTGTAGGTACACAACCAGCCCATCAGACAGCAATTGGGAGAAGGATCACTCTCCTTGAGTGATGGTTTCAGGAAAGCTCAAGTACCAGAAAGCCTCTCTCGGAAAGTAGCTACTGCCTCAGCACTGAAAGGGACCATGTAGATTTTTGGTCATCAGCCTTTTCATGACCATCTGTATGCAGGAATCCATTAGAATATAAGGTCCCTGTTGGCAGGGATTGTTTCCTATATCGGTTGAGGTCTCCAAGGGGATTAGAATAGTGCTCTGCACATAGTTGGCACTCAAATACTTATTGATAGGCTTATCTAGTGGTGCCATTTTTTTAATGAATATATAAGCAGGTTTTGAACA
The DNA here is from genome assembly GCF_015852505.1 of Tachyglossus aculeatus. NCBI lineage: Eukaryota > Metazoa > Chordata > Mammalia > Monotremata > Tachyglossidae > Tachyglossus > Tachyglossus aculeatus. Next base: position 52,495,790 of record NC_052074.1, on the reverse strand, counting down.
CCATATTTTAAAAGGCTGAGGAGAGACTGCAGAGACGGTCCAAAAGAATTACAGATTAAAAAGACAAGGGAAAAAGCTGCAGAAAATCTGAAAGAATTGGGTCCTTAGCAAAATTTGACCTACGAAGTAAGAACAGTTCTTCATAATAATGAAGCATTTATGTGCCAAGCACTGTGCAAAGTCCCGGGGAAGATACAAAATAATCAGATGGTTCACAGACCCTGTCCCACATGGAACTCACATTCTTAAGAGGGGAGACAGGTATTTTAATAATAATTATGGTATTTGTTATGTGCCAGGCACTGTAATGAGTGCTGAGGTGGACCCAAGCAAATCAGGTTGGACACAGTCCGTCCCACATGGGGCTCACAGTCTTAATCCCCATTCTACAGATGAGATAAAAAGCACAGAGAAGTTTAGTGTCTTGCCCAAGGCCACAAAGCAAACAAGTGTTGCAGCCGGGATTAGGACCCATGACCTTCTGACTCCCAGGTGTGTGCTCTATCCACTATGCCATGAAAATTATGTTACAGGAGAAGTTACGAACTTATCCAAAGTTATGAAGCAGGAAAGTGCTGGAGCTAGAACTTGGATTAGCATCCCAGTCTCCAGGTTCTCAATTCTGTGTACTTTCCACATGACCATGCTGCTCATCTCTACAGAACCCCGAATGAGGAGAAATAAATAGTTTATTAGGAAGAATGTTGGATTGCCCAAGAATACGCTGCTTCTACGGGTGTCTCAGTACTAGAATACAGTTATGGAAACCTTCTTTCCTGAAGATCTTTAAAAATCAGATAGTCAGTCATCTAAACTGTATGAGTAGCTGTTGATTTGCCTTGAGGAATGAATTAGAACCAAACACCTACTAAGGTCTGTCCAGTCAAAGAGATGAATCATTTTCAGAGTTAACCACAGCACTGGCCTTTTTAAAAATAAAGCCTCTTTAAATCCATGTCACACTGAATAAAGCCTACTTTAAATGGGTCACCTTGTTTAAATCCATCCAAGAGGAAAAAAAAAAATTGCATTTTGAACAGTTGCTATGCCATCCTTTTCCTGTCACGTTTGTACTGCTCCAAGAGCAGGTGGATGCCTAATAAATGCTTTTTTTGATGATGATGAATATCTTAGAGCTAGGGAACACTTTTATTATTTCTTGAACGAGAGGAAAGGCAGTCATAATTCATTTGTTCCTCAAGCACTCTTGACTTAATGGATCTTTCACACTTATAAACAAAACACCATCATCAGCCTTAGTCTGGGAGATAACCTACATGCTTTATTAATATTGTTCTGACCTACGCATGTAGAGAAATTAATAATCAACAATATAACTCACCAACCAGTGAACTTTTGAAAAAAATTTGGAACTGCTTGTGCGCGGCATCTATGTTAATGTTTATGCGCTAAGGTATCTATGAGAAGAAAAACTGCTGGAAGGGAATGAGGTAAAACTATAAAGAATAGTTTGTGGAATACTAGGAAATATTGTGGAATACTGACCAATAGATCTGGCAAGCAACAATCAATAAGAAGTGACTTTCTGAGCAAAGGTCTTGGGCAGGTGAATCAGAGAGGCACACTCACAAATGCCACCAGATATTGTAGCTGCTGGTTCTAGTTGCAGTCTAAAGCACAGGTTTTACGTGAATGTTATACAGAAAGGACTGCTAAATGGCATATTAGTCTTTTCAGTCACACCTTCCTCTGGAGCTTGAATGAAGGAAAAGGATGTTCAAGGATGTCTTTAGGAATAGGGCACACAGTTTCTCAGGGATGGTTAGGGTATCCTCCTACAGAAAGGCCGGGAGCTGGAAGATATTAGTTGTGGTCTGTTAAAGTTGACAGAAATACCATATCATAAGAATTTCTATTTTGTGGCTCAATCTTTGTACATATTTCCTGCTTGTGTCCATGTCAAGTGTCTGTCTTAATTCCTGATCATCATGACAGGAGATAGCTTGCCTTTGTATACAGTGGAAGCCAACTAAAAGCTTGTTAACAATGAAAATGCTGTTCCTTCCTAGCCCAGATAGTCTACAGGAATACGACCTTTGCCTCCAAATCGCACACAGATTGTTTCAACACATGCAAAGACAAGATGCAAATGAGTGCTAAAAAAATTGGAATACTACTCCAGCCTGATGCTGTAATGCTTTATTCAGAGGAAAAAAAAAAAAAAAAACCACTGTAGAATGGGGCTATAAGGCTTAGGGAGTTTTCATTTTTTATGCTGGAAAGATTTCACAGTAGAATATCACTGGGTTGTGTTTGAGTCCCTAGCATATTAATTATTTGAATTCACGTTAATACAAGTCACCACAAAAGCACAAGGGGAATATTCTTTTCTCAAATCACACAGCTGTGATTTATAGAACTAGAGATGGTTCTCCTGCCATGCCCTTCTTGCCCTACATGCATAGTGGGCTAACTAAAATTCCCACCACGTCTGGAAAAACTTCTCCTTGGCAAACTGGAGGACTAGAGATGGTCATCGAAGAAGAGAGAACTGATAAATATGTTCCTGGGCTCCCAATGTAGTATGATACTTGGAAATGGGGAAGAAAGGGACAGGGAATAAGAAGTTTGTACAGTGGTGATCATAAGGGAAACTGAATGACCCTCATGGTCACTTTAGATAACCGGACAGCTTTTAAGGACCCGGAGCAATATTGTAGGTACTCAAAGCATTTGGAAGGCACTGACTGGAAAAATAGAAGACAGGGCAAATGGGCTGCTAGTTCCCAAATTCCCTTTCCTCTCATCTATGAATAATTGCATATGTGCCTCTCCTGATACACTGTGAGCTCCTTGAGGGCAGAGATCATGCAACTTATTTCTTTGGTCCTGTTCCAAATGTTTAATACTGTATTCTGCACAAAGTAGGTGCGTAATGAATACAACTGATTGACTGGCCTATTGTCCATGGGTTAGACAGCGTTTTTGGTAAACTTGTAGGGGCAGTGAGGTAAGTGACATATGTTGGCTTTTTCTGTTCCCTTCTCATGACCGGGGGCAGGACAGTCCAATCAGTGTTGAATGCAGACAGGCAATCAGAAAAATGTTTTACTCTAAAGAAGATTTACAACCCAAAATAGGAGGATATTCTTTACTTTTAGGGAGAATTATTCAATCGAATATCTTTGGGGTTGAATTTAGTCCAACTGCTTCTTGTTTTTAGGAGAATTACTCAAGACACTTAAACATGCATCCCTGTTGCTTGGGTGGCATTTCAGGAATAAAATTAGTATGATTTAAGAATAAAAAACATGGATTCCATTTCTTTTGAAATTATGAGGGGATGCTTAGATGGTAGAGAGCTCTCATATGATGCCAAATGCTTAAAACATAAACATTTACTACTCTGAACAAGTATAAGATTAGGCTGGGTTTTCCTCACTACTTAGAATACAAGAAACATCTGGTTAATATGCAGATAGCATCTGGTAAGTATATGGCTTATATATCAACATTACCCTTGTGGATTAGCGAAACGTTATCCTAACCAAAAAGAGGTCCTTTAATATTAAACAACTGCAGTAATTTATCTAAATACACATCTACAGTTGGTAAAACTCAATTTGGTAGAAGACTCACAAGAATTAAAGAGACATTTCTATAAATAGTGGCCCTAACAGGGGGGCTGTTTCTCAATTATACAATGTACCCTGCAGATCTGGCCTACAAAAAAGTGTTCTTTCTGATATAAAGCAAATTTCAAGGGTATAGCACTAAGGGTAAACTGATCTCTTGGTCCTCCCTACCCAATGAAGGGCCCTTCAAATTTAAGAAGGGGAAGTTGTGCTTTCTTAAGTCTGCCTGGGTTCTTTTACAAATGCCCAGGTCAAGGACATCATCTTTGGGGCAACCTGATAGGGGAAGATGAGTAAATGTCAGACTCTCTCTGGAATGAGCCAAACAACTGAGTGAATATTTCAGCTGCCTAGAGCTGCATGGTGTCCAGGAGATTCACAAGGAAGTTAAAGTTTGTTCTATGGCATTTGGTTGGCATTTACTATGTGTCAAACATGGATTCAAGAGATGGGGAAGGTACAAGACAGCTAGGTTGGACATAGTCCCTGTACTGCATGGACTCACAGTCTTAATTGGGAGGTAGAACAGGTACTAAATCCCCATTTTACAGTTGAGGAAACTGAGGCACAGAGAGGTCATGTGACACCTCCAAGGTCACACAGCTGGCAGAGCTGGGAATCAAACCCAGGTCCTGTGACTCACCAGACCTGTGCTCTTTCAAATAAGCCCCTAGTGTAAATTAATTGGCAATTCTCCATCTTTCCATGGCTTAGGAAACGCAGAATGAGGTGAAATGGAGAGAGGAGATGAGGGAGCTATGCAAAGTAGGTGACTTGCAACATTATAAATAGTTAGTAAACTTGGCACACTTTCCTGGTATCGCTTTAAGCCTCTGGCTTTACTGTTCTCATACATGCAGTACCTAACAGTGAGGAGTTCCCAGATCTAGGAGGCCTCAGGAATCTTGAACCACTTAAACTTTGCCCTTCTTTTACTGTATCTCTAAACCTCTCCACTTCTCCTTGGTAAGTTTTCACCAACACCTGTTCAATCATACCATTCCTGCTCCTAAACCTCATTTCAAGCTGCAAACAATGTCTAACACAGCCTTCTCAGCTCACCTCCTTCCCGTCAGTTTTACACTTTCCCAAAGCACCTCTTAGGACTCCTCCAAAATGGATTCTCTTACTGTTTCTGTAATAAAGATGTCAACTCATAGACTCCGCCTCCCCTCAGTAATCATGTACCACCCCTCTTTACCCTCTTCATTTGCACATGAGAAGTTGTTGTTTAATCCAAATGTTCAATGCTTGCTCATATATCTACACTGGAAATCCCTTTCACAAACTTTCAGAGGTCCCACCGCAGTAAATGACAGAACGTACACTACATACCCAGTTGAAAGTTTCATTTTAAGTTCTCTGCTGACTGGTGTATCGGTAAAGAATCTTTCTCCTCACCTTAATTAAATTAGATAATCCAATTCATGAGCTGTTTCAGGATCACTGCTCTTCTTACTCTAATGGAAATCAATGAAAAATAAGAGACATATAAAGTAGGAGGCAAAACTACACACTGACCTTCAGAAAAAGCTCATGATTATTTGAACAGACTACTAACCTGGGCGGAATTGGTGGCTAGCAGAATTTCTTTAAGTAAAATGGAGTTTGTAACACTGGAGATACTTTGTCCTAAAAATCTGCCTGATTCCAACTACAAAAAAAGCTGTGACATAACTAATAATTTAACCTACACAGAAGATAGAGAGCCTGTTCCCACGGGTTAGAAATGGGGTAATTCTTCTAGAGCAAGGCTTCTATAAGAGTGACACCAAGAGGCAGAAGCAAAAATCAGCACTAGCTATTTGAGGTAAGCAAATGCTACAGCCCAAAAAGGACCATTTTTATACCGGATGAATTGTTATTCATGCTTCGGTTTTATTAGCTATACTCACACCAAACGCTGATAAAAATCTCACACCATGTAATCTTTGCTCTCTAAAGAGGAAATATATATACATACACTTAATCAATGGTATTTGTTGAGTACTAACTGTGCGCAGAGCACTGTGCTAAGTACTTGGGAGAGTACAACACAACACAGTTGGCAGACACATTCCCTGCCCATAATATATATGTGTAATATATATGCACAACAAATGTTTGTATGCATACATTTCTTTCTCTCTTTAAGAGACTGTAAGCTCGTTATGGGCAGGAACATACCTGCTAATTCTGTTGTAATAATAATAATGGAATTTATTAAGCGCTCACTATGTGCAAAGCACTGTTCTAAGCGCTGGGGAGGTTATAAGGTGATCAGGTTGTCCCATAGGGGGCTCACAATCTTAATCCCCATTTTACAGATGAGGTAATTGAGGTGCAGAGAAGTTAAGTGACTTGCCCAAAGTCACACAGCTGACAATTGGCAGAGCCAAAATTTGAACCCATGACCTCTGACTCCAAAGCCCGCGCTCTTTCCACTGAGCCATGCTGCTTCTCTGGTACTCTCCCAAGTGCTTAGTACAGTGCTCTGTATGTAGAAAGTGCTCAATAAATACCATTGATTGATTGATGATAGTACTTTTGGGGTTGATCTGTGTACAGGGGTGTGGCTGAGGAGATTAATGAGAAACCTGCAAAGCCTTTTGCACCTTATACATAGAAAGGTCACCTTTTGTTGCATGGTTGCATTTGCTGCCCTGCACTGCCTGGCATCATTTCCATTTGTCTCTTGGTATCAAGTCCTTCCTGCAGTCTATGCTTTTACAGCGTCTCCATGTTCCTGATCACAAAGCTGGGCAGAGTGCCGGCTGCTGCTAAGTATACTTAATGGAGATTCTAAAAGGTTTTAAATCCACTCTTGTCGGTTAGCCACTAAAGGAAATTGGAATTTTTTTTAACTAGTGAAGCCCTGGGATACTCTGTTCTTATTTATTAAAAAGAATAAAGCTATTATACAGTAAAGTTTAAAAATGTACAAACTTTCGTACATTTGAAGTTGTATCCACAAGCAATCCATTAAAAGAGATTTTGCTTCTTCCCATAGTTGTTGGAGACGAGCTTTCCCCACTGCCACTACGTTTATGGGGTTGAAAATTTTTTTCAGAAAAACAAAGTCTGGCAATGCCTATTGGAATGGTTCATCCAGGAAAATCATTTTGTCTCATTTCATAGAGCTTGAAAGGGAATAGGCTCGCCATCAGGAAAACCAGGTGGTGTGGGCAGAGAAACATTATACTAAAAGTGAAAAACAAGGCACAGTCTTGGCACTGCCCTGTCTGCTGCTCATGGCCACCACACACATCACCATCACCAGTACCAGGTTCTATGTGAGTGAATAGCTGAGATGTGGATGATGAGCAGGGCTCCAGCTCTATCTCCTCTAACCTGCTCTACAATCTCAAATCTCTTCCTGCCTTCAGGATGACTTCATGTCCTTCTGACACTTTAAATTGAATGTGTCAAAACCTGAACTCAATGATCTCCTAAACCTTTTCCTTCTAATTTACCTATTGCTGTAGGTAACCACCTCCTCTCGACATGCACGGAAGTTTGCAACATCCTCTTTGATTCTATTCTTCTTGACCTTTCACATTTAGTCATTCTCTACATCCTTTTACCTTTAATGCTATAAAGATTCATCCCTCTCTCACCCCATTATAAGACCATCACCTTGATTTGAGCCACCTCTCAAGTATCTACTCTCTTTAGTCTCTCCCACATATAGCTGTATTCATCTTCTTAAAATGTCATTTGGAACACACTACCTTCTCAAAAATCTCCACCAGTTCCCCATTCCTTCTAACATAAAACAAAACTCTCAATCTTTTCCTTCAAAGCTCTCCAGCAGTTTTGTCCACCTTGCTTATCTGCTCTCTTTTCCCACCACACTTCAGGTCACACTCTTTGTTCTCACAAGCAAACCTTCTAATTCTACCTTGCTCACCACTCTGGTCTAAGTCTCATTGCTCAAATCTTTCTTCCCTCCATGGAACTCATTCCCAATTCAAGTGCACCAAAACACACACCTCCTTCCTTCAAAGCCCTCTAGAAAATCCACCACTTTAATCTTGTCACCCCTTCACTTTATTACTCATGCATGCAGCTGTTTAATTGCCTACCTTAGATTTTATCATTTAAATAATGGCCTTACTCTTTTATCCTATTATAACTGAAGTCCAATCCTTTTCTCCATTAGTCTGTAAGCACCTACCCTGGGGCAACAGTATCTTCTTCTTCTAAAATAAATCCAAAGCACCTAGTACAGCACTGACTGCAGTAGGTGCTCAATAATTAATGATATAATTATATGATATTAATGATAGTGGAAATCCTTGCAGGCTGATATCTTTTAAGACCCAATCTGCAAGTAGGGGCATTTCTTCATCTCTATTGAAAAGCTTATTTCTCCTTATGATTTCCTGAAGCCAGATAATGCCAAAATTTCTTGGGTTCCTTTAGGCCCACCATGTAAGTCACAGTGACTTTGTTATTTTCTCTGATATAAACAAAATGAAGTTTTCTACCCTGTATCATACATGCACATACATTATACACACACACACACACACACACACACACACACTGAAAATTTTATTTCATATCTGAAGACAAAACGTACAGTGAGGTGTCATACTCTAGAAAGTCATTTAGTTTTCCCAGGAAAATAAACCATTGTGAAAAATTAGGTACTAAGATAAAAATGAAAACCAATATAAACATTCAATGGTACTAAACTTTAATGTGGGTGAATTTTGCATTTTGTAAAGACAACAATAAAGAGCAGCACATCTTTGTTGAAGCAATAATCTTTCTACATATAAGCTTTTTAAGTATTGAACTTGTTTCATACAATTGCATAGTTTTTCAACTGATGCCCCAATTTGGTACAGCTAGGTTAAGTAATACTATTCAGTGTAATATAAGATCAGAATTTTTTGTAAGTATTGACTTAAATATAAGGACAACATAGAGATGCACTTCATGAAATCAAGTATTTGTTGAAGCATGCTTGATTAAGTGCAACAATATATAATTTGAAATGTTTACATCTATATGATTCAATCCTTATCTGCAGTGGAAAACAGTTATTGAGAAGTTGGAGATAGGTTTCAAAATACATTAAGACCATATAAGCCAATTACTATTAATCATATTTGCTCTAATTAACCTTTTAAATATTTGAGATGTAATAGTTTAACAAAGGTGACAAATTCTAAGAAAAATGCAGGTGTCAACATGAGTGAAAATATGGTATGGGCAAATATAATAGAGGAGCAGCATGGCCTGGTGGAAAGAAGACAAGGCTGAGAGCCGGGAGTTTTGGGTTCTACTCCTAGGTGACCCTGGGTGAGTCATCCTGCTTCATCTGTAAAATGTCCATTAAGTATCTGTTCTCCCTCCCGCTTAGACTGTGAGCTGGGATTGTTCCCAATCCCAGCACTCAGCACACAGCAATCCCTTAAATACTATAAATGTACTAAGAAAAAAATATGCAAAACCTGATTGGTTTATGGCCATTCTATCCTGTAAGAATGGTCCTAGAGATGAATAACCTTTGTAGGAAATAAAGAGGGAGGAGGATGACATTCTTTACTCCCAAATACACTGAAAATGACCCTCACTACTTTCTGTAAAAAGGAGACAATTTCTTCCTAACAATAAGATAACTTCATTTACTTATTTATTTTATTTTGTTAGTATGTTTGGTTTTGTTCTCTGTCTCCCCCTTTTAGACTGTGAGCCCACTGTTGGGTCGGGACTGTCTCTATATGTTGCCAATTTGTACTTCCCAAGCGCTTAGTACAGTGCTCTGCACATAGTAAGTGCTCAATAAATACGATTGATGATGATGATGATGATGATTTACTATGCTTATTATCATTACTTTGACTGCTGACCCAATCTAAAACACAGTGGCCCTAACCACTTCAGATTAATTACAGCTCAAACCAAAACTGTGCTGAGGACATTGGACATAAAACATATTGGTCCTCTTTCCCTGCTAAAACAGTCCTCATAAATGAACTCTACCCTTCTGGTCTGGAGAGGACTAAGTCATTGCTCACTGTGTAGAAGACCGTAATCACAATGTCATGATTTCGGCAGTAATAAATCTGCTGTAGGGGGTGGAAATGTAATGCATCTGCTTTAGCATCTGCTTTACTCTATAGAAATATGTATCAAAAAAAGCCTTGCATGAGTCACAAGAGAGCAGCTCTTGTCTCAAAGGCAAATGAAATCCCAACAGCCAGGGTTCCTTGAAAACTGCACAAACGAGGACCAATTTATACTTTGGCCACTACAGTCTCCTGTAGACCAAGATGGAGACCTAGTACCCTTCTCTGAGGTTCACTTTAGTTTTTGTGAGGAAAGGTTCTTCAAAAACCCTTTAAAAGTGCCCTCGGGAATATGACATACCTGGGTATCAGAAAACAAAAACCCAAAACTGCAACACATTCCCAGAAGAGTGAGGAAAGTACCTCAATAGAAATGTTTTCAGTGGATAGGGGAGGAACTGTTTATGTCACTTTGCCTCTTTTATAGCCTACAAAGTCCTATGAGGGAAAGCAGTGAGGCCTAGAGCACGGGCTTTGGAGTCAGAGGTCAGGGGTTCGAATCCCAGCTCTACCACGTCTGCTGTGTGACCTTGGGCAAGTCACTTAACTTCTCTGAGCCTCAGTTACCTCATCTGTAAAATGGGGATTGACTGTGAGCCCCACATGGGACAACTTAATCACTTTGTATCCTCCCCAGTGCTTAGAACAGTGCTTTGCATATAGTAAGCGCTTAACAAATGCCATCATTATTATTATTAATTCATTCAATCATATTTACTGAGCGCTTACTGTGTGCAGAGCACTGTACTAAGCGCTTAGGAAGTACAAGTTGGCAACATAATATAACAATTTGGCCTAGTGTGAAGAGTAGAGGCCTGAGAGTCAGCGGACCTAGGTTCTAATCCCAGCTCCACCAGTTAACTGCGGAATTACCTTGGGCAAGTCACTTAACTTCTCTGTGCCTCAGTTTCCTCATCTGCAAAACGGGGATTCAATATCTGTTCTCCCTTCCACTTAGACTGTGAGTCCCTTGTGAGACCTGATTATCTTGTATCTATCCCAGCGCTTAGTACAGGGCTTGGCACACAGGAAGCACTTAACAAGTACCAAAATTATTACAACAATGAGCAACAAGAGTCAATCAATCAATCGTATTTATTGAGCACTTACTATGTGCAGGGCACTGTACTAAGTGCTTGGGAAGTACAAGTTGGCAACACATAGATACGGTCCCTACCCAACAGTGGGCTCACAGTCTAGAAATGAGCCAAGATATCAACATCCAGAAAAGTACAATAATGGATCTTGGAGGTGGAAATCCTCAGACTTTTCATTCATTCAGTCAGTCATATTAATTGAAGACTTACTGTGTGCAAAGCACTGTACTAAGAGCTTGGGAGAGTATAATATTACAATGGAACAGACCTCCCACTGGTCTAGGTAAACAGTCCTTACAGATGAGGAAACTGAGGCAGAGAAGAGTTAAGTGACTTGCCTGAGGTCACAGCAGGCAAGTGCCAGAGCCTAACCCCAACCCTGTGCTCTTTCCAAGGCCACAGAGCCTCCTGCTGCAAATACAATTTTAAAATATCCCACGTGTAGCAGGAATTTTTACTTCTGTAGAAGATTGAACTCTTAAATGAATTAATATTTTTCAGGGTTTCAACAGCAATAGACCAGTGTTGGTTATTAAAGTGATATGCAATCAATGCATGTCCTCAATTGTAATCTACAGATGGTATGTATGCTTAATTTTCAAAAATAAGGTACTTCAGTGTAAAGACAAAGACATTTTAATTACAGCAGACAGAGTTAGTGCGGTGGTGTTCTTAGTCTAATTGGCATTCCACTTCCTACTCAGACGTATAAAACAATTCTGAAAGCTGTCAGCTGGGAAAAATACTTTTTAGTTTGATTAAACTGCATTTTATTTTTACAATTCAACCAGGCAGGTGAATACTGTATGCCCATTTGTGCTTTCTTTATTCATTGGTAAATTTGATGGGGGTTTTTTGTTTTCAAATTTGAATGAAATGATGGATTAGCATTTTAAGGCTTAGAGAATTTTACCCAAAACAATGGATGTACAGTGAGTAGGTACCTCACTGGCCAGTAATACTTTTTATTGGAAAAAATAAAAGCACCTAGTGCTTCGGCTTTCTGTTCTGGGTTGTAAAGACAACAATACCTTGATTGGCCTTAATTTAAAAACATTAAACAATTCATACAAAGTGGTGTGACATGGGCAGACATCGTTCCCAGAGCCATCGAGACACAGAAAGGTTAGGTGATTGTCCAAAGACAGCACAGTAAGGCAATGGAAGAGACAGGGATTTTAAAAATTTAGAAATTCCTGAATTCCTTAGAGCTCCTGCCTCTTGCTCTGAGTTCGATTTCTGGTTTATGAAAGGTGTTCTTTGTACTTTTCAAAGAAACCGTTCATTAATCGGGTGACTTGGATGGACTGTAGTTAAGTGCAGTATTTTTAGATCATTTCTCAAAAACTGAGCCTAATTAACTTGCAGCATTCTCCCCCAGTAAAAAATTCTGGTGATTACAGTGTTCTGCACCCAAGAAGGGCTCAATAAATACCATTGATTATTTGATTATTATTTGGCTTATCTACTCCCCATGTGTGTATGTGTGTGTGTACACACACACACACACACACACACATATATATATATATAAATATACATACACACATTTTTTGTTGTTGGGGTTGGGAAGAGAGTAACATTACATTTCCTGATACTCTTTGAGATTCTTGAGTGAAAAGCTATTATTTTCTGTGTTTTTAAAGTAGATTTGCTATTATTTCAAGAAAGTGAAGGAATACAATTCACATACACATTTTCCCAGGCATGGAAATAAAGCATTCCATACTGGAAGCCTTAGGATGACTAATTTGATCGAAAGCTTAGAAAATTCTTCCATTTGTAAGAGCTATACTACTTCTAGCATTTCCAGATTGCCAGTTAGATATGCCAATTTAAGCCTTCCTCTTCTTTCTGAAATACGCCACATTCTATAGCAGAAATCTCCCTGCACAGCCCTACCTTTAAATCTGTTATTACCAAATATCACCCAGAGCCCTAAAGATAGGTATCTGGTACCTTTTTTCTCTACCTTTTCAATAGATGAAAACGCACCGAGCTTTTTTCAGATTATCTATTCTGATCACTTGAAAAAACAAGTGACCATCACTGGCATTTAGAGAAATGTAGACTCACAATTTTAAAACTGTCAATAATATGAAAATATCAGTGAGATTAAATATTAAGTAGGAGTATAATGTGCAATTGAAATTTTACATTTGCAAAGAAATTCTTCAAACATAACCATGGTGGAAGAGAGGCCAAAAAGGCAGGTTAAGAAACAAAGTTCTCACTATGATGCGGTGGCTAAGTTACAGATTTCCTCTACCCAGAAGCTGAAGAACCATTTAAAATGGCAAGCGTAAAAGCAGGGTCTCAATAAAATCGCATACAAACCTACTGGCCTATAATTATCATTTCCTCCTCTGTTATGTTTTTACATTTTTATTTTCCAGTGGCGAAGGCTCTTCCCCTCCTTCATTGCAGTTTCCCCTCCTCAAAAATCCATTTTCCCTTTGCCTTTAAGTGCATTTGTTTTAGAACAGAATTTCCACATAGCAGGAAGGATATAAAAAGGATTCTGCTCAGCCAGCACCAGGCTAGCTGAGGAGCCAACTGCACTGATTTTAGCAATCCCTGACTTCTGAATGCTATTAAGTTGCTGACAGCAGGGTCCCAAGACAGTGCAAAATGTTCCATATTTTAATTCCTAATGGGTTTTAAAAATATCTAATAAAGGGGATGTTACAGGGTGAATATCACAGCTGACAGGCCCCAAACTTCACCTTATCTTAGTGACATTACATTGATGCTAAACTGCCCTCATGAACCCATAAAATCACATCCGTGTCCTCAATCGAGGGCTCCAACACTAATAAATGCACACTTCTCAGCTATCTGACCTGAAAAGGACAATAAGCCTCAGGCCAGAGCCGTTAACCAAGTTGGGAATGTTGCAATGTCACCTCCCTGAAGCATCTGGACACTTTTAGTTTTCTACTAGATTTCAAAACTAAACCTGTCTACAAAAGCATAGTCAGCACTTGGGTGAAATCTACAAAGTCTCAAGTCAACTCTGCCGGTCAACTAGAAAATAATGCTCTCCCTTGCATAAGCTGATATTGCTACTTGTTCCTTAAAATTCTGCTGTAAACGTCTGTCTGTCCCATGAGATCCTAAGCTCCTTGTGACAAAGAAATATGTCTTGTGCTACTGGCATACCCAAGTGGTTGGTTCTGTGTCTCACATATGGAAGGTACCCAATACCTGTAGTATTTATTGAATGCTTACTCTTCAGAGCACTGATCTAAGCAATTGAGACAGTGCAATACAACACAGTTGGTAGATGCATTGCCTGCCCATAAGGACTAGAAAGGAAAGAAAATGTTTAATATAAAACCGAATCTGAACATTAGTTTTGTTGAGCTGAGAGTTGGGTAAATATCGAGTGCTTTGATGCATTCAATCACATGTATTGAGTGCTTACTGTGTGCAGAGCATTGTATTAAGTGATTGGAAAGTACAATTCAGCAATAGAGACAATCCCTGCCCACACTGAGCTTACAATCTAGAAGGGGGGAGACAGACATCAAAACAAGTAAACAGGCATCAATATAAATAGAATCATAGATATAAACATATACACATAAGTGATGTGGGGCAGGGGGAAGGGCAAAGGAAGCGAGTCGAGGTGATGCGGAAGTGAGGGGGAGCTGAGGCAAAGGGGGGCTTTGTCTAGGAAGGCCTCTTGGAGGAGGTGAGCCTTCAGTAGGGCTTTGAAGTGTGGGGGTGGGGGGAGGAGAGAGTGCTTGGCGGATTTGAGGAGGGAGGGCATTCCAGGACAGGTAGGGCGTGGGTCAGGGGTCGATGGTGGGACAGGTGAGATGGAGGCACAGTGAGAAGGTTAGCACCAGAAGAGCGGAGTGTGCGGGCTGGGAAGGAGAAGGAGAGAAGGCAGATGACTGAAGAAGGGGCAAGGTGATGAAGAGCTTTGAAGCCAATAGTGAGGATTTTTTGTTCGATACATAGGTTGATAGGCAGGCAACCACTGGAGATTTTTGAGGAGGGGGTGACATGCCCAGAATGTTTCTTTAGAAAGATAATCTGGGCAGCAGAGTGAAGTATGGACTCAAGTGGGGAGAGAGGAGATTGGGAGGTCAAAAAGGAGGCTGATGCAGTAAACCAGTCAGTATAGGATGAGTGACTGTATTAATATGGTAGCGGTTTGGATGGAGAAGGAAAGGGCAGATCTTGGCAATGCTGCGAAGGCGAGACCAGCAGGATTTGGTGACGGACTGGATATGTGGGTTGCTTAAAGGGTAAATGTAATTACTAGCACTACTAGCATTTGTCATGCCTACAATCTGTCTTTTATTATCTGCTCTGATATCTCATTTTGCCCCTGACTATGCCCTCTTCTGCAGTCAAGCTAACCTGCTTAGCATACCTTGCACTTAGTTCTTCTCTTTCCATACCAATTACCTTGCCATTTTCCCCCCGGTATGGATACCCTCCTTCTTCCCTTTCACTAGACTAAGACATATAGCACCTTTATAACACTTCTAAATGCACCTATTCTTCCTCCATGAAGCCTTCATGAATTAACCTTATGTAACTCCAGTCATGTCAGTAACCTGTTTCCTCTTTTATTAATCCATTTCTGCAGATGAAATTTATTCAAACTGGGCTCTTATGGCTTCTCAAATGATTTTGTATTTCTGTCACGGGCATTGTGGAATGCTTCTGAATTTACCCTCTCCCTATTTCACCCGTTAGAGGGCATGTTTTTTCACTTTCTCCATTCGTCCCCAAATGCTAGCATGATATTATTCATGGAGAAGAGACTCAAATATTCTCAATCAATTTATGATGTGTGCAGCTGCAAGTACTGAGAATTATTACCTTGCTATGGTCTGGCTTAAAGAAAAGTCAATGCTCTTAAAATGCTTCAAGGAATTTGGATTTTACATTATCCCACCACAACCTAAAATGACAGATGAGCCCGTGTTATATTTCAAGAGCCCTTTTTTCCCCCTATCTCCATTCCCTTAAATATACATTAAATGAAAAAACAAACTACACGCATTCATTCCTACTTAACTCCAGAAATGTAGTCCAAAAAAGCTTGGCTATGGCCTTAAATGCTACCCCAAACTCTCAGCACTGTTCCAAGTGGCTCCTTTCCATGGATTAGAAACATCTTTAGATTCTCTCAAAAGAAAGGGCATGTGTTGGTGTTCTTGGGGTTTGGTTCACAGCTCATTACAGCACCAGTTTTAAATCTGGCCTCATACCACTCAACAGACTCTAAAACAACCTCCCGTAGAATTTACCAGTGTCCTTATACTATGTGCATTTTATAAACCTTCTCCATGATTTATGATGAAATTTTTTCAGGTAATAAGCAGCATGGGCTAGTAGGAAAAGCATATGGCTGAGAGTCAGAGACCTAGGCTCTAACACCTGTTCGACAAATTGCAGGTGTGTGACCTTGACCAAGTCACTTAACTTCTACATGCCTCAGTTGCTTCATCTGTGAAATAGAGATTCAAGATCTGTTCTTCCACCTACTTAGACTGTGAGCGCTAAGTGGGATAAGAACTGTGTCCAATCTAATTAATTTGTATGTACTTCAGTGCCTGACACATAGTAAATGCTAAATACCATTTAATGAGTGCCAAATGGGTGCAGTGTTCTGGATTGAGTGCTTGGGAGAAAGTACAGACATACAAGGCATGTTCCCTGTCCACAACTCTAATGGAACAACCCCCCGGCCCCCGCTGCCACCCTTATCCCTTGCCCCTAATGACCTGGCCACCTACTTTGAGAAAAATCAAAGCTATCAGGTATCATATCTCCCTAAAATCCCCCATGCTCCTCCCCCCACTTCTTCAACTCTCCCGTATTTTCCATCAGTACCTCAGGAGGAGAGCTCCTGCCTTCTCTCAAAATCCAGCCTCACCACCTGTACATCCCCATTCCATTCCTTCAAACTTTATCGAAATAGTTGTCCCCTCTTTTCTCCGCTCCCTAACTGCCATCTTCAACTGTTTGATCTCCAATGGCTTCTTCTCCACTGCTTTTAAACATGCCCATGTCTCCCTTATCCTAAAAACCCTCCCTTGACTACAAAGCTCTCCCCAGTTATCATCCCTTCCCCCTCCTACCATTCCTCTCAACTCCTTGAGCGAGCTCTCTACACCTGCTGTCTCAAATTCCTTTCCTTCAATTCTCTCCTTGACTTCCCTCCAATCTGGCTCCAGCCCCTTCACTCCACAGAAACTACCATCTCAAAGGTCACCAATGATCTTCTTCTTGCCAAATCCAATAACCTCTACTCCATTCTAATCCTTCTTGACCTCTCAACTGACTTCGACTCTTGTGACCACCTCTTTCTGTAAAAATAAGCAAACTCAGCTTCACTGAAACTATCCTCTCCTGGTTCTCCTATTTCTTTGGCTGCTCACTCTCAGTCTCTTCATGGGCTCCTCCTCTGCCCCCCACCTCCTAACTGTGGGTGTCCCTCAGGGTTCAATTTTGGGTTCCCTTCTATTCTCCATTTACATCCACTTCCTTGGAGAACTCATTGGTTCCCAAGGCTTCAACCGCAACCTCTATGCAGATGATTCCCAAATCGATATCTCCAGTCCTGATCTCTCTCCCTCTCTGTAGTTTGGCATCTCCTCCTGCCTTCGAGACAACTCTACATGGATGTTCTGCCATCACCTCAAAATTACCATGTCAAAAACAGAACTACTTATTTTCCCACCCAAATCCTGCCCATCCTCTGACTTTCCCATCAGTGTAGACATGCCACCATTCTTCCTGTCTCGAAAACCCATAACTATGGCATCTTCCTTTATTCCTCTCTCATTCATTCCACATATTCAATCCATTACTAAATCCTGTTAGTTCAACCTTCACGACATGGCTAAAATCCACCCTTTCCTCTCCATCCAAAGTGCTACCACATTTATTCACTTACCCTATGCCTCCTTGATAACTCTATCAGCATCCTTGCTGACCTCCCTGCCTCTCCCTACTCTGATCCATACTTCACCCCGTTGCCCGGTCATTTTTCTACAAAAATGCTCCATCCATGTCTCTCCACTCCTCACGAACCTCCAGTGGTAGTCCATCCACATCCACGTCCAATAGAAACTCCTTACCATCAGCTTTACAGCACTCAATCACCTTGCTCCCTCTACCTGACCTCAGTACTCTCCTACTACAGCCCTGTACACACACTTTATCTTCTAACGCCAACCTACTCACTGAACCTCCATCTCATCTATCTCACTGCCAACCTCTAGCCCACATCCTGCCCCTCGCCTGGAACACCCTTCCTCTTCAAATCTGACAGACAATTCAGAACCCTATTGAAAGAACATCACCTGTTCACCTTGTAACCTCCCCAGCGCTTAGAGCAGTGCTTTGCACATAGTAAGCACTTTATAAATGCCATTATTATTATTATTATCTCCTCCAAGAGGCCTTCCCTATGTCCTCTTTTCCTTTTCTTCCACTCTCTTCTGTGTTGCCCTGACTTCCTCCCTTTACTTGAGAAGCATGTGCCTTAGTGGAAAGAGCACGGGCTTGGGATTCATGGGCTCTAATCTCAGATCCACCACTTGTCAACTGTGTGACTTTGGGCAAGTCACTTGACTTCTCTGTGCGTCAGTTACCCCATCTGTAAAATGGGAATGAAGACTATGAGCCCCATGTGGGATAACCTGATTAGCTTGTATTCCCTTCCAGTACTTAGAACAGTGTTTGGCATATAGTAAGTTTCTTAACGGATGCCATTATTATTATTATTTGTCCACTCCTCCCACCCCCACAACACTTACATACATATCCGTAATTTATTTATATTAATGTCTGTCGCCCTGTCTAGACTGTAAGCTCGTTGTGAGCTGGGACTGTGTCTGTTATACTGTTATATTGTACTTACCTAAACACTTAGTACAGTGCTCTGCACACAGTAAGTGCTCAATAAATATGATTGACAATATTAGTATAGTATTTGTTAAAAGGTCATTCCTACAGTTAGGGAGCTACACACCTACACTTTAATGAATGATGATGACTCCAAATTGCTACTGAAGTCTAGACATGAATGAGATTCTATGGGTTAACTTTGTCACTCAAATATGGAGTTGTTAAACAATTTACCTCACTGCTGCTTAAAAAAGGATTCTGAAAAAAGAGACAGCCAAAGAACAAGGATGCTGTGGGAACAAAAATCAAGTTGAATGGATCAAATTTCCCCCACTGAAAAAACACTCCTAAAAACCACGATGCATATACACCCATTAGGGAAACAGCATTTTCATATATTTTAAAGCATATTAGAAACTAGCTTCACCTTGAATGTATAAAGCATAATAAAGAAAAGTTAGTAGCCAAACCTGGTCTGCTCTCCATTGTCCAGTGAGGCTTAGCTGGAACTCTTATTCCATTATACATTAAATTGTAAAAAGAGACACATAAATTAGAAGAATAAAAATAATTACCTTAAATGAAAATTTCTCTTCTCCCACTCTTCTCTCTTGTCTTTGGACAGTCCCTCTGCTAGGGTGATCAGTTCGTGGAGTTTGTCTAATACAAAGAGCAACAACAAGAAAACACAAATATTCTAATGCTGAAGAGAAAAAAATAAATCCCTTGATAGCCCCTAGAACTACTCTGCTGTGCAGTATTTCAAAAATGGCTTGATATTCTATTTGCTATTTCATGTAGCTTTTCCATACCATCTCCCATTGAGCTAGAGTACAAAAAAAAGTCAGGATGTTTTAGTAATTTATTTGTTGGGAAGGAAGGGGTTCTGTTTGTCTGACTTGGTACTTATCATCTACTATACAATCCTGTGGAGATCCCTGCTTTCCCCATTACCAATTCTTATTCATTTCCCAATGTCATTCTATGGAGGAATTTAGGTCTGTCCCCTTTTACCTTTTTATTTTTCTTGGCTCACAATATTTCACGTCTGCCTCACTAGTAATGTCATGGGTTTTCCTGGGAAAACTGGGAGTGTTTGTTTTAGATATATTCCTGTCTACATCTCCTCAAAGAAATGCTTTATTGTTTTGCCATACTGTGGGATAAAACTAACACATTTTGGTCCCTAATCTCCTGTGCCTAATTTTTTTCTGATCTAAAAATGCCTACCAGAGCTCTAAATAGCTCATCAGGCTTGTAACAATGCTGACCCGAGCCAGTGAAAAACTGCTCACTGCCAATATTCCCTGTAAGATGGTTTTCCATCAATACAAAGTTACAGGCATCCTTTCCCAAGGCTACCAAGGAAAATAAGCTGGTTCTGGCAGTCGATTATAGACAGCTCTAATGCTATGAATCCATTTTCCACTGGCTCTGCTAGGCAAGGCTTCTTCCTCCAGCCTTTAAATCTACACATTTGGTTGGATAAAAAAAGTTACAGAAATGAAATTCAAAAGGCAATTGTTAATGGGGTCGCCTAATCACAGGTTTCCAGCTCAATGTCCCCTGATATCTCTGAAGTTCATTGGAGATCTGTCTGGTCCCTAGAAATTGAGCTGAAATAAAGCTACACACATGCACAAAACCGAGTAAAAATGAAGTTAAGTGGTTTCTTCTGTGGCTTTACCCTGATCCCTGACAGATGTCACACTTTTTTTCCCTTTGTAGTGCAGAAGAGTGTATGACGTTCACACAGCATAACTCTCTTCAGTGACAGAGGAAGCATTAGATGATACTTTTGCACACCAAACTTTGGGAAGAAGCATTATTTTCTGTCAACTCCCTTTTTCAAAATTAACAGGTCATATCCTATTAAAATCCAGGGCCTAGCCTCCTCAAAGATTCAGCGAAGGTATTGGCCCATGTCTCAAAAATGGAGTCTGTCGGGAGCTTTTGTATTCAAAGTGGTCACCACCTACCTTGCCCAACCAAGCAGCATTTTACAATGGTCTACCCCACCTAGGGATGCTCGGTTTGAATTATATTTGGGGGTCTTCCCCCAACTCTGACGGTAACTCTGATACTGAGTTCTCCTTGAGAACCACAGTGTGTTAAATGGTGCTTTGTCCAGAATGTCAACCACAGCTGGGAAGCCAGCTGTTCCTGGTAGCTCTACTGCCAGAGAAAAATTTGAAAGCTTGCCCTGCAATAAACAGCATGCATTCTCAGTACAACTCCTAGCCACTGACAGGTGCAATATTTCACACACCAACAGCCAAATTACACCCAAGAGCAAAGTAGAATCCCTTCAAAGAAACCTCTCAGGCAAACACTCTCTCTCCTTTGAGGGAAGTCAAGTGGGATTCAACAGTTTAGGACCCAGGGCATCAATTCTTATTATTATTATTGTTATGGTATTTAAGTGTTTACTAAGTGTCAAGAACTGTTCTAAGAACTGGGGTAGATGCAAGTTAATTAGGTTGGACACAGTTCCGGTCCCACATGGGCCTCACAGTCTAAGTAGGAGGGAGAAGAGGCATGGAATCCCCATTTTATAGTTAAACTGAGGGCCAGAGAAGTTGTGACTTGCCCAAGATTATACAGCAAGCATTTGGCATAGCTAGGATTAGAACTCCAGTCCTCTGACTCCCAGACTTTCTACTAGGCTATGCTGCTTCTCTAATATTGCTTCTACTAGACATGAGCTGCCTCTCTATCTTTGGTTTCAAACTCCATGATCTGACCTATTTTACTGGAAACAGAGATGAACCACTTAAAAATAATAATATTTATTAAGCTCTTCCTTTGTGCCAGTGCTAGAGTATGTACAACATAATCAGACTGAACAAGTTAAAGAAGTCAAAGATGAATAGCATGTTACGTACTCTAACAGGATGACTTACAATTGATTCCCAAAGGATCTGATAAATAGTTCTTCCAAAACCTCCAGATTTGGGATGTGTATCTTGGCATGGCTTGAAAATGGAACTTAAGGAACAAATGTCATGGATCATCTGAAGCTCCAAGTTTGGCCCCAAGATGGAAGCACTTTATTTCTTCTTCACTGGTTGGCATTTATTCTCAGTCACTAATGGAGAATAACTTTTACTGATAAATGATCTTTACCTTTCAGGTTTGAACAGCACTAAAATCATCATACCAATTGGACCCAATGAGCCCAATCACTTTGGAGAGCAGTGATTTATTTGCATTAGATTTGGCCAGTGTGGTGTTGCTGTTTCACCCTTGCTTTCATTTGTGCTTCCATTAGACTTCTAAATGTTTGTTTCTACCATCCTTGAAAGGAACTTTCCATCTAAAGCCTCCTGAATGGCTATCAGAGGATTAGGTTTCAGCCTTTCCTTATCTTTATATGCTGTATTGTTGTAAGCAGAGAAAGAAAAAATATTTTGAGCTGAACAATCCAGTAACATTCAACAACACTTGCCCCAGAAGAATCAGGCAGTCACCTCACCCAGGGGAGTCTAAATCTACTCAAGGAAAAACACTGAAAGACTGTTGCTGTTGACTTAGTTGAGAACTTAACCCAACTCCCCTGATTTTGTCAGACATCTTTATCAAAAAAGTTCCTTGTATTAACTACAACCCATCCCTTCACATCTTGTGTCTGGACTGTCCATCTTTTCGCCTCCTAAATATATCTTTCAAATCCCAAAAGGATTTTGTAAATTCTAGAGAGGTCCCCAAAGAGTTGGCAAGAGGAACAAGTTGAGGACTTAGATCTTTTCTGGAAAAGTCTATACAAATTGGAAGTGTGCTGCTGTTTTCTTCTAAGTTGTTTTTGTTCAAATTATCTGTGTTCACAACATTTGGTTTTTCTTTCATTTTAATTATCAGGCTCTAATCTTTTTGGAATTGTAACAAAAATTATTAAGATGTAGTTATAATCAGCCTAAATCAAAAACTGGAAACCCAAAAGACTTGAATTTTACTTTCACAGTTAACTGACACCAGAAATAGCTGGATCATCAATTTGAGTATTCGAGTGGACCTATAAAAAATGAAAACCTCTGCTCTTTAGATATTTGTTTTCTAGGACGATGATATAAAGACAAATGAGGTAAGATGCTTTTCATATATAAAAATGTAACCAGAGTCTACTTAACTGAATTGATCATTTTGTTTGACTGAATTAATTTCCTGGGTAAGGGAACAGTTCATTTCTCCCCCACCTCCCAAGACAGAACCTGTACTTTACTTTCACTTAATAAGGAAGTCTTAGGGTAGGAAAGTAATAAAGAGAATAAATGAGGAGTAGGAATAAGGGTTCTCAGGCATTTTCTAGTCAGTCGTCACAACCCAAATCTAGAAAAGAATTACAAATAAAAATCTTTTGGGGTTTTTTTTTTGTTGTTTGGGGAAAGAAATAGCCTACAAGTGGGAGGCATGTTCTGGATATTGAAGAAAATTTCTTCTTGACTCTTCATTGATCATTCACTACTGCTGCTTTCTAAAAACTGACTGAGGCTAAAGTCCTGAGATTTTTTTTAAATGGCATTTGTTAAGCACTTACTATATGTTAAGCACTGTTCTAAGTGTTGGGGTAGGTGCACGTTAATTAGGTTTGACACAGTCCCTGGCTACACGGGGCTCACAATTTAAGTAGGAGGGAGAACAGGTATTTAATTCTCATTTTACAGTTGAGGAAACCGAGGCACAGAAGTTAAATGACTTGTCCAAGATCACACAACAAGCAATTGGCAGAGCCGGGATAAGGTCCTCTGACTCCCAGAACTGTCATCTTTATGCTAGACCAGGTTGCTTCGCAGTGTTCTTCAAGCTGGGATGCCAAAAAAACCCAGCATGTAGTACAGACCTGTCTCACCCCTCCACCACCCACCAAGTGTTGCTCCTTGGTAGTAGGACAACCCGGCTACTCAGTCAAGCCTCCAGCACCACTCCAAGTTGCTGTTAAACTGGGGAGAACAAAGGGGGCTTGGGAAGAGAAAACAGGGGTTGGGAGAAAGTCTGCCCTCACTCCCACATAACATTCCCAGGCCCCTATTTGTTGAGGTTGGAGGCTGGAGTTCAGCTGCTGCTGCCCGTTCCCCACCCCAAGCATTTGGGGCTCCAGTCTTATCAGGGAAGCTGCGATTCTCCCAGCTGCCATGGGCTTTTGGCAGGGGACAGAGTTACTTTGTATATGGCTACTGACAGTGGTCAAAGTAAACAATCTCTTTTTCAAAACAATTATTTAAAATCCCAGAGTTATTCCTTAGTTCTAACAACCACTTAAATCTAATGACTAATTTTACCTAGAATCAGTGTAAAAACTAATTCTTTTTGAATAAATTATTGGAGTTAGAATATAAAGTGTAATGAGCAACTCGATTTTCTGCTCAAACGCAATATGAAACAAAATGCAACAATCCACAATCACCAAACCTCACAATCCACAGCTTCAGGCTCTGCCCCTCCCAAACCATTTACCACAACAGCTCACAAGTGACAAATGTGATATATTTGGATGTCATCTTCTTTCCATTCCTCTTGCCACTTCTACAGGTTCAGCAAAGCTCAAAAAACAGGCAACAGGAAGGAAAGAGGAGAGTAACAGAGGCTTAGCTAAGCCATCCCCAAATAGCAGCGTTGTCTGTAGATCTGTTATGATAATTTGAAAGGAAGGCTCCTCTCATGAACTGTTCTGGAATTTTGTTAAAGATGAGCAGGTGGGAAACACATCTGGCCATAGAACTCTACTGCTCAAGTTAGAATAATCATTTTGCTAAGGTTGAGGATCAGCATGGCATATTGGAAAGAGTGCAGTCTTGGGAGTCAGTGGGCCTGGGTTCTAAATCCAGCTCTGACACTTGTCTGCTGTGTGATTTTGAGCAAGCCACTTAACTTCTCTGTGCCTCAGTTACCTCATGTAAAATGGGGATTAAAGCTGTGAAGCCCATGTGGACACGGACTCTCTCTAACCTGAGTATCTTGTATCTCCCCCAGTGCTTAGTGCAGTGTCTGGCATTTAGTAAGTGCATAACAAATAATATATAAAAACTCTCATTCACTTAAGTTCATAAGTAATATGTCCCTGGTGTCCAAAACGTTGGATAGGTTGAAAAAAGAAATTGTGTTTTTGTACGTACTGTTCATCACACAGATACACTGAAAAATGGGGTTAATATTTTCTCTGCAATGGCCGTTCACAGTAGAATCAGTAATGGTTACTATTCATTTTTCATAAAAATGAACTGGGTGACAATTTCCATAAAACTGTCTAGCAACTTAATGTAGAGATTAAAACAGCCATGTTTTACAGTTTTACTAAAGCATTTCCCTTAAAACTAATTTTTATGACTTTACCGAGTCGTATTACATTATTCTTTCCCTTTCAGTTTATCTCATCATCCAACTAATTCTCATTCTTGGGATATTCTTGTAACTGACTCCTTCATTGTTGTTTCTCATGTTCCTTCTTTGCTTGCCCTGAAAAAATGGAGGTGTTGCCAGACTCTTGGGAGGAGTACAGCCTGTTTCCTGGATGCTTGGTAAGCTATCCTATGATCAGTGAACCGGTAGCCTGAAATTTAATTCATGTCACTATGTCACTACAGCAAGGACTTCACCTGCAATTTTTCAATTTCCATCATCTGCTAGATCTGCACCATAACTCCTACTGGATGCCCTCAATTTTTCACTATCACCGGTTCCAACTTTAACCTTTTACAGCAGTTTGTTTTATGACAGTTTAAACAGCTGAATTAGAACTTTGAAAAGTTCTTCCATAAAAAAATTGCTTAATGCCCCAAGTTGACATTACTGATGATGTACACTGTTCATGTGAAGATGTGGTTAAAATGACCTCTGCTTACCCAAAGCCTCTTCCCACGCCTGGCCCACGCCTGGCAGCACTGTGTGCTGGTTTGTGACTGCAGCAGCCTTGGCAGCATCAGATGCTGTTTGCAACTCTCCTTTAAGGCTTGAGATGTGCCCAAAACCTCACCCCTGATTGCCACCTACCAACTTGGTTAATTTTTTGCTATTGTTTCCCCAGATGCCTGGACCCACCACTTTTGCTGTGTCTGTTCAGGACAGATGCATTTTCAAAACATTTCTGTAGAAAATTCAATTTTTAAAAAAATTCTAAATCTCCATGGGACAAACAATGTCGGCACTGAACTAAAACTGGAAGAGATTGCCCCAATCTGACAGGGTTAATGCATCTCAAGACAAATCTCAGTAATCCCATTTCCCTGCCTGCCCTGGGAAACCAACATCACATACCTTCCAGAGAGACAGCCTAGAGTTCCAGGAACAGAAAGTAAGCTTCCCAGCATCCTGAGAAGCAGCTGTCAGCTGGCTGACAATCTCAAGATAGCCCGCTTTACTAGCAACAGAGAACTGGCTGACTTGGCATAAAAATTACCTCAGCAAACCTGGCATTAACAGATGCTTGAGGCCAGTCAGGGTCTGGATAAACAGAAGTCCAGATATTCTAGAGAGAGCTGGCATGTGGGTTTATAGAGTCACCTGTAAATCCCTCCAGCTGCATTCTGAGGCCTCTGTGTTCTTGGCCCTACCCCCGGGACAAAGAAAAAAGACGGCACAAAGAGGATACATGCTTCCCCTTCTCCTGGAGAGGCCAGCAAGCCTTCTCCCCAGACCATCTTCAAACAACAGAATTCAGAGCCAAAAGGCTCTGCGTACAGGGACCAAAGCAGTCTGGATAAGCAGATCAAGTGTGATTGTGCAATACTGCCAAGTCAGGTTAACTTTCCATTTGTAAAGACATATGGAGTCGATGAATGTTTTTTCATCTTCCATGAAGCTACCCTATTGGCAATAGGTAGAGGTTTAGCTTAGTCATAATTTTCAAACATTTCTACTGGCTGCCCTTCCTGCAGCTACAACTCAACACACCATACATTTTATCAAATATTCTAACCCATGGAAACGTTTTGTCACACACCCGGGGAATCACACTACATTGTAGGACTTCATCATTGATGACCTTATTTTGCTCTTTATTTACTTTGCCAGACTGAGCCCCTGATTGCCTTGTATCTACCCCAGTGCTTGGCAAATAGTAAATGCTTAACAAATACCATAAAAAAGGGCTCAGTACAGTGCTTGGGACCTAGTAAGTGCTCAATAAATGCCATTGATTAAATATATATTCCATATTCTCCCTTAACAGGAATGTAACAGTAGGAGATAAGCCCTAAAAAGCAGCAATGCAGCAGAGCATCCAGGACATTTAGATGTGTTTCCTCATGCACTTTCTTCAGTCAGGGCTTATTCTAAACACAGAATCTAGTAGCAGTAGCAAGAGTCCCTGATTTAACTATGATTTGACTATGTCCCACACAGTTTTCTTCTAGCCTACTGAAGAACTTGAATGTCCCTCTTTCCCTGGGTTGTAAAAAAGCATAGATGGAGTCATGTTTCCCATTGGAAAAACAGCATCACCATCATCAATGCTCAAGCATTTAATTTAGTACAGTGCTTTGCACATAGTAAGCACTCAATACTATTGAATCATCAATTCCATACACATCAAGTTATATCGATACAACATCCATCTCTAGCATATGCACATTTATAACCTATTCACAGCTCTTGAATATTTAATTGTACAGTCAATTATTCTGAGTTACATTTAGACTGCGAGCTCCTTATGGCCAGGAAATACGTTTTATGTTTCTGATCTATATTCCCAATCACTTACTGGGCACTCAAATACCGTAACTACTACAGGCAACAATAGGTCAGTCCCTGTTATGTGTAGAACATTCTATAAAGCTTTACTAGGACTAGCAGCAGGGTTTAGGGGATAGAAGACAGGCCTGGGAGTCTGAATGACCTGGGTCCTAATCCCAGGTCCACCAACTGTCTGCTGTGTGACTTTCGGTAAGTCACTTACCTTTTCTGGGCCTCAGTTACCTCCCAGAGCTTAGTAAAGTGCCTGGCACATAGTAAACACTTAATTCCACAATTATATAAAAGAAAAGATGTCATCCATGCCTAGATTATATTTAAAATTTTGTCACAAGTTAACTCAGGAATATGTCGAGGTGCCAACCATTTAAGGGTATTGGCTAAATTCTTACTATTTGCCAGGTATTATACCAAGTGCTGGGGTAGATTCAAGATTAGCAGGTTGGACACAGTCCTTGTTATACATGGGGTTAACAGTCAATCCCCATTTTACAGACGAGGAACTGGCGCAGATAAATTAAGTAGCTTGCCCATGGTCACATAGCGGACCAGCGGTGGAGCCAGAATTAGAACACAGGTCCTCTAACACCCAGGCCTGTGCTCTTTTCACTAGGCCACCTGCTTCTCAGTGGGGGAAATCAAAAGAATAGAGTAACTCAAGCCCACAGCAAGTCAAAGAACTCTTCAGAACAGGATCTTATAGAGAGGGATTTTCATGCCTCAGGAAAAGCAACTTCAGGGACGTTGTTCATTGTGAGCCCCACGTGGATAACGTGATCACCTTGTATCCCCCCAGTGCTTAGAACAGTGCTTTGAACATAGTAAGCGCTTAACAAATGCCATCATCATTACAGAAATTAAAAAAAGCCTGAGTTAGAAAAATATCCCTTTGAGCTTTTTTTTTTTTTTTTTTTTTTTTTTTTTTTACAGTAAGAACATAACCCTACTCCTTGGAGAGTACTGTGCTGATGTGGCAATAAACACAATCAAATGTGTACATTACGGGTTTTCCTATTAGTGGAGTTCACAGTCATTTATTTAACCTCTCCATGCTTCAATAGTTTTGTTTATGTTATAGATTGAAATTAGTTAGGAGCCAGACAGGCTCTCTTCTCATAGCACCTACCAGATCCTCATGCACTCAGAAGGCTTTCAAATCAATAATTGTTCACATTGTGGTCATTCACGAAAACATCTTACTCTTTGAAATATTTACATATAGAATGAGTAATCTTTGGTGAACCTGGAATTGTGAATTGCTCTACAGTCATAGGCTGCAGCAGGTGATGGTTCCTACCTAGTATTTAAGGTCGCATCTTCTCCAAGAGGCCTTTCTTGATTAAGCTCTCTTTTCCCTGGCTCCCTCTCCCTTCTTGGTCAAATCAATCAATGGTATCTGAGCACTCACTACATGCAGAGCACTGTATGAAGTGCTTGAGAGAGTACAACAGAATCAGCAGATTTGTTCCCAGTCCACAATAAGATTACCATCTAGAGGAGAAAGACATAAGTAATTTTTTATATATACTTTAAAGATATATACTAAGTGCTGCACATAAAGATATGTATAAGTCACCTATGTACTTGGATCTGTGACCTTTGGGCAACAGAATATTCTGTTGTATTCTACTTTACCAAGCATTTAGTACAGTGCTCTGCAAATAGTAAGCACTCAAATGCCATTGACTGACAATACTCTACAATTAAGGCAGCTTAACACTTTCCACTATTGAAAACAAACTGGACGGAGACCGTATCTTTGTTATTTCACATCACCAAGAGAGAAAACTAGGGCTCCACAGAGTGACTAATGATATCATAAGCTTCACCTATCCACGCTTAAAGCTGCAAAAGGAGAAAGGGAGGTTGATTTTGGAATATGCCTCTGGCCTTCTGGAAACACAATTCATCAAGCCATGGATATCATTACAAATGAAAGTACTACTACTACTACTGATAATAGTGAAGGTCTTTATTAAGTGCTTTCTCTGTACCAAGCACTGGGGCACATACAAAACCATTACATCTCAGACTCTAAGATGTTACAGATGTTACATCTGTTACAGATAAAGAAACTGAGGCACAGAGAAACTCAGTCACTTGTTCTGGTTTCCCAGACCCAAGCTTTTTCCACTACGGTATGCTTCATATAGAGGCAGATATCCAGTAGCTTCTGCTTGATAATCGTTTCAGTTTCACGTGCCAGAAGCCATGCTAAAGATTGAGGTCTACTTTGCTGAACCTGAATGGTGTTATACTTAAATGTAAGGTCCCATGACAGTTTATACCAGAGAAACACCAAAGACTTTCATTAGCAGTAACCACCAGAAAGCTCTGAGTGATATGCAGTCCAAACTGTCCAAAAAGCACATGATTAAAGTAGCACAGCTTAACCTTTGTGGGGCTGGCAGTCAGATTGTGACCCACAATGGGTCATCAAGCCCCAGACCAAGTAATCAGCCTACAAAATGATGGTCAGGTCTAATCTCCCACAGGGCCAGAAGCTGTAATAGACATATAACATTACATCTGGCTTCTTAGGTACCCCATCAGTCACATCTACGAACCATAACTGCCATTAAATGGAGAAACAAAATTGTTAACAGTGAGCTCTTGAAATGTAGCCAGAGGACTACCATTGGAGGAATGCTCCACACAAATCCACTATGAGGAGAATGGAAGGCAGCATTACACCCAATAGCTTTCATTTGACAGCTACATGGGTCAAGTGCAAGCAGAGAAAACACTTTAGGAACCACTGAAACAATTAGAAAAAACTATGTGGGCCACTGACATGGGAGCTGACTGCTCTAGTTGGAAAGGATAACTCTTTTGAGTGGGTTTTATGGGACCATCTGAGGTTTAAGAAGCAAAAGACACAAATGACATCCAACTCTACAAGAGGAATCGTAACTCAAGTCCAAAAGACAGTCTTGACATGTACAAAGGGTGGAAGTTGGTCACAATATTTTAACTTTAGATTTACAGAGATCACTGTTAGTAATGTCATCTTTGAATATAGTGTACAGCTTTGTCTACATGGCAGGGAAGTTTATTCCAATGGCTAACAAGTTATTACTTGTACCAAATTCAGGGAGAAATCTCAATTGACTTGAGGTTTCTAATAGACATGTGTACTGTGCTAATTAATTAGGAGGCTCTGTTTTAAAATAAAATCCCTTGGGCTCTCATTGTGAGACCTATAGAGAAAGATGTTCCTAACCTCATTTATCCAGCACTCAGATGATGTATTCTTAGCATTCTCCCCCACCCCCTCAGAAAAGGATGAGGTGAAATTCTACTATAATGCATCCCAAAGGTCAGTACCAGTATGAAAAATATTTCCTGAATACCTGTGAATAGAACTTACATCCCAACTTAAGTCTACCAAATCACGACCCACCCTACTTCTGAAGCCTTCCTGGAAAATTACTTGCCTAGAAGTTCCCAAATAATCCCCATCTCCCAAGCCACTTAATACAGATACTGATTATAGCCTATTTTTCATTTCTGTCTATATTTTTCCACAGGTCTATAATTTGTATCTAAATACTATTTATTGACTAGGAACTTGGAAAACATTCAAAAGAAGCAAATCACAATCCTGCCCCTTCAAGTGCTTACAATAGAATCGAACAAAACATACAAACTTCCCTGCCTCAAGCTGGAAGAGCCAGATGACTGTTTTTCATCCTACCTCTCGGATCACTCCTTCTCCTCACCCTTCAGTAATATTACCACTTTACTTGCATAATTCCTCTATTTTTTTCTTCCAAAGTGCTTTCATCTCAGTTATCTCATTTTTGTTCTCACAATATTCCTGTGAGCAGGAAGAGAGGTGCAGATTTTTTTTAATCTCCCTTTTACAGGAAATTGGGGCCCAGAGAGGTTAAATGACTTACCCAAAGTTATGCAGCAGGACAGTAGCTGGCTGACCTGCCACTAATAATACTAATAATGATGCTATTTGTTAAGCG
The DNA here is from genome assembly GCF_015852505.1 of Tachyglossus aculeatus. Classification (NCBI taxonomy): domain Eukaryota; kingdom Metazoa; phylum Chordata; class Mammalia; order Monotremata; family Tachyglossidae; genus Tachyglossus; species Tachyglossus aculeatus. The sequence continues at coordinate 52,464,495 of NC_052074.1, read as the reverse complement.
CTTACTATGTACCAAGTACTATACTAAGCAAATTGGGTTGGACACAGTCCCTGACCTCAATCCCCATTTCACAAATGAGGTAACAGGCATAGAGAAGAAGTGACTTGCCCAAGGTCACACAGCAGAAAACTGATTAGAACCCAAGTCCTTATGTCTCCCAGGCTCAGGCTCTTTCCACTAGGCCATGCTGCTTCTCTATAGTTATTGCTACTTATTGAAGACTCAGCAAGAAGGGCCTGATAATAGTCTAAGTGGAAGAGAAAACAGATATTCAATCCCAATTTTACAGATGAAAAAACTGAGGTACAGAAAAGTAAAGTGTCTTGCCCAAGGTTACACAGCAGGCAAGTGATGAAGTCAGGATTAGAACCCAGACCCTCTTGACTCCCAAATGCATGCTCTTTCCAAGAATACATTAGGTTTACCCACTTGCACACATACATGAAGAAGTAAGCACAAATTTTCATGGTGAAACAACATCGAAGCAACTTTAATGCTGAAGTGAACTCTTCACCTTATGGGCATAGCTGTTAATTAGATACGGGTTCCACTGTGAAACAGAAAATGCGGAATACTCTTTTATAGCCTGAACAGATCACTAGTATGTATTAAGCTAATCTCAAAGTGAGAAAAATGAATCCCTCTTAAAGTTGTTAAATGCTGTTCTTTGCTTAGATTCACAAACATATTTCTAAAAATAAAATTAGAGAAGTAAAAACTGTGTGTTTAGTTTGATTTTTCAGCTATTGCAGTGATTTATTCACTACTGAGCCTCAGATGAGGAACAAAAACAGTATGTTTGGTTTTCTTTTGGGTCAACTAACACATTAGGTCTCAAGTTACTATTTTTACCAGAGTTTCATTTTATTACCCTGACAGAAGTGAAAAAGATTTTTCATCTGTTAAGAGCATTTCTATATTGCTATAGTGTTTCAAGAACATATTTTGTTGCGCTTTGCAAAACGCTCAGATCATGTGCATAGCTGGATAAAAAAATGACACGCTGATGCCATTAAAAACATACACCTAGATTGACATAACTATTTTGGTATATCACTGTAGATATATCTATGCCTATATAGACATATGGTTCTGGAGTCCACTCTGCAGTAGAGAGAGCACCCAAATCCACAAGAGGGGTCACATTCCTAAATTCAAGTGGATTGTGAAAATGGCAGTGTCACACTAATGCTTTCTGACTTCCACTTTGGATTCTCCTGCCAAATGAATCCTTCATTTTTAATGAACCCCTTTAAAAATGTGGCTTCCACATCTCTCACTACTGTGAGAGACTAGAGATTCTACATTTTGCTTACTAATGGATAGAAGGTTTTTTCTCCAAAAAAAAAAAAAAAAGGAAACAAAGTCATTCCCACAGCCCAGTAATGATACATTTACCATTGAAAGAATGGCTTCAAAGTTGTATGGAATTTCAAGATTAAACAATTTCAAAAGAAAAAATATATTTTCCAATAAGGTATTATGAAAACCAACATCTGCCTGAAAGAGATCATCCTCCCCTTTAGCTAGAGATTTACTGTAATTAATAAAAAGAATTCCAGACATTTCAGTTTAAGACAAATTATATTATCATCTAATTATAATTCCCATCTGTGTACTCTCTCTCAGCACTTAGTACAGTGCTCTGCATATGGTAAGTGCATAACAAATACTATTACTAGTAACCAGAGCAAATGTTGAGGCTCCATGTCTTTGCAATTTTTTTAAGGTATTTGTAAAGTGTTCACTATGTCAAACATTGTTTTAAGCCCTGGGGTAGGTATAAATTAATTAGGACTGACAGTCCCTGTCCTGCATGGGGCTCACAGTCTAACTAGGAGGAACAAGAGGTATTCCCATTTTACAGTTGAGGAAACTGAGGCACAGAGAATTGAAGTGACTTGCCTAAGGTCATACAGGAAACAACTGACAAAGCTGGGATTGGAACCCAGGTCCTTCCGACTCCCGGGCCTGTGCTCTTTCCACTAGGCCAAGTTGCATCCCCCGGCACTGGCATAGTTGAATGAGTATGCATCTTTTAGTAGAGTATCTTTAGTAGGTCAGGTATGATGGATTGCTTTTGGTCTGCAATCCTCAAGGTGGATGGTGTCTTTTGCAATATTGGGGTCTTCACAATACGTGCAGAGACTGTGCACGAGTTGGCAATCTGGAGCCACTCTGGTCCTGAGAATGGAGCAGGAACTGGGGTGGGGAGGAAAAGAGGGAGTTGCTTGTGTCTAGCCCTGGATCCCTGTGGAGCCCACACATGAGTAAGTCTCAGAAAAGGAGGCACCTTCACTTTCTCATCTCTCTCTCTCTCCTTTCTATTTTCTTATTTCACCTTCCACTTCTTCCTCATCTGCTCTTTCAAAGATCCACCCATAAGTTGGCCCCTTGATCGAAGCGATAAATTGGTGGCTCTACTTTTGTCCAGGGTGATGGGAGAGTAGAGGCTACTGTTGTTGTTAATGAAAAGGCAGGGCTTCTTTTTGATTGATTTTCTTCAGCTGGGTAACAGTACTGGGATCCGTTACCACCACAGTTGAACTGGACTCCGTGTTACGGATGGGAACTGCTGACATGTCTGGAAATGTGTCCTTTGCATGTCTTGGAAACTCTAATCCCCAAGTCCAGCTCTGAGCCCCTAACTTGAGAGAACCACAGCTGCTGTCCAGGCCAACCCAGGCTTGACTCAGGATGGAGCCGGTGGCTGAAGAATTAGGCGTCACGCCCAGCAAGCCCGGGAGTCTGGAGCTGGCCTTTTCCCCAAGCCAATCGGCTGAGGGAATTCAGAGTGGAGCTCAACCCTGACGTCACCACAACTTGTCCCCTCCTCCCCAGGCCCAGAACCTCACCCCCCCAATCCTCCCAGGCTCAGCAGCAAATGGCCCCAGAGATCTGTGTGGGGCTGTGACAAGCAGTGAGGCATAGAAGAAAAGCAGAAGCCTGGGAGAGGGGTTGGGTTCATTCATTCAATCGTATTTATTGAGTGCTTACTGTGTGCAGAGCACTGTACTAAGCGCTTGTAATCTTGACTCTGCCACTTGCCTGCTGTGAGAACTTGGGCAAGCCACTTACCTACTCTGTGCCTCAATTTCACTAAGCCATAAAGGGGGATGAAATACCAATTCTCCCAACTCAGACTGTGAGCCCTGTGCAGGGCAGGGACTGTGTAAGCCTGATCGTCTTGCAGCAACTGCTTAACAATTATCCCAATTATAATTATTATTCCTCCCTGCTTTATTGCTTGAGTCTTATAATGGGATGATGTCATGCAGTGCCCACCATGTGACATTACCTGGTTGTATGACATGGCGGCTAATCAGAGCATGTGGTTCTGGAGCCGCTTGCTGTCCCTGCCAATCCCATCGCAAATATTCACACCCAAAATGTTAGCCTCAGGTCACATGGAACTTCTTGCTTGTGAACCCCGAAAACCTAAGGCCCTGAATGTGGAGAGCTTAGTAATGTTATTATGTGGTAATGAATATTACTTCTTTGAGGACTGATTTCCGTACCATGCCCACTTTAAACTAGTTAAGAGCACCAAAAAGTTAAGTTTTAAAAACTAGCACGAACATCGCTCAAATATTTCCGAGTTAAATACTCCCAGAAATCTTTGAAAGAATTGCATTTGCAATTAATAGTAGTTGACATATTTTTGAATTACTATCCGGGGAACATATAACCCTAATTTGTAATCATCCATGTGTTAATCTGCTTTGGTATTTTGTTGAACATTCACTCCCAACGGTTTGTATAAATTCATATAACAAATGGTTAAATATAGCACTTCCTTCTCTGAACACTTGCAGATTTCAACAAAAAGGTTGCAGTTCTTCAATGCTCCTGCAAACCTATAGTCAATGGCAGCATTCCAGAAAACCATGACCTCTCACAGTTCCACAGCAATGGAGTCACTCCCTGAATTAATCTCATTCTTTCAGGATTCAGGGGTGTTGAGAGTGGATCACTGTGCTGTTTTTGTTCTTTTTTGTTTGTTTTTTTTTAACTGAAATCTTGGATGAGATATAACTTGGGGAAAAAACAAGTTCTACATAAAATGCCATTCTTTAATATTTTAAAGTCAGGATGTTAATAGCCTCATCTTTGCAGTGGTACAGCTTTTTAACCCCCTTCTTTGCAAACAACAAATCCCTGACAGGCACATGCAAAAGTTGAAATAACACCAAAAAAAAAACACACCCCAAAGAGTATCATTTAGCAGAACATAATAGGGGATATATGGACCCTGAGGAGGGAGAAGAATTAAGAAATTTGGAAGAATTCTTTTCAGCCCTTTGGTGGGTGTAGTTTTCCCTGGGAAGGTTTTCTTCACTACATAGTATTCTGTATTCCTAATATTAGTATCAACAGCATTTACTGAGGGACTGGCATGATGCACCTGGGAAACATACATATGTGAAATGTGTGATCCCTGCCCCAAAACAGTTCACAATATAAAGCAAGAGCTTATGACCTGGTTGTATGGGACTGTCTGAAAGGAACTACCCAGAATTTTGGTGTTAAAAAGCAGTTTAAATAATAAGGCTAGCAAGTGCTAAATTTAACTTTCTTTGGGTTTTCACCACATATTAGGGAGCACTAACACAATATTAGAAGCTGTAGAAACAGGCTGAGGGTAGAAGACAGTTAGCTGCCTACCAGGGCACTGTATTAAACAATTTAGAAATGAAAAATCCTTTTTGGACTCAAATCTGCATGCGGCAAACTGACAAGCCCTAAGCTAATGCAGAGGACTGGTACTAGCAATCTCTTTTATTGACTGATATACCGCTAGACTCTAAAATCCTTTAGCTCCTGCTCACTTCACTGGATACCTATTCATTCTATTGTACTCTATCAAGTACTAACACAGTGTTCAGCACAGTAGGCTCAATAAATACCACTGATTTATGAATTGGAAGAGCCATAGCATCGGTAATAATAATAATAATGATGATGATGGTATCTGTTAAGCTCTTACAATGTGCCAAGGACTGTTCTAAGTGCTGACTAGTACCACTGCTCTCCCAGTTCTGTCTGCTGGGCTCTGCCATCAGGAGTGACACTTTATGATACAAGAACTTCCTAGGAAATTATCCAAGGTAGACAGCCCTGCCAGAAATTCTAAAAAAAAACAAAAAACAGCTGCCTAATCTGGGTGAAGCAGACCTCAGTTGCTCCCAGGGCAACTGCCTATCAAGTCACAGCACTGACCAGCACTATGTTGTGGTTCCCCAGGTGGTAAATGGGTCCTACCTATTAATTTCCCTATGTGCAGCATGCCTGCCTGCCTACTTGCTCATCGCAATCTGTGCCCCACCAAAAATATTACCAATAGGGATGAAAGCGTGCAGGTGGAACTGCAGAAACCACCATAATACAATCAATTCCCCCTCACAGGTTCCTAATCCCAAAGTTTCAAGTCTGAGGCTTGTCTGATGCTCTGAATGGAAGACTCCATCACCACCACCACAATCAAAACTAAAGACACTCTACTAAGGCCTTGGAAGAGTATACTACAGCTGGCAAGACAGATTATTATAAAATATGACTACTTGGGCAAAAATAAAGTATGAAAAAGTTTTGAAAAACCTACATATCTCTTAATGGTCTTAACTTTATCCCATGTTTTTGATAGGGAGATCTGGTTCCAGAATGTTTGGTCATAATTCAGCTTGGCCGGATTTCATAAGGGTTAAATTGAGGTACAATAAGGGGGTTTTGTCTTCAGGGCTGGTTCTTCATTGGCTAGGGAATTTTCTCGATTGCCAGCTGCTGCCCGGAGGTCCTGAAGACTTCTAGCTGCTTAATGCACAACATGTCCAGTCACCCTGGACTGTCCTGAGGAGGCCTGTCAGGGAATCATCAAGTGTAGGGAGAGGAGAGAAGGGGAAGTCAGGACTAGGTCTGGAAAAGTCTACAGTGCTCTCTGCTGATTAGGAAAACGACCTGATTACGGGGCTCCTAGGACAAATTCTGAAGTGAAGACTACTGGAATGTGTTTCCAGATGGGTTTCATCCTGTCTGCCCAATATAATGGAGCCAAATCAAATAATGGTATTTGAGTGCTTACTTGTGTGCGGGGCATATTCTTATCCCTGACAAAATGATTTTCAAAACTGCTTCCTGCAGATGCAAGTGTGCTATGGCCTCTGCCCACCTCAGATCAGGTGATTTTTTTCCCACTTATTAAAATCATATTGAACGGGATATTAGCGAGATGCATGTAGATTCTTCATGTAACTGCTAAATAAACCACTTCAATTTTTTCCATTATAGAATTGCAAAATTCTTTTTCATATTCAATCTTCTATAACAACACATAATGATACTCATCAAGCACTACATACACTAAGTAAGCACTGGGGGAGATTATCTAATCAGGAGAGAAACATTTCACCTTAAACTCCCAGTCTAAGATGAAGGGAGAACAGTTACCGTAACCCCATTTAACAGATAGTGAAAAAGACAGAGAGCGATTAAGTGACTTGCCCAAAGTCCCATAGCAGGCAAGTGGTGGATCTACAGTTAGAGACCAGGTCTCCTGACTCCCCAAATCATGCTCTTTTCACTAGACCACGCTCATCAAGCAAGCTAGACTGTAAACCTCTCCCTCTAAGCTCCCTGTGGGCAGGGAATTTATCTACTAACTCCGTTGTACTGTACTCTTCCAAGCCCTTAGATCAGAGTTCTGCATACTGTAATTGATGTGTGCATATAACACTGTGCCAAGCACCTGGAGAGCACAACAAAAAGTATGATTTTTAATGGTATTTACTAAACACTTACTATATGCCAGGCACTGTATTAAGTAGCATGGCCTAGGGAATAGAGCATGGGCCTGGGAATCAGAAGGACCTGGGCTCTAATCTCAGCACCACCATGTGTCTGCTGTATGACCTTGGGCAAGTCACTTCACTTTCTCAGTGACCTCAGCTGTAAAATGGGGAGCTCCATGCGGGACATGGACTGCGTCCAACTGAATTACCTTGATTCTACCCCAGTGCTTATAATAATAATTGTGGTATTTGTTAAGTGCTTACTATGCGCCAGGCACTGTACTAAGCACTGGGGTAGATACAAGCTAATATGGTTGGACAGAGTCCAGGTCCACATGGGGCTCACAGTCTTAATCCCCATTTTACAGATGAGGTACCTGAGGCACAGAGAAGTTAAGTGATCTGTCCAAGGTCACAGAGCAGACAAATGGAGGATCCACAATTAGAACCCAGGACCTTCTGATTCCCAAGCCTCTGCTTTATCCACTATGCCACTGCCCTCAAGGACCCTCTCTGTTACCCAAATTAATGAAGATACCGTACAGTTAGTATTCTGAGGAAACCTCAGTAAGATTAGTGGAAAAAAAAAACAGAATTAGAACTGGAACGTATAATCTCTACTGTTCTACAGTTAGCCCTCTCTCTTCTCATCTCAAATCTACCTGGACTGTGAACATCCTGTTACACCAAAGCAATGATTGAATCAGCAACGACACCCTTGGCAGACTTTCCTACTCAGCCTGCCTTTCTAGGAGAAGGTCAACGTGACAACCAGCCTTTTGGAAACAAAGGATGATTTGTATTGTTGAGAAAAAAAAATCTAGAACAAATTCAGTTTAAAATTTGAATACTCTTTTGAAAGACATGGGGACTATTTTTATGCAACTTCTATTCATATTTTACTTCATTTTACAAATCTATGAAATAAATGAATAGAACAAGTCTGGAGTCCTGGGTTCAAATTAATCTATCCTACCAACAGTATCGATCACCATTTATGTAATGCAGAACACTGTCTTGGGCAATGGAGGGAATTACAAAAGAAGATTAAGACCTTGACCTTATCCTTGAGGAATTTACAATCTGGAATAGATGCAGTCATATATTTCTTCTTAATCAGACTGGATAGGAATCTCTGTTAATAGAATGACATATATTACCAGGGAATTTTTTCTTTAAGAACAGCATTAAAAGAACTAGTAGCTAAGGAGGTCAAGAATTGGAATTTTTATTATTTTGACTATGTCCTCCCTTCTGGAGCTTGAAGTAGTATGTTAAACACATTAATGCTACTCTTCTTGCTTTGGGTTTCCTCAATTGTTATTTTTAGATGAAAGATTCTTTATTTTTAATTTTCTTTTTACCCAGACAGAACAAGCCACTTGGTTCCCAATGATAACCTCATATAAATCATTTAAATTAATAATGGTTCAGAAAGTCCCTATCAGTTGACTTCCAAGAAATTAAATGAAAGATTCAAGAGAAGATAATTTAATTCCTTCAGACTTGGTCAAGGCAGAAATGCAAAGTTCAGTCCAAGCAAAGGCCTGTCATCTCCTCGATGAGATGGGAGGATTTAAATGGTCAATTTTTAATTTTACACGGAACATAGTTTTTTACCAATTGCAACTTACACCCTACAATCACGTATTAGCATTTTGCAACCCATAAAATAGTGTGTTTTAAAAGTGAGTGAGAGAATATAAAGGTTCAGTGTAACAAGCCAAAAAAATGGGTTGTCGCAGAGTCGCACATCACTGCCAACCGCAGAGTTCATAATGGAACAACTTTGTTTATGAATTATAAGATTTTAGATATAAAGGGACAAAGATAAGCTTAAGGCCCATGGGAGGCAAAAATAATAAATCCATCCCCACTATTAAATCTACCCAAGGCATTACTTGGACAGTTTCAGAGCTGAGAGTGTTCTTTTCAGTTACTAGGGGACTATGTAGTGCACTGCAATAGCCTGAATGAATTACAGCCCTTTGAATATTCCTATTAAGTAGGCAGAGTTTCAGGGAGGGGAAGGGGCAGGGACTTTTATTACAGTGAAAGGATTGTGTTTTATTTCTTCAGTTAAATATGCCCTCCTGACCAAATGCTTACTATTTCCATAAATTCCAATGACTATCTGAGTCACTGGAAATTATGCTTGCTCTCTGCTCCTATCTCTGCTTCTTGCTGACGATGGCTGAAGAACTGGATAGAAGGGCCCCAGGTATGGGTCAATAAAGGTTACAGTGTTAATGGAACTGCAGGTTGCTGATGCAGATGTGATAGAAAGTATGTGGATGAGGTCCATTCATCCTGGTCTCTAGCCTAGGCCAGATTTTGAGTCTGCTAATTATTCTGCCTTGCTTGCAAAAGCCCCAAGTCTTTATAAATAGTCAAGATAAACTGCATTTACTACATCTTTCTCATCTACAGTCTCACCCCTCTGTCAGAGAAGGCAATTTGATCAGAGGTTTGACAAAACAACACTGTTCCCCCTCCTAGTTTCTAGGTGTTTACTGCATTTTTAGAATAATTTTTCCAGTACCCCTAATTCTTCTAAAATGCAAGGGCTTGCTCTCCCTTCCACATCGTCTATACACATGGATGTGTGACCTTTGGACATGTGATATTCGTCCAACCCCACAGCACTTATGTACACATCTTTAAACTATATAATCATAAATAACTTATTTAGACTGTAGATTGCAAGCTCGTTATGTACGGGAACAGGTCCACTAATTCTGTTGTTTTCTCCCTAGCACTTAATGAAGTGCTCCACATATAAGAGTCCGTTGTTGGGTAGGGACCGTCTCTACATGTTGCCAACTTGTACTTCCCAAGCGCTTAGTACAGTGCTCTGCACACAGTAAGTGCTCAATAAATACGACTGAATGAATGAATAAGAGGTGCTGAAATACCACGGAATGATTGATGGGCTGTGGTCTTTCAAATTATTAGTAATATCAGACAAATAATTGCTTTCCCCCACTTCATGACCTTATTGAAGGCATACCTCCTCCAAGAAGCCTTGACTAAGCCTCCTTCTCCTTTTCTCCCATTCCCTTCTGTACCACTAATTTGCTCCTTCATTCTTCCTCCCATCCCCAAGAACATATGTATAGATCTGTCATTTATTTATATTAATATCTGTCTCCCTTTCTAGACTGTGAGCTCATTACGGGCAGGAATGTGTCTGTTGTTATATTCTACCTACTCTCCCAAGGACTTGGTACAATGCTTTGCATACAGTAAGCGCTCAATAAATACAACTGAATGAATGATACTTGCGTTATTCCTTTAGTACTCACTATGTGCCAAGCACTGGGACAGATACACGATAGTCAGGTCAGGCGGAGTCCCCATCCCACCTCGGGTTCATAGTCTACGAATGAGAGAGAACAGGTTCTTAATCCCCATTTTACAGATGAGGAAACAGGCACAGAGAAGTTACTTTCCTAAAGTCACACAGCAAACAAGTGGCAGAAGCAGAATTGGAACCCAGGTCTTTGGACTCCCAGGCCCATGCTCTTTTCATTAGTTTATGCTGCTTTTCTAACCTCCCACTAAGGAAAACTCATGCTGTAGTAGTCGGCCGTTTCGAATCTGAGCAAACAAGTGGATAATTAGATTCTTCAGTCACCAACCCCAGATGCACCCTGTGTAAAGAGTATCCCCTAACTGCACCTCAGTCAAGGCACATAGTGAACACATGTACTACAGCTGAACTGAGTGTATTTGTCTGGGAATAGGAGCTGATCTAAAAAGTGGATAATTTCCACATGTGGGAAGAAACGATATAGGGGTCAGGGATTTCGAGTGGAGGGAGCTCCCTAACGCATGATTGGGCTGTTTTACTGGAATGAAAGCATAAAGAACTCAACACTGCAGTACACTACTGTGGTAGGGTAAGTGTCTGGCTACCTCAAAATCCATCAGGAGGGTGCATAAACACAAGTCAGTGGAAGTGATTGAGAAGCAGTGAGGCATAGGGGATAGAGCATGGGCCTGGGAATCAGAAGGTCTTCAGTTCTAATCCTGGCTCCACCACTCGTCTGCTGTGGGCCTTGGGCAAGTCACTTCACTTCTCTGTGCCTCAGTTTCCTCATCTGTAAAATGAGGATTGAGACCATGAGCCCCATGTGGGACAGGGACTGTGTCCAATTCAATTAACCTATATCTACACCAGTGCTTAGGGTAGAGACCGTCTCTATATGTTGCCAACTTGTACTTCCCAAGCGCTTAGTACAGTGCTCTGCACACAGTAAGTGCTCAATAAATACAATTGAATGAATGAATGCTCAGAACAGTGCTGGCACACAGTAAGCACTTAACAAGTACCATTGTTATTATTATGTTGAAAATAACACTGTCACTGATCTGGGAGAGAAGAGGAGAACCTGAAGGAAAATAGGATACAGGAATGAAGTGAACCTGACAGATTGCCTGTCGAAAGGAGTGGGGATAAGAATGTGTGGGTTTTTTTTCCAAAGTCTAGATCTGCAGCCTTAAATCAGATACCTCCCTCCTCCTCCCCCCACCACCCGCTTTCAGGCACCTCCCTAGTAGTAATTTAGTAGACTAGCATTTATAGGGGGCAATCCTGAGGTTTGGGAAGCACTACACAAGCAAGTGTCACATTCTCCACCCACAAGTACTTTCACTTTAATGGAAGCAAATGAAAAGTCAGGAATCCATGTTCATCCCAATAATTCATTCATTCAATCACATTTATTGAATGCTTACTGTTTGCAGAGCCCCTTACTAAGCGCTTTGGAGACCCAAATACTGCCTGGATATAATATTACTCTGCAATTCCAAACTAAAGCACGATTCTACTTGCCCTTATTTCAGCCTTTCCTTAATGTACATTAAGAAAAATCTGTGGAAGTGTATACAGCCTTCTTAATGGCCACGATAACTGAATCTATCGCAGAGAACACAACCAGGATTTGAGGGGTTCCATACATTTTAAATCATTTTGAACTTTAGATAGCATATCCCCCACCCAGATATCACCCACTGTGGTAGTTACCTCATTTGCACACCAACTAACCCAGCCCTGTTGATTGGATCTCATTATCAAGAACTGACATTTGGATGCAAAAGGATAACGGACTCTCCATAGGTTCAGTGAAGAAACATCTGAATCAAACATTATCTTCTAGCTTACCTTCAAATGATGAAAAAAGGAAACAGCAAAAGCAACATTGTTCCTATGACAGTGTTTGATAGCAGCTGTATTGTGTTTGTAATATGAAATACTGTAGATTTAAATCACTTCTCTCAAAGCTGTTAATGCAATTGCATTCAATTGAATGGACTTATCTATCCAATTACAATCCAGCATGGTCATGAAAGTAGAGTTACCAAAAAGTACATGGTAAAACTATAAATAAGAATTTTCTACAAAAAAAAACCCTTCAGGAATAATAGTTATTCATCTAGCTGGCAGAGACTTTATTCAGCATTAAATAAACTATTTTACTTTCAGACAGAATTGGCCAGTTGTACCACAGTTATTTGGAATAATGGATGAGGGAGCCAGAGCATACCAACTGAAAGTACTACTGCCACACTAACTTCCATGAATTTAGAAAGCAATATTTACTTAAAACCTTTCATACTTGTGATCATTCTAGGTATTTCAAAACCGCAAGACAATACAGATGTAAAAGATAAGAGATGAGCCATCTTGTTCCCTCATTTCCCTCCACCTGTTTCACTGAGACGTGAAAGGAAATGGACCACGCCCACTCTTTTGTTGTGAAGAGCAAAGATTTTTGAACTTGTCCATGATCCCCATTTGGAACAGAGACTGTGTCCAGTTGATCTATCCCCATGCTTCATACAGTTCTTGGAATATAGCAAGCACTCAAGTGCAATCATCATCATAATCGTAGCTGAGGTATTCAATAACCACAGTGCTCAGGCAAAGAATCCCCCAACCCCGGCAGAAGCCCTTAAAATAGTCTCTTAAACCTGTGCCCAAAGAAAATAGATCCATACATTGTGACATTACAATGAAGGGACAACTGGTAAAAGCTGATTCCAGACAGTCTGCTGTTGCGAATGCGTAATGGCAGATTTTCAGTATATCTTTCTATAAAAATTTGTGAGAGTGATCACGTTAAATTGCAAATACCAAAAGGCCGTGCTTCAAACTGTTTCATGTTCTTGAGTTCAATTATAAAAGAGAGATCTTCAAAGAGTAGATACAAATATTCAATGGGCTAATATTCTATGGGATAACCTGTAACAAAGGGGAAAGACTTAATTTTCACCTTCCTTACCTTTCCCTCCCAAGATTACTCCTTCCCTTAGACCTCCTTGTTAATGGTCGGCCCTAATCTAAGTCGGGCGGCTGCCTTATTTTGACTGTCACCTGCCTAGATATCTGTCTGGTATGAATCTGGTTCCATCTTCTGCTATCTTGGCCTCTGCTAAGCTGTCCCTACTCTTTTCTCTACATACTAAGCTCCCCTCATGCTTCACTAGCAGGGTTTCGCTAGAGACATCTGGCCCTGAGACCAGAAGGGATGGAGACTCATTTTAGGGGCTTCATCAAGATTTTCTTTTAACGAAAATCGGATAAAAGTTTCATAAAAACAAAAACTATTAAAATATTAGGACAAATTCATTGTTTGCCTTAATTCTGATGGTTTCTCTGTTAATTCCCCCGCTGAACATCACTTCCATTTCTGCATTTGTATACCATCTAAACACCTAAGTATTCACAACACTTTCTGCGCTTACAAACATACCTTATATACTCTATTACTTCCTCCTATATTTAAGTGATTTTGTCTGTCTGCCATGTCTCAGAGTGCTTACTGTGGGCAGAGCACTGTACTAAATCCTTGGCAGAGTACAACACAACAATAGACACACTCCCTGTCCATAATGACCTTACAGTCCAGAGGAGTAGACAGACATTACTATAAATAAATTATGGATTATAAGTGCTGTGGTGCAGGGTGGGCAATGGTAAATAAAGGGAGCAAGTCAGGGTGACTGAGAAGGGAGTGAGAAAAGAGGAAAGGAAGGCTTAGTCAGGGAAGGCTCTGCTAGAATGTAAGATCTTTGGAGGTAGGAATTATGCCTATTTATTCCAATGTACCATCACAAATGCTTAGTACAGTGTTCTGCACTAAGGTGTTCAATAAATGCAACTGACAGTGATAACTTTTGCTCTTCTAACCTGGATCTAAATTATACATTCCTGCTTGCAGGTGGCAACCTGCTAGTTTAGGGGCACTAACAATAATTGTAATACTTGTTAAGCACTTACTATGTAAGTAAATAAGGCACTGTACAAAGCACTGGGGTGGATTCCAGAAAGTTGGGTTGGACACAGTCCCTATCCCATGTGGGGCTCACAATCTCAATCCCCATTTTACAGATGAGGTAACTGAGACACAGAGAAATGAAGTGACTTTCCCAAGACCACTCAGCAGAATCAGGATTAGAACCCACAAGTTTCTAACTTTCCAGGCCCGTGCTTCGGTAGGAAAATATTTTACAGTTAGGGAAATTGAGGCAAAGAGATGTTGAGTGACTTTCCCTGGATCAAAAGCAGAAAAGTGGCAGAACTAGGATTACAGAACCCAGGGTTCCTGACACCCAACACTATGCCCTTTCCAATAGCCTACATTGCTTCCTTTAACCAGACAGTCATTACCTGAGAATATTACTCTCTGAAATAAGATAATTTCTAGTTTTTGGTACAGTATTTTATTTTCCAAAAGCACTTTCACATCAGTTCTCATTTCATCCTCACAATATCCATGTAAAGGAGGGGATAATTAAAAATTTGACCTAATTAGGCACTGAAAGCTTTTTACCTAACCAATATTTCAGTTTCATGTTACACAATTCCTCACAAAAAAAGAAAGCATCTTAACATTTTTTCTAAATATAGTATGTTTACCAGATTCTGAAACATGGCTGAACTAGTTATTACAGAGTGTTTTACCATATCTCTTTTAGTGTATAAGTAGGAGAGACGTGATTATACCAAACAAGGAAATATGCATTTCTCTAAATAGATCATGATTTTCAAACATGCTTAAAATAACAGAGGAGTGAGGGCAAGGCAAAATTTCCTGGGTTAATGGGCCATTTCCCTAACTTCTAAAATGGTTCAATATTTTCTAAATGAATTATTAGGGACAATGATTTAAAATTAGTGTGAATTCTGCAGAATCAGAATTTGCTATTCTGTGGAAACAGAATTTGCCAGTGATAAAATGAAGTGTCAGCAGACATTCTCAACTTTAATCTGACTCACTGCGAAATGACTAAGATTTTTGTGAAATACCTGGCCATCAAACAAGGGTAGAATCTATATGAATAAATGAAGCAGAGTCTCTCTCTTTCACTGATCTCTCTTTACCGGCCCACAAAAATTCCATCTTGCAAGCACCTTCGGGTGACTTAAAATGCACTCAACAGTATGCAGACCAGTAATTTAAATGATCACTAAAATGTCTCAGAAAAGGCTATTGTTGAGGCTTGACAGACTCATGGTTTTTAATAAACTGACACCAATGGTAATTTGGAAAAGAGAAAGACTTTAATGATGGAGCCTATTTAGAGAACACTTCTGTGTTTTTGCCATATTACTATGATTCTAACAACCATGTTTCTACCTACAAATCACATACAAAGGTACATGATGATGATGATGTTGGTATTTGTTAAGCGCTTACTATGTGCCAAGCACTGTTCTAAGCGCTGGGGTAGATACAGGGTAATCAGGTTGTCCCACATGGGGCTCACAGTTTTAATCCCCATTTTACAGATGAGGTAACTGAGGCACAGAGAAGTTAAGTGACTTGCCCAAAGTCACACAGCAGATCATCAATCGTATTTATTGAGCGCTTACTATGTGCAGAGCAGATAAGTGGCAGAGCTGGGATTAGAACCCATGACCTCTGTCTCCCAAGCCCGGGCTCTTTCCTCTGAGCCACACTGCTTCTCTATAAACATCTATATACATCTCACATATACTGTTGGGTAAAAATGCTAATAAGGAAGGAAAAATAAGACTTGCTAAAATGTCATCTCAATGTCATCTAAAAGAAATGATGATGATGATGGTATTTGTTAAGCATTTCCTATGTGCTTTAAGTGCCGGAGTAGACACAGGTTTACCAGGTTGGACACCTTCCCTGTCCCACATCCATTCTTTCAAATCACATTTATTGAGCGCTTACTATGTGCAGAGCACTGTACTAAGCGTTTGGGAGTACAAGTAGGCAACATATAGAGACGGTCCCTACCCAATAACGGGCTCACAGTCTAGAAGATGGGACTCACAGTCTTAATCCCCATTTCACAGATGAGGTAACATCATCATCATCATCATCAATCGTATTTATTGAGCACTTACTGTGTGTAGAGCACTGTACTAAGCACTTGGGAAGTACAAGTTGACAACATATAGAGACATTCCCTACCCAATAGTGGGCTCACAGTCTAAAAGGGGGAGACAGAGAACAAAACCAAACATACTAATAAAATAGAATAAATATGTACAAGTTAAATAGAGTAATAAATATGTACAAACATATATACATATATACAGGTGCTGTGGGGAAAGGTACAGGTGCTGTGGGGTAACAGGCACAGTAACTGTAAATTAACTTATCCAAGGTCACACAGCGGACAAGCAGCAGAGCCAGAATTAGAACCCAGGTCCTTCTAACTCCCAGGCCATGCTCCATCCACTAGGCCATGATGCTTCCTTATAAGTGTGTTAAACACAATAATCATTTCATTTCTCTTCTAATTTGCCACAGTAGATTATTTTGATAACCAAAAACTGGCAATGCTCCATGCAGCATGCACTTTAGAGAATCATAATCATCTGGAAATCTACAAGAACAAGTGGCTCTCAAATATATCACTACGCTGTATATAGCTCCTTAAAAATGACATTCATAAAGAATGTTTCTTTTAAAATGGAATTTTGCTAGATTAAGTCCCTTAAACACCAAGATGAATGTTTCAAGTCTGCAAGGAATTTCTTGGGAGCTTCTGTGTAGGGTGACACACTACCACTATATGAACCATGAGTCACTCAGAGTAATAGTCTAGATAGCTAGATTAAACTTACTGCAGAAATAACATGTAAAGCTTAAGCTGTTTGAGTTGAACCACTCCAAGAAACAGACTACAAGGTTCAGTCTGCCACAAACAAATGGAAATTTTCTCCACATTGTCTACTGCCCATCCTCTGGACAAGCTGCTTAAAAATCACAAACAGATTATTTACTGCAGAGCATTAAGTAGTGTGGCTGATTTACAATAGTGGACTGATGCAATCAAGTTTGCACCACATAGAGAAAAAAATGAAATAGCAGTAGCAGCTGGAGGAAGAAGTGGAGGCATATGTGCATCCACTTGGTTGGAGAAGCAATGCAACGTAAAAGCTGAGGGAAACAAGTCCCCTTCTCTTTCCTCTTCCCCCAGAAGACAGTACAAAGAGTATTATATTCTCAAACTGACAATCAATGGTATTTATTGAGTGCTTTATGTATGCACAATACATTAAGTACAATGCTATAGAGTTGGTAGACACATTCCCTGCCCATGGCAAGCTAACAGCCTAGAGGAGGAGACATTAATATAAATAATTTACAGATATGTACATAAGGGCTGTGGGGATAAGGTGCAAAATTTCCCTCTGCTACTGCTCCAAGTCCAGTGTGTCTCAACATGCCTTTGGTAATAAGGTATGGAAGGTCAGTTGACAAGCCATCCTTTTGACATGTCAACAGCAACAAAAATTATTAAGGAAACATTTATAAGCATGCTTTATCCTCTACACAATTCAAAATGATATTTGTTTCTGTGGTTTCTTCAAAGCAATTCAGAAATTGCTGAAATTTTTATTGTGATACAGAACACTTCACCTTCAAGTTCCAAATGAAAGGAAAAGGAAAGCTCTTTCTCAGATTACATAGTTTTTAATTATGCTGTTCTTGTGATATTTTAGCAGGTGGCATTTCAGTGATCAATGAAGCACTGGCACCTGTGCATCCTTGTACATTAAGCTAGTCAGCCAGTCCACTGATCTACAATTACATTACTGTCACCATCATTTTTGAGGATACCAATAAAAGCCAGGTCTTTTGGCAAGCTTCCTCTTGAGAAGCAAGAAATGATCCTGGAGGCACCAACTTTTCCAAGCAAAAAATTCAAGTTTTTCCCCCCTTTTTTTCCCTCCAGGGGCTTCTCCTTCTTGTCTGTTACCTGTGTTCTAGTCAGTCATTTTGCAGTACCAACAAACAGATTTTCTGGATTTGCTTGACAAATTAGAATACTTAGATGTACAGCACCTCATCTCCCAAATGGCCTTGGATATGAAGGAGGTCACTTCCTGTCATGGGATACTTTGTCTGAATGACCATCTGTATGATCAAAAGAAGCCCAGTTGTAACTGTCTTTTCTCAAAGTGAGAGGACATCCCAAAGGGGTCTTTGGACAAATTTTTCATTAGACTTTTTAAGGACATTCATGTACCAACGTGTTCTTGGTGTTCAGATAAAGTACTACAGAGGGCCAATTCTATCCAGCTGGGCAAGAATGGCTCAAAAGGCTGAAGCAAGATCAATCGATCCTACACTGGGTGCATATAAAGATGGTTCACTGCTGCTCTAGAAACAAAAAAGGCAGGTAATTCAGAGCAATAAACATTTGATTAGTGGTATCAGATCCTGCCTACCCCTGACTGGTGAATTATCAGAAACATCAAAGCTCTAGTAACTTCAGGGATACACAAAAGCTCAGAATGAAAGTTCTACTTAGACTATTCAAACCCAATTTTTGACAATAAACAGCAGTAGAATATGGATTTGTAAATAGTGACATATTTTTTGTTTAACTCATTGCCTCTAGAAGAAATGGCTACAAATACCTGATGTGTCTTTGGGACCACTTGGTCTTCAGATAAAGGCCTCATTATTTTACTAGAAGCTCTCTTTCAATTATGACAAGTAGAGGACAAGATCTTTGAGGTTAGGGACTTATTTCTACTGTACACCCTCAGTAACTTAATATAGTACTGATCAAGGTAACCTCTTCATGCTCTCCAGTCCCCTTTTCCATAAAACAAGGTCCATTTTGATGTGGATCTTTACTGTGGGACGTATGTAGCCAAGAACTGATCTCATAATGATCAATTAGCATTCAGATGTAGAAGTCATATTAGAGATAGTTCAAGGACCAGCCCGTTAGAATGCCTGGCCACTTGACATGCTTTTAGGGTCTGCTGGTGAAAAGCACCAAATTAGTGCACAGTATAATTACTGCCAGGTGGCAATGAGCACTATCCTAGGAAAAGAGACTATTTTGCATGATGGTAATTTCTGAACTCTAATTCTAAATTACAACATAAGCATAAATGCAAGAGTCATAAATAATTAGTTGCAATAATTTATTCACCAGCAGCATCTGAGGGGCTATGCTATACAGGGTGCTATACTAAGCACTTGCAAATGCCGCCTTAACATGATTGACCTCAAAAAAAAAAATCTACAGATACACTGGAAAAAAAAAAAAATCTAAATGGTGGGCTGCTATTAGATGTGATCACCCAGGATGGAAACCTTATAGTCCCTTCTGGTTTGATCAGTGTGATTTACTTTTTCTTTAGGAAACACTTTATGCCAGTCAAATTACTAATCTAAATTGTAAATGAGTTCTCAGGGTCTCTGCTTTTCCCTCCTCTGTACCCCCATCTATAATCCAACCATTTTCTAGTAACAAAAATCGTTTCTGGTTGCTTAAGGTCTCTACTCTTTGTGAAGGCCTGCTAGTCCAACATTCTAACAGGCTGGTCCTTGAACTAACTATTTCTAATGTCCCCAGCGCTTAGAACAGTGCTTTGCACATGGTAAGTGCTTAATAAATGCCATCATCATCATTCTATGTCTGAATGCTAATCAATTATTATGAGATCTGTTCTTGGCTACATACATCCCACAGTAAAGATCCAAATAAAAATGGACCTTGAAATGTTGCATGACTGACAGAAATGTTGGGTGAATGATAAAAACAGAAACTCTGTAATAAAGGTCTTATAGACTGGACTTTTTCATTTTGTCTTCCTCAGTGAAATATTACACCAGAGCTGTGTGTGTTTGAACCTCAACCCCCTGAATTCATTTTAACAGGAAATGTCTCACACTGCATTCTGTAAATACAGACAGCCCTGATGTGCTAAGATCTGGATAGGGGAAACCTTGCCTTTTCTTTTCTGCCTCATCTGTTTTGGAGATGTGGCACAAATGTCAATGGCATAGAAGATTATCTAAATAGTCTTCTTAAACTCAGTGAAAAAAGTTTACCACAGTATAGTTCAATATGGCCAATACAAATCATGTCAAAACTCAATATTTTTAGGAATTGCTTCTATCAAATGGAACAGAGTTTGAACCAGAAAGAACTCTTTTGCAATAATAGTAATACTATTACAATAACTGTGGTTGGTATTTGTTAAGAACTTACTATGGGCCATACTGGGGTTAATACAATACTGACTGCAAAGACTGCCCCACATGGAGGTAACAATCCTCATTTAACAAAAGAGGATGCCAAGGCACAAAGAAGTTAAGTGACTTGCCCACGGTCATAAGCAGGCAAGTGACAGAGTCACAACTAGAGCCAAGGTCCTAGGTTATACAGCTTCTTTCTTGTGCAGGAAGACAGGGAAGGTGGCTATCTGTCTTGGATTTGATGAATGGACAAACTGATGTCGTACCAGCAATGTGATTTTACGCATTTCCCTGTTTGGGGTTGAGGTACATCCTTTCAGGAATGGCCCCAGAAAGTGTGTTCATGTTATGGAAGTAAAATGATTACATTCTCATTACTTTCTTAATATATGGACCAGGCTGCTTTAAAAATTGGTGAGGTTTGCCATTTTGAGGCAAAATTTTTCCTAACTGGCAGCCAGTGAGTCATTTCCAATCAAATTTGTAAATGAAAGCCTCTTGATTGGAAATGAGTCACTCTTTCTCTTATCCTTGGACTGATCTTCTGAAACCTTATCTAGGACTGTGACATGTTAAAAAAAAAAAAAAAAGAGAAAATATGCATTGGACCAAAGATAGCAGTGCTATTTGGAAAGCTTCTGCGTTTAGGAGCCCAGTTCCTGGGGGGTATGGCATGAAAGAGAACCAGTGAAGCTGGGAAGACCTCACGGCAGGCACAGTGGCCATGAAGCCAGTATGCCTGTGTCCTTTTAAATTACAGTTTATTGAGCCCAATTATCTCTTTATGGAAGGGAAAACAGGCAGGTCAAAGTCCATGGAAGATGCCCTACTGTGGGGATCTTTGTTCTCCCAGGGACAGAATACTAGTAGGAAGGCAACATAGGTGCATCAAGGAGATGGAACAGGTAGTCGTCCGCTACCTGTTATTAAGTTGTTTTCGGCAGGGACACATATATGAGGTTTATAACAGTTAGAGCTGCTGGAAGCTGAGAAGCCCCCTGATGACAGTCACTGAGGTCTGATATGTGAAACTCTCCAACCAACAGCTGTGTTATTGGCAAAAGACAGCCCAGTGATGGTAACAGAAAAGATACAAGGAGAAAGAGTGCTGATACAGTGAGCTGAAGCCACACTTGGTAGACTGACAATGAGGGCTATTCAATCCAAGATAAAGATGGTATTGGTCACGCCAATAGCAGAAGTGACTTTTGAAAACAGACTAGGCCAAGCTAATGTATCCTTTGATAGGCATCATGCTCTTATTACTTGAATTTGATTTTACTTTGAGAAGCAGCATGGCATAATGGACAGAGCATGGGCCTGAGAGTCAGAAGGTCATGGGTTCTAATTCTAGCTCTGTCGTTTATCTGCTGTGTGACCTTGGGCAAGTCACTTCACTTCCCTCAGCTATAAAATGGGGATTAAGACTGTGAGCCCCGTGCAGGGAAGGAACTGTGTTTAACCCCATTTCCTTGTATCCACCGCAGCGCTTAAATACCACAATACTTGGCACAAAGTAAGCGCTTAACAAATACCATAATTACAGCATCCATGCAATTGAACCATTTTTGTTCAACACCAACTGTGCCCAACTGCAGCTGAGATTCATTCAGCATTCATTCAGCCTTTGAATTCGAGGACTTTTTCAAACACCAAAGTGATTGTCTTAAAAAACAAATATAAAAACTACACCCTCAGAAGATAGTCCCATGAGCTCATTTCTGTTTGAATACTCCATCTACAGAAGTATTAAAATTTGGTCAGAGGATAAACTGCTTTTTTGGGAGGGAGAAAACAAAGATAGGGATGCTAGACTTTAAATTTCCTTCCTGAATACTTCATCTGGCACTGACCCATTTGTGGGAAATATAGGCTTACAGGACTTGGAAGGTAAATGAGGCATTGGTAGCCTTACACCCACTGAACTAGGATTTATTTATTTATTGGAAGTTGTCAACATTCTTGTCATAGCATCAGTTGACTTTCAGGACTTCAGAAGGGAAAAAACATGTCTCAAATCTGTAAGCTCTTTCCACCTGGATCCAGTTTACTAATTATCCCAAAATAATACCTAAACTATAAGACCATAAATGTGTGTAATCGAATTGATAGTACCTCATTTAAACAACTGTACCTGAGAAAGTACTCTCACTTACCTCTGCATTTGTTTCCATATTAAACATGGCAGAATTGGCTAAAATTATGAAAAGTGCCTCTACAAGACAGCATATGGATTATATTGAGAGTAGTGACAGTATTTATTAAACACCTTCTGTGAGCAAAATACGGTACTAAACACTGGAAAAAAAATACCGCAGATGAGCATTAGACAATTCCAAGCTAAGAATAAGGTGGAGAGGGGAATGGTGGCAGATAAGGATAACACAAGAGCATTATAAAAAAAAGACAATGATAAAAACCAAAATGAACAGTAAGGCACTGAGGAAAGAGGATTAGGTGCACACCTATAGCACTATGCTTAATTTTCTCTTTGACAGAGATTAGCAAACAAGGGGAAACGGGGAGTTCAAATATGAGAATTTCAAAATGATTTTCTTTTAGGGAAAAATCAAACAAAAAAAAACCCCAAAACTCTCAAACTGCTCAATTTGGGTTTCAATTTTAAGTTGATGTCATGAAATCCACCCCAGATGACACAGTATTTTATTCTTGCCTTAGCAAAGAAGCCAAGACTTACAACCTTGAACTTCCCAGATCTAGGAGATAGTCTACAGGTCCAACTTGAAACCCCACTGGCACTGCCTTTTAGGAAAGCTAGACAAGGGAGGGTTGTCTAAGTTACACTCCCCCAGGAAAACTATTGTTAGTATAATGGTCTCCATTATTATGGGTAAGCAGAGTAGGCACAGAGGAGGCAGATTCTGCTTCAGCATCAACTGTGCTTCCCGGAATCATTGCTGAAAAGAAATTGTGCTTAGAAAGATGTGACAAATCACGCTGCTGCTTTTAGCCATTTTTTTTTTCCCCATCATGGATACCGTGGAAATGGGACAATTCAGCCTCTACGGTGGTTTGCTATTTTCTGAGTACTGACAATAAGTCTTCAGGAAGACTAGATGAAAGAATACAGTTTTAGCCCGGTGGGCTTACTTTCCTGAGCAAGGCAAATGAAAGAAGTCAAGGCAACAGCTTGGAAGGTGGATAAATCTCAAAGGGAAGAGTTCACTTTAGGTTTTATTTCGGCAGATTCCTTTCTGCTATTTTTCCTCCTTTGGGCTCTTCATTTTCCGGTTAGCTTCATCCCTTCCATCCTCAGAGGCAAAGACTCAATGCTGGGTGATCACTGAAAAGATAGATGTCGCTTTGGGGGAAGATGTGGAGGGGTGATGGTGGAAAGGGAAGGATAATTAGTGGTGAGAAAGTAAAAATATCAGTGTCCCGGATATCATACCTGGCGGGACTATGTTAAATCAACACTGAGTGGGCAACCTGAGCACTTTCCAAAGAGGTATGCATATTGAGCTCTTGCCAGGACATGCTCTTATCTTTGTTCCAGAATGCTGAGATGCAGTTCACCTGAACGAAGCATTTCTCTTAGATATTTTCACTTCCTCACCACTCCAAGAAAATGAATCTAATTCACAGGTATTACCTTCTCCTGGAAGTGGAGATAAACAATTAACTCAAGCCTGCTGTTGGGTAGGGACCGTCCCTATATGTTACCAACTTGTACTTCCTAAGCGCTTAGTACAGTGCTCTGCACACAGTAAGCGCTCAATAAATACGATTGAATGACTGAACTCAAGAGCACCTGGAGCAGACACAGCGACCTAGGTGACTAGTTTCCACTTAGCCCAGAAACGTACTCCTCCTTGTTTCCTTGGCCATTTGGCTCATGATGCTTTCTGAGAACATATTGTTTACATTAGCAAAATGCTTTGCTATTTTTAGTTTGAGGCTTTAAGGGTCATATTTTGCCCTTGGACATTCATAAAAGCCTTCCATGATTTGAAAACAGTTTGAATCCCAAGGGGAGAATTTATTTTCTTCTACAATACAGGACACCTCACCTCTTTGTCTCTCTCTTTACCTAAGCTGTCCTTAGACTCCTTTTTTTTTTAAGTGCCTAATACAGGACTTTATATTTCCTAATCCTCCTGTAGGTCTTCTTCAATCAAGCTGCTCCAGTTTTCTTTTCCCTCATCATTCCTCCAGGATTAGAGCTGCAGCTGGCATGCTTGCTTTCTCTTCACCCCAGTGCCACCTGCTACTCAAAATTATTCACTATTTGTTTTATATATTTATTCAAGTTTTGCTCTTTAGGAAATGCCACCAGTGATGTAGCAGGTCACATCCTATTAAAATCCCACCGATTTCTTCCACCTATCTTTCAGCATTAACAGGGAACAAAAAAATCCAATTCTGAAATGCAATATGGCTTATTCTATAACATCCAAGATATAAGGCTTCATGTGAGAAAAAAAATAATTGCATGATTTGTGACAATTATTTTTCCTTTCTTTATACTGGATACCTGCAGAAGCCTTGTGAATTGTTATTGAGCCTAAATGTAAATGCACATAAATCAAATATCCTGAGTTAATAATAAGTAGGTTTATTTTAAAAGGAAAATACGCT
Source organism: Tachyglossus aculeatus (assembly GCF_015852505.1). Lineage (NCBI taxonomy): Eukaryota > Metazoa > Chordata > Mammalia > Monotremata > Tachyglossidae > Tachyglossus > Tachyglossus aculeatus. The sequence continues at coordinate 52,439,615 of NC_052074.1, read as the reverse complement.
GGTTCAGTAAATGCTTTGTTCTGTAGGTGGTCTGAGTTCAATTTGATTCAACATCCTGTGGATAAAGAAATAAAGCCACCTCACTTCAGTAAATCTCCTAACTTTATTGAAAAGGCACTGACTTACATGCACCAAACCAGACTCTTTCTTGACTATATTTGTAAGACAGTTAAATGGTCACAGAGAAGAAATTGCAGCCCTGAGCTGAGTTGTCAGAAATGTTTCCAGCATAGATCCAGTCTACAGTCTCTCAGATTTCTGAACAATGCCCACCCCACTAAAATCTTAAACTGAAAAACAGAATTTGTCAAGACCAAATTAATTTTCAAAGTGAGTATAAATAGGACAAAAATCATATGAACAATTCAACTGGTAAAGCACAGTATGCCATAAATGCTCAAATTAGATTTTACTATGTTTTTATGGCTTCATTGTATTACCATAATTAATAAGATTACTAATTAGGGTCTTCCCAGAAGCAAAGGCAACAGATATTTCAAAGGAGCAATAAAATTAAACTTTGCTCCTATATTTTCTGTTTATTTTTTAGCTCAAAATGCCATTATGCAGCTAATGTCTTTGGTGGTCAGTTGCATACCCATTCCCCTTCCTTGTTCAGAAAGGTGAAAAAATGGTATCCTGGAATACACTGTTTCAGGGAAAATAAATAAACCCAAATGACATTCTAAAAAATTATCATTCACAGAGAAGCAGAATTTACACTAAGAATTTGCTGCGTTTTTTTTTATGGTATTTGTTAAATACTTTCTGTGGGCCATGCATGCCCTGTTCTAAGCATCAGGGTAGGTACAAGTTAATCAGGTCAGACACAGTCCCTGTCCCCCATAGGGCTTACAGTCTAAGAGGGAGAACAGGTATTAAATCCCCATTTTACAGATAAGAGAACTGAGATTGCCAGTGGAAGTTCCAAGAAAAGCTAATTGGACTTCCTGGAGTGGGTCTATGTCAAAAGTCAGCATCTACCATCAAAAGGGTCAATGACGGGCAAAAATGGTATTCTTTCTCTTCCTAAAACATGGTGACCAGAAAGGGTAGAGAATGGATAAGCCAATGGAAATGTGATTACACAATGGTTGCTTTTTCAGACATACATATCCCAGAGCACCATCCACTGAAGGGCTCAAAAGAATTTTAAAATCAATCTCATTTATCTTTGTACAATCTCAAAGTATATAGCACTAAGAAATACTATCCCCATTTTAAAGAAGGGAAAACCGGAGGTCTGAGTGCATACATTTATTTTTTCAAATCTCAGTTATTGCAAGACAAAGCTGAGACCAGAATTTAATTTAGGTCTCCCAATTATCAGCCTTTTCTGCTCTCTTTTGGGGTGTGCTTCCTGAATGAAAATGATAAACAGATGGATGTAAAAACATCCATTATGACTTAAGCACTTCCAGAACTGCATAGTGACTTTCAATCACAACATGGCCCAGCAGACATGATCTTTGAATCACACCAGAGTCAATAAACAGCATCGAGATACCTATAAGGTACCATACACAAACACTTTACAAAATCTTTTTAAATTATCAGTGGACCAAGGTTCTGGCAATTACTAAGCAAATTTGACTATCCTGAGAAGTTCATCAAAATTCTAAAATTATTCCGTAATGGTACTGGCCATACTGTCATAGGCAACATCATAAATGAAGTTACAGCACACCACAGTACTTATGTACACACCCACAGCATTTATAATAATAATAATAATGATGGCATTTATTAAGTGCTTACTATGTACAAAGCACTGTTCTAAGTGCTGGGGAGGATACAAGGTGATCAGGTTGCCCCAAATGGGGCCCACAATCTTAATCCCCATTTTACAGATGAGGTAACAGGCACAGAGAAGTTAAGTGACTGGCCCAAGTTCACACAGCGGACATGTGGGGGAGCTGGGATTTGAACCCATGACCTCTGACTCCAAAGCCCATGCGCTTTCCACTAAGCCACACTGCTTCTAAGTACATAGTCATAATTTATTCATTTATATTAATGTCTGCATCATCTTCTAAACTTTAGGCTTATTTTGGGCAGGGAACCTGTCTACTATCTCTGTTATGCTGTAATCTCCCAAGTACTTACAACAGTGCTCTGCACACAGAAAACACTCAAATGTGAATGGTTTATTGATTAAAGTAGCATTGTGCATTTGGTTCAATCTTATTCAACCTATTCAAGCCAGCCAATTTGGGGAATATAACAAGGATCCTAGAACTGGTCTCCCCATTTAGACTGTAAGCTTACTGTGGACAAGGTATGTGCCTACCAAACTTTGTTACATTATCCTCTCAAAACACTTACTACAGTGCTCTGCAAACAGTAAGTGCTCGATAAATATCATTGATTTATCTCCTGGGATACTATTCCAATAAATATCTAAAGGTATCATGGAAGCTCTCGGAGTACACAGAGGAGTAACTATGTACCCTGACTGTGCTCTTGAAGCACACAAATCGACAACATGTGAATATTTCACTACTTTGTTGAATTAGTAAAGTGCGCTGGAATACCAATAAGCCTGAAGACGACAGATTATGAACCACTTGAACCCAAGCATCCTTTCATGCAATAGGAGATTAATGTGGAACTAAATGCTGTCCTGAATTCTGCTTTTGAGGCAACACCTGTTCAGCAATGATGGTAAAGAACAGAATCATCAAAATCGGCACATCTTCTGGGTGAATACTCAGTATTACATTAAGGGCTTGATATTCATCAAGTATTGGGTGGAATACATACAAGAGATAAATAAGCTTGCCCATGGTCACAAAGCAAGCCAGCAATGGAGCTGGAACTAGAATCCTGGTTGCTTGCCTCCTGCTTCCCTGGGTTTTCACGAGGCCCTGCTGCTTCCATTACAAAATATGCCAATCAATGGTATTTGAGTGCAGAACAATGTAGCACTATACAATACAACAGAGTTGGTAGACCCAATCTCTGCTCTCCAGGATTTTACAATCTAGTGGGGAAGACAGACAATAAGTTACAGATGGGTAAGCAACAGATTATAAGGATTTGACTTAAGTGCTATGAGGTGAGTATCAAAGTGCTTCAAAGGTACAGCCCAAGGGCATAAGTGAGACCTAACAGAAGGCAAAGAGGATGGGAAATAAGATTCAGTCAGGGAACATTCCCTGGAGGGGACAGGATTTTAGTAGGGCTTTGAACATGGGGACAGTGGTGGTCTGTTGGATTTGAAGAGAAAGCAAGTACCAGACTGGAGGGAGGATGGGAGCAAGTGTTTGACGATGGGAGAGACAAGATCAAGGCACAGTAAGTTGGTGTAAGCAGAACAATGTATAAGTGCTGGGTTGTTGTGGTAGATTGGAGAGGCTACCTAAAATGGAAAGAGTGGGATGAGTTCCTTGAAGCCAACAGTAAGGAGTTTCTTTTCAATGCAGGGAGGATGAACAACGACTGGAGGCTCCTAGGGGAGACAGGTACAGAACATTTGAAAAAAAATATCTGGGCACCGGAGTGAAGTATGGACTGCAAATAGGGAGGTCAGAGAGGAGGCTGATGCAGTAGTTGAGGTGGGTAAAATAAGGGCTTGGATTAACATGGTAGCAGTTCGGATGGAGCGGGTTCTAGAGATGTTGTGAAGGTAAACAGACAGGGTCTGTAAAAAGACTATGTGGGTTGAATGAGAGAGAGAAGTTAAGAATAATGCCAAGGTTAGGGGCTTGTGAGGCAGGCAGGGTGGTGTTATCTTCAGTGATCAGAAAGTCTGGGATGGGAAGAAGATGACTCCTATTTAGGACATACGTTTGCTGTGTCAGTGGAACATCCAAGGAGAGATGTCCTGAAGGCAGGAGAACATGCCAGACTGCAGAATTAAACAGGGTCAGGCAATACAAATAATCAATACCTTTACTACTGCAAAAACATAGGAAAAGATTATACTTCCCGAGGCAAAAACATGGAATGGATTATTAGTTATGAATCGGTTTTTCAGTCACTTCGAGTAGTGTTGTGTCTAAACCTGGATAGCTGTATATGCAAATACTACATAATAATAATAATAATGGCATTTATTAAGCACTTACTAGGTGCAAAGCACTGTTCTAAGCACTGGGGAGGTTACAAGATGAACAGGTTGTCCCACGTGGGGCTCACAGTCTTAATCCCCATTTAACAGATGAGGGAACTGAGGCCCAGAGAAGTTAAGTGACTTGCCCAGAGTTACACAGCTGACAAGTGGCTGAGCAAGGATTAGAACCCATGACCTCTGACTCCCAAGCCCAGGCTCTTTCCACTGAGCCACGCTACTTCTCTAACCTTTGACCCTGGGCTAAAACTGGCTGCTTCTTGTCAGTTTTGCATTAGTCATCATACGCACATAAGCAGATAAAAAATATCAGAATTGAAATCTATGAACAAAGGATAGCTGTTTTTACCTATGCAGATTAAAAGACAGACTATTTTTTACAGGCATACATTAACATACAAAGTTTGTCCGTTCAAATATATGGTTAAAATGTTCAAAAACTTAATTGATATACATTCAGTAGCATGGTATTCCGATTTCAAAGACTGTGAATCTTATGCATAGATAGAATAAATAATTCAGCATGACTTTGACAACTCTGAATTATGATGACAAACCAGCACACTAAGTTCAGCAGGGATATATAAAGGATAGAACACTCATGAAAGAAAAAAAAAAAGTACACCAATACCAGGGCATATGACAACTCTACATGAAATGCTAACATTTTTCAACTGCTAGAGAAATTCTGACTACATTTGTGATTAAGTCAATCGTATTTATTGAGAGCTTACTGCATGCAGAGCACTGTACTAAGCCCTTGGGAGAGTACACTAGTTCCCTGACTTCCACTTTAATTAAAATGCTTGTTTTGGGTGCCATTCACCTGTGAATTAAACAGGCAAAATACTCACATAGTAATGAGTTTTGGTACCTTTTAAATACACAAGATAAGATGGGCCGCAATTATCCCTGAGCAAAAAATTCCACCAGAAGTTCTAGGCATAGTAGACCACATAAATCAACAGTGAAACACACTTAAGTCCAAGCCTCTTCTTTGACTGCATATATAGTTGTATAATGTGTATCACTGATATATTATGGAGTAAAATGTTACACTGCAGCATCAGTGTGGTCCTGTCTGAAGGAAGGTACAAGGGAAGAAGGACCAGTCAAATTCCTTCCAAGCCCCATGAATCTGTTCTTGTTTCAAAATGAAATCTTCATAAAGTACTAATAATGAAGGCTGCTAAACATGAGTGTGGTGGGAAAAAAAGCTGAGGTATGCCTGGCCCTGGAGATTTTCCAAGGTAGTCTAGATCCAATCTATATGAGTTACCTGGGAGGAGGAGATTCATCTAGCTAGCTTCTCAAAATCCTTCTCTAATTTACTAACATTCTGCAAGTTTAAACATTCAAGGGGTATTGTCATGAATCTAGGAGCACAGACGGACTCGTAAATATTCTGCTTTATCATCCAAAACTTCTGGCCATTTAGGCTCTTTGTACCCCAAAGCACAACAATGAATGTAGGCAGTAAATAAAAACTTAACAAGTGTTGACAAAAACAATTTAATATACTGTTTTCTGATCAATATTTGATATGAAAAACAAATTCCCACTTTAGAAAATAATCTTCACCACACATGAAGAAAAACTAAAAGAAAAGGACAGATCTGCTGAAATTAACAATAAGACTGGAACAAAAAGGATAGAAAGACAAAATAAAGATGGTATTTTTCGCTAGGTTAAAAATGTTTGAATAGCAAAATAAAACTTTGCTTTACTAGACCAAACAGTTAATGGGGGGCTGCCTGAGCTCCCTGGGAAGTGAAGGCTTGGAAGTCTCAGAGTTGGAGGAATAGAAAGGCACCTGCTGAAACAACATAAGGGCAACTCCAATTAAACCTGCTAACTTACTTCTCCCAGTGTCTTTATTACTAATGACCTATGGCTCATTCTTTTAGCCTTCAAAAAAATGACACCTAAAGCGTGGTTGGCAACAAACTGTCTTGCTGGGCTGGTAGGCCATGTCCAATTATTTACAAGGATCCCGCTGTCGCCATCACCAGGGCAACTAAAATTTCCAGAAAGCCAACTACTCAGTATAGGTAGCTGGCTTGGAAGCCTCTAAGCCTCAGAGGCTTTTCTGAAACTTCATACATCGTTAGTCCTCTTCCAGCCTGAAATGGCAATGCAGCTCCCCTGCCAAAGACCTGACCAAACTACTTACAGCTGTCACTTCTGATGCTTCAAATGCAAGTGGATGAGCTTCCTAAAACATCCTTTACCACACATCTCTGCACTCCTCAAAAGCCTCCAATGGCTATACATTTCCCTCTACATCCAGCAAAAATTGTTCACCACTGCCTTAAAAGGATCGCCATCTTGCATTCTGGTTCTCTCCCCCCACTACTTTGCAGCTTGAACCTCTCCTTCACTCCCCAAAAACTCACTTGCAAACTGACCTTGACCTTTAAAGGCAGTAGCAAATGATGTAAACAGTGGACAGACTATGAAATCTTGAGAACATGGTGGTAGAATGGTCTAGAGGAAGCATAGATGAGAAGAGAAAACACCAACCCTCATGAAACAAGAGGCACCTGGGCTAGGATTATGAGACACACAGGAAACTAATGGACCACATGGTCAATTGGCCATGTGAGGTTTAGTTAGACTTGTTAGCTAACTACACAAGGAACTAGTGGACCACATGGTCAACTGGCCACATAAGGTTTAGATTCGTTAGATAAAGATCTCTGCAATGTCACATTAACATGTCTGCGTAATCACCACTTTTTTCTACAGAAAAGACAACTTAGAACAGCTGTCTTCTGTTTCAGAGCTTGATGGCAACAAGGGAGAAATAAAGAGGTGGGAAAACAAGATTCCTCGATAATATTGGTCCAGGAAGCAGGGGTTGGAGAGCTTTGAATACCTGTCTGGTGATGGACCAACCTAGGTGTTTGCTTCTCCTGCTGCTGGAATTTATTCAACATTTTCTGGGTGTTTTGTTTTCGCCTCCATTAAAAAAAAAAAAAAAAGTGCCAGAACTCTTGCTGTCTTTGTACCAAAAAAGGCCCCATAAATTATAAGACTGAATGACTCATTGTAGTTGTGCAAAGATGAATAAACCATATTATTCACCCCAAAATTTTAAGCTCATTGAAGATGATCCAGAACTAAATTAACTACATGTAAGAGCAGTTTCTGGCCTGCAGTTATGTATAAAAAACCCACTGTTCACTAAAAACTGCTTGCTTCTGCACTCTAATATCACCCCTCTATAGAAAGCAGATTTGTGATGTATGCCAGTAGAGTAGACAAATGTGCTGCAGATATTTTCAACTGTCTTGGATCTAAGCCATCGGCTCTGCTTTACCTTACTTGCAGCACACTGAAAATTGCTTTTCACTATATACCCTATTCCAGTTTCTCTCAGAATTTCCTGAAATTATTCTTTTCTTTGCATAATTTCCCATAACTGATCTCTACTTAAACATGAAATTTGATTTTAAAGCTTGAGAAAAAATGTGTTCTTTTTTTGACTTTCATACATAGGATGGCAATAATAATTATGGTATTTAAGTGCTTACTATGTGTCAGGCACTGAACTAAGCACTGAGGTAGATACAAGCATATCATATAGGACACAGTCCCTGTCCCACATGGCTTCATAATCTCAATCCCCATTTTAAAGATGAAGTAACAGACACAGAAGTTAAGTGATTTGCCTAAGGTCACACAGCTGACAAGTGGCAGAGCCAGGATTAGAAGCCATGAATGCCTTCTTACTCCAAAGCCAGTGCTCTAACCACTACACAATGCTGCTTTTCAATACACTGTACCATATTTTTAGAAGCACTACAGTATATAACTTGTTTCTGCAGTGAAAAATCAAAGCTATACTTTAATCATACCAATACCTGAAATGAGACAGACTTTCCCACTTGGTAATCAACTCCTGTGGAACAACTTGGACATGTTTACAAGTTGTTCCGGCCCTTTTGTTCAGTGCACAGAAGATATGATTCATTTAATTATTCACTGGTCACTTAGAGTAAATGCACTTCCAAAAGAGTAACATCTTGCACACCTGAATTTGAGTCCATTGAGGAGCACACTTTTGTTGTTGTTGAGTAGAATGGATATTAAATTGTAAAAGTTTTAAAGTCAAGACTGAACTATTTTTAGGAGAACATACATACAGATTGGTTGGATTGTATTCCAGAGATCACAAATAAGATAGGTAACAGCATCTATCTATGCGGTATTTTAGATTACTAATTAAGACTTTCTCCTGAACGTATTTTTAATTTCATGGTATGTGAACTGCGAGCAAATACCATCTCTACTGTACCAAGGACTTACACATTTTTTGTCTTTTGTCTACTTGTAATTCACATTTTTGCATTTAATTACTGCTAATTTCAACCGCCATTGCTTCTGGTATTAAAAAAAATACGGTTTTTACTTTTTAGGATTATCAACAGCAAGGAATCTACTGAATCAGTTTTGCTCTTAAATTGAGCCTGCACCCATAGCAAATGTTTGGCATCTTACAAAAAATGTACTTTCATGAAATGTTTTTATTTTTCCTATTAAGATTTTCACACTGCACCAAATCACAAGCTTTGAGTTTCCTTAATTTGTTTTTAGCTCATCATAACTATTATTATATTTAATATCATATAGTTTCTTCCTTGGCTGTTGCTTCACAGGCTGAAGTGAGCTAAATAGTCATACTGTTCTAGACCCACCAAATCACCTTAGCCTCATTTCCTCTGCTTAATGGACTCAAACCTATGCCAAGTTAAGAGGACAAAGTCTCTTACCAGCCCCCTGCCTTTTTAAGGTGGATATTTACTCTGAACTGCTTTATAGACCAGTTTGGTCACAGGGTTAGATGACCCAGAACAGGTTCCCATAACTTTTTTTTTTTTACTCCCTGAAATCTTTATAATTTTAATCTTGGCTGCTCTCATCCAAACATCATGTCTTTTATACTCAGTTGTATTGTCCATGCTAAATTCTCAGATGGTCTCTCTGACCCATCCAGGGAATACTTACCTTCCACTGGTTCTGTCTTTTCCTACAACCTTCTCCCTCTAGATTTTTAAAATATGTACCAGTCTTCCTTATCTCATGCACTGCTTGTATTAGACACTGTGAAAGTGTCTAATAATAATAACGGTATTTGTTAAGTGCCTACTATGTGCCAGGCACCGTTCTAAATGCTGGGGTAGATACAGGTTAATCAGCTGGGACACAATCCATGTCTCACATGGGGCTCACAGTCTTAATCATGGAAGCAGTGTGGCTTAGTGAAAAGAGCACGGGCTTGGGAGTCAGAGGACATGGGTTCTGGTCCCGGCTCTGCCACTTGTCTGCTGTGTGACCTTGGACAGGCTGCTTGACTTCTCTGTGCCTCAGTTACCTCATCTGTAAAATGGGGATTAAAATTGTGAGCCCCACTTGGGACAACTTGATTACCTTGTATCTCCCCCAACACTTAGAACAGTGCTCAGCCCATAGTAAGTACTTAATACCATAATAATAATAGTAATAATAATAAATTTTCACCCTCTTTCACAGGAAAGATGGGTCCCCTACCCCAGGAAACCCTCCCAACATTGAGCTTAAACCCCACCCAGAAACCCAAATCACTGGAGGGTGCTACCAATACAAGCATCTATCAGATCTTTGAAGGACTGCAAATGCAACCCACCTCACCATCCCACACAGAGAACACAACCCTGATAATTCTTCAGGACCCAATGCCACTTTAAAGGCTGTCCAGGACACCCCATAATAGCTCACTGACCTGAAAACAGTTTCGTCACTCTTGTGCACGTGGCCAAAACTCTGAATTTCTCCCCGTTCTGTCTCTGCAGTCTTGGCAGAGGCAACAAGACTTCCTTAAAGTGTTTCCGAATCACCGTTATTAAGGCAGGGCCCTGCCAGTGGGTGATTTAAATTCAGGATCACAGCTGTGATGTCACTACCAGGTGATGCTGATTTAAAATCAGAGATGCTGGAACTCCTTTCCAGGTGCTGTGTGCTATGGAATCCAGCAAGGCAATCTCTGACAAACAGTTCTTCTGTCTCTCTGACTTGGCTTAATGTTGACAACCACACCACCCTCCTGGAGGTTGCCCCCACCATTTTTACAGCAATCCCAGAAGTAGAGTCTCTCCCAAGCACTGTGTGGCTGTTGCTCCTTTCAGTGGCTCTGAACTAGTTAGTCCCAAATTATTTGGAGTGATTTCTCCCACTATGTGGTTCGCTTAGTCCTCTTTTTCCAAGACCTCCACCCACTGAGCAAAGATAAACCATATGGCTCCTGTATAACCCTGGGCAAGTAACTTAACTTCTCTGTGGTTCAGTTTCCTCAACTGTAAAATGAGAATTAAATCCCACTCCCTCCTACTTACACTGTGAGCCCCATGTGGGTCAGAGACTGTGTCCAACCTGATTAACTTGTATCTCCTCCAGGGTTTATAACAGGGCTTGACACAGTAACTGCTTAATACAATAATAATAATATAATGGGAGAAATCATAGGAGGTTTGCTGGTCCCAAGTCTGCTGTACAGAAACAGCTTCAATCAATCAGTGGTATTTATTTTGTTCTTAGAGTGTGCAGAGCACTGTACTAAGAAGCACTTGGGAGAGTACAATACAACAAATGATTTTCCCACAATGAGCTTATGGTCTAGGGGACTTAAAACTTCAGCGTTCAAGTGCTCTGTATTGATTGCTTATGGGTGCATGTGAAAATCAGATAGGAGTTGCAGTCTGACTCAGTTCAGTCATTAAATGGCAGCAAAACCCCTTTGCAAAGCCCACCTGTTATGGTTTCAAAGCTTCTATCACCCCCTGCAAGAAAATTCTGCTCAGATCCTTTTTCCCCTCTAACCCTCATGTTCCTTCCTGCCACCCTCCGCTCCGTGCTGTCTCCCATGCCACCCTATTCATTCCTTCAATCGTATTCATTGAGTGCTCACTGTGCACAAAGCACTGTACTAAGCGCTTGGAAAGTTCAATTCAGCAACATATAGAGACAGTCCCTACCCAACAACAGGCTCACTACCAGGATAGAACTTCACCTGAAAGATCCACTGAAAGGCAGGGCAATAAGGGACCCACCTTTCTACCAAAGTACAACTAATTCACACAATTGTAACCACAAAGAAATCACTCCTGATTGGCTGAGAAACACACAGGATTCACAACTGAGGACGTCCTATCCTCCCTCCGCTCCATACTCTCTTGTCCCCATACTGCTAGCCTCTTTGAACTCTGGGAACCACCCTGAAGTCCTCAGTGGGATTGAGTACAAGGAATTGAAGCAGGAGTGGAAGCAAACTGGAATTCAGGTAAAAGAAAAACTTCAGGCTGGCGGTGGGCCCATCCACATGGAGTCAGGGAGGAGCTGCAGTTCCTGGGGGCTGGCTGACATTAAGCCCTCCCTTTTCTCCTCCCCTCCACCAGCCTGTACCCCAAAGGAGCAGTTTGGCACCATGACTGAGCCGGCTAACTGAAGGTGAGATGTGGAATGCCACAGGGAAAAGACAGGGAACTCTAGGCAGATCCTGACCAACTCTTCTGTTGATGGTGGGCTGATACTGCATATCTCTCCCTCCCACTCTAACCCCACCCCCACTGCCCTGCACAAAGAACAAAACCTTTTAGCAGCCATTGACAGTGGTGGTGGCATTTCAGTGAGAATATAGTTATCACCCTGCTCTTCTTTCTTGCCCCTTTCATCACCCTATTTGCCTTCCACTTCCGATCAGACAAATAATTGTGTTCAGCATTCACATCCTTCTAAAAAAGCCCTATTTACAGGAATTCTTGACAGTCTATGCAACACTTCCATCCTGCTCAGTCACATACTCATCAAAACTTTACCAAAGCAGAAAAAAACATGAAGAAAAGAGAATCCAAAGAAAATGAAAGCTTGCAGTGTTGCATTTTGAGTTTTGTCACTGAGTTTTCACAACAGTGAACCAAAACAAGAGTAATTTTGTAATTAGTTTGCCAAGGCACCTACTCTTTGTGCCTCATTCTCCTCTCTGTTGCTCAACCTCATTATAAGCTTCTTCAGGTCAGGAATCATATCTAGTAACTACCACCCTCTCTCAATATTAGAACAGGGTTCTGCACAAAGTAAAACATTATTTATTAGCCAAACAAATGGGTTCTTTAGTTATCTTCAAAGTCATAATATTACACAAAAAATTCAAAATTTTGTTGAAGGCAGCACGTAAGTAAAATGTTGTATGGTGCCAACATTATTTGTTCTTATACTTTCCACATTTAGATCTCAGAGGTGCCAACATTATTTGTTCTTATACTTTCCACATTTAGATCTCAGAGCTCGGGCTGAAAGCTGGCTGAGGCAATTTTCTTGAAGGAATCAGCCGATAAGAAGAATACTAAATATTGGGAAGCAGCATGGCCTAGTGGAAAGATCATGGGCCTGAGAATCAGAGGACATGGGTTCTAATCCCAGCTTTATCACCTGTTTGGCTGTGTGCCCTTGGCCAAGTCACTCAACTTCTCTGTGAGTAAGTTTTCTCTTCTGTAAAATGGAAATTAAATCCTGGTCCCTCCTATTTAGACTGTGAGCCCCATGTGGGACAAGGATTGTGTCCAACCTGGCTATCTTGTATCTAGCCTCGTGTTTAGTACAGGGCTTGACACTTAGTAAGCACTTACTAAATACCATTATTATATTATAATATTTGCATTTAAAAACTAAATAATCATTTTTGGGAACAGGACAGCAAGGCTATCAGTGAAAACAATTCATCCCACTCAGGTGCTTTTTGTTTTCCATCATTCAGATTAGCCTTATCTTGACCCACAATGGGTAAATATGCCCTAGCTTTAATAATAATAATAATGATATTTTTAAGCACTTAATGTGTGTCAAGCACTGTTCTAAGCACTGGGTACAAGGAAATCAGGTTGTCCCACGTGGGGCTCACAGTCTTAATCCCCATTTTGCAGATGAGATAACTGAAGCCCAGTGAAGTGACTTGCCCAAAGTCACACAGCTGACAAGTGTGAGGCTGGGATTAGAACCCACCACCTCTGACTCCCAAATCCAAGCTCTTTCCACTAAGCCACACTGCTTCTCTTTGATCAGTAGCTTCGGATGTTATCTAGAAAGTGTGGAGAGTACAAATAACTCACTCAAAGTCCTTCCAGTAACTCAAAAAAGAAGAGCAAATATATCAGAAGGGGAGAAAAGGGGACAGACTGGTAGCACCATAGTAAATCATGGTAGTAAAGTAGATGTGATTTGTGCACAAAGCTAAAAACAGACACTTAAATGTCAATCTTAAAAAGCCTTGAAGTCCTAATCAGATCTTTCAAATAACCAGGGTTCCCTTCTTTGTAAACTGCTGAAACAAAAAATAAAACTAAGTGAGCCCTGTCCCAGCCATGAAAAATAGGTGTATGTTCCTGCATCACTGGAGGGGAAACTAGATGACGAATTGCATTTTATTTTTCTCCATGAACACTTTTTTATGATATTTGTTAAGAGCTTACTATGTGTCAAGCACTGTTCTAAGCGCTGAGGTAGATACAAGTGAATTGGACTGAACACAGCCCTTGTCCTGCCTGTGAGTTACAATTCTAAGTAGGAGGGAAAACAAGAGAACTGAGGCTCAGAGAAGTTAAGAGACTAGCCAAGGGACCAGAAAACATCTGGCAGAGCCAGAATTAGAATGCAGGTCAAAATGAATCCCAGGCCTGTCCTCTTCCATTGGGCAACACTAAATTTACTTCATAAATTAAGCTGGATTTCAGTTTTACCCGTGGCCTTAATCTACCCTCCATGCATCAAGCAAAAACTGAATCAGCTGTATACTCGGGTTCACACTTTCCTTTCCTTTCAAAGTAACCTATTCACTGTGCCTCATTATCACCTCTTTTACTGCCGGCATCTTAGTCACATCTTCCTCCTGCCTGGAATTTCCTTCTAGTTCAAACCTAAAAGTGCCTCGTTCTCCCCATCGTCCATGTTCTTCTGAAATCTCACTTCCTCCAAGAACTCTTCCCCAATTAATCTCTTATCTGTTTTATAGGCCACCTAACCACTGCCCACAATCCTTATATACTTTATGTAACCTTATTACTTTAAAAGCAACCCATCTACCTTTTTCTTCTTCCTCCTAGTTGTATGTTTACTGTCCATTTCTCCTGCTAAATTGAAAACTTCTTGAGTGCAGGGAGAATTTTTTTTTTGTTTACTGTACTCTCCCAAGAGTTTTGTATTGTGCAATTTAGTATATATAACTGAACAACTGACCAAACTAAGCCTTTACAGAGGTCAACAGGAGCGAAAGACGTTACCTGCCTATTAGGAATTTGAACTCCGGAGAAGACAGACATTAAAATAAGTAAGTGAATCAAAATAAATAATTTTATGTTCAGCTGAATATACATACACATACGTTGAGTGGGTATAAATATGAAAGTGCTAGAGATGCATTCTCAACATTTTAAGTCAAGCCGTAGAAATCATTAGCTAAAGGCAAAATTCCTTAATGGTGAAATCTACACAGTAAGCTTTACACTGTAAACTCCTTGTGGACAGGAAATGTGACTGTTTTACTGGTTGGCAGACTCCCAGGCACTTAGTACAGTGCCCTGTACATAGTTAGCACTCAATAAATTCAACTGATTGATTGTATTTTCTTGAAAAGTCTTATCCATACTCTGAAAGATAATTTCTCTCTGTCGTCTCCTCATCCTCCAGCTAGCTGGATCAGAAATCTCTGAATTCATTTAGTCTTCAGACTGCTTGCTTGAGATAAAGATGTCACCCTTCTTTTATTCTTTAAGAATATATATAACACAGTCTTTTGAGCCTCTTGCTATTCAGGCCTCTGCCAAAGAAAAGACCAGTCACATTGGAGCACTACAATTTAGTGTTAACTGACAGAAAATTCCTTCTCCTGCTCACAAGATTGGTAGAAGAATAAGTGAAGAATTTCTCTCTCCTGAAGGCCTGTAGTATTTGATTTGCTATGATTTGAAACACCCTGCAGGATCTTATTTATGATTGAAAGGGTGGCCAGAATAGTGTACAGGGATCCTAGCATGTGGAACAGTAGTTAATAAATAGCTCCTGTAGGAGGTAAGTATTCGTGGAAGGCTTTTTCATTTTATTTTTTTGATGAATTAATGAACAATTCCCAAATAATCCACTTTAGGACAGGCTAAGCAGTTAATCCCTTTTTACCAATGAGGCTTGTTATCTTTCCTAAATGCAAAGCAAATGACAATGGTTGATTTTTAGATTGTGTGGAGTTGTTTCCAAAAGCTGTTATTCCATGTTTCCCCATCTATTTTCCCAAAATATCTATGACATTGCAAGGAAGTTGTATTAACTGATTTTTCAGGGAAAGTATGTGATGTACAAGAAGTTTAGGTGTCTTACCCAAGGTAATAGAGCAAATCATTGGTGGAACAAAATTAACTGATTCATCCTCCAGTCAATCATATTTATTGAGAATTTACTGTGTGCACAGCACTGTACTAAGCACTTAGCACTCAACACAATGTGTAAATTGTTTCCCAAAAGGAGAAACAAAATATGAAATCTCCTAATAGTGTATACAAAATGCAAACCATGTGGGGGTGAAGATCCCAAAGAAGGTGTAAGAGAGGCTAGATTGATAATGCTGGCCCCATAGGTCACTGAGTATACTGATGTATCCCCCTATATAGAAAAGAATGAGGGATCAACATTTGTGGCTGCGCTTAAGCGCAGTGGGTCTTATTAGAGCCGAGCAACGCTTAGCCATTTTCTGGTGTTTAAAGACCTTGGCTCTCTCCTTAGCTGCTATGCCTTAACACTGCAAATTCACTGTTCCTTGTTCTTTTTAATGCCACCATTACACACACACACTTTCTCCTGAGCTTCCAATTGACAGTACCTACCTTCCCCTCTTGGTGGACTGATCAAAACCACTTAAAAACAGTCTTCACAATATCCTTACATTGCTTGAGTGTTTAATAATAATAATAATAATAATAATAATGGCATTTATTAAGCACTTACTATGCACAAAGCACTGTTCTAAGCGCTGGGTAGGTTACAAAGTGATCAGGTTGTCCCACGGGGGGCTCACAATCTTAATCCCCATTTTACAGATGAGGTAACTGAGGCCCAGAGAAGTTAAGTGACTTTCCCAAAGCCACACAGCTGACAAGTGGGGAGTTGGGATTTGAACCCATGACCTCTGACTCCAAAGCCCGTGCTCTTTCCACTAAACCATGCTGTTTAGCCTCAGAAGTGCTAGCCAGGCATTAGTCTTCCACAAAACTCTGACTTCGGCAATCTTCCTCTTGGCATGCTTATGAAATTCCCTGCCCTGGTAGGCTTAGACTGGAGAATACAGTATTCAGTGCTGGGATATTAGAGCATTTAAGCATCTTGGTTTCTATGACCCACTCTTCTATTTAATCTCGACAATGGTGTTAAAGTACCATGTGCTCCTCATCATCGCTATTATTAATATTACTGTATTTGTTAAGCACTTACTACAAAGTGCTGGGGTAGATTCAAGTTAATCAAGTCGGACACAGTCCAAGTAGGAGGGAGAAGAGGCACTGAATCCCTCTTTTACAGATGAGGAAATGGAGGCCCAGAGAATTTTTGACTTGCTCATGGTAACCCAGACAGCAACTGACTGAGCTGGGATTAGAACTCGGGTCTGTGCTCTTCCCACTAGGCCACACTGCTCCTCAACTGGTGAGATTTAGCCAAACCCTTGGATGTAATGGTTGTTCCCTGTCATTGCCTCAGAGGCATGGAGCAAAATACCAGTGAACACTGAGTAGGCACCAAGCTCCACACCAGGTGGAAAGTTTATAAAATCGTGGGGGTGACCAACCTTCTGTATGGCTGTATGACCTGACCTTACTATGGAAGGCCCAACCAAATTCTTGAGCACTTTCACCCACTGTCACCTAGGAATCATAACATCAAATGGCAGGACTAGGTTACCAAAGAAGCGCTGGAAAGTAGTCAGTTCACGAGCAACATGGCAACGCCCACAACAATACAGCTTCATGGACATACGAGGAGCAAGGACGACTGCACGCTAACCCAACAGATATTCATTCATTGTCGTATTTGAGTGCTTACTGAGTGCAGGGCACTGTAATAAGCCCTTGGAAAGTACTATTCAGCAACAGAGACAACCCCTGCCCACACCAGGCTTACAGTCTAGAAGGGGGGAGACGAATATCAAAATAAGTAATCAGGCATCAATATAAACAAATAGACTAATAGATATTTACACATCAAAACAAGTTAGGCATTAATATAAATAAATAGAATTATAGATGTGTACATATATACATAAGTGCTGTGGGGCAGGGAAAGAGGGGTAGAGCAAAGGGAGCGAGTCGGAACGACGCAGGAGGGGAGCTGAGGAAAAGGGGGGCATAGTCTGGGAAGGCCTCTTGGAGGAGGTGAGCCTTCAGTAGGACTTTGAAGGCAGGGGAAGTGTGATTGTTGATAGTATAACAGATACTATCCAGTGAACAGGAAAGGGGCTCACACATGCAGGCGGGGAGGACAGAACAAAATACTTAAACAAATGATGCTGTGATTCAAAAAATTCAACATGGATGTGCATTTTTGGAAAGCTACCACAGCAGACAGACCACCCTGGAAAGCTGAAATCTTGAGGGGGATCACTCTCTGACTAAATGATACAAAGAGGTGGGACAAATGAGATAGCACATTAACCCACAATGAGCTACCTTTTTATGAACACAGTGCAGAAGAGCTTGACAATTGGGCACAGGTCTTTAAGCCACACTCACTGGCATGGAAGGTGTCTCCGGGCCTTGGTTATCCAGTGTAATTTCCTCACTGAGGAAAGCAATCAATTAATGGCAGATAATTACCACTTACTGTGTGCAGAGTACTGTACTAAGTGCTGGAGAGTTGGTAGACATAATCCATGCCCACAAGGAGTTTACAGTCACTGCTGAGGTAACAGAATTCACCTACTCATTTTAGGGAGTAGTGTTGGCAAGAGGATGCTAGGGAAGCAGCGTAGTCTAACAGATAGAGTCTGGGAGTCAGAAGGACCGAGGTTCTAATCCCAGTTCTGCAAGTGGTCTGCTGTGTGACCTCAGGCAAATCACTTAACTTCTCTATGCCTTAGTTACCTTATTTCTAAAATGGAAATTAAGACTGTGAACCCCATGTGGGACAGAGACTCAGTCCAACCTGGTAATATCACCCCAGAGCTTAGAACAGTGCCTGACACAAAGTAATCTCTTAACAAATACCATCATTGATTAATGATATTCTTACAATCCTGTGGACTGTAAACTCCTTGTAGGCAGTGAGGCTTAATAGTCTATCACCTCTATTGTACTGTACTTTCCCAAGCACTAAAGACAGTGTTTTGCACAGTAAGCACTCAAATACCACTGATTGACTGGTCAGGGAAAACTGACATCAGGACCTCTCTTTTCTTAATATTTATGGGTAGATCAAAGCATATTGTTACTTATGTAAAACAATTGAGAGCAGATTAAGGTCTTAACAAACACCCTCACTATTATCTTCAATGGTGTAGCCAGTCAGCATGCAGTCATCAGCATATATTACATGCATTATGTTGACAATATTGTTTTTTTAAGTGTCGCTGCAAATTGAACATGCCTCCACCCATGCGATATTGAATACAAATACTCTTGTTGTTCCTTCTGAACACATCTATTGGCATTGCTGCAAAATAGTTAAACAACAGTTGAGCCCATACACAGCTTTGTTTGGTGCGTTGCCAATGGTAAATGGTTCTGACAGTTTCCCAAAATTAGCAATCCTGGCAAGCGTACCAACGTGAATCAACTAGATGAACTTTACAAAATTGTATGGAGAGCCCAATTTAGCTAGAATACAACACAACCTGTGTCTCCACAACCAAAGTTCTAGTCTGAACATAAACACTAGGGCTGGTTCTGTGAAAATGAGTCAGTTATACATGCTATGCCAGTGGCACCCATCCAGGTAAAATCATGTGATAAAAACTCACCCCACAGAAAGTGGCCCCTGAAAGGAAGCCAAAGGGTGATGCAAGAGAAGATTCAAGCAACAGAGAAGTCAATGGTGGGCTGATAAAGCAGACAAGTTACAAGCCGTGAGGATCAGAATGAGGCATAATGCTTTTTAATGTGCTTCCAGACATTTATGAATGTGGGGTCAACAGCACACACTTACACAAAGCTGAAGATGGACAAACCCAACTCCCCGCCAGTAGTGTCACACGGAGTCACTGGGCCCAGCACTTCAATTTGCTAAATCACTCTCACACTATCTGAAAACAGGCATTCAACACATTTCCTCAGTTTCCAATTAAGGAACAATTACCTTCTTCCCCAACCCTCCCAGACATGTTCCAGACCACTGAACAAATGTCAAATGGTAGCACACTCAGTCCCAAGAGTTGCCCAGCTAAAATCTTCAAATCAGACCATTAGAAACTTGCAGCCAGTAACAGGGAACAGATGAGACAGGATTTCAAAGAGGTCACTTTCCAGCGATTCAGAGCATGAACTGTGAAAGCTGCTACATTCACCATGGCATGCCACTTCTAGTCAGTACTGGTAAAGATTTTGGAGAACCTATTGAAACAGTTTTAGACCCGCTCTTTGATTTCTTTTTGTATGTGTAGGCCTCCTTGATTTCTTTTAGGTCCTGTCAATATGGGCACGTATTTATCTTCATACCCAGAAAAACGAGTCCAAGACCATCTGCTCTTTTTCTACTCAAATCAAGAACATCAAAAATAGCACAGTAGGTTTATTTTTTTCCCCTTGTGCATTTGGCGAAATGCCTTTTGCTTATATGGGTGCCCATGTTTATCTCTTTTGAAGAACATGACTTCTTTCTTTAAAGGAATTTTGTTCTTCTGCGTTCTGTGCAAGATACCCAGCAAATTCTGGGTAATTAGTAAATACTTTAACAGCAATAATGAAAATAAAAATATTAACAGCATATATGTTATTGGTCCAGAACTGCTACTTCCAATCCTGGGACAGTCTAGTTGCCTCTTCACTGTTCTGATGTATAAAGTCATCTAGTGAATTCTAAGATAATGTCACTGACAATGGAGTCCTACAAGTGAGGCTGAAAAGACCAATGTGAGGCTGCCAATCCAGTCTCCCTAAGTGCAGGTAAGCAGAGTCTCATGGTCCCTTGCAGAGCTGGTCAGTATTTTCTAATTAGCCTCTTGGTATCCTGATTTTCCCTAAACCTTTGCTTCCCCCTTCCTGTGATGGCCATACCAGGCTGATCTGTCAATTCATCAATCAAGGATACTCACTGAGCACTTACTGTCTGAGGAGCACTATACGAAGCACTTGGAAAAATACAACAGAGTGAGTTTACCTGTTCCCTGCCCACAAAGGGCTTATAATCTAGATGGGGAGGCAGATATTAAAATAAATTATGGATGCAATAATTACAGATATGTGATCTGAGGCTTCAAGATGACCTGCAGCTCCTGAGGGACCTCATGTTTTTTGGGCATTCTCCAGGCAGAGGTTACATTCATTCATCTAGCAGTCTCTGAACCAGATGGTTTTAAGCCACATCAGGCCCGTAGGGAAAACTATCTCCTGCTTCTGGGCTTTGAAGCTCTGCTTGGGTGGGGAGTTGAGGTAGGTGTTCCCTGCCACTTCAAACCCCTCCTATTCTAATGGAGAGTCCCATGTTACTGTTGCACTTCCACAAACTCCAGAATGCAGGACCTCTGTGACCCCAACTATGACACCTGCCTCTCCCATTACTAGTTCTCACACAATAGGAGTTCAATAAACACCACAGATTGATACCATCTCTGGAGTGACAGTTTTGAGATGTGATTTCTGCAGCCCCTATTACTGGTCAGAAAAGGCAGAGCACTGGCAGCTGAGATGGAAGTTGTGGATCAGTGAAGAGGGGAAAAAAAGTTGGGTTGATTGATGATGGGGAGGAGAGATGATGATGATGGGAAGGAGTGATGAAGAGAATGGAAAGAAATGAAGGAGGCAGGAAACATGGGAGTGGGAAGAGATGGCACTGGCGGAATTTAATGGGATCAAAATAGGCTACACTTTAAAGCTAAACTCCTTAACTGGACTCTCTACTGTAAGTTCTTCTCAACTATGAAGTCCTTTTGGGCAGGGAACATGTCTATTACATTGTACTCTCCAAAGCACATAGTAAAGTGCTCTGCACACAATTAGTGCTCAATAAATACAATTAATCAGTTCAAAGTCACACTACTAATTGCTCTTCTCTGTCCCTGTAATTGCTATTTCTTGTATGGGGAAGTCTTTGAATTGGTGGGTTACTGTTGAGAGCTCTATCCAAAATCTCAGAATCTAATGTTCCATTCAACTACCGACTGCTGCCTACACACGTGTGAACTGCAGTTCTGGAAGTTTTTGGAACACATGGGTTGAAGGGCAAATGTGCCGATACTTGGAAGGAATGGCAATGCAATGAACTGGCAAGAGGACAGGAAATAAGCACCTAAATCAAAACGAACAGCTACCTGGGGTGGGATTAGGGAAAAGTATCATAAATGAGGAGAAAGAATGACCGGTTAAGATATTTAAAAAAAAAACGAGTCAAAGAAGTTGAGAAAGACAGAAGAGATCATGGAAGGACAAAACAAGGAAGAGGAACCCCTGAGAAACGAAAGAGAGGAGAATTAGAGACCAAACAACAACAGGAAGAGGGGCCCAGATAAATGAATTAAGAAAAGGAGAGAAAATGGAGAAATATAAAACACATCATAAATAAAAACACTCTTTAAACAAGAGGCAAGAAGCCAACTAATAATAAAATAGAACAATGAAGAAATCAAAACAGGACACAAGGAGACAAAAGGTGAGGAAAAAAAGGCATAAGAGAAAAAAGTAGATAAGGAATAGGAAGAGGAGCCGAATCAATTTATTTAAATTAATCAATGGTATTTATTGAGGGCATAGTGTGTGTAGGGTACTATACTAAGCCCTTAGGGAAGAGTACAATACAGTAATAGGGTAGACAACATTCCTGCCCTCGGGGAGTTTAAGTTAAACATGTTCACATTTTTTGATCTGACTGTATAGCCCTGTCAGACCATAACTCCATAAATTTTAAAAGAGCTAGGACAGGATTATAATAATAACGATGGCATTCATTAAGCGCTTACTATGTGCAAAGCACTGTTCTAAGCACTGGGTATAAAAGAGTTTTGTGTGAAGATTTATGTTATATCATATTGCCCCTTCCTGTTACAATCAAAAAATAATTTATTTTTTTAAAAAACCTCACCAGTGACGGGTGACGGGTAATCATCCCAAGAATCTCAACTCTGATTTGGGACATAGAGATTCTATAACAAAAACAAGGAAAGCTTAAAAGCAAATCAGAATTGAAATGCATTAAAGTTGGAGGGAAATAAATGGCCCTTCAGTGACTATGAATGTTATATAGAGATTTCTTTTTTAGAGTTGTTACAGTTGGTACTCTAGCCAACTCTAGTCCAGAGGATAGAACACTACTCTGGGAATACGGCAAACTGGGTTCTAGTCCTGGCTCTGCTTGTATCTGCTGAATGAGGGCGAAGACCACCCACGCACTTAGAAATGTGTTGCTCTCTTGCCCGCCTGCTTTGTCAATGCACTCTATCCATAACGGGAACATGTCTGGTGGAGATGAGAGTTTGGAAGAGGTACGGTGCAAACCGCCAGCACTCTAATCAACTCTCTCAGTCCTGAGGTTCATCATTCCTGAGGGGAGACTCAAACAACATCATCGGTTGGTACTTGATAATATGGATCTATATAAATGGAATTGTCAAAACTACTGGCTGTAATTCTACTTTTTCTCTTCTCAGGTACATTCCAGTACACTAGTACTGGAAATTTTCAGATGGTTTAAGGGTGGTGAGGAAGATTTTTGGATATTTCCTTCCTGGAGAACTTCCGCTGCATCATTTCGGCTGGATGCTTTTTTTGAGGGTTTGTTTGCTTTCTCATGGCATGATTACCTGCTCCACATCATCAATAATTATGTTTATCAGTACTCTTCTCAATGAAGCTTAGGAATCATGGAAAACAGTTCAAAAAACAGTGCTTAATATTGAGTGATTAGAAGATGGTGCTTTCTTTTATCATTAAATAGTTCTTTGAAGGAGACACTTACGCTTAGCCTTGTGCTTGGCACCTCAAGTGAACAGTGTGGAATCAACTAAACTAACTCACACACACTACTCTGTACTGTAGGTCCTTGTGGGCAGGGAACATGTCCACCAACTCTGTGATACTGTACTGTCCATGTACGGTTCTCTATGCACACAGTAGGAGCTCAATAAATACTATTGACCAATATACTTATGGGTTATACAAATAAGATCGAGCAAGGTATTGGCTGTATTGTCATTAAACATAATAATGACAATAATAATGGCATTTATTAAGTGCTTACTATGTGCAAATCACTGTTCTAAACACTGGATGGATACAAGGTAATCAGGTTGTCCCAGATGGGGCTCACAGTCTTCATCCCCATTTTACAGATGAGGTAACTGAGGCCCAGAGAAGTGAAGAGACTTGCCCAAAGTCACACAGCTGACAAGTGGCGGAGCCAGGATTTGAACCCATGACTTCTGACTCCAAAGTCCGTGCTCTTTCCACTGAGCCACGCTTCATGCAATAAGTGGAAAATCTGCAAGTTTAACTTTTGGATCTGAATTCTTGCTGATAAACCATCTCCTATAGATAATACCTGACAATGGCCTATTTTAATTAGCATAAATGAGCTGGAGAGTCACCATTTTCAAGCCCAGCTGTTCTGAGTCCAGGTCCCTCTTACATTCCCAAATAAATTTTTTTTCCATTAAGTCATTGTACAGCTGCCCAAGTTTCAAGCCATGCCCTAGACTATTCAAATCCCCAAACAAAACTAAAATGATAATTCATCTCACTGCAGATGCAAAATGCTGCTAAGGAGATTTCACACACAATTTCTCGAAATATTAAAAATGAATGGATTTTGGATACAAATGAGCTTTGGTATCACCAACTATCTATAATACAGATTCTGCAACATTAACGTGCAGCATTTTATCAGAAACTAAGACTCTTGTCCTATCTAGCCATAAAGAAATGCCAAAGGAAGTTCAGTGAAGGAAAATGTATGAGTTTTATTTTGAAACTACCACCCTCAATAAATTAAAGTGCTCAATATTGTGCCAGCTAGGTGTCAGAAATGAACAGTGAACCTGCCAGCAGAGATGTTTTCCATTTCTTAAGCACCATCCTGGTTCTTGACAGAATTGATTGGTTTTTTGACATAGTCTTGTAGAGGCTGAGATAAAAAATTATCCCTCTTCAACAAACTCTCTTGGCACTAAAATGTGTCCAAATCTAACTCAATAGCCTAGACATTTTGTTGCAAAGAGAAAAATTAAATGAAGTCAGAACATCAATTGAACCTTTTATTTCCTGATAACACAAACAGTTTTCCTTAAACAAACTTCAGTTGTTCATATACTGCAAAGGTGTATTCACAAAGTGCTGTGAGAAGCCCTAATATACTCCATATTTTGTAATGGTAAATTTCTAACCGTTCCACAGATTTGGGTTTTGAGAGATTCTCTACCTGCTACCACTGAGGGAGTCTGCAGCATAAAGCAGTTGTGCCTGAATTGTAGTTTACAATTCAGGGAGTATCTACAATCACCATAGCCAACATATGAGCACCCAGAATAGGCAATCATTGTTCAAAGCCATCCCAAACTCTGTCAAACCAGCCACCTTCACTAGATCATTAGCTGATTAATACCAAGTGCTGCCACACAAACTGAAATTGTATGTAGCTTTTTCTTCAATCAAAAGGAGTTTTAGATAATCCCATCATATGACATTTAAGAATTGCAGACACTCATTACCCATAAGTAAATAATACAGTTAAATGTCAATTTCCCACACTGATTAGAATTGAGTGAAATTCAGCTAATAAAAAGTTCAGATAGTCAAACACAATTGGGTTTTGCTTCCGCAATAGACCAACTTTGCTGTTTCCCCTAGCTTTCTCCTCATCTGTGAATTATCTACATTAGCCTCCACTGGCTAACTATCCATTTTGGTAACCAGTAAAGGATTAGCTTTCTATTGCATAACAAATAATTCTGAAAATTCAAGAGGCACATCAATTCACCAACATCATGTGTAGTTGTATTCCCCCACCCCACCACCCCCGGACCTTCTAGAATACCGTGGCTTTCTCTAGAAAATCGTTCTGTGGTAATTTCCATGCTCTTTCTGCCTCTGTTGACATCAATCTCTCCTTACCAGGAGTCAAAGGAGCTTGTCCATGGGTTCTGGACCCAGGGGTCCTGACTCAACAGGACAGTGCCACTTGGAGCTGCTCAGCTGCTTTGCAAATGAATTTTAGAAGGAATTCTGCTTCTCTGAAGAGTCCATTAATCCAGAAAGGGTTGTCCCACTCTTGTCCTATTCTTAGTGAAGAAATATGACTACTGTTGCCCTTAGCTGGATCTCTTACTGTGAGACTTCATACACACTTGCAATGTATTGTTTCTCTGGCCCTTGTTGACCTTGGCCAACTTCAATCACCTCAGTCAGCTGTGAGTTTTAGCTCAGTGGGAGCATGGAACCTACCAATCCTTGCCAATATGACTCCTCCCAAGATTCTTTACAGCAAGCCCAATTTATGTACTACACATAGTTTCACGTGCTTATGTAACAGAACACAGGGCCCTTCATGTAATTAAATTATAATGAAAAGTGTCGAGAATATTTTTCTAAGTGCTCGTCACATACATATTTAATGACCGTAATAGGGTTTACTGCCATTTGGACACTGAATTTGGGTCATGTTAAAAAGAAGGGTGTGTTAAAAATATTCCTTATGCACTTATCACATCCACCATTATCCTGTAATTTTCTCTACAGGAAAAACCCCAGTGAAATGTTAGGGCAATTATGCAAGCATAAGCAAAGGCAGAGTTCAGTAGTTTACTTTCTGCAGAATCTTGTCAGCCCACTCCTGTTTGGCAGATCCCTCTCAAGCTTTTTTAACCAATTAAAAATGTTCATAATGAAAAATATTTAGAAAAACCCATCTGGAACTGTTCTTGTATTATAAGAATATTGCTTAAATATTACAGACAGGCATTGTGTCTGATATGCTTATGATCCCTGGTGCTTAGCCCAATGCTTGGAACACAGTAAGTACTTAGGTAATTACATCACGATTGATTTTAACAATTGGAAAAGGGAGTGAAATCTGAAATGAACAGTATTTTACAAGTTAAACAAATATTTCAGAAATAAATCTGCATAAATTCCAAAGGAGGGAATGGGGAAATGCAAGTGAAGCAAATTTCTGAATTGCATTCATTACTGCTAGAGGAGAAATGAATGGCATCATGAATACCATACTTCAAGTTGTAATGAAAAAGTAGATATTTAAAAAACAAGAAACTAGTCTTCTCAATAACATTTTTTCTTAAGTAAATTAAAGCTTACCAATTACATTTACTTGGGAGAATGAAAGGATTAAAGTTGAGATGCCCTTGATGTTTCCAGGGAGACCAGCTCTCCAAGATCAATTGATGAATTGTATTTACTATGTGCTCACTATATTTACAACAACAGAGTTGGTAGGTACATTTTTTTTGTTGTTTGTGTTTTTTAAAATGATATTTGTTAGCCACTTAATATATAGATGGAAAGAAGGTGTTAGTCCTAGGGGCTCATGGATCGCTAGAAGCTGCCGTGCAGTGCCCGTTTCAGAGAAAGAGTGCCATGATGATGGGCTGCCAATGGAAAACACAACAACTGCAGACGAAGCTACAGGAAGCTGATATTGTGGTCATTGACTCTCCCAAGCCTGAGGAAATCCCTATCAGTTGGATCAGACCAGGAATTACTATTATCAATTATTCCCGTAATTTTCTAAGAGCCCAGCCCGCACACTCCGCTCCTCTGCCACTAACCTCCTCACTGTGCCTCGTTCTCGCCTGTCCCGCTGTCGACCCCTGGCCCACGTCCTGCTTCTGGCTTGGAAATGTGTTTATTGTTACACTGTACTCTCCCATGCACTTAGTTCAGTGCTCTGCACACAGTAAGTGCTTAATAACTTCGTTGAATGAATGAACTCTGCTCTACTAAACCCTGCCAAAACAAAGGACTGCAAAAGCAGCAGTGGAAAGATGGCAGAGATGAGGGAACAAGTGAAAAATGATTTAAATGAGGGGAGCAGTGAAGAGGCAATGACCCTGACAGTGTCCTGAGGCATGGAACAAACGGGCTTGGGGGAGAAGCAGGGAAGCAGGGAGATTTAGACAGGAGGGGTGGTGGTGGTACAGAAAGGAAGCAGATTCCACTCCACTGGAGGTGTGGGCAAGAGTTGAAGCTGTAGGCTCCCCCTGCATGGAGGTGCTGGGCTGGCTGCTTTGTGAAGAAGCTCCTGGTTGATGAGGTATCTTTGGAATATGCCATAACCCTTTTTATCCACTACTACAGTTACTTTCATTCATTCAATTGTATTTATTGAGTGCTTACTGTGTGCAGAGCACTGTACTACGCACTTATTCAGTTCAAAATGCACCTCGATTTTTTAATAACAATAATAGGTATTAAGCACTACAGAATGTAAGCTCATTGTGGGCACGCAGTATGGTTATTGTTATATTGTACTTTCCTAGCACTTAGTATAGTGCTCTGCATACAAAGCACTCAAATACTACTGACTTGACTACTATATGCTATGCTGAGCCCTGGGATAGATACAATGCAATTATTATCAGACACAGGGCTTACAGTACAAGAAGAAGGGAAAACAGGTATTTCACTCCCATTTTATAGATGAAGAAATGGACAGAAAACTGACTTTGATGTTCCTGGATACCCTGGCCCCATGCTCCCCTATCAAAGGCAGCATGTGAACTCTTACTTCGCTTTAGTTCACCCCAGCAGGAAAGGTGCTATTCCTGACAAACAGTGATTCAGCAGTTGGGAATTCTGACCCTGGCTAACCCTAATGTTAGCTACTAACCATGTCTGATCCTCAGTTTCCCCTCTCCTTGAATGGTTTATTTTTGGAGAAAAGACTTAAGAAGCTGATCACAGAATTCTCTGCAAAGCAATAATCTGTGGATTTCATCAACCTCATTACCACGACATTGAAAACAGGGCTCCATCACTTGTCTGCTGTGTGATCTTAAGCAGGTGAATTAACTTCTCAGTGCCTTGGTTACATCATCTGTTATCTGAGGATTAAGACTGTAACCCCTCTGTTGGGCAGGGACTGTTTTCATACTAATTACATTGTAACTACCCCAGCATTTAATACATTACCTGGCACATAGTAAGCACTTATCAAACACTATTTAAAAAAACACAAAAAACCCCAACAGAATTATTTCTCGCTTGATGCTCACTGGCCTTGACTTCTTGGGCTCCTGTTGCCATATAGGAATGGTATACTGTCCCCAGTTCTCAGTTTTATCAGACTCCTCCTAGATCTCCCCCTATTCTCTCCTTAATCACCCTTTTCTGGAGACTAAAGAAAAAAAGGCTGCTTTTTTTTAAATAAAGTGCCAATCACCAGCATCTGGAAAGCAGTGCAATTTTCAAACTATAATTAAACAAAATTGGACCCAATGAATTAGAAAAATCAGTCACTTTGACAAAATAGAACAAGATGGAGCAAAAAGAAAAATCATCAGCCCAAAATAATTTTACCAGATTTCAGAACTATACAAAGAATGAGGAGAAACCAATAGTTAATGCTTGGACACATACATATGCATACATGTATATGTGTGCATACATGTGCAGGTGCATATACATGTGTGTGGTGGGATGGGGATAAGGGTATATACATCTGTTTTTCCAACTGAAATGTAGCTTTGTTGATGGTAAGCTCTAATATATGGATGTATCTATTTAACATGGGAAACAAGTGGAAGTGTGTCAACGTTCAAGATATTTAGGGGTACTGAGATCATCTCCAAGCATAATTTCTACACGCTTCAGATAAAAAATTTAGCTGATAGTGTGTTTCAGTGAGTGGTTCTGAAATGACTTCTAAAGACAAGTTAATGATTAGCTGTTCAAACTGTATTTTTACTCAAACTCTTTCATTAAATAGCTTTTGATTCATTTTAATAGTCTTTAGAAAAAGATAACATAGAGTTCCTTAAAAGGACCACAAATGAACTCTTCAATATATCATTGCTAGGCTGGTAATAGCATTAAAAAGAAAAGATTCTGTAATGCCAATCTCCTCTCCCTCACTCTTTGATGACTGTGTGAACAGGGGAGTGAGTGTGGGGAAACCACAACATTCTAGCATATTATGTTGCAAGTGAGCCTATAATGGTATGATTTTCTTTAAGCTCTTTAATTTTTCCAAAGAACTCTATATCATTTTTTAATTTTTTTACAGACAAGGAAACTGAGGCCAGTGATGTCAACCAAGTTATGTGAGGTCATATGATGTCAACCAAGTTATATGGATGTCAACCAGTTGGTGGTGGTGGGACTAGAACTGGAACTTCCCATGCCTTTTGACTCCTGGACCTAGGTGCTTCCCGCTAGTCTTTACTACCACCTATTAGACAATGCTAACCAAGGACATGGATGAAGAAATTCAAGCCCTTAAAGTGAGCAACAGTAGCATGTGTGCTGCAGTTTGGGCTGACCAGTTTAGGCAGGGCAGCCTAAAATCGGTAACATTTGCATACTTAACTAAAATTAGCTAAGGCAGTCTATTATAATCTCAAACTGTCCTGGATAATTCTGGATGCATGGTCTGGGTAATTATAGCTGATTCTAGGAAGACTCACCATAGTGATGCTGATATCTGACAAATTGATTGGTATGGAGAGAGTTCAATGCCTAATTAGGCAATGATGCTGAAAAGTGGGGGAGAAGATCACACTGCATTCCATGGGATTAGGAAGGTAAATAGCACTGGCCTACTCTTTTATAACTATGCAAAACATTGGTCTGCAATTAACAACACAATATTTCACCTTCCAAAGAAGAGAAGGCTGAATAAGTACCATAAAAAAAGAGATTAGGGTGCACCCAATTCCCCAATTAATCCCTTCCATTTTTTTAAGGTAATTAAGAGCTTACTATATGCCAAACACTGTTCTAAATACTAGGGTAAATACAAGTTAATAAAGTTGGACACAGTCCCTGTCCCACATGGGGCTTACGGTCTACCTAGGAGGGAGAAAAGGAGAAGAGAGGCACAGAGAAGTTAAGCGACTGGCCCAAAGTCACACTGCAAGCATTTAGCAAAGCCAGAATTAAAACGCAAATCCTCTGACTCCCCTATACCATACTGCTTCTACACTATGGATTTTCATCAACCTTATTACTGTGATAACGACACCAGGGCTCCATCACCTGTAGGCTGTGTGACTTTGGGGATGTCAGTTAACTTCTCTGTGCCTCAGTTACCTCATCTGTAAAATGTAGATTAAGACTCTAGATTAAGTGGGACAGGAATAGACATGCAATCCCATCAACTACCCCACCTCTCAAATACATTTATCTGCTGATTTTTATGATTTTTAAAGACTGTATTCACTTGTATCATTATTTCGCTCTCTGGACTCCTTGTGGGCAGGGACTGTGTCTTCCAAATCTATTATATTGTATTCTCCCTAGCACTTAGTAAATATAGTGCTCTGCACAGTAAGGGCTCAATAAATACCATTGATCAGTGTTTACTCCCATTTAAGTTTATGTATTTGTCCCTATAGTTTATTTATATCTACTGTTTCCCTCCGATTCCCAAATCCATCTTGAGGAGCAGTATTGCCTAGTGGAAAAAGCACAGTCCTGGGAGTCAGAGGATCCTGAATTTGCCACTTGCCTGCTGTGTGACCTAGGGTAAGTCAATTAACTTCTCAGTGCCTCAGTTTCATCATCTGTAAAATGGGGATTCAATACCTGTTCTTCCCCCACTTAAACTGCAAACCCCATGTGGGACAGGAACTGTATCTGACCGGATTAACTTGTACCTACCCCAATACTTGGACCATATTAAGTGCTTAAATACCATAATAATAATAATAACACAGGTTTTTACATCTTTCACATATTCCCAAAAGCCTAGTTCAGTGCTGTACACTCTGGCACTTAATAAATATTGCCAATCCAGAACTGTTACTGTCTAAACTGTGGTCTCTTAACTGAGTGGGCATGGATGTTTTGTGTTAAAAATATAACTAACCTGAGGTATCATTGGAAGTGCTCAAGAACACATACAAGAATACCTGCAGAGGCTTAGGAGATACTTTTTAGAATCCAAAAAATCAGTCATCTATCATATTCATTGAGTGCTTACTGTGCACAGAGCACTGTACTAAGCACTTGGGAGAGTACAATATAACAGAGTTGGTAGACATGTTCCTGAAAAGTAGTATTAACTGAAAATTAGCCTGAAAATGTCACATTATATAGGAGTTTACACTTAGCAACCCCAAGTGTTCAGCAAAAAGGACCCTAAACAAAATTCCCATGGAAAATCATGTAAAGCCCATGATTGCTTTACCCAAAAGACCTACATTGACAAAAATAATATTAATTTATGAAGATTTAAAAAAGACATTTAGATGCTTAAAGAGTAAGTATGTACCAATGCTCAAAATTTTAGCTTTTTTTTGGGGGGGGGGGCGGGGTGTACACATGAAAACACAGTATCTAGTTTTCAAAGCGTTATCCTTCATATCCTATTCAACAAAAAAGCACCTCTTGTGCATATACTTGGTCTGTCAGTGCTAACAGCTCTGCCATTATCTATGCTAAATTGAGATAGTCTATCATCACTCCATTTAAGTCAATCAAAATACTTCAAATGGAGGGGATGGGAAATGCTTACACTAAAGTAAATTTTGCAGCTATCTTCAGGTGAGAAAGCTCTAAGTAATATGCCTATCAAAATTCAGTAGAACTGTTGTAAAAGACTGCCAACTGAAGAGTATAATGGAGGTTGCTATACTGTATCTCCATTAGTGAGACTAGGCAGCACATTTCTTAATGACGCAAGGATAAACAAAAAGGTAGTAAACTAAATCAAGGAAGCTGGAACAGTCAACTCTCCTGTAATGCAGGGGTTACATTCCGGACAAACTCCAAATTAAGGAAAATTCACTTTGTAATACATGAGTCTCAACCAAAGCTGCCAACGGTTATGTGCATACACACAATCGTTTCTTTTGAATTCATGTTTTTCTCGGAGGTGCTTTGTCACAAGAATATTCCTCACTCCAAAACAGCATTCTATTTAAAATGTAGTGAAAACATGTGTCATAGGAGAAATGAGTGTATGTTCTCTGAGATACTGTCAGAGTATGACCCCATTTTTCAGCAGGCTTTAGACTGAAATGAAGGTCTGTACAAGAATTTTTCTGTCAATGAATTAATCAGTGGAATTTACTGAGTTTTGCTGTGTACAATTTTCTTTACTAAGGGAGAGATATTATTACTAGTTAGGGTAAGCTGTTGAGGGCCACAACTTTAGTGTAAAGAATATAGGAGGGATCTGAGAGGTGGAAACAACTTTACTTCCATCTGCAGCAGCTCCAAACACCCTCAGAGTCAGCAGCAGAAGAATTTGGGACCCCTTCCACCAACCCCAAATCACAGAACAAACAGTCCAATTAATATAGCAGAGCAGTGGACATTTGGGAAAAAATGTCCACAATTCAGCCTGGCATGCAGAGAATAGAAAAGGGGCTGGGCGGGGGGGGGGGGGGGGCATTCTTGGAGAAAACAAAGAGTGTGGCATAAGACAGAACTGAAAACAATGCCAGTCTACATGCATAAAAACTGCAACAGTGCAGAAAGGGGTATTGTGTGTCCTCGATACGAATGGATTAACAATCACACATTGGTTTCACCAGTCACAACCTTATACTAATTCTCTGGTATTGTTTAGAACAGTGCTCTGCATACAGTATGTGCTCAGTAAATACACTGATTGATTGCTACAAGTCCAATTGCTAGACTACTCTGGGTATCAAAGGATCTGATCAGACGAACATGAGCAAAGACCACACATACAGTTGACAATGGAGCAGTAGCTCTGCCTACGTATTAGCCCATTTCAGTCCATGTCCCAGCAGGAACGAGACAGTTCAAGTGGAACTGAGCAAGCCACTAGCACTATAACCAATTCCTCTGTGCAGTATGTTCTTGGTTCTCCACTAGGCTGAAAGCCTCTTGAAGGCAAAGATTGTGTCCACCAACTCTATTGTAATCTCCCAAGTGCTTTGTGAAATGCTCTGAATACAGTAAGCACTCAATAAGCGTGATTGATTGATACTGAAGTCTCAGGGTCAAGGCTGTTCCGTTATTCCATCTTTATCAATCACACTTGCACATTCTGAAAAACTGCACAACCAGTAGCATCATCTTTAAACCTGTAAAACAAACCAATGGTATTTATTGAATGCTTACTATGTGCTGAACATTGTGCGATGTGCAGCACTTAGAACAACAGTGCTTTGCACATAGTAAGTGCTTAACAAATACCATTATTATTATTATTATTACACTACAACAGAGTTGGTAGACACATTCCCCACCTACGAGACAGCTACATATTATTTTTTATGTGTTGCACATGTACTGAAATTTGAGACAGTAAAATATTATGTAATGGGAAGTATCAACTAAAACAACTCAGTACTAAGAAAAAAACTAAAACAGAAGGTTTTATAGAGAGATTTCCTTGGAGATAAAGTGTCCCCCTTTGAAGTTCAGAGGAGATTAAGAAACTCTTTCTAGAATACTGAGTAAACAGTAATTAGTCACATTGGTTTGTTGTCATTTTCAACTCCTCTCCATCTTTTACATCTCACACTCAGTCTTTAAATCCTGTCAATATTTCCTTCGCAATATTTCCTAATATCTGGATCTTTTTCTCCACAGTTCTAGCCACTCTTGTCCAAGTTTTAATCTTCTCCTGAT
The DNA here is from genome assembly GCF_015852505.1 of Tachyglossus aculeatus. Lineage (NCBI taxonomy): Eukaryota > Metazoa > Chordata > Mammalia > Monotremata > Tachyglossidae > Tachyglossus > Tachyglossus aculeatus. Next base: position 52,405,553 of record NC_052074.1, on the reverse strand, counting down.
TAGATTTTTACATCAGCTTCCCAGCACTGGTTATCCTGCTTCTAGCCTCTCCTTTCTTCACATAATTCTACAGATTGTTGTGCCAATTCATCCTCATTATCGTCATCATCATTGAACACTGACTTGCCTATTGAACCACCTTGGGCAATCGCTCCAATTCTCTGGGTCTCAGTTCCTCATCTGTAAAATGGGGATTGAGACTGTAAGCCCCACGTGGGACAGGGACTGTATCCAATCCAATTTGCTTGTATCCACGCCAGTGCTTAGTAAAGTGCTTGGCACGCAGTAAACACTTCATAAATACCACATTTATAGCTATCATTGTAATTATGGATTTAGTCTCTTTTTGCTTGTAAACTTTTCATGACCATTGAGAAATATAATAAACATGGAAAGAGATTTGTTGAAAACACTAAATCACAGAAAGCTCTTAATGCAAAAACTATTGAGAAGGAAACATACATACTCTCAAATGTAGATGCAGTAATTAAAAAATCGGTAGATAAAAGTAGAGGAGATTAGCTCTAGTCTTTAAAGCATTACCCATTTATTTTTAAACCAACGTTCTGGGAAACCATTCCACCTAAAAGGAAAACTGTAGTAGCTGATTTATTAGAAGTCTTAACTTGAAGTTAAATTCTCAGAAGAAAATCTGCAGGCTCTTTTTTGAACTCTTTGATAGTTCAAGGTTGCCGGAGACCAATTTAAACTTTTCCAGAATAAGAAATAACAGAATGATATGAAGTTTGATCCTTCAAAATCCAGGCAATTAAAAAGGTGGGGAAAATACAAAATATAAAAAGCAGCATGGGATTTCTAGGAATGGTAACACTTTTCTCCATGCTCCCTGAGATGATACATGAATTCTGCAGGCATTCAATTTTCATACTGAAGACTTTTCAATGAGGTTTAGGTATATATATTGATTTCAGTCACCTTAGACACTTGAATTGGCATACAAATCCTAAAAGTTTTCTTCATTCTAAGATAATCATTAAGCTTCTGATTAGGGCAAGGCCCCCAATTTCTTTTCTCCCACTCCCTTCTGAGTCACCCTTGCACTTGGATTTGTATCCTTCATTTACTCCTCCCTCAGCCCCACAGCACCTGTGTACGTATCTGTAATTTATGTGCATTAATGTTTGTCTCCCCCTTTAGACAATAAACTCGCTGTGGGCAGGGAACGAATCTACTAACTCTGTTGTATTGGACTCTCCCAAGCACTTACTACAGTGATCTGCACACTGTAAGTACTCAATAAATCTGATTTACTGGTTGGCTAGAAAAAGCCACGTGACTAGTAGAACATTTTCCTGGTCAATTCACTACGCCCAGGATTTTTCTTCCATTACAAAAAGCTGGTCACCTGGGAGCAGGGCACTGCCAGATAACTTCTTCCCAACTCTGTCCTCTTAATAATGGATCCGTGGCTTTGAGCTTCTCAGTACTAGCCATGAGTGTCACCTCAAGCTAATCAAACAGATTATTGGGAGAGTCCTACAATGTGGCCAGTTAAAATTCATAAAACAAATCTAGGCCCCAAACTCAGTGGTTAATGGGAAGCAACATGACTTAGTGGAAAAATCATGGGTCTGGAATTCAGGGGACCTGGGTTCTAATTCCAGCTCTGCCACTTGCTTGCTAAGTGATCTTGGGCAAAGCATTTCTGTGCCTTGGTTTCCTCAACTGTAAAATGAAGAGTCAATACCTGTTCTCCCTCCTATTTAGACTGTGAGCCCTATGTGGTACAAAGACTTTATCCAACCTGATTAACTTTTATCTACCCGAGTTTTTAGAACAAGTGCTTGGCACATAGCAAGTATTAACATATACCATAAAAAAACCTTTAGAACTGATGAGAATAGCATATGAATTAGGTTACCACAATGGGGTCAATGGTGCCCAAGAACATAACCGAGATCAGTGTAGGTAATTCTGCATCCAAAATCTACATGGTGGATTAAAATTTGGGGACATGGCAAACAAAAATGAAATGCATCGCACTACAATGTAAAGAGGATGCAAGGAGACAGGAGAAAAAAAGCAAAGAGCATGAGTGCATACATGTGAACAGTCACATCAATCACAGAAAGCCTTATTTCTGGAAAAGAAGTGTTTCTAGCAAAACAAATCAGTACACAACATTTCCCTGGTCTCCATGATGCGACAGTAAATCAGTTCCTTCAGTTCCTTCCTTCAGAAACTCACTTTCTGATTAGGATAAACAACTGCCAAACAATTTTCTATTCTCAAGGAAGATGCTCTGCTACATAAATAAGACTTGAACATAGAATAAAGCCAACATTAGTTCCTGTAATACAGTTCCATATGTCTTTGTCTTGATTTCATAAAATGAATTCTGAACAAAATTCTGCAGGTGGCCAAGGTGATTCATCAGAGTCAATTCTTTCTGGAGGATTGAATATTAAAGCAAGAGGTTTTTAAATTTTGTGAGAAGCCAAGTGTTTTTGGACAGGGTACTTCTCAGTTTATATCTTTTAATTATATCAACAATTTCCACTCGAGGCTATGCCATTTCCCCCATTTCCGTCTAATCCAAAGTACTAAAGCAGACCGAGGTCTAGTGCTCCAAAAATTAAAAGGAATAAGACCACTCAGAAAACCTCACTGCAAAGTCTTATCAAACCCTTTGTGATTTACTTTATTCTTAGTTTTTAATATTTGCACATTTGCAACAATTGAGATAAATCAGGGGCCAAAAAACAGATTTAGTGAAATATGTAAAAAAAAAAACATAGCACTTGATAGTGTATATTACAGGGCAAGCCAATTGAGAACCCATACTTTGACACTGACACCACATCTCCACACATAGATCTGTGACACTGGGCATTTGATATTCACCCCAACCTCAACTTCAGCACTTATGTACCTATCTTTAAATTATATGTTATAAATTATTTACTATTAACTCTGTCTCCCCCTCTAGACCATAAGCTCATTGTGGGCAGGGACCATGTCTGCCAACTTTATTGCATATACTCTCCCAAGTGCTCAGTATGGTGCTCTGGACATAGTAAGCACTCAATAAATACAGTTGATTGATTTTCTATCAAACTCTGATGGTTACCAGACATATTCTGCACTATGAAATTTAAAGAAAAATGATACCTCCATTTGCCAAGAGAACACCTGGTCTACCCAAAAGAATGGAGAATCCTTTGAGGAAAAACTTCCCCAGACCAAAAAACAGGTCCCAGTCCTCAAGTGAGGGAACCAAGATAACCTTTGCCATATTTCTTAATTTTGTCCCCCTCCTAGTCAGTTGGGCTTTCTTCTTCACTTAAAACTTAGCCACGCTTTTATCCATTCCAGACCAATCAAACAATCAATAGCATTTCTTGAGCACTTACTCTGGGCACAGCACTGTGAGAGTACAATAGAATTTTATAAAGGGTCTCTGTCTGCAAGGAGGTTACAATTTAGCTGGGTATACAAACACTAAATTTCAGGTAGGGGGAAGGAACAGCGTTTAAAAATATGTACATAAATGCTATGTTCATAAAACCCTGGGTTTAGCTTGAATGGCATGTCATTAAATGGACTTCAATCATATTTATTGAGCACTTACTGTGTGAACTGCACTGTACTCAGCGCTTGACCTACTTTATCATCATTGGGACACATGCAGACCCAAGCATACCTTGTATTAACCCTAAGAATTGATTGAGTAAAAACCTATAGAACATTCACAGGTGGGAAAAGAGGTGAAGCTTCCTATGATTTCTAATTCCCTCCCCCAATCTCCTTTTTTAAAAATAGTATTTTTTAAGTGCTTACTATGTGTCAGACACTGTACTAAGAGCTGAGGTAGGTATAAGCTAATTCGGTTTGACAGTCTATGTCCCATATGGGGCTCACAGTTTTAATTCCCGTTTTACAATGAGGTAACTGAGGTACAGATAAATTAAATGACAAGCCCAAGGTCCCAGCAGACAAGTGGCAGAGCTAGGATTAGAACCCAGGTCCTCCTGATTCCTAGGCCCATGCTCTATCCACTAGACCAAGCTGCTTCTCTCCCTGGTTCCCATCCATTCCCCTTTATGTTTCTCTCCTGCTTTCCCCAAACCTACTCAGGAATAAACCGGAGATAGATGGAGCCAGGCAGTCTTTATTATTATTTTAAAATTTTATATAAACCTATCCTTCAGAGGACAGAGAGGACACTACTGACAGTGAGATTTTAATTACATTAGCTGTGACGTGTTCATGGAATATTGGTTACGACATGTTCATGTTATATTACTCTATGTTTTCTACAACAACTTTAATGAAATATTACTCTACTTTAAAAACCTTTTCTTCCTTGAGAAGTTTGGCAGTTTTCTATAAGTACCATTGTCTGAATTACTGAATTACAATCAACACTCTTCCCACTGAATTACTTCAATCAAGTTATTTTGGAAGTGACAAAATTTTCGGAGTTTGAATAATTCTAGGAGTGCTTTTAAGTGGTCTAATTTCCTAATGAAATCCTTAAACCATGATGGGAAGTCTATACGTTTGTGGCTAATCCAAATAGCAATGCTACTTTTTTTTTTTTTTTTACAAGCAAATGTGATTTTTTTTCCGTGAAATAGTTGTGAGGCTTTGGTTTCTACTTCCTGAACATGAAATGTCATCTTTTCAGATTTTCATGTGTCAGATTTATTATCTTAAAAATCACCATCAGCATCATCAACATCATTATCAATGGTATTTATTAACTGACTTCTCAATGAAGCGCCCACTGCATTAGATGACTGTAAATCTCTTGAGAACAAGGACGCTATCTTCCAATTGTTTGGTACTTTCCCACAGGCTTAGTACACTGTTTTGCAAAAAGTAAATGTGCAACATATACCACTGACTGACTGATTGTGTGGGAGAGTACAAAGAAGCAAGACATGACAAAATAATGAAAGAGACTGGAGACTGACAAAATAATGAAAATAGGAGCCTCAATAGGAACTCAATATCTGTTCTTTTCCTCAGTCGGGTAATTTCTAACCTGCAGTACAGTTTGGCTTTTAAATCCCAAAGTTAGTAGAAAAGCAGAATAGTCTAGTTGAAAGAGCATGGGCCTGAGAGTCAGAAAACCTGAATTTGATAATCTGACCTTGGCCAAGTCACTTAATTCTCTGTGCCTCAGTTTTCTCATCTGTAAAATGAGGATTCAAAGTCTACCTCTAGCCTGAGCCCCATTTAGACAGAAATCATATCTGACCTAGTTTTCTTTGAACTAACACATAGTAAGCATTTAACAAATATTATTAGGCCACCAACTGATGGCTAGAGCTTCCTTTAATGACTTCCAGTGGTATTTTTTCAAGGAAGGAGGATCTGTTTTTCTGTTAACATATTCTTCACCTTTGTCACTATGTAGATTAGCATCCTCAAAAGATGTTTCTATACTAGCCATCACGTTCAAGCTCTCAAATGTACTCAATTTTTGTATGTTCAGTTAGTACCAAATAGAAGAAAAGATGCATAATTGTGAGCACACAACAAAAATAGTATAACAGAACACAGAAGTACTAATTCAGAATTTTAATGAAAAGCCATTAATTTTCCCAAAGATCACCTTTTCTCCCTTCTGCCTTTTTTTCTGGTGTTTTGTTTTTGGAGTGACTCAATGGCTTACTCTGTATTTTCTCCTAAGAGCACCACACTGTCTTTTTAAATCTAACTCAGAGACATAAATTACATTTTCTATCTTGTCATACATTCTTTCATACATTAATTCACTGTATTGTTTGATTGCAGTTTTGATATGAAATGTGTTTTTCCTTCTACACTGATAAAATAACACTATATGGTTGAAAAAGAGAGGAAACCACATACATCCTAAGCACCGGCATATCCAAATGTTACATGATTTTTTATCCAACACTGATCGGAAGATACCTAAATGACTTTCATGCTTGCCATCTAAGTCATGAGCTGATCATTTGAAAGGAGGAACCTGGGCTCCAAGATAAATTACTGCCCCTGATTCTATAAAAACCACAGAGGTTTTCACACCCAACTCCATTCAGACCCAATCTTTCGTTTGTTAGGGGGTGATCACTTCACCAACTACCAACTCCTAAATACCTAATTTTAACATATCTCTGTTTCACCCCTCTAGACTCTAAGCTCACTGTGGGAAGAGAATGGTCTGCCAACCCTGTTATATCATATTCTCCCAAGTGCTTAGTACAGTTCTCTGAAGATAGTGAGTGCTTAATAAATACCGTTGATGACGACTATGTTTTTCCCTCTGCTGGCTTCAAACAGTGCTCTGCATCAAATGGTCAGAAAAGAAGTAACAGAAAGCAAAAATTCCAAAGCTGCCCCCATGATTCATACTTCAAAAAGATTTTGGACTTTCACGAGAGCCAAAGAAATTCAGCAGGACTAAGCAATTATACTGTTCAAGAAAGAATCGGACAGGATAATAATTATCCACTAAAGAACAACGTATCAATTTCAAAGAGGTGATTCAGACATGGACCACGAAAGGAACACATTCTCCTTTTGTTGTTTTTCTCCCATTGAGTAAATTCTTCCAAAACCAGGGGCAATCTTTTAGAGACAATGAGAGTAAAAGCACTGAAAGGAGATATTAAACACTGAGACAATGGCAGCAGAAAGACCAGCCTAGGGAACAGTCAAATACTTCATGCTCAAAATGCACACCTGCCTGTGAACACCAGAACTGTAATTAAAGCACAAGAAATTGATATGGATATCATGACAGGTGTACCCTCAAGCATTTGGGATAGTGTTCTGCACACAGTAAACACTCAATAAATATCATTGATTGATTGATCACCAGGGAAAAGGAATCCTTAAAGGAGCAAGGTATAAAGGTGGCACAGACTCATTGCTCATCTCATGATGTATTTCTTTCCTTTGATAAATCAAGACTCTCACATTAGGAAACATTGCCCCCAGAACTTTTCGGCTTCTCTATGGATTTTCATTTCTAAGATCTGGCTAATTTTAGTGGTTGATTTTTATTTTATTCATTCACTATTGTTTTGTTTCTTAATCTTCATTTCTGTTTTGCCTGAAGCAAAATTATTTTACTAACATTCAAGCTCTCCATACAGCTTCTCAAAACCCTCAACTCTAAATCCACCATTTGGATTTTAGACAATCGAGCTCTTCTCCCTACTGACACCCTTAGTTCCTTATTCTCCCGATGCCCTTTGTTTTCATCAAGCAAATTTGTATTTGGATTACAGAGAAGCACAGAGAAGATTGCACAGAGAAGCAGCATGGCCTAGTGGAAAGAGCACATGCCTGGAAACCAGAGGACCTGGGTTCTAATTCCGGCTCTGCCACTTGCCTACTGTGTTACATTGGGCAAGTTACTTAACTTCTCTGTGCCTTGGTTCCCTCCTCTACAAAATAGGGATTCAATACTTGTTCTCCTTCCTTCTAGTCTGTGAGCCTCACGTGGGACTTATCTTGTATCTACCCTGGCACTTAACTTGGCACTAGTAAGTGCCTAACAGATGCCATTATTGTTATTATTATTATTATCAACAGCTGTGATCATCATTAAAAGCCGGTTCCTTGATTCATAGTAACACCTACCTTCATATGGCTTGAAGGTACATATGCTTCAAAACTCACACTTGTGGAGCACAAAACAGTGAGGCATTTGACTGCTTGTTGTACTGAAAGGTTCAAGCAGGAACCATCCTTTGAGAGTTCATGGCCAAAATTAGCCGTTAGATTGTAGACCGCATTTTCATTTAACCAGCTGTAACAGTATACACTTCTGAGATGAGTGTGGAAATGGTGTGCTTCAAGAAGGGTGTTTTTTTGCTCACTGTTGCTGACTGACTAGGGAAATAAAAATTAGGAGGCATTACTTGTCACTTACCCTCTTTAATTAAATCTCCCTGGCACCAGCTAAGCCCTGATTGGTTATCTGAGTGACTGAATATTTACAGGGGCACTATGGCACAGCCCTGGAGTAAGACAGGAGATAAAAGGTCAAGGGCAGGAGGTTTTCACGATGCCAGGCCAGAGACTCAGCTACTTGCGGATGGGCAGAGCCCTTGTCAATGCCATCCAGCTAATTTCCCCAGGGCCTCACACTGTGCTCTGCAATTAATGCTTAATAAATACTTCTTGGGACTGTGGATGGAATGAGTGATGCTGGGGCAAAGGGGGATGTTATGGAGATGACGTTTGTGTGTGTGTGCATGCGCGCGTTTGTGTGCATGTGTGTGGAGTACTGGTTAGGTACTTAAACGTAGAAGCTTGCCATCAAGAAATTAAGTTTAATGAGAGAAAAGTCACTAGCCATAAATTATCAGCTGCATCAAAGCTAACCGGGAGATGTGTACATATTATACATATTATACACATGTACATAGAAATGTACAAATGAATAGGAAAATAATAAACCAACACACAAATATGAGTTGAAGTGATTATTGGAAATCCTTGACCAGGAAGGTGAGGGGAGGGATTCTTTATGTCCAACATAATAATAATAATAATAATGATGGCATTTATTAAGCGCTTACTATGTGCAAAGCACTGTTCTAAGCGCTGGGGAAATTACAAGGTGATCAGGTTGTCCCACGGGGGGCTCACAGTCTTAATCCCCATTTTACAGATGAGGTAACTGAGGCACAGAGAAGTTAAATGACTTGCCCAAAGTCATACAGCTGACAATTGGCGGAGCCGGAATTTGAACCCATGACCTCTGACTCCAAAGCCTGTGCTCTTTCCACTGAGCCATGCTGCTTCTCTACTGTATCTCCCCTAGCACTTAGAACAGTGCCAGGCACAAGTACCATATATTTGGGGGGGGGGGGGGGGAGAAGGGGGGATGGATACATGTAAATTGGGCTGGACAGAGTCTCTATCCCACACAGGGCTTACAGTCTTGATCCCCATTTTACACATGAAGTAACTGAAGCACAGAGAAGTGAAGTAACTTGCCCAAGATCACACAGCAGACAAGTGGCAGAGTTGGGATTAGAACCCATGACCTCCTGACACCCAGCCCTGTGCTCTATCTACTACATCATGCTGCTTCTGTTTACAGGGGTAGATTTCTTTTTTCAAATTTCACTATATGCTTTAAAGGTTTCATGTATAAATACACTAAAACATGCAGATTATTTGAAGAATTTTAAATGAGCAGGTTCAATTGTAGCATAACCAGCAGGATCTAGTTGTTCTACACATTCTATAGCACCCCATAAATTTCAATTGGTAATGATAGTGATCTTGCCATTCAGGGCTTGCTTTGTGCCCAGAACATCAATGAACTGGGCTCTCTTGTATTAACTTAGACAATTTCCCAAGTGTGGAACTGACACGAAAAGCACTGGCCACTTTGTTCCTGGAAGTGTCCATTTGGGAATGCTGGTAAAAATGCACAACCTGACCTAAGCTGTTGTGACAAAAACCTGGAGGAGAAATGATGGGTAAGTTCGTTCTGATCAGGGAACCTGCTAGTTCTGTTGTACTATACTCTCCCAAGTGCCTGGAACAGTGCTTTGCAGACAGTAAGCACTCAATAAATGCCACTGATTAAGATAGAGGCAAAACCATGCAGAAACTCCCACACAGTTAATGATTTAAATTTAAGATAAGTTGATATCTCAGGGCTAAACAAAGATGGCAGAAGACCCTCCAAGCCATAGTAGTTACTTGACATTTGCAAAGCCTTTAATAGGAAATTCTACAGCAGGTAAGAGGACAAAGATTTGAGAGATATCCACGTAATCAGTGAAATATGCAAGGGAGAGAGTATACACTGAAAAGGGCAAAAATGATCCTAGAACTGAATTCTGGGTAATACCAACAGTTAAAGGGTAAGGAGAAAAAGGGGAGTAATTAGAAAAAAAATGGAGATGAAGGATAAGAACCCAGAGATGGAGGGTACTGAGTCTATAGCACCAAGGCTGGAAGGGATGGACAACTGACAAAAGTGGGAAAGCAACACTTTTACCCACTACTAATTGGGATCAGAGAGAGAGAGACAGAGAGAAAGAAAGAGAGAGAGAGAGAGAGAGAGAGAGAGAAAGTGTGTGTTTGTGTATTCTAGAACCTAAGACCTTCTAACCTCATAAATATATATATATATATATATATATAAGTGTATGTGAAACAGCATGGTATAGTGAACAGAGCACAGGCCTGGGATTCAGAAGATCATAGGTTCTAATCCCAGCTCCTCCACCTGTCTGCTGTGTGACCTTGGGCAAGCCACTTACCTTCTCTGTTCCTCAGCTGTTGTTGTTGTCTTATACTGTCAAGTCGTGTCTGACCCATAGCGATGCCATGGACACATCTCTTCCAGAATGCCCCACCTCCATCTGCAATCATTCTGGTAGTTTATCCAGAGTTTTCTTGGTAAAAAATGCAGAAGTGGTTTACCATTGCCTCCTTCCACGCAGTAAACTTGAGTCTCCATCCTCGTCTCCCTCCCACGCTGCTGCTGCCCAGCACTGGGGAGTTTTAACTTGTTGCAGATTGTTTTCCACTCGCTAGCCACTGCCCCAAGCTAGTAATGGAATGGAAATGCCTCTGCTTAACTCTCCCTCCCATAGTCGAGACTGGTAAATTACTGGAAACTCTCCAAGTGCGATTCTGAGAGGGGGTGCCTCAGTTACCTCATCTATAAAATGGGGACTGAGACTGTGAGCCCCACGTGGGACAGGAACCGTGACCAACCCAATTTGCTTGTATCTTCCCCAGTGCTTAGTACAGTGCCTGTCACATAGTGAACACCAATAGTATTAGTCATTAATACCATAATTATTACAATTATATGTATACATGTATGTATACATATGTAATTTATTAAATTTAATACCAAAATGAGCTTGACTATAATCTCCCACAGTAACCCAATTCTAAGCTCTGCTCAAATTGTATGCAAGAATCACCATTTTCCTCTGATGCATTTTGCAGCACTGGCATTTAATGTTATTTGAAATAGCACTTCACTACCTCCTAGATGTCTCATTTATCAAAAGAAACTTTCATATAATATGTCATTCTATATTAGTGTTCTTTATTTTAATAAGATGCTTATAAATATTAGATGCCACATATTTTGAGCTTGTTAAACATATTAAGTCATCCCCAAATGGGTTAATCTATGGGGATCCATGACATGTCTTTGGCATATTGGAAACATTCCCTTAGAACTACAAACACCAATCTCACTGGTTCTTCACTGTACCCCTGGCAGTCAGAGCACTGCTTTCTTCATGTTCTCATGACAGATTGCAAAATCAGTATTCTCGGTCTTATCCAGACAATAGAAGGGGAGAAACAAACTAAATCTGTCCAATATTCCTCTAAAAGAATTTCTAGTTTGGTTATATTTATATCATATATGTCATTTCCATCATAATGATTCTTTTCTTTGACCAGCTTGAAACAAATCTTCAGAGAAATGGTAAATCATAACAAATGAGCCGAGAGTGAAAAGGAGGGCTGTCTTAAAAAAAAAAAACTATTCCTTTTTCATTTGTTTCTGTTTCACCACTTACATGAAAAAATGAGGGCATCAAAGAAATGTAGAATTAGCAGAAAAAAAGGACACAAATATTCATAGTTGTGAATCTGGGGAGTACAGGAAATTTCTATACTGTATTTTGTGAAAAGGAAATATGTGATCAACAAAGAGTTGTAATTATGAGGAGGATGTTTGACCTTGGATTTTCAGTAAATCCAGAAGGGAATTCAGCATTCATTGGGACTTTTCTTCCTCTGTATTAACTAAATGTCTTCGGTATTATTTTTTCTCTTGCTGTTTCCCACAAGCAGTAATTTAATGAATCATTTTAAATTATTTTAAAAGCACTGACAAAGCTCCTACGTTAATCATCTCTCTTCTTCATTTTTCTCTTTTCGCTCGTCCTTTTGTCTCCCCCCTACACCATGAACTCATTATGTGAAGGGAACTTGCCTGCTAATTCTGTTGAATTGTACTCTCCCAAGTGCTCAGTACAGTGCTCTGCACACCGTAAGCACCTAGTAAATACAATTGAATGATTTAGGGCAAACAGACTCCTTATTCACATCCTCTCTCCTACTGGAACTCCCTCTCCTTTCCTATCATCATCATCATCATCATATATGGCATTTATTGAGCACTTACTATGTGCAGAACACTTTGGAGGGTAAAATAATAATAACAGTACTTGTTAAGCACTTACTGTGTGCCAAGCACTGTTCTAAGCACTGGGGTACATACAAGTTAATCACGGCTCACATTCTTATTCCCATTTTTTTACAAGTGAGGTAACAGGCACAGAGAAGTTAAGTGACTTACCCAAGTTACAAAACACAGAGTTGGCAAACATGTTCTGTGCCCATAACAAGCTTTGTATCTGATAGATCACCATTCTTTCCATTTCAAAGCCCTACTAAAACCCTGCTCCTCTTTACATTCTCCCTCCCATTTCTAACCAGTGAAAGCACTTCTCTATCAGAATCAATACAGCGACAGACTACCCATCCTAAGGTTCAAAGCCAAAGCAGCCAAAGTGAATCAGCAACAGTGCTGATGGTCCACGGGCTTCTGCATGTCTTGCTGAGCTCAGCCAAAGACCCGCGTTTAGGCTCAGAGAAGCAAACCCCCTTATAACAGGACTGATTGTGGGAAAAATTTCCCCTGCTGTTTCTGAATGTTTATGCTACTTAAAATAATCATATTTGGAGAAAAAATGCTTACCATGGACTTAGGACGCTGAAGATGCATTATTAACAGTCCCAGAGAAACTGCCACTGTTAGCGGTCAATAATATAAACAAACTCAGTTAACAGGCAATAAAAACCCCCCACGAGATCCATATGACACCCACCCAAATATTCTGAAGGGATCTGGAAGGAAAGTTGAGGAACTGTTGACAAGAGGATGTAAATAATCCAGACAGAAGACTGTCTGAATCAACAATGCAACTCCATTTGTTTGAAGGGAGCAATAATCTTACAGATACAAGCAAAGCAGTGGAAACAACCCATTATACAATCCATACAGTGTATTATATTTTCAAAAGGACTTGGAGGGGATGTTATTTTGTGGATATAAAGCTGGATAAAAGATAGAAAGCAAAAGATCAGGAAAAATGGATACTTTTCCAGATTGATCAAGTCTCCTGGTAGCTGGTCCCATGAGAGTTGTATTTAACAGTTTCACTAATTCGCTGGAAAGACAGTGCAGTGAAATCTTCAAGTTCACAGTACACACTAAACTCTTTAGGGCGGTGAGACTGCCATACTAATGGTGATTAAATACTGGACAACCTCAAAAACTAAGTAGATGGATATTTCTGTTTGTTATTATATTGTATTCTCCCAAGCATTTAGTACAGTGCTTTGTACATAGTAAGAACTCACTAAATATGACTGACTGAATGAATGGACCTGTGGTAATAATAATAATGATGGCATTTGTTAAGTGCTTACTATGTGCAAAGCACTGTTCTAAGTGCTGGGGAGGTTACAAGGCGATAAAGTTGTCCCATGGGGGGGCTCACAGTTTTAAGCCCCATTTTACAGATGAGGTAACCGAGGCACAGAGAAGTTAAATGACTTGCCCAAAGTCACACAGCTGACAGTTGGCGGAGTAGGAATTTGAACCCATGGCTTCTGACTCCAAAACCCGTGCTTTTTCCACTAAGCCACGCTGCTCCTTTAGTCTGTTCCAGAATCATATGAATTAGGTATTATGTTCTCAACTAGCATCTTTCTCCTCTGAATGACAAAGAAGGGTCTGTCTGGTAGTAAAACAATCAGTTAATTGTGTTTACTGAGCATTTACTGTGTGCAGAACACTGTACTAAGCAATTGGGAGAGTACAATATAACAGAGTCGGTAGACACAGTCCCTGCCCACAGTGAGTTTACAAGCACTGAAAGGATTTAACTGACGTGTCCACCTCCTAAATTAGGGCAAGGTTCACAGGCTTAATGTAAACACAAACAGATGTCCCACTGGATCTAACTCTACCGCAACTTCGCTCCTTGAAATTGTCCTGAAGCAGATGGGGACAGATTTTCCTTCGATTTTTCTCTTTTATGTGCATCAAACCTTTTACCTAGATAAAAGGAGAGGATTAAAGAGAGAAATAAAAGCTATTCTACAAGGAGAAAGAGGGTTCACCAATATCAAAAGTATAGTACACCTATAAATGCCAAGAAATGGTGCATACATTTTTTAAAAATTGAAGTTAGAGGCAATATTTAGGTAAAGCAGAGAAAGAAAATATTTTCATTTCAACCTCAATCATCACTACATAAGCATTTTTAATAGGGCAGTCTAGCCCTCAAACCTGTGTGCAAAATTTGCATGAACACTAGTAATTGTTGCCAGTGTGCAGTGTAAACAGGAGATTGAGCCGCTATGATTATAGAAATATAGTATATATCATGTCATTGTTGGACTTCTTGGGGGGCATCATAAAACCTCCTTGAATATGAAACTTATATAAATATCTAAGAATATTTAGATCCTAAATGGATGCTTTTCTCAGAGAATGGGAAATCCCTTTGAAAAAGTAAAATTTGCATATAAAATCTATTCCTCTGCTACTATCTCTTCCCTCTAGTGACCTTGTCGCCTACTTCATCAAAAACATTGAAACCATCAGGTGTTACCTCCCTAAAATCTGCCCTCCACCTTTCCAGCCCCTACCTCCTCCTGGCCCCTCTTTGACTCTCCTCCCATCCTTCCCAGCAGTATCTCAAAAAGGGAACTCCCACCTTGTTTCAAAATCTACCCCCTTCACCAGTGCCTCCAACACCACCCCTTCACACCTAATTAAAATACTTACTCCCCCCCTTCTTTCCTTCCTGACTTAAACTGTTCTTCCTCCAATGGCTTCTTTCTCACTCGTTTTACACATGTTCATGCATTCCCTATTCTAAAAAACCCCTCCCTTGTCTCTATGGCTCCCTCCAGTTATCACCCCATCTCCCTTCTACCATCCCTTTCCAAATTCCTCAAGTAAGTTATCTATACCTGCTGCCTCCACTTCCTCTCCTCAAATTCTCTCCTTGAGCCATTTGGCAATTTGGCTTCCAAATCTTCACACCCTGAAACTGCCCTCTCTAGGATCACCAATAGTTTCCTTGTCAAATCCAATGGCCTCTCCTCCATCCTAATCCTCCTCTACCACTCAGCCACCTTCAACACAGTGGATCATCCTCTTCTCCTGGAAACACTCTCTAAACAACTTCACCAACCCTGTCCTCCCATCTCTCATGTTCCTCCTTGTCAGTCTAATCGATAGCTCATTCATTCATTCATTCAATCATACTTATTGAGCGCTTACTGTGTGCAGAGCACTGTACTAAGTGCTTGGGAAGTACAAATCGGCAACATATTGACACGGCCCCTACCCAATAACAGGCTCACAGTCTAGAAGGGGGAGACAGACAACAAAACAAAGCAAGCAGACAGGTGACAATGCCATCAGAATAAATAGAATTCTAGCTATAAACACATCATTAATAAAATAAATAGAGTAATAAATATGTACAAATATACCCAAGTGCTGTGGGGAGGGGGAGGGGGTAGGGCAGACAGGAGAAGGAGCAGAGGAAAAAGGGGAGACTCAGTCTGGGAAGGCGCCCTGGAGGAGGTGAGCTCTCAGTAGGGCTTTGAAGTGAGGAAGAGAGCTAGTTTGGCGGATGTGTGGAGGGAGGGCATTCCAGGCCAGAGGCAGGGCGTGGGCCAGGGGTCGATGGTGGGACAGGTGAAAATGAGGCACGGTGAAGAGGCTAGCAGCAGTGGAGCAGAGCGGGCAGACTATGCAGAAGTATCCGCTCCAGTTGGTCCTGGACGTCCTTCATCCCGGGAAAGGAGGCCACTCCCTGGATCATCCCCATGTACATACAGCCCACACCCCACACGTCCAAACAATTGGAGTCCTCGGTGGAGCTCCAGTTCACTGGAGTACGTGTGGCTGGAGATGGACTTAGTGCGTGCCAGACCCAAGTCGGCCAGCTTGGGCTCTCCCAGATGGCTGATGAGCAGGTTCTGGGGCTTAAGGTCTCTGTGCTGCCTTCCACTGCCTTACTGGGGGAATCCCTCAAGTTCTGCTTCAACTTCTATTCTTCATCTAAAACCATTCCCTTGGAGAACTCATACACTCCTGTGGCTTACCCTACAATCTCTGCAAGGATGATACACAAATCTATCTCCCAGCCCTGACCTCTCTCCTCCTGCTTTCAGCACATCTCTCCTTCGATATTCCATTGACACTCAAAACTTAACACATCCAAACAAAGCTCCTCATCTTCCCACCCAAACCTTGTCCTCCCACTGATTCCCATCACTGTAAACACCACTACCATCCTCCCTATCTCACAAGCCCACTCTCATTCACTCTGTCACCAAATCCTGGTGGTTCTTCCTTCATAACATCTCTAGAATCCACTTCTTCCTCTCCATCCAAGCTACTATCATTCTCATCCAAATACTTAACTTATCCCACCTTGACTTTTGCATCAGACTCCTCAATGACTACCCTGCTTCTCCCCATTCCAGTCCATACTTTACTCTGCTGCCTGGATCATTGTTCTAAGAAACCATTCAGTCCACATCTTCCCACTCCTCAAAAACGCCCCCGTTTTTGCCCACCATCTCCATATCACACAGCAATTCCTTACCATTACGGACTGTAAGGCAATCAAACAGGTTCCCCTTGCCTACTTAACCTCACTAATCTCTACTACAACCCATGCCATATACTTTGCTCCTCCAAAACCAACTTGTTCACTGTATCGAAGTCTCATTTGTCTCACCAACAACCCCATGTTCATGTCCTCCCTCTAGCCTAGCACCAAGCACTTGATATTTGAGTGTTTACTGAGTGTCAAACACTGTACTAAGCACTTGGAATGGTAAAATACAATAAGAGTTGCTAGGCACAATCCCTGTCCTAAAGGAGCTTACAGTCTACAGGGGGAGACAGACATTTAAATTAATTACAGATAAGGGAAATAACAGATTATAAGGATATGTACATAAGTGCTGTGGGGCTGATGTGATATGCATGAAGGGTTAAACGGCCAAGTGCACAGGTGACCCAGAGGGGAGGATGAGTATGGGAAATGAAGGCTCAGTCTGGGAAGGCCTCTTAAAGAAGATGTGGTCTTAAGAGGGTTCTGAAGGTGGGGAGAATGGTGGACTGTCAGATATGAAGACAGAGTGAATTTCAGGCTGAAGGGATGACGAACAAGGGGCTGGTGGCAGAATAGACAAGATCAAGTTACAGAGAGTAGGTTAGTGTTGAAAAGTGGAGTGGGTGAATTGGGTTGTAGTAGATCAGTGAAATCTTAGGGAACTTTCTGACAGACCACCACTCTCCCCATCTTCAAAGCCTATTAAAAAAACCCAAAACAAATAAACAAACAAAAAATCTACCTCTTGGCAAGTCCTTCCTTACTAAGAGCACATTTCCCCAGCTACTCATCCTCCCTTTGCATCGCCCAGCCCAAGTGCTTTAGGTCTGTACCCCTTCAGCACTTTTTCTCCCCACCCCTAAGGCACTTATGTACATTATCCTTATACATTGCTCTTTCCCTTATCTGGTATTGATGTTAATATCTATTTCTCCCACTAAACTCTAAGTTCCTTTAGTTTGAGAATCGTTTCTACCTAATCTGTTGAATTCTCTCAGGTGCTTAATTTAGTGCTCTGCACACAATAAGCACTCAATTAATACCACTGATTGACTGATATAACTGCTAATATTAATTTGCCCAGCAGTTTGTGTTCCCATGCCATATCTGTGCAAAACATTTTTGAAATTGAAAGCTATCTCTATTTTTTATGAAAAATACAGTTCATAGAGTTAGTACAGGCACAGCCCATGATGCTGTAAGTTTGATGGAATTTTTCAAGTGTTCCTGGCCAGGAAAGGTTTTATCATGGGATATATTTTCATATAATAAATTAGGATCTCTTCCAAGGCCTCTGGCTAAATAAGATGAAATTTTTTTTCATGCTATATACTACAACATTAAGCATCATTAAACTACTGTTTTACATTTGATTACGTAATTTTTTTATGGTATTTGTTACTATATGCCAAGCACTGTTCTAAGCACTGGGGAAGGATACAAGGTTAACAGGTTGGATGTAGTCCCTGTCCCATGTGGGTTCAGTCTTATTCCCTATTTTACCCATGAGGTAACTGAGGCAGGCTCAAAGAAGTGAAGTGACTTGCCCAAGTTCACACAGCAGAAAAGAGTGGAGCTAGGATTAGAACCCTGGACCTTCTGGCTCCTAGGTGTGTGCTCTATCCACTACGGCTCACAGTAATGAGATTGAACACAGTCCCTGTCCCACATGGGGCTCACAATCTTAATCCCCATTTTACAGATGAGGTAACTGAGGCACAGAGAAGTGCACTGCCTTGCCCAAGGACACACAGCAGAAAACCGGCAGAGCTGGAATTAGAACTCGGTCCTTTTGATTCCCAGAACCACGCTCTAACCACTAGGCAACATTGCTCCCATAACTCCAAACATATCATTACATTAACTAAATGAGGTTTTGTAGTAGGATTTGGGTATTTTCAATAGTCTGGAAAAAAATAGGTTATTCTGCTGAGTGGCCATGAGTTTTCAACTTTATGGAAGCATTTGTCCAATTTAGGTTTTACAGCCTTCTTTTTGTTAATAAGAATCTTGACACTGGATAACTCCTTCTGAAAATCTCTGCAAACCTGTAAACTCCTCTCTCCATTGGTCTTCTTCGTCTATCACTTTTCTTCTTCTATCACATTTATAAGTTCATCATCCACCTTGTTAAAAATTGATGCAAGATTCCTTAATACCCAAATCTCATCTGGTGAAGACTACAATTTACTTAATCTATTTTTTGATTATTATTGCTAATACTAATTATATGGATACTAATAATATTAATAATAATGGTATTTGTTAATCATACTATATGCCAAGCACTGCTGTAAGTGCTGGGGTAGACAGAAACTAATTAGGTTGGACACAGTCCACATCCCACATGGGGCTCAGTCTGAATCCCCATTTTACAGATACGGTAATGGAGGCACAGAAAAATGAAGTGACTTTTGCCCAAGATCACAAAGCAGACAAGTGGCAGGCCTGGAACTTGAACTCAGGTCCTCCTAACTCCTAGACCTGTGCATTATCTTGCCATAGTGGATTTAGACTGTCAAAGATCTCTGAGATCCTCACTAGACAATTCCTCAATGGGCTGCAATTAACTCACTGACATTTGCATCATCCATCATCCACTTCTAAATTAAACGGCCTCTGACGTTCATGGGTCTCTGATCAGCCTTAAATACCTAACAGAAACTGTGGGCAGTGAGCTTCTTCTAGAGCTACTGACTTAATTGTGATCACTTAATTTCTCTCCAAGAGGTGAGGAAGCAGCGAGGGATTTCCCTACTTTAGGGCTGGTTTGGAACATCAGGTTGATCAAGGTTTTGTGAGGAATAAAAGCATCGAACAATATAGTTGGATCCCTGAGCTACGGTTTATTCTGGGGTGACATCAACTCGGGACAAATTTTCAAATACAGACTATATTCTCCCATGTTGTCAGTCGCCCAGTCAATCGTATCGAGTACTTACTATGTGCAGAGCACTGTCCTAAGTGCTTGGGAAAGCACTTAACAATATAATCGACCCATTCCCTGACCTGAATGAGCTTACACTCTATGTATCCTGGGATGGCTGCAACCTGGCTATACACACTCTACTGAGATTTCACCAGCATGAGATAGCTATAGAAGCTAAGTCTCTCCAGAAGCATTACATGAAATAATAATAATGGCATTTATTAAGTGCTTACTATGTGCAAAGCACTATGCTAAGTGCTGGGGAGGTTACAAGGTGATCAGGTTGTCCCACAGCGGGCTCACAGTCTTAATCCCCATTTTACAAATGAGGCAACTAAGGCACAGAGAAGTTAGGTGACTTGCCCAAAGTCACACAGCTGACAATTGGCAGAGCTGGGATTTGAACCCATGACCTCTGACTCCAAAGCCCATGCTCTTTCCACTGAGCCACGCTGCTTCTCTGATAATAGGATACAACATTAATCATTTTTCAGATGCATATTAATTTGTCTTGGATTTCTTACATTCATTTATAAGTGCATAATAAAATTAAAATGTCATATATAGACTATGTATTATATTTATGCATTATATATATTCAATCAATCGTATTTATTGAGCACTTACTGTGTGCAGAGCACTGTACTAAGCGCTTGGGAAGTTGGCAACATATACAGTCCCTACCCAACAGTGGGCTCACAGTCTAAAATATTTAAGTGTTGGTTCATGAACCTAAACAATCTGTGTTATGCAAATAGTACTGATATTTAAAATATTTAATGTGTAACCTTTAGGAAAAGTAAAGCTTCTTAATTTTTCTCCCAATGAATACAGTGTCAAAAAATCTGGCTTCTTATATTTTTCTTGGCTTAAACGAAAGCTTATGTTGGTATTTGCTGCAAATAAAGCTTGTTTACAATGTAGCACGAAATAAGTACAGAAAGACTAATTGTAAGCACTCTAAATCCAAGATTTTGCTCTGGAGGATGCTCAAATTATTAAACCATTTAATTTAAACCATTTAATTTAAACCATTTAACCAAAGAGAGGCATAGCCTCCAACAGAAATAAAGGAGGTTACTATTCTCTTCTACAATTGTACCCAATTTTCTTCATTCATAAGGTTCATAAGAGTATGTTATGCAGCTTAGGAAGCAATTAACTTTATATACAACAAATACAATTAAATATAGAAAATAGGTTACATAATATGGTAAAACCTCTATCCATTGTTAAACCATATATAATATTTTGTGAGTCAGTTATACATTGCTAACTTTATTTGTTAATGTTAAATTGAATCTGACTGGAAAATATCTGGACTAACAATGTTTTCCTCCTAGACAATTTGATTTTCTAACGGAAAATCATCAGTTCAAACAGGAGCTCCACTTGGAATTACTATACCACAATCTTTGTCTTATACACTCTATTCTTCATATTTTTATAACAAAAAAAGATCAGATACCATGAGTCACTGCCTTTCCACAAAAGAGTGATTACATACTACTATTTTAAATCTCCTTGCAGAGCATAAGGTAGGTTTAACTGAAATGTTATCTAAATTTGAAAAGAAAAAAGAATAAGTACAGCAGTCTGTTCGGAAATTATCATTTTTAACCCTACAGACCAGTAGGACTCTTACTAGCCCCCTTAAAGTTAAGTAAGACCATATTTCAGCGTCTACTCTTCTATATATTCTTTAAATATTACTTCATTACTAACATGATTTTCCCTCATCCACTGTTAACATACAAGAAGTTAAAGAAAATGTTATTGATAATGACAGTCATCTAACTGGCCTACACCAACACAAAACTACCCAAATATGTCCACTAAACTTACAAGGCAACGCACAGTTCACTGAATGGGAAACCAGGTTAAGTTTTGTCCGTATAGAATATTCAAGACATTCAGGGGCAGATAATCCAGTTGTATGGATAACCCATCATCTTTGTCTCTTTCTTGTTTTCTGTCCTAACTCTTTACCTTTGGGGCATGTCTGGTGACTGGGACTTCATCAGGAGGTACTCAAGGGAAAAAGAGAGGAGATAAATTAAAATCGATCAGCTCTTTGGCAGTGCTGAGAAAAGGCTTCAGGAAGGAAAAATATAAGTTACTGAGAGAACCGAAGTTAGGGATTGGACATGGTTTCAAGTATATATGTTTTTTTTTTCCTGGCCCCCTTTAGTACAATAGTGCTTTTTTAATGGTAGTCTGTTAAGCATTTATAACATGCCAAGCACTGTACTAAGCACTGGAGTAGATACAAGATAATCAAGTTGGACACAGTCCCTTGTCCCAAATATAGGTCACGGACAAGGTCACAGAGCAGGTACCTGGCAGATTTGGGATTAGTACCCAGGACTTCTGATTACCAGGTCTGTGCTATTTCCACTCAGTGATGCTGCTTCTCTAGTTGAATGAATGGGTTAAAGAGTGAATTTAGAGGAGAGCATTTCCTTCTCTGCCTGCACAAGATCATGCAACCAGTATGAAAGCTACTAGTTGGCCTGACAAAATACCGTCCAATTCACTACTGAGCAGGCATCAAACTTGTTTTCTACTTCATTCTGAAGATATCTCTTTTGAAGTTAGAATTTGGCAAATGCCAAGATGATTAGCTGTATAAAGACTTCAAGGAATGATTCTAAAATGTAAAGTGCAGTCCACTTAGCAACTATGTCATCAGCCTAATTTCATCCTTTGTAGAAGTATCCATTTTCCAGAGGTGAAAAATAAATATTCTCTTCACAGTTTTCATACTTATCTTTCTTGTGAACAGGACAGCAAACCCATTTATACCTCGGTCTTAAAATTAGAGGGCTTTTAAAAGGACACACAGTTAGTGAAACCATAAAAAACCCAATTCCCCCTTTAAGCTCAGGGAGTAAAAGAATGTACAACATTTGGCTGCAAAGAAAAGCAGAGTTGGCTTCTAATCCTTTCTAGATCCTCCCCTTCATCTGAGCATAAACTGTAAGTACCGTAAGGGGGCCCAGATCTCTGACCTTTTTCTTATTCGACAGCCCGCCACTCTCCCCAGCTTCAAAACCCTTCTAAAATCACATCTCCTCCGATAGGCCTTCTCCAACTAAGCCCTTGTTTCTGCTATCTGTCCTCTCCCCTCTGTTTCGCCTATACACTTGGCTGTGTACCCTTTAAGCACTTTCATAATCACTCCTGCCCTTGGTACTTGGGTAAATTTTCTTATATTCTATTTCCATGTCTGTCTCTCCTCCCTGCAGACAGTAAACTCAGGGATCACATCTACCAACTCTGTTGTACTGTACTTTCCCAATAGTTCAGTACAGTGATCTGCACACAATGAAGCACTCAATAAATGCCATTTTTAATGGCATTTGTTAAGCATTTACTATGTGCCAGGCACCACACTAAGCACTGGGGTAGATACAAGCTAATTAGGTTGGACACAATCCCTGTCCCACATGTGTGTCAGCCACTTCCTTCCCAACCCATTAACACTGGATTGCAAGTTCTTTGGGAGTTAGGGAACATGTCTAATTCTCATCTGTCTATTTTTCTTGGTACTTAGTAGGCACTCAGTAAGCACTATCGATTGATGACAATAATTCCTATTTTATTTCAACATTTCACTGCGTTATCCTGAAAAGTTAAGAGAAGTAAGCTTTATAAATAACAAATACTTACACTGCGATAAAAGCTTGAAAAAATTTCCCTTCCAGCTGTGAGCTCCTTGAAAGAAAACCGAAAGAAAAAAAGGTCATGTTTTCCTTGACATCATTTTTTGTGGAGCACCTAATGTAATAAAAGTGGCAGACTTCCTTCGAGAACAATCAATCCCTTCTCTGTAGCAAAGAACAACTGTCAAAGATTAGTTTAACTATTTATCTGGAATGCAACTCCTGATAATGTTTGTCAATTGATTGTTAAACTCAATAACAAATTCTAAAGGAACACACTTTAGGACTTTTGTAACAATAAACCTGCAAATGAGGAGACATGGGGACTGGGTTTTGATGTTTGATATAGAGGTAGATGGGTAACCACTGGAGGTTCCTGAGGACTGGGGAAACATCGACTGCACGTTTTTATAGAAAAAGGACCCTGGAAGCAGAGTGAAGTATGGACTGGAGTGGGGAGAGACAGGAGGCAGGGGGCTCAGCAAGGAGTCTTTATTACTGAATCAGGGTGGGATAGGGTAAGTGTTTGGATTAACGTGGTAGCAGTTTGGATGGAGAGGAAAGGAAGGACTGTAGTGATGTTGTGGAAGTTGACAGGATTTGGTGACAGATAGAAGGTCAATGCCAAGGTAACCGGCTTGTGAGACAAGGAAGATGGTGGTACTGTCTAGAGTGATAGGAAAGTCGAGGAGAACAGGTCGTGGGTAGGTGGGAAGATGGGGAGTTTTGCATTGGACATGTTAAATTTGAAGTGTCAGTGGGACATCGAAGTAGATATGTCCTGAAGGCAGGAGGAAATGCAAGATTGCAAAGGAGACAGCTCAGGGCTGGAAATGTAGATTTGGAAGTCAACCACCTAGAGATGGCAGTTGAAGCCATTCATTCATTTGAGAATGTAACGTATGCAAAGCACTGTACTACATGCTTGGGAGAGTACAATATAACAACAGACACATTTCTGCACACAACAAGCTCGTAGTGTAGAGCGGGAGACAAGCCATGAGAGTGAATGAGTTCTCCAGGGGAGTGGGTGTAGATGGACAGTATAAGGGGGCCCAGAACTGAGACTTGAGGGACTCCCACAATTAGGGGGAGGAAGGCAGAGGTGGAGCCCACCAGAGAGATTGAGAATGAGCAGCCAGACAGACATGAGGAGGACCAGGAATAAACATCTGGCTAATGTCAAGAAATTCATAGAAAGAACAGCTTTTCTTCATTAAACTCTTAAATAGATCTGAGATTCAAATTCACAAAAAGCAAACACCCCTCCAACCAAATCCAGAAAACAGAAAACCAGATCCAATTTGTAACATTAGTCCAAAGACTTGCCATGCTAAAAACATCCGTGCACCTGCTTTTTCATGATCTGATAACTGAAATCATTTTGTGTGAATATCTTAGAGAGAGAACGACAGGCTTGTATATTCCACAATGGGTTGTATAGTTCGTATGTGTCACTAGTTTAAGGAGAAAAAAAATACTATGTGCAAATACGGATTATAGTACTGTACTAAGGAAAGATTCTTAAATACTTTATGACATATACAAGTTCATTTTAACAGTTATTCTGTGTATGCCAAACATTTATTTTGACAACTAAAATTTAAAATTGCATATAGGAGTACTGACTTATCAAAAAGGTAGGAAGGCTGAAGAAATACTTGTTAATTCTTTCAAAGATAGAGCTCACGCTTATACTGTTGCTTTTAAAATAGCACAACTCACCCTTGTCCTCTTCCCATATTTGTTCTTAGTAAAAGCAAGAATTTAGAGAACTTAAAAATGCATCATTCAAATGTAGTTTTTAGAACTTTCAGGTTACCTCATAGTATCCCTATTTTACAGATAAACACCTGAAGCACAGAGTGATAAAGTGATTTCTCAAGTTACCTAGAACCCAATTTGTGTACCACAGGCTGGTCCTCAGGACAATTCCAGCTGGTATGAACTACAATCATTTGATACCAGTTGAAATCCCCCATAAATGACAGTGCCTCAGAATTGAACTTTTTCTGACTGAGAATGCCCATTTGTCGCGGAGAGCAGAAGCATCATAAGTCTTGCTTGTTCCACAGAAGATGTCAGCCCTGTCCTAGTCCAAACCGTTATTAGACTCTGCATGTCTAAACTTTGGAAAACCTGCTCTTTAGTGACCACACAAAATGTGAACTGCAACACTTAAGAATATGAAATCTGTCCTTCAAAAAAGAGCACAGTTGGTATTTGCAAGGAAGAGTTTCTACAAGGTAAATATTATGATGCTGATTTTTGCTGGACAGAATCCAACTAAAACCTATAAATTGGACTTTCTTTTCTTTGCAGTCCAAAGGTGGAGTAGTTCTTGAGAAAAAGGAATCGATACTAGTGGCAAACCCTTTACAATACCCATTTATTGTTTTCTTTACATTTCCAATATATGTCTCCGTGTTTTATTTTTGTAGCTCTAGAGCCACCAATAAATATTTTAAGGAACTTTCCATACATAAGCGCTAAATAAATCATAAATAATAGGAGGAACCTTTTATACAAACATTTGTATTGCCTCATTACAGTGAATTGTTTGGTGAGTTTTTTAAGTGCATTAACATAAACTACTTTTCTGTCACCAACTGTATATCGATCAAAGTCACTAAAGCAATGTGATGCCAAATCCTTATTTACACAATTATGTGGGCAAAATGGTAAACTCAGTACAATAATATTGATTTATCTTTCTATTCACTTTGTTACAAACAGGAAAGTGTCATTTTGATTGGTGACTGGAGAAGTTTTATAGGAGACCAGTAATGCATTCAACACTCAATTCAGTTGTTTTTGGTGTAATACCTTTCATTATATGAGCTTGAGACAATTATTTTATTCAGTTTCATTCCAAAGATTTGGTTTTCCCCTGCATTTCCTATTGTTTAGAAAGAAGGGGGGAAAATATTATAAGAAAATGGGATTATCTTTCTATTCTGGAGAAAGAAAACACTAATTTAACAGGGTCATAAAGTTTCCTTAAAGTTAGACTACTCGTTGGGACTCCTATTCTTCATAAATACCAAGAAAAAGTACTGAGATTATTCACTGCACAATTTACCTCTTTACTAGAACTAGTATTCTTGTTCACACAAGACAGAACTTATGAAGAGGACAGATTTATCCTATCATGGGATGGCTTCTTCTGAAAAATGAATTAGCAATTTCATCTTTGAAAACCAACTTAGATTACACCTTAACACTTTAATTATAGTTTGAGAAATGGACTGTTTGCAGAAAGTCACACCATATCCACAACTTATGTTCTATGATAGAAAACAGCATCTTGGAAAATAATCTAACAGAAAGATTAATCTGTGAGGACTTCCTGATGGAGTGAAACATCATCCATATTAATTGAAGCAATACAACAAAGTTTGTTTTGGATCAAAAATTAAAACTACTTTTGAAAGTCTAGAAATACTTGGAAATCTTGTTAGAAGTGCAGGATCTAAAGCTCCTTTGGAAGTTTAACATTAGGAGAAATTCGACCCTTTCAGACATTGATTATAGCTGTAGAAAACTGTTGGCATAAAAGGGTATAATTCATTTGATTTGGGAGAGGCCAAAAATGACATCAGCCTTGGGTGTGTTTTTCCCCCCATGAATTTGCTAATAGAGACATTCTATTAGAAGGTTCAAATAGAGGCATTCTAATTAGAAGGTTCAAATTACTTAGGACAGTTTCTACAACCTGCAAACTGGCCGTTACAAGTACTCTTTAAAAGATATAGGCACTTGATGCATTAAGTGGGGAACATTTAGATCAGACTGGCTCTCTTCACATTCTAATACTTGGTTTCAAATATTCAGATACTTGCAGCTGAATGAGCTGATCTTACATGGAAAGAAAGACCTTTTTATTATTTTTTTTCTTGGAAGTTCAGTGAGACAATTGTCTGGAGCCACTGGTGAAGCTTTCTAAAACATGTTTGCGTTCTTTTTTCCTTTTTATTGTTTCTATCATCATGTGGGGCCAAGTAAAATTTTGAAGATGAAATAGAAATCAGATTTACTTATGTTCACTCACTCAATGAGTGACATTTTTTTGAGTGTCTACTGTGTGCGGAGCACTGTACTAACTGCTTGGGAGAGTACAACAGAGTTCGTAGATCTGTTCCCTGTCTCCAAGGAGTTTAGTCCAGTGAGGAAGATGTATTAAAATAAATTACAGATGCACATACATAAGTGTGTGGGGCTGAGTGTGGGTAGAATATCGAGTACTTAAAGGGTACACACAGATCCAAGTGCTTAGGTGACGTAGAAGGGAGAGGGCATGGAGAAATGACAAAGACCTCTTGAGGAGATGTGATTTTAACAGGGCTTTGAAGGAGGGGAGAGTTGTTTTCTGAAGGGACTGGCCAAAAGAGTGTGGATAACAGCACAAACCATCTGCACTGATGAAGCACAATTTTAGCCTAAGTTCTACTGAGGGTGGGCTGCCTCATACCTGCATGCTCAAAAATCTTGCACAAATAGGCAGTCTGGGATATTTGGCCACCCGATCGCCAAACAGGCAGCCGGACTGCTTGGCAGGACTATCAGCCCTATTTAGGAGAGCACCGCTCAATCTGTATAGGACAGATGATTTAAAAAAAAAAGGTGTCTCTAAAAACTGCCTGCCTCACCCAAACCCAGCCCATCAGTAACCTGATGGTGAACTGAATATCTGTGGTGCCAATGCTAATAGGACAAAAAAAAAGGCTCGTCACTACACAAAAAGGTCACAAGGGACAGCTTTTGAAGTGATCAATATGGTCAAGACTGTGGAACCTGAATTGTCCTATCCAGCCACACATGCACTTCTCTTAGTGGTGTCTTCTTGGAATACGAAGGACAACTGTTTGAAATTCTTCTGTGTGTATGTATATGTGTGTACACACATACACACACACACACACACACACAAACGCCCCCCCCCCCCACAATACCTTCAAACATTTAGCAGCATTAAACTGAAACCATGCAATTTGCTACACCATAGCTAGATTATGGGAGGATTGTGTAGACTCTGGATTATGGGAAGGATCGTAGACTCTTATTTCCCAGTGGGTGTTAAAAATCTCATCAGTCTGGAATGGTTTTAGTTATGAGGGATGGAATGAATGAGAAGCAGCGTGGCTCAGTGCAAAAGAGCCCGGGCTTTGGAGTCAGAGGTCATGGGTTCAAATCCCGGCTCCACCAATTGTCAGCTGTGTGACTTTGGGCAAGTCACTTCTCTGAGCCTCAGGTCCCTCATCTGTAAAATGGGGATGAAGACTCTGAGCCCCCCGTGGGACAACCTGCTCACCTTGTAACCTCCCCAGTGCTTAGAACAGTGCTCTGTACGTAGTAAGTGCTTCATAAATACCATCATTATTATTATGACCTCTTAAGGGTCTTTCCAGGGCTAATGGACTGATTTTTGTATTCTCACATGCAAAACCATCAAACTGATCTAGATTTAAAATGGGAACTGTGAAAAGTCATCCACAAATTATTCATGCATCATAACTGTAATTGCAATATTGAATGATTGCATTAACAGGAAAATATCTGTTTTTCAACCTTTGCTTAGAGTAAACTCCAGATACCACATAATTCAAAAGACATTGAAGATCATTTAAAAAAAATTCAAGACATAATTTTTTCAACACGAGTATCTTTTTAACATTTCACATTTGGATATCAAAATTAAAAACTGGAATAGGTTAAAAAAAATGAATTTAGTGGACTTAGACCCCTGACAAGTTGACACTCACCTATGTTAAAACCCAACACAACGATAAAATCCAGTGCTCGTAAGTTACTCTGGTCAAGGCTGAAATCAATTATCAAAAATGGCAGAATTGACCCAGAATTAGCCCAGCCCCTCTGATTTCCCTACTGTAAAGCTGCATTTGTAGGGAGCTAAACGCCTTAGCTGCAGCTACACATGTCATTCAGATACCTAAAAATTAACCCCAAAACCTGTTTAAATGACTTATCAGTCTCCCTCTGGTTAAAGTATGCTTATACAATCAGATCGTTACACCTTCATTATCCTGATGTTTTGAAGTATCAACAGAGGAATTCTGAGAATACTATAAAACATCTAAGAATATCCTCTTAAGGGTTTTTAATAAAGCACCAGTTATATTTACTTGTTCAAACCACTTTTGCCAACATACTAAACTTCAATAAAGTAGTACAATGATGCAGCTTTTTAAACAATAGTTTAACTTTTTCTGCTCTCTCTCTCTCTCTATATATGGTTAATACATATCTATGTATATATATATATATATATATATATATATATATATATATTTATAAAACTACTGGCTTCCTGGCGGAAATCACACAATTTGCAAATTTTAACTACGATTGGAGGGAGAGTCCAACATTTTAAAAATTTCCCTCATCTCATCAAAATGAAGGCAGGCAGACAGATTGGCTATTCCCAGCTTATCACACCGAAAATTTTTGCTTTAAGTTGACTGAAAACTACATTAAAAGTTTCTCCAAGTGGCAGTACTAGCAATGTCGAACCGAGAAAATTGCATATGAAAGTCTAGCAGCCAGGCTGTCATCTGCTGTACGTTCTATACAAGATGATTGTAAGAACAAACACCCACTGTCAGCACATTAACACCATCAAGGATTTTAAATTATTGTGATTAAAAATCACAGGAATTAAAATATTTTAAACTTAAAATAGAGTAATGAAATGGAGGAAAAAAATGACCATGCTAAGAAGCAAACGTAGCAGCGCTACACAGAATACTGCAATGGTTTCTCCGCTTTGGGATGAGCTCCTATTAGAGAACATTGAGAAAGCAAAATAGAGTAAAAATCAAAAACCATTTGCTGGGCTTAACAGCCTTCATGGGCACTGGTGTGATTATTTCCCGTACACCTGTTTACCCTCCGGTTTCATTGTCTCTGCTGAAGAGTTTACCAAAACTAACAGCAATCAAGTACACTAACAATCAGCTAGCTTGTTTTTTTTTGTTTTGGTTTTAATCTGGGGAAGCTACTCCTCCCATCAAATTGTCCACCGTTCAATCAGAAGACGCTTACAATTAATTTAGAACAGTGCTTGGCACATAATGAGCACTTAATACATGCCATTATTACTTGTTTCGATGTCCGTCACCCAGACTGCCATCCCCTTGTGGGCAGGGATTGTCCTTTCATTCATTCATTCATTCATTCAATCGTATTTATTGAGCGCTTACTGACTACTGTACTAAGCGCTTGGGAAGTACAAATAGGCAACATATAGAGACGGTCCCTACCAAACAACGGGTTCACAGTCTAGAAAGGGGAGACAGACAGCAAAACAAAACAAGTAGACAGGTGTCAATACCATCAGAATAAATAGAATTATAGCTATGTACACATCGTCAATAAAATACAGTAATATGTACAAATAAAATAATAATAATAATAATGATGGCATTTATTAAGCGCTTACTATGTGCAAAGCACTGTTCTAAGCGCTGGGGAGGTTACAAGGTGATCAGGTTGTCCCATGGGGGGCTCACAGTCTTAATGCCCATTTTTACAGATGAGGTAACTGAGGCTCAGAGAAGTTAAGTGACTTGCCCAAGGTCACACAGCAGACTTGTGGTGGAGTCGGGATTCGAACCCATGAACTCTGACTCCAAAGTCTGGGCTCTTTCCACTGAGCTACGCTGCTAAATAGAGTCCTTTATTGCTGTACTGTACTTTGCAAGCGCTTAGTACAGTGCTCTGTGCACAGGAAGCGCTCAATAAATACGATTGAATGAATGAAGATTCTTATGATCAGACAAGGTCAGACCATTAATATAATAAGCTTTTCGGTGACCAAAGTG
The DNA here is from genome assembly GCF_015852505.1 of Tachyglossus aculeatus. Taxonomy (NCBI): domain Eukaryota; kingdom Metazoa; phylum Chordata; class Mammalia; order Monotremata; family Tachyglossidae; genus Tachyglossus; species Tachyglossus aculeatus. The sequence goes on along the minus strand of NC_052074.1, from coordinate 52,374,454 downwards.
CCGACGGGTGAGAAGGAAGCCTCATAACTCGATCATGATGATGATGGTACTTGTTAAGCACTTACTATGTGCCAAGCACTGTTCTAAGCGCTGAGGTAGATAGAAGGTAATCAGGTTGTCCCACGTGGGGCTCACAGTCTTCATCCCCATTTTACAGATGAGGTCACCGCGGCACAGAGAAGTGAAGTGACTTTCCCATGGTCACACAGCTGACAAGTGGCGGAGCCGGGATTAGAACCCACGACCTCTGACTCCCAAGCCCTGGCTCTTACCACCAAGCCACGCTGCTTCTTTACAACCCACCGATCACCCATCCACTGAAAACGTCTAGCTCAGAGTCAGGACTGTATCCCAACTGCTTCTTCTGTGCCTCTTGTACAGATTTACTACTCTATTTTACTTGTACATATTTACTATTCTATTTATTTTATTTTGTTAATATGTTTTGTTTTGTTGTCTGTCTGCCCCTTCTAGACTGTGGGCCCGCTGTTGGGTAGGGACCGTCTCTATATGTTGACAACTTGTACTTCCCAAGCGCTTAGTACACTGCTCTGCACACAGTAAGCGCTCAATAAATACGACTGAATGAATGAAGTGACTCTGTGCCTCAGTTACCTCATCTGTAAAATGGGGTTGAAGACTGTGAGCCCCACGTGGGACAACCTGATTACCTTCTATCTACGCCAGCGCTTAGAACAGTGCAAGGCACATAGTAAGCGCTTAACAAATACCACCATTATTATTCTTCCAGGAGATTGGATTCAGCTATTTTTTTTAAGGGGGGGGGTCCCCTTTTTTTTCCCTTCTTTAATATAGTTAAAAGTTTGGGAACATTGCACAACTGCCCTGTGTGGGCAGGGATTGCCTCTATTGCCGAACTGCACTTTGCAAGCGCTCAGTCCAGTGCTCTGCACCATAGGAAGCGCTCCATAAGTAGGAGAAGCAGCGTGGCTCAGTGGAAAAGAGCCTGGGCTCTGGAGTCAGAGGTCATGGGTTCGAATCCCGGCTCCACCCCATGTCTTCTGTGTGACCTTGGGCAAGTCACTTCACTTCTCTGGGCCTCAGTTACCTCATCTGTAAAATGGGGATTAAGACTGTGAGCCCCCCCCGTGGGACAACCTGATCGACTTGTATCCCTCCCAGCGCTTAGAACAGTGCTTTGCACATAGTAAGCGCTTAATAAATGCCATTATTATTATTATTATTCTCTGAGCATCAGTTCCCTCATCTGGAAAATGGGGATGAAGACTGTGAGCCCCACGTGGGACAACCTGATCACCTTGTATTCCCCCTGCCAGCACTTAGAACAGTGCTCTGTGCATAGTAAGCGCTTAACAAATGCCATCATTATTATTATTATTATTCTCTGTGCCTCAGTTCCCTCATCTGTAAAATGACTCCTCGTCTGTAAAAAGCCCGGGCTTTGGAGTCAGAGGTCATGGGTTCAAATCCCAGCTCCACCAACTGTCAGCTGTGTGACTCTGGGAAAGTCACTTCACTTCTCTGAGCGTCAGGTCCCTCATCTGGAAAATGGGGATGAAGACTGTGAGCCGCCCGTGGGACAACCTCATCACCTTGTAACCTCCCCAGCACTTAGTACAGGGCTTTGCACACAGTAAGCGCGTAACAAACGCCATTATTATTATTATTATTATTATTATTCTAATTATTATTATTATTATTATTATTTTTCTCTGAGCCTCAGCTCCCTCATCTGGAAAATGGGGATGAAGACTGTGAGCCCCACGTGGGACAACCTCATCACCTTGTATTCCCCCCCAGCGTTTAGAACAGTGCTCTGCACATAGCAAGCGCTTAACAAATGCCATCATTATTATTATTATTCTCTAAGCCTCAGTTCCCTCAACTGGAAAATGGGGGTGAAGACTGTGAGCCCCACGTGGGGCAACCTGATCCCCTTGTATTCCCCCCAGCGCTTGGAACAGTGCTCTGCACATAGCAAGCGCTTAACAAATGCCATCATTATTATTATTCTTCTCTGAGCCTCAGTTCCTTCATCTGGAAAATGGGGATGAAGACTGTGAGCCCCACGTGGGACAACCCCATCACCTTGTATTCCCCCAGCGCTTAGAACAGTGCTCTGCACATAGTAAGCGCTTAACAAATGCCATCATTATTATTATTATTCTCTGAGCCTCAGTTCCCTCATCTGGAAAATGGGGATGAAGACTGTGAGCCCCACGTGGGACAACCTCATCACCTTGTATTCCCCCCCCCCCCCACACCGCCACCAGCGCTTAGAACAGTGCTCTCTGCACCTAGCAAGCGCTTAACAAATGCCATCATTATTATTATTATTCTGAGCCTCAGTTCCCTCATCTGTAAAATGACTCCTCATTGTAAATAGCCCGGGCTTTGGAGTCCGAGGTCATGGGTTCGAATCCAGACTCCACCAACAGTCAGCTGTGTGACTCTGGGGAAAGTCACTTCACTTCTCTGAGCCTCAGGTCCCTCATCTGGAAAATGGGGATGAAGACTGTGAGCCCCACGTGGGACAACCTCATCACCTTGTATCCCCCCCCCCCGCCTAGCGCTTAGAACAGTGCTTTCTGCACATAGCAAGTGCTTAACAAATGCCATCATTATTATTATTATTCTCTGAGCCTTAGTTCCCTCATTTGCAAAATGACTCCTCATCTGTAAATAGCCCGGGCTTTGGAGTCCGAGGTCATGGGTTCGAATCCCGCTCCACCAACTGTCAGCTGTGTGACTCTGGGGAAAGTCACTTCACTTCTCTGAGCCTCAGGTCCCTCATCTGGAAAATGGGGATGAAGACTGTGAGCCGCCCGTGGGACAACCTCATCACCTTGTATTCCCCCCCAGCGCTTAGAACAGTGCTCTGCACATAGCAAGCGCTTAACAAATGCCATCATTATTATTATTATTCTGAGCCTCAGTTCCCTCATCTGTAAAATGACTCCTCATTGTAAATAGCCCGGGCTTTGGAGTCCGAGGTCATGGGTTCGAATCCAGACTCCACCAACAGTCAGCTGTGTGACTCTGGGGAAAGTCACTTCACTTCTCTGAGCCTCAGGTCCCTCATCTGGAAAATGGGGATGAAGACTGTGAGCCCCACGTGGGACAACCTCGTCACCTTGTATCCCCCCCCGCCTAGCGCTTAGAACAGTGCTTTCTGCACATAGCAAGTGCTTAACAAATGCCATCATTATTATTATTATTCTCTGAGCCTTAGTTCCCTCATTTGCAAAATGACTCCTCATCTGTAAGTAGCCCGGGCTTTGGAGTCCCAGGTCATGGGTTCGAATCCCGGCTCCACCAACTGTCAGCTGTGTGACTCTGGGGAAAGTCACTTCACTTCTCTGAGCCTCAGGTCCCTCATCTGGAAAATGGGGATGAAGACTGTGAGCCGCCCGTGGGACAACCTCATCATCTTGTTGCCTCCCCAGCGCTCAGAACAGGGCTTTGCACAAAGTAAGCGCTTAACAAATGCCATCATCATCATCATCATCATTATTATTATTATTTTTCTGTGAGCCTCAGTTCCCTCACCTGGAAAACGGGGATGAAGACTGTGAGCCGCCCGTGGGACAACCTCATCACCTTGTAACCAACCCCAGCGCTCCGAACAGCGCTTTGCACATAGCAAGCGCTTCACAAATGCCATCACTATTATTATTATTCTCTGAGCCTCAGTTCCCTCATCTGGAAAATGGGGATGAAGGCTGCGAGCCCCCCGTGGGACAACCTCATCACCTTGTAACCTCCCCAGCGCTCAGAACAGCGCTCTGCACACAATAAGCGCTTAACAAATGCCATCATCATCATTGTTATTATTTTTCTCTGAGCCTCAGTTCCCTCACCTGGAAAATGGGGATGAAGGCTGTGAGCCCCCACGTGGGACAACCTCATCACCCTCACCCAATACCGTTATTATCATTAACAAATGCCATCTCCCCCTTCTAGACTGTGAGCCCACTGTTGGGGAGGGACCGTCTCTATAGGGTGCCAACTTGGACTTCCCAAGCGCTCAGTACAGTGCTCTGCACATAGTAAGCGCTCAATAAATACGATTGACTGATTGATTAACGGATGCCCTCGTTATCCCCTTCCACCTCCTCCTCCTCCTCTTCCACCAGCGCCTCCCGCTCGTCTCCCGGGGCGCTCAATCCATCCACCCATCCATCAGTCAGTCGTATCGATTGAGCGCTTACCGTGTGCAGAGCACTGTACTAAGCGCTTGGGAAGTCCAAGTTGGCAACATCTAGAGACGGTCCCTACCCAACGGCGGGCTCACGGTCTAGAAGGGGGAGACGGAGAACCAAACCAAACCTACTACCAAAATCAAATAAATGGAATAGATCCGTACAAGTAAGATAAATCAATAAATAGAGTAATAAATATGCACAAATATCTATCCAGGTGCTGCGGGGAAGGGAAGGAGGTAAGATGGGGGGGGGGGGATGGAGAGGGGGAGAGAGCTCACCCGCGGGTCGGGCCGGGTCCGGCGGGCATCTGCGGCTGGACTCCGGCTGCTGATGTCGCCGGTGCCAATGCCCGGGTCCCGGGCATCACTTCGTCCCCTCCTCCTGCTGGCTCTGCTCCGTCCACTACTGCTGCTGCTGCTGCTGCTGCTGATGATGATGATGATGATGCTGCTGGGGCTGTGCCCGGGCACCGGAGCGGGTTGGGCAGTGCCAGGGGCGGCGGTGGGTGGGTGGCACCGGCCCGGGCAGCGGGCGGAGCACCCTCCGCTCGCAGAGCGCCCCCCCCCCCGCGTGATTGACAGCCGCCCCCAGCCAATCGCAGCCGCCGCCCGCCGCGGCGCGGGACCAATCGGCGCGCGCGAGGCGGGCTGCTCCCGCCGGCGGCTGCAACGCCGCCGGAGGGCCGGGAGGGGGCGGGCTCCCGCTGGGGACGTCGGCGACGGGGCACGGGGGGCACGGGGGGCACGGGGGGCACGGGGGGCACGGGGGGGGGGGGTGGGGGAGGTGGGACGGCGTCCTCGGGCGCTGGGGGGCGCTGTCGCCGACCGACCCGCCGCGGGGGCCTCTCGCGGGCGACGCCGCTAGGGGGCGCCACGCTGGGAGTGCCATTCTTGCATTCATTCATCCGTATTTATTTATTTATTTATTCATTCATCCGTATTTATTTATTTATTCATTCATTCATTTGTATTCATTCGTATTCATACATTCATTCATATTCATTCATTCATTCGCATTCATTCGTATTCATTCATTCGCACTTATTCATTTATTCATTCGTCAATTCATTCACATGTATTCATTCATTCATGAGTATTAATTTATTCATTCATATTCATTCATTAGTATTTATTCATGTATTCATTCATTCATTCATCAATTCATTCATATTTATCGATTCATTCATAAGCATTAATTAAGTTATTCATTCATTCATAAGCATTAAGTTATTCATTTATTCATATTCATTCATTCACATTTATTTATTCATTCATATTTATTTATTCATTTATAATTATTAATTAATTTATTCATTCATTCATATTGATTCATTCGTATTTATTTATTCATTCATTCATTCACATTTATTTATTTATTCATTCGATCATTCGTGTTCATTCATTCATTCATTCACATTTATTTATTCATTCGTATTTATTTATTTATTCATTCATTCATCCATTCATGCGTATTCATTCGCATCATTCATTCATATTTATTTATTCATTTATTCAATCAATCGATCGATCGTATTTATTGAGCACTTACTGTGTGCAGAGCACTGTACTAAGCGCTTGGGAAGTACAAGCTGGCAACATCAATCAATCCATCAATCACATTTATTGAGCACTTACTGTGTGCAGAGCACTGTACTAAGCGCTTGGGAAGTACAAGTCGGCAACCTATAGAGACAGCCCCTACCCAAAAACGGGCTCACATTCACTCCCAGTTATTTATGGAGCGCTGATTGGGTGCGGAGCACTGCACTGAGCGCTTGGGAGAGTAATAAGAATTAGAGAAGCAGCGTGGCTCAGTGGAAAGAGCCCGGGCTTGGGAGCCAGAGGTCGTGGGTTCTAATCCCGGCTCTGACATTGTCAGTTGTGGGACTTTGGGCAAGTCACATAACTTCTCTAGGCCTCAGTTACCTCATCTGTAAAATGGAGATTAATACTGTGAACCCCAGGAGGGACAACCTGATCACTTTGTATCCCCCCAGGGCTTAGAACAGTGCTTTGCACATAGTAAGTGCTTAACAAATGCCATCATCACCATTATTATTATTATTAATAAGAACTTCTCTGCGCCTCAGTTCCCTCATCTGTGAAATGGGGATTGACTGTGAGCCCCCTGTGGGACAGCCTGATCACCTTGTAACCTCCCCAGTGCTTAGAACAGTGCTTTGCACGTAGCAAGTGCTTAATAAATGCCATCATTATTATTATTATTAATGAGACACATTCATCTCCCTCAATGAGGGGGAGACAGACATTAATGGAAATAACCCCTCTTCTAGACTACGAGCCCGTTGTTGGGTAGGGGTTGTCTCTGTTGCCGAATTGTACTTTCCAAGTGCTTAGTACAGTGCTCTGCACACAGTAAGCGCTCAATAAATACGATTGATTGATTGATTGATTGATTGATTAGTACAGTGCTCTGCACACGTGTTTTGTTTTGTTGTCTGTCTCCCCCTTCTAGACTGTGAGCCCGTTGTTGGGTAGGGACCATCTCTATATGTTGCTGATTTGTACTTTCCAAGCGCTTAGTACAGTGCTCTGCACACATTAAGCGCTCAATACGATTGATTGAATGAATGAACGAATAAATATGATTGAATGAAGTAAGCGCTCAATAAATACGATTGAATGAATGAATGGACACAGTCCCTGCCCACTACGAGCTTACAGCCAAGAGGGCAGAAGAGACAGATAAATGACACGTACATTAGTGCAGTGCGTTGCGCACAGTAAACGCTTGTTCGTATTTACTATTCTATTTATTTTGTTAATGATGTGCATATAGCTTTAATTCTATTTGTTCTGACGATTTTAACACCTGTCTACATGTTTTGTTGTCTGTCTCCCCCTTCTAGACTGAGCCCGTTGTTGCGTAGGGACCGTCTCTATATGTTGCCGACTTGTACTTCCCAAAGGCTTAATACAGTACTCTGCACACAGTAAGCGCTCAATAAATACGATTGAATGAATGAATGAATGAATACGATTGTGACTGCCCAAGGATGACACACAAATTTATATAGTGTGCCATATTTTTCCCCCTCTAAGCCCCACTTTTCCTCATCTCCCACTCCTTTCTGCAATGCCCTGACTTGCTCCCTTTGCTCTCCCCCACCTCCCCACCCCACAGCACTTGTGTATGTATCTGTAATTTTACTTATTCATACTGATGTCTATTTGTATTGATTTCTGTCTCCCCTCCCCCAGCCCCAGACTGTGAGCTCGCAATGGGCAGGGATTGTCATTCTTTACTGCTGCATTGCACTTTCCCAAGCGCTTAGTGCAGTGCTCTGCACACAGTAAGATCTTAATAAATGCGATTAATTTGTATCGACTGTGCAAGGATGACAAACAAATTTGTAAAGCGTGCCATATTTTCCCCACACTAAGCTCCACATTTCCTCATCTCCCACTCCTTTCTGCAACGCCCTGACTTGCTCCCTTTGCTCTCCCCTGCCTCCCCACCCCACAGCACTTGTGTATGCATCTGTAATTTTATTTATTCATACTGATGTCTATTTGTATTGATGTCTGTCCCCCACCCCCATGCCCCAGACTGTGAGCTCACTATGGGCAGGGATTGTCATTCTTTATTGCTGTATTGCACTTTCCCAAGCTCTTCGTACAGTGCTTTGCACACAGTAAGTGCTCAATAAATACGATTGAATGAATGCATGCAGGGGGGCTGGGAGGATGGAAGAACAAAGCATCGTGGTAGACTCCCACCAAGCAGTGGCCAGCTCTCCCGGGCCATGGCTCCATCTCTCCCCTTGGGCAACTGAGGCCCCATGGACGGTGGTCCCCCAACTCCCACCCACCCCACCCCACCCCGCCGCCTACTCTGAGAAGGGCACGGCCGGGCTAGTGAAGAAAAACGGTGGAAGGGCCTATACTCATCTCTGCCAAATCATAGGGCTGGGGAGGAAGAGATGGAGGCAGGGAGACAGTCATTCATTCAGCTGCAAATATTGAGCTCTTTCAGGGTGCAGAACACTGTCCTAAACACCTGGGAGAGTACAATACAACAATAAACACACACATCCCCTGTCCACAATGAGCTTACAGTCTAGGAGTGGGAACAGCCCACCCCCCAGGGCCCCACCATCCTTTGATGGCCTCCAAAACGATGGGAAGTTGGTTAAGAGCCTTGCCATGCTTTAGTACAGTGCCAAGCTCTTAGTACAGTGCCTGGCAAACAGTAAGCACTCAATAAATACAATTAAATGAAATATGTTTGAATGAATGTCCCAATGATGAGTTGGTACCAGGCACATCATTAATAATAATAATAATAATAATGATGATGGCACTTATTAAGCGCTTACTATGTGCAAAGCTCTGTTCTAAGCGCTGGGGAGGTTACAAGATGATCATGTTGTCCCAAGGGGGGCTCACAGTCTTAATCCCCATTTTACAGATGAGGGAACTGAGGCACAGAGAAGTTAAGTGACTTGCCCAAAGTCACACAGCTGACAAGTGGCGGAGCCGGGATTTGAACCCCTGACCTCTGACTCCAAAGTCCGTGCTCTTTCCACTGAGCCACGCTGCTTCCCCTGTTAAAGTGAAAGGGTGTACACAAAAGAAATCTAATTTTCCCCATGCTTTGCAATCCTCTGACATTTTAAGACATTCCTTAAACGTCACGTTTGTTTAAAATTTTTGCTTTAAGATCTTGCTTGGCCAAACCTTATCACCATGCCTAGGCTCACTCCAAGGGAAAAGTTCTTGAAGTACTGCATACTAAAAATGAGGACACAGGCACATACCATAATACAAGACTGTTAAGGCCCTTCAAAACGTGGCCATACTGTGAATACCCGTATCATGGGCATCACAGATTTACAGATTCTTTCAGTCAATCATTCATTCAGTCGTATTAATTGAGCACTGCCTGTATGCAGAGCACTGTACTAAGCTCTTGGGAGAGTACAACATAATAATAAACAGACACATTCCCTATCCACAACAAGCTTACAGTCTAGTTACTAGATTATCCTAGTATAGATCGCACTGATCATTTACTGTGTGCAGAGCACTGTACTAAGTGTTTGGGAGAGTAAGATATAACAGTTGGTAGTCACATTCCCTGCCCAAAAGGAGCTTGCAGCACAGAGGGGCAGGCACATTAAAATACGCTTGTGGATATGTACATAAGTTCTGGGGGTTGAGGATGGGGGTGAATAAAGGATACAAATCCAAGTGTAAGAGCAACAAAGAAGGGAGGGGGAGTAAGATAGATGAAGGCTTAGTCAGGGAAGGCATCTTGGGGGTGATTATAATAAGGCTTTGTGGGACGAGTGATTGTTGGAAAGGAAGAGGGAGGGACAAGAGGCAAGAGGAAGGACGTGGATGAGAAGTTGGCAGCGAGACAGTTGAGACTGAGGTACAGTGAGTAGGTTCACCTTAGAGGAACAAACTGAGTGGGCTGGGTTATAGAAGGAAATCAGTGAGGTTAAAATGGAGCGGGCAAGGTGGTTGAATGGTTTAAAACCAATGTTAGAAGTTTCTGTTCGTTGTGGAGGTGCATGGGTACACACTGGAGGTTCTTGAAGAGTGGACAAAGTTGGATTGAACTTTTCTTAGAAAGATGGTCCAGGCAGCAGAGGGAAGTATGGACTGGAGTGGGAAAAGGCAGGAGGCAAGAGGCAGAGAAGTCAGCAAGGAGGCTAGTGCAGTAATCAAGGTAGTGACCTCTTAGTTTAGTAAGCGGTAAAGCACTCAAATACCATTGATTTGAATGAAGATTTTTTTCAAGAATTTATAGAAAATATGAAGTTTCTTCGCATCCCTATATGCTGTAGCTTTAAATATTACTAAACTTGTTTAATCTATGGAAAGGGATTCAAAACGTATGTCAAAACATTATCTAAATCAAGAGTTGTAGTATGATTGAATCCTTGCAGAAGTTGAAACCTGCTCTGCTATTTAGTGATTTATACCGTCAGCTAAAAATCTGGCCAATTTGAATTGAGCAGCTCTCTTTTTCATCATATATTTGTAACTCCGCGAATTCATCTGCTTTCTTGAAAATTGATGCAGGCTCCTTAAACCGAAAATTGAATTTTGTGAAGACGTTTGGCAGCTTGCAACGATGCAGTAGATAGGTGAAGTTCAGTGAGATCCTTGTTGGACAACGATTCCTCTGAATGAGATACAATTAACTCATTGACACGGGCACCATCCATTTCTAAATTAAGGTGTCTCTTCAGGTCAATGACGCCTTTGTTTATCTGCTCAGGGATCCCTTGAACACTTTGAAAATCTGACACAAACTGGGCAGGGGTTTCTCTAAGATCCACTAATTGCTGACTGCTTAAACCCAACCCCAATGAGGAAGCAGTGGAGTGGGATTATCCCAAGTAAAAGCCAAATTACCTTGACATTCCTAGTAGGCACTACAGGTAAGATTGCAAACGTTATAAATTGCATCTCTGTTTTATATACTATGAAGTAACATGGGTTAAGCTAGCAAACAATACCGGGTGTATCCCCGGATTTTAGGTTTTGTGGGACGGATGAAGTCTGGGGTTTGTCTATAGTCTCATTTCTCAACATATTCGGGGTAGCTGAATCACCAAGATGACTGCATATTTCCTGCACTACTGCTAAACACTTCAGCATTCCAGCATAGATGTCATTCCCTATTGAAAACTGGACTAAAATCTTAATGCATTACTCAGCACTTATTTCAACGTAGTTTATTTCACAACTGTACCCTAGAAACAGATCTAGGAAACACAGCATTTTGGTGCTTTTTTTAACCCCTATAGATTGGGTCGGTAGAACTTAATTTCTAAAAAAGTGTGGAGTATGCAAATTTACTCTGAGCAATAATATGAATTGGTTTTAAGTGAAGTATTTGAGAAATCCAGAAATCTCATATTATCCATAAACATCTCTTTTGCTAAGCTGTAAAAAGTACTCACTACCGAGTAAAGTATTTTTAAAATGAAATGGAGACTCTTTTATATTTTCTTTTTTCAACAGTTCTTACAAAACATTTAAAAGATCGCCCCTTCCATGAAACCCATACAGATTAACTGTTCCTGGTTTATCTCTCCATGACCCCTTACCAACTGTGTATTTCAGCAAATTGATTATCATCAGATGATCACAGTAATGGGATCAACGTAAAAGAAGTATTCAGCGCATAACACTGAACTAAGCCTTGGAGACGAAGCATTGTCCCAGGAGACAATAATAATAATAAGCACTTACTATCTGCCGAGCACTGTTCTAAGCACTGGGGTAATCAGGTTGTTCCACGTGGGGCTCATAGTCTTAATTCCCATTTTACAGATGAGGTGACTGAGGGGCAGAGAAGTTAAGTGACTTGCCCAAAGTCACACAGCTGACAAGTGGGGGAGCCGGGATTAGAACCCATGACCTCTAACTCCTAAGCCCGTGCTCTTTCCACTAAGCCGCATTGCCCCAGCTCTCATGGGTTTACAGTCTAATACAGGAAACCATACGGCCAAGCATCCAGTGAACATAAATAATTACAAGTGAGTTGCAGAGGGTTAGGATCATCAGTCATTCTGGTTTAGAGGAGAAAATTATTGAATTGTATATTTCTAGGTTTTTAGGATTTTTGGTTTCTTGGATTTATATTTACAAATCTATTCAATCTTCAGTGTTCGATTGTGAACACCCCGAAGACAGGATTTTCTTTGTAAATTCTCTACCGTGCCTAATTCAGTGTTCTACATGCTCATTCATTCAATTATATTTATTGAGCACTTACTGTGTGCAGAGCACTATACTAAGTGCTTCATATCATGGAAATGTTTATTAATAATAATAATAATAATGTCATTGATTGGCAGGCATTGGCATTAATTAGAGGCAGGGTTTTGTATAGTATTTGAGACTAATTGTACCATAAATGGAGAAAACATTTAATATAATTTTGTAACACAAAATTCAGGACTTTTTCTGATTTCTTTCAGATTTTACTTTAGAACATAAGATACACCATTACTAAATCAGAACAGTGGTTCATCAGACCAGTGTTGGTCTTCTATTAGTTAATATAATGACACTCATTATTATGTGCATTTTCTACCTAAATAGGAAAACATATAGTCAATCAATGGTATTTATTGAATACGTACTGGGCACTGTACTAAGCTCTTGGGAATTTATGACAGAATAGGACAGCAATCCCTGCACTCAAAGAGCTCAAAATTTGGTGGGGAGGCAAGAGTTTAAAGATCTGTACATAAGTCTGCAGGAGTGGGTGTGAGATGAGTACAAAAGTACTTAGAAGGTAGTAATTTAATTACATAATAATAGTAATAATAATAATAATTAGGACATAGGTAACTCAAGGAAGGAAAAGAGAGTGGGGAGAAAAAAGATAGCCAGGGAAGGACTTCTTCCAGTAGATATAATCTGAGTATGGCTTTGAAGGTGAGGAAAGTGGAGTGCTGTCAGATATGCAGTGTGAGAAGCAGCGTGGCTCAGTGGAACGAGCACAGGCTTTGGAGTTAGAAGTCATGGGTTCAAATCCCGGCTCCGCCAATTGTCAGCTGTGTGACTTTGGGCAAGTCACTTAACTTCTCTGGGCCTCAGTTACCTCATCTGTAAAACGGGGATTAAGATTGTGAGCCCCCCGTGGGACAGCCTGATCACCTTGTAACCTCCCCAGCGCTTAGAACAGTGCTTTGCACATAGTAAGCGCTTAATAAATGTCATCATTATTATTATTATTGTATGAGTTGAGCAGCAGTAGCACACATGCAAGCAAGGAGTCCATGGGGAGAGAGATAAGATCTAGGTACAGTGAGTAGGTTGGTGTTAGGGGTGAAGTGTGTGTTCTGGGTTGTAGCAGAAGAGCAAGGATAAGGTTGGGAGGAGAGGGCTGATTAAATCCTTAGAGTCGACGGGAAGGAATTCTGCTTGATACAGAGATGGATGGGCAACTTATGGAGTTTTTGCAGAGTGGGGAGATTTGCAGAGAAGGATTTTTTTAGAAAAATGATATGGGAAGCAGAATGGGATTTAAACTGAAGAGCGGAGAGGCTTGAGGCAGTAGGGTGAGCCAGGAGATTGATGTACTAGTCAAAATGGGATATGACATGCTTAGGCTAGTATGGTAACAGTTTGAATGGAGAGGAAAGGACAGATTCTGGAGTTGTGTTGGTAGAACTGACAGGATGTGATGAGTGACTAAATATTTGGGTTGAAGGAGATAGATGAGGCAATGATAATGCCAAGATTGTGGGCTTGGGTGACAGGGAGGATGGTAGTGTTGTCATCAATAAAAGGAAAGACTAGAGGAGGAGAAGATTTGGGCAGGAGGTCGAGGAGTTCAGTTTTGTCTATGTATATGCATGGTAAAGCATAAATCTGAATACTAGAGAAAACAAAACCTAAAGCACTAAAAGCAGTACTTCAGTATTCCACAAGTCTTTCCTGTATGGTTAAACAACCTTAAGCCAGAAGGACAAATAACCCAAGGCAGCCAAGTGCTGAAGATTATTAACTCCTAATTAGTAGAAAAAAAAACATTTTAAATGGCATAATCACTTACTATAATCATGAAAATTTGTAATTACCCAAAACTTTAGATAGAGGTGTAAACAAAATGAAACAGTTAAGTCAATGAGAGGATAAAACTGAAAAATGGCAACAGAGAATTTCACTGTAACCCCATAATACACATGAGTAGTGTAGTTGCCCCTACAGCTAGACATTACTTGAAATGAAAACGTTTATAGATTGAGAGGCTGCTGCACTTGGGGGATGAGCCCAACTTTTTCAAAATTGGACGGCAGAGTCTCACTCATACTCAGTGTTGAAAGCAAAATAAAAGTTCCAAACAGAATGCCGGCACCGACCATCCACCCCGCCCCCATCTCCCCATCCGCCCAGAGGTGAGCAAGATTTTTGGGAAGGACAGTGGCAGAGTGGACTGTCCTGGTAACAAGCGAGCAGGCCTTCAGCATGTTTAAAGAAGGTGACCAGCTTCCAAAGAAAATGCTAGCCATAAGGCCTAGGGCCTCTTGGTGGAGAAAAATGGGACACAGGGAGCTGTGGCTGTTGGTGGGTAAGCAGAAAGCAGAAGCTGGGGAAGAAAGGGACACCAGCATCACAGTCCCTCCCTGGCCCTGCTCTACACATGCTGTATTTATAATGCTGTATTTATAATATTTACAATGGAATAATTTTGCCCACATACGGTGGAAAAGAACTAAAAAAATTCCTCCTGGGTAAATGTTTCACTGAAACACAATTGTGAAGTCTTGAAAACAATTTCTAACAATTATAAGTAGAGCATGGGATAGGGTTGGTAACCAGATCCTTTTTATATCATCTTTTTCAATGGAGAAGCATTTCGTAGAGGACGGTTCGGCAGACGGACCAGGAGTCAAAGACCTTGGTTCTATGCCAAGGTTTCTCACTAAATTGCTGAGTAATCTTGGATCAATCACTTATTAACCTTTTTGTGCTTCAACTTTCCTCATCTATAAAATGGGGCTAATATACTTGCCTTCAGCCTGCTACAGTTGTTCAGAGGATTAATGTCCATCGGTCACTCTGAATTTCTTATAGAACAAAAAGCCATCGGCACCATCAGCAATTTTTTATACTACTTTTTGCATTGCATTGTCCTGAGCACAGGGGAAGTTTTAGTGAAGTTAAACAAAAGGCACTAAGGCATTCCCCTCTAATTTACCTCCAGTGGCTGTCCACCCACCTCTACAACGAACTGAAATGCCTTACCACTGGCTTTAAAGTATTCAATCAGTTTGCCCCATCATACCTCACCTCACTAATCTCCTACAACAGCCTAGCCCACGCACTCTGCTCCTGTGGTGCCAACTTACTCACCATGCCCTGATATCATCTATCTCACCCCTTTCCCACATCCTCCCCCTAACCTGGAATTCCTTCCCCCTCCATATACGCCAAGCCACCACTCTCCCCACCTTCAAAGCATTATTAAGGTTACATCCTCTTCTCCAAGAGGCCTTTTCCCATTAAGCCCTCTTTTCCCCAGTTTTCTCTCCCTTCTGCCATCGTCTATGCAGTCTATCTGTGACCTTGTGACATTTGATATTCGCCCCAACCCCAAAGCGCTCATGTACATATCTTTAAATTGTATATTACAAAGTACTTATTAATATTAATGTCTGTGTCTGCCCCTAGACCGTAAGCTTGTTATGGGGAGGGAATGTGTCTAATTCTGTTGTATTGTGCTCTCCCAAGCACTTAGTACTGTGCCCTGCACAAAGAAAGCTCTCAAAAATGCAACTGATTGATTTCCTGCTAAATATTTACAGTCTGAAGGGAGGCAGTACACTGAAAATTTCAAGTCTGCACCATAGTTCAAACCTAATGTTCCTTATTGAGAAGATTTTATTATTATTATTATTAATAATAATAATAATGGTATTTGTTAAGCGCTTACTATGTGCCAAACACTGTTCTAAGTGCTGGAGTAGATACATGGGAAATCATGTTGTCCCATGTTGGGCTCACAGTCTTAATCCCCATTTTACAGATGAGATAACTGAGGCCCAGAGAAGTGAAGTGATTTACCCAAGGTCGCACAGCAGACAAGCAGTGGAGCCGGGATTAGAATCCACATCCTCTGAGTCCCCAGCCCATGCTCTGGCCACTAAGTCATTATTATAAAATCTACAGGAATAAGGAACATCATAACTAAACTACCAGAAAAGTAGGAAAGCCCAGTTCAAGACCTCATCTGTAAGCAATTTCTCTCCAATTTGAATTTTGCCTCCTTTACTGAAACAACAAAAATCAGCTAGATTACCCCTGCTGACTTTACTCTCATATGAGGTCTATACAATTAAATCTAGAATGCTTTAGATTTTCAGGATTATTTCAGTTCCATGTATTCCAACTAATATTAATAGTGCACATATTTATTAAGCATCCATTGTGTTGAGTGCTGGGAAATAAATTATACAGGAGAAAATGAGACACAGTCCTTGGGCTCCCAACTCCCAAGGAACTCACAATCTATCAATAAGTTGGGGGTGAGGAGGGGTGGCAATGGACCCATGAAGGAAGAAACAATAAAATCCCCCAGCCAACATAAAAGGTAAGTAAAATGAGAGACTAGTGTAGCAGAGTTTCAGGCTTCTTGTTGACTCTGAATCTTTCAACCAAGGATTGAAGATTCTGATTTCTGTAAGAATCAAGAACTGACCACAGACATCAAGGTTCCCTCTTACCTATCAACTTCTCCTCTTGAACCACCGTAGCCCGTGCTGTTTGTGTTTCACTAGCAAGCCTCCTAACTGTCTCTTGTCCTCGACTTTCCTCCTCCTGCTGGGGCAATGCCTTGTTCATCAACTTGTCTAACCATCCCCACGCCGTCCTGCTGACCTCTCCTAAAAATCTGCCTCCTCCAGGTGTCTTCCCCCCACCTTTCAGGGCATCCTATCAGTCTCCTAAGAACTCTTGCATTATCTTTATTTACTTGATTGGGTCACATCTTTTATTTATCTTTTATTTCTTTTCTATGTTCTGCAAGGCCTTAGTTCAGCACACAGTAAGTGCTCAATCAATACCATTAAAAAAAGAAAGATAATGTCCCTGGTAATGATGCATCGGTCAGCTTAATTTCAAGGCCTGCAAAGGTAACAACCAGTCAGTGGGGATCCCTGATAAGGGTACATGACAAGCACTCAAAAAATACTATTGATTGATTGACTGGAAGTCAACCAAAGAAGAACGATTCAGGCCAGGCCAATTCGGTTTCCATCTAATCCAGGCTGGAAGCCCATGGTTCTAAGAGGAATCAATCAATCAATCAATCGTATTTATTGAGCGCTTACTATGTGCAGAGCACTGTACTAAGCGCTTGGGAAGTACAAATTGGCAGCATTGGAATATTATCTCTTGTTCAGCAAAGTTCCTCAGGAGACTCTGAGCCCGCTGTTGGGTAGGGATTGTCTCTACCTGTTTCCAAGCGCTAAGTCCAGTGCTCTGCACAGAGTAAGAGCTCAATAAATACGACTGACTGACTGAATGACAACGCTACACGGTTGTTGTGGGGCCTTTCAAACTCAATGTGCTCAAAGTTACTCTTCAACCATACCTTCCCAATCTTCTCGTTCACCTACTCTGAAGCCCACACAGCTTTAGCATTATCTTAGATTTAGGAGTGCATTGCTTTTGAAGCTGACTTTTTATAGTTGCACTGTATCATTTCATTTTACTTTTGCATATTAAATGAGTGTAAGGTACATGTCTCCCACAGATTATGAAATTGCATAACATCAAAAAATACAACTGAATGAATGAATGAATGAATGACCAAATGAATCAAACTGGTTAGCATCTTTTTTAAAGTGGTATTTGTTACTGTGTACCAGGCACTGTACATTGGGGTAGAGATATAAACTAATCACGTTGGGCACACATGGGACTCACAGTATTAATCCCAATTTTACAGATGAGGAAACTGAGGCACAGAGAAGTTCAGTGACTTGCCCAAGGTCACACAGTGGACAAGTGGGAGAGCCGGGATTAGAACCCTGGTCCTTCTGTCTCCCAGACACATGCTCCATCCACTGGGCCATATCGCTTCTATTGTTATCCTCGAGAAAATTTATTTCTATTAAACCACTTTGAAAGTTATTTAATCTTTTTGAGGATCGGATAGCCCACCGAAATTATCTTTGTCTCTGCTGAAAAAAAACAAACCCACTTCATATGTTCTAAATTTTAGCATTGCTCTTGGAAGGGTAGTGGTCAGAAAGACGAGGAAAATGAAACCTATCTACTTTCATTTAGGCTTGTTTCAGAAAGTTCCAGACCCTGGCGTACCTACACAAGTAGAGAGCAACTTCATACAAATTCAACTGCAAGGCTGTCTCTCAACAAATCGGAAAGGCACTCAGTTATAGATGCTAAAACGTTGGAAAGCTGATTCTGAGCTAGCCAAACTCAAATTCATTCATTTATTCAATCAAATGTAGCAGGCAGGAGTTTAGGTGTCTCATGGAAAATGCTTTTATAACAAAGGCAGCCCTGCTGATGGCTAATTTGGCAGAGAAGCAGAGTGGCTCAGTGGAAACAGCGTGGGCTTGGGAGTCAGAGGTCATGGATTCTAATCCCAGCTCTGCCACTTATCAGCTGTGTGACTTTGGGCAAGTCACAACTTCTCTGTGCCTCATTTACTTCATTTGGAAAATGGGGATTAAATACTGTGAGCCCCATGTCGGACAACCTGATTACCTTGTATCTCCCCCAGTGCTTAGAACAGTGCTTGGCACATAATAAGTGCTTAACAAATACCAAAATTATTATTATTATTATTATTAAATAGAGTTTGTTTCATGTAAAACTTTTAGTTCTCCACGTTTTGGTTGAACGAACCCCTCAATGTTTCCTAATCTGAAAAAGAGACATATACAAAGATCAAAATATCTTTCCCTGTCTAACCAAAATGTAACCCTGTTTATTCAATAAATGTTTCTTAATGTTGATAATCTGTTCCACTGAAAAGAATCAAAAAATAGTGGCAGGGAGGAAATTCTCTTATACCAGGGACTCCAGGGGCTATTTTGAGTGTTCTACTGTACTAGTTCAAGTCTTAATACAGTACTGTAGGCACTCCGTAAATATGCTTGATTTTATCAATCAGTCAAAAGACTTCTATGACCTCAAACTGCAGTATATTTTATCCCAGGATCCATTCGTTTACCAAAGACCCCTTCTGAATTGATGCAGACTGCTAAAAACAAAAAGAAGTGGAAAAAAGTTTCAATGGCTTCCATGGATTTATGGGGCAGTGTTAATTTCAGCAACCATTTGTGCCCTAGGGAAAGAAAATTCATTTTGAAGAATGAATCCAGTTCTAGATTGGATTAACAGAGTGAGAGCATTTTGAGCACAGCTGGATGACTAAATCCATCTGACAAAAATCAATGTTTCCTTTTAATAATGGTGGTTTAATCTTTTTAAATTTCTAGAGGTAATTTCACTTTTCAGCATCTCCTAGGAAAACACACCTACAGAATGATACGGAATAATTACTGTCTCTCATCCAGTCCCTGTCCCCTTCCCCTTCATTTTACCAGATTCACTAGATTAGCCTGGTGGACAGATCCTGGAGAAAGCACACTGAAAGGTCAAAGTTGAATTCCCTGGCACCAGAATTCAAAGGTTTGGGAACATGAATCATCATCAACTCTTTCAGATGCTGAGTCATGGAAAACTGCCAATCCCATACAGAAAGAGAAATTTGGATTAATGGAATTTAGGGGTTATGGAGCCAGATAATTACTTTCTAGTGATTAGGTTTGCATTGCTTTCTTTAACAACCTCTTCCTCTGTTCTGACGCTCCACCCCCGTTGTGCAAGTCAAAATAAAATTAGTTTCACATGGGAATATGCCATTTTTCTTTGGTACATTTGTGGTAGATGTCCCTCTCCTCAACAATGCATTTTGAATCATTATTGTTTCATATCCTCCATACCACAAGGATGCAGGACCCGAGCTGTTTCTGATGCCTCACATGCTAATTCAGAAATAGTCGGGGTAGTCACATTGCCATCAATCACTAGTATTTTTGGAGCATTTACTGTGTTCAGAGCACTGTACTAAGTGCTTATTTTCTGTTGCATTCCTGAAGAAAAGTCCTCTACTTCTCAGTAAGCAGTGCCACTAAGCCCACTAATGCCTTTCTGTTCCTCATGTTTCCATTGCAACAAAAGTGATGTTTTTCATTTTTTATAGCAGAAACAAATGAAGATAAATACAACAGGCCCTCAAACCTTAGAGTTGAGGCTAGAAGTAAAATAAAGTGAATTACTTGATATGGCTGACATTGTCTGTCTTATAGCTTTCCAAGGTCTTATCATAAACTCAGGAGGGAGAGCTTATATTTATCTGTTGTCCAATAGCACTTAATGGACCAATTACACTGTACATGGATTCAATCATGTCTATTCTTCCCCTTTATCAGAGAGTAGAGGGCTTTTAAGTGTGATGAGAAAGATTAAGAGGAAACAAATTAAAGAAAGTAAAGAACTACAGTTTACATATTAGCTGTCATTCACTTTAAGATTGCAGTGGAAAAAAGAAAACAAACATCTCGGGCTGTGTCTTTTTCCTAACCTATTTGGACTAGAATTTCAGAGGCTGTCCTGCCAAGATCCCATAGGCCCACCTTGTGTTCAAATCCCAAATTCCTTCCATAAACAAGTTCAAGTGGATTAACTGATTCCTCTCTTCATCATTTAAACTCAGGAAGATAAGACTGTTCTTTCTAAGAGATGTTCACACTTGCTGGCATTTTATGCAAATGATCTCAAATCCAAACTTCGGCATGAAAAATGTCTCTTTTTTACATAATCATGAATACTGATTTTTTTGCCTCTTGCATGTCAATGTTTTGGTGAAGATTTTGTCTTATGCAGGATGTTTAATTTTTTTGTAATTACACTCAATAGTTGGGTATGTACAGTACTTGACGAGTGCCCCAGTTCATAGGAAAATAATTCTGATTATTATTAAGAACTTTCACATTGAGGCCTCAGTCACAAATATTTATAATGTGGGCACAGGAAAAATGTGACTCTGTAGGGCTAGAAAAGCAGAGTCCCAGAGCAATATATTTTTAACATCTGTGTCCAGATTGAGGTCTTTTATGTGATGATGTAATTGGAGTGAAAGTTAGAATGCATGAGAAAAAAGAATTGAACAGCCTACAATAATGTACATTAAGCATCCCAAAGAGTTGAACTGAGACTGTTCATTATTTAGATGCTACATTAAGTCCCCAGTAACAGCTTTTCTGAACCAGCCCAATGTCAAACCCAAGCTGCAAATCAATCCCCTGGTCAACAGTTTGAAGATTTTTAAGTCCCTGATTCAATTACATGAAAGTGATAGCAATAGAGCTTGCACATTTTGGAAGTTCTATGAAATCCCAAGATGGGGCATAGCAACTTGGAATCTCATTAACAATGCATTTTAATCAACTCAATTAGTGCCTTTTTAGACTATAAAAAACTGCTACTACTGAGTTTTTAAATTTTATTTTATGGTATTTGTTAAGCACTGAGTATGTTCCAGACACTGTACTCTCTGGGGTAGATGCAAGCTAAGCAGGTTGGACACAGTCCATGTCCCACATGGGGCTCACAGTATTCATCCCATTTTAAAAATGAGTAACCGAGGCACAGAGAAGTCAAGTGATTTGCCCAAGGTCACACAGCAGACAAGCAGTAGAGCCAATATTAGAACTCAGGTTCTTCGACTTCCAAGCCTATGCTCTATCCACTAGGCAACATTGCTTTTCGTGAATTTCTATTTGGTGCTTTTATTGCCAGAGCACCTTATGTTAGTTATTTAAATTTCTCTCCCCACAACTCTTCTATTTTACAGATGAGGAAACTGAGGCATGGAACAGTTGGGTAGGGATAGTCTCTATTTGTTGCCGAATTGTACTGTCCAAGCGCTTAGTACAGTGCTCTGCACACAGTAAGTGCTCAATAAGTACGGTTGAATGAATGAATGAAGAACTGGTACTAGAACCCAGGACCTCTGGCTTTCGGGGCCACAGCTCTCCCACTATACCACACTACCCCTCTCTAGACTGTGAGCTTGTTGTAGGCAGCGAATGTCACTGTTTATTGTTTTATTGTACTTTCCCAAGCACTTAGTACCATTCTCTGCACACAGTAAATGCTTAATAAATATGATTGAACAAATGCCTCCCCACTTGAATGGGAGATCCTAGAATCTGAAAGAACAGATTGACTCTTTGAGCTAGAGGAAAATCTCCAGCAGCTGGTGTTGCCACTAGGACATAGATCCTCTTTGCAGGTCTCTAGCCTCTGGGGAAAGAACATCGTAATTTTTCTGGAAAGTAACAGGATAATTGTGGAAACCACATTCGGCAAACCTCTGTAAAGCTTGCCTCTTTCAGAGGGAAGAGGAAAGATTAATACTTCTGGGTAATTTACAGTTTGTAAAATGCTTGAAGCCCTTGGATCAGATTGATAAAGGTAATAAATAAATGAATACAAAGAAGAGGTTTCCTTTGAGAGTTGTTTTAACCGTGTATATACTGTAGCAGTAGCTGTCCAGAAACCTGGTGCCGGTGATGGACTTTAACAAGGTTTTTCCAGCTGATCTGTTTTGGAAATATAGCCACAACAACTCAAATGAATGCATTTTTTTTTACCATATATGAATAGCTGCCATGAACCACCACGGGGTTTCATCCATTGGGAGGCCCTTTAGAAATGGCACTGAGGCAGAGGTGGAGATGAGGTTCCCATGATTAAGACTAGAAGATGACTTTCATCCACACCCAGCCACACTGACTTACAAAGCTTGAAGATGTCCCAAAGTAGTGTTCCAGAATCCACATCTGTAAGTCTTTTCCCTCAAAAGTCTGTTCTTAAGTACGTTCGAAATTGTATTTTACCATGATAGGAAATAGATCAGAGGATACCAGAACATCTCCCAAGCAACAGAGCGGAAGACACATTGACATTCTGGGCATTTTTTACCCAAAGCATATTTCCTTTACTGAAGAATCTTTGTGCACAGATTGGAACAGAAGCCAGTTCAGTCATAGAAATGAATTTGAAGAGTCCTTCAGAAAAACAGGCAGCACAGCGAGCATTTCATTTCCATAGTAGCTTGTTTGACAGGTAAAAGAACTCGTTTTGGGGGCAATATATCTTCTCCCAAGATGATCAGGGAACAGAGCAGCTTTCACTAGAGAATAATTAGGTTCTTTCAGCTGGCAAGACAAAGCCTAAGAGTTTTTGAAGTTTACCAAATCATGAAGGCTGTGGTTGGGGTGAAAGTAAGATCGGCATACCGCATATCTCACAACACCAGGACCAAGGGCATTTATTGGTGATAGGTTTTATACAAACAAAAAGAAACTTCTGCACGTAGTGAGTAGTAAACATATGGCATTTGTTACCAAAGATGTGCAGGCAGGCAATATCAGACAGTATAAGAGTAAGGAAAAATTCATGAACAAGAAATCCAAATTAGTCTACTAGAGTATTAGAGGAAAAAAAACGGGGATGTTAGATGATCTCATCCTTAACAACGAGAATGGGTGTCAAGCAGAGCAGCCACACATAATTCCTCTAAATATCCTGTGGTGCCTCTGTCACAGACAATGACCTATCAGACGGACTATGGGTCAGACCCAGTATAATATTCATCGACCAAAAGGATTTATTGATATGAGCACTGTACAAAACACTTGGGAAGGAGAGTCTAACAGAATAGTGGACAAGATCTCTAATTCATTCATTCATTCAATCGTATTTATTGAGCACTTACTGTACTAAGCACTTGGGAAGTACAAGTTGGCAACATAGAGACGGTCCCTACCCAACAACGGGCTCAGAGTCTAGAAGGGGGAGACAGACAACAAAACAAAACATATAAACAAAATAAAATAAATAGAATAGTTAATATGTACAAGTAGAGTAATAAATATGTCCAAACATATATACAGGTGCTGTGGGGAGGGGAAGGAGGTAAGGTGGGGGGGGGATGGGGAGGGGGAGGAGGGGGGAGAGGAGGGAGGGGCCTCAGTCTGGGAAGGCCTCCTGGAGGAGGTGAGCTCTCAGTAGGGCTTTGAAAGGAGGAAGAGAGCTAGCTTGGTGGATGTGTGGAGGGAGGCCATTCCAGGCCAGGGGGAGGACGTGGGCCGGGGGTCGACGGCGGGACAGGCGAGAACCAGGCACAGTGAGGAGATTAGCGGCAGAGGAGTGGAGGGTGCGGGCTGGGCTGTAGAAGGATAGAAGGGAGGTGAGGTAGGAGGGGGCGAGGTGATGGACAGCCTTGAAGCCGAGAGTGAGGAGTTTTTGCCTGATGCGTAGCTTGATTGGTAGCCACTGGAGATTTTTGAGGAGGGGAGTAACATGCCCAGAGCGTTTCTGCACAAAGATGATCCGGGTAGCAGCGTAAAGAATAGACTGAAGTGGGGAGAGACACGAGGATGGGAGATCAGAGAGAAAGATGATGCAGTACCCCTCAAGGAGTTTGCAAACTAGTGGCACGTTCTTTTATTCAGTGATGAAAGCTTTGGGCTTGCTACAGTGTTCTGCATACGGTAAGTGCACAATAAATACGATTGAATGGATGAATGAAATGTATTGCTAAGCCCTAATTCAACATTACGACCTGTGTGTCAACTAAATAGGAGCAATTTAAAGAGTGTGAAAATTCTGGTAATGTTCATATCTACCAACAAATGGCACTAGGGCACTGCTCTTTGGGCAGACTGTAACTAAGTTTAAACATGATGCAACTAGACAATCCCAGTTGTAAATGCCCAGGTTGGCACTGATTGAGCTACGCTGGCTCTGTTAGATCGAAAACTCCTTATGGACAGGGATCATGTCTCCTTACTATATAGTCTTAACCCAAATGCTTAGTACAGTGTTCTGCTCCCAGAACTCAATAAATACCATTGACTGCTACCCTCCCAAACACGTAGTATAGTGCTCTGAGCCTAGTTGGCATGCAAAAATATTACTGAATAATTGATTTCACAGCACTCCTGGGTTCACTATTGATGCTGATCACAATACATAATCTCTAAATTCTGTGATAGCTATGTACCCAGACATTTTTTGTTCAAACACCGATGTTGTTAGTTAAATCGGTTTTTCACAGATTCTCTGGAAAAGCTTTCGCCACTGATGTCCTCACATTGCTTAATATTAACTAAATATACTTTCAAATGGATAACTCTTTGAGAGGGGCTGGTTGTGACATATTCAAAGGAGCTCATTGCTCACCTGCCTGCCATCTCTTTAAATAAGTCATTCTACTCGTTGTACAGGCATTTTGATTAAATCCTGACTGGGAATTAGGAGATGAGGATCGCTCAACATCTTGTAGAGGTATCTTTGAAGGGCAAGAAAGAGACCAATCTGGAAACCCTTTTAATAACTTATTTTGGAGATGAGTGTCCTTTAAATGGCCTAGCATTAAATAAATCTGATGCATGGTTACACAGTGGAACTAAGAGGATGCGGAAATATTATTTCACAAACATAAAGAATGCTACATTATGCTTCCAGCACACAGACCTATTTTATGCTTACACTGTGAGTTTCTGTAAATATGCTATTACTTGAAAAACCTCTGGAGAACATGCCACTTTCTCCTCTGACACATGGTCTTATTCAAAATATTCTTGTCTGTGATGAAATAACTGGATTGCCGGAAGATTTTGAAAGTATGCTGTAACAATAGCATGAATTAAGTGAATTATCCCCTTGAGATACATGGGTACCATTGTGACCTTTGGCAGGGTTTTACTGTGAATAATGAATTGCAGTATTACATTGGATTCTTATAAAAAGAAAGTGTGGAGGAAGAGTGCATGCTGATATGAATTCATATTCACCTATTTCAACTCTGGCTTAGCCTTCACCTGTCACAAATACTACTCAATCATCTCTTCATGTAATTGGCAGCACAATTCTCCCTCTGTGCTTCAAAGTCTTATACCAGCTGCCCCCTGGTACTCTGGCACCTTCAATACCCTTAAAAGACTTCTTCCTTTGTCTTTTGCCAGGTGACTTCAAAACATGTAAGGAGAATCAGAGAATCCCAGACTTAGAAAAGAGCAGGCACCCCTATTTCAGGTATTCAGGGCAGAGAGCACATCTCTGGAACTTAAATAAATTAATCAACTAATACAGTGCTCTGCACGTAGTAGGTATTCAACAAGTGCTATTAAAAGATGATATATAGCCTATTTAACTATGTTCTAGAGGTGGTGATTAAATGGATATGTAGATGAGTAAATGCTTAAGTAGTCTGTAAGCAATAGTCTGTAAGTCAATATGCATAGAAGCGCTAGGAGTGCTTCCATGTGAAACTGGCACAGGTGTCCTGAGGATTTAGTAAGTGGATGTGACTTGGGGAGAAAAGAAGAAATTGATCAAGTCTTGCTGAAGGAGACATCATTTCAGAAGCACTTTGCATATGGGGAGAGCTGTGATCTGGAGGATTTGAAGTGGGGAGGAGTACTGGAAGAGGAAACAGTGTAAGCAAGAGGTTGGTGGAAAAAGGTCCAGTGGGTAGGAACGAAGATTGTGAGTGGGCTTGTAGTAGGAGAATACTAAATTCAATAAATACGATTGAATGAATGAATGAATGAATGAATAATGTATTGACAGAAGGAGAGTTATGGGAGGAGAATGGAAAGCTCATTTTCGCCTGTCCTGCCGTCGACCCCTGGCCCACGTCCTACCTCTAGCCTGAAATGCCCTCCCTCTTCACATCCTCCAAACTGGCTCATGTCCCCCTTCAAAGCCCTACTGAAAGCTCACCTCCTCCAGGAGACCTTCCCAGATTGACGCCCCCTCTTCCTCTGCTCCTCCTCCCCTCCCCATTGTCCCTACTCCCTCCCTCTGCTCTACCCCTGCTCCATCCCATAGCACTTGTGTATACATGTACATATTTATTATTCTATTCATTTTATTAATGTGTATATATCTATAAATATATTTATTTATATTGATGCTATTGATGCCTATCTACTTGTTTTGTTTTGTTGTCTGTCTCCCCCCTTCTAGCTACGTGGAAGGACGGATACATAGAGGTGCCCTGGAGGCAGGAGGAGGTGAAAAACTGCATTAGACCCTATTTAATTTATTGAACGTGGAAGCTATCATAGACCCATATGTAAGTAGGTGTTTAAAAATCATTTGTGAGGATATAAATGATGAAGAAACAAAAGGGAAGGAATGAAATCTAGAAGCGGGGAAAGTGAAAAATATGTCTACGGAAGTTATTCTTTTGTTTGAAATGCTAGTGATTTCATCGTTTTCCTATGAATTAAACAATTATGTAGATATCCTCTCTCCGTGTACATTGCCCTTTTACCAATTCCCTGTGTTGGAGGTATTTTTAGTTTAACTACTTCAGAGCTTGTAAAATTAAAAGGTTCAGAACTTAGGGCAAATACTTCTGTCCTGCCTCACATCCCAAGGACTGCACCTCTGAAGTACTGACATTCCCTGGCACAGGATCAAATGTTGCCATATTTTACTGCCACACTGAGACTAGAGTAGTTCCTAGCAGCAAAGGCATTGATGTCTCTCTCTCAGCTAGTTATCCAGAATTCTCGAGGCCCACATGGGCTGATTCTTTGCTGACAGCTCCTCTCTGCCACTTTCAATTGGATGTGTTCATTTCAGTAATTTAAAAAATCCAGTTCTGCTTGCTGCTTTCATTTTATTTAGGCAGGAAGATGCTGTATTTCTTCCCTATCATTGGCTGTCTGCACTGCCCAAATCAATCAATCAATCAATCGTATTTATTGAGCGCTTACTATGTGCAGAGCACTGTACTAAGCGCTTGGGAAGTACAAATTGGCATCACATAGAGACAGTCCCTGCCCAACAGTGGGCTCACAGTCTAAAAGAGTGGGCTCACAGTCTAAAAGAATGAAATTCTCCAAATGAATTGGAGAACTGAATAACTGATTGGTTCCTCTGTTCATGAAGACAGCCCAAAAGGAAACCAACTCTATTGTATCGCAGTCTCCCAAGTGTTTAGTACAATGCTCTGTATCCAGTAAGCTCTCAAAAAATGCCATCTATTGATTTGATAATGTGTAGGTGACTGGGTTTATCATGCAAGGATGGATTTTAAGAAATAAAAAACAGTTACCAATCCACAACATTATAATAGAAAGCTACCTGCCATGTTTGATAAAGATGTTTTATAAACAGAAAAGGATGGTAACAGTAAGAGTTTATACCAATTTCATTCCAAATTTTTGAGTTTTCATTATTCATGGGCTTTTTTATGATTGTGCCTAAAATGAATTGAAAAAACTTGATCTTGCCTTGTCTTATGCTGTCGAGTTGTCTCTGACTCACAGCAATGCCATGGATGCATCTCTCCCAGAAGGCCCCACCTCCATCTGCAATCATTCTGGTAGTGTATCCATAGAGTCTTCTCGGTAAAAATACGGAAGTGGTTTACCATTGTCTCCTTCCATGCAGTATCCTTGAGTCTCCACCCTCAACTTTCTCCCATGCTGCACATATGAGTTTTGACTTGTAGCAGATTGCCTTCCACTCACTAGCCACTGCCCAAGCCAGGAATGGAATGGATATGCCTCTGCTTGACTCTTCCTCCCATAGTCGAAACTGGTAGAGTACTGGAAACTCTCCAGGTGCAACCCTGAGAGGGCCATTATTTTTAGGAACCCCATAGGCAACTTGTTTCTTCTCCTAATGTAGATTTGGTTTTCTGAGGTTAGATTATCAACCTGGTTAGAGTCAGTGCACTTCAAACATTTCCATTAGAATGACAGCTGTCCTAGGTTCTCAAAATTAGAGAATGATAAAAAAATATGTTTTACTGCTCTTCTGCTTTTCCACTTCCTGATTTCTCACCATGAGTTAATTTTCTGGCATTGATAAAACTCTTTCATTTTAAACTAATGATTACCACTTTATCTCTTCATCAGTGACTCCATCAAAACAGAAGAAAACACATCTTTTCCGTCTTGGATCTTCTAGTTTCCTGATAAATGTTTTCCCGATCCACATGCATACAAAATAGTGTAATTACACATCAATTTAAAGGGCCAGTATATGTGTGTCGCCCAAACCCACTTTGTAGTATGGAAGTACCCATAAAATCTACCATTAGATAGATTTTCTTTTTAATCAATTAATCAATCAATAGTATTTACTGAGCATTTACTGTGTGCAGAACACTGTGCTTATTGCTTGGGAAAGTACAACAGTGTTGGTAAACATGATCCCTGCCCTTATGGATCTTACAGTGTAGTGGATAAAAATGGTGTGTGTTGAATGCTATGTGCTAAACACTGTACTGAGAACCTGAAGTAGATGCAAGATACTTAAGGGGACATGGTTCTTGTCTCACATGAGCTAACTGTTTAAGGAAGAGGCAAAACTGGTATTTAATCCTTATTTTACAGATGAGAAAATGGAAATACAGAGAACTTAAATGACTTGCCCCAGGTCATACAGTAAACAAGTGGATCACCAGTGGTTGCAATGGAGAACCCACAAGAGATACATAAATGCTCATTCTGTCCCTCCCCCTTTGGACAGAATCCCTTTCGGAAAGCAATTTCACATAATTTCTTTCCAAGTTTATTTCCTATAGCTGGCAAAGTGGCACCCCAGACTAATATACATACTCACTCACACACCTGTGGCTGTGTTATTATGATGGGTGTTTTACTATCTGTGCCATCTCAGTAGTTTGCCACTAGAAAAAAATGAAGAAACATTTAAGAAAATAAGTGCTTAGGCAACGCAGTCCGCACTTTGAAGTTGAATGAAATGAATAGAAGCCAATTGAAACTTTTATGTAGTCTTAGCTTAAGTGACTTGTGTCACTAATAATTCAAAAAGTAAAGAATACAATAATTCAGATTAAGAATTTGCTATTATATTCCTGTGCTTTGTCATTATCAGCAGAATTCCACAATATTCTGCTAAAAGCCATTAAAAGGTAGGACACAGAATCTTCTGAGGACACACTGACCCGAAAGAAAAAAACAAAATGTACAACATTTTCTAATGACTTTTTAACACCTTGCATCCTACTTCCACACCCAGGAAGTTACTAAGATGTGTGCATGTTTAAAATATTTTATTATGATAATTCGTCTTTGCCTACAGATGTTGAGTTAATGCTGAAAACATGCAACTACATCAACATTGAGCAAAAAATTCAAGTCAGAATGTTGAAACGTTTCCTTTATTGGAAATGATCAGCCATGAAGTAATATCTTTTCTACTCTTTCATGCAAGCAAGAATAACTGCTACAAGGAAAACTATTCTATGTATTAAGAATTAAAAAGTGCTGAAAGTGATTTGTTGTTCTTACTTTGCATTAAAATAGCCTTTTTTTTCAAAAAAAACTACATGTGAATAATTTATTAAAACAGTCACAATGATTACCTTCCCTGTTTAGTTGATTCCTCAACGCGGTTCCCCTCTGATCCACTGGAAAATTAATGACTCTCCTAGAAATTTTAAAACCTTTATCCTTTGGGGGTTTTTTTCTTTACAAGTAATAGCATTTTCTGGGCTACAATAATTCCTCTTTTAGGTTGGCAGCAAGGTGGAGAGTGAACACACTTTACCATATCTAGTTTCCAATAGTCAACAGGCATATTGGTATTTCTAGTGGGAAATATGTATGGATTAGAAGATACAAAAATAAGGGCATGTATTACCCTCTGGAGCAGTAGCTAATTTACTTATAACAATAGCTAAAAAACAGTTTGGGAAATATTTTTCTTCCTATTTGGGCATACCAGCTGCTATACTTTCCAGGTCAGCTGAAATAACAAACAATGTAAAATTAGGATATATAAACTAGTGAGAATGGTTTTGTCCTTTAAGAAGGCCACTCACTGGTCTATATATTTTCAGAAATACACACTTCAGTGAAGGTTCATAGAAAAACATAAAAAATGTTCTTTTAATCTGTTGATTGTTCGATTTCTGAAAATATTTGATTTACTCAAATTATAAAAAGTGGGTAACAATATAAGAAAAACTAATTTTGTAATAGATTTGAAATTTCTCCGTATCACGTTACCGCAGCAGTGCTTATAAAAGCCTAAAATATTATGTATGGACATAAATAAAGCCTTTCCCTTAATTTTATGGAAAACAACTTTAACAGATCACTTAACTTTCATTCAATGTCATTGTAGCATCTATTTCTTTTAATTTGCTCTTCAATAGTGAGTTGGTCTTCACTTCTTGGAAGTGACGGAAATGCCAAATATTCTGCATTCAGAGAGTCTAAACTTGAGCTTCTGCCACTGCATTTCACTTCTATTATTTCACCGTCTTGACAATTATTAATACCATTCTCATGTTCTTTTATATACCAGCAGGAAGGGCTTTTCACATGGACAGAATCTATTAGACTAGAGCCTAAACATGCCTCATTCTTTTTGAGAAAAGAAGGGTTTTTCCCAGTGTCAGAGAAAACACTGTACAAGTTTTCATCATTTTTTGGTGCCTCCTTGGTGTTCAGCAACTCTGTCTCAAAAGGGAACTGTATACTTGGGGTTTCCTTCGACACTACTGCATTGCTGGTAACTGATTTGGGACAAGTGGCATCTTGAGCAGATTGAACAGGATTATGTGCTGTATCTCGGGCATTCGCTTTATCAAGTGCTACGGTCATACCATCCCTAGAGTGATTCTTTGCAGATTCAAAAATACCCAGTAACTCTGAAATCCTAGACACATTCTCTAACCTTTCAGCTGCATATTCAGAGCTCGTATGTTTTGTCTCGCTTGATCCTGGTAATGGATGAGGAATATCAAAGATAAATGTCTTCTGCTCACAATTGTTCAAATTTAAGCCTGCTGCATAATTATTGTTATTATTCTTATTCAAATTTTCTTTATGATTTTCTAGCACAGTCTCATCATCAGCGTTAGTAACCTGTAAAACTCCATCACTATTGGGCTCATTAATTTTTTCATCTTTCTCCTTTTCAGCCCTCTGCACAACCATATTAATGTCATTAAGATCCATTTCACTTTTCCTCCTATTCAAAGAATCTTCAGCTTCATTCACCTTATCTTGAACATCACTATTTTCTTCTTTCTTCTTTTCCTTCCCAGCATCACATATTTTCATTTCACCAATTCCTGTAATGTCTTCCTTCAGAGACATATGGCTAGACTGCTGATTTAGTTGCAAAGGAGAAATATCATCATTCTCTTGTCCTTTTCGCTCTTCAGCATGACCATGGGCATTCTCTAACTTCTGTTCACTGTTATTTTTGGTCGGACTGTCTGCAGATATACAGCAGCTTCCTGACAGGAAACCT
The DNA here is from genome assembly GCF_015852505.1 of Tachyglossus aculeatus. NCBI lineage: Eukaryota > Metazoa > Chordata > Mammalia > Monotremata > Tachyglossidae > Tachyglossus > Tachyglossus aculeatus. Next base: position 52,342,407 of record NC_052074.1, on the reverse strand, counting down.
TCTGGGGGCCATTTTGGTTTATTCACTTTGAACTCTTCCTCAATAGCAAAGGATTTCTTGGGGGAGTCATTGAAAGGAGGCCAGGTGATTTTTAACTTCCCCCTCTCTCCAGATTTTTTCAATCCTTCCCCCAGCCCTTCGTCATCGCCCGACTCCTGATTATCAGGCAGCTTTGATTTTGCAGGTGTGTTTTTATTTGGATTTTTTTCTTCATTATGGACTGTGTCCACTGAACTGCTCTGTGGCTTGGAACTCCACCTATCTTTATGCTGCATATGTCCAAAACCTTCATCATAATTTCCCTTGGATTTGAAAAGTTGCTTAAAATGGGGTTTACAGTAGGTTTGTCCATGGAGAGATGCGTAATTTCCCAAGCTAGCAAGGAGAAAAAACAAAAACAAAGATTTGACATAACCTGTTAGTCCATCACCACTTCCCAGAGTTATTCAAGTTCAATTTTCCTTTCTCTTTGTGAGTCACGTTTAAGCTTACTAGGAGGTGCCAGATTGTGGTTGGAGGTAAGTACTGCAGAGTCAGAAATGTTCAATTTACTGCAGAGATTAAGTCATACAGATCCAGAAGAGGTGAACTGTTGCTGAGGGATTGCCAGGCTCGATAATTAAAATAGGTCCCTGTGTGGTATGAAAGCACTGCCAGGGAGGAAGCAGGGGAGAGTTTGGGTGTAGGGACCTGACACTTCAAGGTCAGTGACGGGCACCTCAGTTTCAGGGTTCATAGGCAAAGATACCATACTCTCTCTGCGTAGAGGTTCAGGTAGAGTTAGGACTTCACATTCATGTTTTATGTCACTTGATGTTCCTTTTTAGAAAAGGGAACACTGCTGTAACATGTTTTCATTATACAATTTGGATTTAGCATGATGGAAGTAGTAGGGGACATTATTTCTACAAAACGAGTCTGTTTGGGGTATTGGTCCATTAATAATAATAATAATAATAATAGCATTTATTAAGTGCTTACTATGTGCAAAGCACTGTTCTAAGCGCTGGTCCACTGATCAAAGTATATTGGCGCGGAAGGAAACTTGTCTGCATGTACTTGGCATCCATCCAAGTGTGATGCTGCTATGCTTCCCAACCTCTACTTGGGATTTATTATTCTGTATCATACAGATCTCCATCTGTGTGTCTGTAACTTCACAGTTTTTCAATAAGTAAAACAGCTTAGGTGCCAATGTTGTAAAGTATTCTGCTAGTGGTGGGGAAAACGTAGGTATCAAAAAATATCCCTCTCTGTAATAACTCTTGAACCATTTATCCCCAACCCAATAATTCCCACAGAATTATTGGTTACTATAGACCCAATTTTTGCATAGCACAAAGTTCTTTAAGAGTACAAGCCGTGTTATTCTAAAAGCATCTTTGTCAGATTAGAAACAGGTAAAGAAAACCCTCAAGTTTGAAACAAGTCACTTCTGCTCTGAGAGATTTCAAACTGCTCTTCGCTGACAGCCCACCCATAAACCCTAAACAGAACAAGGGATTAAATATGCAGCCATTTGAGATAAACAACTCAATTTCCTTTCACTCTGTAAGGTCATTTTCTAACCACTAAACTCGCTGATCCACCCATAAATCAAAAGACCCAACAAAGAGGGATACCTCAAGCCCTTAGTAACCCAGAGAAGTCTTGGTCAAAACACCTGTCCCTCCTCTACCCCAAGATAACCAACCCTCTCCTCACTAGAGATGTTTAAAGTAGCATACCTCTAGCAGAACCACCAGGAGAGTTAATGTGGGATCAGCCCAAGGACTAAGTGTTTAGCACAGTGCTCTGCCCATAGAAAGTGCTCAATAAGTACCACTGATTGTTTGACACTTTTGGAATTCCAAAATGAATACTCCAGGGCACAATCACTTTCTTTACCTTAGCTTACTGTTGCAGTGGTGGCACCGGAAACAGGATTTATGGAAAATCTGCTTGTCTGCTACTAGAGATTCCATTGGATAAACTGTCTTTTGACAAAGTGCGCATGCTTCCTTGTCCTGAAGTGGAAGTTTCTAGAAGCAAAAGTTTACAAAGGTCACAATGGCATTGTCTTCAAGCACCTCTCAGACACCGATATTAATAAAGGATTTTTTTCTTATTAGTCCACACAACTGTGTTCTCTATGCAAAGTTTGTACATGAGCAAATGTCTCACTCTATCATACTTTGATAGCCAGGCAATTTACATACTTCAGACATTCATTTCTCTAAGTTAGCATGTATAAATAGATGTGCATTTGAGTAAATTTTGGAATTTTTATTCGCCATGTGTTTGGGAGTTACACTAGCAGAAGCTGAACACTGGAAAATGATGGGGCAGATTTGCTTTATTATGGCAGAAGTGTTCCCAGAAACAACCTTAACCTGCTAAACAAGACACCTACGTTGGAAATATAAGGGCTTGATTATTAGCATTTTTGCCATTCTCGTTTTTATGCTTTCTATTTCTTTCCAGTTGCCAGACAGAATTAGCTGCAATAACATTAGCTAATTATACCAAATCCTTTCTCTGTGAAGCATCATTAATTGTAAAAGAAGCAGTCTGTAGTAGGAAAAACAAAGGTTGTTCTGGGTCTGAAGAAAAACATAGTAGACAATCTACTGTACATAGGAAATGCCTATAAGGCAATTCAGCTTGACTTATGAAGGGCGATGAAACCGTACTATAGACTAAAAAGTGCAGTGACGTTACAGCCTACCCTAAGCAAAGACCACTTAACGTAAAAAAAAAGTACAATTCAAGACCTACACTTTCATCGAAGAAACAGATCAATAAGAAACCTTAAGACAGATATGAACATTATAAATTGTTTCCTGGGTTATTACTTGGTCATACTGAATCCAAATAAAATTCCACTCAACGTTGACAGTTAAAAGTATATCAATGGCTATCTGTCAGGGTTGGCTGCCACAACATTTCCAAATGAATTTAATAAAAGGCATTCTTCTTACAAATCTTAACTTCTGTGAATTTCATGAAGTGCTTTTTGTTGCAATGCTAATCCCACGTTACGTTAGCTATCCTGATGAACACAAGTTTCAAAACCGAGCTTATCAGTATTCGTTAGTTTCCCACACAGTGGATACCTTTGGAAAGAAAAAGGTGGCTACAACAAGTGCTCAGAGAGGAAGTCAGAGTGGAGAAAGCATTTGTTAGTTTTAGATTAGGTTGCTTTTTCATTCACAAACATGAAACACAAGCACTGTTGGAATTGGGTCATGTGGGCAATTCTTCACACTTTGCATGCTCATTTACCACTTTTAAAAGCAGCTTCCTCATGATAGGTGCTTCTCATTTCAGTTTCAGAAGCTTCTGAGATGGCGTAACCCAGATTTTGGAAGACTCTTTCACTCTCCTGCCATGTCTTTTGAAAATTCCTCAGTAAATCTTCTGGTGAATCTGCAGCTGAAATATCCAAAATGTGCCCGGAAATGACATCTTCGTAAGTTGGCGGGGCATGCTTGAAGTCAAACCCAGACTTGACGCCTTCGGGGCTTTGGGATGAAGAGGCCGCTGTCCTTGAACCCACGACTTTACTATCAAAGGCGTCCACCCCTGAGAAACATTTCCTGAGGGATCTTGTTTCCGAACACACCACCGGTGTTTCGCAAGGTGACCTTTCCAGAGGCTCTCTGGGTTGACTGCAAGAAAAGTTCCTGAAACTACTGTTTAAGCTTTCATTGTCCAAAGATGATGAACCAATTTCCTCCTTACTAAATGTGCATCTTTCTTCTTGCCTTACATTGTGGTTTATTTCACCATTTGCAAATACTCTTCCATTTGATTTTGCCCCCAAACCTGGCATATCCTCAAACTCCCTTATCCATGTGTTCAGCATGCCTTCGTGGCCATTTACTATACTTTCAGCCATATGGACGGTTTGGTTGGATGCTTCATACCTATGAGTGGGCCCTGATAAACCAACCTTAGGCACCTCAACTTTACGTATGATTTCAACTGCATCGTAGCCTTCTGCTTCTGGCACTATGGATCCAGGAATATTTCCTAAATCGTGGCGAACACAGGTCTTCCTTTTTTCTACTTTCTTAACTTCTTCCTGGGCCTCTTTGGCATCTCTGTCTGAATCAGGAGTAACATGAGATACACTTATAGGTATGGAGGTCTTCGGCAAACTCTCCCTCCCACGCAGCTCAATCTTAATTTGTCGACGAAGAGTTGCGGGAGATTGGATGATTTCAGATCTTTTTTCGACAATTGGACCTGGAGGGATAGACTGATGTTGAGCGGTGCCTTGAGCTAATTTTGCAGTGGTGTCTTTCAGCTTGGCAAGCTGCTCGGCCCGATTGCTAGGAGGCGAGGGAGAGGTAGATGCCCTATGCACTCTGGATGTCGGCTTCACGGGTAGAGGAATGGGTGCACTTTCCCCCCTCACAGAGCTGTCTTTAACAGGAGTCTCCTCTCGTCTTGCAGTGGATTCGATTGTTATGTAGGTAGGTGATGGTGATCGCTTTTTCAACAAGGGAGAAGAAACCGTACACTCCATACGTTTAACTTCCCGGCGGGGTTTTACTTCCTGTTGAGATGCTTTTTCTACTTTACTTTCTTTCTCACGTACTTTTTTCTTAGAACTAATGCTCACATTTGATATTTTCTGGGATGCTCTACTATGATTTGCAGATTCACTTCTCAATTTCACTGCTTGTGTGGACATCATGGCTGTTTTAATCATGTTTTCACAGGACAAAAGCATTTCCTCTGCTTCAGCTTTAATGTGTATTATTTCCTCTTTCATTTTTTCTAAATTGTTTTCTTTTGCCACATGAGCGATAAATTCTTCATCTATCAGCCACCCAGGGATAATATTTAAAAATGTCTGAAAGGTTTTAATGTTATTTGTATTTGGCTCCACTTCGAACTGCTTCACTCTAGACAAAATCTGCTGTAGTTCTTCCCGTTTTCTCAAGAATTCCAATATGTTTACTGTATATTTTTCATCCTCCTGCTGTGATCCTTTCAGGGTAGGGAATAAGGGCTTGTTCTGTGTAATCTCTTGCTTTGAATCTTTAGTATTGAAGAAGACCTGTTTCTTTTCTGTGCCTCTGACTCGGAGATATTCTCCATCTTGCACACTAATATGTTGCTGGGACAACGTTTTTGGTTTGTCTGTACTTTCAGAAGTATTAATTTGCGTTTGCTGAAAACTCTGAGCCTGTGAGTCTAGATGCATATCAGTAACCTTTTGCTTGACTACCTTCTCTGTTGATTTATTCTTAAGGTGTTTTTGCTTCCTTTGAACTACTTCTCTCTCTTCATTTGGAGCCAGAGATGTCTTGCCCTGATTTTCTTGAGTTACTGAAACTTTCTCATCCTTTGATTTTGTTCTTTCTTGTTCTTGACCACGAATTACATTTCTATTTTCGCCCTGCGTATTCCTTCTTGGCTTCGAGGGCGTTTTGTCTGTCAGCCTTTCCTCCCCATTAGGCGAATGGCAATGTTCCTCAGCAGCAGTTTGTTTTCTTCTAATAGCCATGCCTAATTCTTTTTCCTGACTTTTCGGGTACTCATGCAGGGCACGATTTTGAGCATTTGACCAAAGATATTTCTTGTGGGTTTCAAAATCTTGAAGGGCCCTCTTGGAGCTCTGATCCGCAGTTGGAAGATTGACAGTTTTAACTTTGAAACTTGGAGCGTTTGTCTTATTTTTAGACATGGGCAAACTCTCTGCATCTATTTTCTGTTCTCTTTCATGTGTAGTAAATTTTTGATGGATTTGTTCCATTTGATAAGCTAAACTGGGTTGTGATAGGTTCCTTGAACCTTGCAGAACTTCTTTTTGAATCTGGTCTTCAGCTGTAGAGATTTCTAAAACATTCTGGAGCTTCCCAGTTGCTGATGACACTGTTGTTGATGCTGACAGCTGCTTATCATCTGAAGGTCCTGAAGCTTGAATGCTGAATTGATATTCAGAGTCTGACTGCGCTGTTGTGACCAGCGAGCTTGGTTCCAAAGGACGATTCTCTTTCCTTGGCCTTTCTGACTCTGCTTCTGCTTGGCTCAGATTTTTAGCTTTGACATCCTCTTGGCATGAGCTTTGCTCTTTCCTTTTTCCAGACTCTTCCTTTTGTAGTCTGTAGTTTTCCTCTGCAATCATTAGAGGAGTCTTAAATTTTCTGACATAAGGCTTAGGGCTTGCGTTTGCTGAATCTGCAGGAAATGGATGAGGTTTTTTGGATGATGGAAGCCCTTGATGAGCCTCTGAATCTGATGATTGTCCAGTTCCCTCTACAGGATTGATGACCCTCTTTCCCTTTTTAACCTGGGTGGGCTCCACCAGACCTGTTACCCTCTTTTCATTTTTCTCTTCCATTTGGGTCATTTCAGCTTCCGAATTAGGATTAAGGGCAGTTGATTCAAGTTTTGGAGAAGCATCAACTGGGTTTTCCTGCGGTGGCTTGAAGTGCTTAGGTTTGGGGAATTTCTTTGGGGGCTTTACTGCCGGGGTGGAAGTTTCAGAGTTCTGTCGGACCCTGCCACTTTCCCCAGGCAGTAGAGATGCCGGTTGTAACAGAGGAGGTGGCGGAGGTGGAAGGGGAAGAGAGCCAGAGGGGCACCGCCTCTCCGATCTGTCATCAATCGGTGGTGGTGGTGGAGGAAAACTCTCAAAATCAACGTTTGCCTTTTCTGTTGATGGTAATGAAGGAAACATCTGATTATCAGACAGCGTCATTGGAGGAGGCGGCGGGGGCAGAGGAAATTCAATTTCAGATGATGCATTTGAAGGTGGAGGTGAAGGTGGAGATGGTGGGGGAAGAGGAGAATCCCTTTCTGGCCCATCATTTCCCTTAGCCGACTTGATCGAGGTAGAGGACTTCTCCTCGGCCACTGTTAAGGTTGATGTGACATCAGTTCTTGCTTTAAGGTTCTTGCTGCATGGCTGAACATCAGTCTTTTGTCTTTCTCCGGTAGCATTCAATTTGTGGTAGCTTTCTTCTGTGACTTTCAACTTCGATACATTCTGCATATCATCCACTGCAGGCAAAGGATTAAAAGGCTGCCCTGGTGGAAGATTAATTTCCTTCTTTTCAGAAACCTTACTATAACTCTGAGCATGCCTCAGTTCCTGCTGCAACCTTAGCTCTTGACAGTAGTCAGGCTCTCTACCTGTCCCATTGCCAGCCACATTTGTTGGCTGAGGGGCCAGACTGGATTTGGAATTTTGGCCAGATGTTGACACTTTGATGCCTTTTTCCTTCTTTTTCTGACTCTGGGTATGGGAAGTTTCTTTGTCTCGAGGCCCACTTCCCAGCATACCAGATGGACCCTGTGGCTTTCCGGCTCCTTGGTCAACGGTCAGGGTGGCGGTGGAGGCATCAGCCGCCTTCAACACTCTGTCTTCGGTCTCTGATTTCCCAATCCTTACGCTTTTCTTCCCTGAACCGATGGCAATGGGTGTGTGGTTCCCTTGCTCATTTTTACCACCAGTCCCTTTCCTCCCTGCATCTCCCCGCAGTACAGTGCTTCCCCCCAATTCAGCAAAATTTTCAAGAAATTTGTGGGGTGACTCTGATAATCTCCTTAAACTTTTCTCAAGAGCGTCGTTATTGTGTTCACGACCAACGACGATCTTTACGGTGCCTTTTGGTGCTTCGCGGGGAATCGTTCCCTTGGCACACTTTTCGGAATGACTGTCCTGCAGAGGTTGGACAGTGATTTGCTTGTGAGCTCCAAGCCCACTGTGGAGCTGGGCTGCCTGCTCACGTGTGTCTGGCACGGGCCGCAGGGCAATGCCTTTGGGGCCTCTCTGGACGGCTTCACTGACCTGAGCCATTTTCAGATCCTCAGAAGATTTTTCCGGGGTTGCCGCTCCGGGGGCTACCTCCTTTAAAGACCTCTGGACTTCATTCAGAGATCTCAATGCTGCTTCGAGATCATCTCGGATAACCTCCTTTTTCAGAATTTCCGTTCTCGTGGTAATTGCTTTTTCCAGGGATTCGATGGCTTGCTCTATGTCACCGGGGATGACATCAGGTTTTTGAGTTTCTTGCCACCGCTCATGTGGCTCTTTAAGAGACTTCAGTGAGACTGGGATGTCAGCTTTCATAATTCCTTCCTTTTGGGAAACTTCGGTCTGATTTATGGCCTGACTGAAAGAATTTAGGGTTGCTTTCAAGTCACCTTTTATAATTTCTTCTTTGGGGGCCTGACAGGATGTTCCTTGTGGCTCTGTCATAAAAATCTTGACTGTATTCTGCACATCTCCTGGGATGATGTCAGTTTCATTAACGGTTCGTTCAATCTGAAATGGCCTTTTCTTTAGCAACAGCTTTGTGCCTTCAACATCACCTCTGATTATTTCCTCCTCTCTGTCTTGTTTCCCTGCTATAAGTGTTTCATTTGACCCTGTCTGGAGTAGTTTGAGGTAATCCAACGCTCCAGCTTCGATGCAGGTTGTAAAAAACTGAACATTTCCTCTCTCAGTCTCATCTATTTTAGCCCTTTCCGATATTCCATTGTTCGATGTGGACAGCAACAGGTTGTGAATAGTGTGTTTCACATCTCCTCCTATCACTTCTTCATGTTCGATTTTATGCCCATTATTTTTGTGGAGAAGGGAATAAACTGTCATGTTAATGTCACCTCGCTCATCTTCCTGAATTAAAATTCCTTGCTTTACGGGCCTTTTGTCACTGAACAGATTTTTTATCGCTTGTTGTATATCCCCTTTCACTACCTCTTCTTTTTCGATATGAACATCTGTTGATTTGTTCAATAACTGAGATTTGGTCAAACTAATATTGCCCTTCTCTCCTTCACCAACTAAAATCTCTCTTTTGGAAGAGTCTCTTTTGGAGAGGAGGTTGATCATGATATTTCTTAAATCCCCTCTAATAATTTCTTCTTTCTGTATTTCAGGAGGTTCTGGATTCATGAGCTTGTATTTTGCCATTCGGACATCTCCAACTTCATCCGCTTCAATGATAATTCCATGAGACTCGACAACCTTGTGAGAATGCAGTTCTTCTAAAGTTTCTTTGATACTCTTTCCAATGATTTCCACCTTTTCCACTGTCTTTTCATTAAACTCATGGAAAGGAGTCGTTTCAAAGAGCCACGTGGTCGTCTTTACATCACAGGAGGGGATTTCTTCTCGGACATTTTTTGTGATGCTGTCATCTGTTTCTTTAATGGAATCTAAAGGCTGGTTTTCAAAAAGCCACACTGCCTGCTGAACGTCTCCTTTCTGAAAATCTTCCTTGGTGACAGTCTTCATGTATTCAAATTCCGACCCATCTCCTCGCAGTTCATCCATAGTGCGTGTCTCAAACAACCAGGTGGATGTTTTCACATTGCCCTTTTGAATTTCACTGATGCTTACTGTCCTAAGGCAGGTGCGTTTATCAAATTCTTCAGACTCAAAGAGTTGCTTTCCAGCCTTCACATCACCGCCTTGGACGCAGTCCACAGTAGGAATAATTGTTTTCTCATCCTCTGAAATTTTATCCAGTGGTTGAGTTTCAAACCTGTACCTCACAGAACTAACATCGCCTTTAAGAATATCCTCCTGTGTGACGGACTTGATGAGGTACACGTGATCTGATTCATTGATAGACTCTAAAGGTTTCGTTTCAAACAGCCACCTGGTGCCCCGGACGTCTCCATGAATCACTTCTTCCTTCTTAACTGTTGTCACTTCGTGGTAATACCCGTCTTTATCTTGTATGGCATAGAGGGGCTGGGTTTCAAACAGCATTTTATAGTTTCTCACATCCCCTTTTGTTATCTCTTCTTCATTAACTGTTTTCTTGGAGCTAATCTCTGAAGATTCCTCTTTAATTTGGTCCAAGGAAAAAGTCTCAAAAATAAAGCACCCTCGCCTCACATCACCACCCTGTATATCTGTAACCATCTTGAATAATTCATTACATTCTTGGTTCTCTTTGATTGTATCAATAGGCCGATTTTCAAAAAGCCACCTGCAATTTAATACATTGCCTTTCTGAATATCTTCAGCTTGCAGAGTTTTTATCTTTTTCAAAACTTCCTCTGAACCAGAACTTATGGAATCCAAGGACTGGTTTTCAAATTTATATTTCATCCCAGAAACATCACCAGCCTGGATATCCAGCTCTACTGTCTTAACTTCTTTTCCTTCTTCCCCTTGTATATTGTCCAGGCTTTCTGTCTCAAAAAGAAAACAGGCTGTGCGCACATCACTCCCTTGGATATCCTCAGGTTTTACAGTGTGCTGTTTTCCTGTTGCTTCCGAGTCTTCTCTTATTGCATCAAGTGGCTGAGTTTCAAAGAGCCAGGTACAAGTTTTAACATCCCCCTTATGAATTTCTTCCTTGTCTGTCATTAGCTCCACTTTTTCATAAAGTGACTCCATTGGCTGAGTTTCAAATAACCACCTGCATGTCTTTACATCCCCTCTAACAACATCTGTAGTCTGTTGTGATGCACTTTTTTCATTCTCCACATTACTAAAATATTTAATAGCATCGAGGGGTTGTGTTTCAAACAGCCACTTAGCTGACTTTACATCCCCAGCTTGAATTTCTTGTGCAGATATTCCTTTGATAATCTGAAACTTCTGAATGCTCTCATCAAATTGGTCAATAGGCCTTGTTTCAAACAACCATCTGCAGCTCCTTACATCACCTCTCAGAATTTCTTCTTGCTGAATTGTTTTAACTTTATGATATTTTCCAAGACTGTCTTGAATGGCATACAATGGAGTTGATTCAAAAAGAGATTTATTTAACTCAACCGCTCCTCTTGACACCCCTTCCACCTGGATCTTTTGGGATTCATCATATTTAACCAAATTACTTGTTTCAAAAAGGTGTTTGTAGTTTCTCACATCTCCTCGATCAACCTCTTCAAGCTTCACTGTTCTGACAAACTCTTTTCTTTCTTCCCCGATCTGCTCTAAAGGTTGAGTCTCAAAAATCCATTTCTGATGCCTGACATCACCCCTTTCTTCTTCAGTTGCAGCCATCTTCTGGAGTCTACCCACATCTGGACTGTCTTTTAAAACATCCATAGGGAATGTTTCAAATAAGTGCTTAGTGGTTTTGACATCACCACCTATTATTTCTTCAGCTGGTGCCACATTTGCATCATCGGTTTTGTTCAGCGCATCTAATGGCTGGGTCTCAAACACCCAACATTTTCTAGAGACATCAGCACCAATGATAACTTCCTTTTCAGCGACAGAATCTTCAGACTCTTCCTTGATGTTATCGAGGGGTCGGGTTTCAAAAAGCCACTTGGCCTTGCTTACGCCTCCTCTGACGCTTTCTTCCATGGAAATTCCACGGACAACTTTAATTTCTGCAGAGTCTCTATTAATCATGTCCAAGGGCTGGGTTTCAAACATCCAGCGGGCAGTCCTCACATCCCCTCTTTCAACATCTTCTCTGTGAACAGTCTTGATTTCTAGTATTTGACCCAAGCTGTCTCTAATAACATACAATGGTTGCGTTTCAAAATGCTTTATGCTTCTCTTTACATCCCCTTTAATCTCCTTAAGTTCAGACCTGAGCTGGAGGAGGTTAACTTCGTCCACTGAGTACAGCTGCCCGAGTTGATCAAGAGGTTGATTTTCAAACATGTACCTCACAGTCTTGACGTCACCACCAGTTATGGCTTCAGTGGCAGTTTCCTCTGATCCTCCCTCTGGGTCCTGGTGTATTTTATTCATTGAATCCAACGGCTGAGTTTCAAACATCCACGTGGCTGTGCGGACATCTCCTCTGGCTAGTTCTGGAATTTTGTCGATTCTTTCCGCTGAATCAGAAGACTGGATCCCCAGTGTGGCTATAGGCTGGGTCTCAAACATCCACGTGGTAAACTTAACATCTCCACCGGCAATGATTTCCTTATCTGCAATGCCTTTTTTCCCATTGTCTTCATCTGAAGATTCGTCTTTGATTGAATCCAGGGGCTGATTCTCAAAAATCCACCTCATGGACTGCACCTCTCCCTTGAGGATTTCGTCCCACTGTAGATTCTCTCGTTCAGCACTCCCGCCCTGCGGGTTGCTGCCGCTGCCGGTATTTTCAAATACATACCGAGCTTGTTGAACCCCTGCTGACCCTGAGCTGTCTGCATCCTCTTGACTAGAAATGATCTCAGAGACCTCACTGCGATAGAATTTTTCTAAGTTTTTTCTTAGTTCTGGGTGAATGTGTTTGTATAGACGTTTTAATTCATATAAATGTCTTTGCTTTGAGTATAGCTCTTTAGGGACTGGCGGTTTTCCTGAAGGAGTGGGGATTTCAGGGGACTGGGAACGTGCGGTCGTATCAGCTGGAGTTTGTGGGGAGTCAGGTGGGGGTGAAGGAAAGTCTTCCATTTTTCCACAGTGAGTGGAGTTTGCCTGAACAGCAGCGGAAGTAGCAGCTCTCACTTCAGCTTGCCTCGTCATAAGCACTTGCTGCCTCTGGCTGGTTGAAGCACCGGCAGCGGAAGAAGAAGAACTGAAAACCGAAGGTGGCCAGCTAATATCCGGATAGTCACTTTCGATCTTTAAGGAACAAAATTCAAATCTTTAAAATGAATCCTTTAATAAACCCAATATATCCAAACAAAAGGAATCCAGTTACTGGAGCAGTAGCAATGCAGACTGTTTAGGGAACTTATTTGGTACAATTTTAACCTTTTCTTACTTTCTCTGCTGCAATCCATTCATATTGGATATTTCTGTTCCACATGCAATCTATGATCCAACTCTCATAACCTTTCTGAGAGTGCCCCAACTATTCTTGGTACACTCTGCTTTTTCTTCTTTCCAAGCCTATATGACTTGAAAACATTCTGCGGCAAAAATAGCATGAGGCCTAAGTTTGTTTTGGTGTTTTTTTTCAGTATTTGAAAAAGAGAAAGGAAGCAATATGCGGCAGAGTGAAGACATTTCGAAAGACTTGCTTACTTCATCTCATAAAATCTAGTTGCGTCTTGTTGGAAAAGTTATTTGGGTGGTCCTGAGAGCATATCTAGGGAGGTGGGAGCTAATTTACCAGTCATGGGGCTTGCCAGTAGAGGATTGAAGTTCTACCTTTAAATCTCTCTTCCCTTTCCCACCTGCCCCCCCTACTCTTAATGACCAACTCCAGGATGCCATGGGCTCAGGAGCTCTGTGCCCATTGCAGAGCCGGGCTCAGGACAGCTGCTGGACAACAGGATGCTAGCGGAGGGCAACGGCAGTCATGTTGTGCCCAGATAACCGGCTCCTGCTCACTGCTTTCCCCAGAGCCCCATTCCCCGGGGTTGGCAGGGTGCCCCAGCAGCTCGAGACCTTGGGCAATTGACCTAATAGCCCTACCCTAGGGAGGGCCCAGCGGCGATCACAATCTGAGAACATAGCCTCCAATATGTGAAACGTATACAGATCAATATTCTTTTGATGGGACAGGAGAGGACCTGGCACCTGTGGTTTCCCTTTTATTTAAAATCATTTGGGTGTTTGAAATAACGTGATCTGAAAGCCCATTTATCCAGCTTAGAGTATGTGGCTGATTCATCCTGTAAAATCACAGACCTTAATCTGCTTGGCTGGAGTTACAGTGTCTTTGCCAGAATGCAGACTCTCTTCCTGGGCTGTTTTTTCAAACTGCTGTTTTAAAAACTGCATAGAAACCTTTGGAATCTCTTCATCTTCAGGTGTATCAATGACTGCAAATGGAAAAGAAAGTGACGAGGTTATTCAATTTCCACCTTTAGAGAACTGGCTTTCTTGGCAAGAATGACAAAAATAATTATCTCTAGGTTGTCAGTTTGTGGACATGGAAACCTTTAAATCAACCAGTTAGGAAAATCTCAATCCAGATTTAAATTAGGGGATAGTTCAGGGTGAAAGGATGGTTAAATGGCATTTGGAATGCCCAAACTACAGTTAATGTAGAATGACCTGATAAATAGCTCATTATGCCCATTATCTCTGTAAATAGCAAACTTCTGAGAGCTATTTTAATCTTCTTATCTACTGTAGCTTGTGTGCTTTCTGGGACTGGATTATCAAGAATCTTGTGCTGATTTAGACTCTGAATGTACTGTTACCATAAGCTAGAACAGAACTGCTCTATATCCTCACTCTGGTCACTCCTGATCATGTGTCAGTCATTCAGACAGTCAACAACTCATTGATTGACAACAAATAGAGTGAATGGCACTGTCCTACGTTACTCTGGCTCAGTGTAAAGAGCACGGGCTTTGTTGTCAGAGGTCATGGGTTCAAATCCAGGCTCCGCCAACTGTCAGCTCTGTGACTTGGGGCAAGTCACTTAACTTCTCCGTGCCTCAGTTACCTCATCTGTAAAATGGGGATTAAAATTGTGAGCCCCCCGTGGGACAACCTGATCACCTTGTAACCTCCCCAGCGCTTAGAACAGTTCTTTGCACATAGTAAGCGCTTAACAAATGCCATTATTATTATTATAATTATTACTACTCAGTCTACGAATTGGGTAGCTCCTTTCAATTATAAATGCAGTACAGAAGCATTTCATAATGCAAAAGATATACAGGGCCTCCAGCTGAGATTTTCAGTAGCAGGTCATTTACATTGGAGCACTCTCACAAAACCTTCAGTTCTTTGAAGTCCTAAGTGGCCAATGGGGATTAGGGCCGGGACAGAGATTGGACCCCAAAGGAACAATGAATAACTGGTTGGAGTTGGGAGGGAGTTTAGGGTGGGTTGGGGAAAATAATGGGTAAAAAGAGGAAAGGTGAGTTGGGGAAAATAATGAAACAATGATGGTACTTATTAAGTGCTTTCTATGTGTTAAGAACTGGGGTAGATAATAATGATGGCATTTGTTAAGGGCTTATTATGTGCCAAGCACTGTTCCCCCAGCAGAAAAGACACCTGTCTACATGTTTTGTACACCTGTCTACATGTTTTGTTTTGTTGTCTGTCTCCCCCTTCTAGACTGTGAGCCTGTTGTTGGGTAAGGACCATCTCTATATGTTACCGACTTGTACTTCCCAAGCGCTTAGTACAGTGCTCTGCACACAGTAAGCGCTCAATAAATATGATTGAATGAATGAATATGGAAAGGACATTTGGGATTTTTGAAGAAAACTGCTTCCCCAGATAGCTTCATCTTCTCACCATTCTCCGCTCCCGTCTGATCCCACCAGCTCCTTAGCTGTTTGCTGCTTTTCTCCAGGCTCAAGTCTCTTTTCCGGCTTGTCACTCTCCTGGAGTTTTTCTTTTTTTTCCAACCCTGTCTTCCCTCCCCAATTCTTCCAATTCACCTGGTCCCTAATCCTTCCCAAACCCTAATCTCTGCTTTTAGGGGTCAAGGTGGAAAGTCTGTGGCATGGATGGGTAGTAATGGGGCCCAGAGGGCACTAGGAAGCAGACAATGGAGGAGAGGGGAAGGGAAGGGGTTCCCGGGAAGGGAATGGGATTGGGCCCTGGGAAAGGGAGTAGGGAACTTGGGTGAGTGGAGAAGTTAGTTTAGACACCCCTTCCTGCCTTCAGCACCCTTGCCCCTTCTCCCACCTCAACTGTGTTCTCACACAGCTGTTAGTCCATTCTTTACTCCTCAAAGGAGCTCCTCTCTCAAATACTGAAGTGCCATTAACACCATTTCCCCTTGGCACCCGAGTCTTTTTTCGAAGGGACTATAATGCAACTGGACAAATATTCTCTACCCTCACAGTAGTCAGTGGCCTCATCTTAACTGTGACCATTGTGCCTGATAATCTAAATATAGGCCATGGAAAAAAGTGACATTTGAATTGTAGGTATTCTTGCATTTTTGGTGGTTCATACCCAAAGATGCTTCTGGAAAAAAGTCAAAAATCTTTTCTGGAAAAGACTGTGTACTTTTAAGGGATACCTGAAAATTTTGGCACTTTTCACAGATTACCATTTATTCACATATTATATGCAGGTCAATACTCAAGAATTAACTAATCCTCAGAGAGAATGAGATGTTGAAACTGAGGTGTTAATTCTTCATAGACAGTGGCTTTTTGAGGGGGTGGGGAGGGGAATTAAGTGACTGCCAACACAGTAGGTGATTCTTTCTTGTGATGTTAACAAGCTCGTTAAGTACAAATCTATAGGGGGTATAGGAGAAATTGACATTAATGGGAAAAAAATTTACCAACCCCTTAGTAAAGATGAGTGCAATGGAAAAAGGCATTTTACCTGTTTCTTGGACGTGTTGATTGAGGTGGGAAGTTGTCTGCTTCCATTTCTCAAGATCAGAGACCTGCATTAGAAAGATGATCTTGCATAAAGGATTGAATTTAATAAACAAATTATAATGATACTGGGGAATAATACTTTGCACTTCATAGCACTTTTCATCTGAGACTTCAAAGGGCCTTTAGACATGTTAATTAAACCTCCATAGTTTCATTCTTATGCATACACTTAAAAACACAAAATGAGATACTTTGAAGAGAAATGCAGCTGGTTTATATTGTGAAAACACACTGATGGTCTGGATTCTGGCTGAGACAGAAGGAGAAAAGGAGTCGCAGGGCTTTAGTCCCTGTGAGACTGTCTTTTGAAATGAGTTCACCTGGGACTAGTTATCATTTCTGTTTCAAGGCCCTTGGCTGGAGTTGTTTTGGGGGCCATTGGTTTGTTTTGACCGATATCTTGCCTGCTGCTTGAAATGGTGACCTGGCTGCTCTCTGTCACCTCCTAAAGAGCAGCAATAAAAGCAGCTCAATGTTAATGCATTAATGCAAGCTTATGAAAGTTCACTTGACCCACTAGT
This sequence comes from Tachyglossus aculeatus, assembly GCF_015852505.1. Taxonomy (NCBI): domain Eukaryota; kingdom Metazoa; phylum Chordata; class Mammalia; order Monotremata; family Tachyglossidae; genus Tachyglossus; species Tachyglossus aculeatus. The sequence continues at coordinate 52,325,692 of NC_052074.1, read as the reverse complement.
TGCTTCACAGAGAGTCACATGAGCTAAAAATGATTCCTTTGACACTTCCTTTCTTCAGCAGGCGACTACTGTGAACACTGTGGCTGTAAAGGCTAATGAAGGACAAACCGAAAGAAGCAGTCATACACCATTTTCCAAATGGCAGGTGGATTTTACATTTATTCCACTGTAGTTTACATGATGTTTCTGGATCAAAATCACCGAGAGCATTTGGGAAAGACTCTGAAATGTCAAAAATCAGCTTACTGGAATCGCAGTGGATATTTTTAATAAGTATTCATTACTCAAAAATCTGGAAGATTATGCCAGAATTGGGGTGTAGCTAAGGGCAGGATCCAAATGATCTCCCTACCTGTAGAAGGAGAGCTATTCTTAAACGATTGTCACTTTAGCAATGAGTCATAGTCAGCAACAATTCATAACTGTGAGTTTCTGATTCGCCAAACTTGCCTTAGTTCCCTAAGCCATCCCTTTCTCTCCCACTTTCTACTCTTCTCTCTTTATGCACACACACATCGTCACTCACAGAACAGTGGCCATGACACTGTTACCACTGCTCACACAACCATTATGGCATCTTGTCCTTCCTACACAAATTAGCAAAGTCATGGCCACCACCATCATCTCACTAACCCAGGCCTTGCCCACCTTTGCTACACCAAACCCCAATTTGATACAGAAATGAAAAACATTGCATATATGTACAGGCGTTAAGAAAGCACTCACAGGATGTGCTGTAATATACCTATTCTAAACTGGGTCTCTTTGGTCAATCAATTATATTTATTTATTTTAATGGTATTTGTTATGCACTTAGTATGTGCCATACACTGTTCTAAACGCTGGAGTAGATATAAGACAAACACATTGGACACAGTCCCAGTCCCACAAAGGGTTTATCATTTTACGGATGAGGTAACTGAGTCACAGAGAAGTTAAGTGTGTTGCCCAAGGTCATAAAACAGACAAGTGACGTTAGGCAGGATTAGAACTCAGATCCTTTGGACCTCCCGGCCCATTAGGCAACACTGTTTCTCAGAGCACTCTACTAAGTGCTTTAGGAGAGTACAATATAGCAGAGCTGGTAGACACATTCCTTGCCCACAACAAGCTTACAGTCCAGAGGGGGAGACAAAAATGAATATAAATAAATTATGGATATATGCATAAGTGTCATGGAACTGGGGGAGGGATGAATAAAGGGTAAAAATCGAACAGTAAGGGCAACACAGAAGGAAGTGGGAGAAGAGGAAATGAGGGCTTAGTCAGGGAAGGCCTCTTGGAGGAGATGGGCTTTAAGTAAGACTTTGAAGGTGGGGAGAGTGGTGGCTTGTCACATATGAAGAGGGAGGGAGCTTCTGGTGTTCCAGGCCAGAGGCAGAACGTGGGTGTGAGGTCAGTGGTAAAATAGTCAAGCTCGAGGTACAATGAGTGAGTTGGCAACAGGGGACTGAATTGTGCGGATTGGGCTGTTGTAGGAAATCAGCAGCAAGGCCTAGTGGCTAGAGCACGGGCTTGGGAGTCAGAAGTACCTGGATTTTAATCCTGGATCTATCACTTGTTTGCAAGTCACTTAACTTCTCTGTGTCTCAGTTAGCTCATCTGTAAAATGGGATTAAGACTGTGAGCCCCATGTGAGACATGGATTGTATACACCTTATTAGCTTGTATCTACCTCAGCACTTAGAACAGTGGCTGGTACATAGTAAGTGCTTAACAAATACCATAAAAAATAATCAGCATGATAATGTAGGAGGGGACAAGGTCATTGAGTGCTTTCAGGCCTATGGTAAGGCGTATCTGTCTCATGCGGAGGTAGTCAAGCAACCACTGAAGGTTCTTGAGGTGAGGGGAAACATGAATTGAACAGTTTCAGAGCAAAATGATCCAGGCAGCTGTGTGAAGTACGGACTGGAGTGAAGAGAGACGTGTTAAGGACATTTCTGGACCTAAACCAAGAGAGGATATGTATACATGTATCCCTGTTTCTGTTTGTAGATATTCAGCTGACCTAAGAGTCAGGATTATTATCTCTTTATGGATCAGGTTCACTTGTGAGGCTCAAAATATGTTCAACCTTTCATTATAAATTCTTTGAATGGCAAAGAATATAAAAGGGTAATACAATTAGGCTTAATGTAGTCAGGAACCAAACCTAACCTTCACATCACTGCTACTTTATTTCTCTAGCTTTTATATCCTCTTATGATGTAAAAGTTGCCATAAAATGAAAGATCCTAATAGCAAAACATAAGAAAAGGAGCTTTGATACCCCAAGATAGAGACGACTATTTCTTTAACAGAAAGCCAAAACAGGGAATTGTTTGGAGGGATATACAAACATAACTCCTGTTACTGACTTAAATCCTGGTTACATCAGAAAGGGCTGACCTTTTTGATTTGTTTTACAAAAGGGTAGCTAAATAATCAATGATTCTATGCTTACTAAATAAGCAAAAAGGAAGGATTTCTTTTCCTTTGCAGTGAGCTGAAAACTTTCTAAATTAGTGTAAACCAAGTATCTGTGCCTTTGAATTAAGACTAGGGATTTACTTTACCCCTCGATGGGACTGAGATCATCTTTTCAATCTGGGAGACCTACAGGACTGGATGGGGCAGTTATCAATCAATCAAATGTATTCACTGAAGGCGTACTGTGTGCAGAGCACTCTCCTTCATGCATGGGAGAGTATAATATAAGAGATTTGGTAGACATATTCCCTGCCCACCTTTATGGACCAACTCATCCTCAGTACGCTGGTTTCAGAGGAAGAGATTATACCTCTGAGTAAAATCACAAAGACCCATGGATAGGGAGAAGAACAAAGCAATCCCTTTGCACAATTCAAATAAAAATGTTTCCTTGAACCTCCTTGGGTAGAGAAGCAGCCAAAAGTGCCCAACAAGGATTGCTAAGATCTTTTAGGTTTTTAAGGATCAATATCACTCATTATAAGCAACCGACAGAAAAAGGCCCAGACCATTAATGGCTTTACCAGAACAATTCTTTTGTTTTTGTTTTTTTTTTTTCTACTGATAAGAGCCAAGTGGTGAAGACTCTTTGGACTCCTTGTGTGTGGTGATTCAAAGGAAATATACAGGCAATTTTAAGGGGATTGTGAAATGAGAAACTACAGATGGGGCCCAAAACATCTAAGGTCAGAGTAAGGAGATCTGTGATATCATGATATCATGCCACCCCTCAAAGAACAGGATACCGAGAGAACAAAGGCACAAACATCCATCTGCACAGGTTATGGCAAAGGGTCTGTGTTCATCTGTTGAGAATGAAAAATGCTGAGATTGAATGCATTTTAAAATAGATTTTACCAAATGACTCCTCTCTGTATCAGAATGGTAATTCTCCACCAGACATATTGCACAGGGCAACAAACACCAGGAATCCAAAGCCTCAACACTCTATTGGTGAAATTTATCCCAATTTAGCAGGACCCACAGATATACCACTAGTCTGAGGGAGTAGATATCAGAAAGGTGATGTGACTCATCGCTTTCCCGCTTCTTGAGTGTTTTTCACTCAGTCAACGGTGTTTTGGAGTGCTTACATTCATTCAATTGTATTTATTGAGCACTTATTGTGTGCAAAGCACTGTACTAAGTACTTGGGAGAGTACAATACAGTAAGTAGACATGATCCCTTTCGCTCAGGGAGGTTACAGCAGCCTAGTCCTGGATTTTCAGAAATTAATAATTATGGCATTTGTTAAGCTTTTACTAAGTGCCAGGCATTGTTCTAAGCGCTGGATTAAAACTGATACCTCATTCAGGTGTGGCTGACGAGCACCATCTGTCAGCCTGGCATCTAAAGACTATGCTGAGGATATCCTTGGCCAGAAGAAAGGTGGAAGCTGAGACTAAAATGACTAGAAAAGTCTGAGATGGTTAGATCGCTCAATCCAAATGGTGATGTCAGGGTTTCTGAATAAGCTGTGGGCAGGGACTGCGTCTGTTAATTGTTGTTTTCTCCCAAGCGCTTAGGGTAATGCTTGGCACATAGTCAATGCTCACTAAATATGATTAAATGAATGAATAATCTGAAAACAGCTGGGGCATGAAGACAGCCCACTCACTGTAAGCGGGAATCAGTGTCTGAGGGAGTGATTTGCCTCATGCTGAAAGTATAACACAGTACAGTAGCCAGAAAAGTTAATTTCACCTGAAATTGGTTTTCTGGTGTTGGCCCAGTATTGGTCTGGGTCTACAAAGCATAAACTGAAGGGGAGATTTGGTTAATTTGAGGAACATACACACTTAATATAATAATAATAGTACTTAATAATATAAGTTTATATACACATAAATATTTATTTATTTATTTTACTTGTACATATTTATTCTATTTATTTTATTCTGTTAATAAATTCTATTTTGTTCTCTGTCTCCCCCTTCTAGACTGTGAGTCCACTGTTGGGTAGGGACCGTCTCTATATGTTGCCAGCTTGTACTTCCCAAGCACTTAGTACAGTGCTCTGCACACAGTAAGCGCTCAATAAATACTATTGAATGAATGACTGAACTTAAAACAGGTAATTCTAATCTTATTAGGTTGCAATATCTTTGAAGGCAGAAACTGTGTCTTTTATTTCTTTTGAAGCTTTTTATCTCACACAGTGCTCTGAAATCAATAGATACTGTTGACAATGTTTCTGCTCTCTGAGGGCAATACCCAAGTAGATTGTTTTAATAGTAATCAAATTAGCTGAAACGTGGCCAAATCTACATATCATTTTGTATTGCATGGGCACAACCAAAAGTTACATTTGCTGGATTAAAAACATTTAAACCTGCCATTAATGCTTTTTGGGATGTGCGCTGAACCCAATTCTGAAAAGTCTAAGCGTGTGTACATTTACTTTAGGGTAGTGAGCTCCTATCTCAGCACTTATGCATGATTACTAAAAGGAACTGTAATTGCTATAGCAGTTTTGTATGTTAGTGGTCAATGCATCAGTTTTAGTGCCCCTGGGTTGCAGCAATTTACATGTAATCTTTCTTGAAAAAAATTATATGTTTTTCAGTCACTGGCTATGTTGAATGCTTTGAAATTTAATTTGTTTTAAATCTAACTCCCTCATTTTTGAGTGCTGATTTCTTCCATGCAGAAGTACGATAGAAAACCATTGAGGATGGCTCACTGTTATGAACATAAAAAAAATCCAATCTCATCAGGTCAATATATTCACATACTTCAAATATACTCAAAAGTAGTACTACATGGTTCGGGAAACCTTTTCTAGGACACTGAACTTTCACCTCTAATACTTCTGCTAAACATGAACTGGACCTTTAATTGTAGACAATTAGAAAATTACATCATTTTTATAGAGTGTAGACAAATATCTATTATATTGTATAAAGGCAATAGTAATGTGTGTACAGCAATGAATATAGTGCAGTTAGTCTGGAAGTTTTTATTATCAATTAATCAATGTTTTTTATTGCCTACTGTATGCAGCACGCTACACTATAGGCTTGGGAGAGTACAATATGACGCAGTTGGTAAAAACGTTCCCTCCCTACAAGGTTACAGTCTAGAGGGAAAATGGTACACAATCCAAAGTCCACTGAGTCTATATCAAACAAAATAGCCCAAACAAGAGTTATCTTCTTGGCATTTTCAAAACAAAAATGACTATCCATGAAGACTCAGTGGTAATCTAACTCTAGGATCTGTTACCTATTTGAGAATTGGAATTTAGACAGAGATTTTGTTTATGAAATCTAGAACTTAAGCTCCTTGTGGACAGGGAACATGTCTACCAACTCTGTTGTATTGTACTTTCTCAGGCACTTGTATAGTGCTCTCAACACAGTAAGCATTAAGTACCATTGACTGATATTTATATAGCTGTCCTTCAGGTTAGAAGTGTGTGTTACAGTCAAGGAGATTCTATCAGGTTTGTTGAATAAGACTCATGCTTGGCTTGATTGACATCCTTTCAGGATTGCGTGCTTGTAGAGATTGCCCTTTGCTGCAATGTTGTATTTGTTAACCACAGACCTGATGCTTTTTGCTACTAAGAGAAAGTCATCTTGGATGGAACCAAGATCTAAATAGTGGCACCTTATTGATTATATCATCCTCCCGCAGTGAAACCTGAAGGATGTTCACATTATACTGCTTTGTTAGATGCCAAATGTTGACCTCATCATTTCCTATTGCACTCGAAATTTTCATTAATGATAAAGACAATGTATCACATAGAGACAGCCAAATCACATTGGCAGCTAACTGTCAAATGCCTGGAGAATGAAAATACATGCAAGAAACTTCAAAACAACTTCATTATGGCAAAGAACCCCACTTCAACCAATGTGGCCATGGACTGAGTGTCTCTATTCACCAGGCTGCCTTTGAGGCTATGGAGTCCTTTGAGGGAAAAAACCCCCACCAGGACTGGTTTAATGAATATGACTCAGAAATCACAGAACTACTTGAAGTGAAACCAAAAAAACAACAATAATCAATTGTATTCATTGAGCACTTAATAACGATAATAATAATAATGGCATTTATTAAGTGCTTACTATGTGCAAAGCACTGTGTCAAGTCTTGTAGGAACAAGAGTTCTGACATGCCAACCACTGCAGTCTTGAAACATTCACCCAAGATGTCAGGTTTCTTAACCAGGACAATGTTATAGATTGATATCAGTCTGAGAGAACCACAGTTATGTGCCTGTCTGCACAAGGCAAATATTAGAGATGGGCAAAGATTTTCATCAACAATGCTGTCACTATATTTTATATCCTGGGTAGCACAATTAATAATCTCATTTTTAAAAGGTAAAAAAAGCATGGCCTACCCACTTTTCCGTTTGTCTGTAATGTGAATACACCCAATACTGATCATTTAGCATAGCCAAAATGTCAGAGTCAGCATCTGACGGTATTCAGCAAACACAGCAGAAATAATGGGATTGAAAATATAACATTGCATTTTTTGATAAATATTTGGGATTTAATTAGATTTTGATATCTATATCCAAACTGAAAGATTTTCTGTGTTGTACCAGCTGTGATTCAATGACCTTGAGCATGTTTTCTCCTATCTAAGTATATAATCATATTTTCCATGAAAGTGCAGTTCCATTAGGTATAAATAGGATTTTATGGTCGTGCACTAGTTATTTAATCTAAATTTAAAGACTGTTCCATACATTCTGAGGGATTTCATTTCCTGGTAACACGAGCTCTTTTGCTGACAGTTTGAGGCATGAGTCTTAACGATGTTTCCCGTGGAACGAGGACAGAGCTGTTGAGGCAGATTTGCAATGTAATGCCTTCATTGAAACTATCAATGAAGTTTTGTGATGACTACGGGGCAAAAGGGTAAATTAAACTGGAAAACATCTAGCATGGACCAAAAAAAATCCAGAATGGATTCACTAAACATTCTATCTTCAGGAATTGATGCCACGGTATATTGAATGCAGAAAAACAGAGGAAATACACCCATGGACAAATGAGGAGAACCAGGAGAGGCCAAGGGCCCATGCACCTGGATGGCTTCTCTACCTAAAGATAATGTGAATAATTACTTCTTCCCCCAAATTTCGGGTATCGCTGCATACATTAACCACCTAAAAGAGTTAACATTCTTTTTTTAAAATGGTATTTGTTAAGTGCTTATTATGTGCCAGGCACTGTTTTAAGTAATAGGGTAGATACATGGTAATCAGGTTGGACACTGTCCATGTCCCATGTGGGGCTCACAGTCTTAATCCCCATTTTACAGATGAAGAAATTTAGGCCCAGAGAAGTGAAGTGACTTGCTCAAATTCACACAGCAGACAAGAGCAGAGTCGGGATTAGAACCCAGGTCCTTTTGACTCTCGTGCCCACGCTCTATCCGCTGGGCCACACTGCCTCTAATAATAATAATAATGAAGGTATTTGTTAAGCGCTTACTATGTGCAAAGCACTGTTCTAAGCGCTGGGGGGGATACAAGGTGATCAAGTTGTCCCACGTGGGGCTCATAGTCTTAATCTCCATTTTACAGATGAGGTAACTGAGGCTCAGAGAAGTTAAGTGACTTGCCCAAGGTCACACGGCAGACATGTGGCAGAGCCTCTCTAAAACATTCCTCCCAAAATGACTAATGTATAATAAGGAGTAAATTAAATTTAGGCAATGACAGAAATGGGCTCGCTACTCTACTTGCACAACTAAGATCTAGAGTTGCAAATGTACTGCTTAGTAAATAACTCTCTGGGTTACTAGGTTCTGGAGGGCTTTCATTACTACAACCTGATCTGGAGCCTTGAAACATCTGGATCCCACAGTGTAAGATAAGACACAGTGCCAATGTGAATAAGTTTTCATCCTTAACTGTTCATTTGTTCTGCTCTACTGGATTCAAATACTACCTTCAAAATCTCAAAGGTCCTGCAAGTGAACGATCATTTAACCTCTCTTTTCTTAGAATTTTTAGGGATTTATCTAGAAATATATTTCTAACTCTTAAAACCCATTTAAAACTGAAAAAGAAACAGGCTGAGTTTAAGAGAAATGCTAAAATAATTTTCACTAAATGGAAGTCAGCAAGCAGAACTCTCGGAGACAACAGAGTTGGTAGATGTGTCCCAGCCTACAATGAACTTATGTTCTAGAGGGAGAGACAGACATTAATACAAACAATTTGTAATATGTAATTTATAGATATGTAACTAAATGCTGTGGGATTAAGGGTGGGGCAAATATCAAATGTCCAAAGGTCACAGATACAAGTGCATAGATGCAGAAGAGAGAAAGAGAGAGAACAGGGGAAAAGAAGGATTAATTGGGAAGGCCTCTGACCTTGTCAATCTATCTGTGCCAATCTTTATGGAGTTGGGGCCAGATGTGCCTGGAAGAAGTGGATTCAGGGTGCAATTAAAGCAGCTAGCAACAATCAATCAATCAATCATATTTATTGAGCGCTTACTATGTGCAGAGCACTGTACTAAGCGCTTGCAACAGGAAGTGTGAAGGGGAAAAACTACAGTGCTCTGCATATGCTAATCATGCTCATGGGGACGATGAGGATGAGAATTTCTGAAAAATTTACGATCAGATGCTAACTCCATAACTTTTATGCTAGGAGTGCCTATTACCTGAAAACTAACCTTTTCTATCAGAAGCTTAGGTGTTTCTAAATTTGGAGACTCGAGGGAACTGTTGCCTAATTTGTAACAGTCAATTAATTATTTCCATTTAATTGGATTTTTAGAAAAAAACATACCATGTTTCTCATGCATCTATTTAGAACAGATTAACCAGAAATTAGTTTATCTCCTGAAGGCTTATGAAAAGATAGACAAATATACTTAAACTTTAATCCTTTCATCTGTTCAGGAGGGATTTGTATCAGTAAATGCCACTCATGTTGGTCCCAGAATTAATGTGACATAGGTGTGAATGCAGTAGGAGTCACACCTACTTGCAAGAGACTCATCTCCCTCCACACTCGGAGGATTTGAAACAGAAAAATATTCCACATCCATATATGAAAATCACAGCTCCAAGCTCCCCCCACCTCCCCACCTGCCATGAGTTCCCTATATCTATTTTCCCCCCATATTGCCAGGATTAAATGCTGTGCCCAATGCTGGTCACCCAGTGAAATATCACTGGGCTGACATAATTCTATCCCAGTTATGAGTTCTCATCAGCCACATACAATGGAGAGAATAGACAGTGGCAGAAAAGATGTTGGGATAAGGCTGAATGAAGAAGTCTAGTGACTAAATCTAGAACAGTACAGAAATTATTCAAACAGTGTAACTTTGTAAAATTATTAGAACTATGCCAGCAGTACGGAAGTCAAATGGATTATTGTATATATACAATATTATATATTATTGTATTATATGCAATAATCCATTTGACTTCCATACTGTATATGACTTCTGTACTGTATATGACTTCCGTACTGTACTGACTTCCATACTGACTTCCTGTATATTTATATATGTTTGTACATATTTATTACTCTATTTATTTATTTTATTTGTACATACTTATTCTATTTATTTTATTTTGTTAATATGTTTTGTTTTGTTCTCTGTCTCCCCCTTCTAGACTGTGAGCCCACTGTTGGGTAGGGACTGTCTCTATATGTTGCCAACTTGTACTTCCCAAGCACTTAGTACAGTGCTCTGCACACAGTAAGTGCTCAATAAATATGACTGAATGAATGAATTATTGGAACACCAATCCCTAACCTCCCCATATGTTGCCAACTTGTACCTCCCAAGCGCTTAGTACAGTGCTCTGCACACAGTAATCGCTCAACAAATAAGAATGAATGAAAAACACTTACTCTAGGTAAATGCCTATCATTCTCTTGATTCTATTTTCCAAGTTTTTTTTTCCATTCATTTACTTCTCCATCTCTAGTCTTAAGTCCTAACAGGTTATTGGAAAACATCACCATCACCAGTACTACCATCATACATTTCCTGAGGTACCTCGGGTGATTGGCCAATAGCAAGACCATTTTATTTTGGAAACCAGATAATTCAAAAGGAGTCCTTGGAAGCGGGTCTGTTTTTTTTTTACAGTGTAATCCCGATTAACATCATTTTACGGCCACCTGAATAAGGGAAGTGTCAGTTGACTCATGAATGCAATTGAGCTATTTCTTCGGTCGAAGCCTAAAAGTGAAAAGCAGAGAAGCAGCGTGGCTCAGTGGAAAGAGCCCGGGCTTTGGAGTCAGTGGTCATGAGTTCAAATCCCAGCTCCTCCAATTGTCAGCTGTGTGACTTTGGGCAAGTCACTTCACTTCTCTGTGCCTCTGTAAAATGGGGATTAAGACTGTGAGCCCCACGGGGAACAACCTGATTACCTTGTAACCTCCCCAGCACTTAGAACAGTGCGTGGCACATAGTAAGCGCTTAATAAATGCCATTATTATTATTATTATTATTATTATTATTATTATGAAAGCAGCAAGTTGATCCAAAGGAGAAAATACTGTCCTTTCCTGGGGAGCAAATCCAGCCAAGGAAGATTCCATAAGGGGTATGATGATCTAATCTTCAAGAAAAGGAGGGAGGATAACTATAATGTAGCCACTACTGTAGATAGGTATAACTCACCCTGAACTGTGGGAAAGTGGGAAAACTAGTGGCAAGTGATGGATTCCCCAGTAGCGTTTATTGCTCTAGCCACTTGCTGGAAGCTGGTGCCATACAGAAAGATCCCAAAGCCGTGAGAGAAATTCCTATCACTGCTAATATTTCCATAACTCAGTGAGTGTGTGTGGGGGGAACTCCCCCAAAACTAGCTTTACTTGGCACTGCTCAGGTTTACTTGGGCTGCAAAGGAAAGCTGGAACCTGGACAAAACTGCACTACTTAAAGAAACAGCATGGCTCAGTGGTAAGAGCACAGGCTTTGGAGTCAGAAGTCATGGGTTCAAATCCCGGCTCCGCCAATTGTCAGCTGTGTGACTTTGGGCAAGTCACTTCACTTCTCTGGGCCTCAGTTACCTCATCTGTAAAATGGGGATTAAAGACTGTGAGCCCCCGTGGGACAACCTGATCACCTCGTAACCTCCCCAGCGCTTAGAACAGTGCTTTGCACATATTAAGCACTTAATAAATGCCATCATTATTATTATTATTACTTCACTGAGAAAACACAGGTTTCCACCAAAGATGTTTATAGGGCGGAACATAGGCAAACATAGCAAAACAGACCATTTCTCTGAATGGGGGCTCTAATTAATGGGGCAGATTCAGAGAAAACCAACACACTTAAAATCACTGGTGTAAAAACCACTCACCATCCCTAGAGTTATGTGCCTTGTCTTTTTTTATTGCGGCAGGTAAAGATACAAGGATGGAGCGGGGGTACATTTTGTTTTAACCTTTAATACTTATTTGTGACCTTTGGGGCAGCACAACCTGTATTTCTACTGAGAGTTTTATAGAGCCCTCACTTTAAGTGCATAGTCCTCTTACACCATTATACACAGAGCTTCTGGTCTGAAACAGAAGGACAGAGGGAGATTGGGCAGGGGAGGGTTGACCTAATCACATCTCCTGAGGCACCAAAAGCAGCCAGGCACAGAGGCCACTGTATCAATGAAATGGACAATTACGAACAGGACAGGGTTACGCTGGAAAGCCAATACAAACAATGAATTGCAAAGAAGGTTGTAGTACAGTTAATGAACGGCTGAGCTGCAGAAGAGAAACAGAAATAATTACCGTAAAAGACAAAGTGTGAGCTGAATGCCTTTTGTCTATAGACCTGTGATCTAGTAATCAAAGCTGTCTGAGTTTATCTAGTATTTTTTTAAAAAACTCCCCGGCCTTTGCAATTCAAAAGTCCCATTACTGGCTTGCACAAACAAGAAGTAGATCCTATTTCCCCCAGATTCAGATTTTCCCCTTAGAATATTGCAAAAGAAAACTAATGATGATGATTATAATATAATAATGATAATTATGGCATTTGTTAATAATAATAATAATAATAATATTAATGGCATTTATTAAGCACTTACTATGTGCAAAGCACTGTTCTAAGCGCTGGGGAGGTTACAAGGTGATCAGGTTGTCCCACAGGGGGCTCACAGTCTTGATCCCCATTTTTACAGATGAGCTAACTGAGGCACAGAGAAGTGAAGTGACTTTCCCAAAGTCACACAGCTGACAATTGGCAGAGTCAGGATTCAAACCCATGACCTCTGACTCCAAAGCCCGTACTCTTTCCACTGAGACACACTGCTTCTCTAAGCGCTTACTAAGTGCTACTCACTGTTCTAAGTGCTGGGATAGATACAAGATAATCGGTTTGGACACAGTCCCTCCCCACAGTAGGGCTCACAGTCTTAATCCCCATTTTTATAGATGAGGGAACTGAGGCACAGAGGTTAAATGACTTGCCCGAGGTCACACAGCAGACCAGACTAATTAGACTGCAAATTCCATGTGGGCCAGGAACTTCGTCCAAACTGATCATCTTGACTCTACTACAGGGTTTAGCACAGTACTAAGAAAAATTATAATATAAATGGTAATAAAAATGCATTCTCTCTGCTGTAGTCCCAACGTTTTACATAAACTACCTCCCCAAGACTGGAAATTTTATACGGAAGAGAAAATTCAACTTTCCTCTCTTCCAGACTAATTTGAATATTGTCACGTTCCACCTGGGATTGTCACAGTTCACGTATTAAACCCCAACATTTTCCTTTCAAAGGATACCATAATATATTCTTCATAGTGTGCCAGAATGGCCCTAAATGAAGCAGTCCTCTCAAATCCAGATACTGTACTCCTTGTCTAGCCCTGCCCACCAAATGTCCACCTTTTATTCATTTTATTGTTCCAAAGCTTCCAGGCATGGCAAGCAGTCTTCTGCATGTTCGCACTGGAGGGTTCTTCCTTCCTTCTGACATTTCACAGAGCTAAACTACAGTAAAGGAGTGATCCTCCCTGGAAGGTGACCTTCAAATCACTCTGTTTATAAAATCTCCAAGTCATGTTCCTCTACTGAGTACCCTAGAAGAGCATGAGAAGGGGGAACATGAACGTACCTTTCATTTCCAAGGAAGCTTCCCCCAAATCAAAAGAGAGTTGGGAAAGTAAAAAAGCACTAGGCAAGCTCAAGATGTTATTATACACCCACCATATAAACCAAACTACGGACAATGTGGCTGGCTCGCAAGGGAGAGTGGAATGGCAAACAATTCAAATGGAGTTGAATTGTGCAAATATTTTTTTTTTTTAATTTGATGACCAAATGCATCCGATAAAGTAGTTTTGCCAAGCCAGAAACATTGCTTCAGCAACCAAACACAGACACACAAAATCCTTATCAAATTATTTACCGACACTATCTCACTACTGCTACCTCCTTGTTCTAATGGAGCTCTAGATGGGATTGGAAAGAGCACAGGCTTGGGAATCAGAGGATGTAGGTTCTAATCCCGGCTCCACCACTTACGAGCTGTGTGACTTTGGGCAAGTCACTTAACTTCTCTGTGCCTCAGTTACCTCATCTGTAAAATGGGGATTGAGTGGGAGCCCCATGCCTTGTATCTACCCCAGCAGTAGTGCTTGGCACTTCACAAATACCATTATTATTATTATTATTTTAATTGAAACATTGAAAATTCAAGTCCCTGAGCCCCTCCTCCTTCTGCCCCCTCCACCCAAGCCACTACCACATATACCAGTGGAGATCTGGGTTAGCTCTGATGCACCATCGGAGCCAGATGCAGAGATCTGTGACTATATGGGGAACCTGACATTAAAAAAAAGAAAGATAGCTTGAAAAGTGATGACACATTGGTTGCCTGGCTATATGGGACACTAGGCAGATAGGACTATACTTAGTAGGCTAAGAAAAAGCAAAAAAAAAATATACAGGTCACCTTTAAATAGACTGAAACAAACCAATGCCCGATTAAATCTGCTGCAAGCTGTCAGAATAATGCCTTATTGACCTAAAATCCTCTGGGGATCGTACCAAATCCACATCATCATACTGAGTGCTAATGTTTGTATTAGGATTTTCATAGCAGCAGATCTACGTACTAAAACACATATCATACTTTCAGGCAGGTGCCTACTGATTCCACATCAGAAATGGCAGCAGGGAGTAAAGGCCAGGAACAACCTGTGCTACTGACATGGATTCATTAAGCATTTTCCACCTGAAGGAAACTAACTCTTGCAATATACTAAAATGTCTGATCATTTCCCCAGACTCTGGGAGGTTAATCTGCTCTTTCCTGTCTTGCCACCATAAAAGAAACCAGGGCAAAAGGTCTCCTCAAACCCTTAAAAATAAATCACTTGTGAGCTGCTTCTTGTTTGTGCAAAGATACGAGGAAAATAAGGGTGAAGGAATCAATCAATCGTATTTATTGAGCGCTTACTGTGTGCAGAGCACTGTACTAAGCGCTTGGGAAGTACAAGCTGGCAACATATAGAGACGGTTCCTACCCAATAGTGGGCTCACAGTCTAGAAGGGAATGCAACTGAAAGAGCTAGAAGGTGAAACACGTGTCAGTTTGGATAGTGTTTACTAACTATTATACTCTCCCATGGGCTTAGACTGCGTCCAACCTGATTACCTTGTATCTACCCCAGCACTTAGAACAGTGCTCAATGCATAGCAAGTGCTTCACAAATACCATAATTATGATTACAGTGCTCTGGACAGAGAAAGCACTCAATAAATACTTCTGATTGATAATGTATCACATAGGAGCATTTATTTCCAACAAGCCAGGGGACAACACATTAGGTATAAATGAAACTGCGACGGGGTGGCAGTTGCAGGATAAATCTAGTAAAGACTTGTAGAGATCTTCGACTCCAGCTGGGCCAGAATGAAGGTTAGCCCAGTGTTTGCCTGACTGAAGATAACTGACTAAAACATTTCAAGTCTAATTCACTTCTTTAAGATCTCCAAAGATGGTGATCCCACAACTTCCCTTGGTAGCCTTTCCAGTATTTATCACCCTGAAAAGAGTTCTTCCTTATGGCCAAAGTCTTCTGCTTTAATTTCATTTCCAGTTATTGTGAGAACCATTTTGGACATGAAGAACAACTGGCCAGAATGCTCATAAAAACCCATCAGATACTAGGAGGCAGCTATCAAGTCCTCCTTAGCAGTCTTTTTTCCAGACTAAATCATTTCAATTCCTTTTCTCTTTCTTCCTGGTACCTTCCTGGCATTCCCTTGCCTCGCACCACATTTATCCTCCAAATCGGCTGTTACTTAGCAAATAATATTTTAAACAGTGGAGTTCCTAGACCGTCAATGTTCAGTCTCAATAAATGCTCACCTAAACTTTCTCCCCCAAACTAAGTCCAGTTTCAACTTCCCCAAACAGTTCCGGTTAGAGTCCTTTCCTAATATACCACTTAGGCCAGAATCAATCAGTGCCTACTGTATACAGAGAATTATACTAAGAGCTAGGGAGACAGTTAGTAGTCATGTTCCTGGTCCTCAAGGAGCTTGCACTCTCCCACGTCAGGGTAATTAGGCAGGTGTGAAGACAAGGTGAGAAAGGAAGCTTTAGGTGAAGGTTCTTACACATCTAGAAACAGAAGATTTGGCTGAAAATCTGTTCCTACAGTCGTATTTATTTTTAGCCACATTTAATCAAACTATTAGTTACAGCTTCCTGGAGCACTTAAATAGACCATGTTAAAGGGGGTTAAGGACTATCTCGCCAGTGGACTTTGTAATGAGTGAATAAAGAACAGGGTTAAGAAGTTGGTCCTTGTAAACTTTCTGTTTTGATTAAGCTCTGGGACGAATTTTAAAACTTCATGGGGGGTTTGCAAAGCAGTTTAACCCTTCTGTAAGCTTCAAGAACCTTTACTTTTCTAGAGTCGTTAGGCCCATTGGTGATCTCCCCGACAAATGTTTATGAAATAGATAACTAATTACACTGAAAACATCTTACTTTAGTGCATTAAAAAGGAAAGAGGCAGATTGGATTGAATTATGATATCTTACGAAATGATTACTAATTGTGACCTTAAATATTGTCAGAAATCCAACACAAATGTTCTTGCTTTTAACTCTAATGAAATCTGCCTTAGAAATTAATATTAATTATTATATGTCAACAAAAAAATGTTTCCCTTTTCTGATATCATGAATAAATTACTTATTAAGGGAATTGAAAGTATTAAACTTCCAGGCAGGCATAAGTAAACTTAACAAAAAAAGTCAAATGGAAATTTTTCAGTGACAGAAGAGACAATCAAGTAAGCGCTTGACAAATACCATGATTATTATTATTATTATTATAATCCTTATGAAAAGCCAGTTCAGTTAGGGAAGAAAACTCCAAATGTTCCCTCGCCATAAAGCATAATGTTAGAGAACAGCATTAACAATGCCATGGGTGTGGGGGAGGATGAAATGGAGGTCGTCACTAAGGTCACTGACAAACCTCAGTATTGATCTTAGTCTAGCGGAAACGACACAGCTCTGGGAAACAGAAGCCTGGCTTATAGGGCAAATTCAGGCTATTGCTGCTTAAAATGGGTGAGGAATTGCACTTCTGCTGACCTGTGACCTCGTTGAACTATTTGCCCCAATGAGAATATGACTGGCAGGGACAAGAGAATGCCAGTGACATGACATAAGTCATGGCATGGTGGATAGAGCACAGGTCTAGGAGTTAGAAGGTCATGGGGTCTAATCCCGGCTCTGCCACTTGTCTGCTGTGTGGCCTTGGGCAAGTCACTTCACTTCTCTGTGCCTCAGTTCCCTCTTCTGTAAAATGGGGATTAAGACTGTGAGCCCTGTAGGACAGGGACTATGTCCAACCCGATTTACTTGTATCCACCCCAGCGCTTAGTACAGTGCCTGGACATAGTAAGCACTTGACAAATGCCACAATTATTATTATTATTATTGCTCTTTCTCTCTTGTGTGTGGCCCAGAAGTCACAGGACTTACACTCATCCATTGTTCTGAAGTGAGGATCCATTGAGGGATGTACATGGTGTCCGTGCACCCATGAAGCCTAGCTTCTCGCTGCTTCAGTGGGTGCAATTAGTGAGAATAGATAAGGATAGTCAAAAAGAGGCTGTGTGATGAACTAAGGCACTTAGAAGCAGGGAAGGTAGAGTAAATATAATAATAGTGGTAACTGTGGTATTTGTTAAGCACTTACTATGTGCCAGACTCTATATTAAACACTGGGGCAGATACAAGATAATCAGGTTGGACTCCATCTATGTCCCACATAGGGCTCACAGTATTAATCCTCATTCATGTTACAGATGAGGTAACGGAGGCACAAAGAGGTGTCTTGCCAAAGGTCACACAGCAGACAGGTGGTAGATCTAGAATTAGAACCCAGGTCCTTCTGATTCCCAGGCTTGTGCTCTATCCACGAGGTCATGCTGCTTCTCAAGTCTCTTGCGGACAGGAATTGTGTACTAACGGAAAGTGCATATTATTATTATTATTATTAATAAAGACGATTGATTGAGTCACAGGGTGATATTTGCCCATATTCCTCTGCTCCTTTGGGTCAGCCAAGATGGTGCCGGGCTTCTAGTTTCCTTTGGGAATCCCTTGACTGCTCATAGTAAAGCAACATCAGCACAGGTCTAATGCCAACTTGTTGCCAACTTGTACTTCCCAAGCGCTTAGTACAGTGCTCTGCACACAGTAAGCGCTCAATAAATACAATTGAATGAATGAATGAATGAGTATGACTAGATTCGAGAGCAGAAGACCTGAGTTCAAATCCCAGCTCTGCTCCTGACCTATTGGGTGATCTTGGGCAGTCACTTACCTCTCTGGACCCCCGTTTCCTCAATCAATCCATCAATTAATGGTATTTATTGAGCACTTACTATGTGAAGTGCACTGTACTAAGCGCTTGGGAGAGTACAATGCAACAGAATTAGCAGACACATTCCCTCATCATCATCATCATCGATCGTATTTATTGAGCGCTTACTGTGTGCAGAGCACTGTACTAAGCGCTTGGGAAGTACAAGTTGGCAATATTCCCTGCCCATAACAAATTTACAGTCTAGAGGATCTGTAAAACAGAGATATGCTAGCTAGTTTGCAAGCCCCGTTTGGTACAGGGACTGTGTCCCATCTCATAATCTTGTGTGTATGACAGGAATCAGCACACTTACTATATACCATTTTAAAAATTACTATAATGAAGCTTGGTTCCAAGGATGGTATATTAATGGACTACTAGGAAACGACTACAGCAGACAGAACAACCTGGTATATGTTCTGGAAAGATTTGGGAAATCAAGAGGGAAATTTTAAAACAGTGAAAGGGTTTGCACAAGGCAACTGAATTAGTGCAGTAAAGTACACTCTTTAATGAGCACAGTGCAGAACGGAATATACCATATGCATTTTCACGTAAAACCAGGTAGGTCGACGGGATTTCAGCATTACTGGTGTCAGCACTGTATACAAAGGAAACAGCTGCACACATATTTATATTGCCATTTTACTTTTATGTTCAACATATTTAGGCGTAACTCAATAGGTATTACACCTGCATATCCAAAAGTAAAAAAAATAGGAATTTTTACTTGATACTATTGAATTCCAATATAACTGAAAGAATGAGGGCACACAACAACATATAAAAGAATGTCCTTAAATTAACAGAGAGCACGTTCCCACCTTTAAAATGAACGTTTATTTCCTGACAACCAAGTTTCAGCTTATTTTATGCGACTGTTTTCCAGACAAAAAGTATTAGTCTAAGTGCAGCTGTTTACTCTGCAATTACTGTTTTTCAGCATTGGCTTTAGATTGTGTGATGAGTTGTATTATACAAACCTTAACACATTCCAAAATCATTATCTCCTGCAACAATTTTTCATGATATATGATAATGAAGTAATGAAATGCAAATCCTTTATCTACAGCAACATTTGGAAACTGCATTATGCGTTTTAATGTTGCATCTGCGTTCTGCCATGCAATTTTTGATCTGCTTAGAGAATCTGATTTAATTTAACACAAAGAAAAGCAGCAACTCCCTTTTAAACAGAATGGCTTAACATTGCTTCAAATAAGATATACAAACTATTGGAAGATACCTTATGATGAATTACAACCCGGAAGATACCTTATGATGAATTACAACCCCAAAACCTTGACTTAATATGAATGAACCTGTGCCTGAGCACTTCCCTTTTCTGATAATAGTCCAGTGGGTCTGGAGCTCTATTCTAATGGTAAGTTATAAGAAAGAGTGCTACAATAGAAGAAAAATACATTGCTATGGTTCTATGGAAACACAGTAATCAGAGTAAGTCTCCTTTTTAATGGATGGTCATTTGATATAGCTCAGAAAACAGTATCATAGCCATTGTTAATGAATGCCTCAAATCAACTCAAATTAACCCATCAAAAGCAGAAGGAAAAAATATTTTTCTGATAAATGAAGAGAAATTGAATCTGTTGGCAAACTTGTAATGGAAAAAGAGGGAAAGTGAAAGCATTTAAACTGACAGATAGTTATCAGGTTTCACTGCCTACATTTATTATTACCTGATCAGATTTGTGTTGGTACTGGTACTGAGAAACAGTGTTCTGGGAAGCAGCTATTTCCTCTTTCTCAAATTGTTTCTTGACACTGGCTAAGCCACCAGGAACTGTGCAAGTCTCTGACTCCTCTGTTGCCTATGGGGGAAGAAAAAGGAAAAGGAAATAAAAAACAATGGACTCAAACAGTTGCATTTATTGACTGCTTACTGTGTGCTTTACTAAACCCTTGAGAGAGTACAATATAACAGAGATGGTACATATGTTCCCAGCCTAAAATGAGTTTACAGTCTATAGGTGAGGAACACACGATTCTGGAACAGTATGTCACATTTTTTTTGATTAATGGATAACAATAATAATAATGGTATTTGTTAAGCACTTACTATGTGCAAAGCACTGTTCTAAGTGCTGGGGAGGTTACAAGGTGATCAGGTTTCCCACCGGGGGCTCACAGTTTTAATCCTCATTTTACAGATGAGGTAACTGAGGCACAGAGAAATTAAGTGACTTGCCCAAAGTTACACAGCTGACATGTGGCGGAGTCAGGATTTGAACCCATGACCTCTGACTCCAAGGCCCGGGCTCTTTCCACTGAGTCATGCTGCTTTTTATGGATAATGAGTCATTGATGAATTGGTTACCCCTTACCCTTTAGTCTTTTTGCCCCATGTGGGACTGGGATTATGTCTGATTGGACTACAAATGGTATCTATTCCAGTGCTAACACAGTCCTTGGCACAAAGTGAGCACTGACAAATATCACAGTTATTATTATTACCATTGATGGGCTGGGCTCTGAAAAGAGAGAATGCACAGATGTTACACAGAAAATCAAAAGTCTCCTTATTAAGTTTTCTCTCTATTAAAATTTTGATGAGTGGACAAAACAGTGCTCGAAAGATTTAGTTGATTCTCCATGAGATAAATTTTGACGTCTGAATGCCATGAACAAACACAGTCACAGGATTCAGGTCCCTTGATATTAGCCAGTGTGCCCAGATCTGGGGGCCGGTGATTTGGAAATGATGAGCTACATCCAAATTTGGAACAAATGAGGTTTAGCCATTGGTCATAGACAAGAATTTGCAGTAAAGATTACATGGTTATCTGTGGTTTGAGTTAGCCTTACAGTGACCCAATTTAAGCAACCTAAAGGGTTTACCAGACCTGATCAAGGGTGAGAAAAATAAGTAAAATAGTTCCAGAAATACATTCTTCTTATTAATGATAATAATAATGGTATTTGTTAAGTGCTATGTGCCAAGGACTGTTCTAAGTGCTGGGGTAGATACAAGGTAATTAGGTTGTCTCACGTGGGGCTCACAGACTTAATCCAATTTTACAGATGAGGGAACTGAGGTGCAGAGAAGTGAAGTGACTTTCCCAAAGTCACACAGCTGATACGTGGTGGGGCCGGGATTAGAACCCATGACCTCTGACTCTCTCTGTCAGTTCTTTGTGGGCAGGGAGTGTGTCTACCAACTCTCTTTTACTGTACTCTCTCGAGTGCTTAGCACAGTGCTCTGCACACAGTAAGGACTCAATAAATACCATCCATTGATTGACTGTCTCACATCTACTCATTTCAACTCATCCCATATAGGACCATTCTAGCCCTACGCACCTGTTAGTGTACTCTGTCTGCTAAACAAAATGTTAACTACTACTATGTTTTGCCTTAAATTATAATTTTCATTTAAAGACCCCACAGGAATTTTCAAACTGTACTAGGGTTATCTCATTATAACTAGAGTTATCTGCAAACACCTCACTGTTTAAGTAGCCTAAATTAAAGGAAGGAATTGAAAACTGGTTGAATGGTTGTAGTCAGGAGGACTCAGATGGATTCATCCACTCATCAAGGATCCCATAGTTAAACTTCATGTTAAGGTGAAGGAAAGAGGGGTGATGCCATGTTCGTTGACAAGTTTTAATGATTTGTTAAAAGAACGCTGTGACCATTAAATTTTAAAAAAAAATCATTACGTTCCAAATATGGACCCACAAACAAATCCACATTAAATAAATCAGGATATATGTGGAATGAATGCGTCTAAAATTACAGAATTATAATTATAGAAGCGTTCATTCCTTAATCCTTAATTTTAATGAAATAAAAAACACATTTTCTATTTGGTTATTACTAATGCAATACTCATTTCAAAACCTACATATCGAGCAGGCATAATATATGGAATCAAACATATTCTTTCGAAAGTGATTTTATTATCTGCTGGCTATAAAAATTGACGGTGGTTTGAAATCCTGTAATTTCTTATAATCATAATTGGTTTTGCAGAGTGACCGCATTGCTAATCTTTCTCATTTCTCTGTTGATTAAGCTACTCGCGATGGATTTACCGCACACAGAGAAGAAAGGAAAGAAAAAGAAATTCTACTGCTAGAGAACGAAAATCAACAAACCCAAATAGTATCAAAGATGCTGCTTTAAAGGAATTTTAACCCTTTGAACTAAGTGCCGCCAAAGCACTAGCATTGCTTGTGCCTAAGCAGGTTGATTAAGTAGAAAATGTGAAGGAGGGAAAGTGAAAGTTCCATTCTGTTCTTAAATGGAAAGGAGCATTTTACGTTAGCGGAGAAGCTGCCACAGTCTCTCTTGGAAACAGCTGCTTGGTATCTGGCCATCCTTTCCTTCAGTGAGACAGCTTCTTGGAGATCCAACGGCAAACTCTCACTCCCGTTAGGGCCGTCTCCTGCGACGCCAACTCCAGACTTATTAGCGCCAACAGCAACTAAAAACAAATGCAAACACACAAATATGTGTCAGGTTTTTAAATAAAATGGCAGCACTTTCCAAACAAGAGGTAAATTTACGATAATTGGACTCAAAAGCAGATTGAGGTATTTAACAACATTGCCTCCGCTTCCCAAGCACCTTGCTGTTTTTCTTCAGGTTAGTTCACCCAAATCAGAATGCTCCTACAGTACAATTTTATCAATGATAAATATGTCTTCTAAGGGCTCATCCAAAAAAAAGATGATTGTGGAGCATTATAGGGAGGGATTGGGAATCTTAGACAAGTCGGCTAATGTCTCTCTCAGCTTCTGGTTGCTTTTTTTCCTAGTCTATAGGCTATGTATAACCCATGAATAACTCAAAAATATTTTGGGGTCAGAAAGTCAACTAGCACCCACAGGTTGCACAAAGATGCCTTGGTTATATGATTAATGACTGCAAAGCATATGGAAAGTTCTATGTAGGAACAAAATAATAATAATAATGGTATTTGTTAAGTGCTTATTATTTGCATGCTAAACACCGTTCTAAACACTGGGGTAGGTACGAGATTATCAAATTGGACCACTCCCTGTCCCACATGGGACTCACAGTCCTAATCCCCATTTTACAGACGAGTTAACTCAGGCCCAGAGTAGTTAAGTGACTTGCCCAAGATCACACAGCAGACAAGTGGTAGAGCCAATATTAGAACCCAAGACCTCTGACTCCCAGGTTCATGGTCTTTTCACTAGGCAACAGTGCTTCTAATCCCATAATGCTATCATTATCTTCCAACTCTCTTATATTGTACTCTCATAAATACTTTAGAACAGTGCCCTGCACACGGTCAGCAGTCAATAAATGCCTTGCATTGATTATTCTAAACATCATTGCTGACTATACATATCATAGAGGGTATATGCCAAAATAAAAAGCTAAATATTTAATTAAAATGTAGCTCAAGGGACACTAACGTAATGGGAAGATCTTAAATTACCTTCAGATATGTGGACATGTTTAAATAGTTTGGCTGTCTTATGTCTAATACTCATCTACATTGTATTTTGATGTAAGAGTTCTAACTCCATTTTTCAGATGACAATCGAGAAACAAAAAGCTGAAAAGTGTTTTGTAAAAGCTCTATACCTTGGACCCAAACAACTGCATTTTACACAAAGGTCTGGCTTTTAAAAACTTGGAATAATGCTCTTATGTTTTATATCCCGAAAGAACAGTTTCCCACAAAGATTTCATTTCTCAGTCTATTGGAAGCTTTCTAAGAGGTCACATACCTTTTCTAAATATAGAACGGTTTATATAAATAATTCTGAAAAATACGCTATTTTGCAAGATGTAAAATGAAAATAAACCAGAAGCGCCCACACAAGAAGGCTGCAATTGAGCAGGGCCAAGCTATGCTCCACCATAATCATCCATTACTTTAATAAGGTAGGGACCGTCCCTATATGTTGCCAACTTGTACTTCCCAAGCGCTTAGTACAGTGCTCTGCACACAGTAAGTGCTCAATAAATACGACTGACCTTACTCACCTTATATTTAAAACTTTCTTTCAGTAGGAAAAATCCCCTACTCCCGTTCAAATCAGATAAGCAGAGTTCCTTCACAACCATCAGAACTCTCTGAAGTGCAGGAAAAAAAGATGACATCTAATGACTCTGAATGATGTCTGCACTACAGTACTGAGATCTTCTAAAAGAAACCCTTCTGCCCTTATTTGAAATGGAAAAAGATCCAGGCCAGACTGAACTATACAACTTGAAGTTATTTATATGATTAACTGTTGCTCGTGCTCTGCAAATTACTCATTAAAAAACCCCCAAACTAAAGAGGTTTTCTCTTCCAGTTCATCTTAAAAGCCCACCGACAGCTTATGTTACACCCACAAAGTTAACAGGTGGGTTACTTCTCAGAGTGTCAGTTCCTGCCATCTTTCACTCTTCAGTTCCTATAGTTGAAACATACTTGATTTGTTTAGAAACTGTCTGCATTCATGGGAAGAAGGACATCCCCTTAGCCACCCACCTCCCACCCTCCTTGAGAGCGATCGATTCGTTCAGTCTGAACTCATTTCCTAAGGGAGACAGTTGGGTGGGCAGCGCAGAGCTGGGATTTTTTTTTTTTAATGGTATTTGCTAAGCACTTACTGTGTGCTGGGCGCTGTACTGAGATCTGGGGTAGACAAAAGCTCATCAGGTTGGACACAGTCCATATCCTACAGTGAGGCTTACTGTCTTAATCCCAATTTTCCCGGTGAGGGAACTGAGGCACAGGGAAGCAAAGTGACTCACCCCAGACAACTAAAAAAACAATGTCTCAATAGGTCCTAGCCAGCAAAGATCATACTTTTGGTTGGGATGGCAAAGTTGGACCCTTCAATTATGGAAGTCCAGAAGAATGGTTAATATTGCCGCCACTAAAGATGATAAAGAGGAATAGTTCTCCCCTTCTTCATTGGCGGCAACAGCTAACACCACTGCGGCCTTCATCGGCGCCATGGTGGACCAGGCCCTCGTAACAGTGCATGGGAGTTTCTGGCATGGTCAGATGATGCATTTCTGCTCACCCCGGAAATTTATATTCCCATTCTGGAGGGATGTTTTGGTGCAGCAGAGTGGCTGTGCAACTGCCATATCCAGCCAGCTCCCACCACCCTCAACCACTCTCTAATGTTTCAGCAGAATGGCAGGGGTTGGGTGTCAGCGAACAACAGCAAGCCACTAGAAAAATGGAAGAGGAAAGTGGCAGCAGTGGCCAGTAGAGATCAGTAGTGGAGGATGAAGGCCAGTGGCTGAGGAGGAAGAGATTAACGGTGAGCAACAGAGGAGAATAAAGACCTCTTTTCACTTTTCCCATTTGGTTAATCTCATTACCTTTACCTCTCTTCCTTTGACCTCATGCTTTTAGGTCCCTCCTCCTCAACCCACCTTGGGCTCCCCCAAATTTGGTTATCGTAGTTTTGTTTCTCACCTCCCAAAGTAGGGACATTGCTCTGTGCCCAGAGGAATCAAAGTTTAGCTGGGGAGTGAGGCGAGTTGGGCTCTGGGGGACAGATGAGGGCAACAGACCTGAGGACCTATATCGGCAAAACCTCGCGACGACTCTGGCTTAAGCTAACCGAGCGTGTTTGTGTCCTTGGACTTGTCTGCCCCTAAGGCACATGGGAACCCTGAGAGCTCCATTTCTGAGATATCTCAACTGGGGTCAAGGATCCAATGGTAAAAAGTGGTATTGTCTTTCGACTTTGTCAGGAGACTGGTAGAGTAACAAAAATGAGGTGTAGTTAAGAATGCTGTTCCAAAAGAAAGGTCAATCAATGGTATTTATTGAGCACTTAGTATGTGCGGAGCACTGCACTGTTTGGGAGAGTACAATACAACGGAGTTAGCAGACAAATATAAAAATAAAGTTTATCTGTGCTACAGTCTCCTAGTTCCCTCAGTATGAAGGATAGTGCTTTGAATGGAGCCTTAAAATGATCTTATTCCTGCTCCACACACAGGAGGAGTCCAGCATAAAATGCCTTGGGGCTATTCCCTGTTTATATATTAAGCCCCCAGACTCCACCCCACAAAAAATATGCAAACAGAAGCATCATTTCACATTCAGATTTTCATCTATGAAAATGGAATTCCTATATTGTTCTGTTGAAAACAAGTCTGACCTGAAAGAAATTCCAAAAAAAGAAATAGTAACTTGATCTGACTAAAGGGGTAAGGTGGTTTCCTTAACTTAAAATATCACTGTTTTCCCCAGCTGAAGTGTTCCACTTTGCTTCCATTAATAGTCCCTCTGTTTGATCTTGGGTAAATTATAAGGAAGTCATTGCCTTGCCCAGAGAAACTGATTTAGAACCAAATTAGGAATGAAGTGAATTACACTCTGTCTAACCTAAGTGCAGGTTATATCTTGCAGTTCTAAGCCAAAGCTAATATGGTAAAAATTCTGATTTGGGGCATGACACTGTATCAATAGATTTAGATCACACAGCACTAAACCCTCAAAGTTTTAAAATTTTTAAATTCTCACCAAATGTGTTTATTCCTCAGCCAATCACAAATTTTGTCTTTGTCAAAGTTCAGATGTTACTGTGGGTTCAAATTCCAACTACCCGCTCACATTTTATGCATTTTTTCTCCTTTTTTGTATTTTTCTTAAACCAATAATTCAATGGGGTAGTAATTTATTGCTCAAAGATTCCCAATGTGGTAGCTTTATAAGTAATGGGTTGCCATTTCTGTAAAATTGATTCTTGTATGTCCAGGAAGCATTCTTTGAACATGAAGCTTGAAGCCCCAGTCACTGAAACAAAAAGTTCTTCAGTCTTTTACTGACTCCAAAACACTTTTCTCAGCACCTTCTCAGTTTACCAAACCAGCTTCACTATTTGAGACCCCAAGTGACACTGCATCACTTTAGCCCTAGTAAAAAGAGGCTATCTTACTCTGATTGACTTTGGAAAACAGATTTGGGCAAGAAAAACTCAGCCTATGCAAAATCTGCTCAAAGGTAAAGGCAGATTTTACCTCCAAATTTGCAAAACGTAGAACATACTGAACCCCTTGCACAGTGCAATGGAGACATCTGCTTTCATGATAAGGAAATCAGACCTAACACTTGAGTCATTCTAGCCCCACAAGGTGTTTGCCAACAGACATTAAGTAAACTCTCTGTTTGTCCAAAGATGGAGACCTGGCTTAAATCTATGCTTAAACGATGCTGATCCCCACTTCTGATATTCTCTTAGTTGGTAGCCTAGATCTGAGGTTTAAAACTGAATTTATTTCAAAAAGACGAGAGGAGGTACGCAAGAAGAAGCAAAGTGACCTAATGGAAAGACCATGAGCCTGGAGCCAGAGGCTAAGTTTGCAGGAAACCCTCGTTAAGTGTTCGTCATGATCAGAATGAAAACTAGAGAAAATTGGTCCACTAGAAAATCAGAAACATCCAAATACCCATAGTACTCCTGCTTCCAAACTCCTTTATCCCCAAATCTGACTCTTCTACCAGCTTGCCTCTTCTCTACAAAGGGGTAAGATGGTGAGCTTGCAGAGACACTTCCTTGGATCCCTTGTATTTCCCAGGCTCAGCTGATAAATTAGAGTTGGAAATGGGGATGGGATAGGCACACCTAGTGTCATCCCAGCTGGGTCCATCCCAGTTATTATTATTATTATGGTATTTGTTTAGTGCTTACTATGTGCTAGACACTGTACCAATCTCTGGGGTGGATACAAGCAATCATGTTAGGCACAGTCCCTGTCCCACGTAGGGCTAACAGTATTCATCCCATTTTTAAAATGAGGTAGCTGAGGCACAGAGAACTCAAGTGATTTGTTCAAGGTCACACAGCAGACAAGTGGTAGAGCCAAGATTAGTCCCCATTTTACAAAGTTGGCTGCCTAAGACTGCTGGAAGGTCAAAAAGTGCAAATCCTAAAAGCAGACCCAATGGCATAGTGGGAGATTTATCCAAAATACTAGCCATGACCCCAGGCTGGAGCACTGATGAATAGAGATTTCAATCTAGATTTGAAGAGACTGGTTGGAGTGTGAAAACAGTTTATAAAACTAGCTTCAAACCCATCTTTTTTTTACTGAAATATGGGCCAGAACTGAGAAGTCAGGTCAAATCATGAACAAATAATGCAAACAGTGACGGTGATAGTTTTAATGATTAATGCCCAAAATAACCTTCCTGGCATATGTGGCTTTAGCTGTATATATGCCATATTAGTAATTACAATAACCTACTCATGAAATGAAATAATTTCTGTGCTGGTAAAGGATCTGCATTTTGGGGGAATTTCTGAATTTTCAGGACGAATTCAAAGTTTTCCCTTCAGCCCTGCCTGACTTGCACTGTTGGGTAGAGGTGGCATTTATCAGATATGTATTTCAGATGGCAACTTAAAGAAAGCCAACTGAATCTTATATTGCCCCTCTCACATTTGTGCTGAAAACAGCATAACAGATTTCCTACCACCAATTTCCCTTTTCCTTTGAATACTAAAAGGATAGTTGATTTACTTTGCCTTATGTCTTTGAAACATGAACCACTCAGATAATCAAAACTAGCTTCAGGTTCTACAAACTGGATCTCTGTGGACAGGAGATATGAATGCTTTCAAGCCCCAAAGTCAGTGTTTCTCTTCCTTTGAATTTAAAGATACTGGACTTGACTCAATGAGGAAAATATCTACTTATTTCTCTGTCTTTACTGAATTAAAATGGGAAAGCTAAGCAACCAAAGCAAACATTTAAATGTGGTTAGGAAAATATATCTGGCCAGATCTTCAGCTGAATGAACTGCACCTTGGCTACCGAGGCAACTGACAGCTGGGCTATAGTGGCACGGCACACGGCAGGCACTCTGCTCCGCTCATTTGGGCTGTAAATGGGGTCTGCATATTAAGAATCTTTGTGTGCACTTCCGATGGACTGCACCCCAGCCTCCCTACTGACTCATTGCATTCAGTGTCCCAGTGGAATCAAGATTGGCAGGAAGGGAGAAAGCACGCACCACTTAGCACTACAATCGCTTCCTCCATACTGATCCTGGGTCCTGAGACTTTATTCATTGTTCTCCATGGGAGATCCCCCCATTATCACGATGCCTTGGTCCTGCACAAAATTTGCTATAATAACGATGATGGCATTTGTTAAGCACTTACTATGCGCCAAGCACTGTTCTAAGCACTGATAAACCATGACCTGATGTGCAATTGCCATCCTCTACAGGTACTTTATTTAGCAGGGCAATAAACCAATTATCCATTAAACAACTCAAATATCATAAATGGATACAGGTTTCGATCAACCTAGAAGGCCTTGGAATGAAATGATTTAGAAAAGGTTGGGTCCACATAGTATGAACTGTAATCGTGTCATGCTCTTAAGAAAGGTAGCAAGCTTCATGTTCAAGTATTTTAACTGTCACTGTCTGGTCTGATTACTGTGCCTGATAATTATAGGAAACACTGCATAATGCTGTAAACATTTTGAACAGTCTCACTGAGGTGATAACAGATATTATTACAAAATAAATTCTTAGAAATGGTACTTGCTGAGAAATATGCTACAACCCAAGCAGGAGGAAGAACAGAATTAATGCCTCCTATCTTTGTCACTATCAGTATGACATGAATACCCTTTTCATCTTCAACTGAATATGTTATTTCTTAAAGAGAGGAATGAGGTCAGGATCCTAATGATAAACTGGGATTAAGAGCAGCAGGAGAGGGTGAGCAACCTGATATGCTTTCCCCAGTGAGAAGGATACAGCACATCCTTAGCTAGTCTTCTCTTTCCTAATTTTATCCACTATTTATCTAGATTTTTAAAATTTGCGTACCTATTGACTCCCCTTCTTTGCTCATGTAATTTCATTATATACACACGAAACATAATCAGACAAAGCAACTACAGAAAAAAAGGTTTAGGCAGTAGTTGCAATTATGATAGGGAAAGGCTGGTTGCAAAATCATCCCTGTGGGGATCATGTGTCTTTTTAGGAGTCCAGATCTGAAACCTCCACCTCCAATTCAATTTGAGATAGTCATTTCTTTCACCACCTCAAAGCCCCCAATCTTCTATACTACAAGTTTGCAAACACTCCAAATTTTAAAGCCCACGATGATATTTTGCCAACATCCTCATGATAAGGAGGTGCACAAAAAAATACATAAAATCATCATTATTTTCTAATGCCTCATAGTACTAGTCTTATTTTGGGCAGGAAGGGAAGTGGGTATTTTTTTACCTTGATTCCCTGTGCTTGTAAGCCTGGGTCACTCACGTGTTCATGCATTGCCCTTGTTCCCTTCTTGCAGTGCTTTTGTTAGTACGATACCTTTCTAGAACCTAATTTGGGAAAGATGTTTATCTACTTTTGCATCTTAACATACGCAAACCCAAACTGATTGAAATGCTGGACTCTGAATTAACAGCACAAGCCCCCTTCATTTCCAAATGCTTAGAACAGTTCTCGGGACCCAATGCATGTTCTATAAATACCACTGATGGATTAATTATTTGATTGATCGATTCTTTCCACTTCCAACTTCTTTAATGACCCTTAGCAAGTTGGTTGGGAAAACGCTTTCTTCAGGACAATGTCTTTGAGATTTACCCTTTTTAAAGAGAGGCTTTTGTGCTGAAAATAGCAACATAGACAACCTATGTTTAGCAGATTTGTTTTATTAGACAGAAACTGACCTAGAGCTAAAGTGTCCAGAAAATTAATATTGGTGACTCAGGAATAAACACAATCGAGCATGCTACCAAGGTGAATGTGTAACCTTGGTGGCATTCAAACTTTCTTTCTACTGAAATGATGGACTCTCCCATCAGGACCAAGGGATGAACCTCCTTCCTGTGACTTCGGGATCAAAACTCAACCTGATTTCATATTCATTTTGGATTTGTATAACTCTGTTAACTATAAAGATTTAGGATTTTAAAATGATGATAAATATGGTTCCCCTGATGCAGCAGAAATCATCCAAGCATCAGACTTTAGCTCTCAGAGGGGAGGAGTGTTTTCAGGGAGGAGCCAAAAGAAAAGTCAGTCAAATGCCCCAAGGGTCTGTGGGAGAACTTTGCAAGAATGTTTGTGTGGAAATTGAAACCAGTGAATTTGGGGGCTTTGGCTGATTAGCTCTTTACCCAAGTGTGTGCAACCTATTAGTGTCGAGGGATGAAAAGTTATTAGAAAAGCTTTATGGGGGAAAATCATCACCCTTCTTGGTTCCAAACAGAAATTTCTCTTTTCCCTGGACTCTCAAGCATGGTGGATCAAGGTACAGTGAAAAGATGAGAAATATGATCTTGGGTCATCGTATTACCTATTGCTGGCCCAGCTGCCTGAGCTGTCTTGCGTATTTTGCAGAACTATAACCTCAGCTGGAAAGCACAGTTACTCATTACATTCTTCCAGGTAATTCCTGCCAAGGAAATCAGATGGAGCCTAATGTACTATAACTGCCATCAACCATCAGGACAGCTGCCTCAGGAAATCACCAAAGACCTTATTTAGGCTGCCAGTCAATTGCCATTACAAAGCTCCTGAACGTTATCTTGGGAAAGTCTTTGACTCAGCATGAAGCTACTTACTGGCCCATCAAACAGGTAGAAGCCTGTAGCCTCTAGTCCAGTGAAGAGCTGTCATGGTGGTCCATAGAGGCATTGAACCGGAAAATACCAAGTGCCACTCTAGCAAAATTGGAGAGTTCTTTGAGGACCTGAAAGATTCTAAATCGTATTTCTGGAAAGATGGAGGAGGACCAAGGGGATGAGAAGGGAGGGCCTGGGATTCCCGCCACTTCCTGCTCTACGCCCAATATTTCAACTTTCAAACCCCTTCTCTTTCCCATTACCTCAAGTACACCTAGTTGTCTTCCAAAATGGGGCGGGAGGAAAACTCACGCTAGGCATTTACCCTGCCCACCGCAACCACATATTCACATGCATGTAACTGCTCTTTCCAACACAATGACACACTGTATCCAGGCAGGATCGTGTAATCGAGGGAAGATCCCTTAATCCTGATGTCGCATTTCATCAACATAGTGAGAACGCGAGTTCTGGCAGAACTGAGTGCAACTGCTTACCCTTGTTTCATTGCCTTCAGCTTCCACTCCCTGAAGGCAAACTCCCCCTCCAGTCAATTGCCTTTGAGCACTCTGTGGTAAACCTGGAGTATCATGATGTAAACTTGGGAAGCACTAAGAGAGGTTATGCCATTACACCTTAGAATCATGTTCATGCATCGTCTGTCTAGTCGTTTCTTAATTTCATTTCTTGCGCTCTTGTTTTTGGGGTTTTTTTAATCTATGCTCTTACTCTTTTACTCATTGTACACTAGGCAAATTAGGTGTCCTTGCCTCCCCCATTAGATTGAAAATGACCTATAGGCCTACACCCTGACTTTTATTCCTAGTGCAAGTTTAAGTAGAGTGCTCTACACATTTACAGCAATAGACAGTCAATAAATACTTAGGATGACAATGGGCAAAACAAAGCCCTGGGACGTAAGGATTGTTTAAACTAGTGCTGAAAGGCAAGAACACATTGACTATGAACTAAACAATAAATGAAATGAATATACCCGAACTGCAAAGTTATGTTCTCTTTAATTTGTTCCATTCAGGGCAGGGTCTCCTTGAAGCAAACTATCTGGGTGTTATCTCACTGGGGTCAATGCAAACAATTTTTTCAACGTCTTGGCCACTATGGGCAGGAAATGTGTCCACTAATTCTGTTATATTGGGCTCTCCCAAATGTTTAGTATAGTACTCTGCACATTGTATGTGCTCAATAAACAACATTAATTGATTGATTGGAATCAAGACACTCATAAAATTTGTAGATAACCCCAAGCTGGGATTGGAGTGGAACATCCCAGGAATGCTACAGTAGAATTCAAAGTGGGGTGGAGAAATAGGCTATAAAAATAGGAACAATGTCATTAAATAGGGCAAAGAGCAAGGAAGTTGTTATATATGCCTTAGCCCGTTGTTGGATAGGTACCGTCTCTATATGTTGCCAACTTGTACTTCCCAAGCACTTAGTACAGTGCTCTGCACACAGTAAGCACTCAATAAATATGACTGACTGACTGAATGAATAAACTAACCAATAAGCTCATCTCAAGACTGTAAACTCGTTGTGGACAGGGAATGTGTCTGTTTATTGTTGTATTATACTCTCCCAAGCACTTAGTACAGAACTCTGCACACAGTAAGTATGCAATAAATCCAACTGAATGAATGAATAAAGAAAAGGATGGAGACTGACTGCCTAGGCAGAGTCTGAAGCTAAGAAAAAAGAGGGGAGGGTCCCCTGTAGCCAGAAGCTGAATATGAGTCAGCAACATGGTGGTTCTTAGTAAAAAAGGTAAGTGGATACTGAGATGCACTAAAAGAAAAATGATATGTAAGCCCATGAAATTAGTCATTCTGCTTTACAATCCTCACTGAAGTCCTGAGGACAGTTTAGCTCTCCACATTTTGAGAAACTGAAGAGGGTTGAACGAAGAGCAGCAAAAATGGTTAAAGGTAGAAAATAGAGGCTATGAATAAAAACTAAAGAACTGTAACCCATTTAGTCTACAGAAGTTTATATGTGCATTCCTGAATTACTTAAGAAGCACTGCTTAACCATTCTACATTTGCATAGAGGACAGATCTGGAGAAAGTGTATTTAGATTGTGGCAAGATACTTCTAAACTAGACATAGGAGCTCTAGATGTTGAGGTTGACAGGCAGACATTCAAAGGACATTAAGGAATCACCACGTCTGGTGGATATGAAAAGGTAGGATGACAGACACCTGTTTAAGAGATTGAGTCTTTCGGGGTGTCCAGAGACATGGGAAAAAACGGGAAATACTGATGGTTGTTTGATCACTGACCTCCGGCTCTCTGGACAACCAGTGGTCACAGGCTAAGCTTCCAGGAAGACCCTCCTGCCCCCTTTCCTCCCCAAAGAAACCACACACAGACACACACTCACTGCAGCAGATTTGAGAACCTCAGGTCACTGGAGAAGTGAGGTTGGGGGAGGTGTTAGAAGGTTTCATTCACATTGGGATGAAGTTTAAATTTAGGGAAATTCGTTGCAGGCATCTATTTGTGATGACAACATCTGCATTTAAACTTACCGGCAATATGACTGATTCCTTTTAAGATCAGAGCCCCTAATTTAGGATTCCCCCCTGGAGACTCATGTAACAGGAATGCAAACATATCATGATGATGCCATCAGTTTTGTGATTAGGCCAGGAAACTAACCAAAATAATTCCCTTTAGGATTATTTTTATTCCGGGTCACATCAACACCTCAGACAATTTGGGAAGTTTTTTTTATAAACATTTGAGAGGTCGAACACTGTTGAAAGTTTTTGGCTCATCAGCCCACAACAATATTTCCTGCATACAATTAGTAACAAGTGAGGGGCAAAGACCCATGAAAAACCCTGCCCAAAAACAGCAGTGAAAAATGATTGGGAACAAGTGACATGGCCTCGTTAAAAGAGAGCTCACAGAACAGGGAGATGAACAGATTAGAATGCCTAGCAAAGTTAAAAAAGAAATCACTTTTTATTTTCAGCTTTAACGCATTCCCAGATCAGATTTCCTTTCCTCTCTCCAAATGGCCTTATTTTTAAAAGACATGAGGGAAACAAGATGAAAACACAACTGGGGAATTATTTCTGGGAGGATAAACAAAGAACTTGATAAATGTTTCCAAGAAAATGAACCCCAAAGTCATAGCTTAAGTTTTGATTTCCATCAAAAGATAAAAACAAATGAAGGCATTCCTTGTCACTATGTCACAAAGACTGCAGCTCCTCTAAGGGGAGTAAAACACTCCCCACTGAGAACTCCAGTTGAGAGATTATTTCTCTGACTAAATGCCACCTGCTAATTCCAAAGAGCCATGAGGTTGATGAATTAATTTAATTGGGCAATTTGTATTATCTTCTGGTGCCTTGAAAATTGTGAAAAATAGTCCAATATACTGAGAGAGTTAGGGGTCATTGAGAGAGAGGTTTGAGTTCACTGTCCATGGTCTTTTGGGCATGTGGTCTATTGGGCATTTATTCTAACCAACAGGGTGATTTTCAAGTATTTTTACTGAAATGTTTTCACCTATTTTCACCTATTTTCACACTGTTCATCTGGGGCCACTTCACAGATAAAATTCTCTCTCAGCAGTGTTTGCCTGAGATGCCTCCAGTAATCAGGAAATAGTATTCTACCTTTCCAAACTCTGGGGTTGGACTGTATACTTGGTTGAAGGGAAGGTGAAGCCTTATTGTGGCATGTTTTACTGAACATGCAGTCAAACAAATAATAATAATAATAATAATAACAACAACAATAATAATAATAATGTTGGCATTTGTTAAGCGCTTACTATGTGCAAAGCACTGTTCTAAGCGCTGGGGGGGATACAAAGTGATCAGGTTGTCTCATGTGGGGTTCACAGTCTTAATCCCCATTTTACAGATGAGGTAACTGAGGCTCAGAGAAGTTAAGTGACTTGCCCAAGGTCACACAGCAGACATGTGGTGGAGCCGGGATTCGAACCCATGACTTCTGACTCTAAAGCCCATGCTCTTTCCACTGAGCCATGCTGCTTCTCTAAATGTCATGTAGCTATGTGCTAAAATTATTATTATTATTATTGCTAATAATAATAATAGTATTTGCCAAGCACTGTGGTGGATACAGGATTATTAGGTCAAACACAGTGCCTGTATCACAAAGGTGATATTCTGAATCGGTATTATAGAACGCCATTCTGCAAGGGATGATTTACTTCAGACTTCTGGTGAGGAAGTGATATTTGATTCAGAAGCAGGAGGAAACAAATTACAATTTAATTAAATTTCAAAGTGCAACTTGGATGCTTTCATGAGGAGAAAGCAAATAAAAAGGACAACATAATATCAATTAAGTTCTGCCCCCCACAGATTGCTCAATCAAAAATTTCAAATTATCCTGCCAGACCATTCAGCAGGGGCGTACCCTTGTCTGTGAATGACTGGATCTAGACATGCTTCCCGGCTCTCAGCATGGCTATTTTTACACACACTCAGAAACGCAATGGTCTTTAAATACTTAATGCGGCAAGCACCTGAGTGTACATCCATGTCACTTCTGAAACAACCTGTCCTTCCCTCCCCTCCAGTGTCTCGCCTTCTCTGGAGCACAGAGAGGGAAATGGTCTATTTAACTAGCAGGTTGAGTAATGTTTATGTTAAGTAACCTCTTTAATCCAGACAAAATATAGAATTACCTAACGGATAAAACTGCAGATTACTCGAAACGTGAAATGCTAATGCATGTGCCTAATGTAAATTAGCCCGGATAGTTTACTCCAAAATAATTGGACACGGTTATGTCCAATAGGTAAACCATCTCCAGGAAATAAATATTCCTCCCTTGCCTCTTATTCTAACCAACAGGGTGCTTTTCAAGCATTTTTACTGAAATGTTTTCATTTATTTTCACCTAAAGGATGGCGGTCATTATGAGCATTTCCATTTTTATAAAGAGGGAGACCAAGACACAGGCTTACGAGAAGTGTAATGAGAAGCAGTCTAACCTAGTGGATAGAGCATGGGCCTGGAACTCACAAGGATCTGGGTTCTAATCCCAGCTGCACCACTTATCAGCTGTATGACCTTGGGCAAGTCACTTAACTTTTCTCTGCCTCAGTTCCCTCATCTGCAAAATGGGGATTAAGATTGTGAGCCCTATGTGGGAGAGGAATTGTGTCCCACTTGATTGGCTTGTATCTACCCCAGCCCTTAATACAGTGCCTGACACATAGTAACTACTTAATAAATACCACTGTGGGGGAAAATGAAAAAAGCTTTGTCTTTTTACCCCTTTTCACTGGTCCAGATGGAGTATCATTTATAACCCCTGACTGCTTATGCTTGAATCGTTACTTCCACCTTATTTGAGATCCCTCTAGATGTAAGCCCATTGTGGGCAGGGACTGTCTCTCTTATTGTTGCACTGCACTTTCCAAATCCTTAGTATAGTGCTCTGCACACAGTAAGCACTCAATAAATATGATTTAATGAATGTGGGACAGGGACTGTGTCCAACTTGATTAGTTTGCATATACTCCAGTGCTTAGTACAATGCCTGGCACATAGTGAGTTAAACAAATAATAATAAAACAAAAGTTTAAATGATTTGTTTGAGAGCATGTAGTGAATCAGCTGGAGGTAGTCCAGGAATCCGGGATTTCCTAGTTTCTACTCTTCCTCTCACCTTTAATTTAATTTCATTTTAAAAGCTCCCAAAGGTATACTTTCATCCTGATATTCATATTCTGATGATTACTGAATTAAATATATTTAATTATTCCTCTTGTCCTGGATTTTGAGAATCTCCTCCACGTCTACAGATCAACTGTAGAGAAGCAGCGTGGCTCAGTGGAAAGAGCCTGGGCTTTGGAGTCAGAGGTCATGGGCTCGAATCCCGACTCTGCCACATGTCTGCTGTGTGACCTTGGGCAAGTCACTTCACTTCTATGAGCCTCAGTGTAAAATGGGGATGAAGACTGTGTGCCCCATGTGGGACAACCTGATGACCTTGTATCCCCCCCAGCGCTTAGAACAGTGCTCTGCACATAGTAAGCGCTTAATAAATGCCATTATTATTATTATTATTATTATTCAACTGTAACTTAAAACACAATCACAGTAGACTCAAAGTGTTCTCATTCATTCAATTGTATTTACTGAGCACTTACTGTGTGCAGAGCACTGTACTAAGCACTCCTTTTCAACATCAGTGGAACTTTGTCATACTCTGAAATTTTAAAGAAGACTTTTCCTTCCCAATTTATATCTCAAGAAATTCAATTGTATACTGGAATCACATTAGGATCTAACATTGAGACCCACAGATCATAGCATACCAGAATGAAATAATTTGCACTTAGCTCAAAAATGCTATTTCACACACACACAAAGCTTTTTCCCCTACATTTATATTTAACAAGCCTAACTGACAGTAATTTTCTTTTATCCACTAAATCTTAAGGGCCTGATCCTTCAGTCTTTTCTCCAGTGAAAATATCAGTGGTTTAACAGTTATCCGGGGTAAGAATTCCTGAATAAGAACAAATTTTGAGATAAATAAGGTGCATGCATTAATATAGCAAACAATGGATATCATATTTCTTGATTCCTTTAAAATCCTGAGAAACAAATTGCTACAACTTCTGAAATGACTTAATGGATTTATAATGGGTGAAACTCATTAAAGCAGTGTGGTCTAGTGGATAGAGCATGGATCTGAGAGTGAGAAGAAATTGCATTCTAATCCTGGTTCCATCACTTGTCTGCTTTGCGACCTTGGGCAAGTCACTTAACTTCTTGGTGCCTCAGTTACCTCATCTGTAAAATGGGGATTAAGACTTCCAGCCCCATCTGGGAGAGGAACTGTGTCTGACCTAATTAGCTTGTCTCTACCCCAG
This sequence comes from Tachyglossus aculeatus, assembly GCF_015852505.1. Lineage (NCBI taxonomy): Eukaryota > Metazoa > Chordata > Mammalia > Monotremata > Tachyglossidae > Tachyglossus > Tachyglossus aculeatus. The sequence continues at coordinate 52,286,893 of NC_052074.1, read as the reverse complement.
CGCTTAGTACAGTGCTTGGCACATAATAGGTACTTAAATACCACTGGGGTAAAAAACAAAAAAAGTTTTGTCTTTTTTCCCTTTTCTTCCAGACAGAGTATCATTTATAACCCCTGACTGCTTATGCTTGAATAATTACTTTCACCTTATTTGAGATCCAAAATTAAATTCAAGGACTAATTACATAATATATTAAGATACATGTAGAGATAACAGTGTTGTATATTTTAAAGTATTTTTCATTTACACTGGCCATATGTACAGTTCAACTTCTTGTTATCAACCCCCACTTAGGAAAAGGCCAATTACAATCAACAGAAACTGCACTCACCTTTAGTAGAATTCAATGTTAATACAAAAAAAAATATATTGATCTGGGCTTCTTAAAAAAATATTTCTCTTCTATGAACTTCCCCCACTCGTTTTATGTTCAGCAAAGTTCCCAGTCCCCTGAAAAGTAACTCTAGTGAAGACCAGCTCCAATGAAGTATGCATCAGACAAGTAGACGGGGCAGCTGATTTTATTTTAGCCCTGCATGTAAAAGGTGGAACTTAGTGCCTATTTTTAGGGACTGAGGCCTGTATAGATTGTGCCTGAGTCAACTACTCATTCTGGAAACAGGTTTGTGAAAGCAGGCAGTCCTAGTTTCCTTTTTGTCAAATGTATGCACAGCTTAGACACTTGTGCCATCAATCAAATCTTCTCCTCTCATCAAGTCAACATATGATCTCTGAAAAAAATGAAAAGCAAGCACATTGGCTGTTCTCAAAATAAAGAGCTGGAATGAAAACGCTTTCATGTTGTCCTTAGACTTGTTTAATTTGTTCTGGTCACTGAAATTGATTTAATAGTTAAGGGTCCAGAAACAAGTAGGAAGTCCCATGGAATAAGGTAAGAGAAACTACCTCTGAGGTCTGGACAAACGTATCTAGTGCACCGTTAGAAACTGTCTCACAGACATTTTGGAATAAACACAGAAAGACCTAAATAAAGGGGAGGTTTCCCTGTCTTCCTTCCTCCACTTGAGCCCAACCTCCCACATTTCCCAATGATCCCATCCAATAAAGGCTTAATCTAAAATCAAGATTATTGATTAGCATCCCTGGTCATATATTCAATAGTTTATTTCCCTACACTGATTATCCCCCTTTAACGTTTGTTCCAAATGTAGAATCCAGTCAACAGTGGAATCACAACCAACAGTCTGCCAATATTTCACTGCCTCAAAGAACAAGTGGTTGGCTATAGGAGAATTACTGAAAAACAAAGTGACCGCAGTAATTAGCTCACAATTAAAGTGGGAAAGGACAGATTCTGGGGAGAGAATTAAAGAGATGTGTTGAAAAAATCTCTAGTGCAGCCAGTCTACATATGTTCTGTCCTATGTATCCATGAACATTATTTGATGATGATGGTTTAGTTGAAAAAAGTGAGGCTAGTCAAGTTTAACAAGAATCCTGGTTGGAAATGCTCCTTCTGTATAATTTAGCCTTTCCAAATGCTGATTTCTCATTACCTGTTACAACTCCCCCAGAAATAATTTTTGCTTTGTTGTTAGATATTGTCTACAGAGTTCCCTCAAGCACTACCAAGCTAATTTCAAGATTTTCAATTTTCGATTAGAGAATGCTCCCCCATAGGATTGTCTGAGCTGACTGCAATGTCTATACCCCAGAACATAGCACAGTGCTTGGCATATAATAAGGGCTTAACAAATGCCGCATTTGATCCTAATATGATAAATAAGCACTGTTCTAAACTCTGGGGCAGATATAGGATGATCAGATCAAGCATAGTCCCTGTCCCAATACAGGACTCACAATCTAGGTAGGAGGGAGAACAGATATCGAATTGTCATTTCAAAGATGAGGCAACTGAGGCACAGAGAGGTTAAGTGATTTCCCCACGGTCACACTGCAGGAGCATGGAGGAGTCAAGATAAGAAACCAAGTGCTCTGACTCCCTGAGCCGCCTCTGTTCACTAAGCCACACCACTTTGTATAATCATATGATTATTATAGAAGTATATTTCATTGTGTGCCTTCCAAATAGCTGCCTCACAATATTTTAGAGAGCTCACTAACACAGTTTTACATTCAATGAAAAAGAACAGCAGAAGGAGAGCAAACTAAGTCATCCTAGAGGTTAAAAAATGGTAACATGCTTAATTATCTATTTTAAGAAGCATTTAGTAAGGCCCAAGATTATCTGTAACCTAAGAAGAGAAGACTCTAAGGAATTAATTCACTACAATTATTCTTTTGTTACCTTTAAAATAGAAACCCTAGGTTCTGATCACAAGCTCCATGTTTATGTCACAGCACAAATGGTGCATCTCTAAATCATTCTGTGCTTCCTTTACAAACTCCTTCTTTCTTTTCAGTGACACACGTATAGTTTTGAAAGGCGAAGCACTGCTCACCTGCATGGCAACAGTTTTTCTGGTTAATTGTTTCCTCAATCATATTTCATTAAAAAGCCCAGGCATGTGCCTAACAAATCTGTTCTGCTCCTGCCAAGATCAATATGAAATCTTCCCTCTTTCCCATTAACATTTTCATGGTTCTATAGGATCAGAAAATGTTTGTTCTCCATGCAACATTTTTACATTGATCCCAGCAGCCATCAGGAAAATTCATTGTTTGCATGCAAGTATATGAAATAAGTAACACTACCCAAGCTGCTTTGCATTTCAAAACGAATTATAGATAATGAATTCTGACCTCCAAAAAGCCACAAAAACTCTCCCTGCCTTTAGACTTTCTGAGGTCCTCATTAAAAAATCAGAAAGAAACAACTAAACTGATCAAACGAAACTATCCGTCCCCCACCACAACCCCCGGCAACTCTCTCTGCTCCATGGCAATCTTTATCTCCCTATAAAAAAGGACACAAGTTCCACAATCCTGTGAAATGCTGAAAGACTACACAATCTATTATTTGCTGACAAGCCAGAACAAAGGTCTTCCCTATAAATGTTAATGTTCTTTATGTCTGAACTTCAAATCCACCTATGCAGTGAGAAAAACAAAACTTGAGAGAATCTGAGTCCTAACCCAGGCTCTGCCACTGCCTGCTGTGTGTCCTTGGGCAAGTCGCTTAACTCTTCTTCGTCTCAGTTACCTCATCTGCAAAACAGGGGTTAATTCCTACTCCCTCCTTCTTAAATTGTGAGCACATGTGGGGCAGGGACTAGATCCAACCTGATTATCTTCTATCTACTCCAGTGCACAGTACAGGGCTTGGCACAAAGTAAACACTTAACAAGTACCATTTAATAAGTACCATTTATACCTCAGAGAAGAAGAGGGACCCCATCAGTGGAGCCTGCCTCAATTGGTCACTGGGGCAGTCCCTTCTTTCAAGCGTGGCATTTGATGGCCCTAAATGGCTCACTTATAATGTTCGTCCATCTTTCTGGCTGGAACGAACAAAATGAATATTTCCAAACATTTGTCTTTTGTGTGTATTGGTGAGACAGTGAAGGACATACTTAATGTTGTAAACAGAAATGGAGGTAATGTTTTGCTCAAAAAATAAAAACAAAATTGTTAGAACAGATAACAGTGTCATGGGAAATGGGAAAGAGCAGAAGAAGCCACTGATGCTCAAAGAAGAGCAGAGAACCCCAGAGACCAGGAACTAGCTTGACTAAAGTCCGGGTTTTGATTGTCAAAGAAAGTTGTTCCTTTCTCCCACTACCAGCTCAGAATGCCATTCCTCAAGATACCCAAACAGATACCAAGAGGCCCAGTGATTTACTCTCCGGTTTTAGACCAACGTACTTGGAGGAGTATGAATTAAGAATTTTCCTCAATGCTTTTCAAAGTTTCTCCACTGTGAGGAACCTTCAGAATTTCCTGCTTCAAAATGCTTCATTTTGGAATTTTACCTGAGGCACAGCACGTAAAGAATGGCAGAGGATTGTTCCCATAAGGCCTGGTTCTTCTTTCTTGACTATCGGACAGACCAAGAGGAGCAATCATTTCAAGACATTTTTCTACTAGTACAATGTCTGGAAAATAAACTGGTTGTGCCCTCTCAATTGATGTATTCCTTTCAGTGGTTTGTCCTCAAACTCACTGTTGCCTTTACCGCCAGAAAATTCCAGTAGCCGAGACTGGTAGGCTACTGGAAACTCCCCAGGTACGACCCTGAGAGAATGTATGGATACACTACCAGAACGACTGCAGATGGAGAGCAGGACATTCTGGGAGAGATGTGTCCATGGTTTCGCTGTGGGTTGGAAACGACTCCACGGCATAAGACAGGACAATAGGCCTCTCCTTATGGGAGAGGGAAAGGAAGGAAAGCACTGGTCAAATCCCCCAGTGGAGGTTCATAAAAACCTTACCATTAAAGGTGAGCTGCTAAAGTGTAAGATCTTTGAGTACTATATTGAACCCAAGCGGTTAGTGCAGTGCTCTGCACATAGTAAATAATACATACCACTGACTGATTGAGTCTCGTAGTAGAGAAACAATTGGGAATTGTGTGGTCACAGGGGATGGATGAATGAGCTAAGCTGACTCAGCACCACCGGCTTTGAGGAAGTGTAAGATTAGGAAAGAATGACAAGAGGGAAAAGAGAATGCAGACAACAATCCCTAGCCCATCTGCGGAAGCAGGCTGACTGATAAATCTGTCACAGTGAGAACTTGAGCCGAGTGAAATGAAGGTACCTTGGAATGGCTTTCCCTATCTCTGGAGAGATGTCAGGTTCACTGGATTACTTCAAGAGTCACACTAAACTGATTTACAAAAATGACAACAGGAAAGTATGTTCATAACAGGTCTCCAATCCCTTGTCAGTCTTTTCAGAAACCCCACCAGTTAAGACCATAACTATCTTCCCAGAATCCAAAGTGGAGGCATCTTCAAATGGGGAGACTAACCTTATCTCAGCTCGTATCACTGAGGGCTCTGCAGGGTAAATTGTGTTCTTCCCACTCACAGCTAAACCTCAAGACATGCCCTTCCCATCTCTGTCCTCAACTCTCTAACCCCAGTGAATGAAAATTTCTTAGTGAAATGTTAATTAGATTAAGATAATGAAATAAAATTGAACAGATGTATTTGAAGGGAGACCACCATTAGATGTTAATTCTAGGCTTAAATAACTCTGGAAGCCAGGAGTGGGTGCTGTGTAGTCATGTAAACTCACTGACTAACCTTAATAAGTGCTCAGTGCTTGTTAGAGAAGTATGGGACTAGTGGTAATAAACAGCACATGGTAAGGTAATTAAATGCTGTCTAATGCAGAAATTATTAGTTGCCCTTGTAAATGAACTAGAATGAATATGAATTTTTCCAATAGATTGTTCCCTGACTAGATTCTAAGCTCCTTGAAGACAGAACTCTACCAGCTCTACCAACTCTGATGCATTCTACTCTCCCAAGCACATATAATACTCTGCACACAGTAAGCCTTCAAAAAATACCATCTGTGGATTAAGTGCTTTTACAGCAGCTGTTTCACTCCAAAAACGTAACCCTTACCGTGGCATCATCTCTGCTCCTCCTCCTTTTTTCCATCTTGGGCTCACAATCCTCTTTTAGGGTGAAATTTTAAGTCTGTGGATACTATGGAGCTCCAATATTGATAACTCAAAGGAAAAATGAAAAAAACTCTGCACTTGAGCGGGAATCAGTTAATTTATTTTTTGAGCACCTCCCAAGTACAAAGCGCTATAAAATAAATGCTTTTAACCGAAGCAAGAAACAGATTGAATCTGACCCGATTATCTTGTCTTTATCCCAGCGCTTACTACAGCACATGGCACATAGTAAGCACTTAAATTTGTTATCGTTGCTATCACTATTCTTTTAAGGCACATGTACAAAGAGTTTACAATCCAATTGAAAATGAATAATGTGTCTTTTAAGAATGCCTAAATCCTTGGTCACCCTGAAAATACTTGAACCTGATTAAGAACAAGAATCAATTTCAATTCAGTTTATCAATTCCTACCGAATACAAATCTAGCCCCCTGCAGTACATTTAACTTGAACAACATAAGGGATGTCATACTGGGTCACACCAGTGGTCAATATCTAACTTAAAATTCAACTTCTGACACTGGTACCAAAGAATACATGGTGGAACAGTTTGAGGTTTGATCTTTGGGACAACCAATCACTTAGTTGGGGAACATTAATATTTTCTCTAATAACCCATATAGGGCTTATTGCCTCCAGATCAATCTAAACTTTTCTTGAATCCTTTAATGCAGTAATAATAATAATAATAATAAAAATAGCGATTTGTGTTAAGTGCTTACTATGTGCCAGGGACTATACTATGTGCTGGAGTAGATTCGAAATAATGGGGTTGGACACAGTACATGTCCCATGTAGGGCTTAATCTTAGTCCCCATTATACATATGAGGTAACTGAGGCACAGAGAAATGAAATGACTTGTTCAAGGTCACACAGCCGACAAGTGGCAGAGCTATTGCTGCCACTACAAGCTATTACGTCCAAACATGCATTCATTCACAGACATAATGCATCCTTTCTTGTAGCCAAAGTGCTACCCTTAGGAGTGCTATAGTGCAAACATAATCTCCAAGAAAACAAACACATGTATACGGTTGAATCGCCTAGCGTCCACTGGTGAGTTTGTGCTTAATCTGCACAAGTCAATTTATATTAGGTCATAAAAATCGACTCATAAACCAAATAATAATAATAATAATAATAATAATAATGGTATTTATTAAGCGCTTACTATGTGCAAAGCACTGTTCTAAGCTCTGGAAGGTGATACAAGGTGATCAGGTTGTCCCACGTGGGGCTCACAGTCTTCATCCCCATTTTACAGATGAGGTAACTGAGGCCAAGAGAAGTAAAGTGACTTGCCCAAAGTCACCCAGCTGACAATTCGCAGAGCCGGGATTTGAACCCATGACCTCCGGCTCCAAAGCCCGGGCTCTTTCCACTGAGCCACGTAATCCTACCTGAAACACATGATGCCCATGCCTACAATACCACAATAAACTTCAATATTACAGTCAGTTTTCCTACCACATATGTTTTCACTGCACATCTGGGATAGAATCTATTAGGAAATTAGAAACCTTCCTTCCTCATGTGTCTATTCTCCCTCTAGAATGTAAGCCCGTTGTGGGCAGGGAATGTGTCTGTTAATTGTTATATCATACTCTCCCAAGCGCTTAGTACAGTGCTCTGCATACAGTAAGCGCTAAATAAATACGATGGAATGAATGAATGAGAGGGTGTGTGGTGACGTTGGAAAAACCAGTAGTATATAGGCATGCAGCATCAGACATGACACGAGTATTATAACTCGAGGATTCCTTCATGTGAGGTTCAGCAAGGACATAACTTTCACATAACAGAACCGACAATGTTCATTCTTTTGATTTTTCCCAACAGACCACTCACAAAGGAATCCTCTTCAGCATTCATCAATTTAGAGTTTTAAAAAGGTATCTCATTTAGCTATAAAAAAAAGCAACACGTGGACTGATTTTTGCACAGGATTTCTGCACCTCTATTTTTTCCCCCCAAGATCCCTAACTATTCCCCTGAATGACCCCTTACAAACTTATCCTCTATGAATTCATTTAAACCCTTCTTGAACCTATTGATATTTTCCACTTATGCAACTTCCTGGGTTAATGAATTTCATGTGCTTACTCTCAGATTTTTTCAGGACATTAGCAGCTCCCACTATCACTTAAGATGCCTGAATTATTGCTTATGATAAGCCACTTGAAATGAGAAGCGCTAACTAAAACCCTGCAGCCCTGGAGAAATGATCCAGATTGCCTTGCAATATAAAACCAAACAAGTGAAATCACCCCCTTTGCCTATCATTTCCTAGTTGAAGCTCTATTCTTCGGGCTTTGAAAGGTGTCACCAACTAGAATTTATGATGACATTAAGGTTTATTTTAAATAATCTGATTTTATAGCAAACCTTTCAAAAATTCCTTCTTTTTTTATTTTTTAAAGCTTTACATCACTTACGAAGCTACTGACAAACTTCCATAAAATTGGAAATAACTTGAAAAACATGATGGAATCTAATGAAATATGATGCTGAAATGAGAGTAGTGAGGCAAAAAAATGCCCAAATTTTCACTTTGCTTTATAAATGAATTTTAATATGAGAAAAGACTCTTTTTAGAGACATGTCTCCACAATTTTAGATTAAAGCTTTGCATTTAAAACAAAATTAAGGTTCTATCTATGGAGATTTGGGGGTTCATGTTTAATCTAACTGGCACCATCTGCTATGGATCAGGTCCTTCAGAAGAGTACATGTTCCCCTGCACAAGACGAGGTGAAGCTCTTGCTTCCGATTTTTAAAAATTAGCTCCTGGCCTCCCATCAGCTGGCTCCCACTTACCCATCTACTCTGTTCTCCCACTAAAACCAGTTAATGCTTCCTTATTGCTCCCACTGCTCTTCATGCTTCCTTACTGCTCCCGGCTTTTCAAACACTGCAAACTCGAGTCTCTCCACATCCAGATCAGCCACCCCAACCCTGCTGTAGACCATCTTCAACAGGTACAATGACCAGGGGTGGGAGGGACATAAATAATAATGATAATAGTAATATCAATAATAATAGTAATAGCATTTGTTAAGCACTTACTAAGTGTCAAGCACTGTTCAAAGCAAGCTGATCAGTTTGGATACAGTGCCCGTCCCACATGGGGCTCACAGTCTTAATCCCCATTTGTCAGATGAGGGAACTGAGGCACAGAGAAGCTAAGTGACTTGCTCAAGGTCACACAGCAGGCATGTGGCAGAGCTAGGATTAGAATCCAGGTCTTTTTAACTCCCAGGCCCATGCTCTATCCAATAGGCCATGCTGCTTTGTGCTGAGACCCGCACAAAATGGAACCCTTTTAAAATTAAGAGGTCAAAGGGCTTCCTGTGATTTTCCAAAACTCTTTCCAGAGTTGTGACCATCACCTCCGAGTCCACCATGGTAAAAACAGATGAGTCTTCCCTTCGGGGCATTACCTTGTTATCTGTCACATCAACACACACCTGACATTTTATGGTTTCACTCAGCTGTCCAATCCCTGGACCATCCCCCTTCCCATAGCTGCAGCTCACCCCCCCATCCTTAGAACATCTAGAAAGGGAAAGGTTTATAGGGAGGCTGAAAGAGAGTGGGACAATGGGGATGATCCAACGAAAAATACAATGGGGATGCAGAACAGATGCACATATCATCGGATCAAACGCTGCAGTAGGAAACAGTCTTGTTTTCCTTGGAAATGATATTCCTGTGGAACCTCAGGATCTTAAAACTCAGGTTATCTATCTTTTTCTCTAGAGGTGGAGAGGAGCCCTATACCCTCAGGTGGGTAGATCAGAATTGACCTGGAGATGAGATGGGCAAGGAGTTGCAAGGGAATGAGGATACCTTTGTTGTGTCTGCTTCAGCAGCAGCAGCAGCAGCAGAAAGGCATACGGCTTAACCCTGATCCATTAAGAGGTGGTAAATTTCTTGCTTAATCATCGATATTCTGGACATCTGGGCTCCACTTAGTTTTCAAGTGTTTTAAAAAAAGAATAAGAATAACGTCTATCATTTTAAACTCCATCGGAATTCCTTGTTACAAGAAAACTAGTAGCACTGAGACCCTAATTCTCATAGCAACACAGATATTCAGGATTTACTCTTCCTCTCCCATTACTGTGGATGGGAGGAGAGAACACTTGGGCATTGATTCATGGCTATTATAACCTGGGGCTGTTAAGGAGTGATGTTCAAGAGCAATAAATGCTCTTACCAAAAACTACTAGAATTAGCTAGGCAAAGTATTCGATGATATATCTGGATTTATTCAATATTTTAATTTGGGTATGCTGAAGCAACTGCTGAACAATTTGGATTACCTTATCTTAATGGGAAAATTAGTCATGCTACTTGGATATTTCTCTAAAACAAACAGTTATGACTTTGCATTCTGTGATATAGGTCCTGTGCATTACAAAACCACTGCTGTTATCTTTGGCTGGCACTTCTTGCCCTATTCGAGTTGGGTCTTCATATACTATTTCATCAGTACTAATTTGGCACATTTAGGATAGTTTACCATGACACATGTATTTATTCATAGAGTAGTAATTTAGACTTTGTTCCATGTGATTTTTATGACTAGGGATAGAAGAATCAAAATGTGGTTAAATGCAGAAATATTTAGACATTCGTAGCTTGACTACTGAACCCCATCAAATTGGTTCTTTATCATAACCATTATTTTCTTGTTCTATTATACTACTCTGTTTGAGTTCATTTCTTCCAACCAGAGGTTGCTCAAAACCCTGAGTGTATATTTAGTGAAAAGGTAATGTGTTCTCTTTAACTCCTGTTTATTTAGCCCATTACACGGGTCCTTCTCTGAAATATAGAAAACGAATAAGACTCACCATTAAAGCCATTAAAGACATATGCAAAGTGCTATAAATAGGGTACCCTAAATTGAACTAGCAAACTGATTGCTATCAAAACTAGCAATCAGTGAACACAATTTAGGAATATTGTTGGTAATCTAGAAAGATTGATCCAGTTAAGGTTGCCAACAAACTGCAAAAATTTGTCAATGGAAGTAGAGCCAATTCTTGCCTAATGTATGGTGTCACTACCTACCCTGGATCAAACACTAATGGGAAACTGGGGAACCTTCTTCCGACAATGTGCACCTGCCTGCCAAGAACTCAGTGTAATGTTGGAAAGCTAGTTTTGTGCATGTACACAGCATCAGTTAAGGTGTATCAAAATATGAGTTTTCCATTTGTAACCTCCATCGAGAATGCACACCTCTCATTATAAGAGAACTGACTGCACAGGACTGCGTTTTATGACATCAAATGAGTCTATCTACCAAAGACATTAATAACCTTAATGCTTTCAAAGCACATTTTAAATAAAAAAGTCAATTTTGAATTCCAAACTACAACACCATGAAAAAAATATTGACCTTAGGTTATAATCACAAGAAATAACAGTTATTATCACATACTAATGGTAAGGCAGCAAAAGGCAATGTAAGACTGAAAATCATTTTGCAAAATATTACATCAAAATGATATCGATAATCTATGAACAGAGGTAATGGGCTCAATGACCTAATCCTCTTTTTCCTCTTCTAATTTCTATGATACATTTCAATAAATAGATATTCCCAGGTACCTAAGGCTCAAACACAAATTTTCTCATTTATTTTCTTTACAGGACAGAGCTTCTGTCAAATGATCCAAAGGAAGAGTAATAGATCACCACGCTTCACAGGTGATCTGTTTACTGTAACGAGCTGTATGATGCCATAAATGAGCTCAAATTGGGTTAACAAGTGATTGCTTATCAATGTGTGGTGCTCTTGCTGACCATAAATCAACACCTTGGAATGCAATGAGAAAAACACAAGCTACTGAGTCAGTCTTTAATAGGACAATTCTCAGAATAGTAAACTTCCCTCAGCTGCCCATTCCAGCTCGTCTCATGGTTTAATTTTGGAATTTGCTGTGACTCAGGGACTATAACAGTGAAGAAATGTCATTATAGGTTTCAGTTGAAATAAACATCTGGTGCCATTCCTTTTGTTCCTTATGACACACTACTTCACTGTGATCAGGTGAATAATATGCAAGCCTTCTTCAATAAGTACATCCAAAATAGAGCTTACCCTCAGAGAACTCTTTCATTAAGCCAATGTTTTCAGTTTTCTTGTCACACCTTTGTTATTTGCTCATTACTACCCATTTACCTACTTTGAAATATTTTCATATTTACTTATGATGGTGTTGGGAAAGCAATCTGGGTGATTCCATGCAAGCTGTTGATATTGATGATGATGACGATGATGTTGATGTGTCTTCAATAGATTAGAATTCCCCCACTAGACTAAAAGCTCACTGTGGGCAGGGAATGTGTCTGTTACCTTGTACCTTCCCAAGTACTAATTATAGTGCTCTGCACACAGTAAGTGCTCAGTAAATATGATTGACAGATTCTGCTTCCAGACAAGGTGGCCATGTGATTCCTGAAAGGGGCCCGTCCTGGGAATGGTAGGAAGTGCAAGCATGAGGCCCCCCTGGAGGACCAACCCTGCTTCAAGTTTGGGGTTCCTCTAGGCATTGCCTCTCTGGATGGCTTGGACCAGGCACTGAGCCCTTAAGGCCCCTTCAAGTGTGGCCAGATTCACCAGAAAAGGCTCTAATGAGAATGGCCTCTTTCTCTAGGGGGTATTGCACTGTATCGGAGACCCCCTTTTTACGGGGAGAGGGGTCTTGGGGGATGGGGTCTATTCCCCACTGGCCTCCAGCTGTGGTAGCCATTGCTTCACCTGGGGGGAAACACCTTCCGAGCTCTGCACAGACACCTAGCCTCATGATGGTGGCCTTCTTGAGTATTCTTCTCTCCTGGCCTCTTCCTCATCCTCCTCCAGGCTCACAAGGACATCCAGTTCTAAATCTAGATGATAAAGCAGAGGCTACACCATGTGGGCTATCCTCCAACGGTGATTCCATTTCCAGACTTCAGAGCTATATAAAGGGGATGAGCAGCCTTAAATTCATTCATTCATTCAATCGTATTTACTGAGCACTTACCGTGTGCAGAGCACTGTACTAAGCGCTTGGGAAGTACAAGGTGGCAACATATAGAGACGGTCCCTTCCCAACAATGGGCTTCAGTGGGATCTGAATGTAGGCGCAGAGGCTACCGGGCCTGAGACTGAGGCAACTCCAGTCTCAGTTCCTTGCCAGTCATTGAGTGGTCAGAGCAAACTTCTCGATCCCTATTCTGCTCATTGTGGGCAGGGAGATCGGGGCTATCAGCTCTGTTACATTGTCTCTCCCAAGTGTTTAGTTCAAGGCTCTGCACACAGTTAGCACTCAATAAATACTACTAATTGATCGATTGAGAGGGACTGACAGAGTTGTTGGATGGATTCCTCCGTGTGGGTGTCCTGGAATCCTGGAATGGGGTGGCTGGGGTCCCATGGGAGAAATAGGGATACTGAGGAGGGTTTTCCTGTCCTTGTCATGAGACTTGTTTAACTTGGCATATAGTAAGTACTTAACAAATACCATCATTAATTAATTAACTCCCTCCCCATTCCTCCTAGTGGTGAGAAATCCTCAGTCTGTCCGGGGCTCCACACTGTGGCTTTAAATGTCCACATCAATCAATCAAAGCTTGCTGTTTCTGTGTCCTGTGGGCAGGATTCTTTGGAGAGCTGTAATTTCCCATAAGAAGAGTGAAATGACGCCATCATTTCACAGGATGAGCTTGCTGGAGGTGTGAGGTGAGTGATGGGTCTTGTAATGCTGCACTAGCGGGAGCGGCAGAGATTAGCTCCCTCTCGAGCTATTCTGGGAACAGCGGGCACAGACATCAGAGCCTTTTCCGTGGTCCTGTTAGGTTCTATCAGCCGGAATGGAACTTACAGCTCTGACACTATTCCCTGATGTAACTCGGCAACTCAATGTCTGAGTTATTTGTAGGTTGAAAGATCAAACCCTTTTGTTATTACAGATGATGTAGCAATGCTAAAATACCCTGGTCTTCACTCCCATTTAGTCTAGATCTTGGCCATTTGGGGGATGGCTTGCTTCCTGATAATCAAAATTGGGGTACTGTTCAGCTCTTATTATGTTTCTAGTACTGTGCTAAGTGCCGGGATAGATACAAGATAATCCAATCAGACCTAGTCTCTCACCCACATGGGACTCAAAGTCTAGAGGGGAGGGAGAACAAAAATTTAATCCCTATTTTAATGCTGAGGAAACCGGAGCACAGAGAAGTTTAGAGCCTTGCCTGAGGTCACACAGTAGGCAAAGGATCGAACCACGATTACAGTCCAGGTCTCCTGACTCTTAATCCTGTGCTCTTGCCTCTAGACCGCACTGCCTCCACTTGTATTTCCAAGAGGACTAAGAATCAAGAAAAGAGCTGGGGAAAACAAGTTGGGTTACAGCAGCTGTGTCTTTTAAACACTTCTCTTTTAAAGCTACTGCCATTTTCCCCATCGTGAGAGAACTATTTTCTTATTTTACTAGTGGAAGAGGTTCATACTAGCTATTCAATTTCTATATTAAGGAGAGAAACCTGATGTTACTTCTATTTCTGCTGATATTAAAGTTCTTAGTTCTACCCTCATCCATGTGTGCCATCCTGGAGGTGTGTATATGTACATATATATTTATATATATATATATGTGTGTGTGTGTGTGTACCTGTATATTATACGTACACACAAGACGAGAGGAGCATAACTGTGCTAGTATAACACACATGTCATTTCCCAACATGAGAATGTGGGGCATTGCAATGAAGAATCGGTGCTTCTAAAATGCCTTGGCTTGGGAAGAAAGGTGAGCTATGAAAACGCTGTCAAACCACAAAGCCCATTAAATAAAAAAAGATTTGAAACAATTCACAGGCACAGGAATGTAGTGTTTCCTCCACTTTCAGGAAAACAAAAATAGAATACATCTCTGGCTGGTTTGTGATTTTAAACTGTCGCTGAAAATAAATTGATATATAAGGAACAATGGATCAATTTAGTATTAATCAGGCTGAATAAGAAGAAACTAGTGGCAGGGAATTCCCTAGTCCTTCACTGAAGAACTCTGAATGAAACCCGTGATTTAGGGGATACCATTTTGCTTGTACCTTTTTACGAGCTTAGACTGAAGACTAAAATAAAAGGTGGGAAAATCTCCCACGAAAGAAATTCTGAACCATTAGAACATTTGTTGTGTTTATCAATGCACCTAGGCTTTGAAGCATTCCTTGACTCAAAGGCTTTCATCAACAACAAAACGAAGTCTTGTGAATGTACGTTGGCTGGTTTTCACCCAAGACCCACCATTCCCTCTCTTACCTACTTATGCTGTAAAATGTCATAGACTGTTGGTCAATTATGGCTGTGGATTATGGTGCAGCACTCCTTAGAACATGTATATACTTTAGTGAACTCTGGGTCCACCCTGTAACTGACCAAATTCTTGTTAACGTATTAATGTTTTGGAGAATTCCCTAAAATAATTTGTGCAATTAACAAAAATTTCAGAAAGAAAGCCCAAGAATACGTTGCAGTAACCCCTTACCAGGCCCAACCTCTCTTCAGTTTCAAATCTGAACAATGCGTTTCTAAGATACTTTTCCATGATATTCTGTAGATGCTTACTATGTGCAAGGCATTGTACTTAGCTCTGGGGTAGATATAAAATAATCAGATTGGACACAGCCCATGTCCCTTGTGGGATTTTCAGTCAATCCCCATTTTACACACGAGGTAACTGAAGCCCAGAGAAGTTAAGTGACTTGCCTAAAGTCACACAGCAGACAAGTGACAGGACCAGGATTAGAAACCCAGGTTCTCTGACTTCCAGACGAGTGCTCTTTCCACTAGATCATGCTGCTGCTCTACTAAGTGGGAGTCACATGTCAAGAGTTTAGGAAAAGAGTTTACAAGAAGGAAAAAGAGAAGACCCATATCACAAAAGACTTGAGGCTGCTGTGTGTATGCGCTGCGTACCTCAGCTGCCTAAGGAAGGGGCTCCTGTAATGTGGCTACTGAAACTGCCTCTGAGATCGGTTACCACAATGAACAGTTCCATCAGGATGGTGTTAGAAGCTCATCCCCTAGACTGAAAGCTCTTTGTGGGCAGGGAACTGGTCTGCTTATTGTTGTATTGTACTCTCCCAAGTGCTTAATCCAGTGCTCCGCACACAGTATGCACTCAATAAATACAGTTGACTCTTGTCTGGCCAGTGACAGCTACTGCTGCATCCTGGCTCCAGATCATGCCCACATGTTCAGCTTCTGTGAGAGTTATCTATTCCCGTACATTTACACCAGCTCCATAGGTGTGGGACCACCTTCCACCTTCCTTTAAGAGGAGACTGACATGGATGTGACAGTTGAGTATCCTTCACGAGCCTGCCCCAATGGTGCCCCTAACCACACAGGCTCTAGTCATACTGATCCACCAACGATGTGCTTCCCCCAACCCCGCGATACCTATTTTTTTGCTCGGTGTTCTTGTGGAACCAAAAATGGTAATGGTTTGCTGTAGGAGACGCTGGGGAGATGGTGGGTTTGGGAATGGCATAGGACCCTTCTCCCTCCTGCCTTTTGGAGAAGATCCTGGACTGGATGAGAAGCCATCCCAGTCAAAGAAGATGATTCATGACACCTGGCAGTGGAGACCAGGGCCAGCAGTTCACCCTGGTGGGAAGGACACTGGCCAAATGGAGTCATTGCTTCTAACAGAGCAAGGGTGATGGAGTGAGCAAAAGGGAGAAGCGGTGAAATTAGAATGCTTTATATATTCTTTTCTAATTTCCCATACAGTACTGTATTTCAGCATTGAGAGCCCCTAAAAGCAAGGTTAGGGCATCAGAAAATGAGCCTTAAAGCTACGAATATATGCATATGGACTTGGGACAAAAGGTAGTTTTGGATAGGAGAGGGAACTCATTCCTTATTACCTATTGAAACATTATTTTGCAAATGTTCATTTCACTAATTACAAATTCACTTGGAAGCACATCTGTTGGCATCAGAGAGCTATTTATGAATTACTGTCTATTACAAGTATTTTTAAACAATTAGAAAATCACAGCATAGAATACTAGTCCCTCTAGAAGTTACAAAGCAGATATAAGATGCCACCCCCACCCTCAAGAAACTGACATTATGAAGGGGAAGGCAACATTCTTACAATGTTGAAAACAGTCATCAACTGCAGTCAGTCGTTTGTGTTGAGTCACAGAGACAAAAGTCATTCTGTGGGAAGGGGAACAGGACTACAGAAAAGCAGCAGAGCCAAGGCCTAGGAGTCAAAAGGACCTGAGTTCTAATCCCACCTCATCAATTGTCTGCTGTGTGACTTCGGGCAAGTCACTTCACTTCTCTGTGCTTCAGTTTCCTCATCTGTAAAATGGGGATTAAAACTCTGAGCATTACATGGGGCAGGGACTTAGTTCAATCTGATTAGCTTGTATCAACCCCAGCACTTAGGACAGTGCCTGGAACATGGTAAACGATTAACATATACCATAAAAAAATATAAAGAGGGCTCAAGTGTGTGGGGGTTAAACTTATCACCTGAGAAAATTCTTAAAAAAAAGTTGCAAGGTCTTATGGGGTTGTTTCCTATTCTTTTAATGGTCTCCCCCTAGATTTGTGGAGCCATGTTCCCAAAGGCTGGGAGTTTCCAAACACACCATACTCTGCTCAGTGGTCTTGGGAGGGTGGGTCCCAAGTGGTTGGAGGGAGAGGGCTAATCGGGACAGTCATCTCACATGCCCCAGGCTGAGAAAACCATTGATGACTGGCACTGCCCTCTGCTCATTCTGTCGGTAAAAGTCTTTCACAATGGAGACTGGGCCTGGCAGATGGATAGCCTGCCCCAATGTAAATCTAAGATGGGAAAAGACAAGGCTCAGAATTTCATTGGCGCATCAATCAAAAGAATGGAATATTTGCTCCCCTTACTTCTCCACCCCCAAATAATCCATTAGGATGAGAGAGATTGGGACCGAAGTTTCCAGCCTTGTAGTCTATTCCAGACACTGAAAGCTAAGCTAACGTTATTGACAATAAGGCCACGACCTCATTTGAGGGTGCCCAATGCCCAAACCACAGAGGATGGCAAAGACATGAACTTCTACAGCGGTGGTTACTAGAGAGGCTATTTAAATAAACAGGAAACCCCAATGTTAAAATTAATAAATGAACACCCCACCACTTGAGAATTAACAAGAGTGATAAGCTTTGAAATTTTTCCAGAAAGTCTGAAGAGGTAATTCATCTGTATTTCCAATAGCCAAAATTCAACTACAGTGACGATGAACTTCTAACTGCGGAGGTGTTGAATTCCGGGAAAAACTTTGACTGTTCCCTAAGTATAAGTCAATCAATGTAGGCATGAGAGAGTAAACTAAGAGGAAATCATGGAAATGTCATGTGATGCAACAACTAAACAGGAAGTTAATGAAAAAATCAAAACTACTAATTAGGAAGGGCTGGACTGTTTGGTTGGAGAATTTTAAGAATAAGAAGTTCACCACAGCTCAAGGAGCTACTGCAAGATGTATCATGGGAACAGTGCATGAGCAGAGGTAATGTCTGGCTTTATGACACCTGGAAATATCTTCCTTTCCAAAAATAGCCTGCTGACCTACTTCCTAAATACGAGTGCATTTTGGTAGAGAAGATTTAGTCTCATTGAAAGAAAAATGAACTCACATTGGCTGAAGACTAGCAGCACTGTTAGAAACTGTCCAAAGTGTGACAAGACACATGTATTCTGAGCTCTCTGATCATGAATCAGGTACTCTAAACTTTCAAGTTGAAGTTTGAGTTATATTGATTATAAGAAATTTGGTTCCCAGTCATATAGATTAGATTCAGATGGTTTCTAGGATCCATTTTTCAATTGTTGGTCATTTTCTAGCATGCAATATGAAAATGGAAGACCATGTCATACCATTCAACTGGAATAGGGATGGTCAAATTTGGAGCCATACTTATAGATGACAGAACACTGGATAGAGGCTTGCTTAGAGTACTTTGGTTTTATTTGAGGTTGATTTACAAAGCAGAAAACCAAATAAGAAGAGCCTCATTTTTAATATGATAAGGATGGGTAGAACATCAGTAACCGTTGGCTCTATGTCAGCTCTAAAGCACAGTTTCATAAATTGTTATGCAATTTTTTCTGGACTTTAAATGCTGGTATACAAATGGAGTTCAGTACAAGTAAATGCAAGTCGATATAACAGGTGAAAGAGCAACTTACTTTGACAGACAGGCCCACTGACAGTAAAATCCAAATTACTGAATATGTAGTGCTGCCACGACCTAAAAATACGTGACTTCACGTAGTTGTGAGAGATTAGCACATATAGACACAGTATCTCACTGCAAGCCAAAAGATCAAGGCAATTAATGCATTTGCAATACTAGCTCTGACATATTGACTTGGTATTATAAAATCACACAATGCACCAAGTCTGCAGTTGAGAGGAGCACACTCCCATAGATGAAGAAGGTGGTGGGAATAAATTAATTTAAGCTGCCAATTGTAGTCATCGCAAATGAAGATACTTCAGACTGCAACTGGTTGAAATCATTATAGCATGGAAATATTCACGTGCATAAAACTGTACCAGAGTTGTCACCTTCCTTGTCTATTTAATGTCCAAGGCAGATGAACTGAAGCAGGCCCGATATGCAAAGGACCATAGAGTAGGAGGCTCCATGGAGCCCATTATGGCAATAGCAACTGGAATTGTATTCTTAGAGGATTCTTACACTGAAATTTGGGATGTGTTGCTCAAGAAGGGGGTGAGGTTGACTAGGAATAGGGATAGGAATAGGAAATGGGGTTCATGCTTCACCTCTATATGACCCTCACCTCGTTTTCCAATACCTATTTGGAGCCTGGCCTAAACTCTACCTTCCCTGGCAATCTCTGTCAGTGTCTGATCTGATTAACTTGTATCCACCAGAACCCGACAACTTAGTAAGAACTTAACAAATATTATTATTATTATTATGAAAATTATCACAGGTCATGGTGGGTGGACCACACAAGCCCCTTCTCCCCTCACATCCCATTTCCGTTCCATGTGATGGTCCAGATCTCATAAATATCTGGTGTCCTGGGATCTTTCAGAATTGAATATATGTTAAAATGATCTGCCGCCTTCAGTGTCTCATTATTGGTAAACACCATGGATGTTACTGTTCCAAAATTCAAACTTCAGACGTCCCAACTCCCCCTTTTGTGCCTCTTCCCTCCTGGCCCTTCCAAAACAAATTCCATATTAGTTTATTTTTACGATCGGCCTGAATGAAAGTTTGGAATTGATACCAGAAATTATGTACTTTGGAATTGTTTAATTATTCTTTTTTAACAAACATGTTACCAATGCTAAATTGCAGCACTCTGATAATATCTGAAACCTATTTAGTTTCTTCACAAAAGATAAATGGTGGGAGTGTATTTTCTTAGAGTATTTATACTTCATATTTCTGCCAGAGTTGGAAATCATGTTAATAATGCAATTTCTCACATGAGATATTAACATTTTAATGACTATGAAGAACACAAATTTATAAATATTTCCCAAATTGTGACACTGTCATGGCACAGGTGATGCCCAAATCATTAAGCCTATTTAATCATCTGAAGAAGAAACATTTGAAAGCTTTTTTTTCCCTCCCCACAACTGACACACATCCTCTTCCTATTCAGAGATTTGGTGAGATAAATATGTCCACTCCATGGTCATTAACGGAAATGCTGACGAATTATTAAATGCATTGTTCCAAAATCCTCATATTATTCTACACACAAAAAATGACTTAAAAAATTAGTTGGCTCCAGAATACAAAATATAGTATCTCTACATTTCAGACCCAGTTTCTGAAACTTTTATCCGTTTTGAGCCTCAAAATAATGCAAATTTGCATTATTTTAAAATCAAATTAACTTTTTTTCCTGAACTGTGTTTGTTAGAAACTGAGCCAAACAGTGCTCTGCACACAGTAAGCGTTCAATAAATGTGATTGAATGAATGAATAAATATTGTATTATCAGTTCTATCTTCTTGCAGAAAACTCAACCACACATTCCACATTAGCTCACGTCTTCTGAACATGGTTCTAAACCAAGAAATGAGATGAAAGTGATATGCTAACCTTCAGAGTTGTGGCTGTGAGCATTTTCAGGCGACGTCTTGTCAAAAGATGTTTTCCCACCTTTCATGACTGAATCCTTCACAGTACTGACGGAATGGCTCCCAGGCTGATTCTTAAATGTTGGTGAATGCGAACTTCGCTCAATTTCCACTTCCTGTTAGAAGACATTAAGGGGATGTGTGTTAAAAGCTATCAGTAGGAAACAGATGTGGTTTTCTGGGAGTTGAGAAGGCAAGAGAGAGAAGGTGAGAGGGAGTTTTTTTATTACAGAGTGATGTTTTCCAATATGCTTCAGGGTACATTTCTGAAATTCTGTAGAGTTGCTATGTATTTCTTCTACTTAATTTGCATTTCAACTAAGAGCAATAAGAGTCATCATCTAAGAATTTTGATGGCTGTTCTTTTATGTGGTAGTGGTGGTGCTTTGTTCCCAAAAAGAGAAAGTGAAAATAATAGTAATGATAAAACAAAATTGATGCTAATGAATGCAGCTTACTGAGACCGAGAAGTATGGGGAGAGTGAAGTTCTGAAAATAGGTCTGTATGACTGTCATTTGTGGAGGACAGAAGGAATGAGATCTTTTAATATTCCCCCTGCCCTTTGATGAATTTTACATGCATCACCAGAAGTTGCAAGAAAAAAACACTGCAGCTACGATACAGCAGGGTGTATTATTAAACTCATTTTAAAAACGACTTCCAAAGCAGACACAAATATTTTCAGCCCAGTGAGGCAGTTGTCAAAGAGGTAAAATAAATCCAAAGGCTGTTCAACACCTAATACGTTATTCAGCCCAAAGCAGCAGAACAAACCGAGCCCAGAGTATTTAAACAAATAAATGAGTCAAGACGATTATAAGCTATTACTATTTTGCTTGCTAAGTTAGGGAAGTGGGCTAAAAGTTCTCTTTAGCTGCTTGGCACATAAAGCGTCAATATTTTTTAAACAACTGCAATGCAGTGATGTGACATTCCCTTTTCACATTTCACGCATCTTAAATAAACTGTAGCAAATGTGACTCAAAAATGAAGGATAGTAGTTCGGAGCACTGGAAACACATGACAATAGATAACTTTTCTCCATTTACACCTGCCATTCAAAAGGTCAAATCTATTTAGTTAAATAATAGCCCTTTGGCATATTTTCTGAAGAACACAGTAATTAGAGAAAGTATTATTAAACACTTCCACAGAGTTAGGAAATCTTTGCAGGTGCTCAATCACCTTATATTTAAACGAATAAAATAGTTCCATTGTTTACAATTTCTTTATTATGATGATCATTATTTGAGATTCAGTACTTAAACAGGACTGATGTAGGAGAAAAATATGCCTCTATCGTCACAGAGCAGATATTCTGAAGAATCAGTGGAAAACATACATTGATACCAGGAAGATCTACTTAAAGCAAGAAAATTACTTCATCATCAATCGTATTTATTGAGCGCTTACTGTGTGCAGAGCACTGTACTAAGTGCTTGGGAAGTACAAATTGGCAACATATAGAGACAGTGAACTCCAACTTAAGCAAGATGCACATTCTTTCTTGGGAAACAGCATGGCCTACCAGAAAGAACACGGGCCCGAGAATCAGAGGATGTGGGTCCTAAACCCGGCTCTGCCACATGTCTGCTGTGTGACCTTGGGAGAGTCACTTAATGTCTCTGTGTTTCAGTTACCTCATCTGTAAAATGGGATTGAGACTGTGAGCCCCATGTGTGACAGGGACTGTGTTCAACCTGATTATCTTGTATCTACCCTAGTGCTTAGCACACAGTAAGTTCTTAACAAATACCAGTTATTATTATTCTTTCTTCCTTTCGTTGATTATTAAATATGATGGTATTAAATATTAAATATGATGGTATTTGTGCCTAAACAGAAGATTAGAAAGATGGAATGTACCCTTTTATTAACCCAACATATGATATTAATCAGTGAACAGCATTTAGTGCTAAATTTATTTATCTTGACTGTGTTATGAATATATCTTTGTCTCTTCCATAAACTGTAAGCTCCTTGTGGACAGCAGGGAACACATAACTTCTTTATTCTATACTTCCCAAATATCTAAATATAGTGCACTACATCAAGTGAATGCCCAATAAATGCTGCTGTTCCTATTGCAACTGAGTCCCTATGGTGTGCTGAGCACTGTACTAACATTTTGGGAGAGTATAATCGAGTTAGAAGAGATGACCTCTGACTCAAGAAGCACACCATCAGTGGGAGAGACAGTCACAAAATAATCAACACCAAGAACCATGGTTTGCAAATGAGTAATTGCTTAAACACTAGAGCATGTAAAGTTAGCAATGGCAGAGGATACTTCCCCAAAATTAGGATCAGTGTCCAGAAGGGGAACCATCAGGTAGCTCTTCTTAACATCCTGCTGCCACAGAAAAATCTAGGTTGGATGGAACATTCGTCTGACTTGGATAGTGCTGCCTCCAGTCCCTTCTCCCCACTTAATGCTCTTAGATTGTAAGCCTCCAGAGGGACAGGGACCAGTGAACTTCTTCATGTTCTATCTGCTAGTCTGAGTCCACACTTTACTACATCGCCCAGATCATTTTCCCCAAATCTCAATATGCACCCCTCTCTCTGCTCCTCGCAAATCTCCAAGCATTATCAATCAATCAATCAATCGTATTTATTGAGCGCTTACTATGTGCAGAGCACTGTACTAAGCACTTGGGAAGTACAAATTGGCAACATATAGAGACAGTCCCTACCCAACAGTGGGCTCACAGTCTAAAAGGGGGAGACAGAGAACAAAACCAAACATACTAACAAAATAAGATAAATAGAATAGATATGTACAAGTAAAATAAATAAATAAATAAATAGAGTAATAAATATGTACAAACATAGATACATATATCCCCACCCCCTCCACATCCAGAAGAAATCACTGGCCCTTGACTTTAAGACACTCAATCTATTCTCTCCCTCCTACATCTCTACTCTCTTTTCCCACTACCCGCCCTCAGTCCTCACTCTTTGTCCTTCACAAGCTAACCAACTTACTGTGTCTTGTTCTCCTCACACCCATCACCAAGCATGGCACAGTGGATCGACCACGGGTCTTGGAGTCAGAAGGTCATTAGTTCTAAGCTTGGCTTCACCACTTGTCTGATCTCCCATCCTTGTGTCTCTCTCCACTTCAATCCATACTTCATGCTGCTGCCCGGATTATCTTTGTCCAGAAATGCTCTGGACATATTACTCCCCTCCTCAAAAACCTCCAATGGCTACCGATCAATCTGCGCATCAGGCAGAAACTCCTCACCCTGGGCTTCAAGGCTCTCCATCACCTCGCCCCCTCCTACCTCACCTCCCTTCTCTCCTTCTACTGTCCAGCCCGCACCCTCCGCTCCTCCACCACTAATCTCCTCACTGTACCTCGCTCTCGCCTGTCCCGCCATCGACCCCCGGCCCACGTCATCCCCCGGGCCTGGAATGCCCTCCCTCTGCCCATCCGCCAAGCTAGCTCTCTTCCTCCCTTCAAGGCCCTGCTGAGAGCTCACCTCCTCCAGGAGGCCTTCCCAGACTGAGCCCCTTCTTTCCTCTCCCCCTCGTCCCCCTCTCCATCCCCCCGTCTTACCTCCTTCCCTTCCCCACAGCACCTGTATATATGTATATATGGTTGTACATATTTAGTACTCTATTTATTCATTTATTTATTTATTTTACTTGTACATTTCTATCCTACTTATTTTATTTTGTTGGTATGTTTGGTTCTGTTCTCTGTCTCCCCCTTTTAGACTGTGAGCCCACTGTTGGGTAGGGACTGTCTCTATGTGATGCCAATTTGTACTTCCCAAGCGCTTAGTACAGTGCTCTGCACATAGTAAGCGCTCAATAAATACGATTGATTGATTGATTGATTGTCTGCTGTGTGACCTTGGGCAAGTCACTTCACTTCACTGCGCCTCAGTTACCTCATCTGTAAAATGAGGTCAATCTGTAAAATTTTGAGACTGTGAGCCCCATGTGGGACAGCGACTGTGTCCAACCTGATTTGCTTGTATCCATCTCAGTGCTTAGTGCAGTGCCTGGCACAGAGTAAGCGCTTAACAAATACCACTATTATTATCATTATTATTATTGTTATGACTTTCCCATTGCCTGGAACTACCTCCCATTTCAAATCTGACAGACTACAACGCTCCCTATGTTCAAATTCCCTGTGAAATCACATTGCCTCCTGGAGGCCTCTGATTTTTTGATTACCCCGGGACTATTCCCTCAATGGTAACTTCTGTGACTAACAACCTTCTATCCTGAAAATGGACAACTCTTCCACGCCCTATAACATACATCTATATCTTCCTCTCCTTCCTCTTGTGCACTTAATCATTTTAGACTTGGTTTTCCGTACTCGACTGTAAGCTCTTTGAGGACAAGGGACTACAAATTGAATATAAATCAACAATGTAATATTGTTATTGAAAATGCCAGTGAGATGCTGGAATGAACCAACGGAAGGTAAACATGCCAGCGGCAAGCACAGAGCCTGCAGCTGCCATCTGGGAGGCCACCTTTTCCCGAATTTCTTTGCCCTCCAATCCAACAAACATCATAGGTATGGATATGTGGATTATAAGAAAGCCACAGAGATGTGAAGTGTTTTGTATCCTTTGGGAAAGAAGGAAACCACCTGATAGGCATGCCTCCTAAATGCTTTTTAGAAGCACTCCCTGATTTCATTTAACTCTTATCTCTTTGCATGTCTGGAGTCATTTGGCACTTGATAGGGTTTTGATGCTGGGTGTTTGATGAGATTGTGCTTCAAAGCAATTGGACCTGTTCAGATGAATTGATGCACTGGATTGTGGTATCTCAAGTTGATGCACCTTGTTTTCCCTAGTCTGCATAGGAACTATTTTCCTTGAATTCACTCTGCTCCTACAGCATTTCAGACCAGGGAAAGTCGAACCCAAATTCCACCAGAGATTCAAGTCTTTACTGCTTTGTGCTCTTATTTGCACCCTGACATCACATTAGGCTGTTCACTTCCTACATTAAACATAAAAGAAATACTTTTCTAGCCTTTTAAGTAAAGAATAAAATCCTGCAATTAGCCTCAGCCTCTTTCATTTTCCCAAATAGGGCCCTAAAGTATTTTACTGTTATCTATATCCACTTTTAAAAGAATTCTAATGAAAGGAAAAGTTCTATTAAAATATTTTAACCAGTTTCAATTGACCCTATTACTGGCAATGGGAAATCCCTAATGGCTAAATCTTTTAAAGTTAATCTGTTTTAACACATTTTAAAACTGATGTGCCATTGGAGATTTAGGTATGATCATGCAAAAGATTTGAAAAATTCATTTTTGATATTATTTTCCTTTAGTTTTCTGTAAATGATGTACCAATAACACCCTCTAGAGTAACGCGAATTCAGTTGAAATGCAAGATACAGGATTTATTTCCCTTGGGTCACAAAGAGAAAGATAAACTATTGTGCCACAAAGCTACAGTAATAATAGTAAAAGACCCAATAATAATAACTGTGGGATTTGGTAGGCACTTACTATGTGCCAAGCACTGTACCAAGCGCTGGAGTAGGTGCAATATAATCAGATAAGACCCAGTCTTTGACCCACATGGGGCTCACAGTCTAAATAGGAAGGGGAACAGATTTGAATCCCCACTTTAAAGTTGAGGACACTGAAACACAGAGAACTTAAATGACCTGCTCAAGGTCATGGAGCAAGCAATTGGTATAGGTGGAATTAGAACCCAGGTCTTTGGCTTCAAGACTTGTGTGCTTTCCCATAGTTCACAAATTGTTCAGGTCCAGTGGAAATGTCTTTCAAGCATTTAAAATTTGGGCTTGATTAGGGAATGGTGGATTTGCACTCTCTCTCTAATTTAAGCTAAGTTGGGGCAGAGATATCTGTGCAATGATATTACTTAATATTTATCATGGGCTCAAGGTGCTTTATAGATGCGTGTGAACATCCTGTGGAGTACAGTTTGTATTCACAACATTTCTTTCTATAAAAATGTTCCTGCTACTATCTACTTCTGGGTGCAGTCTGGCTGTGAGATGTGGCTAAGAGAGACTAAGATTTCCCATTTCTTTGACAACAGGGAATTGGGGAAGGCTGTGTTGAGTCATTTACACTTTCATGCTCAGCCCCCTTTTGCAGCCACAAGCCAACATTGCCAGGCAGCTGGCTAGGGTGAAGAGTGCAGCCTTAGGCCGTGAAAATCAGTATTTCGGTGATATTCAGCACACTTATGGAACATTTTTGACCAAAAGGGACAGCTAGAGGGGCATACTCCGATAACCAATTGTCACCAATACACTTTGGAGGTGTTTGGACAGCAGAGAGAAAGGGAAGGACCAGAGGATAAAGAGATGTGAGCCAGCCAGAGTGAGTGGGTGAGGTAGGAGTTTGAGTGAGAGTTAGAGGACTCTGAGTAACTTAGAGAGGTGAGGAGAGGCATGAATCTAGATGTAAGACTTATTCATGTCACATCTCCTCCAAGAAGCCTGCCCTGATTAAGCCTTTTTTCCCCAACTTCTACTCTCTCTGCATCGCCTATGCTTGAGGATCTGGATCCTTTAAGCACTTGATATTCAACCCCCCCTTTAGTACATATCCATAATTCATTTATTTATATTAATGTCTGTCTCTCTCTCGACTGTAAGCTCCCTATGGGCAGGGAACTTGTCTACCAACTCTGTTGTATTGCACTCTTCCAAACTCCTTACCCTGCACACAGTAAGGGCTCAATGAATACCACTGATGGATACTGAACGATTGACAGGGACCTGGAGGCTGTGGGTGTCTGGAAGAGGGATGTAATGAAACCAAGGAGGGTGTGGAAAGAAATGGACCCCAAAGACACAGGTGGATGCTATCAGGGTTGGGGGAGACTTTGTGGGTCCAGAAACAGTGTAGGGAAATGGGTGGAAAGGGCAGAGAACTTTCAATGAATCACAACTGGGAAAAAAGATGCCAGAGATCCAAAAGAGTGGAGTATAAACAGGCAGAGAGAGAAGGAAAGAGTTTCTGCTAACTCTGTTGTACTCTTGCTCAGTACATAGAAACACACTCAGTAAATACCACTGACTGAAAGAAAGTCCAGATCTCAGTACTCTACTGCTTTTTTTTTTTGGGGGGGGGGGGGGGTGTCGGTTCCTGCCAGTATCTTTCTAGCTGAACTTCAATTGCTTTAAGTGCCTTATTATAAGAAATTATTGTAACATTTATGTGTTCCATGGATGCACTTCTTGATCTGACTCCAGTGGAAGGCAGTCACCTGGTCACTGTGCATTGTTAGAGAATTTAGTCTTAAGAGAAACACACACCAGTAGGGCTTCTGACTGACATTTAAGGAAGTAGAATTCTTTGGAGCTGATCAGATTTATCTTTAGCTGTTGTTTTTTCTGGACATCTAAGGAAGTTTTATGGAAAATCATTTTTGTTTAATTCAAGAGAGTGAACTAATAACAGGACCCTTGAACCACAGGGAGTAAAAAGGAGGGTACATTATGTACAACAATCTCAGGAGGACAAAAGGTGTCAAGAGATTTCCTATTTGGAGGAAAGACAAAATACTTTTTAATATCCTTGCACATTTATGTCACTTTGAGATTAGTTAAAATTCTGTGACTATTTTGTACAAAACCCATTTAAAAGGTCCAATCAGTACAAGTACTAAATCTTCCACCCTGGATACTAGGGATTTGTCAGACGTTATTATTACTGACCTGGGTGAAGCAAACTTCAGTGTGAAACTGGATAATGATGATGGAGTCCCCCTTTAATGACGGTGGATGAAATAATGGTCCTTCATGAATACTTTAGGACCAAGAACCCGAACATAAATATTGACCACTGGCACTCCCTTATTCTTGCCAGCTGAGTTCCCACTGATAGGTCTAATCACAACAGGAAAATGGAAGCCCAAAATGGAGGTACCCAACTATCCTCTTCTCCCTATCCAGGCAAAATTCCTCCAGGCATTTCTAGCTCCTGGGTAGTGTAAGGAGATACAGTGACTGTGCCGACCAAAGAGAACAGCCAAAAGAAAGCCAAAATACTTAATACTAGCTAAAAATGCAAAGGCTTTGCTAGAAATAAAAAGAAAACTAACCATAATTTCTTAATCTTGATTAATGTATTGGATTTGCTGAAAAGAATTAAAGGAAGCCAGAATAAAGTGTTGTTCCCTGAATGAAAGATGAATGACCCTTAGAAGAATGGGAACAATTACAGTTCAAAGAAAAACTTTCCAAGGTCAACAACATGTAATGTCACGCAGCAGGCAAGTGGCATAGCTGGGAATAGAACCTAGATGGTCTGAATCCCAGGCCCATGCTCCTTCCACTGGGCCATGCTGCTATCCAGAAGCATCATCTTCTTGCAGGACAGATATGTGTGACAACTCCATCAGCCGCAGTGTTTTTTGAACTTTTTCGTAACCATTTTAAGATACTTCATAACAATTTATAATAATATAATTTTTTATGCTTTAATAAAAGACAATCAGATAATCACCTTACAGTTAGTTAACCTGGAGAAGCTGATGACACTGGTTATGCCTGTTCGCTGACTTGCTGTTTGCTAAATTTCGAGAAGCAATGTTGACTCCCTAAATCACTGGGGGGGGGGGTTTGTTTATTTTTTAATGATATTTAATGAGCTCTTACTATGTGCCAGGCACTTTGCTAACTGCAGGGGTAGATATAAGCCAATCAGTTGGAGAGAGCTCACATCCCATATGGGGCTCACAGTTTTAATCCCCACTTTACTGTTGAAGGAACTGAGGCTCAGAGAAATTAAGTGATTTGCCAAGTTCACACAGCTGACAAGTGGAGAATCCAGGATCAGAACCCAGGCCCGCTGAATCCCAAGCTTGTGTTCTTTCCACTAGGCCATGCTAATTCTCTGGACTGGTCTCGGTTAATTGAATACTATTTTCCTAAGGAAATTTAAGGAACAGAGAATGCTCTTCAAACGTGAGAGCAATCAGAAAACAGAGACTACCCACTCAGAGAATAGGGTTGACTGTAGGTCTTCTCTCAATCAATCAATCAATCAATCAATCGTATTTATTGAGTGCTTACTATGTGCAGAGCACTGTACTAAGCGCTTGGGAAGTACAAATTGGCATCACATAGAGACAGTCCCTACCCAACAGTGGGCTCACAGTACCAACAAAATAAAATAAGTAGGATAGAAATGTACAAGTAAAATAAATAGAGTAATAAATATGTACAACCATATATACATATATACAGGTGCTGTGGGGAAGGGAAGGTAAGGGAAGGGAAGGAGGTAAGACGGGGGGATGGAGAGGGGGACGAGGGGGAGAGGAAAGAAGGGGCTCAGTCTGGGAAGGCCTCCTGGAGGAGGTGAGCTCTCAGCAGGGCCTTGAAGGGAGGAAGAGAGCTAGCTTGGCGGAGGGGCAGAGGGAGGGCATTCCAGGCCCGGGGGATGACGTGGGCCGGGGGTCGATGGCGGGACAGGCGAGAGCGAGGTACAGTGAGGAGATTAGTGGTGGAGGAGCGGAGGGTGCGGGCTGGGCAGTAGAAGGAGAGAAGGGAGGTGAGGTAGGAGGGGGCGAGGGGATGGACAGCCTTGAAGCCCAGGGTGAGGAGTTTCTGCCTGATGCGCAGATTGATCGGTAGCCATTGGAGGTTTTTGAGGAGGGGAGTAATATGTCCAGAGCGTTTCTGGACAAAGATAATCCAGGCAGCAGCATGAAGTATGGATTGAAGTGGAGAGAGACACGAGGATGGGAGATCAGAGAGAAGGCTAGTGCAGTAGTCCAGACGGGATAGGATGAGAGCTTGAATTAGCAGGGTAGCGGTTTGGATGGAGAGGAAAGGGCGGATCTTGGCAATGTTGCGGAGCTGAGACCGGCAGGTTTTGGTGACGGCTTGGATGTGAGGGGTGAATGAGAGAGCGGAGTCGAGGATGACACCAAGGTTGCGGGCTTGTGAGACGGGAAGGATGGTAGTGCCATCTCTCGAGAGAACCATTCCATTTTCCTGGATAGATTTTGGAATAGTGGACCTATCAATTCAGATAACACAGCTGGGGATTCTCAATCAGGTTAAGATGAACTCTCTGATCCTCTGAAAAGTGTTCTACTATGTAGTATTAATAAGTAAAATCCTTTCTTTGCAATCGAATAAAAAGGAGTTAATTTGGTCAGTTATTATAGGCAACTGTCAAAGAGAAAAGGTTATATCTCTGTTATTTAGGGGAACTGATTTTAAGTGTAACACTCAAGTTAAGGAATTTTTTTTAATAATAAAAATCCCAGTAGCTAAATACAAGCTGAATGTCAAGAAACTGTATTGGAACCAAAAACTTGCAGTGCTAAAAATCATCTCCAGGCAAAAGGCTGTTTAGAAATAACAAATCAGATGAATAGGTATGAAATAGAAAAGTCATCAGGAAGTCATATGAAGCCTAGTTTCTTGGTAATAGATCTGGTGGGTCCTGAAGATTGCTATCCCACTGAAGGTAATCGAAGATTAAAGGGGAAATATTTTAATCTTTGAGTCCTTCGAAGGAATGGCATCAATACTTATTATAA